>NC_089595.1:62620201-63936018 GCF_019320115.1 Miscanthus floridulus
GGATCTCCCCGCTTCAGAGGAGACAGGGCTGATGGTGCACCCTATTTCGATGTCAGTGGAGGTAGCATCGATGTCTAGTCATGGGAGACTAGTGTTCCCATCGCTCTCCCACCAACTGTCTCCTAGACTACCATTGCTCTCCCTATCGCCCTCAACAACGATGCTGGAGCCACCGGCACCAGTGGTTCCCTCGCCATCACCACTCCCGGTGCGCTCCACTTCATCGTCATTGCAAGCTATGTGGCCTCCTCTGTTCTTACTAGCCCACGTCACAGGTGGGTCTCATGTATCCCCATGCTCCTACTCATCGTCTGTCGAGGACATGTCTGAGCGCTCTCTGGGATACATTACGGCAGACTCAGAGGATGATTGTTGGCATGTGTACACAACTCCCATCCCCAAGAGCCAGAAGCTGATGATACACGCCAGCCACTATGGCTGGCTTATGTGCCCCTTTGCCCACAAAGTGTGCCCAATGGTTGGACATAGTCTTCCATCAGGGAGCATGTCCTCACTTGGACCAACCTCTACCCACACGGGACGTATGCCGTCGATAAGAAGATTGCCCAGCATCGCATGCTGGCGAGGAACTAGGGCTGGATCACTGATAGGGGTAGCCACCGGTGATTCCATGCCATGTGGCGCTAGTAAGATTGGTTAATCATTTGCCTTCTAAATCTCATTGCTCTCCCCCTTATCATCTGGGCTTGAACTTGTCTTATATTGTGCAGCGATTCCTCCATGGTGGCGTCACCCCCATCATGGGGCTTCCTACTGATGGTGCTGGAGAGTCGCCCCATCACCGTTCACTGCCACCAAGCCCATCTGTCCCTGCACAACCCTCTGGTTCTGAAGTGGGCGGTGACAAAAATACTGTAAGTTATTCAAGCATTACCACGAGGTTTGAGTGTTGTTGTGTGCGTCTAGACTGCACGACGACATGTTGCACGGTGATTTGGTAGCCACGCGCACTGCACTTGTTGTGGCCTAGCAGGAAGCCACCTAGGCATGAGACAACAAGGTGGCCATGGTGTCCGAAGCCATTTGTTAATGGCTGCCACAGCGCTGGCCGCTACCCAGCTTTAGCTTGGTGAGGCGGTGAACTTTCAGGTGGTGGAGCAGGATTTTTTGCCGGGATCGAACGACAATGAGATCGATGAACTCATCGAGAGCCTCTAGCCAGCCACCAATAGCATCTTAGCGAAGCTAAACATGGAGTAGATCCTACACACCTGCCTTGACCCTTGATCTATGGGACATATCAGTAGTACTAGTAGTCATGACTAGGTTTGATCTGTGGGATGCCCTTGCAAATATGTGAACTCTTATTTGCATGTCTGTGTGAACTTTTGCTGCACTTTGTATTAGGTGGGTTAAACTCTATTGAGCATGGTCTAGCCCCTATTGGTTGCTTTTTGCTGTAGATATCTTTTTGGCTATCTTTGATCTGATCTATAACATGCTAAACATTCATGAGTGCCTTTGATCTTTGCTGAAGCCAACTCGTGTCTTTGATGAAATTTATTGAACTTGAAAGAACCATGCAGTGAGGAGTTCATTTGAACAAGTCTCGCCTTGATCTAATGCAGTACAGAGGAGCCATAGCAGTTGACTTTTACTACAAACACAAGAAAGTCCGCTTGCCACGTATGTGATCTCGTAGGACAATATAAAGTGTCGTAGCAATCAGTCTACCCTCGACTGTTGTGACTACTTGGACTAGAGTGAAATAAGTACAGAAAAGACCTATCACAACCATACCAAGCATTCAAGTGTCAAGCATGTCATGGTGGTCAAAAGCTCTTTTTTTGATTCAGTTCTTGTGTCCAGGTTTCCGGCCACATTTGCTTCACTCTCATATTTTATAGCACTTGCAAGAAAGTCCGAATTCAACACATTTGATCTTGTTAAACACTATACACTACAGAGCTATGAGTAAAACTATTGCCTACGGAGTGCACTTGGTCACAATATTTGTATTAGTAGTAGTAGTTTAGTCATGAGTGGCTTTCCCCTTTCGTCGATTGACACTAGCCGAAATCATGCTTACATATGTCAACTAGTTTTAATTTTATTTGTTTCCTTCAGGGATTCAACAAATGTATTCATATGAATGTGAGATGTGTCTATCCTAGTAAGATTTCCGATGCTCGGACTTTCTTATGTGTGTAGTAAAATTTGAATAGCTATGTGGCTCGTCCGTTAGGCATTACATAGACACAAGAGTTGATCGGATGAATTCCGTTATGCATGTTTACCATACTACAGATCAGAAAGAGAACCAGAAAGAAACCTACAGGCAAAACCAACCAACAAGGGATACAAACTGGCTATCAATTGACCAAAGGACCTGATCTACACCATGCTCAACAGAGTTTAACCCACTAAATACAAAGTTCAACAAAAGTAAACACAAACATGCAAATCAGACTTCACAAATCAAAACCTTTATACATTTGAATGTGTCTGACATAAAATGTAAGGAAAGATACATAAGTAAGAGTAATAACATAAGGAAATAGTAACAACATGTACTCCATCCATACTCCCAACATAAGGAAGATATGTCAAATGCAACATGAGATACATCAAATGAACTTTATTTACTCCTCTACTCATCATCGGTATCAATGTTCTCGTCCTTGTCCTCGTTGTTGGTATCAACATCATTGTCGTCCTCCTCTATAACCATGAGGCCCTTTTGCTCATTAGGAGTGATGCACTTGGACACCTGCTCAGCATCGACACGAACCAGGTTGCGCCAGTGCTTCTCGGTGTTGTGGGCAGTGCTGATTCCCTACGTCGTGACACTAGTCTCAAAGCCATCTATCCAGCTCTGGTAGCAGGCGAGGATGTACTCTGCGTTGTCCGCATGATTCTTGTTTTCGTAGGTTGGTAGTTCTTCTAGGACATCAGTGAGTTGATGAAAAATGAAGACATAACTGCTCACCTTTTCCTCCTAAAGCGGGTTGAGGGTGCCTAGACTGGTGTTCTGTAGTACATGCCTGATATTCAAGAAAGCCTTACTCATGATGCCAATGATTGAATCATCTCTATCTCCAAAGGGATCCACCAGAGCTTCATCTTGATTCACCATGGGCATGACATCATCCTCCTTCACCACTGGCATGGTGTCATCCCCCTCCTGTGCATGCTTTGCAGAAGGCTAGCCCTTCACCATGGTGGTGGCTAAGAGTGAAGTAGGTTTGGAGAAGGCAACCGCATGTTCCTAGCAATTTTAGATCTATAGTGGGATTTGGAGGGCTTGGGGAAGCAAGGAAAACAAGTAGAGTTGTGAAAGAGATTGTGGCAGGTTAATATATCACTACCACAAAGGAACATTGGTGTTTTTTGGGAACAAAGAGGAGTCATTGGTGTTGAAATATTACTGCACATGTAAGAAAGTCCAATCTCTGTAGGTTTGAACGCATCTGGCACACTGCACAGACCTTAGCTTACATTACAAACAAGTTAAAGTTGCTACAAAATAATGACAATATTCATCCAAGAGGAAAGTAACATGTCCATAGACAATCAAACAACATTGATCCATTTAAACATGTCGTGACAGAGAGATACATCAAATGCAGCTTTATTTACTCCTTTGCTAATGACTCCAACTTCGAGAACAAGGGATCATAGGGAAGATAGTAAGGTCTACCAATGATTTCTGGTAGGACGTCACATCTACCATATGGAATGTAATGCATAGGGATGACATGAACTTTTCTACTATCCATGTTATATGCGATGATGACTCTTTTCACCCCAACCCAACCCCAACAAAGAAAACCTAAATTCCATTCTAGGGTGAACTATAACCGCTGTGTAGCACTGACTCAAAATCAAAGTAACCCATTTGTTTCTTAGTCTTTCCAAACAACTTATGCAGGCTGATAGTATGCTTCAATGTCCATTTATTATTAGTACCATAGTCTTCAAGGATCCAGATTAAAAGCTTTGACATATTGTGACCACCAATAGTACATTAACACAAGTGACCCTGAGCTTGATGGATGGAGCGTGAAAAACCATGCGGCCTATTAGGAATTTTCCTCCATGTCTTTCCCTCTATATCCACAACAAGTATATGGCGGTAACCCTCATAGAACCCAATATAGTGCAGACAACCGTTAAGAAACATAGTTGCTGGTTTTGAAAATGTCAACGTAGCCTTCTCACCCCATTTAGATTCCTTAAAGATCCATGCTACAGTTTTAGATGAGTAGATGTCCACACCCATGCACTGACCATCCTCCTCCATATATTCAAACACATGGAAGTGCGAGGAGGCTATCAGATTGAAGCCCAATCGAGCCTCACCAACAGAATGGATTCTAGGTGGTAGTACCTTCAACTTCTGGGTTGTTGGATTGCAGATGACCTAGCGATATCCTTCAGCTCCAAGGCACCAACATAGGATGAGGCTGTTGTAGCAATCTGAGATAGATACATTATTCATGGTGAAGGGCAAGAAGGACAATGAGGGGTAAACATTAGGTGATGCTGGTGAAGTTTCGTTGGCCATAGATTCCATTGTAGAAGAAGCCAGTCCACAGTCTGGGGCATCAACTTATGGTTGTTTGAGATGAGGCATTTTCAGGAGCGACAGACACATTTGCAGTAGAACAAGCAGCAGGCGATGAGGCGGTGGAGGATCTCGACAAAGACATCGTCCATGAGGCTAGCCAGTGTGTTCCTCTTGTTGGGGGCTTCCTCCATTTCAGTTAGTGTGCATGCAGTAGGATGAGAGCTTGCTCAGTAATGAGATCATTGAGGAAAATAATCCAACAAAAATCCATCAGTGAAGTCCACAACTCATACCAAAGTGCAACTTTAACAACCATTAATAATTTTTATGGTATGACTTGATCTAAATTTAGAGTAGCACCACACACACACACACACACACACACATATACTACTACACTACTACACTATACACTACTACACTACTATATATATATATATATAACTCAAACTAGAGTAGCAGTTAATGGAGCTGTAACCATTACAATTCCAGCTAAATCAAGTCTAACCTCACACTTACAATCAGTACATGAGCTCAGGGCTTCTTCCATAGGAGACAAACATAGATTAAGGGGACTACAATTACAACAGTTTTGAAGGACAAAGAGGGTGGAGCAGCTGTTGGGTTTTGAAGACAGAAGTCATCATCATGAGCTAAGGGTGGATTTGAGTTGGTTCTTGACTTGTAGGTAGCAATTCCATCTTCATAGGAGTTATACTTTTTATAACAAGCACCACAAAACCTATGAACTTGTTCCTGGCAGTTAGGCTAGTTGTAGTGAACTCTTGGCTGATGGCCATTGAACACAACATAGTAGGGACTCATCTAAAATCTGCACAACCCAAAAGGCTGCCTCAGTTTTTACAAGTAGAATGTTAGTGAACAAGTGGTAGTGATCATCATTAGCATCAGTAGCAACATGTGCAACTTAAACATTAGTGGCCTTAGTCATGTGAATGATGGACACAAATCATTAATTTGCTTTAGAAAATACCATAACGATTCACTGGTGGCACTGGAGCATAGTACGAAACAAAAATATAGAATCAAGCAAGCACTGGACAGAAAAATAGTTTAAGGTGGAAGCGAAGGGCCTGCTTGTTTGCCTAGACAGATAGGTATAATCAAGCAAGCACTTGACAATTAACAGGCCTAGTTGTACATAAGCATTTACAGTAAGAACACTAAACATATCCAGAAAACTAAGACACCAGCAGAAAACCAACCAGTGTCACCTCCTAGTTCTTTTCATCAGCATTGGCCAAACCAGATCTGCAACGCTACAATGTTTGTTGTATACCTCATGTTCAAGCAAGGACCAAAACAGTGAAGCAAATAGGAAAAGATGAGAAAGGAGACATGCGGATCAGATCTGTCGCCTCTGCCGTGGCACATGAAGGACATAGACACCAATGCCACCACGCTCCACTAGGAAGACCTGCCACCTAGCCTCCAAAAGGATGCCTAAGCCACCACCACAGCACACTAAGGATCCTTCGCTTCTGCCACCACCATTGCAAGTCCAACAGGCACAGATTTGTTTCCACTTGGAGGGGATATATCCAATATATAGGTCAACCTATCTACAAAGAGAACATATACTACTATAAGGACTCCAAAGATATGTCAACACAACTAGGCATCTAGTGCAATGGTGAAGATGGTCTATTCCTTACTCTATGTCCCAGGTTTGACTCCTAGGTCTCATGGTTTATTTGAGTTTGAATTCATTAAACCCCAGTGGCAACAAGTGACATGCAAGCTGTCGGGTCCCACAGGTCGGATGGTGTCAACAAAATATGACCAGTGGTCTACCAAGGGGTATGCCCGTAGTAGTAGATGAATCGGTGGAGGTACACGAGATACGAACTAGATGGTGACACAGAACGCAGAGGAAACGATTTATGTAGGTTTAGGCCATCAACTTTACGTAGTACCCTATGTCCTGTGTCTTTGGTGGATTGTATATTATGATGAGAGATCTAGAGATCCTAGGCTAAGCCCGGGGTTTGTATTGGGATGCCGACTAGGGGACCCCTGCCCCTCCTTATATACTCTGAAGGGGTAGGGTTATAAGGAAAGTACCATAGTTGGTTACATGACAAGTATTCTATTTAGATTACAATATCTATAGTATCTTATCAGATCTTCTAGGTGCCTTGTGGTGTACGCCGAGCAGTGCCATGCGCCACAAGTCTTGATGTCATGGGCTAGACCATCCCTGATGGTGCAACCCATGTCCCTTGCCATGGGTACCTGGGGTTATACCCCCACAGCTAGTCTTTGAGCGTCTTGTATTCGCTGAGCAACACTGTCTTAAGCTTGTCCGAGCAGTTCATCATGTAGCCGATGGACAATAGCAAGCATCCGACCAGTTTAACTAGGAGCTAAGCAGTTAATCATGTAGTCGATCGATAGTAGCAAGCGTTCGACCAATTTAACTAGGAGCCGAGCAGTTAAATCGAACATTCAACCAGTTTAACTGGTAATCTAAGTGGTGAAAATGGATGCCGACCAGTTTAACTAGTTGACTGATCAATGGAAAAGGATGTCGACCAGTTTTATTGGTTAGCAGATCTCAGACTTAGCCAAATAATGATGAGGTCCTTGGTCCCAATCTTCATGATGTAGGATCTTGATCTTGATAACTAGCTGACAAACAACCGATAACTTGCTGCAAGTAGTGATAACTAGTGCAACCTGATGACATGCACAAGGAGCCAACCACCATCTCTATATGGCAGCCTAAACCAAGGATTCACCCAACCACACTCTCAAAGAAACCAACCTACGCAACCTGGAATCAATGGACCAGGAGCACAGATTGGGTGACGATGACGTGGCCGCTTCTATAATCTTCGTGAAGGAAAACACAAGAGCAAAGGGGTAGAGATCTCTCTCTAGTTTTTTTAGCACACAGCTGAACAAAGGGGTTGTGTTTTGATTATCAAAAGTCTATGTTTGCCTTGCAACAAAGGGATATTTACACTAGGAACAACCCGCCTAGATAGGTATGAACATGAGATGGAAATGAAAATACTGAGTATGTGAAAAGTCTTCCATGAAGTGGATTCCCAAGAGTCTTCACACGGCTAGCTGTTGGCCTCCTGAGCAGCCTCCACTAAAAGAGATGTAACTCCCTAATGGAAAGTAAAAAAGACGAGCTGTTTGTTGGGTGTGAAAGTAGACTTGATAAGCTTTCCATCCATGTGTAGCATGCACCACGAAACATTGTAGTATGGTACAGTTTTGCATGGGAAGTTGTACCAACATTTTGTCCTAGAAGACTGGTTAGTATTTATCGGATGGGTCTATTTTTATCAGAGTGGCTCGTGTTTATCACTTCGTGTTTATCACTCAGGTCTATTTTTATCAGACTGGAATAGATGATAAAAACCTTGGTCTGATTGCTATAGTTCTTCTCCACGTAGAGTCGCATCCTCCTCTTTATGTGTACACCTAAGTATAACCAAAGTATAATATTTAGATAGTATACCATTCTTAGAAGTGTTGAAATTACAATCAGTTGGGAAAGAATTCACCTAGTCTTGTAGTTTCTTGGCACGACTTCATGCAAGTGGTCCATGATTTGTATCTTTTATGTTGGATGGTGGATGATTGATACTTGAGCAAGCATGTACCATTGGGATATCCTCATCATCCTTCCCCTCTTGAAAAGGAGTCATCCTCGACTCTAATACTTCTAGCCCAAAGAATGGTGTTATGTCAGCAACATTGAAGGATGTGCTAACACCATAATCCTTAGGGAGATCAATCTTGTAGGCATTAACATTGATCTTTAACAGCACTCTGAATGGACCATCTTCTCGTGGCATCAACTTGGATTTGTGCTTCTCTGGAAAACGGTCTTTGTGAAGATGTACCCAAACTAAATCTCTAGGTTCAAATGTCACCTTCTTGCAATGCTTGTTTACCCATTCAACATAGTACTTGGATCTTTTCTCAATTGCTTCTTTGGCCTTCTCATGAATCTTCTTGACATAAGATGCGCGCTTGGAGGCTTCCATGTTACTTCTTTCCTGCAATGGTAGAGGCAACAAATCAATCAGAGCAAGTGGTTTGAAACCATAAACAACTTCAAAAAGACACATATTTGTTGTAGAGTGTACTTCCCTATTGTAAGCAAATTCCACATGTGGCAGGCATTCTTCCCATTCCTTCAAGTTCTTCTTTATCAAGGCTCGCTGTAGCATAGAGAATGTTCTATTCACAACTTCTATTTGCCCATCTGTTTGAGGGTGGCAGGTGGTGAAAACAGCAACCTTGTACAGAGTTTTGCCCATAACGTCTTCCAAAAGTAGCTCAAAAACTTGGTGTCACAGTCCGAAACAATCATCTTGGGCATGCCATGCAATCTCATAATTTCCCTAAAAAATAGAGAGGCTATGTGGGAAGCATCATCGCTTTTATGACATGGTATAAAATGTGCCATTTTAGAGAATCTATCAATGACAACAAAAATTGAATCCCTCCGCCTCTTTGTCCTTGGTAATCCCAAAACAAAATCCATGTTAATGTCTTCCCAAGGAGCACTTGTAATGGGCAAGGGAGTATATAAACCATGGGGGTTCAGTTTTGACTTAGCTTTGTGACAAGCGATGCATCTTTGCACAAATCTTTCAACATCCCTTCTCATCTTTGGCCAATGGAAATGGTCAGCCAACATCTCATATGTCTTTTTCCATCCAAAGTGACACATCAATCCACCTGCATGTGTTTCCTGTAACAACAAGAGTCTAACAGAGCAACTTGGAATACACAGCTTGTTAGCTCTAAACAAAAATCCATCATGTATATGATATTTTCCCATCCTTTTTCTAGTTGTACATTTTGAATAAGGTTATGAAAAGTCATGATCAGCGAGGTACAATTCTTTTATGTGTTCAAGCCCTGATACCTTAACTTCAAGTTGATTTAGCAAAACATTTTACGGGATAAAGCATCAGCAACAATGTTTTCCTTACCTTTCTTGTATTTCACAACATATGGAAAAAGTTTCAATGAATTCAACCCATTTGGCGTGTCGATGGTTCAGTTTTGCTTGGCCCTTTAAATACTTCAAAGCCTCATGATCTGAATGAATAACAAATTCTTTTGGCCATAAGTAATGTTGCCAAGTCTCAAGTGCTCTTACCAAAGCATACAATTCCTTGTCATACACCGAATAGTTCAGTTGTGCTCCTCTCAACTTCTCACTGAAGCATGCCACGGGCTGTTTGTTTTGCATGAGAACACCTCCAATCCCAATCCCACTTGCATCACATTCAACCTCAAAGGTTTTAGTGAAATCCGGCAACACAAGCTAGGGGGCTTTGCATAACCTTTTCTTCAATTCTTGAAAAGCTTTCTCTTGTGGCTCACCCCATTGGAAGGCAACACCTTTCTTTGTTAACTCGTTCAACGGAGCAGCTATGGTGCTAAAATGTCTCACAAATCTCCTATAAAAACCATCAAGTCCATGAAAACTTCTCACCTGGCTTACATTTTCAGGAGTTGGCCAATCCTTGATTGCTTTCACCTTTCATTCATCAACCTAAATTCCTGAACCTGAAATAACAAAACCAAGAAACACAACCTGCTCTGTACAAAATGTGCACTTCTCAAGGTTAACAAATAATTTTTCCTTCCTGAGCACATTCAAAACTTGCTGAATATGATCAACATGATCCTCCATTGTCTTGATGTAAATTAGGATATCATCAAAGTAAACAACAACAAATTTTCCAATGATTGCTCGCAAGACATGATTTATCAATCTCATGAATGTACTAGGTGCATTAGTTAAACCAAAAGGCATAACTAACCATTTATACAACCCAAACTTTGTTTTAAAAGTAGTTTTTCATTCATCTCTAATTTTCATTCTAATTTGATGGTAACCACTTCTCAAATCAATTTTAGAAAATACCATAGATCCACTCAATTCATCAAGCATATCATCTAGCCTAGGAATAGGATGGCGATATCTAACAGTAATGTTATTTATGGCTCTACAATCTACACACATCCTCCATGAACCATCTTTCTTTGACACCAAAATCACAGGGACAACACAAGGACTTAAACTTTCACACACATAACCTTTATCTAAAAGTGCTTGTACTTGCCTTTGAATTTCCTTGGTTTCTTTAGGGTTGGTGTGGTATGCTGGATGGTTTGGAAGTGCAGCTCCAGGGATGAGATCAATTTGATGTTCAATGCCACACAAGGGAGGAAGTCTAGCAGGTGTTTCCTCTGGAAAAACATCTTCGTATTCCTGCAAAACATGTGCAACAACACTAGGGACTAATGTTAAGTCATTAGCTAAAAGCAATGTGTCCTTGCACACAAGTATAATTAATACTTGATATGGGTTTTTCCTCACATGTCTCATTTCAGATTTGGTGGCTATCATCATTAAGTTCTCTCCCTCTCTTTTTTGTTATCTCTCATGTTTGGCTTGTGGCTCTCACTCTCCGATTTGTGGAAGGCTCTCATATTCCTTTTCTCTCCTTTTTCACTCTCATTCCTCACATCAGAGCTCTTTTGCAAGTGCTCAGCTAGGATTTGTTGTGGTGTCATGGGTTTAAGTATCAACTCCTTGCCCTTCCACTGGATAGTGTATTGATTGGTTCGACCACAATGTAGATATGACCGATCATATTGCCAAGGTCTTCCCAACAGCATATGGCACATTGTCATGGGTGCCACATCACACTCCACGGTGTCAATATTTTCACCAATCTTGAAAGGAATTTTAACTCTTTGTGCAATCTTGATGGAACTTGAATTATTTAACCATTGCACATGATATGGATGAGGATGTTTCAGTAGCTTCAAACCAAGCTTGTCAACCATTTCTTTGCTAGCAAGATTGTGGCAACTTCCACCATCAATGATTACCTTGCACACCTTGTCTTCAACCTTGGCTCTAGTTTGGAAAAGATTGTGCCACTGTCCGCTTTTAGCTTCACTCATTTGTACACTCAAAATCTGAGTTACAACAAGAGCAGCACTAGTTTCAAATGCACAGATTTCCTTCTCATGATTATCTTGCCCTTCAACATCTTCTTGTTCTTCCTCACTAGTAGGTTCATACTCTCCTTGGTCATTCACAATGATGGTTCGATTGTTTGGACACTCCCTTATAACATGACCACGACCTCCAGACTTAAAGCATTGAATTCCACTACTCTTGGTTGAAGAACCCACTGAGATAGATGATGAGTTTGCTGATTTGTTCCTCTCACTTGGAGCAGCCAGCTCTTTGCCACTAGAAGCACCAAAATTTCTTGATCGTGCACAACCACTTGAGTTGAAAATTATACCTCTGCTTGCACTACTTGGGGTGAATTTGCTTCCACTTGGTGTACTTCTTGTGCTGAAAGATACTCCTCTATTGGACTTCATGTCTTGCTGCAACTGACGCTCAACTTTTTACTAGCTTGATGTACCAATCCAATAAGATTGCGGTACTGCTGAAATTCAACAATGCGCTGAATATTGCGATGCAACCCTGACATAAAACGTGCAAATAGATTGTTCTTCATCTTCATATACATTGGCTCTAATCATCGCCTTCTCAATCTCTTTATAATACTCATCAACATTAAGGCTTCCTTGCTTCAAATTCTGCAGCTTGTCAAATAGATCACGACGATAATGTTTTGGGACAAACCTTGCTCTCATTTCTCTCTTCATTTCAGCCACCTTGCCCAGCTTCTTCTCTATCATTGAGCATTTCTTCCCACCAGATTAGAGCATAACCATCGAACTCAAGAGCAGCCATGGCCATCTTCTTCTGCTCAGAATAATTATGCAGGTGAAATTTTTTATCAACCTTTAATTCCCATGTAAGATATACTTTAGGATCAGACCCTCCATCAAACTTGGGCATGTTGAATTTTAGCTTGCCAAATCTCTCCTCATTGATCTGATTACGTCCATGATTCCTTCGGTGACGATGACCATCAATACGGGGTTATTCAACCTCTTCTTCTTCTTCGTCCTCTTCTTCAATCCCACTTTCCTCTAGTCCAAGACTCCTTCCATGATCACGATCAGCACCTCTACCACCAACTCGACGCCTTGGAGGTGGAGGCCTTCTCGTATGTGCAGCAGCTTGCTCTCTACATCTCCGCTGTTCCCTTGCAAGTCGAGCAACAGCTTCTTCTTCTGTTTCATCAACTTCATCTTCATGATGACTTGAATTTGCATTATCACGAGGTTGGCAATGTTCTCTGATTTCAGCCATAAGGGCCTGAAGATCTTGTGTCAATCGATCTTGCTTGTCTTTCATGCTTTGCTTTAGTTCATTAAATTGTGCCATAGTGACACAATCTTCAATCTCAACTCCACCCATTTTCCTATGAAATTAGTGAGGACAAAGCAACAAATATATGTGGAATAGGAGAATTATATGTGGAATCTCACAACCTCACCTCTCTTACCAACCGAAGCTCTTATGATTACAGAAGGGCAATGCTAGGTGGTAACAAGAAAGTGATGGTTAAGTGAATACAAGATCAGTGTTCCTATGATAGTGGCTTTTATGTGGAGCTTGGTGGGGAATGATTCACAAGGAATTTAATCTGAATTCTAGATATTGTAAAGCTAAATCGTAGTCCAAACTAGAAGTTCAATGCCTAGTGCTGACCACAAGATATGAGTGATATGAATGGATCAAACACATGTGCAAAGAAAATTCAGATTTGATGCAAACAAGGAGTATGCTTAGGATGCAAGTGTTGCAATCAAACCCAAGCAAAATTTTGCACCAAAGGATAGATAGCAATCTGGTTATGCAACTGATGAAACTTTCAACACTTGTGCACATAAACAAACTGATCTTTCAACTCTTCTTTCACAACTTTTCTCAACTCTTTTTTTTGCAACTTTTCTTTCTTCTTTCTTTTTTTGACACTTTTTTATAGAACTAAAAACATGATCAGATATAACACTTATACACTTTTTTGATAGAAACAAGACACAACCATCGGCTATAACTTGATAGGATCAAAGTTAACACGAAGGATGATACAGGTTTTAGATTTTCTTTTCTTGTGGGGATTTTCAGATATATATAAAAAAGCTCAAAGGACATGCAAAGGATAATATGATCAGCAAGTAAAACAAAGACTCTAATGGACTGAAACATTACAAAACTCACTAGAATAATAGATTGAAACAAAGGGCTAAAGCAAAATATTTTTTTGATTTTTTTGGTGGGTAGGACGAACAAAAATTTATATATAGCTAAGGGTAAAAATCCTACCGTGGTAACGAGAGCTTTGATACTAGGTGATGAGGTCCTTGGTCCTGATCTTCACAATGTAGGATCTTGATCTTGATAACTAGTTGACGAATAGCCGATAACTTGCTGTAAGCAGCGATAACTAGTGCAACCTGACGACACGCATAAGGAGCTAACCACTGTCTCTATACGACAGCCTGAACCAAGGATTTGCCCGACCACACTCTCAAAGAAACCAACCTACGCAACCTAGAATCAATGGACCAGGAGCACAGATTGGGTGCCGATGATGTAGCCACTTATGTAATCTCCGTGAAAGAAAACACAAGATCAAAGGGGTAGAGATCTCTCTCTAGTTTTTTTGTTAGCACACAGCTGAACAAAGGGGTTGTGTTCTGATTATCAAAAGTCTGTGTTTGCCTTGCAACAAAGGGATATTTATACTAGGAACAACCCTCCTAGATAGGTATGAACACGAGATGGAAATTAAAAGACTGAGTATGTGAAAAGTCTTTCACAAAGTGGATTCCCAAGAGTCTTCACGCGGCTGGCTGTTGGCCTCCTGAGCAGCCTCCACTAAAAGAGATGTAACTGCCTAATGGAAAGTCAAAAAGATGAGCCATTTGTTGGGTGTGGAAGTAGACTTGATAAGCTTTGGGTGTGAAAGTAGACTTGATAAGCTTTCCATCCATGTGCAGCATGCACCACGAAACATTGTAGAATGGCGTAGTTTTGCACAAAAAGTTGTACCAACATTCTGTCCTAGAAGACTGGTCAGTATTTATCGGATTGGTCCGTTTTTATCAGACTAGCTCGTGTTTATCACTTCGTATTTATCACACGGGTCTGTTTTTATCAGACTGGAACAGATATTGAAAACCTTGGTCTAATTGTTGTAGTTCTTCTCCACGTAGAGTTGCATCCTCCTCTTTATGTGTACACCTAAGTGTAACCAAAGTAGAATACTTAGGTAGTATAACATTCTTAGAAGTGTTGAAATTACAATCAGTTAGGAAAGAATTCACCTGGTCTTGTAGTTTCTCGACGTGACTTTGTGTAAGTGGTCCTTGATTTGTATCTTTTATGTTGGATGGTGGATGATTGATACTTGAGCTAGCATGTACCGTTGGGATGTCCTCATCAAATAAGGCTTGCCAGAAGGATGTAAGGGGCTCAAGATAAAATTTAAAAATTCTTATGGAGAAGTATAGCCACTTAGACTCCATTTGCGAGGTCGGATGATTATCATCCATGACTTAGTCAATAAGGATGGTAGATCAGGAGAAAACCACTACATTCACCGCCAGGTGAAGTGTAGCCACTTAGTCCCTGAGCCTGGCGGTAGGTGAAGAATTCATGTTGTGCCAGGGTCAAAAAATAGAGACTCTAGATGCTAGCCGATCACAGCTAGTCCCCAGCTTAGCTAAAAATCAATAATAAGAAAAATTAGTACATGCACCACAAGGTGCAGTGTACACACTGTAGTCCTCGAGCCAATTAGAAGATAAAAAAATAAATATTGTAGCAGGGTCAAAGAATTTTAATGAAAGCTTGCCAAAGTTATCTGCCATGTACTTATCAAGACCCCAGATGTGCTCCCCAAGATCAGCACCTTGATCCGAACAACAAGGAGCAACTTGATAGCACACCGATGACACATAGCAAGATCCAACTACCAAAGAAGTCTCCAGCTTAGCTGGCAACTCTTGCACGATGAATCCGAAAGCCAAGGAGTCTCCAGCTTAGCCGGCGAGCCCCAAACGTAGCTGACGATGAAGCGACAAACAATCCGAACAATGAGAAGTCTCCAGCTTAACTGGCGAGACCCAGCATAGCTAATGATGAAGCGACGAACAATCCGAACGCCGAGGAGTCCCCAGCTTAGCTGGCGAGCCCCCAGCATAGCTGACCATGAATCGACGAATAATCCGAATGCCGAGGAGTCCTCAGCTTAGCTAATGATGAAGCAACGAACAATCCGACCAGCTGGTTGGCGAAGAATCGAGCACCGAGCAGCCCAACCAACTGGTCGGCGGCGAAGTGAGCGCCGAACAGTCCGGCCAACTGGTCGGCAACGAAGTCCATAAACCTAGCGGACCGACCAGTTGATCGGCAGAGAACTCCGAACGCCAGGTGGTTCGACCATCCAGACGATGATCCTTTTGTCCTTTCCGGATGATCCGGTCCGCGAGCATAAAAAATAAGCTCGTTGACTGAACCAGGCCCTTCCAAATAAATATGTAGAACGGGTAGTATATGATGTATTTTGCCGAGCAGTTGTAGATAAACATTTATTTGTTTAGAGTTTGTTCATATTTTAAATATGAGTAAATTTCCTTCCCGTTGGTGAAAACACTAAGTGTTCTTTTGGAGATGTATTTATATTTAATATAAACAACCCCAAGCCGTTAGTTTGTTGGTTGAGCCCCCAACCTCCGCTAGCCCGTGAACCATAGCGCGGAGAGCTGGAGCTCGTGCACGTATAGGAAGACAAGCATCACCGAAGAGCCACTGCCGACCACCCATAGCGCACAGGGCTGGCGCTCGTGTACGTGTAGGGAGAAGCCGAAGATATGGCCGTCTCTAAAAAACACAAGCGTAAACGTGGCTATTTGTGGAGCCGTTGAGGCGAAAGCGTATGTCATTTTTAAGATGGTATACATGGAAAAAAGTCGTTCGGAGAATAATCATGGAGAGAACCGTATGAAGAATCATTACGGCGAAAACTTTATTTAATACTCAAACATAAAGGGTACTTATCTTTGGTCAAAACGTCGGGTTGGCGGCGTATGCCGTTATCTGGTCGGCGTCGATGAAATTGTCTGGCCCTCGAGCTCTCTGGCCTATTGTCATGGCGGCGGTCACGGTTGTCATAGCGCCGTTTTTCGTGGTGATCATCATTGCGACACAGCATAGCTTGCTTGATGGCTCGGGCGGCTCGTTTAGTGGCTCGCTTGGCGGCTCGTTCATTGGCTTGGACGGCTCGCTTAGCGGCTCGCTCCCAAGTGCACCACGAGCACGGCACATACTCGGCCTCGACGTTCCCGTGCCTGTACACCGTCTCCTCCAAATTCCGGCGGCGGGTGCATGTCCGGGGTTGATCCTGTGCGTGCATGCATCTTCCTGCCCATGTACGAGCGTACGTGGTGCAACTAGCTTGCTGGTGACGTAACGCAATCTAAGATCTTTATCGTCATGTTCCTTCGTGTTTGCCATAATCGCTGAAACGTGAATCTCCTTGCTTGCTTGTTTGGCGTACGTATACATGCAAGAAGCCAAGATTGGTTCGGCTTGCATGTTGATGCTGCACATGCGTCTTCATGTTGTCCGATTGATTAAGGCTCGTGACAACAAGACTTCTTGATTGCTGAGACTTTGATATAAATATTGATGCGTGTCAGAGACGAAGAAGGCGACGTTGCAGATCGGCCTGTCCTCTGGCTCTGCGTGAGGTCTTGGATTGGATCTGAAACATGCTGCTGCGGCTGGAATCGTCGTGCCTTTCTCCCCCGAGTCGCTCTGATCTCGACGAAAACCCTAGGGCCTTGGCAAAGATCACTTGGTGTTATCGTGCTACTCGTGCGTTGCTGCCGTGAATTCGCGGTGAGTTGCGCCGTGACGTCGTGTCGCCACGGATGATGTTGATCTTGAGATACGTCATCTGGTTCACCATAGATCAGCACGCACACCCTCTACCTGGCGTGCCATTGTCGACAAAATATGGTCGGCAGTCTACTAAGGGGTATGCCTGTGGTAGTAGATGAATCGGTGGAGGTGCGCGAGATACGAACTAGATGGTGACATAGAACGTAGAGACAACGATTTAGGCAAGTTGGGGCCGTCAACTTGACGTAATACCCTACGTCATGTGTCTTTGGTGGATTGTATATTGTGATGAGATATCAGGAGATCCTAGGCTAAGCCCGAGGTTTGTATCGGGATGCCGACTAGGGGACCCCTGTTCCTCTTTATATACTCTGAAGGGGTAGGGTTACAAGAAATGTATCCTAGTCGGTTATATGACAAGTATTCTATTAAGATTACAATATCTATAGTATCTGATCAGATCTTCTAGGTGCCTTACGGTGTACGTCGAGCAGTGTCGTGCGCCAAAAGTCTTGATGTCGTGGGCTGAACCGTCCCTGATGGTGCGGTCCATGTCCCTTGCCGTGGGTACCTGGGGTTATACCCCCCACAGATGGAGATGGAGAAAGGTCCCACAAGTACACGTGACACGAAAGCCGTCAGGTCCCAAAGGTCGGATGGAGAAGGGTCCCCGAGTGACATGCAAGCCGTTGGGTCCCATAGGTCGGATGGAGATGGAGAAAGGTCCCACAGGTACAGTGACATGTGAGCCGTCAGGCCCCATAGGTCGGATGGAGAAGGGTCCCACAGGTACATATCGGATGGAGAAAGGACCGAGCGGAGACTTTTATTACAAATTACCAACATCACGGATGTGTAACTGTAGATCCCACATGTACACGTCGGATGGAGAAACGACCGTGGAGATTTATGACGAAGAGATCGAATATTGCTCATCACAGATGTGTAATTAGTTCAATGACAAAGCGAGTGATTTGTGACGAAACCATGGGCCGTTCTATGGCTTTTTTTGTGACGATATCCAATTTCGTCATAGATAGGGGGTTCGAGGATCGACCGATGATCTATGATGAAACCGAAATATTCGTCATAAAAAGCAATTTTTTATGACGGTTTCAGATTTGTCATTAAGATTTTCGTCATAGAAGTGGATATTTCTAGTAGTAGAGGCAACCCTTATCTTGTGTACTAGGTATGGAGGTTAATCTCATTCTTCCGTGTGGATACAAGTTGTACACCTCTGCAGAGTTTTGAAAGCCTGAAGTCCCTCGGGACGGACCCTTTATGGTTGTTCTTACTTTCTATACCGATGGTACTGTAATGATGGAACTTAATGATGATATGACTTATATATGTTGTTCACCCCTTTTGGATACTATACCATGTTAATGCTAATACTCATAATAATGAATTCATAGCATGTCATCTAAGAAATGCCATGTGTTTTTCGCAAATGTACAAATGCCTGATATTACCCTTGCATCCACCAAATATGTATGTGTTGGAACTAAGTCCTGCGAGTATGAAATGTACTCACGGTGCTGCCGTTAAGTTGTTTTGCAGGTGTTGTTGCCTCGGTGGTTGCGAGGTAATGCTCTATTCATTGCTACATAGTAGACCTTGGATTGGGCGAGTCCAAGATAAGCTATAAGTTACCCCCGATGAGTGGTTTGTCACATGGGGTGTTTTGTGTCACTCGACCGTTACAAAGATTCTGAAGAGGAGGTGCGGACTGCACACTCCTGAGGGGCCTCGTGATTTGGCGATGACCCCTCGCGACAGGACAGGAATCAGAGCGGTGGTTGACTTACATGAGCAATCCATTTGTCAAACCTCATATAACCTCAACATTGTGCCCTAAGTAGCTTTAAACCTGATAACCTCTATGTTTTAGTGTCAACACTATGAGTTAAAGTAATCCATACCTCACTAGTTAACCTTGCCTCTTGTTCTTAACATGCAAACTATGTTGAAACTTAAAAGGGTGTTTTGTATCGTGGGATCAGGAGCGAATAGTAGGAACACCCAAGTGAGAACCGAAGCTCGTACCTAGTTCGCCCTAAGTAGTAGGCAATGTTATGCTATGACAGTCGAAGAGAGCAGTTCTAATTCTCTTATCTATCCTACTTAGCCTTTTAGAAGCCCCTTATGTTTCCCAATCGTAGAGGTGTACCTAAGCCCAAAAACCCCAACCTCTTTTGAATCCCAAAGTAACCCCTTATCCCTTATCTTGCTTTGGAAAAAATTCTCGGCAGAGTTTCCTTTGGACCATGGCCTTACCTCCTGAGTCACAACAAACATAGAGACAAGATGCAAAGCAAGAGTAACATCAACATCCCATCATGGACAATTCAGTAACGACCATCACTTCAAGTGTATCAAGCTAGTTCATACATCACACAGTGTAATACATAACCATGCACCACAAGTACAACAACTAGAAAGTTCACGCATAGGACCAAAGTCACAAATCTGACTCCGGACCCTATCTGAGCGGACCCTACATCTAAGTTCAGTACCAAACATGATAGGTGGAACTGCGAAGCCATCAGTGCTCACATGGCTTGGAGTGCAAAAGAATGGAAGCCCTAGCGACCAATGTGGGCCATACCCTCTGAGCAAAGAAGATCCTGCAAAAAGAGAAAATGAATGATGAGTACAGGAGAAGGAAATGGTGAACTGGAAACCAGAAGATTGGACAAAACCAAAGGCACAAGTGTGTGATATATGGCAAAGGACCGATGCAGCAAGAGAACCTAGGACATACCTTGAAAGTTCGATTTTGACACCCTACCAGTCTATGGTGAAGGTGGTCTCTCCAAGTAAGCCTCATTATGCTGGTATGGTAGGAAGGCCTGGTGCTGGACCTCGCATATCCTGTAGAAGTCCTCAACTATGCGAAGCACTAAAGCCATGATGTATGGCTGCAACGCCAATGGAGCGCTCATGTCCCGTTTGCATTCTAGCATTTGGCTCACCATCAAGTCCATCAAGTTTAGCTCCTCACCGGACATCACAGCATAGATGACTTCTAAGAAAGGCCAACCAATGACACGTTCCTCGACCATAGCAGAAGGTGTGATGGTATGCCTCAAGATCTCATAGATCACCTTGGGAATCCTCCACATACCACCCTTTGGAGCAAACATGGAAGTCTCCTGATAATGAAGCTCGGGAATTTCACTGGCCAACAGCATGGGGGAAACTAGCAACCAACCTACCCTTCTTCATCTTGTGGTAGTTCAGCCCCACTGCCACAACAAGATCCCTGAAGGTGGCCTCGAATCTGTGAGTACTGGTCATCCAAATCAGCTTCTCGTTCTTAGCCTGCACCTCCAAGGTAGCATAAAATTGACAGATCACTGCCTCATTCTAGTCATAATGAAACTCAAGCACTTTTCTCCAACCCATGACCTTGAACTTCTCCACCAATTTAGCCAACTATGCATGAGTCTGCAGGTATGCCCAACACAGCCATTGTTGATCCGGATGCATCATCCTAATTTCAATACCTCCTTGATACATCTAGTATTGGATGCGAGTGTGAAAGAAAGGAGATGGCGAGTCCCCGACAAGCTCAAATTGCCTCGATGATGTAGCTCTGCTGAAGCCAACTGCAGTCCAACCAAAATGTTCCTCTAGAATTGCTGTTATGTTCATTGGAAAGGTCCCCTTAGATTCAGATTCTTCAGCAGATGCATCATAAGACATCACCTCCGACAGTTTGTCCTCCCAAAGGTTGAAGCCCATAGTGGATCTGCAACATGAAGAAGAAGAATTCAAGGGTTATGGTTAGTGGGAATTGGATTAGTACAAAATGGAATAAGCACCTATGAACAATAATGAGAGATGGACTACAAATGAAGTGACCACCTATCGTACAGTGAGCAAGCATAATTGGAAGAACACTTAAGCATATAATGATGAGTTCAGTATACCCTTTTAAATCAAGTTGAAATAGAAACAACAAGCACAGACATCGACGGAGCATCCGCCAAGACTCGCAGACCGTCCGATAAATTATAGACCATCAGCGATAAGTCAAACAAAGAACAACAAAGAACATCGGAACATTCCGACATTTTACCAGAACATTTTGCTAATCAACAGGCGTGTATATAGAGAAATAAGTCAAGAAAGTAGACCTGGTAGTGGAGCGTCCATGACATTCATGAACTATCCGCCACCATCGTAGATAGCACAATCTCAACAATGACTACAAGACCCTCAATCCAAAACATTCAACCATTCAAGTAGCAGAACCATGTTCAAATCCATACAAAAGTACTTCTAAGATGGTTTAACCCTAACCCTAATAAGTCCCTGAGATGGTTTAACCCTAACCCTAGCCGAACAACAAATTGAGGAAACCCTAATCTAGAATGGATTAAGGAGTAAGCAGCAAAGAAAAAGGAAATCAAGAAGATTACCTATCACTCATAGTGGAAAGCGCACGTGGAAGCTCCTGGATAGCCCAAATCTTTCCAAGAGTGTGCACGACCACAATAGCGGCTTAGGCGGCGATGGTGACAGTCTGAGCTAAAAATGGAAAGGAATGAATCCCATCGGTCACTACTAGCCTATTTATAGGTCGTGACTCAATGGAGAGTTCGATAGACATGACGGACCATCTGCCAACCTGGATAACAAAAAACCCTAAGTTAACTATCAAACCCTAGAGCCTCTAGATAGTCCGACTAGTGGACCGGACCATCCATCAGCTAGCAGAGAAGGTATCCTAGAAACTTCACTCACCTGACCCAAGAACATCAATCTTGAGGAGACATAGGTAGCATAACAGAATGTCAGAAGAGAGAGCCCAAGATGTAACAACCGAGATACTCAAGCTAAGTAAGAGATGAGATGATACTTGGAATCTGAGAGAGGAAAAAGTCTCCGTGACCTAATATTGTTAGAACAATCATCACAAGGCGCCAAGTTATCGAGAAAGGTTCCCGAAGTACCCTCAAGCGAGCTCGAGGATGAGCTCTATTTTAAGGAGGAGAGGTTTTGTAACGACCCGAGTTCATTACAATATAGGCAGTCATTTTGACCATCTAAGTGAACAGTCGTTTGAGCTCCTATATAGACCCCTGATGCCTTGAGCTAGATCAATCGCCAAGAATCTACCAAAAAGGAACCTACAATCATCCTCGGATGGCCATGGTCGGGCTCGTGCTCGGAGCGATGGAGAGAAAGCCGATTGGATTAAGAGGTATCCTATTGACATAATCAACACCAACTCAACCCTAGAGATTACACTATGACATAACAACTCGGTCCTCCAATATTGAACCACCCAATAGTTAAGCTCAGTCAGCGAAGATAGAAATCTATCGGATAGTTTGCCAAAACCTATTGGACCATTCGATAGATCACAGTGCAGCAGCAGGAAATGGGAGATGAGTTGTTTGCCACCTAAGTGTGTGCAACCTACATGTCAGCATGAAATGGGATAGATATCTCTTAGCTAAAGCCACTCTTTCTCACTCATCCTCCCATTTGCAACACTCACTCTCTCTCTACCCACTCAAGAACAAGCAAGAACCATAGAAGCTAGAGAGGGGAGAGATTGGAGAAGGGATTGAAGAAGAAGAGGGAAAGGAAGGAGGGAAGCATTAGCGGCAGCCCATGGACACCCTCCACCCCTCAACCCCTTCATGGTGAGTTCAAGAAGAACCATCCTCATTTCTTGGATTTTTCACCCAAGGATCTGATCCATAGATTTTGATGCAAGATTGAAGATTTCTTACCTGGCTTAGTAAGTTCAAGAAGTTCTTACCTGGCTTAGTAACCCAACAACCCCGTGGATTGTCCTTTGATTCATTTTCATGGAATGATTGCAAGAGGGAGTTCATATGGAGCCAAGCCAAGTTTCAATGAGGAAGTAAGAGTGAAGGAAGCTTGGATCTTCAACTTTTTGGCTACAGAAGCTCTCAAATCTCAGAGCTAAGGATTTTATCTCAATCTTATGGCTCATCCTCATATCCTTATATCTCTAAGTTTGATCCTAAACCTATAGACACATTTTGTAAAACAAGCTTCAGCCCTAGCTATCTTGAGCCTAGTAAGCCACCTAAACTATCCTAGAAGTATCTTGCACATGCATAGATCACAGCTGAGCACATCTAAGTTTGAAACCCAAGATCACCCAAGTGCATAGGTTCTGTCGACCGTTTGATGGAGCATCCATCAAATCAATGGAGTGTCTGATAACCCTAGAAGACCAGCCACTAGAACCTTATCTTCTATCAACATGAGCCAGTGGAGAGTTCGCAGTTTCACATGGAGTGTCCGCCAGTTTATATAGACCAAAACCCCACAACCTAAGAGCACCTAGTTCTCAGCGGTGCATCTGTGACATCTTGCGGAGTGTCTGTTGATTTATAGCCTCAGCAACCCAGAGAACCTGAGACCTCCTAGTTCCAACTAGAGCGTCCATCACCTCTAACAGAGTGTCCACCAATCCAAATAGAGTCAGACCAGAGCTAAGTCACCTCGAAGCCCTACCCAATGGAGTGTCCGCCACTTGGAAATCAGAGCATCCGTCAAGATAACAGTAAGAGTTTTAGTGGTCTAGATAGCTTACCCAAGAGGTCAACAATACTAGGTTAAACTTAGTTTCAAATAGGGCAATAGTAGCGCCTTAGATAGAAGCCTCTATCCTAAGCTCTAAGCCGAGTCTTGTTCCTAAGCCTCCATCGGTTATCTTCAGCTTCAATCTTTGTTTTCTTTCAGGAGCCGAGTAGCGTGAGGAACGTGTGTGAGTTGTCGTCTATAGCTTTGAATTCGTTCGAGCGGCAGAACTAGGTAGGCACCCCACTCTTATAAACTCTATTTTGGATACTTATTATATTTCATTATGAGTTATGCATTTCATGTAGATTTGGTTAATCAACTTAATGATTCTTCACTAAGTTAGAACTACTCACTAATTAATCAGAGCCTTCATCTAATCAATGGGTTTGGTAACGCTTAATTGCTTACTTGCTTAGACAATGGTAGAAGTCAAGTATGAGAAGGGAACTCATACTTGCGCGTGTAGGATGCTACACTGGGTTAAATAACTACTAAAATGAATGAGGGTTACAACTTGTCTACTTCCCTTGTCTTGACTAAGGACCCGACTTAATGTTGATACACGAACATGATGATCAATTTGGTAATTCTTGCTCAAGCGAGGGGTAGGTCACTATGAATGTGGGATCTCAAGTGACATAGCTTGTGGAACAGTTAAGGACCGTGCATTAGGATCTTGAGTCCAAGTAACCGCTGTACAGACCACATGTCGCATATGGGGCGGCAAGCCTAGTAACTACTCATGACTGGTTTATCTGTGGGACTAGCAAGAAGGTGGCGCCGGTTAGATGGTGGTAGCATTAACAGAGTGTTGGTATTTATTAACGCACACAGATAAATCCGCAAGCGCATGGATACTGCTGTAGCTTTCACCTAGAAGTATTCCAAGTATCATATCCACAGGAAACGTGTGAGATTAACTACAGTCTAACTTAACATGGGGTAGCAACAAGGCAAATGATAAGTTGGAGCGTAGAGAGGATAACTAAGGTTCTCTAGTTTTAACTTCGGTATGCTATGTCTTCTATTATTCAACTGGGGACATTACTAGGGAAAGACACCAGCAGAGGATGCTTTCCTTCGTAACCGGGTCCTACTTGGTGAACAACCTAGGTTTTCCAATAACCCAAAACTCTGAACTTAAAATTTTTTCTAACAAAACCCATGCATGGTGAGTGTGCATACTAGGAAACCACCCATGTAGTTGCATAAGTAGAACCCAAGTTAGCATGGTTGAGCATTTTGCATTTAATTCAACATGTGAGTTGCGTCTTCATGATTTTATGTGATGTAATAAAATCGACTCAACCTTTATAAATATCTTGTTGTGTGTGTTGCCAACCCTTGGCTTGGACCCTAAAGCCCTTCACTACGGGAAACGGTGACAATGCCGAGTGCTTTCTGTTTGCCGAGTGCATTATATCGAGCACTCGGCAAACATAACATTTGCCGAGTGTATACTCCAAGACACTCGGCATACTATTACACTCGGCATATCTATTATTTACCGAGTGTCAACACTCGGCCTCTAGGGGACACTCGGCAATAACCACCACGTGACCCGCCCGTGCGCCGTTCTACCGGGCGGCGTGCCGGCCGTTAGTACTTCGCCGAGTGTCCGTTAGAGACACTCGGCGAAGTATTGATTTGCCGAGTGTTTTATTCCGGCACTCGGCGAAGTGTATGGGTTTGCCGAGTGTTTATGGAGACACTCGGCGAATGAAAAACAATTTTTCCCTCCTCGGCCCTCCACAATTTTTCTACTCCCCACATACGACATTTTGTACTGCATGTTAAAAGTTGGTCTATTTCTTGGTCTGTTTGCTATATTTAGTGAATTAATTTCATTTTGAGTAATTTATTGATTTAAACGAAATTTGAACTGCAAGTGATTGAAATAATAGAATAAAATGAGTGGAAAAATCAAATTCATGTCATTGAATCCGGATTGATGTCTCATACAGGAAATGAAAAGAAATTTTGAACATTTTGTTCAGGAAACACGACCACGAACGTGTGTTCGAATGATTTTAAAATTCTACCAAAACCAAACGAAGTCTGAAAATCACGAGATTTGTCAAGATGTCATGATATCATATGTGGAGGCTGTGGTAAAAAATTGAGAATGTTTCGCATAATTTGTGACGTATGATGCTTACAAACGGAAGCATCTTCGGAGAAAATTCGTAGAACTTAGAAGGATCCGATAAGATTTAGAGTCCAAGTGACATTTTAATTGGGTTTGAGTTCAAATTTTTTTGTATAGGCAATACACAACATAGATTAGTTCATGTCAAATTTTGACAAATTAATGGATCCGTTTGATATTTTTTATTTATTAATTGCAATTATAGAATTTTAGTTGATATAAATTAATTTTGAGCTATAACTGCATGAAATAATGAAATAATATTAGTAGAAAAAACAAATATGCATTTTGAGTGAATTTGACAAGTTTTTTTCAAAATATATAGGAAAAAAGTTACTAAAAGAAGCTATTAAAGGTATACATAAAATATTAGCGTAGTTTGCCGAGTGTTTCTATATAACACTCGGTAAAGTATCTCTTTGCCGAGTGTCTTATAGAAAACACTCGGCAAAGTCTTGGTGCAGGCCCACTGCCGCGCGAGTAGACCCTTTGTAAAAATAAAAAAAATAAAAAAGGAGCTATGCCGAGTGCCAGATCGCGGGCACTCGGCATACCCCCTAACAGTTAACCCGGCGCTTCCCCGCACGCCACACACACGCACACAACGCACACACGCCACAGACACACGCCGCGACCACGCGACCCCGTCCCGCCGGCGTGCCCGCCGCCTCCCCCGGCCGGCGTCCCCGCCCCCGCTCCATCCCCCGGCGGCGCCCTCCCGGTCCTCGGCGTCGCCCTCCCGGCCCCGGCGCGCCACGCCCGCGGCGGCTCCACCCGGCGGCGCCACCGCCCCCCCCACACACACACCGGCGGCGTGGCCGCGCCCCTCGGCGTCGCCCTCCGGGCCCCGGCGCGCCACGCCCGCGGCGGCTCCACCCGGCGGCGCCACCCCCCCCCCCCACACCGACGGCGCCCGCGGCGGCGAGGCCACCGAGCGGAGCGGGAATCGGAACGGAATCGAGTCGAATTCGTCCTCACCTTCTCGTCGTTGCTGGTAAGGAAGCCCTAACGTTGCTTGATTAAAGAACTAGGACACTGTTTGGCCCAATCGAGCCAATCGAGAAATTCCTGTAATTCCTTGTCGGGATGGGTTATCTGACCCAATCGAGCCCCACTAGCTGCTGGATTGGTTCTTGATTTTCAATACATGAATTTCTGCCGATCGATAGGCCGATAGCTACACTGCATTCTTGTTTGGTGGTTAGATTCGTGAGAGCAGCCGTTTCTGGCTTTCTGTTTGCTGAACCCTTTCCAGGGTTGAATATTTGATGTGAAAGTGATTAAAGAACTAGGACACTGTTTGGCCAATTAAAGGGCTTACTTTTAGAGATGCTTCATTTTTTTTTCTCTTGTTTGTAAGAACACACACTTGTTTTCTGTACCTGATACATAGACTGATAGACACGTGAATGCAGACAAAACTGTGAAGATTTCTCCTCTTATGGAAAACTGTGAAGATTTCTTCTCTTATGGTTTGGGGCTTTTTAAGTGAGAAAGAACTAGCAAAAAAAAAAGGAAAGAAAGAAAGAAGACAATTCACATCTACTGTGCCGATCCATTTTAAACCACATCTACTGTGGTCATCAATTTTGAATGATGACTATGTGGCCATCAATTTTGAATGATGACTGGAGATAATGTACAGTACTTAGAAGTTTCACTAGTTGGGTTACAAAGTGGAAAGCTTAAAATTCAAAGTCAAAAGTCTGATTTGTCTAACTTAATGTTTGAAATTCTGAGAAACTTATAAAAAAAATTAAATAAAGTTGAATGTATCCCTGCTTGTTAAAGCATTATAAGTAGACTTAACAGAAAATTTCTGATTTTTTTCTAATGTCCAAATGATCTTATCAGGTTCATTTACCAGAATAAAAGGTGAAGCATCACACCAAATTTCCTCCCATCTACTTCTTAATTCTACAGGAAGCCATCTTCTAAATGTAACTTGAACTTCTCCACTTTTAATTCTCTCAACAGAGGCATCTTTGCATTCACATAGCTCAAAGAGAATAGGTTCAGTAGTACACAGTGCCTGAGGATACAGCCATCTATCTTTCCAGAATCTAGTTTGACGCCCATTTTTAATGCATATTTCTCTCCCTAGTAAATAAACATCTTTGATTTTCAACAGATCATACCAAATAGGAGAATCAGTCAACTTGTGAGAAACACTAAAGATACTGTCCTTCCTCAAATACTTATGTTTGATAATTGTTTGCCATAAATCCTCTTCTCTTTCTAGTTTTCACCACCATTTGCATAAAAGACTGATATTCATTTTCCTCAAGTTCTTAATCCCAAGCCACCTTTTTTCTTGCTTTTACATATCTTTTCCCACTTAACTAAATGATACTTTTTTTTTGTCCTTCGTCCTTGCCAAAAAAAGATTCTCCTTATTTTATCTAATTTACCAACCACTGTTTTAGGCAAACGACAGACAGACATATGATATATCGGTGAATTGTTAAGACTAGCACTGATCAAGGTAGATCTGACCGCTATAGACATGCAGCTACCCTTCCAAACATCTAACCTTTTACTGCTTTTCTCTACAAGGGGGAGCCAGTCACAAACATGTAACCTACTTGGGCTAACAGGAACACCCAGGTACTTAATTACAAAGAACCCAACTTGACAGTTGAAAAGATCAGCATATGTCTGCCCCAAATTCTCCTCATCATTTGCCCTGTTCGCTTGGCTGATAAGTATGGCTGAAAGGACTATTGGCTGATTTGTTGTGAGAGAAAAATATTGTTAGTTGGCTGAAAAAAGTATGGCTTATAAGCGAAGCGAACAAGACGATCATAATGACTTCACTTTTATTAAAATTTATTTTCAATCCAGCCATCATTTCATACATGTACAGTAGAAATTTCATATTAACAGCTCCTTCCATTTCATGCTTAAGACATATGATTGTGTCATCTGCATATTGCAAGATGGCCACACCATGAGGAATAATGTGTTCTATCAGTGAACACTCCATTTTGCTGTGCTTTGATGACCATTCTAGTTAAACAATCAGCTACTAGATTGAAAAGGATGGGTGATAGGGGGTCCCCTTGTCTTACACCTTTGTCTGTTTAAAGTTCTGAGAAACTTATAAAATATTGACATTAGGTAGTAGGATGTCTATAGAGGTGATATGACTTTTTTTTAGAAATTAGAAAAGGATAAACCATGAATTATTTGCTTTCTTGTGAGCTATATGTGGTTGTCGGCCATCGTGCCGTTCTGTTGGTGTGGATGTGGTTGTCGGCCATCGTGCCGTTATATTTGATGCAGGTTTTGGAAACCTCCCCGTGCAGGGGAGGTGCTGCCAAAATTTTGACTTGACACTACTATATGTTCATTTTGTTGCAGGAGAGACTCACAAGGACCGTCCTTGACTCGTCACTTTGCCGGATAGCAAGGTGAGGCATCATACACCTCTCTTTTCATTTGATGTTCATATATCACGTAACCTAGTTAGGCGTCTCCCGTTCGAAAGAGATACGGTTGGAAATATGCAAATTTTTGCATATATATAACCGTATCTGTTTCGAATTGTCCACGTTTTTTGGACAGCCCGAGGATGTGTAGCGGGTTTAGTTTCCATGGTCTACTCCGATCCGAGATAGAGTTTCGGCAGCACCTCCCTGTTGTTCTCCGAATACACAATCTCCCTTCCGGGACGTGTATTTGGAGAACAGCGGGGAGGTGATGCCGAAATTCTATCTTAGATCGGAGTAGAGCATGGAAACTAAACCCACTACATATCCTCGGGTGGGATTAGGACCTATCTTTACCTAATAGACATTATAGGAACGTGTAGATGCAACGTGATTTTATATATTACTCGCTGATATGCTAGAGGATGGATGACCGTGAGTGGATGTACACGGGCCGCTCTAGTCAGAATTCGTTGACCAATGAATGGATCGACAAGACGGATGCTTTCTTGGAACGGGCGTTTGCAATTGTCAAAGGAGCTAGATCGACTTGGTGTCCATGTAGCAAATGTGGAAACATGCGTCGGCAAACCAAGCTAGACATGGGCAAACATCTTGTGAAGAATGGATTTACGTCACACTACACCAGGTGGACCTACCATGGTGAAGCTGATCGTGGGAGAGACGAGGTCTTGAGACAACGCATCGAGGAATATGATGATGATGCCGGAGTGGGAGACATGTTAAATGACTACCATGAAGCACACTTCGATGAAGCAAGTAGGGAGGAGGAGCCAGAGGCTACCGCAAAGGCGTATTATGACATGTTGTCTGCGGCACAGCAACCCCTTCACGGGCATACCAAGGTTTCTCAACTGGATGCCATTGCACGCCTAATGGCTGTGAAGTCTCAGTTTACCTTGAGTCGAGACGCCTTTGATATTATGCTGGCAGTTTTTGGTAGCCTGCTCCCGGATGGTCACATCTTGCCAAAGAGCATGTATGAGGCACAGAAACTCCTTCGTGCACTTAAGATGCCATACGAGCAGATACATGCTTGTCCGAAGGGATGCATCTTATTTAGGAAAGAGTATGCGGAAGAAAAGTACTGTGTGAAGTGCGAATCGTCTAGGTTCCTAGAGGTAGACTCTGGTGATGGTCAGAAGAGGCAGCTCGCAATCCCCGTGAAGATCCTACGGTACCTTCCTTTCATACCGAGGATCCAACGGCTTTACATGACTGTGGAATTTGCGAAACAGATGACATGGCACAAAAACGGACGTCGATACAATCCTAAGAAGATGGTACACCCATCCGATGGTGAAGCCTGGACAAGGTTTGATGAGATTTATCCTGAGAAAGCTTTAGAGGCTCGTAATGTACGTGTTGCGCTGGCAACAGATGGGTTTAATCCTTACGGAATGGCGGCTGCCCCGTACACCTGTTGGCCATTGTTCGTTATCCCCCTCAATCTCCCCCCTGGCGTCATCTTTCAACGACAGAACATATTCTTATCGTTGATAATTCCAGAACACCCGGGGAATAATATGAGTGTGTACATGGAGCCTCTGATTGATGATTTGATCCGTGCTTGGGAGGAAGGGGTATGGACATACGACCGAGCTACAAAGACAAACTTCAAAATGTATGTTTGGTACCAGTACTCCCTGCATGACTTGCCGGCATATGGGATTTTCTGCTGCTGGTGTGTTCACGGGAGGTTCCCATGCCCAGTATGCAAGGCTTCTTTGATGTTCATTTGGTTGACGAAGGGTGGAAAGTATTCTTCGTTCGACAAACATCGACAATTCCTCCCTCCTGACCATCCATTCAGACTAGACATCAAGAACTTTACGAAAGATGTCGTAGTTACAGACCCTGCACCGCAGATGATGACAGGAGCCGTGGTTCGTGCTCAGTTAGATGCTCTCGAGGTCAATAAACAAGAAGGTGGTTTTGTGGGATATGGTGAGCAACATGCTTGGACTCGGAAGTCGTGCTTGTGGAACCTCCCCTATTTTGATGATCTTCTTCTTCCACATAACATTGATGTAATGCACACTGAAAAGAATATCGCTGAGGCAATTTTTGGTACAATCATGGACATTCCTGATAAGACAAAGGATAACGTTAAGGCTAGAATGGATCAAGCGAGGTTATGCGACAGACCAAAGTTGGACATGGCGCCTCCTAGAGCCGGCAAGTCATGGAGAAAGCCTAAGGCCGATTTCGTCCTGACGAGGGCCCAAAGGAGGGAGGTACTAGAATGGTTCCAAACGTTAATGTTCCCTGATGGGTATGCAGCGAATCTGAAGAGGGGAGTGAACTTAGCTACTATGCGAGTCAACGGGCTCAAGAGTCATGATTACCACATATGGCTTGAGCGTCTACTTCCGGTGATGGTTCGAGGCTATGTCCCTGATCATGTCTGGCAGGTGCTAGCGGAGTTGAGCAATTTCTTTCGCCAGCTTTGTGCCAAGGAGTTATCTCGTACCGTGGTTGCAGAAATGGAAAAAATGGCGCCTGTGTTGCTCTGTAAGTTGGAGAAGATCTTTCCACCCGGCTTCTTCAATCCGATGCAGCATATGATTCTACACCTCCCGTATGAAGCAAGAATGGGGGGGCCTGTGCAGGGCCATTGGTGCTATTCGATTGAGAGATGTCAAAAGGTTCTTCGAACTAAATGTAAAAATAAATGCAAAATTGAAGCATCCATTGCAGAGGCATACATTCTGGAGGAGGTGTCAAACTTCACAACAAAATACTATGCCGACAACCTTCCTAGTGTGCATAATCCACCATCTCGTTACAATGCCGACGGAGATGAATCGAGCCTTAGCATTTTTCGAGGGCAACTCGGAAGTGCAAGTGGTGCGACCCATAAGACCTTGAAACATGAAGAATGGCGCATTATCATGCTGTATGTGTTGACCAACCTATCCGAGGTGGAGCCATACATGATGTATGTTCTCAACAAACTTGTTCTCAAGTAGTCGCTTTTCTATGTCCAACTCTCATGTTTCTTATTGGTACAAGGAATTTCATCGTCAATTCTGGCGTAAATCAAGGAAACCTACCCCGCACGAAAGTGATACCCTTCTCAAAGAGGGTGCGGGAAATGGAAAACCCGATTTCATTTCTTGGTTCAAGCAGAAGGTACAGTCCAACTTAGTTTGATATTACAAGTTGCTTGTACATGCAAATAATAAAACGCACCACCCTGCTTGAACTTGTAGGGCCAAACCGAAGCGTCTATGAATGTCGAGTTGAGACAGGTTGCCAATGGTTGTTCCTATAAGGTCAAGTCGTTTACCGGTTATGACGTCAATGGATATCGCTTTCACACAACAAGGCACGAGCAGAGTCGGCCCAATCGAAGAACCACAAATACCGGAGTTTTTACGCCAGGCTTTGATGGGGTCGAGTACTACGGAATAATTGAAGAAATATACGAACTAACTTTTCATGGTTGCAAACCTCTTAATCTAGTCATATTCAAATGTCATTGGTTTGATCCAGATGTCGTGAGACGCACCCCTAATCTTGGGCTAGTTGAAATTCGACAATCATCCGTCTTACCAGGAGACGACGTCTATATTGTGGCTCAACAGGCCACACAAGTTTATTATTTGTCATACCCGTGCCAAACCGACAACCGTCTTAAGGGTTGGGATGTTGTGTACAAGGTATCGCCACACGGTAAACTACCTGTACCAAACAATGAAGATTACAATATAGACCCCAACACATATGACGGAGAGTTCTTCCAAGAAGATGGGCTCGAAGGGAGTTTTGTGATAGATTTAACCGAAGCGATCGGAATGGAAGTAGACAATGAAGGGGTTGCTGATGAGGACGCTGGAGATGAGGTTCAGAATGAGAAGGACTTAGAACTACTTCAGCGATTACAATTAGGCAATGACAGTGATCACGACATTCCTCCTTCGGAGCACGGGCATGATTATATCGACATGCATGATAGTGATGATGAGACTTATGATCCAGCTAATCCCGATCATGACGATTATTTCTAATACATGTATGAGTCATACTAATTTATTTATTATTTATCATATCTTTCTAAGTATGTTTTGTTTATCTGTGCTGATTGGTTTACTCTTTTTATTTGCAGGTAATTGAGCAATGGTGGGCGCTACGAGGAAGCTCGCGGCGATTTGCGAGAGAATCGCCGCTGTAGGGAGGGGTTCAGGTTCAGGTTCTGGGCCAGGGTCAGTTTCTGGGAGGCGTCGAGGTAGGCCTCGAGGCAGGGGTGAGGAGGAGGAGGAGCAGGAGCAGGAGCAGGAGCAGAGACAGAGGCAGAGGCAGAGGCAGAGGGGTCGACGGAAGGGTAGGGCGAGGACCCCGTCGCCTGAACCTAACCCCCCGACGTCTGAGGAGGAGGAGGTACCTTCCGCACACGCCTCTGGTGAGGAGGAGGAGGAGGAGGAGCAGGAGCAGGAGCAGGAGCAGGAGCAGGAGCATGAGCAGGAGGGGGAGAGAGAGGGGGAGGAGGCAGGGGATGCCCAGTCCAAGATCTGGTTGCGAGGTCCCTCGTCCCTCCCGAGGCGTCCGATACCTGAGCATAAACGCCCGCTGATTAAACCGACAGGGACCAGGTAAGTAACTTTAAATATTCGCAATAATTTTGATATGTTGAAAATTATAAAAGAAACTAATAATTTATATTAATCACTTGTGCAGGAGTTGGATTAAGCTCAGTGGGGGTGATCACAACCGCAAGGTCAACGGCATCCTTGGCCTTTTGTGCAGGGAACACTTCCCTGGCTTGGTGGTGTACGCCGGACAGCGGGAGCCGGCCTACACGTGGGACCACTACGTCGCCGCCCCCGACGTCTCTGATCGTGATCGCAGGAGATTCACCAACATAGCGGAGCGGGTGAAGGGCGAGCTATGGGTAAGTATTCCTCGTACTACATTGCTCAATACATCACCTTCACTGGACATTCTTGAAATAATAACTTTATACATCGCCTCTATATGCAGGACTTCTACAGATGCCAGGAGGGATTCGAGGCCAAGGCGAAGTCCGTCTCTGAACAAGCCGCCAAGAAGCTCGTGAAGGACATGCACTACGAGGCGCGCGTCCAGGCCATCATCGAGTTCTACGCTCAATACAGAACCATGAAGGTTAAAAAAGAAGAGGCAAGGACAATGAACCTGACCAAGGACCAATTCATGAGTGTAAGCAAAGAACGTTGATACTTACTTTATTTGAGATTAATTACGCTTAATTTCTTTTTTCATAAGTCACATGCTTGATGATGTAGGTGCCTCCGTGGTGGTGCCGAGCGCATATCCGGTGCTGGGAAAAGATGGTGGATGAGTGGTTGCAGCCCGGGTGGTTGGAGCACCACCTTGCTTGCCGGGAGCGGCGTTTGCAGATGCCAGGTGCATCACACCATCAAGGCAGCCTGAGCCTTGATGAATATAGGGAAAAATGGGTATGCAACTCCATTTCTGTATTCTAACGCTCAATTCTGCATAATTTCTAATCATTTTGCATTTTTGCCGTAGTCGTCGTCACATGATGGCCAGTCTTGCTCCCAGCTCAAGGCATGGGTTCTGTCCAAAAAGGGCAAGGCGACGGCCGACATCGACTTCAACCCGGAGGACCCGCCTGAGGCGTACAGCCATCCAAGCATCCACAGCCGCGTCACCCAGTATACAACGATGGCAAGGGAGGTTCACGGGCCACAGTTCGATCCGAGCTCCTAGGATATTGATGGAGAAATCGTGATGAGGGTGGGAGGAGGCAAGAAGCATGGTCGGTATTGGATTGGCGACAGCGTAATTGACACGGCCTCTACTCCCACTCTCTCCCAGATCAGAGCAAGGAGCACGGACTCGAGCCCAGCGATACGCCCACGGCCGACCACTGCACAGTTCCAGATAGAGGCTCTCCAGGTTCTTTCTCTTCCATTCATCATTCGTTGGTTCTTACGTACTTTAGCTTTGCATTGCTTTGCATTGTAACATTGCGATGAAATATTTTAGGCCCAGGTGGAAGCAGAAAAGAAGCAACGGGAGGAGATGGAGGCGAGGGTGGAGCGGTTAGAGGCCGAGCGGCAGAGGATGGACGAAGAAAGTCGGTTGAGGATGGACCAAATGTTCCAATACATGCAGAATTTTGCATCGAGTATGGGTCAACCTTTGCCACCGCCACCGATGCTATTCCCTTCACCTCAGCCACCCACAACTACTCCAGTGAGTCACTTGACACCTTGAAACTTAAATATTTTAGGCTTTTATTTCCAAAATTTTTCTGTTGATAAAACTTTAAACAAAAAAATACTTAGTGAAACTTAAATATAAATGCAAATATAGATGTCATGTCAAAAGAGAATGTCAGGCAACCATTGGTGCTGCTGACTACCAGAATAGCAAATTATACTTCTATTACGTCACCTAAGCTTGAATGGCAAATCCACTTTTCTCAGTTCAATAAATGGTGCACTGGTTCTCCAAACAAGAAAAAAAGAAGGGCGGAGCTACTCACCAGTGACATGATCGGATACTGAAATGAGCATGATGCATTCTTCACTTTGCTGTCATGAATGGATGTGTTCCCTTTTTTTTGTCAACCTTGCTGACTTAGTAATGCGCATCATTGACATATTCAGCTCTGATTTCCTGACGCAAAGAATTCTTCGTGTCGTCGTGACCCAATAAGGTCATCGGTTATCTTTGCTTTGTGCTGAACATTTTTTTGATACATTGGTCTTGTTATGACCGCATTCTGGCTATCTGTCTTCTTTCCAAGATCTAATGGAGACCACACATTTGTTTATAGTCAATGAAAAGGCCTAGGTTCCGGAGGTTTGTGTTGATTGGTACTTTCAGTTGCGTGTAAGAGGCTCATTAACCACCTGACGACATATGCTTCCCAGTTTAATTCTTTGCATCATCCACGACCACTACTACACATAATAAGATTCAGTCATCACACAAGCAAGATAGAGCCAGTCAGCGTGCATGTTACTACAACTAGGAGATTATAAAACGGCCAATCATGTCACTATATTTTAACCTCCACGGTGCCTAGCTCCAAGTGTCAAACCCACCGTATATAGCTGAATACAGCAACACGTACCTAAGGAAGGTCGGTACTGAATCCATAATGCAGTTAAAATATGTTGGAATCATTGCCAGCAGTTTAATACTGTTCCCTATGAATGACGCGTGTCTGTATATGCATTCATGCACGCTTCTAAATATTATTCAGAGAGGCAGGCCGTGTAGCTCTGCAGCAACGAACCTGCAGAATTGGTTAAAGAAATCTTTGTAGCAGGATAAGGTAACGTGCCTCATTGACTGGATGCATGCACTTTTCATCCCTTCAACTCTTGACACGGTTTAAAGAAAAGAGAAACCTCCTCTCACTACGGGAAACAGTGACAATGCCGAGTGCTTTAGATGCACACATTTCGATACTGAAATTCACTTTGCAATATGAAGTCTAACACTGTTAAAAAGGAAGCTAACACTGTTTCGAATACTTCTCTTTTGTGCAGAATCAATCGGCGGCATCAAATAATCAGTTTCAAGACCCGGATTTGTCGCAGAGGTTCCAAGGGCCTACGCAGTGATTGCATTTGTATTGTGTCTTAGTTGTGACTTGTGATGATGGTTTATTGTAAATTGAGATGATGGTTTATTGTGACATGTGATGATGGTTTATTGTGAATTATGATGATGGTTTATTGTGAATTATGATACCTGTGACAAATAATTATGCCTGTCATGATGTTTTATTGTGAATTGTCATGGTTTTTTTTGTGGATTGACAGATATGTGACATTATTAAAAAAGAGACCATTTTCCATTCTGGTAACCTTCTTTGCCGAGTGTATTCCAGTGGACACTCGGCAAAGTGACCATAAAATCTGACCGCTGGAGCTTGTTTGCCGAGTGTTTTAGTTCTGACACTCGGCAAACTTGGGAAACTTTGCCGAGTGTTTTAGTTCTAACACTCGGCAAACTTTGGAAACTTTGCCGAGTGTTTTAGTTCTAACACTCGGCAAACTTTGGAAACTTTGCCGAGTGTTTTAGTTCTGACACTCGGCAAACTTTGGAAACTTTGCCGAGTGTTTTATTTCTGACACTCGGCAAACTTGGGAAACTTTGCCGAGTGTTTTAGTTCTGACACTCGGCAAAGTTGAGAAAATTTGCCGAGTGTTTTCCGTCGTGCACTCGGCAAAATCGACATCGCCGTTCCATCCCGTCAATTTTTTTTGCCGAGAGTTTATTTTTGCCGAGTGTTTACTGACAGTCGGCAAACTGTTTGCCGAGTGCCCGATAAAAAACACTTGGCAAACTACTGTTTGCCGACAAATCAATGCCGTGTGCTCTATGCCGAGTGTAACACTCGGCAAAGTATTTGTCGAGTGTTTTTGGGCGTTTGCCGAGTGCCCTTGACACTCGGCAAATCTACTGTATCCCGTAGTGCTTGATGACCTCTAGTGGACCCTACTAGGATGTATATATGTTGGCAACACATGTATACATGCATAGGAGCCCTAGGTGTAGTGTGGAAATAGAAATAGAAATAGAAAAGGAATTGGAAAAAGGGAGAAAAATAAAAAAGGAAAGCAGCCCAGCTTGCGCGTGCACCGCCGCCGGCATGCTCTGCCCATGTGGCCTAGCTAGCCGTCATGGGCTGGCACCGTATTTATGCTCCCCCATGCGCTCCCACGCGTGGCCGAGCCAGCCCAGTAGTGGCCCATACCGCGCTTGCCCGCATCGTGCCAACGCCGCCCGTTGCTTCTGCCCCGCCGCTAATAACCTGACCCCGCCTGTCATCCCCTACCCTTGCTCCCCTCTCTGCTTTAGGCAAAGTAGAGCATCACGCCCCGCCGCTCACCATGCCCGCCATCCATGCCCCTGCCCCTTGCCCTACACGCGCATATGCCTACCATGTCACCAATCCACGCCACCCCGATTGCCCCAGCTTACGTCATGACAAGATGACGACACAAGTGCCATGGTCTGCCCCTCCCACAGCCACCCCTACCACCATCGTACGACGCCATTGACTGGCCACCGAACAAAAAACGGGAGCGCCAAGGCACCCCCGCACTCCCGCCAAACCCTAGAACCCTAACCTAGGCCACCCAATCGCCCTACACATGTCCCCACACTGCTCCCCGCTGTTCGTCGCCCGCCATGGGTGAGCTCGAACTATAAAACCCCCTCCGATGCCCTAGCCCCTCTCCCATCCACCCCGCTACCACTCGGTGGCAACCCATGAACCACACCAAGCCAGAAGGGAAAGAGAGTTAGGGAGGAGGAGAAGGTGGGAAGGGAGCGCCGCTCGCCGGAGCTGATCACCACTGCGGAGACGCTAACAGAGCCGGAGACACCACCCCGATCGGCTACGTCGGCGTAGCTGCTTGGCACGGCACTGCACCACCTTGCCACAACACCGCCTCATCACCGCACCGCTAGCCTACCACCCTAAGCCCCACTGTGAGCCGCCGCTTCTTCTACTCGCTGTGTACCTCACCGCCATGGACACGCCATGCCACGCCGTCATGTTCTCCCCCTTGGGAGGGCCAAAGGCTGGTCTTTTCATCGTCGTGAATGCCACTGGTGCTAATGCCTAGCCCTATCAAGCCACTGGTGCTTGAGAATGCTAGCGCCTACACATCGCACCCGCCGTGGTCGCCATGGCCGGTGTTCGTAGCATCACCACCCTATTTTGGCCACCTTGAGCCAGCAGAGGTAAAACGACCACCCTAGCAAGATTCGCCTCACCGTGGGACACGATGTGCACTAGATGAAAATGGAGGGAGATCCCTAGGAGCCGCTAGCCGTGTTCTGCCTCGCTGGAGCCTCATGCCTCCCATGCCACCGCCGTGTTCTCGCCAATCTCGGCCGCCTCGTGACACGAGGAGGGCCGATGATGTCCACCGTCACCCCGCGAACGTAGCCGTGTAGGTGAATGAACCTAGGGCCTGCCCTATGTAACACCCTAGTGTTAAGCTTACACTTTGCACTTGCATTTGCATGAGCATAAGCATCACCCATTCAATCATGAGCATTAGCATATGAAATTTCATTTCATACACTCTATGTTATCATATGTGGTGCTTAATTATACATGTATATGCTTGTGATCATACTTGGCTAATGCAAGTGATTGTTGTTTGGTCACTAAAACACCTTAGTCACACTTAGGATGGAAAATGGAACCATGTTTGTATTCATGATCTAGCCCAATTATGCTTCTAAGTGTTGGTTTACTTTGAAATGTGTTTTCATGATGCTAGTTTGACCAAAGTTGAACAATAGCTTCAAAAACTTGCATGGCTTTGGGACCTTAATAAAAGTTGTAGCTTATCTTATGTGGAACAAACTTTATTTAAGGGCCAAGAGCTAATTCAGTGCCTAAGTTGGTCAAATAGAGCTCACAAGTTTTAATTTGCTGCTGTTTTGTAACTTGAAAATTTTTCTAAGTCTAAACCGATTTACAGTTTTCATGTACCCATCTTTGGCGATTTTTAGTTTGAAAATCAGTTCGAATTAGACCAAACTCCTTTAAGAAATTTGGTAGTACTCTTGTAGCTCTACAAAGTGGTGTAATTAGTTTGACAAATTACTGCACGGATTGGGAGATCCAGGGGCTCAAAGTTTGGGTTTCAGTCGGGTTCATCTACCTAAAAACGGCCTTTGCCACGTGCCATCGTGGCCGACCGGCGCAGGCTGTGCGCACTGTGTGGCGGCCGTACGCCGGCGCCGGCCCTCCCTGCCACTCCAAAAGTGAGAGCACACGGCTCTCCACATAACCTCGCACTCACTCTCGCTCTCGCTCTCTCTCACCCGCACGCCGCTCCAGAGCGGAGCAAAGCAGTAGCAGCGTCGTCGTCGTGCCTTTGATGGCCGAGCATGCCACCACCACAGCACTGCCGTTTGATTCGTCTAGAATGTAGCTCTGCCATGACCTACTCCACCTCCTCGAGTAGCTAGCACCACCATTCGAGCTCAGGTGAGGCCACATTGCACCGCTACCGTCGCTGCCATGGTTGTGGTGCACCGCCAAGCTCGAGCTCGCCCGTGGCAGGACCCAACCAGTGCCTCTCCAACCTCCCTCTCCCTCGGTTTGTCTTCGCTGTAGATCCTATAATCTAGTGCCGCATCCCATTGAACCGCTACCGCCTCATCGGCGCCGGAACGCGTGTCCACGCCATGCTTGCCCACCATGGCTGCGAGCATGAGCTCGCCATGGCCAAACCTAACCGGTCCCCCTTCTCTACCTCTTGTGCTCGTTTCTGCACCGCCTTGAGCCCTAGTACCTTAACCCTAAGACGAGTACATGTTGGTGGTAGTCACCTCATTGGAACGGCAAGCACCGCTGCCATGCACTGGGCATCGCCCAGCTCCACGCACACTATCGGACCTCACCGCCGCTCCACCATGGCTCGATCCGAACTCTAGATCTCCGCTAGGTCACCACGATGTTGTAGCCGCGCTCGTCTAAGCTTGCCGTGGCTGGAGATGGCCAAACCACTGCTGCGAAGGGCCACTGTCCACCATGGCTGCTGTCGAACTAGCTCTGGTGTGCCCCTTGGACAACCAACCCCTCCAGCCGATGCTTGTGGTGATGGGGAGCACTCTAGTGCTCACCTCGTCGCCAGGAGCCTTGCGGTCGGTGAGCTATGGCTGGTCAACCATCACCTCTGCTCCATTTGTGTATGACATGTGGGGCCTATGGACCACGGGACCCAGCTGTCAGCGCCTCTGGGTGCATTGCACTGGGTGCGCGTAGCGATTTCGGATTTGAATGTTTTCTTTATTTGTTTTTAAAAATTGAATACAAACTTCAAAAATTCATATCTAGAGCTAGGAGTGTCCAAATTAAGTGAACCAAATTTTGTTGGATTCATCTTGATGAGTACTACCTGTTAAAAATATGAAACTTGGTATGTTCTATAGTTTTATACCCTATTTAAATTATCTTATTTATTCCTATTAATCTTGAAAAATGCATAACTTGTGTTTGGGAGATGCTAAAAATGTGATCCCAATTTTGCTAGTCTTGTGTTGTCGGAGAAAGCAAAAATGTTAAACCTACAACTAACATGCTTGGAAAATGAATTCTTATTTTGGCTTAATTAAATGCTAGTTCTTGTGAAATTAATTGTGGTAGATTTATGTAACTTATGGGAATGAGATAATTTCTACAATGTTCTGGTATTACAAGGAATGTAAGAAAAATAGTAAATCTATTACTTGACACTTCTTACTATGCTAAGTATATTTGAGTGGCTAGAAAGCATGTAACTTGTTAGTTTTGTAGAAGTTATTGTACTTATCTAAATGGCGTGAAATTTTAACAACAGTCTCTTGAGAGCATGTATGAGCTTCTGTAATTTTTCCTGAATTTTTTGTGCACCAGAAGTAGCAGTTCCAATTTTCATCCAAATTAAATAAATTAATAAAGGCTTATATACAATTGATTTAGGTCCAACCATTATACCTTTCAACATGTTGGTGATGTATATAATTATTGGTACAGTGAGTTGTAACCAATTTTGACTGGGTGTATGCGATTATATATATTTATTGCTCTATAATTCAATTGCATCTAGTTCTTGAATTGTTTGCTTTGTATGAGCATGATGCTTGTTGAATTAGATGATTAGGCTAATTAAGATAAGTTGCTAGCCGCAGGTAATAGACATCTTAATGATGATGAACAACTCTATCTTAGGTTGCTAAAACAGAGTGAGTGTATGTTTCTTGTACTAGAGAAGAGCACCACACTCCATGATCCACGCATGCATGAAAGATTTGAGATTAGTGTTGGAGAGAAAATCCAAATAATCAAAATGAGAGCTCATGAGCTAACCATGACCATGGGCTTGAGATGAGGATGACTTGAGCTTGATGAGATGATGATCTTGGCTTGCTTGCTTCCACTCCACCTTTCACCTTCATCTCCAATCTCCATTTTCTCTCTCTTGTTCTTCCTTGCTCTTGTCTTGTAGAGAGAGAGAGAGGAAGGTGAGAAATGGGAGAGTGAGTTGAGTTGAGAGCTACTTCAGCTGATGCCTTACCCTCCAATTTCATGCTTATGACATGTGGGACCATGGGCAAGTGGAGTATAGCTCATCCTCCACTCACTAATGCTGCTCTAGCATCTGGCGGATGGTCTGACTGACTTACTAGACGGTCCAATAAAATTCTGGGAATTGATCCAACACCAAGAAGTTCCGGGAGGATTGCAAAAAGAAGCACTTCTAGGAGGAAAATGACACTTTGTCTCACTTCTTCCATACCAAGACTCAGCTCAAGCTTTTCTAGGGTGAGTTTGACAAGAGGCCGATGTAGGAGAGCCAATGGATTGATTGGCCCTTTTTGGATTCCTTCCCATGCATCAAGGACCTGGTTCACATGTTCTGAGGTATGGGCTTACTGAAGGTCATGGAGTTCAAGCACAACTAGAATGAATCTGCCATCCGTTAGTTCTATGCCACTCTTGAGGTTGACATTGAGGATGAGACCTTGGCTTGATGACCGGCAAAAAGAGCTTTGGTGCTATGTTCTAGGAGTTTGCTGCTCTCATTGGTCTTGACTATGCGGAGATGAAGATTGGGAAATCTGTGAAGGGTCTTCCGCGGATGCAGGAACATGTGACTTACATCTTCTATGCCACTAGGGAACATCAGCACGGGACTAGCAAGGACTTGAAGTGATATCCATCTCTGATCTTTAGCACGATGAGGCAAACTCTGATGCCTAAGGTGGGGAACCCCGATGCTGTCCGCTTTCGTTACTATGAGGTTATGCGGTCCATTCTGAATAGGGAGAAGCTGAATATGATTGAGTGGATGGCTGCTAGAATGATGGACTGTAAGCTTGACAGGTCAGGTGCCTTGGTCTACTAGCCGTACATCATGGCATTGATTCATAGCAAGACCAGCTTCATAGGGGTTGATGAGAGTCTACACAAGTCTTTTCGGCCATTCTACAACAAGAAGGGTTTCCTGCAGCGGGAGAACTCACCTCCAGCCAAGGTTCCACCGCCGCCGCCTGTCGTAGTAGCTAGAGAGGGTGCCAGAGTGTGGACGCCACCAGAGGATTACTTTGTTCTGTACTTCGAGTGCCTCCACACTCGATTCCAGGAAACACTCGGTCTAGTCTATGAGGGCTTGGATGCAAGGTTCGCCAAGCAGGAGCAGTACCTTTAGGAGAGCTTTGTTGACCCAATTAGTACTAAAGTGAACAGCCTGACCGACAAAGCTGGAGAGGATGGCCACAAAGGAACAAGTGGCTTAGCTTCGCTCCAATGTTGTAGCACAAGCTTAGGCTTACGGGCAGCTCAAGCAGTCCTTTGACTCTGTGTACCAGCACCTTTACCACTACTGCCCTGAGGCCATCCAGTGGCTCCGTGATTGGTATGCCTTCTTACTTTCTCTTTACTTACCTGCAGATTCACTCACTTTGCATACATTCATCCTCGTTAAACAACTCTTGTGTTATGACGATGCAGAACCAGTCCCTATACAAGCTCGTCTGGCGTTTCCAACTACTTCCAGGGCTTTCACTCCACCGTCGGGTGCTCACTTTTGACTCATTTTGGTATTTCTACAATCAAATCCACCACTAACATCTGGACCTCCATTAATTGCTTAGCTTGATATTCTTTGCAGATGTGTAGCCGATGGTAATATCTCTAGGGGCTTTCTATCCGCCTCAGCACCTGCAGATGCCGCCGTCGCCACTGCAGCAGCCTCATCAGACCCCGCCCGACTAGTAGTCGCCTTCACGCCTTGTCGTCTTAAGGTCCTCATGTTGGCTCCAGTCTGTTGAGGGAGTGTTGATTTCAGATACATTAGCTTGTCTCGCCGCCCATTGTGTTGGGCGTTGGCGTATTTGGGTTGTGATGCATTTGATACTTGATTTGGTTGGTGTGCGTCATCCATCGAGGTGACGGATTTGATACTCCTATTAAACTTCGTCGGTTGAATGTTTGAACTTGATTCGGTAGCTATTCTCTGGCTGTTGCTTGGTTGTTGATGTCTTGATTTGATCTTGCTATTCTCGTACTCATGCACTATGCGGTGATTGGGAGATAAGGCTAAGATTTTAGGAGAGACTCTACCAAAACTTTCACTGCTTGGGACCGATAAGGGATAAGGACTAGATTGGGAGCTTTCTAAACCATAAGAGAGGACTCTAGGAAACAAGGATTCTAGATAAAGAACACATAATCACTCTTGCGACACTCTTAGCATAACATGCTTAGTATATAGGGCATCCTTTCGAAAGCTAGCTCCTCACCTAGGTACAGCTTATTGCTGCTCGTCCTATGACCAGCTCAAGCTCCTATTTGTTTCAAACTTCTCCAAAACCACCGTTCTAAAATTACATTGCCAACTTGGGTGAGGGAGGATAAGAGGCTAGATAACTCTAGAGAAAAGGATTACCATAACTTTAGGGTTTTAACCTATAGCATAGAATAGACTTTTTACGTTGAAGAATTGGGTGCATAGCCATTGAGTCGATCAATTGCTCGGTATGAGGATTGTAAGTGTAAGCTAGTCAATTGCTTTGATACCCGGTCTCTATCAGTAGCCCATGACCGCTGCCATAGCCTACGACAGTGGGGGTTGTCGCTACTACCGTGAGGCCCCCAGGAGAGTGGCACTGCACCTCCTCTTTAGGATCTTGTGATGGGTTACATTTACATACCCGATACGAAGCATCTCGAACCACCCAATACACCACCACTCAAGTTGTCAACACACCAGGTTCCACTTTTGAATTGAAAACTTGGAAAAATAGTAATTTGATCAGATTAACAAACAAAACATTATTTGAATCTTGGTTACCCTTCATCACTCATCTTTACATCGGATTACACACAACTCATCTTAGAGAATGCCCGATCCAAGGTCTACTAACTTTGCAATGGGTTGAGTGCAACTCAAGCCATTGACTTTCAAACCTACAAAACAACTTAATGGCAACACCATGAGTACATTTCATACTCGCAGGACTTAATTCCAACACATATATATTTGGTGGATGCAAGGGTGATATCAGGCATTTGTATGTTTGCGAAAAGCAGTGGCGTTTCTTAAGATGACATGCTCATGGTTCATTTTAGGATATTAGCATTAAGAAGGTATGATATCCAAAAGAGTGATTAGCACATGTAAGTCACTAATATCATCATGTTCCATCATTACACTACCCTGGCATAGAAAGTAGGAACAACCATAAAAGGGTCCGTCCCGAGGGACTTCAGGCTTTCAAAATTCTGCAGAGGTGTACAACTTGTATCCACACGGAAATACGGGACTAACCACCATACTTCTGGAACTAAGGGTTGCCTCACGATTTCTAACCTTTCCCTAAACCAGCCCGAGTATCCTATGAAAGGTTCGACTAGTGCCCGGTTAATGCTACCACCATCTAACCGGGGCCACCTTGTTGCCAGTCTCATGGATAAATTGGTCATGAGTAGTTACTAGGCTTGTCGCCCCCATATGCAACATGTGGTCTGTAAGGTGGTTACTCAGACTCAAGATCCCAATGATCGGTCCTTAACTACTCCACGAGCTATGTCACATGAGATCACACACTCATAGTGACCTACCCCTCATTTGAGCAAGAATTGCCAAATTGATCATCATGTTCATACATCAATATTAGGTTGGGGTCCTTAGTCAATATTAGGGAAAACAAACAAGTTGTAACCCTCGTTCATTTTAATACTTAATTAACCCGATGTAGCATCCTACATGTGCAAGCATGAGTTCCCTTCTCATACTCTACTTGTACCGTTACTAAGCACGTAAGCAATTAAACATTACCGAACCTGTTGCTTAAATGAAGGCTCTAATTAATTTGTGAGTGGTTCTAACTTAGTGAGGCATCATTATGTTGTTAACCAAATCTACATGAAATGCACAACTCATAATGAAACATAATAAGTATCCAAAATAGAGTTCATAGTAGTGGGGTGCCTGCCTGGTTTTGTAGCTCGAACGAATTCAAAGTTGCAGACTGAAGGCTCACACACGTGCCTCATGCTACTCGATTTCCTGAAAGAGATAAGGATCGAACTTGAAGACACTGGTTGAGAGGCTTGGAAAGAGACATCTAACTAAGGCTCTACTATTGCCTATTTGCATCTAGACTTGTACAAGTGTGGTTGGCTTCTTGGGTAAGCATTCTAAACAAACCTTACTATTGCTGATATCAGACGGACACTCCGCCATAAGGATCGGACTCTCCAGTCGGGTTAGGCTTCGACGTACCTAGGCTCTATTCTGGCTCTGGTTTAGATTGATGGACACTCTATCTAAGGTGATGGGCACTCCATTAACCTTTGGGGCTTAGGACTTAGGCATTTCCTAGGGTTCTTGGTCCCCATCGAATGGTCCAAGCCAGGCAGTCGGATGCTCCGGTAGGAACTAGAAAGTCTCAGGTTCCCAAGGTCACTGAGTCTATAAATTAGCGAACACTCCATGAGAGGTCACGGACGCTCTGTTGAGAACTAGGTGCTCTTGGATTTTGGGGATTCAACCAGTTGTGGCAGACTCTCCGCCACACCACAGGCTATAAATGGTTGGGCCACTAAGCGATTAGGGTTTCCTTCTCATTTCTTCGTTCCACAGTTGTTCTCATCGCCGCTCTCCCTCGGGTCATCTTCTCCGCTGCCTCCGGTCGATTTTTGCGGCTTCCAAGCTTTCGAGATGGGAAGGTAAGCAATATTCTTGTTCTCCTTCGCTCTCTACTCCACTTTCCTAGGGTACTAAGGTTAGGGTTTGCTCGATCTACACCTTAGGCCACATTTGATGAAATCCAACTTGGGGAACACTTAGACATGCTTAGAAGGTGACAAATGGGAGAGTGAGTTGAGTTGAGAGCTGCTTTAGCTAATGCCTTACCCTCCAATTTCATGCTTATGACATGTGGGACCATGGGCAAGTGGAGTATAGCTCATCCTCCACTCACTAATGCTGCTCTGGCATCTGGCGGATGGTCCGACTAACTTATCGGATGGTCCAGTAACTTTTGGTCTAAGAGAATTTGATCCAAGTACTTAGGGTTTAGCATTGGGGCCAATCCATCATTTCCCAAGCATTGACAACCTAAACATTGTATATCTGGGGCTCAGGGTAACTCATTTCCAATGACTCGGTCGATGCTTGTTGACTCAGATTAACTTATGGTTCAATCCACTCCGTTAGACGAAGAACAATTGGGTCTCCTTACATCTTGATCCATCATGATCGCTGCAAGGGCTTGGTAAGGTGCTCCACCGATGATAAAAAATGAGAACCTATATTGGAATGAACTCGGCTCGTTACAAAACCTCCCGTCCTTAGAAAAAGCTTGTCCTCGAGCTTTCCCAAGGAACTATTGGGAATTGCTCTAGAAAAGTTGGGGTTTTCCATAATTATACACTTCTTTGCATTTGGCGACTTTTTCCTCTATAGGATCACTAAGGTATTCCATTCTGACTTCTCATGGATATTCTGGCAGATCTGTTGGACAATCCGGTACTATATGTAACCACTGTTGCAACTTAACCATTGGGCCCACTAACTTGCGGACACTCCGCCAGCTGTGGCGGACTCTCCGCCACACCACGGGCTTAAAAGGTTGGGCCACTGAGCGATTAGGGTTTCCTTCTCATTTCTTCGTTCCACATCCGCTCTCGTTGCCACTCTCACTCAGGTCGTCTTCTCCGCTGCCTCCGGTCGACTTTCATGGCTTCCAAGCTTTCGGGATGGGAAGGTAAGCAATCTTGTTGTTCTCCTTTGCTCTCTACTCCACTTTCCTAGGGTACTAAGGCTAGGGTTTGCCCGATCTACACCTTAGGCCACATTTGATGAAATCCAACTTGGGGAACACTTAGACATGCTTAGAAGGTGAGAAATGGGAGAGTGAGTTGAGTTGAGAGCTGCTTTAGCTAATGCCTTACCCTCCAATTTCATGCTTATGACATGTGGGACCATGGGCAAGTGGAGTATAGCTCATCCTCCACTCAGTAATGCTGCTCTAGCATCTGGCGGATGGTCTGGCTGACTTATCGGATGGTCCAGTAACTTTCTGTCTGAGGGAATTTGATCCAAGTACATAGGGTTTAGCATTGGGGCCAATCCATCATTTCCCAAGCATTGACAACCTAAACATTGTATATCTGGGGCTTAGGGTAACTCATTTCCAATGACTCGGTCGATGCTTGTTGACTCGGATTAACTTATGGTTCAATCCACTCCGTTAGACGAAGAACAATCGGGTCTCCTTATGTCGTGATCCATCATGATCGTTGCAAGGGCTTGGTAAGGTGCTCCACCGATGATAAAAAATGAGAACCTATATTGTAACGAACTTGGCTTGTTACAAAACCTCCCGTCCTTAGAAAAAGCTTGTCCTCGACCTTTCCCAAGGAATTATTGGGAATTGCTCTAGAAAAGTTAGGGTTTTCCATAATTATACACTTCTTTGCATTTGGTGACTTTTTCCTCTATAGGATCATTAAGGTATTCCATTCTGACTTCTCATGGATATTCTGGCAGATCTGTCGGACAATCCGGTACTATATGTAACCACTGTTGCAACTTAACCATTGGGCCCACTAACTTAGCGGACACTCCTCCAGCTGTGGTAGACTCTCCGCCACACCACGGGTTTAAAAGGTTGGGCCGCTGAGCGATTAGGGTTTCCTTCTCATTTCTTCATTCCACATCCGCTCTCGTTGCTGCTCTCACTCGGGTCATCTTCTCTACTGCTTCCGATCGACTTTCATGGCTTCCAAGCTTTTGGGATGGGAAGGTAACCAATCTTGTTGTTCTCCTTCGCTCTCTACTCCACTTTCCAAGGGTACTAAGGCTAGGGTTTGCTCGATCTACACCTTAGGCCACATTTGATGAAATCCAACTTGGGGAACACTTAGACATGCTTAGAAGGTGAGAAATGGGAGTTTGAGTTGAGTTGAGAGCTGCTTTAGCTAATGCCTTACCCTCCAATTCCGTGCTTATGACATGTGGGACCATGGGCAAGTGGAGTATAGCTCGTCCTCCACTCATTGATGCTGCTCTAGCATCTGGCGGATGGTTCAGCTGACTTACCGGACGGTCCTATAACTTTCTGTCTGAGGGAATTTGATCCAAGTACTTAGGGTTTAGCATTGTGGCCAATCCATCATTTCCCAAGCATTGACAACCTGAACAATGTATATCTGGGGCTCAGGGTAACTCATTTCCAATGACTCGGTCGATCCTTGTTGACTCAAATTAACATATGGTTCAATCCACTCTGTTAGATGAAGAACAATCGGGTCTCCTTATGTCTTGACCCATCATGATCACTGCAAGGGCTTGGTAAGGTGCTCCACCGATGATAAAAAATGAGAGCCTATATTGTAACAAACTCAGGTCGTTACAGCCAGCCGGCGAGATACACTGCCTACCCGCTGGCCACTGCTCGGTCAAGGGTGGTTAGGGTTAGGGTTGACCCTGGCGCCACGCGTCAATCGTGGTGGGTAGAGAACAGGTGGGTGAGAAAAGTGTTTGGTGCAGAAAATGATTTTTCTTTTTTTAGGAAAATGCTTTTTATTCTAATTCTTGTAAAATCCATAACTAATTCTAGGAATGTGATTAAAATGTGAAATTTTTTCTAGCCTTGTTATGATTTGCTCTACCAAGGAAAATATTAATTAGTCAATATCAGTAATTTTGGTATGCTTAAGAATTCCTTCATTTAATAGAAAAATGCTTCTTGTTTAATTTTTATACATAAAATATTAATCCTAGTGATCATGAAACTTTTTGTGTAAATGTTATGTGCTAATATCTGTCTCCACATAAGGCTTGGTACTATTTTGATAATTCTAAATAGGTCAATTAATTTAAGTATGTTTGAATGCCTTTTTCCTTAATTAATAAATGCTAAAATGAATTAGATAAATCCTTAAATGACTTTGGTGTGTTTTATACTTTGATTGTGGACCTTGGAACACCCAAACCCCTATAGTTCCTTGGTAAGTAAATTCTTTTCTCGATGTGCTTGTAATCCACTTATTTATATAATTAATAAAAGGGCTTAGTTAAGTATTTAGTTTTATAAGTTCTTTATCATGTTTATGAGTTAGGAAACATGTTAATCACTTGCTGGTATATGTTAAGTTATGCCTTTCATGATAAATAACTAATTAACTTGTTAGTGAAATAACTAAAATGCTTTTATAATATTAACTCTAGTTCCTTGGTGAAGGAAAGTTGTACTCAACTTTCTTAACTTTGTTTCACTTCTGTTATGCACTTGTGAATCATGCATCATGCATCATGCCATGATCCCATCTTATTAAGCAAGCATCATTTATTATGTGTAGTGTACGAGAGTGAGAAGACTAGTGTTGATCAAGTTCTGGAGGAGGTGCCATCCACTGTGGTGTTGGTGCCTAGTCTGACTCCTTTGATCCACCGTGGCATCTAACCTTCTCTAGCAACATAGGCAAACCCTAGAGCATAAACCCTTCTCTAGTATTTATAAATCTTTATTACACTTTAAGTCTTGTGAGATGTGCATTAGGTAATTAGGAGTTGGTTGAATAACCGTTGCTGCATGATTACCTTGAATTAGGCCTTCTTAGTTGTTACCCCACTAGTATGTGTAGGTCGACTTCTCTAATGCATTGGTAATGCTTAGAATTCGATAGAACTCGAATGATGGTTTTATCGTTCAAAAGAAATAGGTTTACCTTGCTCTTCTCGATTCTGGTTATGAGTTGTAAAATACCATGGTTATGATAATGTTAAATTGAGACCGGGCGAGTAGCTTGCATCGAGAATAGAGTCTTAATGTAGTGCTCCGCTTGTGTCAATTGAGGACCGTTTGTTGTAGGCCTACGTGTGGTCGAGACTTTGTAGTACTGGCCACATACTCTAGTAAGCTTAATACCTCGGCTATTCCGTTATGAGAAAGGACAACCGCGCACTGGGAGTGGAGAGATGGTGAGAGTATCGTGTACCCACCCTACGTAAACATCAGGGATGCCGTACGGCGGTGGAGTCTGTGCTCTCGAGTGGTGAGAACCCGTTCTCATTTTAGAGGATCTGGGTGAGGGTTGATATATGTAGGTCTAGGACCTGCATTTGTCATGTGGTAAGGAAACCATAACTGTGCCAAATCGATTCGAATCGTCACTGCTTCTCGGAGAAGAAGACTCGACCCTCAGACCATATATCATAGTTAATCAATGGAACATGGTTACTTGTGAGTAAGAGATAAAATGAGATGAAATGGTTAATGAAGTGCTTGATTTAGAATAGGTGCAAATTAGATACTGATAATAACTTAATACAAAGTTAAAACACTAAAAGTAAGGATCCACTTATATTAAACTTTTTTGCAAAAGTTATTCTTGCTTCAAACTTTTCTTTAAGCTAGCATGTCCTTGGAGTTTTTTCTTTTAGTCGTGTAAGACTTGTTGAGTACCCTCAAGTACTCAGGGTTTGTTACCCCTATTGCAGGTTCTAACTTATGCTGCTAATCGAGGTCATATCGGTGGGCTCGACATGATCTGGTCGTCTCTTCTACCTTAGGCGCTCCACCTAAGTTGCTTCCGTAGTTCTACTCATCTTTTGTAACTTAAGTTAAGTTTTACTTGAACATGTGTTGTAAACTATTATTATATGTTTTCCGCACTCCGATGTAAGTTATTTTTTACCAAATGTTGTAATATTGTGGTAACTCCATGGTTGATCCTATATCTCTATCTCTTGTCTACCGCATATAATGCACCGATGTAAATTTTCTAAAGTTATATCAACAAATATCTACTATAATCATGACCTCTCCTAAGCGCACCTGAAAAAAAATACACTCCAACCCAGCCCAACCTTAAAATGAAGGGATGAAATTCATTCTGACCTCTTCTTTCTCTCACTCAGATCCGACGGATCCAATTGCTCGACCAAACCTTTATCACTCATCTTGCTTCTATCCCATGCCACCGCAGTGCACAGCTCTCCCTCACCCCCGCCGCCCCCTCTCCCGCAGATCAGACTCACGCGACTCCTCTTCTCCTCTCCCCCACGGACGGACGCCATGGCAGGCCATCGCTGTTGGCCACCAGGCCAGCCTAGGCCGCCAGTAGTCCAAGCTCGACCTCTCTCCCCCATGCATGACTTTGTCTCCTCTCCCCTCCCTTCCCCGACGCGCCTCCCTAGGCTCAAAACCCTAGCTACGGCCGCCGGTGATGTGGCGGCGATGGCTGCTGCGGTGGCACTCTGACCGAGGACTAGGCAGGGCGATGCCTTCATGGCCTTGAGGACGCGGGCTCCACCATTCGTGGGTGCCAGTCCATAGGAGCAAGTGGCGGTGGCCACACACGTGACTCTGACTCCTCCTCTCCCCTCCCTGCCCCATTGCGATCTCGACGCCGGCGCACTCCGCCTACATCGCACCTGTTCGGTGTCATGGCGACCGACGAAGATGGAATCGCCGGTGGCGTGCTCATCCGGGAGGCGTCCCCTGGATCGCCGGCGGCGGAGGCATGTCCATCTAAGGCGGTGGCGCTATGGGCGCTCATCAACCAGGTGCGCACCAAGGATGTGGACGCCACCTGCAAGGTGCACCGCCTCACCCGGACCTCCGTGAGGCACAGGCGCATGCTCGACGCCGCTGTTGAGCCACTTGTCGCCATGCTCCGCTCTGCCGTGCCCTTCGTCCTATCACTATTGTTATCAACCTAAGTTGGTTCAAGGCTAGGGTTCAAATTCTTCATTGCTAGATGGATTTTTGGTTCCTATTACCTTCCGCACAAAGTATTGATTGATTGCTACGAAAGATTTACTTTTCATGGCCTCGCGATTGAACTTAATTTGGGCTGATGCTCGGAATTAAGTTTTGTATTGACTTATGTTTCTCCAGATACACTGCATGCTACAAGAAGGACGTTGCTGACCATATTGCGATGTCTTGTTGTCCAATAGGGGCTTGGATTATACTTGACCAGCATCAAGAAGGACGAGAAGAAGATAATGGAGATATCAAACAGATTAATGCCTCTGTGGTACATCAACATTGCAATAATTTGGTTATGGATTTAAGGATATGTGTGTTGCTTACTTATTATATTTAAACTCTAGAAACAGGTAAATTGACTATCAGTTATGAGCAGCTTTTACCAATTGTGAACTGTAGGAGCCCAGCCTTTTCTGTTGCTTTTCTCTCTAGTGCATGTCGATAGAATATATCGTTAGCAGTCCTCCAAGGGGTATCCCACGAAGGTAGATTGATCGGTAGAGTAGCGTGAGATCAACAACAAGAAGGCAACAGAGACACACGAGTTAGACAGGTTTAGGCCATCAGTACGATGTAATACCCTACTCCTATGGTCTATTGTTTGTATTAGCTATTGTATGACATTGCAGTGAGTTTGGAGGGGGTCCCTGTCCGCCTTATATAGTTCCGGGGAGTAGGGTTATAAGTCGGTTAGATCTGAGAGATAACCGAAAAAGTAATAACTGATTACAGGAATCTTAGGATCATACATATCCTAACAGATCTCATAGTATCTTCAGGATATCTTCCAGATGTCTTGCGGGAGGCGCCAGTGTAGAGTCATGCCCCGCAAGGCTTCGTCTTGTGGGCTGGGCCACCCCTGAGGGCGCAGCCCATGTGGTATGCCATGGGTATCTAGGGTCATACCCTCATAGCTAGTCCCTGAGCACCTTGTACCCGTTGTGCAACGCCGTCTTGAGCATGTCCGAGCAGGTGCAAACAAAGACGAGCAGTCAAACTCATGGTCCGGCCACCATGATGAGTTGTCAAGCAGTTGTGAGCAGTTACTGAGCAGCATGTATTGTCACTGAGCAGCACGAACCATAGCCGAGCAGCATAACCCAAGCATGGCTTGCCATAAGGGTGTAAGGAGCTCAAGCTCAAAATCGAAAATTTCTTCACAGTGGACCAAGTGTGCCCACTTAGAGTCCGACCATGAGAAAAGGAGATAGTCTTCTTCAGCTTCAAGAGGCGCGGAGTCTTCCAAAATAAAGCAAGCACATTCACCATGAGGTGAAGTGTGCCCACTTAGTCCCCTGAGCCTGACAGTAGATGACGTAGTCATGTGGTGCCAGGGTCCAAAGTAGAAGAATGGTAAAAGACCTAGCCGAGCAGGCAGCCAGTCCTCGGGCGTAGCCCTGAAATGAGAGAGAGCACATTCACCGCAAGGTGAAGTGTGCCCACTTAGTCCCCAAGCCTTGATAGTAGGTGATGCAGTCACGTGGTGCCTAGGGTCAGAAATAGAAAAAATAGTAAAAGACTAGCCGAGCAGGTAGGCAGTCCCTGAGCTGCAAGGGGAGATATCGGAGAAATCCAATCCTGGAGAAAAAACTAGAGTAATGGCTGTACAGTAACGGTTACTGAGCCTCAATAAATTATGGAGAAGTCGGCGATTATTCGGCGAGTGACAACCAACGGCGACGATAAATGAGCGACAGTGGGCTATGGTTGTGTGAAAGCCTAGGTTATGGCCCACCTTGCTGTTGCAGAGAATTCATAGAGGCGTAAATCATGGGAACAGTTTCCCAAAAACCCTCGAATGTGATAGGGTGGGGAAAGTGCTTTATAACTAGCGCCGCCGCATCTCGCGTTTCCACCTTTGCCACTTTGCCATTTTGTCTTCCTCCTCAGCCCTCGCATTTCCTAGATTTGCATCCACATTTGCTTCCTGCCGCCAAACCCTAATCAGATCTAGGAGATGGCGCCGAAGAAGGGAGCTACAAAACCAAAGAAGACGAGCCCCAAGAAGGCGGGTGCCGGAGCCTGGTGTGACAAAGAGTGGGTGCCATTGCGAGCTGGAGAGAGGCAGCACTCAACAGATTAGTGGAAGCTAGCTTTCTTCCTGACCGTGCTACCGCTGGATGGTGGCCAGCCCTTGGTGAGTCCTTCCCAACGCCTCATACCGATGAAGTGGTGGTATTCGAGGATCATTTCTGGCACGGGTTGGGATTTTCTATTCATCCATTCCTGAGGGATCTATTGGAGCTCTGGGTGGTTGGTCTATGCAACCTCCATCCCAATACCATTTTGCACATCTAAATCTTTATCCATTTCTGTGAGGCATATCTCGGAATCCTCCCCCACTTCAACCTCTTCCATCACCTATTCTGGCTAAAGAAGAGAGGCGGCGATGGTTCTAAGGTGGTTGGTGGGGTGTACCTTCAGCTGCATGATGGGATGGCGAGTGAGTACCTTACTGTGCTGCTGAACATATCAGTGAAGGGGTGAAACGCCAGGTGGTTCTACATGAAACAGAGCCACACAGCCATCCACTGCGACGCCCACCACATCCTAAAGAGCTAGAGGAGCTAGTCGGAGACGCCGAGCAGCGCTGATATGGAGCAAGTGAGGGAGCTCCTTGCCTTAATAAAGGGCGTTAGGACCAACGACAGATTTGTAGCGGTGAGCTTTATAGTACGCCGCATTAGCTCTGTAAGGAGTGGGCGCACCCATCCTTTGAGTTCAAGGGGAAGACCGGTGGTACCAAAGAGAGGCCAGAGATGCTGTCGAGGGATGTTGTTGAAGAGCGGGCTGCAGAGCTATTCGCTCCGTTTGCCTCATTCAACATGTCAAGGTATACGAAGCCCTTTAATTGCAAAAATCTACCTCCTTAGGTAAATATCTCAGTTGTGTATTCCTGACGCTTTTTATCCTTTGTCATTGCCGAGCAGTGGACTGATTCACTTATGCGAAGGTCCACTCATAGGATAGGGTGGTGTACTTTTTAGGTGTGCCGAGGAGCGATTGGCCGCTAGCAGTGGATGCACGACCACTGGCTCAACCTAAAGATAGTGTCGTCGGTGTCTCATCAGAGTCTGGAGGTACGGATGCTGGTCAGATGGAGAGTTCTCCCCTAGTGTTGGAGAAGGCCCGGGGGAAGAGGGCAACGGTAGATGAGCCGGCCTAGAAGAACAAGAAGACAGCGGCTACTGCTCTCCTCAAACCAGGCAGCATCTCACTTGGCGATGATCAGACCACTCGAATGCGAAGGACCTCGATGATCGAGTGGTCTGATGACGACGAAGTTCTGATGGCTCCTCCACCGAGCACGAAGGAGCCTCCGCATAGCACGCACGTAGAGGATCAATCAAGGGGTGGCGAAGAAGTCCCCAAGTAGCAGATGAGGGAAGTCCCTGAGTAGCGGGTAAGGGAAGTCACCACACAACAAACGATGGGAGTCCCTATGGGGCAAGCGACGGGAGTCCTTGAGCAATAGGCGGAGGTAAACCCGAAGCAGTAGGCGGAGAGGGTCCTAGAGTGATAGGTAGAATAGAGATCGACTGTGGAGGAGGTAGGACCTCCCCACAAGAGCATGAGAGTCGACCCCATGGCTGTGTCTAGGGGCTCGAGCAGGCACCGTCAGTTCAAGAAATTGAACCGGCAGACCAAACCGTAGGTACCCTTGTCTTGGAGTTACTTTGCTGTAGTTTCTTAACTTTTCTAGTGACCGACGAGCCGATCTAATGTAGTGCAAAGGGTACGAAGGATCTAACCCCGCTAGTTTGGACTGTCGAACAGCCAAGGGCTGAACTCGGGGTGGAAGCAACACCAGCGGCTCTCGTCCCGGAGTCCTCGAATGCTCGGTAGCTAGAGGAGGAGTCAAACACCGCTGCTGGCGGACTTGGCGGCAGTGAACAATTAGCGCTAGCCGTAGACAAGTCAGCGACGATGCCCAAGGCAACGGCATGAACTGCTAGGTCTTCGGGAGCAGAAGCTAGAGTTGCCAGCGATGCATCGGAGTCTAGGGCGGCAAAGCCGGTGGTAGCCGAGGAGCAAACGGTGCCCCCTAAGGCATCGCCGGAGATGGTTGGACGCGCTATCCGGCCATGGAGCCCCCCGATGGTGCCTCAAGCTACGGTGGAAGAGGATGAGGTGGAAGAGATCGAGCATGCTGAACCTTGACTCCAATCCATTCGAATCCTCCACAAGCGTGGCAATGAGGTGGTGGTTATCGAGGAGGAAGACACCACCAGGGAGATGAAGAGACTAAAATCTACCATCGCCGGAGTAATGAAACAAATCGAGGTCAGTACTGCATCTGGAATGCTCATCTATGATGTTGGAGATCAGAGTTTGTCCTTAGTATTGTACATTTACAGGGGATAAATCAGACTATCGAGCAGCGGCACTAGATGATAAAGTGGATGGAGCCCCTCGCTGAGTTGAACGAGAAACTCAGGGAGGCGATGAGCCTCTCAAAGAGAAACATCTAGAGGGCTCAGCATGAGCGAGACCTTGCAGAGTCCAACACGCGGGACCTAGAATATCAGAGGGGGGGTCCTATCCGAGCAGCTGGCGGCTGCGTCTGAGCAGCTACAGAGCAAGTCCAAGCAGCTGGCCAACGTCTCCGAACAACTGAGGGGTGCCTCTAAGCAGTTGGAACAGAAATCCAAACAGCTCAGAAGTGTATCCGAGCATAAAGCAGTTATGGTATATCGACGAGTGTACTTTGTATTGCTGAATGGCCATATTTTTGGAGATAACTGTTGTGCTTGTAGAGCAAGAAGTGGAGCATGACCAACTGCGCCAGGCCATCGAATAACTCCGATAAGAGAAGGCGAAGGAGTCAGAGCGAGCAGAAAAACTGGTCAAGGAGCTGAAAGGTGAATACTTCCTAATCGGAGTTACTGTTGAAGTAGTTTCCTTGTATGATGGAACATTGTAACGCTTACAGGCTACCGTGATAAAGCCAAGGCACAGTTTGATGTGCTGGTGAAGGAGGCCAGGACCCAAAGGGATAACTTCAACGCTGTAGTCACCGCAATTAAACCGGTGCTCGACTATGTCGACCTGGAACTGGCTCGTTAGCCCGATGGCAGGCGGCAACGTTCAGACACCATCATCTAGAGGTACAAGGCAGCGTGGGAGAACTTTAAGAGCTTCAACCACGATGCCATTGACCGTCGCTACTCACGCCCTTGTGGTGGTTCAGTCCCACTACCCAGCCATCGACCTTTAGGCGATAGGGGGTAGGTTCGCTGAAGGGTTAAGCCAGGCGGAGACCCAACAGCTGGAGGATGAGGTGGAGGACGCAGTGAAGAAGCTAACCAGTGATATAGACCTGTTCGGCGAGACGGATGGTGATGGTGGAGCTCGGTGATCTGCTCAGAGATATCATCTGTAATATCTTGACAGTGTAGTTAGAACGCGCGAAAGTGCAAAAAACATTTATGTATGTGATAAATGTTATAAGGTGCATGTGTATGCAATTTGTTTGTATTTCAGCAAAAAAATCTTTGTAATTTTGACCATAATGTATTTATACGGAGTATAAGTAGAGTCCGAGCAGTTAGTTTGCTACTGACCCCTATGGCCTCAGCTAGCCCATAGTCCATAACGTCAAGCGTGGAGCCTGTGCACGTGTAGGAGGAACCGGCATGACCAAGGAACCGCAGCCGACCACCCATAACACAGAGCGTGGAGCCCATGACACGTGTAGGGAGAGATCGAAGACTAGGTCTTCTCCACAGAGAAAAGAGCGGAACATGTGCTGCTCGACGATTGTCAAAATAACTTGGAGATATATGTAGTATAAGTGGCATCCGAGCCATTAGTTCTGTACTGAGCTGTCGGTCTTGGCTAGCCCACAGTCCATAACATCAAGCGCAGAGCCCATGGACATGTAGGAGGAACAAGCGTGACCAAGGAACCATAGCCGACCACCAATAACACAGAGCGCGGAGCCCGTGGCACATGTAGGGAGAGATCGGAAACTGGGTCGTCTCCGAAGAGAACAGAACAGAATGTACGCTGCTCACTGATCGGCGAAACATCTTGGAGATTTGGAGCAAAGCATTCGGCGATTTGGAGAAAACATGTGGCGAAGTACGTTGGCGATTTGGAGAAAATGTATGGTGAAATATGTTGGCGATTTGGAGAAAATGTGTTCGGCGATTTGGAGAAAACGTGTTCAGCGATTTGGAGAAACTCGTTCGGCGAAAATGTTGGAGATTTGGAGAAACGTGGTCAGTGTAGTTATGGCGATTTCATATTGGAGTTTGTTATGGAGTAGCTAAAAGCTCGGTGACCGTAAGTGGAGATTAAACCATAATGGAGAAATAATGGAGACAAATTGTGGAGACCAAAACTTTATTCATCATAAAGTGGAGAGTACATATCTAGGGCGTTTCAAGGATAGAAACGTATGAGGTGTTCGATGTGTCATGAGTTGGGGACATCGATTCCGTCTAAGTCACATAGGCGATAAGACCCTAGTCGAGTAACCTCTTTGATGATGTAAGGCCCTTCCCAGGGGGAGGAGAGCTTGTGCATCCCTTCGGTTTTTTGTTTTCTACGGAGAATGAGGTTGCCGATAGCAAATGAATGACCTTTGATGTTGTGGTTGTAGTACCTCCGCAAGCCTTCTAGATATTTGGCTGTGCGGACGCAGGTGATTAGGCATTCTTCCTCGGCCCTGTCAACGTCCTCTGTCCGAAAAGCTATGGCTTGCTCTTCATCATAATTTTCCACCCTAGGTGCTCATAAGGAAATATCTGTTGGTAGTATGGCTTCTGAGCCATAGACCAAGAAATATAGAGACACACCGGTGCTATGACTAGCTTGAGTGCATAGTCCCTAGACTATAGCCGGTAGCTCCTTGAGCCATCTGCCCAGATGCTTTTCTTCTTTTCTGATGTAGCCTCTTTTTGAGGGCATCAAGGATCATGTCGTTCACCTGTTCGACCTAGCCATTGGCTCGAGGATGGGCAATAGAGACGTACTTGACGGAGATGCATCGGTCTTCACAGAAGTCCCAAAAGTGATGGCCAGTAATTGTAGTTCTGAGGTCGGTGATGATGCTGTTTGGGAGACCGAATCTGTGGATGATGTCTTCGAAGAGCTCGACTGCTTTCTTTGCAGTAGCCGAGATGAGCGGTTTATACTCGATCCACTTGGAGAACTTGTTGATGGCGATGTATACATACCGAAAACCACCTGGCACTGGCTTGAAAGGCCTAATCATATCTAGTCCCCAGCATGCAAAGGGCTAGGAGGCTGGAATGGTCTGTAGCTCTTGTGCTGGCATGTGTATTTGCTTGGCAAAAAATTGGCATCCTTCACAATGTTGGATGAGGTCTTCTACATCAGAGATGGCCGTGGGCAGTAAAAACCAGCTTAGAAAGCTTTGCCGACCAGTGTTCTCGAGGCTATGTGGTTGTCGTAGGAACCAGAGTGAATTTTGAGAAGTAGCTTCACTCCATGTTCTTGGGTGATGTATTTTTGCAGTATCCCTTCCTTAGCACTTTTCCTCATCAAGTTGCCATCCACCAGCACATAATGCTTGCTTCGATGAATTAGACGTTCGGTTTCAGTCTTATTGGTGGGTACTTCGGCGCTAGAGAGGTACTTGATGAACTATTCCCTCCAATCGGCGGCCAGCGAAGGTACCGTAAGTACCAGCTGCACGGTGAGGGGAACTTCCTAAATTTCCTTATCTTCCTTAATGGATGGCGCCATAAGATCTTGAACGAAGACCCTTGACAGAATCGCGGTGTGAGAAGAGCCTAACTTGGATAAGTGATCGGCGAGCTGATTTTGATCGCGTACCAAGTGGTGGTACTCGACACCATAGAACTTCCCTTCAAGCTTCCTGATTTCGGTGCAATATGCATCCATCTTCTCGCTGGAACAAGACTAGTCTTTGTTGAGTTGGTTGATGACCAGTGCGGAGTCCCCATATTCCATGAGGCGTTTGACGTCGAGCTCAACGGCTATACGGAGTCCATAGAGACATGCTTCGTATTCGGCGGCGTTGTTGGAGGCCGGAAAGTGTATCTAGAGAATATATCAGAGTTTATCCTTGGTTGGCGTAATGAACAAGATGCCTGCACTAGCACCGTTGATGTTAAGGGCGCCATCAAAGTACATCACCCAGTGCTCGGGGCAGGTGGCGATGATGGGCTCTTGGATCTCGGTCCATTCAGCGATGAAATCAGCAAGCGCTTGAGACTTGATGGTAGGCCTGCTTCTGAATTCAATGGAGTAAGTGCCGAGCTCAATAGCCCACTTGATGATACAGCCATTGTCCTCTTTGTCACAGAGAATCTCCCCTAGAGGGAATTCGGTGACCACGGCAATCTTGTAATACTCGAAGTAGTGGCGGAGCTTACACGACGTTAATCAGGATGGCGTACAATAGCTTTTAGACTTGAGGATAGCGAGTCTTGGGCTCATTAAGAACCTCGCTGATGAAGTATATAGGACGTTGCACCTTATAGGCGTGCCCGGCCTCCTCGCATTCAACCACGATGGATGTGCTGATGACACGAGAAGTAGCGGCGATGTAGATTAGGAGAGTTTTGTCTGGCCATGGTGCCGTCATGGTTGGAGGCTTTGTTAGGAACAACTTGAGCTGCTCGAAGGCTGTGTCTACCTCCTCCGACCAAGAAAAATGCTCAGAGGCCTTGAGGAGTTTGAAGAATGGTAGCCCTTTTTCACCGAGGCACGATATGAAGTGGCTTAAGGTAGCCATGTAGCCTGTAAGCTTATGTATATCCTTGACGCATGTTGGCCATTTCATGTTGGTGATGGCGAAGACCTTGTCAGGATTGGGTTCAATGCCTCATGCGCTGACAATGTAGCCTAGAGTATACCGGATGGAACTCCAAAGATGCACTTTGAAGGGTTCAGCTTTCATCGGTATCTTTTAAGGTTGGTGAACGTTTCCTCGAGGTCAGCGATAAGATCATCGGTGGTCTTGGACTTGACGACCACATCATCGATGTAAGCTTCGACGTTGTAGCTGATCTATTGATTGAGGCACATCTGGATAGCCCTTTCATAAGTCACCCTGGCGTTCTTGAGTCCAATGGACATGGTGGTATAGCAGTACGCACCAAAGGGCATGATGAATGATGTCTTGATCTAGTCTTCTTCCTTGAGGGAGATCTAGTGATAACCAGAGTAACAGTCGAGGAAGGAGAGCAGTTCACATCCAACGGTGGAGTCTACAACCTCGTCTATCCGAGGTAGACCAAAGGGGTCTTTAGGGCAGTGTTTGTTAAGATCAGTGTAATCAACGCACATTCTCCATTCTTTATTCTTTTTTTGAACGAGAATAGGGGTTGCTAACCATTCAGGATGACACACTTCTTTTATGAATCCGGCAGCTAAGAGCCATTTTATTTCTACCCTAATAGCCTCCTGGTCTGGTGGGAATCGCGAAGTTTCTGCTTGATCGGTTTGGTGGTCGGCGAGACATTCAAGGAGTGCTTGATCTTCTCCCATGGTACCCTCGACATGTCTGTAGGTTTCCAAGCAAACACATCAGCGTTGGCATGTAGGAAGGAGATGAGCGCGCTTTCCTATTTGGGGTCAAGGTGAGCCCCAATCTTCACGGTCTTGGAGGGGTCATCGAGGCCAAGACCGACCTCCTTTTATTTCCTTGGACTTGGCGGATGCATGAGGAGGCTCCATCTCTAGGATCTCCATGTCGTCGGCGGGCACCGTCTTGGCCTCGGTGACCACGCTGGTCATCTGGATGGAGAGGTTGGTGGCTTCGGCAAGGGCGAGACTCTCTGTCTCGCAGGCGTAGATGATGGAGAGGTTGGCCCATAGGGCCTGAACTCATGCAGGCGAAGGCATCTTCAGCACCAGATACGTGTAGTGTGGTACAACCATGAACTTGGCCAGAGCTAGCAGGCCAAGTATGGCGTGGTAGGCAGTGTTGAAGTCGGCGATGTAGAAGTTGATATGCTCAACGCGGTAGTTGCTTGCCATGCCAAACTGTACTAGTAGGGTGATCTCTCCTAGTGGTTTGGAGGCCCTGCCAGGTACCACACCCCAAAAGGAGGAGTCAGAGGGTGTGAGATCTACTAACCCGAGGCCCAACTCCTTTAGGGATCCAACGAAGAGGAGATTCAGAGCGCTCCCACCATCGACGAGCACTTTTCTAAAAAGCACCTTCTGGACGATTGCGTTGAGGACGAGGGGGAAATGCCCTATGTAGGGAATGTTCGCCCACTGGTCGGCCCTACTAAAAGTGATAGGGACCTCAGACCATGGGCAATAGCTGGGGTTAGCGGTGGCATCTTCTATAGTGATGGCGAGCACCCACCATGCGGCGAGCTTCCGTTCTCTTCTGCTCTTGGTGGAGGTGAGCCCCCGAAGATGGTGGCAACCACCTTATTGTGGTCCTAGAAGACATTGTTATTGCCCCCAGGTGGTCAGCGACCTCCAACTCTGTCGTTGGCGTCATCGTCTAGCTTTTTGTCCTGGAACTCTTTAGCCAAACCGAGGCAGTTCTTCATCTTGTGCTTGGTGTTCTTATGGAGAGGGCATGGGCCATCGAGGATCTTCTTGTACTTCTCGTCATAGTTGCACTTGGCACAAGGTTCATTGATAGCAGCGACGATGTGGTCTGGCCGATGGCGGCGATTTTGACCAGTCTTGGGTCCTTCTGGCCGATCACGGCCGCTGTCACAATGGTAATTGCGGTTGTCATGGCGGTGGTCGTTGTGGCGGTGATCATCGGGGCGGCGTGTTGGGCGATGAGTGCCCACATCCTCATTGAAGCGCACCTCATCTTCCTCGGCGTTGACGTACTGGTTGGCGGTTGTGATCATCTCGCTGATCCCAGTGGGCGGCTTGCGGTTGAACTTGGAGCGAAGCTTGCGGTGATGGAGTTCTCGAATGAAGGCGGTGATGACCTTGGCTTCTATGATGTTTGGAATAGAATTCCTCATCTAGGAAAAGCGTCGGATGTAGCTGTGGAGGAGCTCGGATGGCTTTTGGTTGATGTGGTTGAGATCATGCTTGGTTCCCGGTCGCATACATGTAGCCATATAATTGTTGGTGAAGACTTTTTCAACTCTTCCCAGGATCGATGGAGTTCGGGGCAAGGCAAGTGAACCAGTTCATGACGGTTGGCGCAAGCATGACGGGAAGATAGTTTGTCATGACACTGGTGTCTCCTCTGGCGGCACGAACAGCAGTGGCGTAAGCCTGTAACCACTGTGTTGGATTCATCCTCCCCTCATAGGGCTCGACCCCAGTGATTTTGAAACCACGGGGCCACTGAAGTGTTCAGAGCGCCCTTGTGAATGTCGAGGGCCCCTCGGGGTTGTCAACGCCGTTGTCTACAGCATTACCACCGGTGAGTGGCTCGAGAGCTGAGTCTGGGTTACCATACTCTTGCTCATACTCCTAGCGGCAGCGTACTTCGTCTTCATGGCGACCGAAGCGGCGTTCGTCGATACGTCGTCATGCATCTCAGAGATTGTTGAGGTGCACCCGGACGTCCTGGTCAACCTCCTAGTCATGTTGGCAGTGATGTATGGTGTGGTTGCCCCTAGCTTCGTCCTGGAGGGGTTGCTTATCATCGCGGTGCTGGTCGGTGAAGCGACTTTGGTGATGATCGGTTCTTGTGGCAACTGATCGGTGAATCAAAGTGGTGGAGTATGAAGGTCTCTAATCCTGGCGGATCTCATTGACCTAGTAGTACGCCGCTTTAAGCATGGTGGCGACCTTGGCGAGCTCGGGCGTCTGCGGGACCCAGGCGAGTTCGTTGGCGGCCACTGCCGATTAGCGATTGGAGTCTTGTAGACGTCATGGCCGTCAACGTGGAGAAACTCTTCGTCGAGGTTGCGTTGGAGTGGTACTCCTTCTGAGTTAAGCTGCTGCTCGATCCTCGCAAGGACATTCTCGTTTGCTCAGCGTTGTGCGTGGTTGACGTTCCGGTTCTCATGAGCGGTGCGCTCCTCCTCGGTTTCACCGTTTCGAGGGGGGCTATCGATGCTGACGTTGAAGATCGCGCCACCCCGGAAAGGAGGGAGAGGAAGTTGCTCGGTGAAGGTCTCGGTGAGGGTCTCCATAGAGCCGTAGGACTCAGAGTCTGGATTCTCCTCTGGGATGGTCTAGAGGGACGCTCCAGAGCATCGGTCGACGTGGAGCATGTTGACGGCCAGCAGAGGCTGGTCGGCGATCTGGTCGGTGATAGGATGGATGTCTCCCACCTGGTCAGCAAATTTGCCCCTTAGGGCGTCTTGGAAGGTGGCGGCGGCGCTGGCGAGCCCGAAGGGTAGAGCCGCAACTCCTGGAGTCTTCCGAGCAGCCTCTGGCAGATCTGGATCGGTGGGTGGTCGGCGCTGGACTAGAGTGTTTAGAGCCGATTCGGTGATGGAGAGGCAATCGGCGAGCTTCAGACCAACCCGGTCGATAGATGCGATCAGATCGTCATTGTTAATCTGCCTCCTCTGGTAGCGAGGAAGCAAGCGGCGAGTCATCGATGATGGCGACCTCGAAGGCGGTTCTGAGATCGGATCTGCTATCGCAGGTGCGGGGGTGATCGGTGCAGAATCGATCTGTGCCGGCTCAAGGAGCTCTCCGACTCCGTCAGTGTTGATGATCCATGAGATCGATCCGACCGTGAAGATCTGGCTGGGCTACGGGAGGGACGAAGAGCCTGCGAAAAAAGCCATCTTGTTCGACAGGGAAACAGCACGCAAGCCCCTACCTGGCGCGCCAACTGTTGACAAAATATCATCGGCAGTCCTCCGAGGAGTATCCCACGAAGGTAGATTGATCGGCAGAGTAGCGTGAGATCAACAACAAGAAGGCAACAGAGACACACGAGTTAGACAGGTTCAGGCCATCAGTACGACGTAATACCCTACTCCTGTGGTCTGTTGGTTTGTATTAGCCATCGTATGATATTGCGTGAGTTTGAAGGGGGTCCCTGCCCGCCTTATATAGTCCGGGTAGCAGGGTTACAAGTCGGTTAGATCTGAGAGATAACCGGAAAGTAATAACTGATTACAGGAATCTTGGGATCATGCATATCCCAACAGATCTCGTAGTATCTTCAGGATATCTCCAGATGTCTTGCGGGAGGCGCCGAGCAGAGTCGTGCCCCGTAAGGCTTTGTCTTGTGGGCTGGGCCGCCCCTGAGGGCGTAGCTCATGTGGTCTGCCGTGGGTATCCAGGGTCATACCCCCCACAGTGCATGTAACACAGAACCATCTTAATCCTTATATGATCTACTAATAAATCCCTCTATCAAAGACTGATGCTTATATGATGAAGTCTTTAACCGGCAAACCTATTTTTCAAGGCTGTAGTTATGGCTAATGCTTCTTCTTCTGTTCATATGAAGTAATTCACTGCTGCTACCAACTGATGCTAGCTGCTCTTCCCATTGAGATTGCAAGTATTGAAGTACTCCACACGTCAAGTTTCATATATATTTTATTTATTTCTGTATACAAATGACCAGGTTAGAAACAAACTCATTTTAATGCGAATTGACAACTCATCAGCAGTTGAAGGGCTTTATCTAAACACTGTTCACATTATGTAGTAGAGCAATCCTAATAGATCGAGTTTTTTTTTTCAGTAGCAAATAGCAATGGCTTCCGCAACTACAGTGGAGGCAGAGAGGTGGCGCAGGCAAGTGTGACGACCTTCTCTGTTCTTGGTCTGTGACGTTCATATAGCACCAATTTTGGTTCTAATGGTGGCATTGTTTTTAGTCACTTGTTTGCATCCTTGCAAGTTCTTAAAGAGGTATTTAATTTTTATTACTCCGCGGCTTGTCTATTCAAATCATTGTTTGAATGCTTGAATTGGATGCATTTTAATTGTGCATTGCTGTTGTTTTGGGAGAGCACAGGATGGGCTCAGAAAGAAGATGGAGCCAGGGAGAATGTGGGCAGCCTGGTGGATCTTCGCACTGTTGCTGCTGCTCACTTTTGCCGATCTGTATTGTAGCCTGCACAAATAATCATCACGTAATGTGAACTGATGCTTGATAATTTAACTGCTGGTACCCAGTGAGCTGCGACAAAACATTTTACAGACATATATATTAGTGCTATTTAATTGTTATTGATATATTAGTACTATTTGATATATTAGTCTCATGATATATTAGTACTATTTAATTGTTATTGAGCATTAATGAAGTGTAACTGTTTTGAGTCATTATTTCCAGGACATGAGGTTTCTTTCAGTACAGCAAAATTTTAGTAAGGCTTATCTGGAAAAGTTACTTAAAGTGACCCATAGTGTTAGCATGGGCAATATTTTAATTATTGTAGCTAACGGTTGCTGTTTTGGTTCTGAAATATTATCTGCAGTTAATTGATTTATGACTTTATCTTCTGATATCAGGTGGCTACATCAATTTTTGTCTACATACGTCAGGGATCATACACTTATTTTTGTTTAAAATTTTTGTAGCACAATGTGGTATTTTATTGTATGTCCTCTACATTTAAGAAAATGTTGCATTTTCATATACATTTATAGTGTCGGTTGGAAATATGAACTGATCTTTCATCATGATTTCCATGTGTTCAGGTTGTTGAAGGTGCACTTATTTCTAGAATATGAAGATTGGAGCAGAGACTAATGAAAATTGAACCTCATGTGAGTACCAAAGTAGTCTCTGCGTCCTTAAACTTTTTATATTACATATAACTCTTGCTCTTCTTTTACAAAACTGTACAAGTTGATGTGTTTTTTTTTACTTCATACTCCATTTAAGCATTGTCACTTACATGCTTCTCAATCATTGGCTTCAAACATTTAAGCTGTTACTCTCATACCCTATTTCATTGGAATTTCAATTTAGGCAACTTTCATTATAGTGCACATAGTGGAATTCAAACAGCAATGCTTCCAGTTATTTCCATCTCTTATATGCCTTCCAGAAGCCCAATTGCAAATTCACAGTCCATCCCTTTCCTATAACACATTTTCCATCTTAACTAATCCGAGCTCCTGATCTTCAGATACCATCAACCAGTACAAAGAATAAGAGATTATGTACTCCCAGTTTTGTCTACTGACGACTCTACAGCAGACCTCATATAGGACATGTTGTGCCAAATGTCATTGCAGCACTTTCAGAAAGTTAATCCATTAATTTGTAGTCAGCTTTTGACTCTGCTCCTTTGAGATACAGTACGAAGAGCCCTACCAAGTTGATTCTGCATTTTCAATGTGTCGATCTAGGTATGGTAGGACTTGGTAGTTCACTACTGCAGTTAGTAGTTTTTTGCTTTCATTTCATTGTGAAATAAAGTTTATGAGTAGCTTGGTAGTTTAAACGCCACCATAGGTCTTTGCATTTGTGTTGAAGAATCATATATTACTCGAGCACTTAAAAATTCGATGACAAATATTGCTTTCCACTTGCATCTCAGGTGGCTACATTGCTAGAAGTTCTACCAAATCGATTGACAGCTGATGTGCTGGAGCATTGGTATAAAAACTACATTCTGGAATCAATTTCAGCAGCCACTTCTCAAACTTTATTTTGATTTTATTTATGTATGTACTCATGTGTCAAGGTTGAGCTGGGTTCACGAGCTTCAACCTCAGACAGATGCTCATTGATCTCCTGGATGAAATTGCACACTTGATAGATTGAGTGATAACATGACCTATTATGCCTTGCTATGCATGAATGTTTTTCGGATTAACATGATCTATTATGCCTTGCTATGCATGAATGTTTTTCAGATTAAACTATAAAAATAATATCATCGTTTGGTTGTTTTCATGTGCATTCCTGAGATGAACCTATAGTGTTAGCACGGGCATTATATTAGTGAGTTATAAAATGTGGATGATTCGGGGTTTCTCAAGGACACCCGATAGACTATTGGAGTTATCTGGCTCTCTGTATAGCAGTCAGAGGTCTTTAGAACAATGACATATGCACATGGGCCATATAATTTGGGTGGTTCTGCCACACCTTCTCCTTATTTGTTTGTGTAAAGTTTGTGTGTTACGCATTTCTGGTTGCGCACTTTGACTCTTTTTCGATGTATTTCGTATCTGTTCCCTATAAATGAACAATTCACCAAAATATATGAAAATTGTTAGTTTAAAAGTCCTATTATTAGGTTTGGTGTTTATTTGGATGGATTTTATATAAATGTTGGCGGTTAAAAGTGTGAGTTAATAATTGCTAACTCACGCACAAGGCGAACAAAGCCCTATGAGGGACGAGCAAAGGTTAAGCTTTGGGGAGTTTGTTGACGGTAGTAAACATTCATCACAAACCATCAATATAATGCATGAAAATTATTAGCAATATAGGTTTAGGGGTTTAAACTGACAAATTCTACGAGTTTTGATGAATCTGTATTTTAAGCAGGGTTTATCCAGAAAACCGGTGGACCTAAATGTCAGAATTAATCACGTTTATCCACAACGAAACCAACTCTAAAAGACTCGGAGACATCAGAAGGCCCTCCGTGACTGACCCTGAGAGCATGACATGTGGGGCCAACGAGCCCCATCTGCAGGCCGGCTGGCCTAGTGGCCCCAGATGTCAGCCCCTCCTCGCTACGTCCATTCTTTACCACCTTAAAGATCACATCTACGCCTAGTGGTCTAGGATTGACGCTACCCTCTATATATATAAGCTCCTACCCCCTGAGGCAATCGACATAAGTCAAGATATCAGTTGATCTTCAGAGTTACTAGAGAGAATAGAATAGGTCTTCAATTCCTCAAAGTTCTAGTATAAGCTAGCCAGTAAGATTCAAGTAGCGTTGGGCTACTGCTTAGGATTCTGGATTCATCTGGAGGTTGGTGTAGCCATTTTACCCTCTATATTTCATGACTTTGTTCTTAATGTATATTATGTTTCTATCTATTTTGTTCTTAGTTTGCTTCGGTAGTATGGTTGATATAGTCATAGTTGATACTAAGTTTATGCATAAGTTTGCAAAGCGCTTAGCTCAGTACTCGAGTGAGTTAAGTGGTCGACATTATGTAAGCGTGGTGCTTAAATATTGTTTACCTATGGATCCACTCTACATTCTGAGACATGTGGTAGATCATGAGTGTGACACTCTCGTTGAGTCCTATGTAGTCCACTCCTCGTTTGTAGAACAAGTCGGACCTGCTTGCGAATGGAATCAAGCTCTGTTCTTGATCTTCCTTAGTAATGTCCCTTATGTGAAGATGAAGAATTAATTATGCTATAGATGAAAGTGTATATATTTAGAGTGTACTAAAGACTTAGTAAATAGGAATGACTTCAGAATCTTTCTCTTAATTAATCTCTTACTGTTGAAACAAAATGTGACGCACTGTGCCTCACACACAGCAAGCCGAAAAGCGTAGCTTCAATTGGATTCCCGGGTGTTTCGTTATCCGGAAGCGTGCCAGTCAGTTTGACCTAAAAACTAACAAGGGATAAAACAATTAAATGTCAAACCGGAACATGTCGGGTAATACCAGACAGTTCCACATATACGGCCCTGAAGCCACTTACAACGACATACAGCTATAGAGAGCTGTCTGCCAATGAGTTCATAAACCGTTTCGGCTAATCGTAAGATGAATGCACGTGGAAATCTGAGCGCCGAATACACATGCATGGGAAGACATATTTGAACAAGTGAAATTAATTATGAGTTAACGCATAACCAAACTCGGCAGTCCAGCCGAATTGGGGTCCATGAAGAAGGAACGTGCAAATAAAAACGATTAAACTAATCCAAAACCTGCATCTGCCGCACGACACCTGATTTTGTTAAAGCTTAAACATGATTAACATGCATGAACCCGCGACATGTGACAACCTAGATTAAAATAATTCGGCCATTATGAGCACACTATCTAGTTGCAAAGATATTATGAAAAAGCAATGATCGTTGAAACACGAATAAAACCACAAGAGAGAGAAGGCCGAACAATATCAATCTAGATTGGGCAGAAGTGTTTTACAAATATATATATAAAATGTTCCGTAACATGCAACACTGGATAACTTAATGAATCTATTTAGATTTGCCATATCTAAAAGAGCCGATAACTATCTTGCTTTCACTAAGCATATTGAGTAAACGCCTACCGCACGGTATCTACTCATACACAAAGCATAAGCAAAGACTTCTTGATTGTCAAGCAAAGATCCGCCGCACGACCATTGAAAACAAACAAGACTACTTGCATCACGTCTAAATCCACCGCATGATACTAAACATGATAACAAGGTTGTCGGAACTTACGGAGGTCGACGGATCGATGATTCCTCTCGAAGAACTCGACGACACGACAAGAGGACTCGAAAGTTGGCATGGGGCCGGTTGTATTGATTTGGTTGTGAACCCCTTTTACAATGGTCGAGGGTCAATATTTATACCCTAGACAAAACGTGAGTCCTAGAGGACTACGATTTACAAAGGAACTTCTAAACAAACTTGGAAACTTACGATTCCTTACCCTAAACTTATAGATTCCTTTATTATTACAACTCTCATCTTTCCGATCAGTCTTGCCTGCCATCTTCTGTTTTCCCGAATGGAGTTACCGCCTTCTAGAGTAACCGACCGCACAAGCATTTAGCCGACCGCTTGTTTTGTTTGCCGAACACCCTTCTTCCCGCATGTGGGTCTACCTGTCATCTTCCAGAATCGACCAAAATCCAGTGTTAACACATGCCCCCTCAATTTTGGGATAAAAGTTGTTTTATTTTGAAATTGACCACAAGCTCTTTCATCCCCCTAGGTCATCACCGTTCAAAACCGCAGCCGCTGCCTAGAAATTCAAGCTTTCAGCGCAACCTCGGACCTCCTTCAAATCTTCAATGGCGACCCAGGATGAAATCCCAGAGGTAAACTTTACTTATATTCGGCAACTTTCATCTTATCCTCCCGCTCCTCTTTTGATTTACTCCCCTCAGATTTCAATCATCTTCTAAAGGAATACAAGAGCCAGATTTTAATCCCCTATGCTGCCAACCCCGACTCTTATTTCCTCAGTCCAATGGGAAATCCTGACGCTTCTAAAATTATTGAGAAGGAAACCCAAAGAATTCCTTTCAAGTCTGGGATTACCTCGTCAAACCGATGGCCAAACACGTTCAAGAATTGGCCATTTCCCCCAATCACCGGATGGCATAACTGGTACAGGAGAATGCTGGAGAAAAGCAGCAGCCACTGGGAAAGTCAGGACATCAGTCATTGTCTGGAATTATCTTTAGCAGAGACACCCAGGAATGATTCCCTTCTGATAGCAGCTTCTCATTTTTGGTCTGATGCTATCAATGCCTTTATCTTTGGTCATGGTATTATGACCATCACTCTAGCCGACGTATTCATGATGACTGGCTTGAATGTGTCATTGCCAGTATATCCCTACAAGTACAAGAGCAAAAGTAATCAAAGAGCCATCAGCTCTGGATGTGGATGGGTCAAACATATTCAGAACTACATGAATGCATCTGGCGCCGTCTCTGACAAAGAGTTGAAAGCCTTCATGAACATGTGGCTATGCAGATTCATCTTCTGTGGAAAATCTAATGAACCAACCCTGAATCACATGGTAATGGCTGAAGACTTAGCTGCAGGCACTCAGATCCCACTAGGCAAATATCTCTTAGGGTCTGCTTATCATATGATGCATCAGATCACCCTTCAGATGCGCCAAGGTGGAGAAATTTCTTGTGTGAATGGTCCCTGGTGGCTAATTCAAATGTGGCTCTAGCTATATATGCATCAGACAACCCCTATGAGCCTCTTCAACCTAAGTTTTCCTTTAGTTAACTATGCTGAAGGCAGCACAACAAAGGTTAAGGCTTGTCAGACTTATGGGGAAGCAGCGTCATCTATAAGCATTGATATAGACATTGGTCATTTCTTCAAGCTATTTTTCAAAGGATTTGGCAATGTGCTCTGGTTCCCTTACAGAGAAAATGAAAATCTGACTTTGCCCTGCAAGTTTAGCTATGAAATTGGTTGTTCAGGCCAAGAATCCACGGAGATTTTCAACTCCTTTATCAAACCTTGCACTTTGCCAGCCGAATTTCATCATGGGAGATTAGTACAATCCACCTATGAATTCTATTATCCAAACATGGTGGCCAGACAATTAGGATGTGGCCAACTGCCTCCAAAATTCCTCTTCTCAACAATCATAAAGTCAAGGGAAGTAATAACAGAAGGAATGGAAGCCAAGAAGGTCTTTGAATTAGGATGGGAATTGCCAATATACGAACCATCTCCATTTGGGCTAATAGATGTTGCTCATCCCTTCTTCGTTTCTTGGTGGCAAGAATGGCATGCTCATATCTTCAATATATCAGTTCATTCTTTATGCAAAAACTTGCAACCCGATTTTGCTTCTGACAGTGAGGTAATTTCATTATGCCCATCATTTCTTGTTCTTGAATCCACTTCTCATTTTAACATCTGGTCATGCACAGGATCTTGAGTTTACTCCCCCAGCCAAAGCAATCCAGTACTATTCGACTGGTCCCAAGCCTGCTCTGGGGTTTGATGCTCCAAACTTAAAGGAATTCATGAAAACTTCTGTAACTTTGGATTCAGCACCTCTAAAAGCACTCATGAGAACTCCTGCTACTTCAGCTGCTGCATCTTCAAGAGGAAAAAGCAAAAGGAAAACACCTGAAAGTTTTCTCTTACCCAAAAAACCAAGGACCAAGAAAGCCAAATTATCTCTTAAGGTATGAACCTCTTATTCTCTATCAGGTTACCAACCTCACTTAGCAGTAAACCTGACCACCTCTTACATTCATTACTTCCATTGCAGCCACAAGTCGAAATTCCCACATTAGACAATACCTCAACACCTGTAAAACCAATCCCTAAAGTTTTTATTGAAGATGAAGAAATCCATGATAACGAAACTTCAGAGACTCATGAAGCTGAAGGCTCAAAGGCTCATAAACCTGATGAAACTATAGGTAACATTGTTCAACCAATTCTCTTTTTCTTTCTTTTTAATAACATCTATCTCTTGTGCTCATTATCATTTACTTTACCGAAAATAGATGAAATCTTAGATGAACTGGTAAGGGAAACTTCTCCTGATCAAGCTCTAGACCTGTCCCTACTGAATCTTCAGCCAAGTTCCCCAGCAAGCCAGGGTATAACCCATCCTGATGATCAATCATCTCAGCAGGTAATCCTTTGTTTTACACTATATTTTAGCAAAATTACCCAATCGGCTAACACCTTCTTTTTTTTCTTTTCTTTAGAAGAACATCACTAAACCGACCACCAGTTACTCTTTCTCTATTGAGGATTACATCATTGAGAAAGGTGAAGAGATTACTTCCCATCAAACCTTATCGCTGGAAAATCAGGCCCGGCTAAAAGAGGTGATCATTCTGCTAAACAAGGATACCATTAGTCTGGTTCAGGATGCAGACCAGATAAAAGACCTCCTTGAACTCATTGATCAAGATATCCCCTCTGCTCTCAAGGCTCCCCTAGAATCTGCAGCCCATCTTGATGACCATTTTGCTATGGTGAGAAGGGCAACCAAAAATATATCTTCGAGGACCGCTCTGCAGAAGGATAGATCTCTGAAAAAGCTGGAGATTAAAGATCTTCACTCTCATATCCAGACTACGAGAAATTCCTTGGCAACCTTGGAGCCTGAACTGAAAGCCATGAAGGATGAAAAAAGTAGACCAGAAGCTCAACTAGCCGAACTGAATGCCAAAATTTAGTCTCACAGGGCCCATATAACTAACTTGCCGAAGAACATAGAAGCAGCTTCACTAAAGATAGCTTCGACCATCAAAGAAGATCAGCAGATCAAAACTAAGTTATCCAGCATCTAGAGTTCTGAAGATGAAGATCAAAAAGTGCTAGATAATGTTAGCCGAATCAGGACTGAGGCCATAGAGGCAATCAATCATCTTCTGAACCAGTAGACATTGGGTTTGTAATAAACTTAAGTGTGATATCTTCTTTCCCTTGATTAACCAGCTTTATGTTTACTTATTTTTATTCATTCAAAAGCAATCGGCCCCTTTCCCTTAAATTACTCGATTAGAATGTAGCCGATTGTCTCCATTCTTCCGATAGCCGAACGAATCCAATTCAAATATTGTGAGGGTATAACCGAACAATGTTGGCTCCAACAAACCAGGGAGATATTCAAGCGACGTTCGACTTAACCCATGCCTGGCCCAGCCCAGTAACGGCCCAGCCGAAAGGGAAAAAACCTACTCCGCCGTTCGGGATTCTCGCCCCACAACCCCGTGGAATTCGCCACGATCCTTCGCTTCGGCTTATAAATAGACTCTTCCGTTAGCCTTCATTGCTATCTTCACCTCAGTGTTCTCACATCCGTCTCCTCCACTTCCTTCGTTCGATTCATTCCAGAAGAAAACCCTAACCTCCATCAAAGCAAATGACGAACAGTGGCAACCGTGGCAAGCGTCCTGCCGATGGAGAGGCTGAAGGAAGCAGAGCATCACGCTGCCGGCGTCGTGGATATGATTCGGCTTTTTGCCCCCTTTGCAATTTCCTTGTTCATCTCTTAATTTCGATTTTTCCTTTCTCATTCATCAGGATAAGGGTCATCAGCTCCAGCCAATACCATCTCCTTCCTCCGGTGACGGCAGCTCAACCGGGAACTCCATCATCCGGCTCCTCCGGGTCTTCCAGCTCTTCAAGCTCTTATCATTCCAATCCTTGGGGTTCGGCAGAACCAGCAGATGCACATCATCCATACTCTCACGAGGAGGCGCTCAAGTTTCGCCAGGAGAGGGATGAAGCCCGGGAGGAGCTAGGCGACGTCTCCAAGAAGTTCGGCATCGATCAAGCCGAATGGGAGGACCAGCGGAAGCAATTCTACGACGCCATCACCGGTTTGATATCTTCATTTAGTTTCATCATCCTAGCTTCCTTTGCTTGCCGACCCATTTCTTCTTTTCTGCCCAGCTCTTTCCGCGGAGAATGACCGCTTGAAGACGGCGGCGAACAAGATCGCCGACAAGGTGAATGCCCAGGGGGAGACATCCGAAGCACGCCTTGATGCTGTGGACGGCCGCATTGATCAGGCCGTCATCCAAGGTGTGCACCTCGGCGCTTCTCTCGGGCTGGCGGCAATGACCTCCCAAACCAACGAGGACTACTCCTCCCAGCCAGTTGGCTTCGTTGGAGGACGCCCGGACGAGATCGACGACATTGATGAACGTCTGTAGGCCTACGATGATCATGCCGCTGCCCTTGCTGAAATCACAAGCCCCCAGTCCGTCCTCAATAAGTTATTTGAGGAGTAGTTTGTATTAGGATGAACTTTTATAAATAATCTCGTCCTTTGGAATAATATTTACTTCTTTGACTCTTTTCGGTAAAATTCCACTTGCGATTGTCAGAAAAATGCTAAAAACAACCCAGTTTTGGATAAACATTCTTGTGCTAGAGGCGATGCAAACTGCATTGGCTATTTTATGCTAAAGGCGATATGAATGATATCGGCTATTCTCAATCTTGTATCTGATTTTTAGGCTAAAGGCGATATGAACAATATCGGTTGTTCTCAGTCTTGTATTCGATTCTTAGGCCAAAGGCGATTTTTTCTTTGTCAGTTTCTCTGATCTACATTCATGAACCAACCTCAACACTGGGGTAGTATTTCTTAAGAAATCTTCCATTAATAGCTCTGGTAAACTCCTCTCCAAATAAAGTCTTTAATACGTATGCATTGCCAGGTACACATTCTACAATTCGGAAAGGACCTTCCCAATTTGGAGACCATTTGCCAAACGCTCTATCCTTTGTTCCAACTGGCAATATAGTTTTCCAAACCAAATCTCCTTCTGCGAATTGCTTCAGCCTAACCCTTTTGTTATAATACTTGGCAACGCGCATTTTATTTTTCTCAATATTTTCTAATGCCTTGAGACGAATCAAATGTAAATCTTCCAATTCATCCATCATCAGATTCTTATAGTCTTTTTCTGCCAATTCTTTCTGTAACACAACTCGCCTTGAATCTGACCGTAATTCCCATGGTAGTACGGCATGATGCCCATAAACCAGTTCATAGGGAGACGTTTGAGTGGATCCATGACAAGCCATTCGGTAAGCCCACAGTGCTTCACTAAGAACCAAGTGCCATCTCCTTGGTTTTTCATCAATCTTCTTCTGAATGATTTTAATCATAATCTTATTTGATGCTTCTGCCTGTCCATTAGCTTGTGCGTAATAAGGAGAAGAATTATACAACTTAATCCCCATATCTTTGGCAAAATCACAGAATTCTGAAGAAGTAAACTGAGTTCCTTGATCAGTTGTTACAGTTTGAGGAATCCCGAATCTGTGAATTATATGTTCCTTAACAAAACTGATCATATTCTCTGACGTTACCTTCTTCAATGGGATAGCTTCAACCCACTTGGTGAAATAATCCATGGCCAAGAGTACAAACTTGTGTCCCTTAATAGAAGGAGGATTGATCTGACCAATCAAATCTATACCCCATCCTCTGAACGGCCAAGGCTTGATTATAGGATTCATAGCAGACGCTGGAACTTTTTGAATATTGCCGAATTTTTGACAATTGTGACACCCTTTGTAATATTCAAAACAATCTTCCAACATAGTTGGCCAAAAATAACCAGTTCTCCTAATTATCCACTTCATCCGATAAGCTGACTGATGTGCACCACACAATCCTTCGTGAACCTCATACATCACTTTCTTGGCCTCTTCTTGACTTAAACATTTGAGCAATACTCCATCGATGGACTTGTAATATAACTGATCATCAAGAAACACAAATTTGAGAGCTTTGTACCTGAGTTTTCGGGAAACCTTTTGAGATGGATTTTTCAGATAATTGGTAACTTCGCATCTCCAATCACCATCTACTGGATCAATATTTAAAACATCTTCCTCCATAGCAAAAACTTCCCGACTCTCTCGATATCCAGAAGCAGTTTGAGCTAACTTATTTGCTTCTTCATTGTACTCTCTAGGGATATGATGCAAGGTCACCATTAGAAAATTCTTCAAAAGTTCTCTGCACTCTTCATAATACTCTCTTAACACATTGTTCTTGCATTCATACTGATCATTCAGTTGATTAATCACCAACTCAGAATCCCCAAAGATTTCAACAGCAACGGCCTTTACTTCTATAAGAAGCTGAAGCCCTCTAAGCAATGCTTCATACTCTGCCTGGTTGTTAGTAACATGAAATTCAATAGGAACCGCATACTCAAAAGCTTTTCCTTGTGGGGAAATCAAAAGAATACCAGCACCACCACCTTTGCTACAAGATGATCCATCGAAGAACAAGGCCCAAGGCACAATGCTTATCGCCTCAACAGAAAGATCCCGATGTTGGGTAATAAAATCGGCAATAATTTGACCCTTTACCGCCTTTGCCGATTCATATCTTAAATTAAATTCCAACAACGCTAAAATCCATCTGCCAATTCTTCCATTCAAAATCGGCATTGATAGCATATGTTTGATTACATCAAAACTAGAAACCACCACGCATTCGGAATTCAACAAATAGTGCCGAGATTTGGTACATGAGTAATATACACATAAGCAAAGTTTTTCTGCAGCCGAATACCTTGTTTCCGGGTCTAACAGCTTTCGGCTAAGATAAGCTATGACTCTTTCTTTTCCTTCAAACTCTTGCATAAGGGCCGATCCTATCGTTAGGCTATCGGCCGCCACATACAACTTAAAAGGCTTGTCAAGTTGTGGAGGTACCAGCACAGGTGGTGCCTTCATATATTGCTTGATCTCATCAAAATCCTTTTGTTGTATGTCACCCCATACAAATTTTTGATCCTTCTTGAACTTTAATAAAGGAGAAAAGGGTAAAACTCTCTCTGATAGATTGGATATGAATCTTCTTACAAAGTTGATTTTGCCTAACAATGATTGTAATTCCATGAGATTAGTTGGCGGCACAACTTTGTCTATTGCTTCCATGCTCTTTTTCCCAACTTCAATTCCTCCTTTATGAACTAAAAATCCCAAAAACTCACCAGCCGAAACTCCAAAGGCACATTTGTTTGGATTCATCTTCAAGCCATGCTTTCTTGTGCACTCCAGAGTCTTTCTTAAATCGGCTAAATGTCTTTCATGATCTCTAGATTTGACTACTACATCATCGATGTAGATTTCTACAATCTTGCCGATCAGCTCGTGAAAAATATAATTCATAGCTCTTTGATAAGTTGCACCAGCATTCTTTAACCCAAACGTCATGACTATCCATTCGAACAAACCAATATGACCAGGACATCTGAAAGCTGTTTTCGAAATATCTTCTATTGCCATAAAAATTTGGTTATAGCCAGCATTACCATCCATAAAACTAATGACTTCATAACCTGCTGCTGCATCTACCAGCAAATCGGCAACTGGCATTGGGTAACCATCCATGGGAGTAGCCTTATTAAGATTTCTGAAATCTATGCAAACTCTCATTCTTCCATTTTTCTTGTATACCGGTACTATATTTGAAATCCACTCTGCATACTTGCATGGCCGAATGAAGTTTGCTTCTATTAACCTTTCAACCTCCTTCTTCACATCGGCCAATACTTCCTCTTTGTATATCTTCCTTGGAGGTTGTTTATAAGGACGAAATCCAGGTTTAATGGGTAATCGATGCTCAACAATGGAACGATCCAATCCAGGCATTTCCGTGTAATCCTAAGCAAAACAATCTTTAAAATCTTTCAACAAATCTATCAACTTTGATTTATATTCTGGGTCTAACTTTGCACTAATATACATCGGCCTTGGCTTAGATCCATCACCAACATTAATTTCTTCCAATTTATCAGCTGACATAAAACCACGTCCCAACTTTCCTTTGTTGCCATCGACGGGATTTCCCATTAAAAATTGCTATGAGAGCCGACTGCTTGGATCGGCTGTTGGCCTTCGCTGAAAACATTTACAGGACCTTCTTTCCACACTTTTCCAGAGAAACAATCGATGCCCTCATACTCCCAATAGGTAGATTCTGTGGCAGCAACACTCACCGAATTATCAGCATGTACAACTTCAACATCATCTCCAATCCATTGAATGAGAATTTGATGCATAGTTGAAGGAATGCAACAATTAGCATGGATCCAATCTCTGCCCAAGAGTAGACTATATGCCCCCTTGCCATCAATGACGAAAAAGGTGGTAATCAGAGTTTTTGACCCAATAGTCAACTCGACATGGATAGCACCTCGGGTATCAGAAGGATTGCCAGCAAAGTCCCTAAGCACCATGTTAGTTTTCAACAATTCTTCATTAGTCATCCCAAGTTTCCTGAAGGTAGTATAAGGCATGATATTGATAGCAGCCCCTCCATCAACAAACATCTTGGTCAAAGGCTTGCCATTGACATATCCTTTTAAATAGAGTGGCCTCAAGTGACGATTCTTGATTGGTTTGTCAAAAACAGCTTGCTGTGTTAATACAAGCTGAGCCATCAAATCCTGACATTCACTTTCATCAAAATCAGAGTACACCTCTTCTTGGACATCTTGGCTTTCGGGAGCTATAAACTCTGATGGGAGGAAGAAAGCCATGCAAGCATTAGCCGAAGGACCACATCCATCAGGCTTCTTTTTAGGACGCCATATTTGCTTTGTTTCGGTAACTTCCAGTTCCAACTCCCTATTCCTCAACCGTTGCACTCTTCTTTTCTGACTTTTCCTCAGGCCTGGAGGACACCACTGTCCTTTTTGCCATACGTATTTATAGAAGTCAGCTTCTTCATCATGCACTCTATCATGCATCCAACCTGAACCTGCAACTCTTTTCCTTTGCTGATTCTCAAAGTCATCTATTTTTAAGCGCCGATCATCTTCAGGAACCTTCGTTCCAAGTCTTTCATAGACGGGATGGCGGTTGACTCGAGATTGCCTATACTCGGAGTACTGAGCACTACACTCCGGACAATTATTTCTTGCAGGCAACCTCAAGCCTTCATTCCAACAATGCCTAAAGAACGAACAACCCCAATGAGACTGCTCCTGTTCTATCATGTATTCTTCTTGCTCCCTTCGGTATACTTCTTCCTCATACCTCTGGCATTCTTCCATAAACCATTGTTTCTTACAGTATTCCTTCTCTTGTTCCCTCTGCCACTTGTTTAGCAAAATATGTGATGTAACTCTAGGTTTGGAAGTTTGACCTTTCTCAGTTCGGCTACTCTGAAACCGAACTCGTTGCTGCAACTCTTTACTGGTGACTTGCTGATCCGGGTCAACAGCACCACTCTCCTTTGCTCTATCAGAAGTCAACACTTTCACCTTGCCTTTACCTTTGAGATCATTGGCAGAGACCATATTCATAGAGAAAGAAATCATATTTTGTGGAAAAGGCTGATCATCAATTTTCATCTTGCCATCAAACCTCAAGTGTCCCTCTTGGATAGCTTTCTGGATTCGTATTCTGAACACTCGGCAATCATTGATAGAGTGAGAATTAGTGTTATGAAAGCACAATAATTTTTGTCTTTCACTCCTTCAGGACGTAACATGGGATGTCCTTCTGGCAACTTGATGCGTCCTTCCTTTATCAACAATGCAAAAAGTCTGTCTGCTTTAGTAACATCAAAATCATAGGTTCCCTTTTGTTGTTTCAACCAGCGTTGACTAACTTGGGTGGGTTCCTTTGCCCAATTTAACTCAGCTGCAGCTATCTCATCTTCATCAATATACTCAGTCGCTTCATCCAGAAAGCCTTGATACACCTCATTAGTGGCATTGTTCTTCTGAAAGTGATTATCTCTCCTAAATCCTTGGGCTTGATTACTCATAGCTGCTAAACGCTGTGCAAGTTGGCCAAGATCATCAAACTCCAAACCGAACAACTTTTCCCTGATATTCGGCAACATTCCTGCTATAGCTATTCTAGGTAATTGATCATCTGGTAAATTTAGAGAATAACACATATTCTTGGTCTCCCTAAATCTACGAAGATACTCCAATGGTGTCTCATTTGTTCTCATCCTCAGACTCATGAGATCAACCAACTTCTTCTCATTAGTACCCGTATAGAAATATGAATGAAACTTCTGCTCTAGTTCTGCCCACGTACCAATGGAATGAGCTGGTAGAGACGTGAACCATGTGAAAGCTGGTCCTGTAAGAGACAAAGGAAAATATCGAATTCTCCAAGCTTCATCTGAAGCAGCCTCTCCAAGCTGCATTAAGTACCGACTGACGTGCTCTATGGTACTAGTATCATCTTGACCAGAAAACTTGGTCAAATCTGTTGGAGGCTTCACCCTTGGAGGCAACGCCACTCTATTGTACCATTCTGGATAAGGAGACTTGTATGAATAGGATTGATTCTTTGGCTTCAAGCCGAACTGATTTTGCATCATATCAGCCATCCTGTGCATCAAAACATCAATGCCTGGATCCTGATTTCCTTGTACTTGCACTCCAGAAGGCAATCCTGAAACACTTCTATACCCTGGATTTGGCACAGCATTGATAGCACTGTAATCAGTAAATTCTTGATACCCATCTCCATACATATTCTTCTGCAATCTGTTTGATGCTGGAGAAACTCTATAAGCTGAAGGTGGCACTTCTCCCGTGGTACCAAATGTTACTTGGCCATAGGTGGGATGTGATTGCTTTTCAGTGTGAGTCAATCCACCTATATTTGAAGGCGACGCTACTTCTTTTCCAACAGGCTTCTCTTGATGCTTTGGAACATTAAAAAGCATCGGTCCACTGAGTGGTCCAACATTTTCTTCGAAATATTTATCAACCATTGGACCAAAAGTACTGATCATGATTGCCCGAAAGGTATTCAGAAAAGCTGTGTGATGATTTGTCATGGTTTCTCCCATAGCTTTATAGACCAGGGCTGCCATCTTCTGAGCATCCTCCTCTTCAGTGTAATCAGTTTGATGCGGAAGAAGAACCCTTGGCATTGATTGCTTTTGAAATACTTTATTGCTCTTGTTTTTGGAAAAAGACATCAAGCATTTCCGTTGGTATTGCTCACATGCTTGTAGCACTAAATCCTTATAATTATCTGGCAATTCTGCCATGCTTACATCCAGAACATGATCATTGTTGATCTCAGATGCCATCTTAAACTAGCAGATGGTCCCACCAGGCATGCCAAAAAGTGTGTTGACACAAAATGTGACGCACTGTGCCTCACACACAGCAAGCCAAAAAGCGTAGCTTCAATTGGATTCCCGGGTGTTTCGTTATCCAGAAGCGTGCCAGTCAGTTTGACCTAAAAACTAACAAGGGATAAAACAATTAAATGTCAAACCGGAACATGTCGGGTAATACCAGACAGTTCCACATATACGGCCCTGAAGCCACTTACAACAACATACAGCTATAGAGAGCTGTCTGCCAATGAGTTCATAAACCGTTTCGTCTAATCGTAAGATGAATGCACGTGGAAATCTGAGCGCCGAATACACATGCATGGGAAGACATATTTGAACAAGTGAAATTAATTATGAGTTAACGCATAACCAAACTCGGCAGTCCAGCCGAATTGGGGTCCATGAAGAAGGAACGTGCAAATAAAAACGATTAAACTAATCCAAAACCTGCATCTGCCGCACGACACCTGATTTTGTTAAAGCTTAAACATGATTAACATGCATGAACCCATGACATGTGACAACCTAGATTAAAATAATTCGGCCATTATGAGCACACTATCTAGTTGCAAAGATATTATGAAAAAGCAATGATCGTTGAAACACGAATAAAACCACAAGAGAGAGAAGGCCGAACAATATCAATCTAGATTGGGCAGAAGTGTTTTACAAATATATATATAAAATGTTCCATAACATGCAACACTGGATAACTTAATGAATCTATTTAGATTTGCCATATCTAAAAAAGCCGATAACTATCTTGCTTTCACTAAGCATATTGAGTAAACGCCTGCCGCACGGTATCTACTCATACACAAAGCATAAGCAAAGACTTCTTGATTGTCAAGCAAAGATCCGCCGCACGACCATTGAAAACAAACAAGACTACTTGCATCACGTCTAAATCCACCGCATGATACTAAACATGATAACAAGATTGTCGGAACTTACGGAGGTCGACGGATCAATGATTCCTCTCGAAGAACTCGACGACACGACAAGAGGACTCGAAAGTTGGCACGGGGCCGGTTGTATTGATTTGGTTGTGAACCCCTTTTACAATGGTCGAGGGTCAATATTTATACCCTAGACAAAACGTGAGTCCTAGAGGACTACGATTTACAAAGGAACTTCTAAACAAACTTGGAAACTTACGATTCCTTACCCTAAACTTATAGATTCCTTTATTATTACAACTCTCATCTTTCCGATCGGTCTTGCCTGCCATCTTCTGTTTTCCCGAATGGAGTTACCGCCTTCTAGAGTAACCGACCGCACAAGCATTTAGCCGACCGCTTGTTTTGTTTGCCGAACACCCTTCTTCCCGCATGTGGGTCTACCTGTCATCTTCCAGAATCGACCAAAATCCAGTGTTAACACTTACCTAGCAATACTACATTTATGAGTATCTATTTCTATCTTTGGATTATCATTATTATCCTATACTTATCATTTATATATCATCTGGCTTACCCTTGTTTGAGCATATGTGTAGTTAATGATCTCATCATAAGTATTCATATTTATCAATATCTCTAGCCACTGCTCCTCCCTATGTTAAAATATAAATAACGATACCTAGAATACTCCTTGGTGAAGTGCTACAATGGTATATTATACATATATATTCTAACCTCAAATTACAAGTGTTACTAATAAATACCAACAAGCATTTCTATCCTCATTGCTAGGGATGACAACTTAGTAAAAGTGATGTAAGAAATCTCTCAGATATCCTTGTTAATTTTCTAACAATCTGAATGTATGAAAATTGTGTAGTACCATTGAAGAGAAGAGCGAGGAAGTCGAGGCCAGCAACTAGGGGAGTTTGGCTTCACAAAATCACCCAATCAATGGGAACAAGGATGCCCATCTTAGTTATCAAGGGGAACAGAAGGCCACATGATCCATTGTAAGCTGCCCAGTTTGCCTCAAAGGCAGGTGTCACGGGGCCGAAACTGCGGCAAGCATTGTTATTTGAGTTGATGTCAGAGTACGTGTCTCCGGTGGCTCGAGTGGACTCAAGAACACAAGAATCATAGAGGGGACGCAAAGGTTTATCCTGGTTTAGGCCGATCAATGCCCTACGTCCACCAGCTAATGATCCTTATACTCAAGAGCATCCAAAATCAGGGGGGTTACAATAGAGTGTAGAGAGAGATTTGGTAGAGGGTTAGCTTGGTGCTAATCCTAAGGTTGCCTCACCATCGGTGGAGCCTTTCCCTCATCAGAGAGGAGGAAGACGACGGGTGCGGTGGAGGAGCTCTTGTTGTCCCTTTCCGGGTAGCCTTGCTCTCGGTGCTAAGTAGCAGTGGATGGAATGATATTTCTAAGATCGTCCTCACCCCTCTAAGGTCTGACCTTATCCCTTATACCAAGATAGGTCAGGTACATGGTGGTTTAGGGGGATGTGTCTATGGTCTACATGCGCTGGAGTATAGGAGGGTCTTGCAGCGGCGCACTGTGGACCATAGCAGTGTCGTGGAGCCAAAGAAGTCTTAGGCGTCGTCCGGCTACTATTTTCTAACACTCTACGTGTCAGGCTGTGTCGGCTTGGACCTTCTGGAGTCTTCCTAATGGTGAAGGAGGTCGGCTCTAGGGGCTGACGTGTAGGCCCAGAAGCCGCCCAGCCTCTAGAGGCCGAGGAAACTTGTCTTCTTGTATCACGCCCTATGTGTGACCCTGTCGCGGGAGTGGCCGGCAAGGCCACGCTCGATGTGAAGTGTCTTGGAGCCCCCGAGCCTCGACAACTTAGGGCTTGTCTTCTTGCGGCCTTAGCTGGCGTCGTGAGCCAGACTAGAGCTTGAGGCTCAGGCGAGCCCTAGAGCCCTGAGCAGGCATTGCGGCGTGCTCAGGCTTGGTCAGGTTTCTTCATAGAAGGGTATGCGCAAGCATACCCGATGGGTATAGCCCTCGAGCCCTCAGGTGATCCTAGAGGGGTTGGTCGGGGGGTCTCTTCGGTCGGGTACCAATGATCCCAAGGCTTAACATACCCATATGTTAGGATCTTGTCAGGAGCCCCCGAGCCCTTCATGGCCTCACTTGGCATGGTTCATGATGGCGATGAAGGGCTAAATTCCATCTTCTGGTGACCGAGCTAGCCACGTTGCGGATGGCTTTTGCTGATGAGAGTGTGATGCCCTGCGTGGCGGGGGCGCTTGGCTATTGAGGCCAAGCGGTAGAGATGCTGACCCATTCTCTAGTGCTATGTCGCGTAGGTCTATGGCCCAAGCAAGGGTTCGATGAACTTGTCTTGGAGTTACCAACTCTAGGCTCGGGGCACCCTTCTTTTTGGTTGGAGCCTACCGTGGGTTGGGTGGTTGAGAGCATCTGGGCTCTGGCATGGGGCCACTTGATCACCTAGCGTACCTTCTTAGGCCAACCTTCTGCTGCCATTGGTCAGGGCACAGGGAGCGCGTTGAGCTTGGGCGAGGGACCCTCATTGGGTCCACCATTCTGCGGCTCCTGACCCAACTCTGGGGAGTTGGTTGGCTTTGGGTGTGCGCTGCCTGAGTGCCTATTGACCGAGGGGGTCGAGTCACTCCATCTAGGAGCTGACGCAGCCCCTAAGGCCATCGCGGGGCCTCCTTATCAGTGGGCGCGATGGCTTCTAGGCACGTCCCTTCCGCTGATGCTCTATGTAGGCGGTTTGATGGCACCTGGGCCACCGTGCCTGGTGGAGGAGTTATGGCATGCACTCCCATGCCATCGTACTTTGTTTAGGAGATAGGACATCGGGCCACGTGAAGCAGATCTAGTGGAGGAGAAACCACGACACTTGGTGTGCGTGGATCTGGGCCGTTGATGGCGGCCAGTGGGCCTAAGGGGAGTCGAATCCCCTCAAGTCCCATAAGGAGGCATGCACGGAGTGGGCGATGCACTTTGTGGAAAGTGGAGCGGGGACTTGACTCAATGTTAATGCCCTTGAAAGGTCCTAATGTCTAGAGGGGGGTGAATAGCATATTGAAAATTTCTACAACAACACTTAGCAAATATGTTAGACAATTAAACGGCGAAGCGAATGTTGTGCTAGCCTACTAAAAAAGCAAGCCACCTTCCACAATTCTAGTGTCTATGATCTCTAAGCACAATGGCTATGTTACTACACTAAGTTAGTGTGCTCTCAAAGACTAACTAAAGAGCCACACTAACCACTAGACCCAACACAAACTTGCTCTCAAAACTAATTACACTAAAGAGCGAAGCAACACTAGATATGTAAATGCAAGGTAGGGGATGTGATGATTAAACCACCGTGTAGAGGATTTGAGCCAATCACAATGATGGAGCCAATCAATCACAATGAATACCAAGAAATCCTCGGACAAGATGACACAATATTTTTTACTAAGGTTCACTTGCTTGTTGGTAAGCTAGTCCTCATTGTGGCAATACACTCACTTGGAGGTTCATGCAGTAATTGGCATCACACGCCAAATCCACAACTGGGTGCCGCACAACCAACACAAGATAAGGATCACACAAGCCACGAGCAATCCACTAGAGTACCTTTTGGCTCTTCGTCGGGGAAAGGTCAAGAACCCCTCACAATCACCACGATAGGAGCTGGAGACAATCACCGACCTCCACTCGATGATCCTCGCTGCACCAACCCATCTAGGTGGCAGCAACCACCAAGAGTAACAAGTGAATCCCACAGTGAAACACGAATACCAAGTGCCTTTAGATGTAATCACTCAAGTAATGCACTTGGATTCACTCCCAATCTCACAAAGATGATGAATCAATGATGGAGATGAGTGGGAGGACTTTTGCTAAGCTCACAAGATTGCTATGTCAATGCAAATGGCCAAGAGAGTGAGCTAGAGCCAACCAAACACCTTATATAGAGGCTCCATCGAAATAGAGCCATTGGGCTCATAGAGCTGCTCAACTCGGGGGTGACTGGACATGCTGGTGATCGTGACTGGACGCACGGCCCCCAGCATTCGATCAATGGATGCCATCCATGTGTCCCCCGTTTAAACCTCTACCAACTGATCCCAATGGTCGAGTTCCAACGTTCACGCGGTTAAGTTGAGATCGGACGTAGCTAAGACCAGACACGCCGGTGATGATCCTACCCACACACTTGCCCGTGCCAACATGCCTTGATAGTACACACCACTCCCCATGGCTTCCTAGTGTCAGGTCATTTCCAGTAAGCATCTAGAGTAGAAAAGCGGCGACTGGACACGTTCGTTCACAAGCGATCGAACGCCTCTCCAAGTCTGGTCCTCTCAAGCTTGTTAAGAAGCACACGTCAGCGTACGTCATCCCCTGACCGGACGTAGGCCATGTGCGTCTGATCACTTTTACTATGCTGAGCGTGCCTGCTTTGCAATAAATGATCAGACGCACCCAACGTCGAGTCCGGTCACATCGAAAACCATGTCCGGTCAGTGAAAGACTCCTCCACTTCACCAACTTCGCCACCCTTACTCAAATGTGCCAACCACTAAGTATATCACCTTGTGCATGTGTGTTAGCATATGTTCACAAACATTTCAAGGGTGTTACACTCACTAGAATCTAAATGCATATCCAATGACTTAGAACATCTAGTGGCACTTTGATAACCGCATTTTGATACGAGTTTCACCCCTCTTAATAGTACGGCTATCGATTCTAAATGTGATCACACTCGCTAAGTGTCTTGATCACGAAACCAAAAAGCTCCTATTAAGTTTCACCTTTGCTTTGAGCTTTTTATTTTTCTCTGTCTTCTTTTCCAAGTCCAAGCACTTGATCATCATGGTCACCACACAATCATCATGATCTTCACCATTGCTCCATGACTTGGAATAGTTGTCGCACCCAATTTTGCATAGCAAAACCAAGTAATCATATATGTGCGCCTAGGATGTCCAAACACACACATATATCACAAATTGCAATAGTATCAAAGTAAAGTACTTATTACATCGTAATCTCATCATAAAATTAATACAAAGTTTGCTCGATGGCAATATTATTACAATCACAATGGAATAACTAGCCCAACTGCCACAGGAACTCCAACTGGTGAACATCTCCCTAGTAGTCCTGGACATCCTCCGGGAACTCATCATATCCGTTATTTGTTACCCATCCGGGATTTTCATTGGATGTAAAGCAAGTGTAAGCTCACCATGCTTAGCAAGTATATCAAAGGGATCTATGAGGCTCAAAAGGCTTGACACTGTTGACTGCGGTTCGCAATTTTAGTTGATCAAATTTTAGCATCCTGAATCACTACTTTAATGAACAGTCCCAATTACCAAGTGATATTAAAGTATAGTCATGTTTATCTCAATTCCCAACCATCCACCACCCACAGCAACCACTTATCTTGAAGGATCTAGACCGCTCGTATCCGTGAGCATGGCTGTTATAACAAGTTAAATATTTCTGCAGAAATTGTACATCTTTACCCACCGAGCCATGATTTCTAAAGCCAAGGTTCACGAGACCCACTACACCTCTTCCTAGGAAGTGTGGTAGGGTTTCACTATGAAACCCTTAGCTAGTTGCACTTACAAGTCGTAGCTACAATAGAGTGGCACACGTGGGCATCGCAGCACGGTACACACACTAGCAGAAAAAGGAAAGATACCCTCTTACCCTTACTGGAGCTACAAATGAGCTAGTACAATCTAGTAAATAGGTTAAAGTCAGAGCCATATGACACTCAGGGTTGTACGGACCCTCCTGGGTTGCCGCTTTAGGATTAAGTCATTATGGAGAGGCACTAGAGTACTCAACCCCATACCCTAGCCCCCTATCTGTTACTACAAAGCTTCATTTTATCGCATTGCATATAGCCTTTAGTCATGTTTCACAATGATTTTATGTTAAGCGCTACAGCATCTATCCAAAATGCCTACCCAAAAACCCTAGGTATCAAGGATATGTGGTACAAGTAATCATCTAGGTAAAGTCTTTAAAGGTATTTCAAATTAAACACATGCATGAATATGAATGGTAATAGTTCATAGGTTACAAGGGGCCTTTGGTTCACTTGCCTTCCTCAAAGTTGTCCTAGAAGTACTGCTGATCCGACTGTGGGTCTTTAGTCACCTCAAATGGCTCACGCTCTAATCGTGTTCCAAATCACCAATCAAGAATCATTCCAATCATTACATGGATACAAGATAGACTTCCATTAGAGCAGTACACTAATCAGTAAAAACATAAGTTCAAAAGCTTATAAATCTATTCTACGTATTGCTAGGAACATGTGAGCGGAAGAATCACTCAAATCGGACTTAAAACATGAAAGTTATGCATGAAATAAGATGTAATGGCATTTCTATAAATAAACTGAACCTATTTTTGAATTAAAACAATTAAAAATATGAATATTCACGGTAATAGGACTGTGGGTACTAATTCTGGAAAATACAGGGTCTAAAGTGAATAAAAACAGGACTAAAAAACAATTACTTTGAATTAAACTGGACTACGGGTTGAATTTATGAAAATAGAGGGGTTTTTCTGCAAAAGGGGCTTGGCTTGACTGTGGGTTTGACCTGGCTATTGACTGGGCAGCCACGTGGCAGTGTGTGAGTGGCGCGGTGCACCACGCGTGCGTGGGCGCGCTGACGTGGCGCTACAGACCGAGTCCACGGTCCAACCGGTGGACCGTTTATAATCCCTGAAGGGGTACGTGATCTCGGCTGTCCATCTAAAAACCGACGGCACTGGTGTGTGTGGGTGAACCTCCGGCGGCAGCACAGTGACACTAGCAAGCCACCATTGCCAGCGGCGAAGCAGCATGGCAGCGGATGCCAGAATAGCGCTCGGGACCTCCCCAATTGAAACAAGATGCATGGAAATGATCTACACGAGCGCGCGAACAAGAAGGACGCAAAGCCGAGACAGGGTACCCGCTGGAGCATCTGGTCCATGGCGGCGCCATGGCTAGGATGAACGGGAGCTTCCCTAAGTGGTGCTCTAGGGCACTAAACTCAAGGACGATGGGACAAGAAGGTCGAGGGGCTCACCGCGGGTCCGATGGAGGCGTTCACAGTGTTCGGGATGGGCTCCGGAAGCGAGGTCGACGACGGCAGTGCTCTAGAGAGAGAGCGCGCATGGGTGAGGATGAATCCGATCAAGCTACGACCAAAACCCCAAATTGATGGTACCTATGGCTTCGGGAGATCATGGCGAAGCTCGGAGTGGTGTCGACATCGAGTTCCGAGGTGCGGTGAGGAAGAACTACGACGGCGGCTGCTGGAAAATGAAAGCAGAGGATGGGAGAGGGAGAAGGGACGGCACGGAGCTTTATAGGCCGAACGGTGAGGGGAAAAAGGAAGGGGAGCGAGAAGATTTGGGTGGGATTGGTCGCCTGCCAAAGTGGGCGACGACGGTGGCTTTCCATGCCGACAGCGCTAACGGCGGTGGGGAAGAAAGGAAAGTGCCGGGGGGAAGAAAGGAAACTCTAGGAAGAAGAAAGGAAGGGAAGAGAATGGCGCTGACAGGTGGCCCAACAACACAGTGAGATAAAAAGAGAGAGGGCGAGCGGCGTGGTGCTTCAGGTGATGCTGAGCAGGCCAGGGCGCCAAGCTGGGCCGTGGTGTGCGGTGTGCATGCGGGAGAAGAAAAGGGCTGTGCGGAGTGGGTCGGTGCGGGTAGGCCACCGAGTGGGCTAGAGTGAACAGGCCGGCATGGGAGAAAAAGAAAGGAGGAAGGGCACAGCTGGGCCGTTAGTGGGCCAGCCCAGGAAGGAGGAGAAAAGGGGCTAGTCTGATTTCCTACGGTTAGGCCAGAATGGAAGAAGGGTAAATTTTTTTTTCAAAAACAAAACCTTTTCCAAATCTATTTTCAATTCTAAGCCAAATTTAAATAGAATTTGAATTCAACTTCAAATCAACTAGCCCTACACTCAACCAAAAACAATATGCTTCGGCATGAATGCAACAAACATGTTTCTAAACCTTATAGTTTATTTTATTTATCCAATATTTATTATTTGGCCTAAGTTAAAAATACCTAGAAAATTTAATAAAGGCTAAGAATTAATTGCTAATTTGTAGTAAAAATTTTGGGTGTTACAAACCTACCCCCCTTAAGATGAATCTTGTCCTCGAGATTCGGATGGTTCAAAGAGATTGGGATAGTCAGTTCTCAGATCTTCCTCTCTTTCCCAAGTTGCCTCATCCACAGAGTGTCTGTTCCACTGAACCTTGCACATTCTTATTATGTTGCTCCTTGTGATTCTCTCTGCCATTTCCAAGATTCTCACTAGATATTCTTTGTATGATAGATCCCCTCGGATATCCAGTTCTTCCAAAGATAGTTGTTCCTCAGGTACTCTCAAACATTTCTTAAGTTGCGACACATGGAAGACATCATGAACACCTAAAAGCTGCTCCGGTAATTCTAGCTGGTAAGCAACTTCTCCTCTCCTGTTGATGATCTTGAATGGTCCCACATACCTAGGTGACAACTTTCCCTTGCTATGAAATCTCTTAACTCCTTTCATAGGTGATACTTTGAGATAAACAAAGTCACCGATTTCAAACACCAAATCTCTTCTTCTCATGTCTGCATAGCTTTTCTGTCGAGACTGTGCAACCTTCAAGTTTTGCCTTATTGTTTGTACTTGTTTTTTTGCCAGTTGCAAAACATCAGGTCCAAAGATTTGACTTTCTCCCATCTGATTCCAAAACAATGGGGTTCTGCACTTTCTGCCATACAATGCCTCAAACGATGCCATCTTAAGACTCTTTTGGTAGCTATTATTATAGGAGAATTCAGCATAAGGTAAACTCTTATCCCAACTTGTCCCATACTACAGAGCACAAGCCCTTAGCATATCCTCTAAGATTTGATTTGTTCTCTCGGTCTGCCCATCTGTTTGCGGATGGTAAGCTACGCTAAAGTTCAACTTTGTATCCATGGACTCATGCAATTTTTGCCAAAAATGTGATGTGAACTATGTACCCCTATCTAAAACAATCTTCTTTGGTACTCCATGTAAACATACGATCCTTTCCATGTATAACTCTGCCAACTTTGCACCCGAATAGGTTATCTTGACTGGAATGAAATGTGCCACTTTTGTTAGACGGTCTACAATTACTCAGATAGAGTCAAATCCTCTCTGTGTATGGGGTAATCCAACTATGAAGTCCATTCCAACTTCTTCCCATTTCCACTTAGGTATCTTCATAGGCTGTAGCAAACCTGCTGGCCTCTGATGTTCTTCCTTTACTCGTTGGCATGTGTCACATATGGCCACATGTTTAGCTACATCTCTCTTTAGTCCATACCACCAGTATCTCTCTTTAAGATCAAGATACATTTTAGTACTCCCTGGGTGTATGGAATAGTCTGAGTCATGAGCTTCCCTCAAAATAGACTCCCTAATAGATTTCACTTCTAGGACACTAATCCTTTTGTCAAACCATACTGTCCCTTGATCATCCATGTGGAATCCTAGGCCTTTACCAATCACTATACGTTCCGCAATATCCTTGATCCTCTCATCATTCAGCTGTCCCTTACGAATCTCTTGTTCTAGAGTAGGTTCTACCTCTAACTCCATGGTGTTAGCCACAATACCCAAATTCAGGTATTTGAACTCCTCACACAACTCTTTGGGTAGTTGAGTTGTATAGGCCATGTTCACATAACTCCTTCTACTCAAGGCGTCTGCTACAACATTAGCCTTAGTGTATATCCAAATCATAATCCTTGATTAACTCTAGCCATCTGCGCTGCCTCAGATTCAGATCTAACTGTGTGAATATATACTTCAAACTCTTATGATCCGTATAAATCTCACACTTATGACCAATCAGGTAATGCCTCCATATCTTGAGAGCATGTACCATGGCTACTAACTCCAAATCATGAGTCAGATAATTTAACTCATGTTTTCTCAGCTATCTGGATGCATAGGTAAGAACTCTGCCTTCTTGCATAAGAACACCACCTAGACCTTGCCGTGAGGCATCATAATAGATAGAGAAGCTTTTGGTGAGATCAGGTAAGATGAGCACTAGGGCAGAAGTCAATCTCTTCTTCAACTCCTCAAAACTATCCTGACATTGCTTAGTCCATACAAATTTAGCATTCTTTTCTAATAGAGCAGTCATGGGCTTTGCTAACTTAGAGAATCCCTCAATGAATCTCCTATAGTACCCAGCCATACCCAAAAAACTTTGAATCTCATTAGCATCCTTAGGTGGCTTCCAACTCAACACATCTCTAACCTTCTTTGGATCTACTGCTACTCCGCCATTAGAGATTATGTGACCAAGGAAAGATACTTCTTTTAGCTAGAACTCACACTTGCTAAACTTAGCATAAAGCTGATGTTCTCTAAGCTTCTGCAACACCAACCTCAAATGTTCTTCATGTTCTTCTTCATTCTTAGAGTACACTAATATGTCATCAATGAACACAACGACAAACTTGTCAAGGTACTCCATGAACACTTTGTTCATCAGATACATGAAGTAAGCAGGTGTATTTGTCAGACCAAAGGACATGATTGTGAACTCATACAGTCCATATCAGGTCATAAAAGCAGTCTTGGGGATGTCAGTACGCCTTATTCTCAACTGATGGTATCTAGATCAAAGGTCGATCTTGGAAAACACACAAGCCCCTTTCAACTAGTCAAACAGGTCATCAATTCTAGGCAGTGGGTACTTGTTCTTAATTGTGATGTCACTAAGTGACCTGTAATCTATGCAAATTCTCTGTGTACCATCTTTCTTCTCTACAAACAATACTGGTTCACCCTAAGGTGAAGAACTAGGTTGAACATAACCCTTATCTAATAATTCCCTTAATTGTTTGTTAAGTTCTGCTAATTCATTCACTCCCATTCTATAAGGTCTCTTAGCTATGGGTGCAGTTCTAGGTAAAAGTTCAATTATAAACTCGATGTCTCGTTTAGGTGGCATACCTGGCAATTCCTTAGGGAAGACATCTAGGTACTCATTTACTATCCTTATATCTTCTAAGGTTGTGCCCTCCAACTGATTAGCTCGGTAGATTTTTGTAGCTGACTGTATTGCCACATACTCAATTTTCTCTCCGGATGGAGTGGTAAGATTCACGGAGCTATTGCCACAATTAATAACTGCCTTCTGCAACCTTAACCAATCCATACCCAAAATGACATCAATACCAGATGAGTTTATGACTACAAGGTTTGCTTGAAATTCTACCCCCTTATGCTGAGACTAGTAGCTAAGCATATCCACTCTACTTTCATTTCCCCTCTAGGTGAGCTTACTAACATGTGTTTCTTCATAACACTTACTAGAATACCATGCTTCTTTATGAATGTATATGCTATGAAGGAATGCGAAGCACCAGAATCAAAAAGTACTGTAGCTAAGTTTGAGTTGACCAGAAACATACCGATCACCACATCTGGTGCCTCCTGAGCTGTTTTAGCAGTCACATGGTTCATCTTCCCCCAAACATAATTCTACTACGTGTTAGCCGTCCTCTTGGGGTATCTGTTGGAGTAATGTCCTAGCTCTCCACAATTGAAGCATTTATTATCATTAACTGCATTTGGCGCTTTTGGTGTGCCATTCTTCTGTGGAGCATTAGGGGCATTGTTCCTCATAGGTACATTGTTGGGCTGCTGCTAGCGCTGAGCTAGTGCCTTGTACTACTGCTATTGCTATGCATGTTGGGGTTGCCGGTTGCGGTTGAGACCTGACTGACCTTGATAGCGCTGCTGAGGTTGAGCTTGTTGAGGGTTAGCATGGAAGCGATAGTTGCTCCCATATTGCTGTCCTTGAAACTTCCTCTTTTTGTCCTCCATCTGGTGGTGCTTGTTCTCGATCACTAAAGACTTATCCACCAGCTGCTAGAAGTTAGCAAAAGTATGAGACAGCAACTAGTACTGGAGACCATCATTTGAGCCCTCCATAAATAGCTCCTACCTCTTCCCATCCTCATCTACCTCAGTTGGTGCATACCATGACAATTGTATGAACTTGTCATGATATTTAGCAACAGTCATGCTCCCCTGCTTGAGAGCCAAGAACTCCTTCTTCTTTAACTTCATCAGTCCCGCAGGCATGTGGTGAGAGCGGAAGGCACTGTGGAACTCGGCCCAAGTGATGGGATTAGCTTTGGTACAGCCAAAGCGGAATGAGTCCCACCAATCTAGTGCAGCTCCTTGCAACTATCCAGAAGCATATAAAACCTTCTCATCATCACACTAGGCAATCTCCAGTTGCCTCTCAATGGCACGTAGCCAGTCGTCAGCCTGGAGTGGGTTGGCAAAGTGCTTGAATATAGGTGGGTGTCCTTTCAGAAACTCTCCCCTCTTATCTCTAACATGAGGGGCTGCATTCCCATTCCCTTGCCCCATGTTTTGCATGTTCTGGGCCATCTGCTGAAGCAACTATGTCTGCATCATCATCAGCTGCTCCATGGTGACTGGGGGAGGTGGTGGTAGGTCCCGCCTCCCTGGTTGTTCCTCCTGGTGTTCACCATCTGTAGATGCATCATATAAGTCTCACATGTCCAAGCATATAACCCTTAAAAGATAATGGTATAACAAGGGTAGGTGTCACAAGATCTAGACAAGAGATATATGTAGGGTATACAAGAAGATATTTGTTCTGAACCTTTCCGGCGAGTTGGACAACAGCAGTGCAGTAAAACGAGCATATCTCACTCTCTCTTTATCATATGATTGCGTGTTTTACTTTTCTGGAAAGCTTATGAAATTCTCTACGACTTTCATTTATAACACTTTTTCAGATTCTGACGTTTACTTAGTAAAATATAGACGACAACAGTACTGTTCCAGAATTCTGATAGCACAGAAACCTCAACTTACAACAGCTGTATCTCACAATTTATAATAGGTATTGAGGTGATTCCAGAGCCAAAAGAAAGATGTTAAAGTTTACTTGTCTCCATAAAATTTTCATGACTATTGGACAACTAGAACATGAGATATGAACTGATAAAGATGGACTGCTCAGATTGATACAGAATGGATAGCATGATAAAACGAAACCCAACTATTTATTCATAATATCCTTAAACCTTAACCTTAACTAAATGACCGTGGACATGCCCACAAGTCATCACAATCATATCAAAGATCCAAATCAAACATTGTTCATAATGATAAACATCAAACCATGCAAGTAACACTTGTTCAACCATTAAAGAAAGAAACTAAACACTCTCTCGCGCGTCTACGCGTGTTTATTACATATTTTTATGACTCTCCTATGGGTACGGGTCAACGTTGGTGCTGGTGTTGGGGTCTCCAAACTCTCCTCTATTCCTTGGGGGCGACTGAGCAGGTACACCTAGCGCTTCCACATCTGGACCTCCTTGCTGCTGCTTCAGTGTAGCGTTCTCACAGGCAAGCTGTAGATAGGCCTTCCCCACGACATCGAGCTCGTCCAAGGCCTGATCCAAGTCAGTGTTGGTCTCACCCAAGCACAACAAGGTAGCCCTTAGCCTCAGGTTTGCCTCTCCAAGTGGTGCAGCGATGTTGCATGTAGACTGGCCGCTCCAACGGCGGGGAAGATATCGGTCGTCCTCCCAGGCGATGTCGTCGAAGTGGCGGTCGTGGCTGACCACCAACGCCTGTTGAGCTGCGTCCCTGATGATGGCCACACATGTGAGCCATGCAGTGATGGCGCGGTGGATGTAGCGCACCCAAGTTCCCTCTCAGATGTACACTTTTGTCTCCCAAAAGCCGGTGTAGTCGGGGTGGGTCCAATGCTCCGTCCTATACTGAATAGTGCCTTCGGGGTGGTAGCAATGTACAAGTGCAAGAAGCTTGGGGTGGTAGTAGGCATCTCCCTCCAAGTCATAGTGGATCTCCATGGTCCTTCCCTGAGCTAACAATGCATTGTGATCATCATCACTATCATCACCTCCATTTCCACTGTCTCCTCCATCATCACCACCATCTCCACCATCTCCACCATCATCACCTCCATCAGCATCAGAATCATCAGAGTCATCTCCATCATCAGGGTCACCAGCTCCCTCCTGGCCACCCTATCCATGCTCCTCCATAAGATCCTCCTCAGACTCCTCTATCTCAATGGGCTCCTTGAACATGGCCCCTCTTCTGTTTCTTCATCCATTGGATCTTCCAGCACGTCCTCTAGAGGTTCCCCCATGGGCACCTCCACAGGCGGTTCCTCCTCCTGGTTTCTTAGAGCTTCCACCAAATGTGCCGAGACACGCTTGCCCAATGTGAACCAGGTCCTCCTGGTGGGCATCATGATGGTTCTCTTGCGTGGGGTCTACTTGGTGCGGGCCATCTATAAGAATGAAAAGGTTGAGTATTAGAACAAAATAATTTTTGGCAACAGATAAAGAATAGAATATAAGCAAAAATTTTATAGCAAATTAAAGGTAGTAAAATAAAGATAATGTGATCCTAGAAATGTCCATTTCTAACTAGGTTGATCGTCCTACAGTCAGTTATAGCTTTGATACCAATTTGTCACACCCAATTTTGCATAGCAAAACCAAGTACTCATATATGTGCGCCTAGGATGTCCAAACACACACATATATCATAAATTGCAATAGTATCAAAGTAAAGTACTTATTACATCATATATCTCATCATAAAATTAATACAAAGTGTGCTCAATGGCAATATTATTACAATCACAGTGGAATAACTAGCCTAACTGCCACAGGGACTCCAACTGGTGAACATCTCCCTAGTAGTCCTGGACATCCTCTAGGAACTCATCATATCCGTTATCTGTTACCCATCCAGGATTTTCATTGGATGTAAAGCAAGTGTAAGCTCACCATGCTTAGCAAGTATATCAAAGGGATCTATGAGGCTCAAAAGGCTTGACAATGTTGACCGTGGTTCGCAATTTTAATCGATCAAATTTTTGCATCATGAATCACTACTTTAATGAACAGTCCCAATTACCAAGTGATATTAAATTATAGTCATGTTTATCTCAATTCCTAACCATCAACCACCCATAATAACCACTAATCTTGAAGGATCCAGACTGCTCGTATCCGTGAGCATGGCTGTTATAACAGGTTAAATATTTCTGCAAAAATTGTACATCTTTACCCACCGAGCCGTGATTCCCGAAGCCAGGGTTCATGAGACCCACTACACCTCTTCCCAGGAAGTGTGGCAGGGTTTCACTATGAAACCCTTAGCTAGTTGCACTAACAAGTCATAGCTACAAAGGAGTGGCACACGTGGGCATCGTAGCACGGTACACACCCTAGCAAAAAAAGGAAAGATACCCTCTTACCCTTACTGGAGCTATAGATGAGCTAGTACAATCTAGTTAACAGGTTAAAGTCAAAGCCATATGACACTCGGGGTTGTACGGACCCTCTTGGGTTGCCGCTTTAGGATTAAGTCCTTATGGAGAGGCACTAGAGTACTCAACCCCGTACCCTAGCCCCCTATCTATTACTACAAAGCTTCATTTTATCACATTGCATATAGCCTTTAGTCATGTTTCACAATGATTTTATGTTAAGCGCTGCAGCATCTATCCAAAATGCCTACCCAAAAACCTCAGGTATCAAGGATATGTGGTACAAGTAATCATCTAGGTAAAGTCCTTAAAGGTATTTCAAATTAAAACACATGCATGAATATGAATGGTAATAGTTCATAGGTAACAAGGGGCCTTTGGTACACTTGCCTTCCTCAAAGTTGTCCTAGAAGTACTGCTGATCCTACTGTGGGTCTTCAGTCACCTCAAATGGCTCACCCTCTAATCATGTTCCAAATCACCAATCAAGCATCATTCCAATCATTACATGCATACAAGATAGACTTCCATTAGAACTGTACACCAAATAGTAAAAACATAAGTTGAAAAGCTTATAAATCTATTCTATGTATTGCTATGAACACGTGAGCGGAAGAATCACTCGAATCGGACTTAAAACACGAAAGTTATGCATGAAATAAGATGTAATGGCATTTATGTAAATAAACTGAACCTATTTTTGAATTAAAACAATTAAAAATATGAATATTCATGGTAATAGGACTGCGGGTACTAATTCTGGAAAATACAGGGTCTAAAGTGAATAAAAATAGGACTGAAAAACAATTACTTTGAATTAAACTGGACTATGGGTTGAATCTATGAAAACAGAGGGTTTTTTCTGCAAAAGGGGCACGGCTTGACTGTGGGTTTGACCCGGCTGTTGACTAGGTGACCACGTGGTGGTGTGTGAGTGGCGCGGTGCACCAAATGTGCATGGGCGCGCTGATGTGGCGCTGCAGACCGAGTCCACGGTCCAACCGGTGGACCGGTTATAATCCCCAAAGGGGTATGTGATCTCGGCCGTCCATCTAAAAACCGATGGCGCTGGTGTGCATGGGTGAACCTCCAGCGACATCATAGTGACACCGGCGAGCCTCCATTGCCGGTGGCAAAGCAGCACGGCGGCGGATGCCAGAATAGCGCTCGGGACCTCCCCAATCGAAACAAGATGCACATAAATGATCTACATGAGCGCGCGATCAAGAAGGACACAAAGCCGAGATGGGGTACCCGCCGTAGTGTCTAGTCCATGGCGACACCATGGCTAGGATGAATGGGAGCTTCCCTAAGCGGCGGTCCAGGGCACTAAACTCAAGGACGATGGGACAGGAAGGTCGAGGGGCTCATTGTGGGTCCGATGGAGGCGTTCACGGCGTTCGAGACGGGCTCTAGAAGCGAGGTCGATGGCGGTGCTCTGGAGAGAGAGAGAGAGAGAGCACGTGGGTGAGGATGAATCCAATCAAGCTGTGACCAAAACCCCAAATTGATGGTACCTATGACTTCGGGAGATCACGACGAAGCTCAGAGTGGCGTCGACGTCGAGTTTCGAGGTGTGGTGAGGAAGAACTATGGCGGCGGCTGCTGGAAAATGAAAGCAGAGGATGGGAGAGGGAGAAGGGATGGCATGGAACTTTATAGGCCAGACGGTGAGGGGAAAAAGGAAGGGGAGCGAGAAGATTTGGGCGGGATTGGTCGCCTACCAAATGTGGGCGACGACGGTGGCTTTCCATGCCGGCAGCGCTAACGGCAGCAGGGAAGAAAGGAAAGCGCTAGGGGAAGAAAGGAAACTCTAGGAAGAAGAAAGGAAGTAAAGAGAAGGGCGCTGACAGGTGGCCCAATAGCACAGTGAGGGAAAAAGAGAGAGGGCGAGCGGCGTGGTGCTTCGAGTGATGTCGAGCAGGCCGGGGCGCCAAGCTAGGCCGTGCTGTGCAGTGCGGGCATGGGAGAAGAAAAGGGCCGCGCAGAGTGGGTCGGTGCAGGCAGGCCGCTGAGTGGGCTGGAGTGAATAGACCGGTGCGGGAGAAAAAGAAAGGAGGAAGGGCGCGGCTAGGCCATCAGCGGGCCAGCGTGGGAAGGGGGAGAAAAGGGGCTGGGCTGATTTCCTAGGGTTGGGCCAGAATGGAAGAAGGGTAATTTTTTTTTCAAAAACAAAACCTTTTCCAAATCTATCTTCAATTCTAAGCCAAATTCAAATAGAATTTGAATTCAACTTCAAATCAACTAGCCCTACACTCAACCAAAAACAATATGCTTCAGCATGAATGCAACAAACATGTTTCTAAACCTTATAGTTTTTTTTATTTATCCAATATTTATTATTTGGCCTAAGTTAAAAATACTTAGAAAATTTAATAAAGGCTAAGAATTAATTGCTAATTTGTAGTAAAATTTTTGGGTGTTACAATAGTGCTATCTATCTCAGATCACTTTGAAAAACTAGGTTATCACTTAGGGTTTCATCAATTCAACAAACCCAAACTAGAGCTTTCAGCCCTCCTGACTCCACCTTTACTGCATGGCTGCCATCACGCAACCGGCCTATGGCGTGCTGCGGGGATTGATGGGGCACCAGGCCAATTCCCTGAGGCCTCTTTAGCCATCGATGGCTGATCAGAGGGCCTAGAGCCGCTCATAGAGCATCGACTAGGGCTATAAAGAGGGGCCTTGGGGACACAACGCCTTCTATCCCTCCTCTGGCTCCTTCTCTTCTTACTTTCAAATCTAGCTCCTGGAGGCCATGGTGACGATGAACTATGACTCCTCCCTCCAAGTGAGCCTAGCTTCCTCCTTCGGGCAATCGCTCCCATGAGGGTGGAAGGATTCCAGCGAAGGAGGGGCGACGACATGACGCTAGACGCATTTGTCACGCTCCCCTCCCCTAGAGGGCAGAAGGATTTTAGTGACATCACTGGAATACTTCCTTCCTCCGACAGGGAAGGGGAACCTCAATGTGTCGGTCGCTGCTGCTCCTATCCTGGTGAAGGTAGGGGCTCCGGCTCGTTAACGGTGCGACAGTCGACGTTGCCCGGTTTTGGCCCTTGGGAAGGAGCCCTGAGGTTAGCCTAAGCCACACACACCGCAGGGCCCCGACCTAGAGGTCGAGCACGCCCTACGGTATTTGCCATCGTATAGGTGGCAATAGATTGTGGTTTTTGCCGCCGTATATTGTAATTGGGTCGTTCCCAATTAATGAAATAAAATTACTTTCATTTGTAATCTCATTGCTCATGAGTCGTGCTTAGAGACTTAGGTCCCTCGTTGGGATGGGCTATTACAACGATGGCCTCGGTGGTCAAGATCACAGTGCCTATGCTGCTAGCGGGTTAGTCCATGAGAACCCTAGGTTTATGGTCGTTCCATACCCTGGTCATGTCTCCCAAATGGGAGATCCTCGCCTTCTCGACTGAGCCACTCGTATAGTTCCCAAGCCCATCAGTCGGTGCTTGGGGGCACCCTGCCTCCTTGGTGGATCACCACGAGCGGCTTTAGGTCGGTATTCGAACATCGCGCGATGGTCGGCCGGCTTTGTTTTTGAGCATCCGGCTAAGGCCTCTAGTGCCCAACCATGGCCCCCTCGCACTTTAGGTGCCTCGAGTAGCCTTAAATCCCCTTGGGCTGGCCTTAGAACCCTTAGCGATGCCCCATCTGGGGTCTCCATACCATCGTGCGACCGAGAGATGCGATCTGATGAAGGATCGAGAAGAACAAAGATAGCTACAAATGAATGGAATGGACACAAGAGAAGGGAAAGGGGACATAACTGGTAACATGGCGGTCTAGGCTATTCCATTAGTGCTTTGCTGACCTTTCATTTAGTGCCCTTGCTTCGTCTGTCCCATCATTGGGCCGCTTGGGGGCCTTCTGCTACAATACGAGCATCTACCGGAGTTGCTCAGGACCGAGGAAGCAATGTAAGAAGGTCAGGAGGACGGGACTTGGTTTTTGTTGTTAGAGAGGTAGGGTGGTGAAGAAAGTTGGTAGGCGGGTAGTGGCTCAGGAGACGGTGCTTCTGGGTTGATGGCTCGGTGGTGGCCTTCCCTCATAGGGAAAGGTAGGAACTCACCTTGATCAGGTCAACCCCTTCTAGGTGGCCGAGCTCCTGGATGGAGGGGGCTGTTGAGCCATTGCTGCCGCTAGGAGTCTTGGGCACCTTACCGACACCTGGGTGGCTGGGCACCGCTGCTGCCTTGGCTACTTCCTTTACCGGTGCCCTTCCTATGTCATGGCTAGGGCCATCAGGAGCACAGGGGGTGACATAGTCTTGCTCATAGTAGTTGGCTTGTTCAAAGCTGCCCTCGACGGTGATGACTCCCTTGGGGCAAGACATCTTCAGCTTTAGATAGGCGTAGTTGGGGACAACCATGAACTTGGCGAAGAATGGCTAGCCTAGGAGAGCATGGTAGATGCTAGGGAAGTCAACCACCTCGAAGGTGAGTGGCTCATTGTGGAAGTTATCTAGCTAGCCGAAGGTGATGCTGAGCCAAATGTGCCTGAGGGGCACGGCTTCTTTCCCTAAGATGATCCTGTAGAACGATGCCTTGCTGGGGCATAGGCTGCTCTGTGGAATGCCCATCTTGTCTAGGGTGCTAGTGTAGAATATGTTGAGGCCATTGCTTCCATCCATTATCACCTTGGTGAAGCACGTGGTGTTCATGATCGGGCTGACCACAAGCGGGTAGTGTCCCGAGTGAGGAACACGATCGGGGTGATCCCCCTAATCAAAGGTGATGGCTGTCTAGGACCAACAGAGTCACGTCAGGACGGAGAGGGTGTGGATGGTGTTCACCTCCTGCTCAGTGATGCGGTGCTGCTAACGGGACTCGTACACCTAGGAGCCCTCGAAGATCATGAGATAGCGATCGGCCTCAGGAAACTCAGCATTGTCCTCGGGGGCGGCGTCCGTTGGTTCATTAGCCTTTGGGATGGCTTCTAAGCTCATTGTGCTTCTTGGAGAAGCACTAGATGAGGGTCTCATCGGTCCTCTGTCTATAGTTGTGGAGGTCCCATGAGTTCCTTGGCCAAGTGTACGTACCCAGGAAGTGATCGACGAAGATAGAACAAAGGTCCCCCCAATAGCGGATGCTACCAGGCTCAAGCTACTCAAGCCAATCTCTAGTCAAGCTCGACAGAAGCAGAGGGAGGTACTAGATGGCAAAGTCATCATCTGACCCCCTAGCCCTCATGGCGAGGCGGTAGTCCTTGAGCCAATGGTCTAGGTTGGTCTTGCCGTCATACTTGGAGATGTGCATCGGTGGCTGGAATCACCTAGGGTAGGGGGTTGCTCGGATCACCTCCCCAAATGCCTGGGGGCCGAAGTGATCTAGGGTGGTGCCCTTGCCCCTTCGCTCAGGAGTGCAGGACTGCACGTGAGTGTGGCACCTGGCCTCGATGGTGTCGTGGATGTCGCATTGTCACTAATCCAGTGGCGTGTGGGGGGACACCGAGGGGAAGGCTCACACCTTCGCTCCTGCCAAGGCTTGGCGCCCCTAGTTCGCGGGCGGTCAAAGCTGCTACCGAAGAAGTCACCACCGCTTCTGGCCATCGACAGGGCGTGTGCATCGGAGCAGTCCTCGTTAGCGATGGTCATTGGCTAGGATGGCCTGGAGGGCACTATGCAATGCCAGGAAGTAGAGCTCTCTGCCTACTGCTCGAGGGTGATGTAGAGAAGCTGCCTTGCCTTGTGTAGCCGCTCATTGGTCTTTGGGTCCAGCGTGTCAGAGATGTCCTCTAGCCGGTAGGTGGTGGCCACCATGTTGTAGGCTGCTCGTGTGAAGTATAGGGTGCTAGGAGCCCCTGTGCGAGTGTCGTCATCATTGATAGGAGGCTATGTGGCTTGCTACCATGCAAAGTCCTGCCTTTGGCACTCGAGCTCTGCCTCGATGGCCTCTAGGTCCACCTGTAGATCTCACAAGTGATCTGCCTTCTCCTGAAGGTAGTTCGAGTGGCTGCGGGGACTTAGGTCCGATGGCGTGAGCTTTGGTGCCTCATCGGCAAGAACCTCACCATCGATGTGGTAGCATATGTGCGACGAAGCATAGTAGTCGATGTCATCCGAGTCATACTCCAGGCCATACCCCGAGAGGATCTCGAGGAAGGTGCTTAGCAAGGGGACATCAGCCCCCATGGCACCAGAGAGGATGGTGCTCCATGGTGCCTTGCAGCTGACAAGGTGCCCTAGCTCCAGCTGGAAGGATGCCATCGCATTCTGGATCCTGAAAGGCAAGTCCAAGGGGTAGTACTAGAAGTAGTTAGGCTGGTAACTCTCAGTCTTGTTGATGTAGTGAACACATGGTTTGTTTGCTGTTTGGATGTGAACTTGTGTGGCGGCTTGATATGTGAACTCTGTTAGTGGTTTGCTGCTGAGCTAAACTGCTATTATTTGATTCAGGTTCAATATAGTTATGCATGTAGTCATTTTGTGCAACAGTGTTGATCAGAAATCATTTTTCTGATGTAATGATTGGTCTATAAATGGTAGATTTGGCACATGCCACATCATTAAATAAAAATCTAACACATGGACAAACTAGTGAATGACATGTGTAAGAGGCAGGCAGGACACATGGACCAATATAACCCAAATATGTGTACAAATCTGTCCTTTCACGTGGTCGAATAAAAAAAAGATGCATGGGTAGTTCAGGGAGTGACACATGACCCAATAAAATACTGGCACGTAGACGTATAACATCATTGAAAGATCTAGTTTGGTTTTGGTGAATTGATGAAACCCTAAGTGCTAACCTAGTTTATCAAAGTGATTATGAGATAGGTGGTACATTCCAAGTGGTGAAACAAATGAAGATCATAACATGATGATGGTGATGCCATGATGATGATCACATGCTTGAACTTGGAATAGAAGAAAGAAAAACAAAAAGCTCAAGGCAAAGGTAAAATTGAAAAGAGCTTTTCGGTTTAGTGACCAAGATACTTAGAGAGTGTGATCACATTTAGGATCAATAGTCATACTATTAAGAGAGGTGAAACTCGTATCAAAATGCGGTTATCAAAGTGCCACTAGATGCTCTAACTCATTTGCATATGCATTTAGTTTCTAGTGGAGTGCTAACACCCTTGAAAATGTTTGTGAAAATATGCTAACACATGTGCACAAGGTGATACACTTGGTGGTTGGCACATTTGAGCAAGGGTGAAGAAGATAGAGTTGAAAAGGGGTTAGTCGCACTGGTCTGAGAGTGATCGAATGCGTCCGGTATGGCGACCGGACGCGTCTGGTATGTGGCTCGGTACTAAATTAGAGAGAGCACAGCTGTAACACCTTGGGTGTTAGCCTTGCATAACTTGACTTGCATAACCTGAGCATGATCATCATGCATTCATAAACAAGCATATACAATTGAAACATTTGATTGAAACATTTGCAACATTTACTTGTTATCGCATGTTTCATTATCATATGCAACCCTTCTCGTTATTTCATGTCTCCATGTGTATCTACAAATGATCATGAATGAAAACATGTACTTGGTAGAAGTGAGTCACAAAAACATGTAACCACACTTGGGTTAGCAATTAGAGCATTGTTCATGAAAGTCACTTTTCATAATCAAGCCTTTAAGGCATATTTCATGTGATTACTTTAAATAGCTCTATGAGTGACTACTACATGAAATGATTAAATGACCTTGCAAATTGCTTGAACATGCTTAGGATATCATTATGAACAACTTTGGTATTTAGGGCTAGGGCTAATTTGGTCATTTAGTCATGGTTTGAGTATGTATCATAATTTCAAAGTGACATGTTTGACTAAAGTTGAACTAGGTGCTAGAGACCTTGCATGGAGGAGTTCACTAAAGCAATGTTGTAGTGTTTGACATAAGGAACAACTTTGATTTTTGGGTCTTTGACTGATTCAGCTCCTAACATGTGTGAATTTGGATTTCAAAAATTAGAGAAATCAACCATTCCAACACTTAGAAAATTTTGCTAAGTCATGAACCCTGACAGCCTGACAGGCCAACCTTGAGCACGATTTTTCTCTGTTTCTGTTGTGAATTAGAACAAGTGCCTTGAACAAGTATTGTAGCTGGTACATAGGTCTACAAATTCAGTTTAGGATGTTTGCACAATGGAGCCACAAATTTTTAGTAAAATTGTTTGTGAAACTCATCGTCAGGCTACTCCTATCGCGTCTGAACTAACTGAATCAACCGGCACAGTGGTCGACCCGTGGCCGAGCACGCGCGCCGCGTGTCCATGGCGACGGCTGCGTGTCGCCAACGCCCTGATCACGCAGGCCATGATGCACCTGGGCATGGCCTTAACCCCGCCAGCGTCTGCCCGAGCCATCCCGCGCCCTCACTTCGCTTTTTCCGGCCTCTCTTCCTCGCCGCAGCAGCAGCCGAGCTCCCGCAGCTCCGCCGTCGCCATAACCATGCTCAAGCTCGCGCCTAGCCACTCCATCACCACCACAGCACTCCACCACCACCCCAGCAGCGCACTGCCTCCTCCCGTGCCCGCTGACAGTGCTTGGTAAGCCACCGCAACGTATGCGAGCTCGCCGGAGTTCCGCCGCGAGCCCCGTCTCCGTGGCCACGTCGCCACCATCCACCCCAGGCCGCGTTAGGGTGCTAGATAGCTCTACCACAGCTCGGTGATGCTCAGCATAGCGTTCGTTCAAGCCACCGCAGCCCCCATCGGTGTACCGCCATTGTCTAGCTCCGCCATGCCGCCATGAGCGCCGCCGCCGTGCGTAGCCCTAACGAGAGGTCCCACCGAGTGGCTCAGTAGATTCGCTAGGTCACGTAGATCACGTAGGGAAGATGTCACCGCCAGCGAACTCGCCGCCGTCGAGTTCTAGTCGTGTCAGTCGAGCAGCGCCGCCATGCTCTGCTGTGTCTCGCTGACCAGTGGGTCCCGCTTGTCAGCGACACAAGAAGAGAAAGCTAGTTCAATTTTTTACAGATTTAAATCCTGATTTCATATGTTTTGTTATTTTTGTATCTTCAGTTTGGTAGCTCCTAAATTTGTGAAATAAATTTTGTAGTGTTCCTTAGGAAGTGTAGTATTTAGGAAAAATATGTTTTTATCTTCAACAGTAGAAATGTTTGGAGATTTAAATAGGGATTTGAAATGTGCTTTTGAATGCACTCAAATTTGTTTATTTTATATCTAGAGTTCCTGTGCTCTAAAAATTATGAAATTTTTGTGGTAAGCTAGTATTAGCATATATGAGCTCTGGTAAAAATTTGAGGACCAGTGCATGGGTAGATTTATAGTTATAGATTTTTCTTTTATGGATAGTCAATCCTTGCATGAATTTTCATAAATTAATTATGAGTCCAAAATTCATGAAATTTGTTGGAGGTAATCCTAGTACCATATGGATGTTAGGAAAAATAGGAAATCTGTTGCTTGACACTTTTCAATAGGATTTTCCATTTATGCTATTTCAAGCCTTGTTTCCTTGTCATTTTTGTATAGGATGTTCTACTTGGTAAAATGGCATGAAATTTTGATAGTAGTCCTTTGATAGCATTAGTAAGGCACTGTAAATGTTTGAGAATTTATTAAGTATATCTGATATATGTTTATTATTTAACCTAGATATCTAAATAAAATAATAAAGGTAAATAAATAAATAGTTTGGGCTTCACCATTATATTATCTTAAATGTATTTGGTATGCTTAAACTGTTGGTAGATTCTATGTTGTCAAATTTTGAATGATTACATGAAGTAGAAGTATTATTACTTTATATTGCATATTAAATAGTTTCCGGACTGATTCTAGAGTGTGATGAGTTGCATATTGAAACTGATGTGTACTGTAAAAATGGTTAATAACAAAGTTGTAGAGAATTTGATAAGCTTTCCAGAAAGTCTAGGATCACTGTTTTTGGATTAGTAGAACTCCAGTTATGAGTGAAACAAGTAGCTACTGTTTGTGGCATAATCGATGCATTGTAGAAGTGTTAAGTAATAATCGAGAAGAGATATGCACCTACTCAATAAACATGATGCACTTGTTAACATATATGCATTCGTAATACTTATGCCATACTCATGCATCTAGGATCGAAGGAAGAGATCACGTTGCTGGAATTCGAAGAAGCAGAGGAAGGGGACCAGCAGGAGGATCCGCAAGCCGCAGCTCTCGAAGGCGTGGAGCAGAACCCTAAAGAGCTTCCGGAGTGTCCTGACCACCGCCCTACTTCCTTTCTGCAAGGCAAGCCCCTGAGCATTATAAGTCTCCCAGTAATTTACAAATGTTTACTTATGTATTTATGATTGATGCATTAGGTTATAAGAGTTGAATGAAACCACTTGATGCATGTACATTCCTTGTCCAAATATTACACCTTTAACCGGTATAGGTCCAGGATCGAATAAATGCTTAGCCATGCTTAGACCGGTAGAAGTCGGGTGATATCCTGTCACCTACGAGATATAGGTGGATACCGGAGCACGGTTGGCTATGTCTACCATCGTGGAACAGAACCATGAGGTAAAAGTAAATCGAGACCGGATGGGAGGTCAATAGAGAAGCAACAAGACATCGAGGTCTTGGGTGTGGATCTATCCCCGTCTGTGTCAATCAAGGACCGTACCATTGTTGGAACTTCTGATAAGATTGAACGCATGCCTCTCACTTAGCTGGCCAGATAACTCGTTTTGACCGCAAAGCCGAGTAATTCAACTCAGGCCGGGAATCGTTCTGTTGTGCGCTCCTTCTGGGGAACGATCAGACTGAGCCCAAGGGCAGGCTTGGCTTGAGCATCCTGGCATCTGGTGTTCCAGATTGTGCGGCGTAGTATGGACCCGCGAAATTTGTACCAGAGTTGTACCAAAGGTGACCTAAGGCTATCATGGCTGGTAGACCTGGGTTTGTGTTAGGAATAAATTCCCAGCTGGTTGAAATCGATTCAAATCGCCGTCTCTCCCGGATAGTGAGAAACTTGACTAGCTCCAACATCATAGTAACTGTGTTATGAAACATGATGGTTCGGATGAATATGGAATTACAACACCTGCTATGGTTACTATTACATGCTTCTAAATGATATACCACATGTTTGGCATAGGATAGTTGCTAATCTAGAAATGAATAGTTATACTTAACTTGTTGAAGGAATCATAATTGTACAATGGATCAATTGCCTTTTATGCAAAATGTTGTCAAGTTACGTCCACTTATACAGCCTTGCATAATCCTTGGAGTCATTTTATTTCTAGTTCATGATGGGTAAGTCTAGCTGAGTACCTTCTCGTACTCAGGGTTTATTTTCCCATTGTTGTAGATGGCACTATGTATCATGGGTATTGCAAGAGTTGCTTCTATCCTGCTGTGGATGAGGAGTAAGCCTTAGGCAGGCTTCTTTATTAATTCCTATCCTTGCTTTTGTGGACCGTGATCTGGTTTGGCACTGTATCAAACTATGTTGGAAACTTTATCTTCGAACTTATTTGCTTCTGCTTTATTTATCAAACTCGGTTTGTAATAACTTTTATTCGTACTCTGATGATGAAAAGTATCTGTGAACTTTATGTAATATGTGGCATGTATGTTGAATCCTATACGATCTTGGTTGTTGTAAATCGTTTATCGATACCCGTCGTGATACTCGATGGACTACCAGGTTTATATGGGTTCAAGTATAACAGTGCGACCGCTTGTGGATTGCCATTGTACTTGTATTCTTATAAATTGGTCGGTTCTGCGACAGCTGGTATCAGAGCAAGATTCAACGCTAATTGTCACAAGTGTATTTAAAACAAAAGTTTTTGGTTTCCAAAAACCCTTCTCTAGCAACTATTAGTTATATAATAGGAATTTGAAATCTAAAGTGTGCCAATGATCACTTTCCTTATGCCCAAATTAAGGACTATTAGGTGGCTATTTAAGTACTAACATGGGAGTTTTTACTTCGTCGTCCATACGGCGTTCTATAGTATGGATGCCATTCACTTGAGTGGTAATGTATGGATCAAATGCCTCTACGCCAAGGTAAGATGAGTGTATGACCGCAAGATGTGAGCATGCGGTCGGGAAGAGTTAGCTTTGGTACGACTATGTATACATGCTTGCATGTGTATATGGTACGTATTTAATTGTGGGTTAAATTATTGTCGGGTAGATTGATACGGAAGTATATGTATGGGTATACATATATGAAAGTATTTACAATTACATTCTGCATATTTCATTATGGGTTTAGGGCTGAAATGAAATTTTATGCAGGTACACTAACAACGAAATGTGTAGCTCGATTAGTTACGCTATTTATGAGAGAATGTATGTATGCCACCATGTCTACCGTTAGAAACAAATTTTTCCTAAGTTTGTGAGGACGTATGGCATGAGCATGCATCATGTTAAATTACCATTCACATAATTACATTGTTCCTTCCCTTATAAAATTCTTACTCGGTTATGTAACTCGTATCCATTATGGTATTGTCTCACCAAGGGGTACATGTTAATGGTGTAGATGGCACGCACCAAGTAGACTGCTCGCAAGTCCACCAAAGGCAGAGCTCCTAGCTGTCAGTTGCTCCATGTACCCATCAACGTCACACGTTCCTTGGAGAGTTTGGGATGCCGACACTCTTGTGGAGAGTGCTCAACTATGTAGGCTATCCCGATGGAATGGAACCCCGCTACTTCTGGGCAAATGAGCGGTTGGGAGAAGGTCTCTTAGTTACTGTGGAGGCCGTTGTTTGTCCCCGAGGTGATGATTCTGAGTGGACAGGCTGGTGTTATGAGTCAACTAGCAGGACTGCTAAAGAAGCAGCTGCTAGGGCAGCCTTTGGGATCCTGAGAGATATCATGGATCGTTTTCCTCAGGAGCTGGCAGCCGCTTTGGTTGGAGTTTTTCTGAGAGGTAACCCCTCCACTGACTCATGGCAGCAAGCAAGAGAAAGATCCTTGGAGATTGGTGCAGCAGAAGGGCAGAACAGTGACAACCCTGCCATGAGCGCCATGTTCGCAATGATGAGAGTGTTAGATGGAGTTGAAGGTAGCCTCAGATGTGTGTCTGGTGCTCTTGGTCATGCCCATGAGGATCGACGTCAACTTCAGAGGGAGCACGATGCCGAGATTGAGAGGCTCACTGAAGAGATGACTCGGTTAACTCACCAGCGAAATGCAGCTTGGTCCAGGGAAGATGTCCTGAGAGCTCAATAGTTTGAGCTGGGACAGCAGCTGGCCAATGCGGAAGAATACAATGATAATCTACATGAGGAGGTTCATCTACTGAATAATCAGCTCCACCCTTATGTCCCACCTGGAGCCACGGAAATGGATCTAGAAGGGTATGAGGAAGAAGAAGAAGTGGAGCCTGAAGAAGAAGTAGAACCTAAGGAAGGAGATGATTCTATGTCCGACCTCGATAGTGATCATGATGAGGATTAGATCGCTTAGCACTTAATGGAAGGACTAATGTATCACCTTTATTCATGTAATGGACCTGTAGTTGGAATTTGGTAATAGTAATCTGACTATCATGTAATGTTGTTAATCGTACGACTATCGCACTTTTGGTTGAACATCAATGTTATTCCAGTCCTTTGTTGGTGATCACGATTTAAATTTGCATGCGTTATGAGCATGATAAGTGGTCAAATTGGGGATGTCATGTTGCGAGAATGAATTATTATACCTCTATTTTTATTGTGATTTTGAGAATTTTCTCCAATAATTTTAGTTTGGCATGAGTACATAATTCCTCTACAATCTCTTGACATCAACCAATAATCACTTATTGTTGCAACTTCGCAGATGACGCGCACCCGTGCTGGAGCTGGTGGCAGCTAGGATGGCAACCATGATGACTTGCCACCCCCACCGCCGCCATCTGCTCAGGAATTCTTTACCCAGTTCCTGGGGAGCCAGAGGACAATGGAAGAAGCTTTGCGCCTTATCACGCAAAACACTGCTCATGGCCACCCACATCAACCAGGGGCCGAGCCAAATCAGCACAGTACATTCAAGGAGTTTCTAGACACGAAGCCTCTGATCTTTAAGGTGGCTGAGGAACCACTGTAGGCCGATGAGTGGTTGAATACCATTGAGTAGGAATTTCATCTGCTAAGGGTCATAGAGCACTTGAAAGCAGAGTATGCTTCTCATCAATTGCAAGGACCAGCAGGGATCTGGTGGACACATTTCCTGTCGTCCCTGCCTGCTAATGCGCGAGTGACCTGGGAACAGTTTAAGCTAGCTTTTAGGGGACACCATATTCCCCTGGGCCTGATGCGCATGAAAGCAGCCGAATTTATGAGGCTCACTCAAGGAACAAAGTCACTCACAGAATATATGCACGCATTCAACAACTTGTCAAGATATGCTCCAAGTTTCGTGGATACTGAAGAGAAAAAGATAGAGAGTTTCAAACGAGGTTTGGGTACTAAACTGATGAAGACTATGGCAAATTCTAGATGTGCCACTTACAATGAGTTTATTAGTGATGCCTTGACCCAAGAAAACCACAACAACATGCATGCAGTTGCTAAGGGTCACAAAAGGACATATGAGGCCGGTGCATCTGGATCTTTCTAGTCGAAAGCACCTATCATAGCTAGGCCACAATTCTGTCCACCTACACCCAAGTTTAGGCCTCCACCACCAAAAAGCTCAGAATAATAGGCCATAGAAACCATTCCGTAAGGCGTTCACTATTGCCTTACCAAAAGGAAATGGCAATCAGGACAGCTCCACCGGATTCAGAAGTAATCAACCATGTTTCAACTGCAACCAACTGGGTCATTGGTCTAAGGAATGCCCCCACCCCAAGAGGAATGGCAACTCAAATTAGAACAATCAGAGGCAGGTGAATGCCAGGGCATGTCAGGGACAAGTGCATTATACTGCTGTGGAGGAAGTGCCCGCCGGAGAAGTTGTCACGGCTGGTATGTTTCTCGTCAACAAGCATCCCGCTGTTGTTTTATTTGATTCGGGAGCTTCTCATTCATTTATGAGTCAAGCATTTGCATCTAGACATGATCAAGAAATAATTGAAGTAAGCAAAGGGGGTTTTAACATAAGTTCAGCAGGGGGAACTATTGCTACCAAAAAGATAGTCAAAAATGTACTCATCTCGATACAAGGGAGGGAGTACACAACAGATTTGATAATATTGACGGGGTTGTCAATAAGTGTAATCTTAGGCATGAATTGGATGAAGTATCATGGTGCTCTTATTGACACTAGCACCCGCACCATTATGTTGAGAGAACCCACAGGAGGGAATGCTTTTCTAGTCCCACTCTCCCACGATTTTGAACCCCAACATTTAGCCTGTGCTATCCAAACCACCACAATATGTGATATCCCCATGGTTTGTGAGTTTTTGGATGTATTTCCAAAGGAATTACCAGGTCTACCACCGGATAGGGACATGGAATTTAAGATAGAATTAGTGCCAGGTACCACACCCATATCCAGAAGGCCCTATAGAATGCCACCCAATGAGTTAGCGGAACTTAAAGTTCAATTGCAAGATCTATTAGACAAGGGTCTTATCCAACCTAGCTCATCTCCGTGGGGATGTCCAGCCTTGTTTGTGAAAAAGAAGGATAAGTCACTGAGAATGTGTGTAGATTAGCGAAGTTGATGTTTAGTGTAACAGTTGATCGAACGCTGGGAGCGTTCAGTCTGGAGTGACCGGACGCTTCCGGTCATGGCTAGGAGCTTACTGGGCTCAACCAGATGCTGAGGCTCAGTGTCTGGTCATTTTCTAACGACGCGTCCGATTGGCCCTAGGAACTCTCTAGACTCGATCGGACGCTGTGGCTCAGTGTCCGATCATTTCTAACAATGTGTCTGGTCACATGGGACTCATGGTAGCCATGGCTACATTAGTTTCAATTGGACACATGGTGGTTAGGTAGCGACCGGACATGTCCGGTCGCCATACTGGACGCGTCCGATATACACGACCGGTGTGTCCAGTGCACACAGACCTACGTGTCCGGTCGATGCGCAGTTAGCCCAATAATTGAGCCAACGGCTCTATTGTTTGGGGGTGTCTATAAATACCATTTGGCCAGCTCTAGCTCACCCTCTTGGCCATTTGCATTGACATAGCAACCTTCTGAGCTTAGCCAAAGCTCTCCCACTCATCTCCATCATTGATCCATAATCTTTGTGAGATTGGGAGAGAATCCAAGTGCATTGCTTGAGTGATTGCATCTAGAGGCACTTGGTATTCATGTTTTGCTGTGGGATTCACTTGTTTCTCTTAGTGGTTGCCGCCATCTAGATGGCTTGGAGCAGCGAGGATCATCGAGCGGAGGTTGGTGATTGTCTCTGGCTCCGATCGTGGTGATTGTGAGAGGTCTTGTGCCTTCCCCGGCAGAGCGCCGAAAGGTAACTCTAGTGGATTGCTCATGCCTTTGAGTTACCTCACTTGTGGGTAGGTTCTTGTGGTGTCCAATTGTGTGGACAAGGTTCGTGCAACACCTCTTAGTTGCCGAACCACCAAGTGTTGGTCGACACAACGGGGACTAGTGTGCCGGCAAGCACATGAACCTTAGGAGAAAAATTGGTTGTCTCTTGCCCTTTGGTATTCTCCCAGTGATTGATTTAGTATTCATCTTGTGATTGGTTCACTCCTCTACACAGTGGTATAATCACCCTACTCACTCATTTATATTCTCGCAAACTAATTTTAACAAGCTCTTTAGTGTAGCTAGAATTGAGAGCTTGCTTTGTAGTTTAAGTTCATCTAGTGGAGCTCTTTAGTGTAGCAAGTGTGGAAGCTCTTAGTGAGTAGTGACATAGAAAATTGTGTGTCTAGTGATCATAGCAACTAGAATTGTTGGATAGGTGGCTTGCAACCCTTGTAGAGCTAGAGCAAGTTTGTATTTTGCTATTTGTTATACTAATCAAATTGCTCTAGTTGGTTTATAGATTTTTAATAGGTTATTCACCCCCCTCTAGCCATATTAGGACCTTTCAAGTGGTATTGGAGCCATGGTCACCATTTAATTGAAGGCTTAACAACCTCAGTGTCAAATTATGGCTCAAGTTGTGTTCAACCATGTGGGGGGCAAACCACCGTTCTTTGATGGCACAATCTATGATTATTGGAAAAGAAAAATGAGGATGTATCTTGGTTCAATCAATGATCAAGTATGGGATGTGACCAAAAATGACTATGCTATCATTGATCCCAACAATCTCACCAACCAAGACAAGGCCATCAAGCAATGCAATACAATGGCTCTCAACACCATATACAATGCCATTGATTCCAAGGTGTTTGAGCAAATCAAGGATTGTGACAGAGCTAATGAGGTGTGGAAGAGATTGGAGGAAACATATGAGGGCACACCAGCAGTGAAGAGTGCCAAGTTATATATTCTCAAGGACAAGTTGATAAGCTTCAAGATGAAGGATGATGAGAGCATTCCAGAGATGTTGAAGGCATTAGGAGAAAAGATCAATGATGATGATGTCTCTTATCGGTTCTTGATGTGCTTACCTCCAAGATTTGAGATGTTGAGATTGCTTATCATAAGAGGCAATTTGAAGGAGGTTACCCCTAACCAAGTAATAGGTGATGTCATGACACAAGAGACATACCGTGTGGAAAGGGAAGGGGTTGACAAGGATGACAAGAAGGAAGACGAAGACAAGAAGAAGAAGAGTGTGGCATTCAAGGCTAGCTCATCATCTAAGAACAAGGGCAAGTCCAAGAAAGAATCAAGTGATGATGAGGACCTTAGTGACATTGATGATGAGGCCATGGCTCTATTTGTGCTCAAGATGGGCAAATTCATGAAGAAGAAGGGCTATGGTGCAAGAAAGAGAGGAGATCACATCAAAAGCAAAGAATATGTGAGAAGATGCTACAATGTCAAGCGGATTGTCCCTACAATAGTGACAATGATGAGGATGATAAGAAGAAGCACAAGAAGGACAATAAAATAAAGAGGGAGAAGAAGGAGAAGAGGATGACCTTCCAAAAGAAGAAGGGTGGAGGTTATGTGGTCACTTGAGATAGTGATGGCTTTTTGGATAGTGATGACTCTAGTGATGATGGCAAGAAATCTATCAAGAAAGCATTAGCAAGCATCGCCATCAACAACAAGCCCTCCATCTTCGACACTCCATCGACATGCCTCTTGGCAAAGCCTACCAAGGTAAAATATGATGTGAGTGATGATGATGAATGTGAAAGTGATGCTTGTAGGAGTGATGATGATGATGATGATGAGTACTCCAAGGAGGAGCTCATGGACATGTGTGAGCAAGTGCACACTTGCTTTGAGATGAAGAGAAAGGAGTGCAAAGAATTAAACAAGAAAGTTAAAATTCTTGAGCAATTCATTGATGAACTAAAAGCCACTAATGAGGCAATTAGAAGCCCATGAGAAGCTTGGCAAAGCTCACTCTAAGCTTGAAAAGGCTCACTCTTCTCTCATCGAGCAAGTCAAGAAGGAGGAAGCCAAGAGGGAGCAAGTGATTGTGTCTTGTGATGTGGGACTAACATGTGATATTATTGATGAATCTTTTTATAAGCCCATTGTAGTTGCTCCAACTCACACTTCTTGTAGAACTTCCACTTCAACTTCACCTTTGAGTGATGGTTCCACTTGTGATGCCTCACTAATGGTGGAAAATGAGACCCTCAAGAAGGAGGTGAGTGAGCTCACTCATGACTTAGGCAATGCCTATGGTGGAGATGCCCACTTGCTAAAGTGCTTGGGTAGCCAAAGATTTTCTCTCAACAAAGAGGGATTAGGCTATACCCCCAAGAAAGGCAAGGTGGCCTTTGTTACTCCCAAAGTTAGCTTTGTGAAGGGCAATGGTCAGTTTTGCAATAGATGCAAGCAAGTTGGGCATATAGAGCAATATTGCAAGACTAACAAGAACAAGCAACCTAATGTATCCTCAATTAAATTTGATTCTTGTTACATGCTTGTTAAGGGTGCCAATGTTGTGAAGCTAAGTTCATTGGTACACCAGTTATGGGCCCAAAGAAGAAGGCTATTTGGGTACCAAAGACCTTGGTAACTAACCTTCAAGGACCCAAGCAAGTTTGGGTACCTAAAAAGAATTGATCTTCTTTTGTAGTTCAATTCTAAAGCCGGAGGAAGGCATTGGGTGCTTGATAGTGGGTGCACACAACACATGACTGGTGATCCAAGGATGTTCAATTCAATCAATGAAAATAAGAGCAATGGGATTGATAGTATCACATTTGGTGACAATGGCAAAGGCAAGGTCAAAGGGCTTGGTAAGATTGCAATATCCAATGACTTGAACATTTCCAATGTGCTACTTGTAGAGAGCTTGAACTTCAATCTATTGTTGGTAGCTCAATTGTGTGATCTTGGTTTCAAGTGCATATTTGGTGTGGATGATGTAGAGATCATAAGTGTTGATGGTTCTAACTTGATACTCAAAGGATTTAGATATGAGAATCTATACTTGGTTGATTTCAATGCTAGAGAAGCTCAATTGTCAACATGTTTGATCACTAAGTCTAGCATGGGTTGGTTATGGCATAGAAGGCTTGGTCATGTTGGAATGAAACAATTAAATAAGTTGATCAAGCATGACTTAGTTAGAGGCTTGAAAGATGTCACATTTGAAAAGGATAAGCTATGTAGTGCATGTCAAGCCAGAAAGCAAGTTGGTAATACACATCCTAAGAAGAGCATGATGAGCATATCTAAGGCATTTGAGTTGATGCACATGGACTTGTTTGGACCAACCACATACACTAGCATTGGTGAAAACAAATACGGATTTGTGATTGTGGATGATTTCACTAGATACACATGGGTGTTTTTTCTTGTTGACAAGAGTGATGTGTTTATAACATTCAAATCATTTGTCAAGGGCATTCACAATGAGTTTGAAACAACCATCAAGAAAGTGAGAAGTGACAATGGTAGTGAGTTCAAGAACACAAGAATTGATGAGTTGTGTGATGAATTTGGAATTAGACATTAATTCTCGGCCAAGTACACTCCATAATCAAATGGCCTAGTGAATAGAACTTTGATTGACATGGTAAGATTAATGTTGAGTGAGTACAATGTGAGTCATTCATTTTGAGCCAAAGCAATCAACATGGCTTGCTATTATAGCAACCAACTCTATTGTCACCCCATGATGGAGAAGACACCCTATGAGCTATTGAATGGAAGAAAGCCCAACATAGCATACATTTAGGTTTTTGGTTGTAAATGCTACATATTGAAGAAAGGCACTAGATTAAGCAAGTTTGAAAAGAAATGTGATGAAGGTTTCTTGCTTGGTTACTCCACTACTAGCAAGGCATATTGAGTTTGGAATTTGGCTAGTGGTACTCTTGAGGAGGTTTATGATATGGAATTTGATGAAACAAATGGTTCCCAAGAGGAAGATGAGAATCTAGATGATGTGAGAGGCACTCAATTGGTCAATGTAATGAAGAACATGGACATTGGTGATATAAAGCCTAGAGATGTGATTGATATTGAAGATGACAAGAATCAAGCTCTCTAACTCAAATGTGCAAGCTAGTGGTTCTCATGTTCAAGTTCAAGCAAGTACTAGTGTTGACAAAGTGCAAGATCAACAACAAGTGCCTAGTTCATCATCTCAACCAAGTGATCAATCAAATGCAAGCAATCAAGTGCAAGTGTTTCAACCAACCAATGTTTCAAGAGATCATCCATTAGACACTATCATTAGTGATATTTCAAGAGGTGTGAAAACTAGATCAAGATTGGCTTCATTTTGTGAACATTTCTCATTTGTGTCATCCATTGAACCTAAGAAGATAGATGAAGCTTTGAAGGATGTTGATTGGGTCAATGCTATGCATGAAGAGCTAAACAACTTCACAAGAAATCAAGTATGGGAGTTAGTTGAGAGGCTTATGGATCATAATGTAATTGGAACCAAGTGGGTCTTTCGGAACAAGCAAGATCGAGATGGGATAGTTGTAAGGAACAAAGCAAGATTAGTGGCTCAAGGTTACACTCAAGTTGAAGGTCTTGACTTTGGAGAAACATATGCCCTGGTTGCAAAATTAGAAGCAATTAGGATCTTATTAGCCTATGCTTGTGCCCACAACATCAAGTTGTACCAAATGGATGTGAAGAGTGCATTTCTAAATGGGTACATCAATGAGCTTGTGTATGTTGAGCAACCTCCTAGTTTTGAAGATGAAAAGAAACCCAACCATGTTTACAAGTTGAGAAAGGCTTTGTATGGATTGAAACAAGCACCTAGAGTATGGTATGAGAGATTGAGGGATTTCCTACTCTCTAAGGGATTCAAGATGGGAAAGGTTGACACCACTCTATTCACCAAGAAGCTTGGAAATGACTTGTTTGTAATGCAAATCTATGTTGATGATATCATATTTGGGTCAACAAATCAAGATTTTTGTGAGGAGTTTGGCAAGATGATGGCAACTGAGTTTGAGATGTCCATGATTGGAGATCTTAGTTACTTCCTTGGTCTTCAAATCAAGCAAATGAAGAATGGCACATTTGTGAGTCAAGGCAAGTATATCCAAGACATGCTCAAGAAGTTTGGAATGGATAATGCTAAAGCTATTAGTACACCAATGGGGACAAATGGAAGCTTGGATAGTGATGCTAGTGGCAACATGGTGGATCAAAAGATGTATCAGTCTATGATTGGAAGCCTACTCTATGTGACCGCATCAAGGCTGGATGTGATGTTTAGTGTATGCATGTGTGATAGATTTCAAGCCTCACCAAGAGAAAGTCATTTGAAGGCAACAAAGAGAATATTGAGGTACTTGAAGCATACACAAAATGTTGGATTGTGGTATCCCAAAGGAGCAAGATTTGAGTTGATTGGATATTCGGACTCCGATTATGCGGGATGCAAAGTTGAGAGAAAGAGCACATCGGGCACATGTCAACTATTAGGAGGATCACTTGTGTCTTGGTCATCAAAGAAGCAAAATAGTGTAGTACTTTCAACCGCCAAAGCGGAGTACATTTCGGTCGATAGTTGTTGTGCTCAATTACTTTGGATGAAGGCTACTTTGAATGACTTTGGAATCAAGTTCAAGAAAGTGCCATTGCTATGTGACAATGAGAGTGCAATCAAGTTAACCAACAATCCGGTTCAACATGCGAGAACAAAGCACATTGATGTCCACCATCATTTCATAAGAGATCACCAACAAAAAGGGGACATTTGCATCGAGAGTGTAGGCACTAAAGATCAACTTGCCGATATCTTCACCAAGCCACTTGATGAAAAGAGGTTTTGCAAGCTAAGGAACGAATTGAACATACTTGACTTCTCAAATATGTGTTGATGCACCCCCCCATTATATGACATGCCTGTCCTTTGAGCAATCCAAGGTAAAAGTTGATTGGCATGGCAATACATCCTTGCTAAGGACATGTTTAGTGCATCTAGTCATTCCTATCATGTTCTAGGCTCATTCATGAAAATCAAATGAATTTGATGCTTGTATGGTACCACTATTGCTTGTATGCTTGAAATGATCTAGTGGTAGCATATGACATGTTTGTGGGCTTGTAAACCTAGTGTTTGATCTAGAAAATGAGCTCTAAGTGTTTAACTCAACATGGTACAAGATAACCCTTATTTGGAGGTGTGAAGAAGCTTGTCCTTGGATCAAACCAAGTTGAATATCTTTTGCAAGTAATCTAGATTGAACCAAATTGGGAAAATGATCCTCACTTCACATGGTTTCACCCCAACCTATCTAAAATTTGAACTCGCCTTTTGTGCTAATTGTTGACAAAGGGGGAGAGAAATTCAAGAAGATAGTAAGATAGGGGGAGCAAACAAATGAAATAGCATTATAAGGGGATCAATCAAAATTGTACACAAGTAAGGGGAGCAAGCTCATAAACTTGTATGTTGCATTTGAATGTGCATTTCATATATTTGCTTGCAAGGTACAAGTTTTAAATTTCAATATCCATGCTTGTGTGGTGTATGCTAGTTGTAGATTTGAATGATGAAATGAAAAACTAGCATGCGTAGGTTAAGTAACTAGACTCATGCTCACATTATGAAAACTAGACCCTTACTTCTAATGTTGATCTCACGGAGTATTCTAGTTTTTGTGTATGTCTAGTTACTAATGGTGCTAAGGATGGTATATTGGTGCACTCTGATTGGTATCACACTTCAAAGGTCCATCTTTTATACCTTAGCATCATTTGGTAGACATTGTCTCCTATATTTCCTATCTAAGCATATGTGCAAGCTACAATACAAACTCTTAGCACATATGTAGGGGGAGCAATTGTTACCAGTTGGGATTCATGAAACTTGTCCATATCCTTTTACACATGGTAAATATGCTTGGGCAAGCAACATGGATTCAACTAAAATTTAATTCATATCTTTGTGTAAGGGTTGTCATCAATTACCAAAAAGGGGGAGATTGAAAGCTCTAGTTTGGTTTTGGTGAATTGATGAAACCCTAAGTGCTAACCTAGTTTATCAAAGTGATTATGAGATAGGTGGCACATTCCAAGTGGTGAAACAAATGAAGATCATAACATGATGATGGTGATGCCATGATGATGATCACATGCTTGAACTTGGAATAGAAGAAAGAAAAACAAAAAGCTCAAGGCAAAGGTGAAATTGATAAGAGCTTTTCGATTTAGCGATTGAGACACTTAGAGAGTGTGATCATATTTAGGATCGATAGCCATACTATTAAAAGGGGTGAAACTTGTATCAAAATGCGATTATCAAAGTGCCACTAGATGCTCTAACTCATTTGCATATGCATTTAGGATCTAGTGGAGTGCTAACACCCTTGAAAATGTTTGTGAAAATATGCTAACACATGTGCACAAGGTGATACACTTGGTGGTTGGCATATTTGAGCAAGGGTGAAGAAGATAGAGTTGAAAAGGAGTTAGTCGCACTGGTCACAGAGTGACTAGACGCGTCCGTTATGTGGCTCGGTACTGAATTACAGAGAGAGACCAGACGCGTCCGGTCGCCACACTGGACGCGTCTGGTGTGAATCAACAAAGTCGATGTTCAGTGTAACAGTTGATCGGATGCTAGGAGCATCTGGTCCGAAGTGACCGGATGCGTCCGGTCGTGACCAGGAGCTTACTGGACTCGACCGGACACTAAGGCTCAGCGCCCGATCATTTTCTAACAACGCATCCGGTCAGCCCTAGGAACTCTCTGGACTCGACTGGACATTGTGGCTCAGTGTCTGGTCATTTCTAATAGTGCATCCGGTAACATGGGACTCATGGCAGCAATGGCTACATCAATTTGAATTGGACACGTGGTGGTTAGGTGGCGACCGGACACATCCGGTCGCCATACTGGACGCATCCGGTATACACAACCGGTGCATCCAATGCACATAGACATGCGAGTCCGGTCGATGCACAGTTAGCCTAATAATGGAGCCAACGACTCTATTGTTTGGGGGTGTTTATAAATTCTATTTGGCTGGCTCTAACTCACCCTCTTGGCCATTTACATTGACATATCAACCTTGTGAGCTTAGCCAAAGCCCTCCCACTCATCTCCATCATTGATCCATCATCTTTGTGAGATTGGGAGAGAATCCAAGTGCATTGCTTGAGTGATTGCATCTAGAGGCACTTGGTATTCGTGTTTTGCTACGGGATTCACTTGTTTCTCTTGGTGGTTGCCGCCACCTTGATGGCTTGGAGCAGCGAGGATCATCGAGCGGAGGTTGGTTATTGTCTCTAGCTCCGATCGCGGTGATTGTGAGGGGTATTGTGCCTTCCCCGGCGAAGCACCGAAAGGTAACTCTTATGGATTGCTCATGTCATTGAGTTACCACACTTGTGGGAAGGTTCTTGTGATGTCCAATTGTGTGGATGAGGTTCATGCAACACCTCTTAGCCGTCGAACCACAAAGTGTTGGACGACACAATGGGGACTAGCATGCCGGCATGCACGTAAACCTTAGGAGAAAAATTGGTTGTCTCTTGCCCTTTGGTATTCTCCCGGTGATTGATTTAGTATTCATCTTGTGATTGGTTCACTCCTCTACACGACGGTATAATCACCCTACTCACTCATTTATATTCTCGCAAACTAGTTGTAACAAGCTCTTTAGTGTAGCTAGAATTGAGTGCTTGCTTTGTAGTTTAAGTTCATCTAGTGGAGCTCTTTAGTGTAGCAAGTGTGAAAGCTCTTAGTGAGTAGTGACATAGAAAATTATGTGTCTAGTGATCATAGCAACTAGAATTGTTGGATAGGTGGCTTGCAACCCTTGTAGAGCTAGAGCAAGTTTGTATTTTGCTATTTGTTATACTAATCAAATTGCTTTAGTTGGTATGTTGATTTTTTAATAGGCTATTCACCCCGCCTCTAGCCATATTAGGACCTTTCAATCATGATACATGGTCGAGTAAAAGAAAGACACACAGGGTATTGTGCTCATGCCACATGGACCAATAAAAATGCGACACATGGTCCAATGAAAAAGTGACACCTACTCCAACTGAAACGCGACACGTGTGCCAATAAAAACCTAACAAGTGGAACAACTGGGACCCGACATGTGGTCCAGTTAGATCCTGAAACATGTAAGGACAAGAGAGGGCCACATTGTCCAACAACAAGGTGACATGTGACCCGAACCATCTTCAATGCAACCGGCTATAGCATGTACACGTGGAAAAAATCTCCAATGAAAGCACTCGCTAGTGTGGCTGCCCCCTGCCACACATGCCAAAATAGTTCTATGATGGTCAGTTTCTCGATTCATCACGGAAGTCTAAGTATGACGCAACTTTTTTGATGAACCATTTTTTGTCATAAATTCATCATAAAACTGAAATTATGATCAATTTGGCTTCTTCAATGACGAAAGTTGTTCGCCATGTTGGTGTAGATTCCTAGTAGTGAATATTTTATGAGTATCTATCTCTGAATTGTTATACACTTATATTATAAATATCTTAAACATTGTGTTAGAGTAAGTGTTTAGCTAGTGATTTTATTATAAATAATTATTTATCAATGCCATCCTTACCATCGTTCCTCCTAGTGGTAAAATATAAAAAAATGATGCCTAGAATACTCCTGATGAAATGCTAAAATGGTATATCTATGCGCTTGCAGAATTCTTAATTTCTAACTTACACTAATAATACCAACAAGCATTTCTAGCACTGTTACCGGGGAGGAATAAAAGGCAATGGAAGAACCGATAAATATTATTTATTGATAATCATAACTAAACACCACTGCTCTATAGGCTTACCCTTGTCTTCTATCTTTTTTATCTTATACATGGTATTGCCACATTGATCCAATTTTCATTGAAGATCATTGAAAAATCAAATCATTCAAAGACAGCTAAACACCAATTTATGAAGATATGGCTGATAAGAGTCTCCGTGAATTCTCTGCTCCAAGTGCTGAAAATATTCGCACTGGTCCGACGCTCGAAATTGGAGAAGATGCTTCATTCGAACTTAAGCCATCTCTCATCAATATGGTGCAAGCTAATCTATTTTGTGTAAAAGCACGTGAAGATGCAAGTGCTCATCACAAACAATTTCTAGAGATTGGAAGTACACTCATCATCAAGGATGTTGACCAAGATATCATACTCCTTCGTCTTTTTCCATTTTCTCTATAGGAAAAAGCAAAGCAATGGTTCTATGCCAACAAAGCCAACATAGAAACATGGGCGAAGTGCTCCAACACTTTCTTAGCCAATATTTTCCTGTGGGTAAGACCAATGTTCTACGAGAAAGAATTTCTAGTTTTCAGCAACAAAATGATGAAACCACTCCAGAAGCATGGGAATGCTTTAAGGATTGCATTGCAGTGTCCTTATCATGGGATGGAGAATTGGTTACTTGTGCAAAACTTCTACCATGGGTTGACTAATAAAGCCTGGGAGAAACTTGATGCTACTGCTGGAGGAGCATTTATGTCACTTACTATTCAAGAGCGTGTTTAATTGCCCAAATTTGGGAATTTGGGCTACTGTAGCACTTTCATTTTTATTTGGTAAATAGTGTTCAATCGTGGACTAATTAGGCTCAAAACGTTCATCTTGCAATTTCCAACCAAACTGTGCAATTAGTTTTTTTTCGTCTACATTTAATGCTCCATGCATGTATCGCAAGATTCGATGTGATGGGTACTGTAGCACTTTTTTGGATTTTGGGGTCGGAACTAAACACGCTCCAAGATGCAATATTTCTCATGGAAAAGATGTCCTCAAATCAAGGCTGGTTTGAAGAATGTCTCCAAGCTCAAAAGAAAAGTAAGAATATACGTATGGTAGGAAGAAGTGTTAGCAGTCAAAATGGACTTACTCCTAAAAGGACTTGAAGAAAGAGCCAATTTCAAGAAAGATCATCAAGCTATTCAACAAGTTTATGATTCACAAAATATTTGTGAAGTCTGTGGAAATATTAACCATTCAGGATACACTTGTCCTCAACTTTAGCAAGATATGATCTCCATCAACAATAATTATCAATCGCCAGTATGGAATCAACAAAAAGGTAAGTACCAAGGTAATAATCATATTTCTATTAACTCTAGTAACTCATCCTTGAAAGATTTAGTTTTAGAACAAGCCAAAATTAATGAAGATATTTCTAAAAAGCTTGCTTCTAATGATAAGATATTAGAAAACATAAATAATAAAATGAATAATTTTTCTTCTGCAATAAAGGATCAACTTAGTTATAATAAAATTTTAGAATCATAATTAGCTCAGTTATCCGCTGCTATGCTTTCTGTCAATAATTTTGAAAAGTTAATGCTATAACCACACGAGGAGGCAAATCTACTCGCGATCCTCAATATCCAGCTAAGACAGGTAAAGCACCAGCAACATAGAAATAAAAGGAAGACAATATTGAAGAAGTTGAGCCTAGACAAAAATAAATGCAACAAGATTTTCATGACACCAACTTTCTACCATTACCTCAAAAGTATAGAAAACCTACTATGGATGAGCAATTTGGTAAGTTTTTAGAGGTAATTTTAAAGTTTTATATCAACATTTATGTGCTAGATGCCATATAGGTACCTACCTATGCAAGGTATCTTAAGGATATTTTGAGCAACAAAAGACCACCGCCAACCACTAAAGTAATCAAGCTGACGAAAGAATGTAGTGTAGCAATTTTGAATACATCACTTATCAAGAAGGATCTAGGGTCTACGACAATTGAATGCTCACTTGGAAATCAACACTTTGATCATGCACTATGTGATTTAGGTGCAAGTGTCAGCATTATGCCAAAGATTGTTTTCGACAAGCTCAACTACATGAAGCTTTTGCCAACACCAATGTGCTTACGATTAGCCAACAATAGGTTCGTTATCCTGTGTTAATCACCGAAGATATTCTAGTACGAATAAGAAATTTCTTTGTTCTAGTCGATTTTGTGGTACTTGATATGCAGGTAGATGAGAAGGCATGTCTTATTCTTGGGAGACCCTTCCTAAGTACTACGAATGCACAAATTGATATCAGAGCCCAAAAAATTCAGTTTCATATCAATGGGAAAGAAGAGCGATTCGCCTTTAAGCCCAAAGCTGAACAATGCTCCATGATAAAAGAAGAGGAGCAATGGCATAAATAAAAGAACCCAATATAAATAAATCCTACTCTAGGGATTTAAAATTTTGAGCCCTCATCAAAAGGTAATCGGTAAGTTATCTTATATTTAATTTTCTAATTAATAAAAACAAAATAAAAATATATAAATCTAGAAAATAAAATAAATATATATATATTGTAAATAATACATACTTTTGCATTTATATTTTTAATTTCTCATATTTTGTTTTTTCGGCAACTATATTTTCCCTTTGAAATAAATACTTGAGATAATATTTTCATGACAAACTTAAACTTTAGGATACATGTAAACATAAAGTAGAGACAACACAAAAAGTAAAGTATGTAAGATGTTGTCTTGCATGCATGTCTACTTTTAATGCATGGGGGACAAAACATGTTTTAAAGAAGCATGTCTTACTTTTCTTGCATGAGAGACCAAACATGTATCCAACATTGAAAAAGTGAAAGAAAAAAGGGGAAGAGGGGTGGTCAGCTGACCACTCCACTTAGGAGTTTGAAAATTTCTGCTTTAGCTTTTGCTTTTGTCTGGAATCTAGATCGGAGTGAAAATTTGAAATTTTGAAATTGGGGAGAGAGGGAGGTCGACCGACCCCCTTGGTGGCCATTTCCATCAGCCCTCCTTGTCCATAAAATGCCATGGAGAGTGCCTCATTCCTCCATCCTCAACTCCCATTCTCTCTTGCTCAAAATCTCCTACTTCCAAAGCACTCATTCTCTTTTAAGCTCTAGTGAAAAACTTCTCTCAAGTTTAGTTTTTAGTTAGCTTCATATCAAGAAAACCCAAAAATATTTTTCATCTTTCTAGTTGCATTGTTAGTTCCTCTTGTTCTTCTTAAAGAAAGAGAGTTTGTAGAAATCAACTAAGTATCTCGGATAACTAGTTTTCCACTAACTTTAATCTTTTGTTGTCCAGTTGTATTCTTGTGTTTTTTCTCTTATTTTTAGGATGAAGAATCCAATCAAGCAAATGGCAAAAACAGTGAAGAAAGCCATGACACATAGGTCATCTAGGTGCACCCATCATTCTCATGATGACTCCCAAAGAGGAGGTCCATCTCAAGGAATCCAGATGTAGGCTTCTGGGTCATGACATGAAGGTCACCACTCTAGAGATACTGCTAAGTGATTAAGAAAGCTATGGAGGTCAATACTATGGTGAGAATTTGCAAATGCCGCCAAGTAGTGAAAACTACTTTGGTGAACCTGAGCAAGCTCCACCTAGTGATGACATGGAAATAGAAGATGCTACTCCTGTGAAGATGTATGAGCCTAAGACCGGACTATGGTTCACGCCACATGAATACCTGATCTTCATCAAGCTTCAAATGCGTACCTTTGAACATACTAAGGTATTTGATCCAACACTACTCACCAAAATAGGTATGGATGCATAATTTAATTCTATTTTTACTGCTATTGGATGGGAAAATTTCTAGGATGTCTCTAGCAATCTAGGTAGTCAAAACCCCACTTTAGAATTTTTGAGCACATTACAAATTTTTTATGATGGAATTAATTTCCAAATGTTTAATGATGATTATAATCTCACATGGGACAATTTAAATGTTTCTATAGGTTTTGCTCTTACTTGCAATGTAGATCTTGAAAATGCCACAAATGAATTTGATAAACTTGAATTTTGGAATGATATCATTGAACGTAAGGAATGTAGCAAACCACGGACTAATCACATTCATAATCCAACTTTACATTTTATGCATTGATGGATAGGTATAACTCTCTTTCCTCGTGATGATGTTAGGATTGTTAAAAATGATGAACTAAGAATAATGTATGCCATGGTTCATAAAATTCATATTTCTCCTATCAAAGCTATGGTTGCTCATTTGTCAACTGTTTTAGAAAGAATAGGACCAATTGTATTTACATCTCTGATTTCTAGAATTACTGATTCAATGGGTATGCTAATAAATAAACCTATGCAACATATTACCACACCAAGAAGCTTACTTAATTTTGAATATTTCAAGCAACATCATATACTTAAGAGAGGTCCTAATAATTCTATGAAAATGACTTATCGTGGCTATACAACCATCACTACTACATTTAGACCTATAACAGCCACATCATAACCCCCCATCGCAATCGTTTTTCGGCCTTGACAGTATTCACTCGATGGTGATAGTCGAAGCCATCATGGATAGCTAGGAACCAACTCTGTCAGATCTCAACACCGTTGCATTAGCAAATGATCTGCCTATGTCGAGGCTATCAACACCATCATGTGGGCACATCAACCGCCTGTGTAGTGGTCACCAACACCTTTGCCTTGTACTTTGATCCGATTGTTTGTGGTGCGGGTTTGCTGTGGCTTCGATGGCTAAGACGTCTATGTAGAGGTAAACATCATCATTGTTTTAGCATATGAACCATCAGTACAAAGGTCATGGTCACCATCGCCTTGCACCATGATCCACCTTTGATGACCGTTTAGTTGGTGTCGGGTTACTAAACGATTTGGTGGTGATACACTTTTGATCCCTGTCACATCATACACATAGCAAGGTGTTGGATGTTTGCACTACCAATGGCGGTGGTGATAACAAAACAATAAACGACCCTTAATAGCTTACTGAACAAATCATACAGATATAATCATTACATCCATAAACCATGTTCTTACAATAACAATGGACACTTACCATCACCTCTTTCTCAATTGATGTCCTAACACAAGCGGTACATAGACTACATACTAAAGGTACTGATCTCTATAGACTTACATAATGAAATGACGTAGCTATGCTCCTCCTATGTGGCACTCTAGCTTGCAAGGCAAAATGAATATAATTAGTGCATCCTTCGGATTGGTAGCCAATCACCATGGAACCCCTCTTATTCCTCCCTAAGCCAATGTAGGAAAACTATTCAAAAGCACTCAGACTCCACAACCTACACAAAGCAGTAGAATTAGTGATATTCAACACACCATTCCTTTAGTTACCAAGCGCAAATTGACCTATATATAGAATCAAACCAAAGAGATTAGGGGATCAACTCCCCCACACTTGGCTCGAAGTGTGTTCTGCCCATAAAGACAAGGTAGAGATCAAGTACATGGGCTCTATTGATGAGAAAACACCAACAAAACCAAAATCTTTATTTACTCTTCTCTAGCCTTAGGCATATTGAATCATGATAAGGTGGAAGTTATGTGCATTCATCCTTACAACATGGGTGATAAGATCAGAAGGATGAGTATGAGTGTGGCATTTGAATACATTTGTTAAAAAGAGTGGAGTTGCTTAACCTGTGGAAATATTATCCATCTTTACGTAATGTATCAAACTTTACATGATTATGACTATCATCTTCCAAAGATAAGATATGCAAGATTTTGTCTCATTTGGTTAAGACTATGAGATCAAGAAAGTGGTGCCATGAACAAACTTAAAGAACAAGACATGTTGAGTTTGTTAGGTTGGATCAAGCAAAGTCATAACTCAAACATGTTTGACTCTTTATTTATGTGCATACCAGAATCAAGGGAAAGCTTTTTAAATAATGACCACTTACTTTAAGATGTTACCTTCACCATTGGAGTGTGATGTTACCATGTGATAAAGAGTAGATGACTTGTGGTGGTCTTTTCTTCCTACTTGAAGCTTTTCTCACTTGAGCTGTTCATGATCATCTTGTCTCCTATGTCGCACTCCTTCATTCTTATCCTTTTGTCATGCCATCTTTTTGTTCTTTCTTTTGTGAATTGTGGTTGGACCTTCTACTCCTCTCATTGTTCTATTCCTTCAAAAGATTAGTGGACAACACATACCCGAAGGAATATAAAAATGATTCAAAGCAAGGATAGTGTTGTCATAGAGCTAAAGATCATCTTCTATGATATAGAAAAGTTGGTTTTAACATTTTAATTAGCATAGAATGTTTATCCTAGGTTTTAAATTGTAGCACCTGATTTTAAGAACAAAACCAGATACACACCATATGTGAGCCTAGAAAGTCAAATCACACATATGACTACAAATAGAGGTAATATCAATAGACAATGCATAATATATAACAAACTTAATACAAAGAATACAACCTTAGATAGCAAAAAGCAGAACATCAACTCTGATCTTTAGGCAAAAGCTCCAAATCCACAAGGACAACTGACTAGTTGATCACAAGCCTAACTCCTTCAGTCTATAGCAATTTGGTACCCATTCGAGATTTTTCCAAAGAATTAAAAAGTAAAGCAAGCGTAAGTACATGTCGTACTCAGCACTATAACATGGGGTTCATGAGGCTCAAAAGGTTGACACTAATTTACTACAATTTGCTTTTAGTAAGTCTTGATTTTAGCAATTGAGTAGCAACAAGTTTAGCATAAGCCCCTAATTAACAACATGATCATGTAAACAAGATTAATGTATAGCAAAAACAATAATCATATAGTGAGCATCTGTATCATCAATATCCTAAGTGTTCATCGTCTATTCAATAATGAGCCTAGGCCGCTCGTGACCATGAGCATGGCTGATATATCAGTTTTACACTCTGCAGAGGTTGTACACTTTCACCATGAGCCGTGATACCCATATGCCTAGGTTAATTACTCCTAAAACACTTCCAAGGTGAGCAGACAGGGATCACTATGCATCTAACAAGTGTAGCCCGCTAGGTTTCCCCATCAATAAGCATGAACTCCCGTCCAAGGGGTGACTAACAAAATACAAGAAACCAAAGTGCACCTTCTTGGTAGGCCGAGAACATACATATCGGAGCCCCTCTTGCGCCTTTCGATAAGCTACTACAAGCTCGAAAAGGTATTCATACTTGACTAAAGCCAGAGCCATGTAGCACTCATGGTTGTACTGTAAGTCCTAGGGGAATCCACTTATAGATAAGTCCTTAGGGAGAGAAACTAGAGCACCATATAAACAACCCAATGCTCCAGCCCTCTTAAGCCAAGTTGCTAAAAAGCATATTTAAACATTTATTGCATATACCATTAGTCAAGTTATAGATCATGGTTATTTAATTTGAGCACTAGCAAAATACTACCCAATGCATTTATCCCATAGGTATCAAGGTACAAGTTATCAACAACTAGGATATCCTTAAGGTTGACAAAGTAGACACATGCACATGAATTAAGTGTTAAAAGTTATTAGGAACAAAGGATGGTCCCATGCTATACTTGCCTTAAACTCAGATCTTGTGCTTGTTTGTAGCTCCAAAAAGATTGCTTCTTGATCACCACGTAAAACTCATCGACTGGACATGATCACAAAGCACCACACAAGCATCCAGACATGCATACCATACAAATATAGCTATATTAGAGCAATACACCAATCAGGGAAAAGTTTTGAAAACTAATCTTCACATTGCTATGAACAAACAGACGCAAAAAAGCATGCTAATCGGAGCTATGGTTTAATTAATACAAATGCTCAAGGTATGAAGTTTGAACGATTCGAAGGAGATTTTCATGTAAAAGATACTAATATATGTACGTCATTCAAATTAATATTTTATTTGACCATTTATTTTCATATTGTTAGAATGGCATAGAAATATTATTATTAATAATTTCTAATCCTTTGCAACAATATAAATTTAATAAATACCAAAAGAATATTAACTTTGGAGCTATACATACTGAGTCTAGGATTTATTATACACAAAAGGAACATGGCTATCGATGAGCTCTGAGAAACATATAATGAATGGATAAAGAAGATAACTCGCATTGATCTAGAAGAGACGGAATTGAATTTTGAATAAAGAAGAAATAACTGATGCATGATTTGGTATATGTAGATGAGGCTTGTAGACGTATGTCACATATGCAAAAGCAGCATGTAGCAGACACTACCACAAATCTGGATATCACTGTCGGTTCAAAAACCCCCTTCACTGCTGGATTTTGAATCGAGAGTGTCATACTGGCAGTGATGGGGTTGACATCACTGCTAGTTCCTAAGAACCGACACTAATCTATAGGCAACAGTGTTGGTTCCTAGCTCCACCCGACAATGTCTAGTTGAACAATACTGCTGGTTTGTAGTCCCAACCGACAGTGATTGTTGCTTCAAGTGTGTTGGTTCTTGGCTCAAGCCGGTAGTGTTGAGCAAGCCTACACTGTCGGCTTGTGTCTCAAGCCGGCAGTGTTAAGCAAGCCATGACTATCGGTTTGTCGAGCCATCACTACTGGCTGGTGGCTGTGTTTGTCGAGCCATCACTACTGGCTAGTGGCTCAAACCGACAATGTTGTCTTCAGCAACACTGCTGGTTTGGATTTCAAGCCGACAGTGATGGCTCAACCAACACTACCAGCTCATGCCATGAATCGACAGTGCCCTCTTTATCATCACTACTGGTTTTGTGCTAACCGACATTGATCTCTTTTTCGCATTTTACTATTTTTATAATTTATTTTATTTTATTTTATTGGTGGAATCGGGTTTCGCTTTATATTCGCTACGTAGATAATAGGTTCATCAACATTAAACATTATAAATGTTATGGTTACAGTTCAAATATACTTATGAAGCTCTCGATCCCTTGAAATAAAAAAGAAATTACAATAGTTTAGCAAGCCGCTCTAGCCCGTACTACATCTTGTACTTCATGGACTGTGCAATGGAGAATATTCCTTTTTTCCAAGCACTCTGATACGATGAAGGCTACTAGTTCCGATGATAGTGTTATGACCTTCATTTCTAACAGCCCATTGTGTTTAAATTTCTTGTGCCGTCATTCCAAAAAACCGGTTTCAAAAGGCAGAAATGTTAGAGAAATAAGTAGATCATTTTGTTGAATTAACAAATATAAATGAAATGGGGATTATACACACCAAATCATCTTCCACCTCTGATTTTACGCTATGGTAGCGAAGCATTGCCCACATTACGTAGAGCCCACATTCATTGTTTCCCACCGGCTGGTCTAGGGTCTCCAATTGCATTGGTGTAAGCTAGAATGGGATGTTCGTCCCACCCACCATTCTTGCCTAGACACTATGCCACATTTATAAAGTGTGAAAAGGGGCAACATTACAATATGCTATGTGCGATTAGAAAATAATATGTTATTAGGTTCGCTTACGCATTAAACACCTCGACTAGGGGATCGAGCAAAGAAAGTGGCTTTTTCTTCGAGCCCCACACCTTGATACGATTTCTTTTAATATCGACAACAATGAAGACAAAATGGTTGCTGCAATCACAAAACCCTAGTTAACAAATAATCATAACTACAAAAAACAAGCATAAAAATAAGAGCAAAGAACACATACTCATAGTTGTAGGCTAGAAGTATTTCGGTTTTATTTCTCATCTTGAAATTTTTGAAAATGGCCGTCAGTGTCTCCGTCAGATCTTCCACTTTATTTCCATGCATGCCTCTGCATGTTCTCTTGTTGACTAGCTTAGGGTCCAAGAAAGACATATGAGTGTACATTGTTTTGAAGCAATGTTTTGCTACACACTTGCATAATTCATGGAGAATGTGCAGTCGTTAACTATTTATGTATCGAGAGAGTAGTTAATTATAATATCGTGTGAGTAGGGTACTTATATAGTCCATAGTGTCAACATTTGTGTATCAAGATCGCATCTCTAGAATAGCTGAAACAAGTGATCCCAACCGACAAAGTGCTTCTCTTCATTAGGATAATGGAAAACATGCAGCAGCGGATAATATACTCGAAACCCGCCTGCCCTGTCTCAAGTGCTTGGGCCATGTAATAATCATGCAAGTCATGCATATATGTTATCAAATTTTTATACTCCTCCTCATCCACCAAAAAATTGCCTCTTTGAAACTGCATTACCTGCCGTCTCATATGCTAGTGAATCATAATAGATGTTCGTGGCATCATCCCTACTTAATTTGGGGTTGTCTTCAACAATCTTGTTTATCTTCCTTTGGTCTTCATGGTGTATTTCTCTGACTCTTAATTGATTGTGCTTACTCTTTGTTTACCTATTGAATTTGGACTGCACCCTACACTTAGGCAGTGAGGCAAATAGATTCCAGAATCTAACTTTGTCTTCCTTAGAGGCTACTTCTACTTTTGTTGGTTCATCAAGTTTGTAACACTGCCACTCATCGTCCTTTTCTTTTTTTGTTGGTCCACTTTGGGAGCATTAGCGACTGAATCTAAGGACCTTTTCCACGACTGTGAGGATGCCTTAGATCTTGTTTTGGGCTGTTGTGGAGGAGGAGGAGGATGCGAATTATGTTTTCTCGGGGGTGATGAAGAGGGAGGAGGAGGAGGAGGAGTCTTCTCTTTTCTTGGGGCTGATGAAGATGGAGGACAAGGAGGAAGAGAAGGAGACTTCTGTCTTCTCGGGGGTGATAGCAAGGAACCATGGAAGGTAGTGTGATCTCCTCTGTTGGGAGATGGTGAGTGATCATCTCTAGACGATGAAGATTCGCCGTTGTCCTCATCATCATCTGAAGACAATTGGTGATCAAGCTTAATGAAGCACTTGCACCAGGCCACATGAGCGCCCTTTTTCTAAACAAGGCGATGTCTATCTTCCTGTGTGGGGTAATCAATGTGCATTTTGTTATACTTCTTATCAAGTATAGTATCAATGCTAACGTGGGCATACCTCATTGGAATTGGGCGGCCATTAATGGTCTCGTCTCCTGTAGGCCTGGCCTGGCCGACCGCCACCTTGTCAGTTGTCCATTGTTGATAGATGTATAACCTAACATTGGTGGGTTTGGTGATGCTGTCCATTGGATGAGGCGCATTCGCCTCTTCATCATCGAGCGGGGTTGATCCGCAGCTGCTGCGACCCCTGAACTATGGGCTAAAGCTAGTTAGAAGAGGTTCTTGTGGTGCTACTCCTAATCCCATGGATGCCATAAGTACATTGACTTTTCTTGAACCCTCTCATCAATCTATTTTTCAAATTTGTCTTCCATCTCTTTTAGAACCCTCATATACTCTACCTCTTGTGCCGCTCTACCCCTCGAGCGACTCCGATAAGTGGAAGATTCTTCCTTGAATGCTATTTTCTAGGAACAAGACCGACTCCTCTAGTGCGACCAGGGTGCTCCTTGTTTCCTAGTGCTTGGGTGATCACATTATTCTCCCTATTAGTACTATAGGTCCCTTTCCTCACCTCATCATTTACCTCGAAGATCCTCTGGTCGAGGCTACTCATGGCTGGATTTGTGGAGCTAAAGCTCCCATTTGGGCCATGGTGTATGTCCCTCGCCATACAGAAATATATTGATCTGGGCTCCCAATTGGTAGTCTTAGGCTCAATGCCAAGGCGTTCCACCTCCTCAAGTTCCCTTTCAAATGCATCCATCTTACCGGCACAACCAAGAGATGAGTCTATGAGGATTTGTCGCTTTAAGCGAGTTCTCCTTATTCTTCCTGCCCAGTTCCAAGTACTCCTCAGATTGCCTGTGTAATGTCCCGCCTCTCCGAGGCCGGGCCCACTTACATCTGGCAGCTTCTCTAGGATATAGAATGCCCTCATAGACCAACACAGGTCTTTTCTACGCACTTTGTCCTCACTCGTGCGTACCCGGGAAGAACTTCCCGGTCGGTCACCCATCGCTCTAGGCCAAGCACGCTTAACCTCGGAGTTATTTGCAGATGGGCTTCCGGAAAAGAAGTTGCAACTTATTAGTATGAGTATCCTATTAATCCTGTTAAGCCCTGGGCCGGGATGTTACATCCTCACCCCCTTAAGAGATTGACGTCCTCGTCGATCAATCCCAAGCCAGGAGCGTCCTCTCTTGGCCACGTCTGTGTGTCCAGAGCTAGTGCATGTGCCATGCTATGTGACCATGCCGGATCCACACCAGCCATGCGCACCATGCCTGCGCAACTACTACACACGCGCCCATGAAACCGCGAGAGTCAGCTCTGATACCATTCTGTAATGTCCCGCCTCTCCGAGGCTGGGCCCACTTACATCTGGCAGCTTCTCTAGGATATAGACTACCCTCACAGACCAACACAGGTCTTTTCTACGCACTTTGTCCTCACTCATGCACACCCGAGAAGAACTTCCTGGTCGGTCACCCATCGCTCCAGGCCAAGCACGCTTAATCTTAGAGTTATTTGCAGATGGGCTTTCGAAAAAGAAGTTGCAACTTATTGGTATGAGTATCCTATTAATCCTGTTAAGCCCTGGGCTGGGATGTTACATCCTGTAACACCCTCGGTGTTTATCACTAGTTAAGCAATGGGTTTGAGTTCAAACATGACATGTCAAGTGGTAATCAAGGTGTCAAGATCAAATCTACATAATGGAGCTCCAACTTAAACTTGGGCCACGCATAATTGCTTACATATGGACCCTTGTTAAGATTATGCAAGAGTAATGCTAAACATGCTTATTCCATGTACATTACATCCACATGCATCCATCTAGACCCGTGGAAAAGTTTCATGAAGTTTGGAATAAAAAAATCACATGAAATGATAAGTCATATCTTTGCATGAATTGCTTTATCAAGTGGATGGAAACCTATGAAGTCAACCAAACCTTGGTACCTTGCTCAAACAACTCTACTTCACTCATGAACAAATGTTATGAAGGGTTCCTGTTGAGCAGGTGGCCAGAAAATGCTCCAATGGATCAAAAAGGATAATTTAAGCTTCATCGTGATCCTATTTTGGTCAAAGTAGAACAGTAGGTTCTATACCAGTTTTGAGGTTGGACCTTAAATGAAAGTTGTACTCCATATCATGTAGAACAAACTTGGTTTTTGGACTAAGAGCTAGATCAGCTTGGAAGTAAGTCAAATCGAGGTCGCAAGATCGAAATTGTTGTGGTTTTCAACACTTAGAATTATTCTAAGTCAGTTTCGCTAAGCAACAACGTTGACATTCCGCGTTCTCCAAATTTTGCTAAGTAACTTGAGTTAGTCCAAAAATAAAAGTTCAAGGTTATGTTATGGAGATGAGAATGCAAAAAGTTGCACTAAGTTTGATCGAGTTTCGACCTCCGAAAGCGAGTTTCCGTGATCGCTGTTAACATATTGACACTATCATTTTGGAGCTTAATTATCCACTGTTACAGAGCTCAAATGGCCGGGCACCTTAAATAAGAAACATAGAACAGGCCGAGGTGTACAAACTTCATTTATGGCCCAATGTCTAATTCGGCCTGGAAGCAGCCCAAAACAGCGTTCCACCTTGCCCACGTCGCTGCCCGCCACGTGCTCGGTTAAATGCCCCAATGGGCGGCGCATGTCCAGGGCGTGGCCGCCATGCACAGAGCGCTCCCGCCATGGCTGACGCGCGTCCAAGTGCCGCACCATGCGCTGCCTCATGCCCTGCTCTTCCAAACTGAGCACCGAGCTGCTCAGCACTCATTCTCTCGCCTTCCCGTCGCCCCTCTCGCTCCGACCGCGCGCCTGCTCGCGTGCCAGAGCGCGGCCGCCATGGCCGTCGTAGCCGAACTCCCTTGCGCCACTGTTCCTTCTCCTACAGCCCTCCTGCGTCGCCTCTGTGAATGCCTACGGCTCCACGACCGACTCCCCAAGCCCTAGGCCGAGCCGTGACCACCGTGAGCTCGCCGTCGACGAAGCTGCCGCTGCCGGCAACGCTGGCCTGGCGATGCTCTGTTGCGGCACCGCTGTTGGCTGTAGCCGGCCAAGGCCAGGGCTAGGCGCGGCCATGGTGGTCCACGGCCAAGCCCCACCACGCCCCTCTGTGGCCGCCGACGCCCCTCCAGCCGGCCGAGTTGGCCGCTGGCTGGCAACAGAGCGTGCTCTGCGTCCGTCTGTGTGTTGGAGAAGACGATGGACCTCGCGCGGCAATAAGGGAAAAGGCAGGGGGTTTTGTGAAGAACTAGTGACTCCTGTGAACAGTGCCGAAAAGGATCAATGTGTTCGTATTTAATTTGTGTTTTCCGCAGGGGCCCCGATGCAAGATTTCAATCCCTTTTTCTCTAGTTTTTACAGATTTGAATGCTCCACTTTGAAAATTCGTATTAATTAGTAGAAAAATCCTAGAATAACAAATGTGGACTTTTTGGAATCCTTGTAAAATTCTCTATGTACTAGATCAATAATATTACATGTTTTAGTTTAAAGGTTTAGCTGTAAAAATAGATTTAGAAAGTTAGGTTCTTAATGCTAGTCATGTCTTGTTCTTTTTATAACTACAGTTATTTTACTCAAATAAATGTGAATTTTTTATGGAGTGTTACTGATGTGATTAGTGATGTCTGGTAAAAATTGCAGTATTTTAGGCTTGATAGTTTCAGATCTATAAAAATAACAAATTACCTGTATTGCCTTACCCCTATTCTGAATAGGTCTGCAAGACTAAATTAATTGGCTTAGTTCAGTTATTAATCATGACTTTATGATAATACATGAGTTGTAGTAATTTTATTAAGCTTTTCAAAAAGCTAAATATCATGATTTTTGGTTAAGTAGATCTTGAGTTATACTTGCTTAAATATCAGTGGCTGTTTCTGCCCAAACTCTGACAGCGTTACCTTGTTGGTATTGTGGGGCCTTCTTAATAGTAGAATTTGCTTTAGGTGTTTAAAACAAAGTTGTTTAGAATTTGATAAGCTTTCTAAAAAATCTAGAACCACATTTATTGGATATGTATAACTCCATTTATAGCTGTTTAAAGTGGCATATCAGTTTCTGTCTATGTTTTGGACAGAGATGCAATTATTGGATTAATTGACCCTTCTAACTGTAGAATCATCTTAATATGATAATAAGAAAGTTGTAGATAACTAACCTAACTAGCTTGTGTTAAATTTTCATGGCATGTGGCCAAGTAGTTTGTGAGTTAAGACTGTTCTATGTTGGTCTTCAGAAATTGTAGCTTTCTGGAATTTCTGGACCAGCCTTGATAAATGTGCCTGTTTAACCTTGTTAACTTTGGAATCATGCTGATAGGTTTAAATATGAATTGTAGACAATTTCATAAGATTTCCAGAATGTCTTCTTGCAAGTCATTTGGATTTGTGTAACTCCAGTTATAGCTAAATCTTGTAGCTATTATTTGCATATCCGGAAATTGGCAGATTCCAATTATAGTGTTTGCTTGTATATTGTTAAGTGTGACTTATGCCTTGAATGATGACTGAGTTAGAGCACTTGAGATCTTGGGAAACTTGTGTCATGCTTGGTGTTTTCGTCTTCTTTGCCATCTTAGCATGATAGATTGTGTGATGTTTAAGTTAAGCATCACAAAGTACTTAAGTGTGTTAGTGTAAACTATGCTTGTCTTGCTTGCTATTTTGTGATGCGTCTCATGGTACTATTCTTCATAGTTATGCACTTGCATATTGCATCTCATCTAGGTACACTAGATGCACCACGTGAAGGATGAGATGTTGGAGCCAAACCCGAAGACAGTGTTTGATGGATCTATCCCGAAGATGGAAGGACTAAGCAAGTGCTAGGACCTGAGATGTCACCAGGACGGTGCAACCTAACTGAACTGACTTGTGTCGGATCCTAGGCAAGCCCCGGAGCATTCTAAGCCTCCAATGTTTTGACAAATATCTTGAGTCTCTTTTATTGTTGATGATGCATTAAGTATAGGAATTGGTTGGAACCAATTGTTGCATTATATCCTTACCTTGTCCAGATAAAATCCTATGAACCCTAATTAAGCGTAGGATCGAATGATGCTTAGCTATGCTTAGACCGGTAGAAGTCGGGTGATTTCCTGTCACCTGCGAGATGTAGGATGAGCTCTAGTCACGGTTGGCTATAATTGCTATCATGGAAAAGAACCATGTGTTAATAATGAAAAGAGACCGGACGGGATGATGGTAGTGCAGCAACAAGGCATGGAGGTCTTGGGTGTGAATCTATCCCTGTCTGTGTCGTTTAAGGACCGATTCGCTGTACGTCCTCATGTCATGTTGAACGCATGCCTATCACTTAGTTGGCTGGACAACTCGTTCCGACCGCGAAGCTGAGTAGTTCAACTCAGGCCGGAAGACCGAGAAGTGAAAGTGCGCACCCTGGCGGTAGTAAGGATGTGCGGGGAGCTATTGGCGTAAGTCCGAGGTGAGATTGACCACCTGGCAGAGTGGACTCCCTGAGGGTGCGGCGCTGCTCGGAGCCGCGATTCCTGAGATGTACCAAAGGTGACCTGAGGAAACCCTTGATTAGGTGGATTGGGTGAGTGTTAGGAATACCCCTCCAGCTGGATAGGAATTGATTCGAATCACCGTCTCTCCCGGATAGTGAGAACTTGACTGAGCAGCGGCAATGTAGATTCACTAAATTTAATGATATGGTTAAATGATGATGATGATGACTATGATAATGAGCCATGAATTACCTGATATGGTTATTATTGTTTGCAACTTAATTAAGTGATTGATTAGTACAGGTGCTAATATAGATGGTAGGTAATGGCTAAAAGTCGCTGCTAGTATAGGCGGATAATGCTAATGATTACTCAAGCTTTTATGCAAAAAGGTTGTTAGCTCAGCTCCATCAAATAAAGCCTTTCATAATCCTTGGTGTCACTTTATTTCTGGTTTACGACGGGTAAGTCTGGCTGAGTACATTCTCGTACTCAGGGTTTATCCCACCATGTTGCAGGTGGAGTTCTCGGCCTGTTGAAGATGGTGGCTAACCGCTGGTGGGCTCGGTGATTCTATAGTTACTTCTCATCTATATGCTTTTGTTTGATGATGTCACTTATGCTAGCATTATATTTGGAACTTATATTAATGTAATCATTTGAAAGCTATGTTGTTTCCACTAAGCAGTTTTGAAACCCAAACTTGTACTATTATTTGTGAACCCATTTGTAATATTATTTCCGCTGCAACCCTGGGTATGTGATGTGTATTTGCTTAATCCCGCGATCTTGGTTGTGATGTTGATTTACCGAGGTCTTTTGGGACACTCGGCGGACTACCAGGTTTATATGAGTGAAAGCATGTGCGTGTCAACGTGTTAGCGGGGATAGCTGTACTTGATCTTGTATAAATTGGGCAGTTCTGTTACAGCTGGCATTAGAGCAAGATTAAGCATAATGCTGTCATGTACGTCATTTTAAAAAAAACAAAGTTTTGGTTTTAAAAAGCCTATTTTAACTAAAACTTTAGCTACAGCCAAATTTGTCAAAACTTATTTTGCAAAACTATGCTAGCGACATCCTCCTTTATGCCCAGTTAAGGACTATTAGGTGGCTATCTAAGTACTAACATTGGGATTTTTACTTTCATCGTCCATACGGCGTGCTATTGTATGGATGCCATTCACTTGAATGGTAATGTATGGATCAATTGCCTCTACGCCTAGGTAAGTGGGAGTTGTGAGAGCATGACCGTCCAACTATCGATCTAGGGGAGAGTTAGCTATGGTTACTGGAATATTTACATGTCATACACATGTATATATGAAGGTACTTAATTGCGGGTATATTTATCGGGTAGCTATGGATACCGAAGTATATATATCTGGGGATGTATATATGGAGAGTATCTTAGTTTACTGCTTTCATTGTGTGCTTATTTATCTCTTGTAGGGATGGGTTGCAATGAATTTGCCTGCAGGTACGCTAACCATGAATGCGTAGATTGAATGTAGCTGACGACTAGCTATATATCAAGGGAGTACGTGTTATGCCACCGACATAGAACGTGATTGCCACCTTAGGCTGGCAATTTCGTGAGGACGAATAGGACGAGCATGCATCATGATTGTGCTTGTGCATCAATATGCTTCCCTCACCTTGTTCTAATGCTAAGTAACTTGTGATCAATGTGATGTCACTATTTTCCCTGTGTGAAGCTAGCCAAAATGTCTTGCCCATGCTGCTTGAATAGCTGTGCTTGAAGATCAGATGTGATTAGCTTTGCCTTGTATGTTTGCTTCCAAAGGAAATAGATGACAGGTTATTAATTAGCAAAAACTTCACCCCTTGAAAGACTAAATTACTAAATGTAAGTAAAACTTGTTTTTGTAGAGATATCCACCTACTCAGTAAAAAGGAAACAAAAGATACAGTGCCTTACCACCATAGGTTCGCATGTTTGTGTGTAGTGGTGTTGTTGTAGGTGACTACTTGTTAGGTGCGAGCTTTGTGCTTAGTAATAGTCGCTTAAGCTAATCGAATTGAGTGTTTCGAAATGCTCGCCTAAGAACATGATATATGTGTGGATGCTCATTATCTAGGTAGTGCCGTAGTTGTCACCCTTTTGTCCTCGATAAGCATATGAGTGTGGAAGAGCGCTATCCTAGAGCAGCGTCCAAGTTTTGGTAATCTCTGGGTTGTCGTCTACAATTAAGTTCTCTCTTAGGAACCTGAGCCTGTACACATGGTTGCTAGCCTTGAACGTTGTGCTACGAAGACTTTATCTATGCCTTTGCTTGACCTTAGGTCCAAGCTTAATTCCCTAGAATGCTTGCATGTGTCGTGGTTGTCCCGCTCCTATGTGGGAGGACCTTGCTCAAAAATCCTTGTCGGACTTCATTGCTCTTTCTCCTACTGATGATATGGTGCAAGGCTAATTATTATCTACCCTGGCTTTGGAACTTTTTCCTCATAGATCCTGTCATTACTTTATCAACTCAATCCCTAGTCAGTGCTTTGGCTATGTCCCTTGAATCTCATTTATTTTGCCTCCAACCCTTTCAAGTTCCTGGATGTTTATTAGTCTTGATCTCATGTTGCTGCTCGACAAGACCAAATCTCATGTTAATCTTTATCTGGTAATCACTTTGGTGGACACGAGGCGTATATGGAAATTAGGCAGGAGTCCCTTGCGCAATTGTCTTTGGCAATTAAGCTATGTTCTCTTGCGCTATATTTTGATCTTCGGATCACCTCCTTGTTGACTCCTAACCTTGTGACTACCATTGTTTGCTATCCCTCCTTTTCATGGTGCTTGCTCCTGTGCAACCAAAATTGTGCCACGTGAAAATTATTTTTGGGTTGTATGTTCAGTAATGGTGCCACGATTAGCGATCTACGGTGCCATGATGAAACCGAGAGCCTCTGTGGGTGCACACACAAGGCTGTGCTGCTCGGCACGCGCTGGTATCGGGGTTTCTAGTCATGATCCATTGCCGAACTGCACTGATGTGTTATTTTCATGTGAACTCTTCCTTGGTTATCTCTCCATATCTTATCGAAGATACATATATCAGACCAAAAGTAGTAAAGCTTCCTTTTGAAGTCACAAAAAGGATAACCTTTGAAGAACAGATCACCGACATAAACATTAACAGACTACAAGAGGTGGTAGACAAGTGACTCCACTTGGTTGTCCCAGTATTGACGTCCGTCACCTAGTGAACAACTTATGTCATCACTGTTGGATCAGAAAGGCACACAACAATTAATGTTGGACAAGTTGTTAGTCAGATAAGAATCGAACGTCACATTATGAATATGACCTGGCTATCCAAGTCTTGATTATTATGTGCAGGCTGATCGCATAGTCGAGATCAACGACGGAAATTGTCACCTAAGAAACATGTCAGGAAAACTCTAGCCTCCATCCTCAGCTAGGGAAAGGCTGCTGCTGCTATGAGAAAGGTTAGAGAGTGCAAAACACACACCTCAACGTGTGAAACAAAGAAAAGGGAGAAACACGAAATCTGTCCAGATTTTGTGGCACGAAACCGGTTATCTTCAAGCCGGTGATTAGTGACTCAAACGAAGTTGGATTGACTCCAAACTTGGTGATCTCATTCCTTGCTTAGGACCCTTCAATATCTTAAGTTGGTTTGAGTATTGGTTGAGTAAAACCTCGGATTTGAGAGATATCTTGTCGGCTCGGTTTGCTGCCATTTCAGAACAGAGCAGTTTTGGTAGATGAATTGTTTGGATGGTCAAATGGTGTTCGGTTGAGTTGAATTTTGGTGAGTAGTTAGAAGACCCATGGATCTACATGCCCACCAAAATTTGTGCATATTGGAGCAGTAGTTTGTGAGATATGAATAGAAAACAAAAGAGTATAGAATCTGCAATTTCGCTGTGACTGCGATCATCCTCTGCATTAGATGGTTGTGTTTGTAATTCATGCCAAGAAATTACAACTTGTAGGTGTATTGCTGATTATACAACCCTCCATACCCTTGAGAAGATAAATTGCACCCCTATGTGCCTTGCTTTTGCCCTCTTAGATCAGCAATGCGTGAGCAGTCAAGGTGTTCTAGAAGTCAAATTGTGCCCTTGCAATTCGAAAGTAATTGGAAAGGTGTCAAACCATAGATTTTTGGATTATGGTTTTTGAGATATTAATTGGCCTAAGAATGGAAGCCTTGACATCAAATATAGTTTAAGAAAGCTGGTTTTGCTACGATGCAAGTAAACCCAACTTGCTGTGCAACTGCACCACGAAGGCAAATTGTACTTAACCTGCTTGGTAGTGAACTAGTCCCTAGTTTTGTGATTACTTGCAACTTATGTTGCCCTCCAAGCCTCGCCAACATCCTTCTGCATCAATGGTTCTCCAATGCTGACATGCCTTTGGTGTCTTCGATGTGTTTTACCCAATAGGTTGCATCAGATTCAACCTAGATCACTGTTGCAACTTGGATCCAAAGGCTCCTTAAGGAATGATCATCGAGAACGTTGAGCCGACAGAGTCAGCTATTGCGTTTACCACTCACTCGACAGACTCAGATGATACAGTATTGTTATCAGAGAAAGAGCCCTGCACACATAGAACATTATGTAGCTTTTCATCAGTTGACATATGAGTGAGTGCATCGCTACAACCAGTTTGGATATTGGTTAACTAGCTTCTCATGCCCTCAAAGGATGATTACCCTGTCTATTATCACATCCTTTATGAGAAGTTGTGCTCAAGCCACTTTAGTAGAGAACTGCTTTTCAACCCTTGGGAACAAATATAGCACCGTTGCAAGGAATATCCGTCAATCGACTATGATCTAGTGCAAAGTCCATAAGTTTTGTGCTATATCCACTAGGGAAGTAGATGTCACAAGTATTTAGTCTATGTTTGTATCGCCCTTCGTATATCAAGGATGAAGTACGTAGGACAGTGCTATCTTGGATTCCTTCCAATGTAATAATGCTTTATGGACGCCAACAAAGGAAATTCTTCAGACAACAGCTTACAACAAAGAGCAAGTATCAGAAAGTGTTATGACCAAATTAGCCTCTCTGATGCTTCGAAGTTAAGTAGCCTAATGCTATCACTGATGTTGGAAACTGGATGACAAGTTTCTCTTCCCTTAAAAGTCTTTCGCATCGAATCTCGGGACACGATTCCTTTAAGGGGGAGGGCTGTAACACCCTCGGTGTTTATCACCAGTTAAGCAATGGGTTTGAGTTCAAACATGACATGTCAAGTGGTAATCAAGGTGTCAAGATCAAATCTACATAATGGAGCTCCAACTTAAACTTGGGCCATGCACAATTGCTTACATATGGACCCTTGTTAAGATTATGCAAGAGTAATGCTAAACATGCTTATTCCATGTACATTACATCCACATGCATCCATCTAGACCCGTGGAAAAGTTTCATGAAGTTCGGAATAAAAAAAATCACATGAAATGATAAGTCATATCTTTGCATGAATTGCTTTATCAAGTGGATGGAAACCTATGAAGTCAACCAAACCTTGGTACCTTGCTCAAACAACTCTACTTGCACTCATGAACAAATGTTATGAAGGGTTCCTATTGAGCAGGTGGCCAGAAAATGCTCCAATGGATCAAAAAGTATAATTTAAGCTTCATCATGATCCTATTTTGGTCAAAGTAGAATAGTAGGTTCTATACCAGTTTTGAGGTTGGACCTTAAATGAAAGTTGTAGTACATATCATGTAGAACAAAGTTGGTTTTTGGACTAAGAGCTAGATCAGCTTGGAAGTAAGTCAAATTGAGGTCGCAAGATCGAAATTGTTGTGGTTTTCAACACTTAGAATTATTCTAAGTCAGTTTCGCTAAGAAACAACGTTGACATTCCGCGTTCTCCAAATTTTGCTAAGCAACTTGAGTTAGTCCAAAAATAAAAGTTCAAGGTTATGTTATGGAGATGAGAATGCAAAACGTTGCACTAAGTTTGATCGAGTTTCGACCTCCGAAAGCGAGTTTCCGTGATCGTTGTTAACATATTGACACTATCATTTTGGAGCTTAATTATCCACTGTTACAGACTTCGTTTATGGCCGGGCACCTTAAATAAGAAACGTAGAGCAGGCCGAGGTGTACAAACTTCGTTTATGGCCCAATGTCTAATTCGGCCTAGAAGCAGCCCAAAACGGCGTTCCACCTTGCCCACGTCGCTGCCCGCCACGTGCTCGGTTAAATGCCCCAATGGGCGGCGCGTGTCCAGGGTGTGGCCGCCATGCACAGAGCACTCCCGCCATGGCTGACACATGTCCAAGTGCCGCGCCACGCGTTGCCTCACGCCCTGCTCTTCCAAACTGAGCGCCGAGCTGCTCAACACTCATTCTCTCGCCATCCTGTCGCCCCTCTCGCTCCGACCACGCGCCTGCTCGCGTGCCAGAGCGTGGCCGCCATGGACGTCGCGGTCGAACTCCCTTGCGCCGTTGTTCCTTCTCCTGCAGCCCTCCTGCGTCGCCTCCGTGAATGCCTACGGCTCCGCGACCGACTCCCCAAGCCCTAGGCCGAGCCATGACCACCGTGTGCTCGCCGTCGACGAAGCTGCCGCTGCCGGCAACGCTGGCCTGGCGATGCTCTGTTGCGGCACCGCTGTTGGCTGCAGCCGGCCAAGGCCAGGGCTAGGCGTGGCCATGGCGGTCCACGACCAAGACCCAGCACGCCCCTCTGTGGCCGCCGACGCCCCTCCAGCCGGCCGAGTTGGCCGCTGGCCAGCAACAGAGCGTGCTCTGCGTCCGTCTGTGTGTTGGAGAAGACGATGGACCTCGCGTGGCAATAAGGGAAAAGGCATGGGGTTTTGTGAAGAACTAGTGACTCCTGTGAACAGTGCCGAAAAGGATCAATGTGTTCGTATTTAATTTGTGTTTTCCGCAGGGGCCCCGATGCAAGATTTCAATCCCTTTTTCTCTGGTTTTTACAGATTTGAATGCTCCACTTTGAAAATTCGTATTAATTAGTAGAAAAATCCTAGAATAACAAATGTGGACTTTTTGGAATCTTTGTGAAATTATCTATGTACTAGATCAATAATATTACATGTTTTAGTTTAAAGGTTTAGCTGTAAAAAAGAGATTTAGGAAGTTAGGTTCTTAATGCTAGTCATGTCTTGTTCTTTTTATAACTACAGTTATTTTACTCAAATAAATGTGAACTTTTATGGAGTGTTACTGATGTGATTAGTGATGTCTGGTAAAAATTTCAGTATTTTAGGCTTGATAGTTTCAGATCTATAAAAATAACAAATTACCTATATTGCCTTACCCCTATTCTGAATAGGTCTGCAAGATTAAATTAATTGGCTTAGTTAAGTTATGAATCATGACTTTATGATGATACATGAGTTGTAGTACTTTTATTAAGCTTTTCAAAAAGCTAAATATCATGATTTTTGGTTAAGTAGATCTTGAGTTATACTTGCTTAAATATCAGTGGCTATTTCTGCCTAAACTCTGACAGGGTTACATTGTTGGTATTGTGGGGCCTTCTTAATAGTAGAATTTGCTTTAGGTGTTTAAAACAAAGTTGTTTAGAATTTGATAAAATTTCTAAAAAGTCTAGAACCACATTTATTGGATATGTATAACTCCATTTATAGCTGTTTAAAGTGGCATGTCAGTTTCTATCTATGTTTTGGACAGAGATGCAATTATTGGATTAATTGACCCTTCTAACTGTAGAATCATCTTAAGATGATAATAAGAAAGTTGTAGGCAACTCACCTAACTATCTTGTGTTAAATTTTCATGGCATGTGGCCAAGTAGTTTGTGAGTTATGACTGTTCTAAGTTGGTCTTCAGAAATTGTAGCTTTCTGGAATTTCTAGACCAGCCTTGATAAATGTGCCTGTTTAACCTTGTTAACTTTGGAATCATGCTGATAGGTTTAAATATGAATTGTAGACAATTTCATAAGATTTCCATAATGTCTTCTTGCAAGTCATTTGGATTTGTGTAACTCCAGTTATAGCTAAATCTTGTAGCTGTTGTTTGCATGTCCGGAAATTGGCAGATTCCAATTATAGTGTTTGCTTGTATATTGTTAAGTGTGACTTATGCCTTGAATGATGACTGAGTTAGAGCACCTGAGATCTTGGGAAACTTGTGTCATGCTTGGTGTTGTCGTCTTCTTTGCCATCTTAGCATGATAGATTGTGTGATGTTTAAGTTAAGCATCACAAAGTACTTAAGTGTGTTAGTGTAAACTATGCTTGTCTTGCTTGCTATTTTGTGATGCGTCTCATGGTACTATTCTTCATAGTTATGCACTTGCATATTGCATCTCATCTAGGTACGCTAGATGCACCACATGAAGGATGAGATGTTGGAGCCAAACCCGAAGACAGCGTTTGATGGATCTATCCCGAAGATGGAAGGACTAAGCAAGTGCTAGGACCTGAGATGTCACCAGGACGGTGCAACCTAACTGAACTGACTTGTGTTGGATCCCAGGCAAGCCCCGGAGCATTCTAAGCCTCCAATGTTTTTACAACTATCTTGAGTCTCTTTTATTGTTGATGATGCATTAAGTATAGGAATTGGTTGGAACCAATTGTTGCATTATATCCTTCCCTTGTCCAGATAAAATCCTATGAACCCTAATTAAGTGTAGGATCGAATGATGCTTAGCTATGCTTAGACCGGTAGAAGTCGGGTGATTTCCTGTCACCTGCGAGATGTAGGATGAGCTCTGGTCACGGTTGGCTATAATTGCTATCATGGAAAAGAACCATGTGTTAATAATGAAAAGAGACCGGACGGGATGATGGTAGTGCAGCAACAAGGCATGGAGGTCTTGGGTGTGAATCTATCCCCGTCTGTGTCATTTAAGGACTGATTCGCTGTACGTCCTCATGTCATGTTGACTGCATGCCTATCACTTAGTTGGTCGGATAACTCGTTCCGACCGCGAAGCCGAGTAGTTCAACTCAGGCTAGAAGACTGAGAAGTGAAAGTGCGCACCTTGGCGGTAGTAAGGATGTGCGGGGAGCTATTGGCGTAAGTCCGAGGTGAGATTGACCACCTGGCAGAGTGGACTCCCTGAGGGTGCGGCGCTGCTCGGAGCCGTGATTCCTGAGATGTACCAAAGGTGACCTGAGGAAACCCTTGATCAGGTGGATTGGGTGAGTGTTAGGAATACCCCTCCAGCTAGATAGGAATCGATTCGAATTGCCGTCTCTCCCGGATAGTGAGAACTTGACTGAGCAGCGGCAACGTAGATTCACTAAATTTAATGATATGGTTAAATGATGATGATGATGACTATGATAATGAGCCATGAATTACCTGATATGGTTATTATTGTTTGCAACTTAATTAAGTGATTGATTAGTACAGGTGCTAATATAGATGGTAGGTAATGGCTAAAAGTCGCTGCTAGTATAGGCGGATAATGCTAATGATTACTCAAGCTTTTATGCAAAAAGGTTGTCAGCTCAGCTCCATCAAATAAAGCCTTGCATAATCCTTGGTGTCACTTTATTTCTGGTTTACAACGGGTAAGTCTGGCTGAGTACATTCTCGTACTCAGGGTTTATCCCACCATGTTGCAGGTGGAGTTCTCAGCCTGTTGAAGATGGTGGCTAAGCGCCGGTGGGCTCGGTGATTCTATAGTTACTTCTCATCTATATGCTTTTGTCTGATGATGTCACTTATGCTAGCATTATATTTGGAACTTATATTAATGTAATCATTTGAAAGCTATGTTGTTTCCACTAAGTAGTTTTGAAACCCAAACTTGTACTATTATTTGTGAACCCATTTGTAATATTATTTCCGCTGGAACCTTGGGTATGTGATGTGTATTTGCTTAATCCCGTGATCTTGGTTGTGATGTTGATTTACCGAGGTCTTTCGGGACACTCGGCGGACTACCGGGTTTATATGAGTGAAAGTATGCGCGTGTCAACGTGTTAGCGGGGACAGCCGTACTTGATCTTGTATAAATTGGGCAGTTCTGTTACAGCCTGTATTGCTTGAATTCTTGCCAGAAGTCCTTCTACTTGGTGTACTCTCCACTATCCCAATTTGGCTCTTTATCCTCGAGGATAAATTTCTTGTACAATGTCCCCTTGAAAGTCTTGAAGCATGTCCCCATGATTTCTTTTGCTTTGTTCTTGACTTGCTCCTTGTCATAGTCCTGTGGGAAAGTAAATACTATGGGATCCATTTCTCCCATATGTCATCCTTCTCACTTTCGGGTACCCTCCATGGGTCATCACTTTCCCAACCCTTACAAGTGCCCCGATGACAGTCTTGTATTTGGCCGCAGCTTTTTTAGGTGCGAGCGGCTCACCGACTTGGTCAAACTCAGTGATGTGCCAGTGTGCATTCCTACCAATAGGAAGCTATGACACACCTCGCTTGGTTCTAGCCTTGTTGCTACCTAAACCATCTGGCTGCTCGGTCGGCTAAACCTTCTGCTAGGGACACCTAGTAAGCTAATAGACTCCCAATTAATTATCATGTGTGGCTACCTAGTCACATGATACCTAAGTTACCTAGTCATCTTGATCCAGCTTGAGAAGAGTGGTAGGGGTCCATTTTACCTCATTCTCACCGTCCTGATTATTACCGCCACCGTTTGTCAGATCATGTGCTCTTCTGTCCCACCGATATCAGCTGCTTCTTGTTGCCTATTAGTTCTTGGCTGATGGGTTAATGGGGGATGTTGAGCCATGGCTATGACATGATCATGGTCAGTTTTGGCTACGTATAACTACTAGTAGCATTTGTGCATATATATATATATATATATATATATATATATATATATATATATATTACACAACTAATAGAGATTTAATGCAAAGTCTAATAATAAGTCCACATATAGTTCACATACAACAAATACATTGTTTGATTGGCTCCATACAACAAAGTCCACCTATTGTTCTACAAAACAAAGCCTACATCAACTTCTAAATAAGAAAAGTAATGACCATAGCCATAAATAAAAGCATGGCATCTTTCCAAGACCAAGGAGCAATTCTCCTAATCTTCGTATCTTCAGCGGGTGGCTCCTCTTCAATCTCCACTATGGGCAGATGGCCATGGTTTGCACTCATTGGACCATAGTAGACCCTCAAAGCTTCAGCTTCTGTGTTGTATTTTTTGTAACAATTATTTGGGTATCAATTGACTTCCTAGGTAAGGTAGATCCCATGCATCCGACCAACATGCACTACATACCATGCCATGGTTGCCTATACATGTAATCAAATTATGTTGATAGTGCTATGTCATTCAAACATGTTGTAGACTAAGTTTAGTGTATCGAGCAAAGTTGAAGACTATATTAAAATATTCAAACTTTAATTTGCAACACATTTAGCTAGGCTTCATCCCATGCATATTGACATGAAAGTATTATGGTAATCGACTGTACATATAAGACATAAGAAAACAAATATGAAGAGGCCAAGTTTGACTATCTTCTAGTGAATCAGCTTGTAAGTGACCTATGTTAAATATTTTTCTCTGAACTACTTTGTTCATTCCTTTTCTAATACCTTTGCATTGAAAAGATCCATGTATAGGTGCTGCCATGCTATGTTAATTTGTTATTTATCAGGAACTTTGACTAATTTGTTCATGTGCTAGCAATTTTTGAAAGATTATACAACCTAACAAATTAGCAATTCATGAATACACACAGTAGAGACGGTCCAAATGGTAGACAGTAACAGTATGAAGAGCATGGTGAAGCGGGTTAGCATCGTTTACCTCGTGGAGAAGAGCCCATCCAAAGTGATGGTGACCTTGGTCTTCTCACATCGAGGAAGACGAGGGCGCAGGTGATGGCGGTGCTCTAGTGACATCAAGGAAGACAAGGCCACTGGCTTGCCAGGGATGACATCAGGCATTGAAGAAGAGGATAGCATGATGGCTATAGATGGTGGCATGGGTGGCGGTGGAGCTCTATCGGTGTGGAGGAAGACGATAGCGTCGGGCATTGAAGAAGAGTATGGCACGACGGCTACAGACGGCAGCGCGGGTGGAGGTGGAGCTCTGTTAGCGTCGAGGAAGATGATGGCACGGGTGTGGCTAGGACTATAGTGACAGTTATCGGCAAACCATCGAACACCTAAGGGGCGCAGTGAGGGAGGCGCTCACTGTGTTGTGTGATGACGCCGCTATCCATGCGCTCCTTCAAATCGAAGCTGTGGGAGGGTGGGAGGGGTGGGAGGAGGCATGGAGGACCATGGGGTGGGGGACGCCGGTGTGGATGACCGTGGGCTAGGAGACACTGGGGTGGAGGACCATGGGGTGGGGGACATTGGGGTGGAGGACGGCATCACGGGTCTTCCTCGCTGGCGTGGGCCACACGGGGATGCGTAGATGTCGGCGTTTAAGAAGAGGAGGGCACTTGGGTTATGGATGGCGACGGTGCTCCATCGGCTTGGAGGAAATGGATGATGCGGACTTCAAATGAGTTAGAAAAATTTTAGCCCACTCCATTGGCTTATATACTCATGGCACATCATTGCCGGTTCTAGAGGCAAACTGACAGTGATGACATAGCATCACTGCCGATGCCAAATCCAACCCGGTAGTGATGTGCACTACCATAGCTGGTTGGAGCAAAATGTTAAAAAGTTAAAAATAACCTAAGCTAACGAATTCCCTATCCTAGCATAGCGGTTAAGGCCACGCACTCACGACCTCGCGACCCGTGTTCGAATCCTAGGCGGGCCAAACTTTTTGTTTTTTTTCTTTTAATTTTGAATCACCTAACTATACTATGTATAAATTAATAAAAATAAAAAACTACTCCTAATGCAATTACATAACTAGCACAGCGGTCAAGGTTGTACTGTCTAGAGCCCGAGACCCGGGTTTGAACCTCGGGTGGGGCAAATTTTTTTAATTTTGTTTTATTTTTTAATGTAAACTAACTACACTATAACTAAATAAAAAAATAAAAAATTAAGCATAACACAATTACTATCCTAGCGTAGCGGTTAAGGTACTACACTTTGGGCTCGAGACCCCAGTTCGTACCCCATGCGGGGCACAATTTTTTGATTTTTTTTTAAAAAATATATATATCACTGTCGGTTTCCTTTTCAAATTGAAACCGACAGTGGTAGTTGTCTCACTATCGGTTTTTGGTCATCACTACTCGTTTTCTTAAGCCAATAGTGATGATTATATATATATGTTTTTCTTTTTAAAACTGAATAAATTCACGCATTTATATTCCTATTGCACCTATGTTCAAATGGCTTCAAATTTTTTTTGCAACCATGTACATCCAAATTATGGCCCCACAGAAGATCTTAGGTTTTTTTATCATTTTCTTTATTATTATATTTGTCTTTGTGCTAGACGGGACAAAAGAGGCCCAATTATATGTTGGACACACTAGAATTTTGCATCCACCTCAACCAAAAATTGGTCCCTAGGGCACATGATATCATGTGGAAAAGTTTAGCACCATTCTGGATCATTTCGGGGGTAGGCTCAGTTCAACCTCTAATTAATCGATCACATCGCGTGGAAATTCAATTAAACATCAGAAAGTACTAAACCATCTTAGAAAAATCCCAAACTTGGTGGTTCCTTCACCCGTGGCACGTGCAAGCCTAAGAAAAAGTTTGAGACCAATACGACACCGAAATGCATACAAACCACAGAAACCTTGAGAACCTAGGTGTGTAGTCATTTTAACATGAGACGACTTCTATAGATTTGTGAAGCAGGTATGTACCGCCTATGTCCAAATGGCTTGAATTTTTTTTGCAAGTATGTACACCCAAATTATGTCCCCACACAAGATGTTAGGTTTTTTGGATCATTTTCTTTATTATTATATTTTCTTCGTGCTAAATGGGACAAAAGAGGCCCAATTACATGTTGGGCACACTAGAATTTTACATCCACCTCGACCAAAAATTGGTCTCTAGGGCACATAAGACCTAGTGGAAAAGTTTGGCACCATTCCAGATTGTTTTGGGGGTAGGCTCGGTTCAACCTCTAATTAATTGGTGACATCGCGCGGAAATTCAATTAAACAGCAAAAAGTACCAAACCAAAAAAAATCCCAAACTTTGTGGTTCCTTCACCCATGGCATGTGCATGCCTAAGAAAAAGTTTGAGACCAATACGACACTGGAATGCATATGAACCACAAAAACCTTGGGAACCTAGGTGTTTAGTCATTGTAACATGAGACGACTTCTATAGGTTTGTGAAGTAGGTATGTACCGCCTATGCCCAAATGGCTTTAATTTTTTTTGCAAGCTTGTACATCCAAATTATGGCCCCACACAAGATCTTAGGTTTTTCTAATCATTTTATTTATTATTATATTTTTCTTTGAAATAAAAGGGACAAAAGAGGTCCAATTACATGTTGGGCACACTAGAATTTTGCATCCACCTCAACAAAAAATTGGTCCCTAGGGCACATAAGACCCTGTGAAAAAGTTTGACACCATTTCAGATCATTTTGGGGGTAGGCTCAGTTCAACCTCTAATTAATCGGTGACGTCGTGTCAAAATTCAATTAAATCGGAGAAAGTACCAAACCATCTCAGAAAAATCCCAAACATGGTGTTTCATTCACCCGTGGCACGTGCAAGCCTAAGAAAAAGTTTAAGATCAATACAGCATCGAAATTTAGAGTTCTTGTTCCACAACACATGAATTACATGACAAACACAAGCCGAACTAAACTTAAACCTTGCAAATTAAACCTAAACAAACAGTAATTCAGGGGTGGATGCGTAGCACCATACATTTGCATCCAAGCATGGTAATTGACAAAGGCCAATGCCCATACGATTGCACTCTCTCGTGCCTTCAAAGACCGGTGACATGGTCGTCCATAGATGTAACCTACTAAATGACTATTGGCTCCGTTAGTAAATCTTATGCAGCACTGGCATCCTGTAGTAGTGTGTTGGCTGAGGTTCCTAGTATAGTACTCCTAGTCATACCCGAGTCTATTTGAAGCTTGGTCTAGAATGGCCAACAAGCCCAATGCAGCATATGTACTGTCATGGAGCACCACCTACAAGCGGGCAAAAAAAAATGAGAGATCGTTATTACAATAACAATACAATAAATAACTATGACTCAGGTATCAGTGACGTTGACTTTACCACGTCCATTTGGTTATAGCTCGCCTAGTATTCGCTTACTTGTAGAATGGGGACATCACCAGCACGCAAAGTTTCTATCTTGATGTGCGAGAAATCGGGCACCTGATAGCAAATGTGCTGAAGTGCCACCAAATAGTTGCGCACGGCAGAGAACTGGGCGCTTCTCCTGCTAGGCATCTGTGATCCCATCCATCGAATAAATTCCTGATGCCCTGATGGTAGCCTCAAAGGGATGTAGAAGTTTAGTTCACATGTCCAAGTTTGACCATCATCAGCAGATGCCATATTCTCAACGATGTCCGATACCATGAGCAAGCTAAGTGCTGCTTGCAGCCACTCTATCGAGCTATCGTCTACGACATATGCAACCATGATATTATTTGAATGAGTCCATATGTATTATGAAACAACACTTATTACATAATTTAAACTACAATTATTAATTAATTAGCATCCAAAAATAAGATGTTGGAAAATATTTCATACGATAGCTGGAATAGGGTGGCTTGGAATGGCCACATTAGGATTGAATGGATCATCGCTAGGGTGGAAACCTGGTTCTTGTAGTGGGGGAGGTCCGTTCATCCCACCTAATAAAATTTAAAAAATATGACTATAAATATATATTTCATTATATCAAATGTGCCAAGTAAAATGTAGCAAACTAAATAAATATTCATCTATGCATATATATACATAGCTAGAATATGGAAGAGGAGAATATATATATTGCATTGTACTTAATAAAATTCAAGAAATATGAATAGAAAAAATATATACTACATTATATAAAATATGCCAAGTAAAATGTCGTAAACTAAATAAATATAGATCGACGATGCATATATATAGCTATAATGTGAGAGAGAAGAACATATATATACCTGCAATGAAATATTCAGAAGCCATGACCACGTAGAGTGAAAAGAGTGAGAAGTGAGAGTACGTGAAACTGAGAAATGAGGGTAAAGTGAGGGTGCATGCGTGTGTATGTTCCTGGTTCCTTTTTATAGGGGGCAGACACATCACTGCCGGTTTTAAAACAAAACCAACAGTGATGCGGACAATACGTACTTCAATGCATGCATGCATACAACAATAAATGCATTGCATGCATGCTGCAATAAAGGTCGTTACTTAAGAAAAGAATAGTAATCCTATGATCTTTATTTAATGCTCAAATAATGTCCAAAAATTTCATATCAATTGCATAATTTCCTATATGGGTACAAAAACACCGTCGTCCACCTAAAAAATGCTAGATAATTAATTATTAGGGTACCATATATATGTAAAATATCCATACATGCATTGCCATTTAAAGAGACAAACATCGATATATATATATATATTTTGGTTATGGAAATACAACATAAAATAACAGAAACCTTGAAATAAAATTACATATACGATAACAAAGACATGACACTAAAATTAAATATATGATAATAGAAACCTATTTCCATCTAGGTTAATGTTACAATTGAAATGTACAAACACATTTAAGATAACCACCTTAGATGCATTCTTCTAACACCCAGATAGGGTCAAATAGCCGCCAGAGAATGCCAAAGATGGCTGACGAGCTACGCCTTCGAGAAACTAGTGGAGAGGCTGCCGAGCACTGTTGAACACATGCCTCTCTAGATTAACAGTTCAGAGCACATGAGACAGTTGCTAAGCAGCGATGAATCTATGTTGCTCTAGTTAGATAGTCTAGAGCACATCGAATAGGATGACTCTGTCAACCTCGTGGCATCCCAAAGCTTCGGCATTGCTCTATCTTCAGAAATATTCTTCTAGTACCTATTGTGTGCACCATCCTTGCGGATGACCACACTTATTGAAATTTGTATGCCAATTTCTACCATAGAAAGGCCATAGATGTGTATACTAGCTAGAGAAAATGAAGTGAGAAATAAGCAACAAGAGGGTGGCAAGACTTGGCTGTTGAGAGTCTAGCTCCTGGCCGAGGGCCATTTTATTGAGGCTAGCAGTCATGGTACATTTTTATTTTTGAACTAAAGCTATCGGGGTAGGTGGGAGCAGTGCTCCTACTATGGTGGTCAATGGGAGCACTGTTGGCATGTGAGAAGCATCTAGACATCACTGTCGGTTTTAGTTTAAAAACCGACAGTGAAGGTTGCCTTCTGTGCCGATTTTGGGAATCTACAGTGATAGCTTCTATTACTATCGGTTTTTAAACCAAAACCGACAGTGATGGGCCCTGCCATGCTGACACCCGGCAGCTAGGCTGCCTACCGTCGTAGCCTTTTTATAAAAAATATAAAAAAAATCCTGAGCCTAGGTTCGCGGTTCTTAGTTTGGAGCCTTAACCACTGTGCTAGAATAGGGATTATGTTATAATTAATTATACATTTTCTTTTATCCCATTGTAACGCACTGCTAAATAATAAATGCAAAATCAAAAAAGTTTGGCCCACCTAGGATTCGAGTGCAGGTCTCGGAGTATAGAGTGCGCGACCTTAACCGCTGAGCTAGGATAGGGAGTTCGATTAGTTTGCTTTTCTTTCTTTATTTGTTAATAGAAATAATGCAGTTAGTTTATATTATAAAATAACATAAAAATTTGTGTCTTGATTATTTAATTCTATGATAATTAATTAATGGTCTATAATTATCAAATAATAGTGTTTGTGAACATCATCTCAATATTTGATTACATAGTCAAGAATTAAATTATAGAGATGCACACAAAATATAAATTAGATATTCAGTGTGAATTACTGATACAACATCTGAATAATGATTATATAGTTAATAATAATCTAACTATCTTCATCGAGTCCAACAATAAGGGCCTCATCGTGATCACGCCGGACATAAGCAGGTTTGTCACCCTCTTAAAGGATAGGTAGGGGTACGTTTGCCTCGAATGTAGGTGTTTCCTGATAGCCCCGGTAGTCTTCTTCATCCGTCACTCCATCGACACCGACAATCTTCCTTTTTCCTACCAGGACTAGTTTTAGCTTTGCTTTTGTCTTGTTGTCTCCTGCATAGAAGATTTGCATAACGTCTTTTACAAGGACGAAGGGGTCGTCTCTATATGCAGTCTTGGTGAGATCAATGGTAGTGAACCCTTCTCTATCGATGATGATTTCCTCGAGCCAGACCCACTGGCAGCGAAAAAAGCTGCCTTCAACTGACCGTAGTTTAGCTCCCATATCTCCTCTATAAAACCATAGTACGTCGCCTACACGTTGCCATTTTTGTCATGAGCATCAAAACGAACACCACTGTTTTGGTATGTGCTCTTTCCATCTTGCTTTTTTGTGTAAAATGTAAATCCATTGATCTCGTACCCTTGATACTTAAGCAATGTACTCGAAGGTCCGTTGGCTAAGATATCCAGTTGATTACCCAATGTTGTTCCAATCAAGCGACATTGCAACTAGCTGACAAATTCCTCCTTATGTTTTTTATCAAGCCAAGCCAGCGACCTGCTCGGATACAAAGTTTGCAGCAATTGCCTATGCTCGTCAATGTATGACATCACATCGTCTGCTTGCTGGAGAATAGAGAACTATGCCTATCTAAAAGAAACAGGGTCATCTACTATGATAGATTTCTCCTTGGTCATTCCTTTGCCACCTAGTCTTCCCTCATGATGAGATTCTAGAACTCCGACCCTATTGATGTCCAGATAATATGTGCAGAACTTAATGGCCTCCTTCGTTAACCATCCTTCAACCATGCCCCCTTCTAGCCTAAATCTGTTCCTAACATACCTTCAAGGGCAGATGCACTTAATTTGGTCAACAATATGAGCGAGCAGATGCACTTAGATATCAAAGTAAGTCAGCGGGAAATGCATCTCAAGCCTAACGAGAGTTTCAGCTATGTCTTGCTGCAGCTGGTCCAGTGTGGACACATCTATGACCTTTTTTGAGATCATGTTGAAGAACGAGCATAGCTTTATGATTGGGGCACTGACCTTTGAGGGGAGGATACCACGAAGGGCAATAGGGAGTAGCTGAGTCATAATGACATGATAGTCATGGGCCTTCATACATCGATTGTTGAACTTGAGTTCTCTCATGTTTACTAGCCTCTTTGGGTTCGCACAGTAGCCCATCGAGACTTTGAGTTTGTTGAAGAAAGAAATAAGTGCACGCTTTTCTTCCTTCTTCAAGGTCCACGACGCAACTAGAAGTTCAAACTGGCCATCCTCTAGTGCCATGGGATGTAGCTCCTTCTTGATTCCTAAGTGTTACATGTCTAGGCGTGTGGCTAGTGAATCCTTTGATGTCCCCCTGGTGTCCATCAAGGTGTTAAGCATGTTACCAAACATGTTTTTAGTAATGTGCATGGGATCAAGACAGTGGCGTACACTCAACACTAGAGAGTAAGGTAGTTTCTAGAAAGCTGATTTTTTCTTCCAGACGCTCCCATCAGGTGCTGCTACTACATTGTCCCCCTTCCTAAGGACAATCTCTAGTTTGTTGAGTTCTCGAAGTATCGTAGGCCTGTCTCGATATTTTGGAGGTAAGCGTTTCTCAACAGTCCCGTCAAAATCTTTTCTGTTCCTACGAGGGTGATCCTTAGGTAGGAACCTACAGTGTCCTATATAAACTATCTTTGAGTTCTTTGGTAGATGTACTGCATCAGTGTTGTCTAAGCACTTGACACATCTAGTATAGCCTTTTGTCTTCTCTCCAGACAAGCAACCTCGACCTAGTAGGTCGGTGATTGTAGCGATAAGTACTGCTTTGATTGTGACATGTTCCTTTTTGTACTCGTCCCAAACATCCTCCACACCATTTTCAAACATCTCCACTAGTTCATCGATCACTGGTTCCAGAAACACATCGATGTCATTCTTAGGTTGTCTTGGCCCTTGGATCAGTAGTAGCATCTGGATGTACGACTACTTCATACAGAGCCAAGGTGGAAGGTTGTATATACAGAGCGTCACTAGCCAGGTGCTATGATTACTTCTAACTTGGTCGAAAGGATTCATCCCATCTATGCTCAAACCAAACCAAAGGTGCCTTACCTCTCCAGCGATGTTCTTATAGAACACAGTATTGACTATCCTCTAGGCCTTCCCATTGGTGGGGTGCCTCATCATTGTATCTTTCTTATGCTCTTCGCCATGCCAGCGCAATAGCTTGGCTAACTTTGCACATGCAAACAGCCTATGCACCCGAAGAGCTATAGGGAAATACCAAACGACCTTCATGGGACCTCCTCTGGTCTTGGTACCCTCATCTGACAACCCTTGTACCATGGAGCTTCACACTTGGGGTATGCATCCAAGTCTTTATATTCATCTCCATGGTACAATATGCAATCATTGGAACACGTGTGGATTTTTTCAACCTCGAGGCCGATGGGGCAGATGGTTTGCTTGGCTAGGTTTGTCTTTTCTGGCAACTCGTTTTTTCTGAGAGCATTTTCCTTATTATACCAAACAACTAATCGAAGTCTTTATTGCTTAATCTGTTTGTTGATTTGAACTCCAACAGCATGATGCCAGCTTCCAATTTACTCATTGGACAATTCTTATACAATGGTGTTTTGTCATCTTGTCTCATTTTCTCTAGCTTTCTCAGTTGTCTTTCACTAAGACATACGGTCTCTACATTACATAGCAGTCGAGAAATGCCATCATTACCCTCAGTGTTGTCAGCTAGCGTGTTCCTAAACACATCATTAACTGTGGCCATAGGTTCTATGTTGACACCGGGTTCCTCATTCGCATCGTGGATGGCTATGTTAGGCATGGCCACATTAGGCATGGCCACATTATCATCGTTTTCCTACGGAACATTCACACCAACTTCGCCATGCATAGTCCACATTGTATAGTTTGGCATGAACCCCCTGGTAATCAAGTGCATTCGTACAGACTCAATTTGAGCCCATTTTCTTTGATTCATGCAATCTTTGGATGGGCAGAAGATAGGGTTCCCATTCCTAGAATGGGATTTGGCATTGGTGATAAACTGGCTGACGCAATGCATGTACCACTTATCCATTCGGGACATATGCATCCACTCTCAATCCATCTCCGCACAAAAAAATATTGAGACAGTAATTACAGAGAAATTAATAAGAAGTCGAGCTTCATGAACAACAATTGTAGCTTGAAAGTACCATTTATTCTACACTTATTTAATTTAGTCACCCCAGTTTTAGAAAACATTATTGTACACTAATTATTGAAAAATTGAAAATCATAGCCCCATAAAAAACAATTATTGCATAATAATGAAGAACGATTATTCTACTTGATGCCACATAAAAATGGAGACACTAATTTAAAAAAAAGACTAAAATTGGAGACATGACCATGAACAACAATTTAGCTCCAAACAATGTGTTGGTAGGTGACACATAGATTAATTTGCTCACCAAAATTGCAAAAGAATCTACTCTATTCTTATTAAGAACTTACTATAGCATCACATACTTACAATGATCTTGACCACTATGTAATTAGCTAGGATTTTAAATGTGTTCAAAGATACCAACCTTTTGGACGATGGATTCACCACAATTTGTTTGCAAGCCTTGCATGAAGTCCAATTGGAAAAGTGCTCTCTAGAATGGAGAAAGAACTAGAATGAGAATCAAGCAATGTAGCCATCAAAACAATGCTAATTAAGCAACAAAATCAAAGGAGTGGATGCTTGTTACTAACCTTAAAGCAAAAAGATTTGTTCCAAATCCAAGAGCTAGCTTCACGATGAAGAGCAGCTGCAACAATGGAGGGAGCAGCCCAAACACGTGCCTCTGTGCTTGGGATGGAAGAGAGGAGGAAGGAGAGAATGGAGCTAGCTTTTTGTACTACTATTTTATCACCATCGATTTTTGACTCGAACCAATAGTGATAGCACCAAATCACTGTCGGCTCTTAGTTAGAACCGGTAGTGATAAGTGGCCACCAACTCACTACCGGTGCAACTGGTTTTAGCCTAGCCCCAATCATTTCTCATTTTCAAGCTCAGAACCAGCAATGAAGGTACATCACTATTGGTTTTCACAAATCTGGTAGTGATGAGGCAGGTAGTGATATCCAAATCTATAGTAGTGAGAGTAGTCAACAGAAAAAGGCATGGAGATGCTCACCAATGAACAACAGGTAGTGTCATTGATGACCCTACATGGTTGGACATGAAGAAGGCAGCAATTGTAATTTCACACATGTGGTTGTGTGCCTCCATCAGTGGTTCCGCAGCTGCCGGCCGCCAAGGCGACGGACTTGGCACTTGTACATGGCAATAGCCGAGTCTCTCCCATCAGAACAATGACGGGTTCAGAAGATGACGAGTCGACGAGCACCGGTGACTAGAGAAGATGTGTACATATGTCACCACAATGGAGCATGGAGCCAACAAAGACAACACTATGTTGCATCGGGTATGGTGACTCCGTGTCTTCCTACAAAGCTAGACACAAGGAGCTACAAAAGATTCTCCATGACGGTGAGGCAGCAGTGGACAGCAACAACGACGGCGGCTTCATCAGTTCATCAGCAAGGTCAAAAAGCAGCGGCATGAGCTGGCTAGGGCAAGGGGTGGTGGCTCAGATGCATAGGGGTGACATGGAAGAGGCCTCGGCTTCTTATAGGGTGGTTCGGCATGTGGATACGCACAATCCCAAAGAAATTGGGACGGCGGAAGTTTTGCGGCAGAGTTTGGGTCAGACTAGAGCTAGGAGAAAGATAGGTCTCTAGCAAGTGGGTTTAGGTTGCCAGAGATCGAGAGCACGGGGTCCTCGTGGTAGAGAGAGCACGCAGGAAGGGCGTAGCTTGCTGCTCTAGGCCGCTTGCCCTTGGGCCTACACGTTGGCTGCTAGAGAGCGCGGCCTTCGCCTGGTTGGGAGAGCAGGCCAGCAGTCTGAGAAGTGTGAGTGAGGGAGAGAAATTCCTTTTCTTTTTCTACAAACTATTTTCAAACCATTTTCAAAAGGATTTTCAAATCAGCTTGTATTTGAGGAAAAAAGAAAGTACAATAAACACCAGCATGTATGCACAACCATGTTGCTACACCCTATGATGAATTTCAACTTTAACAAAAACTATTTTTTCCTATATTCTCATCAGCAAAAAAATTCAAAATTAAAACATTTTAGCTCTATTTTCTAACAAGCAAATTTTAGGGTGCTACATAAATAATGTGCCTTTATTGTTCACTACTACTTCAAATTTTCAACAAGGTAAAGGCAAAGATGTGTAAAATTGTTTGGAAGAATACCTCAAACGTTGATTTGTTTCTACATGTTGATACCAAATTTTGACCAAAGTACATAAGAGCTATGAATTTTGAAATCTACTGGAAGAAGCTGAAATATTTGCAAAGATCGGCTAAGTAAGTTGCCTTTTAGAGTCGACGAAACAATGAGACATCATCATCTCAAAGGTGAGCCTTGTCGAAGAAGGATGGCAGTGACCTAAAGCAGGAAGACACGGTGGACTTCATAGAAGGGAAAGCTTGGAGTCTAAGTTATCTTAATTTAGGATATTTTGTTTTCTTTTTCCAAAGTTTTGTATCCGGTATTGTTTGACGAGGACTTGTAGTCAAGCCTCGAGTATAATTATTGAACCCCGGCTATTGTAATAGACATATCTCATTGATCAATCAAGCAAGTACCTTTACTTTTTGGCAGACGCCAACCCTTAGGAGTAGGACTAGAGTAGATCTCGGCGAGTTCTTCGGGCAAGTAGGGCTACATCGGTTCGGCCGACCTCCGATTTGTTTGTGAGTACCATCACGACTTATACTTTATTTATAAGGCTACATCGGTTTGGCCGACCTCTTGTAAGCTTTATACAAGTTAGTTATCAACTTTTATCAGTAATTATATTGTAAGGCTGCATCGGTCCGGCCGACCTCGTATAATTCCTGATACAAGTTACATTTTGATTCTTATCAAAATTTGTAAGGTTGCATTGGTCCGGCTCGATCTCGTACAAATTTTTATACGGATTAGTTATCGGTTAAATCTATTAAGATTGGTAGTTTTTTTGCTGTTTTTTATAGATTTGCTAGTTATCGATCTTTTTATAATTAGTACTCTTACTATTTATAACAACATCACCCCTTACCCAATTAAGATTGAAATGGATCGGCTTTATATCTCTTTAAACTATCATCTTGTCACTTATCCTGTTTAGATCCCACTTTGACGATGGTTTGGGCTAGATTAGTCATTTTGTTCCAATCTTGATCAAAGATAGCATGTGGTCAAGGCGTGTTTGATCTTAAGTAAGCTAGTTAGTTGATGAAATCTAGTCTAGAACTGCTATTATGGCTGCCATCGATCCGGTCGACCCCACTATTAGCACTATAGATCAGAAATTAACCATTAACAAGTCTGCTTATGGTCAAACATAGCCTCTAGCTGCATGCTATGTTCGCATCAGCTTTTTAGCCGATCGCTCATGCTTTCACGATCGTAACATGCTTTCATGATTCCACTAAGTGTGAATAGAATCATATTCTTTGAAGGTTTAATTTGTTATCTTTATTATGGCTGCCATCGATCTGATCGAACCCCATTGTTAGAGATAATAGATTAGATATGATAGGTTTATGGATCTATCCACATTCAATGGTTGAGTGTTTGCATGTTATGAGCTTACTTTCACTGGAATAAGATATTTTAGCTGATAGCTTGCTTATTGAGAATACACTGGCTATTCATATGTTTGTACTTGTTCTTATCTTGGTTAAAAGCTAGTATGTTTCTCAATTAATATAGATGCTCTCATGTTTATTCATCACACCTTTATATGTTCTCATGATCATCGACTGTAAAGATCTATACACTTAAATATATGATAATTGCCGACATGCTTATTTTATTCGCTTTACATCATGAACATGATGGATATCGACTCTTTAGTCGATAGCCACACATTTGGATCTATCTGGAGCAACACGACATGTTCCACCTTAAATTACTGATCAATCTTTCCTCCTTGTCAATTGTAGGGTCAAACTGACTGGAATGCCTTAGGTCACAACCATCCAGTCACGTGTTTCCTTAAGCTCGAGGAGAGCTTGGGATCTGCTCCATGTGGTTTCTTTTGGCTTGCTCTACGTGTTGGCGGTGAGGCTCGGCCCATCACATTTTCACCATCAACACAGATTGGCATGCCTAGTGGGACCACAATTGTCAACATGAACAATGACACCATCCTCAAGGTCAATTTTGAGGAGCTGCCAGAAGATCAACAAACGCTCATCACTAAGGCAGCGGAGGGGTTCTGAGATAAGTGTCTGTTGTCTTACAGTAGGATGCGTGATTCAGTCATCTAGAAGATTCCACTGCCAAGAGTCCTCCTGCATGGGCAGAGCGATCCAAACGAAGAACCTGAATCTAGAATTGCTGCCTAGTTGGTTCACAAGACCGTTCATGAAGCTTTTTCAAATCACAATCATGTCTTGGCTAATTCAACTAGCAATGTTATGAAGGAAGTCTTCTCCGGAGCGCCAGTTGATCAAGTGGGACCATCTTATTTCAATGGCTATAACCCTTCGGCTGTTGGAAGTAGTGTGCCTAGTTCTAGTCAGCAGTCAAATGGTGGGCAGTTTCAGCAGCCATTGGTGTAGTAGCTTCTAGGAGAACAAGTTCAAGATCCTTAAGCTTAGCCAACAGCAGGGGGCAAGGTCAAACCCTACAAACAGTAGGGGGTAGGGTCAAACCCTGCAAATAGCAGGGGGCAAGGTCAAATGGTAGGGGCAACCACCATCACAGTAGTGACCAAATGCCCCTGTCACATAGACGACTTAGCTTCCTACTGGACAAAACCAAGCGTATTCAGTCCATCAGCCAACCTCACCATTCACTCGGCAGGTTGTGCAATGGCTGGCTCAAGGAAGATTCAATACTTCATATCAGACGCCTCAGTCAGCCCATAAAATTGCTCCATCAGTGCAAAGGATCACAAAGAATATTGATCCAAATTATTTCAATAGTCGATTGCAAGGATATGCAACTCATAATGCTTAGATCGACTATCTAGACGGATATCATTTGGTTTCTGATGCTAGCACATATGAGCTTTTGCCACACCCTAGGTACAAGAATCCTTATAATTATAATGCACAATAGCTTTAGCAGCTTCAAGCCTAGGGACAACAATCTTAGGTTCAAGGACAACAGCCTTAGGCATAGGGTCAATAGCTTCAAGTACAAGGCTCTCAGGCTTAGATCCAAGGACAACCGAGGCAACAAGTTGCTGGCATGAACACTAATGAGTTGGTCAACAGGATAACGGCCATGATGTAGAGCCAATTTGGTTTGAAGCCTAAGAATTAGGTTGGCTCCTAGCAGCGTCCGTATCCAGCATGGTATGATATTGTTGAAAGGTCCTAATAGCTAGAGGGGGTTGAATAACCTATTGAAAATTTTTACAACAACACATGTCCTCACCGTTCGGTCACACACTGCCATCCACGTGTTCCCCACGTTGAACCTCCTCCGTAGATCTCCAATGGTCAGATTCACCCACGCCAGTGCCCAAGTGACGACTGGATGCACCAGAGACATGACCAAACATGCTAGTGCCAGCCCTACTCATGCACGCGCCTGCGCCACCACTCAATAACTGAACACGCCGCTCCTCATGGTAACCCAGTGTCAGATCACTTCCATAAGCATCCAGAGGCGATTTTTGTCGACTAGACATGTCTGGTCATGCATGACCAAATGCGTCAGTGAGTTTGGTCATCTCTGCCTTGCATAGATGCTCACGTCAGTGTATGTCACCACCTAACTGGATGTAGGCCCTGCGCGTCCGGTCCCTCTTTCTCTTTAGCATCCGGTCAAAGGACTGAGGGCGGCCTTCACTACATGCCACTAACCGAACACGGGGCAGAGTCTGATCACTACCCAAGGCAGAGTTCGGTCACTGTGCAACATCTCCTTTTGATCCCAAACTTCACCACCCTTGCTCAAATGTGCTAAGCACCAAGTGTATCACCTTGTGCACATGTGTTAGCATCTTTTCATAAGCATTTCAAGGGTTTTAACACTCACTAGAATCTAAATGCATATGCAATGAGTTAGAACATCTAGTGGCACTTGATCACCTTTGCCTTGAGCTTTTTGTTTTTCTCTTTCTTCTTTTTCCAAGACCAAGCACTTGATCATCACCATCATCATGATCTTCAACATTAGCTCCACCACTTGGAATATGCTACCCTATCTCATGATCACTTAGAGCAATGGGTTAGCACTTAGGGTTTCATCAATTCACCAAAACCAAACTAGAGCTTTCAATCTCCCCCTTTTTGGTAATTGATGACAGCTCTTTCACAAAGATATGAATTGAAATTCAATTGAATCCATGTTGCTTGCCCAAGCTGATGAGGACATCAACACCAAAGACACATCCACGCCGACACAAGTACCAGTTTCTGGTCCAATTACTCGCGCCCGTGCTCATCAACTTAATCATCAAGTAAGTTCACACTTGAGTTCCTGTCCATCACATTTAGAGCATGGAGACGTGTGCACTCTTGTTTTGATTAGGAACCAGGGAAAGGACCGAAAGGGAAAAGGATTAGCGTAGGCTGGATTCGGACTCTAGGACAGCTCCAACTTGTGATGGTCACCACGGTCGCATACAGACTCAGATTAGGGCGTTCAAGTACTTCATGGAATCCTTATGAAGTCTATTTTCACATGGATCTAGAATCAAGTGCATATCTGTTCCGAGGCATCTGCAATGTCCAAATTACTACCAGGAGGTTTTCTGTCCAAAGGTGCTGCGTCGCCTTAGTTTGGCCCAATGGGCTGTGTATCATGTCAAGTCCATTAGGGATGTGTCCTAGGGTTGGAGCATGACCCCAACACCCTGGTGGTCATCCTTCCACCCTCATTTACCCCTTAGCCACTACCAAGAATAGTTGGGTTTTGTTTAGATCAAGTTTAGCTCTCGCTACTTGCTTGTAAGCGCGCGTGCTGGATCAGCCGCCCGACTTCTTGTCTCCGGAACCCCACCTTATTTGAGATTGAGTTTGAAACCTTCATCTTCATCTAGTAAATTCAGTACTTGTTATACTTGTTCTTGCTAGTTCTTCGATTGTTTGCAGGATGAGTGCCCTAGTGGCCGGGTGACGCGCTCCACATGATCATGACAGCCATTGGAGGTGGTGTATCAGTTGCTAAGGCGCAGCTTGGAAGGCTATAGTCAGGCCATGAACATTGTCTCCATCCACCAATCGAGTTATCCCACGCCCTCTCATTGAAAGATCAGGATTCAACCCTAGCAAGTTCATACCACAATCATATTTACCATGTGTAAAAGGATTTGGACAAATTTCATGAACCCGAATTGGTAGCATTAGCTCCCCCTACATATGTGCTAAGAGTTTGGATTGAAGCTTGCACATTTGCATGGATTAGAGTTGTGGGAGAGTAATGTCTACCAAATCATGCTAAGGTGTAAGAGATGGACCTTTGAAGCATCATACCAATCGGAGTGCACCAATAATATATCCTTAGCACCATGGTTAGTTAGGTACCACTTGGAATTACTTGCAAAACACAAACACTAGATACCTTATGAGATCAACAATGTATGCAAGGCTCTAGTACCTCTTGAAAACCAAACAAGTAAATCTAACTATCATCCTATGCATGCTAGTTTTTCATTTCATCAATCAAACCTACAACTAGCATACACCATACAAGCATGTATATCAAATTTAAACTTGACAAATGCAAGCAAGCATATGTAAATGCACATTCAAATGCATCAATCAAGTCCATGAGCTTGCTCCCCCTACTTGTGTGCTTAAATTTTAATTGATCCCCTTACTTTCATATTTCTCCCCCTATGTCAAAGTTCTCCCCCTTTGTCATCTTTTCACTATCTTTGTGCATTACTTCTCCCCCTTTGTCATCAATGACCACAAATGTTCAATTTTGGATAGGTTAAGATTATCAGTGTCAATCAATGGGGTGAGGATCATTTTTCCAAATTTGATCCGATCTAGAACACTTGCGAAAGATATTTAACTCGATTTGATCCAAGGGCAAGCTTTTTCACACCTCATTTCAAATGTTATCTTGACCATGTTGAGTCAAACGCTTATAGCTCATTTTCTAGATCAAACACTAGGATCACAAGCCCACAACATGTCATATGCTACCACTAGATCAAATCAAGCATTGAAGCAATAGTGGTACCATACAAGCATCAAATTCATTTGATTTTCATGAATGAGCCTATTGAATGTGAGAAATGACTAGATGCACTAAACAAATCCTTAGCAAAGGATGTATGCCATGCCAATCAACTTTTACCTTGGTTGCTTGAAGGAGAGGCATGTCATATAAGTGGGGGTGCATAAACACTTATTTGAGAAATCCAATATGTTCAACTCATTCCTTAGCTTGCAAAACCTCTTCTCATCAAGTGGCTTGGTGAATATGTTGGCAAGTTGATCTTTGATGCCCACACTCTCAATGCAAATGTCCCCTTTTTGTTGATGATCTCTAATGAAATGGTGGTGGACATCAATGTGCTTTGTTCTTTCATGTTGACCCGGATTGTTGGTTAGCTTGATTGCACTCTCATTGTCACATAGAAATGGCACTTTCTTGAACTTGATTCCAAAGTCATTCAAGGTGGCCTTCATCCAAAGAATTTGTGCACAACAACTACCGATGGATATGTATTCGGCTTCGGTGGTTGATAATGCAACACTATTTTGCTTCTTTGATGACCATGATAAAAATGATCTTCTAAGTAATTGACAAGTGCCTGAGGTGCTCTTTCTTTCAACCATGCATCCCGCATAATCCGAGTCGGAGTAACCAACTAACTCAAACTTTGCTCCTTTGGAATACCACAAACCAATATTCTATGTATGCTTCAAGTACCTCAATATTCTCTTTATAGTCTTCAAATGACTTTCTCTTGGTGAGGCTTGGAATCTTGCACACATACATACACTAAACATGACTTTCTTTTGGTGAGGCCTAGAATCTTGCAACATAAAGAAGTCCTTGTCAATCTTTTTGGTGAAAAGAGTGGTGTCAACCTTGCCCATAATGAACCCTTTAGAGAGGAGAAAGTCCCTCAACCTCTCATACCATGCTCTAGGTGCTTGCTTCAAACCATACAAAGCCTTCTTCAACTTGTACACATGGTTAGGCTTCTTGTCATCTTTAAAACCAGGAGGTTGCTCAACATATACTTCTTCATTGATATAGCCATTGAGAAATGCACTCTTGACATCCATTTGATAGAGCTTGATATTGTGGGCACAAGAATAGGCTAACAAGATCCTTATTGCTTCCAATCTAGCAACTGGGCATATGTTTCTCCAAAGTCAAGACTTTCAACTTGTGTATAGCCTTGTGCTACCAATCTTGCTTTGTTCCTTACTACTATCCCATCTTGATCTTGCTTGTTTCTATAGATGCATTTGGTTCCAATCACATTGTGGTTTTTTTGTCACTCAACAAACTTCCATACTTGATTTCTTATGAAGTTGTTCAATTCTTCATGCATAGCATTCACCCAATCAACATCCTTAAATCCTTCTTCTATCTTCTTTGGTTCTATGGATGACACAAATGAGAAATGCTCACAAAATGAAGCCAATCTTGATCTTGTTTATACACCTCTAGAAATATCTCCAATTATAGTGTCTAATGGATGATCTCTTGCAATATTGGTTGGTTAGAGTGTTGGAACATTGCTTGCACTTGCTTGATCATTAGGTTGAGATGATGTACTAGCCACTTGTTGATCTTGCACATTGTCATGAGAGCCACTTGTACTTGCTTGATTTGTATCATCTTGCACATTTGAGTTAGAGAGCACTTGCACTTGACCATCTTCTTCGTCATTCACTTGCCTAGGCCTCAATTCACCAACATCCATGTTCTTCATGGCATTTGAAAGTTGAATGCCTCTAACATCATCAAGATTTTCATTCTCATCTTGGGAACCCTTGGTTTCATCAAATTCAACATCATGAACTTCTTCAAGAGTACCACTTGCCAAATTCCAAACTCTATATGCTTTGCTAGTGGTTGAGTATCCAAGCAAGAATCATTCATCACACTTCTTGTCAAACTTGCTCAATCTAGCGCCTTTTCTCAATATGTACCCTTTGCAACCAAAAACCCAAAAGTATGCAATGTTGGGCTTTCTACCATTCAAGAGCTCATAATGTGTCTTCTCTTTCAATGGGTGACAATATTAGTGGTTTCTACAATAGCAAGCCATGTTGGTAGCTTCGGCCCAAAAGGATTGACTCACATTGTGCTCACTCAACATTGATCTTGCCATGTCAATAAGTGTTCTATTTTTCCTCTCAACAAGGCCATTTGATTGTGGTGTGTACTTGGCTGAGAGTTAATGTCTTATTTCAAATTCATCACACAACTCATCAATTCTTGTGTTCTTGAACTCACTACCATTGTCACTTCTAACTCTCTTGATGGTTGTTTCAAACTCATTGTGAATGCCCTTGACAAATGATTTGAAAGTTGCAAACACATCACTCTTGTCCATTAGAAAGAATACCCATATATATCTTGTCAGCATGAAAATGTGTCAACACACAACAAGCTGGAAGGATCTGCTTGATGGAGCTGGAGATCCTCTTGGCTTCAACGCAGGGTTAGTTGATCATGCGTATTCCTCCCGAGATGTGCCAGTCAATTTAACCCTACAATTGACAAGGAGAGAAAGTTTATCAGTAATTTAAGGTGGAACATGCCGGTCTATGCCCAAACAGTTCCAAGTGTGTCGCTTTGGGAGCAGCCAGAGGTGAAAAGTGACTGAATAGCCGATATGCACAGAAATCGGCTGTTACGGACTGTAAAGCTCATAGGTAGCGATTAATTTCATATTGATAGGTACAATACTCGTAGGTGAAAATGAGATCATTAGCTAGACAGATGTTATCAGTATAAAGCATTGAGCCAATGAATCTAATGATAAAAGATATAGCATGCAAGAAAATCGACTATCTAATACAAATGGATTTACAAACGCTCTGAATCTAATCTGTTACCACCAATAGTGAGGTTCGACCAGATCGATGGTAGCTATGATGATAGTAACAAACTAAAATTGAAGAATCCGTAAAACCATCCATACTTTGACAGGCTTTCCAAAAGACATACTATTCATGAAGGCTCGAATGAATCGGTTGAAATAGCCGATTCAAGTGAAAAGGGACTACAGCATGTGCACAATCGACTATTTCACATGGACAAACCTATAGACTCATCAGACCTAACTTGCTATCTCTAACAGTGGGGTTCGACTGGATCAATGCAGTAGTGAAAAAGACAACAAATCAAACCTTTAAAGTAAACAGATCTATTCACATTTAACAGAATCATGTAAACATGATGTAATGCACAAGCGATCGGCTATTTAGCCGATGCAGGTATAGCAAACAGTTAAGGTCACGCCTAATCAAGAATAGATCTACTAACTAGCATCCTCCAATCTATACCCGATCTTCCGAGAGGTAGCCGGTAAGTTCGATTTGTGGAGATCTCGACGTTGGCGATCCGGCTTCAAATCAGACACGATTCGAACCCTGCAACCGTTACACCACTGCTCCGTTGGTTATCAACCAAGCACAACTTGATTGACCTCGCCAAGAAGGCTTTTCCTGCAAGCGAATCGAAGAGCACAAGCAAGAAGGTAAAACACGCAATCTGAAATTGCAAATATGAATGACGCGAATATCAATAGAGGGTTCAAGAACTCAGTTCCAAAGGACTAATCGACACAGTGGAGGAGATCAAGAACGGGGGCCCTGGATCACTGCAAAAGGATTTGTCACCACAGTTACAATGAACGATTCAGTTTCTCGATGGAAAACTAAACTCTAAACAAAACCCAATTGTGTAGCAGCGGCGGCGGCTGTGTTTATAGTCTAAGACTCGACCTAGGGTTGGGGACGGCCAGGGGTTGGGCGCCCACAACTTGGGCTTAAGGCCCGACACGATACATGGCCAAGTTGGCCCAAATAGGTGACGCAGCACCTTGCCGTGGTCACACAGAATGATCCATGGACCTTCTGGAGCTGGGACCAGATCCAAAACGACGGCGTCGTCGTCCCCTTTCCAACGCATCCAAGAACGGCCCGTTTCGATGTCGTATGAGGAAGTTATGACCGAAACAGTGACGACGTGTCTGCTGAATCCGAGGACGACGTGGCAGCTGAGTTGGAAACGAATTGCAACTTGGGGAAGACCATGGCGTCGATGTGTCCAGCGTGGCGATGTCCTCATCATCCTCCCCTTCTTGAATTGGAGTCGTCCTCGACTCCATCTTGGCGATGTCCTCATTATCCCCTCCTTGTAGAATTGGAGTCGTCCTCGACTCCATCCCATCATCAGCGAACTCCTGCAAAAGGTTAGTGACAGCAGGCAATGCACCAGACATAAAAGGTTGACAAAACATAGTATAACATGGTGCATCAGGATTATCACATAACTCAGCAGTAGCAGGAGTTGTAGCAAGAAAAGCACCTCCTTTTAACTTAATCCCATTATTTTTAGCAATGTCTGTTGGAGGTTTATTTTTTATCTCATTAGCATGTTTAATAATATCCGTAGGAGACAAAGGTAGCAATGTAATTTTCTTGTCCTTATGTATGATAGTGTATGTATTAGTTCTACCATGGTGTAAAGCATCATTATCAAATTCCCATGGGCGACCTAACAAAATAGAACAAGCTTGCATAGGGACAACATCAAAATCAGCAGTATCATGATAAGAGCCTGTGAAAAAGCTAATGCGTGCTGATTTAGATACCTTAGTCTTAGCACTATTATTGAACCATTGAAGTTTATATGGATACGAATGTTGTCGTGTGGTCAAGCCAAGCTTGTCAACCAAATCTGAACTCACCAAGTTGTTGCAACTCCCGCTATCAATGATAGTGAGAACACGACAACCCTGCACAATGAGATACATGTGGAACAAATTGTGGCGTTGGATCTTCATCTCTTCTTCATGTACCACATGTGTACTCAACACACGCTGCACAAGAAGGCTAGGGTAGTCCGCGGCAGCAGCCACGGAGTCAATGGTGATGGCCTCCTTGTCTTGATCGCCCTCGATGGGATCTGCATCAATGTTAGCAGCAAGGGCTAAATCATCTTCAACATCACTAGCACTTACATATCCATCCTCGGTAGCAATGAAAGCGCGACGACTGGGGCATTCCTTCATGACATGTCCCATGCCTTTGCATCGGTGGCAAATGATTTTAGAGCTGGACGAGGAGGAGCTAGTAGAAGCACCCGGAGTGCCACCTTTCTTCAGCTGTGGAAACTGCACATTAGACAATTTACTTACCCCGGAAGAAAATGGAGGTGTAGATGGCTGTGGTGCAACAGGAAGCTTGGGCGTCTCCGGCTCGGAACGCTGCTGAAAATTCCTCCCATTGTTAGACCTGAAAGGCTGGTGTTGTTTGCGTCCCTGTACTTCTCGTTCGGCCTTAATAGCAAGATGATACAATTGGGAAAAATTGCACCATTCTTTGTAATCAAGTATGTTCTGTATATCATGGTTTAAACCACCAAAAAATCTAGCACTAGCATCATCATCATCTTCATTTATACCACAACGTGCTAAACCAATAAGCAATTGTTGATAGTATGCTTCTACTCCTTTATCACCTTGTTTTAAAGTTTGTAGTTTCAAACGTAAATCACGTTGGTAATAAGGAGGAACAAAACGAGATTTCATACGTTGCTTTAAAACATTCCAAGTTTGAGGCACAGCAGCAGCATTATTAGCATTGCAAAGATCACTCCACCAGAACAAAGCAAAATTAGTAAACTCACTAGTAGCAAGTCTAACTCTATGCTCAGGAGGAACATTATGAGAATCAAATTTTTGTTGAACAGCAAGCTCCCAATCTAAATATGCCTCTGGATCAACATTACCAGCAAAAGGAGGTAGACTAAATTTAATTTTAGCAAAAGGATCATTATTACCATGATTATTACCTCCCATGCCGCGACGATTGAAGTTGAGGCGGCGACGGGCACCACCGTCAGCATACGCATCTTCATCACCAAAAGCATCCGCATCTTCATCATCAGCACGATAAGGCGGAGGGCGTTGCTCAAGCTGTTCAATGCGGGTGACCAGATTATTCACGTTGCGCGTCAGCTCGGTCATAAGATTGCGTTGTTCAGTCATGAACGTTGCAAGCTCGCCCTTGGACACGCACTCATTGAAGTCCGTCGGAGTTCCTGCCATGGTTAGAAGATAGAAAAAGACAACACCAAAGTATTATCCCTATCAACTAAAAGGAAACAAGTGGTGGTGATGGTGGTGAAAGTGGAATGCAAAATCACAAGCGGCTTACCACCGTCTTGCCTGTATTCTTACCAACGCCAAACAGGAGGAAAACCAAAGTGGCGAAGCAATCTGTTGTTGAGCGTGGGTAACAGTTGCAAGATGAACCTGTGCTGACAGAAGAATATGTGGAGCTATGGGTAGGCACACAATATGACAACAAGGATTAGCAATTAACGAGTGCAGAGTAGCGATTGTTCAATCTGGATCCAAAGTACAAATCACAGGTGCTGGCTAAGACGTGTCGAGACGTAGCGCAACAAGGTGAAAACAAAGGACGATCGAAAGAACTCACGGAACAAGCAAATAGCCCGGATTTCGCCTTTTTCCTGAATTTTTCCCCGGATTTTTCCAAAAGGCACTAGTAGGAATCAAAAATTTTTTTTTTTACTATTTTTTTTATACTTTTCTCTGAACAAGGATCACAAAAGATGCAACCACAAAAATTGGCACCTACAACTGAGGTGGGATGTGGTCTACAGAAATTCAGCACGTTCTCTGAAAAGCGTGCAAAAACCTTGACAATTTTTTTTCTTTATTTTCCCGAATTTTTTTGGCAATTTTGACGAAACCAAACAGGGCGAAGCCGAGTTTGGGTCGGGTCCAAATGGTGTCAAGAAGCTGCACAAAAAATTTCAGATTTTTCTGATAAACGAGCGAAAAGTTATGCCTGTTTTACTGAAGGTATCTCAAGGTATGTTTTCCGTGAGGCACAACACGGCGGCGGCAGTTAGGGCAAAACGTCCCTAAACTCTAACACCGATCACAGTAGTAGGTATTCGCCTGATGATGTAAGGAGGGCTGCGATGCAGGCAAAATAAGAGCGGCTGGCAACCTATCTAGGGTTTGCGCGGCGGCGAGAAGTTACACAAGGCGGCTAGCGGGGCAAGTCGAGTAATGTGGTGGCTTCGACTTGTTGTTTGGGAACGGTGGATGGGATAGCGGCGGAAAACAAAATCACAGCAACGGGCGATTGAACTACGACCACGAACACAATCCTAAACCAGCAACAAGACTCGACCACGGACACAAACTCAACAACACGAATCTGAAACGAAATTGCAAAGGCACAAAGGGCGATAGGACAGCGGAAATTGAAATATTTTTGGGCTTTTTGTGGACTCTAGGTAATGAACAAATATGAATCTAAGGCAAACGAGATTATACCTCGCGGTAAACCTGAAATATCTGATACCAATTGATGAGTACAGGCCCGATCTTCCGAGAGGTAGCCGGTAAGTTTGATTTGTGGAGATCTCGACGTTGGCGATCCGGCTTCAAATCAGACACGATTCGAACCCTGCAACCGTTACACCACTGCTCCGTTGGTTATCAACCAAGCACAACTTGATTGACCTCGCCAAGAAGGCTTTTCCTGCAAGCGAATCGAAGAGCACAAGCAAGAAGGTAAAACACGCAATCTGAAATTGCAAATATGAATGACGCGAATATCAATAGAGGGTTCAAGAACTCGGTTCCAAAGGACTAATCGACACAGTGGAGGAGATCAAGAACGGGGGCCCTGGATCACTGCAAAAGGATTTGTCACCACAGTTACAATGACGATTCAGTTTCTCGATGGAAAACTAAACTCTAAACAAAACCCAATTGTGTAGCAGCGGCGGCGGCTGTGTTTATAGTCTAAGACTCGACCTAGGGTTGGGGACGGCCAGGGGTTGGGCGCCCACAACTTGGGCTTAAGGCCCGACACGATACATGGCCAAGTTGGCCCAAATAGGTGACGCAGCACCTTGCCGTGGTCACACAGAATGATCCACGGACCTTCTGGAGCTGGGACCAGATCCAAAACGACGGCGTCGTCGTCCCCTTTCCAACGCATCCAAGAACGGCCCGTTTCGATGTCGTATGAGGAAGTTATGACCGAAACAGTGACGACGTGTCTGCTGAATCCGAGGACGACGTGGCAGCTGAGTTGGAAACGAATTGCAACTTGGGGAAGGCCATGGCGTCGATGTGTCCAGCGTGGCGATGTCCTCATCATATAGTGCTATTAGTGGGGATCGACCGGATCATTACAGCCATAATAGTGAATCATAGACTAGATTTAACTAACCAGCAAACCTCTCCAAGATCATATGTGCCTTAACAGCGTACTATGCTACTATGCATGACCAAGATTGAAGTAGAACAGCAAATAAGACATAACCCGTCGTTCATTGTAAGAAGTATCATGTTGTGACAAAGCAAACGACAGACCCAAAGGATATGAGGCCAATCTAAATCGATCTCGACCGGGCAGGTTGATGTTGCTGCAAACTAATGACGATAAGAACATCAGCAAGATCGGTAACTTAATAAATCTACCAAAGATTGCCACTCTTAGGTAGAGCCGATAACTTGACCTTAATCTAGTTCGAGCAGTGGAGGTCGATTGGATCAATGCAGCCATACTTGAACTAGATAAGAGTCAATAACTAGCTTATACTAAGGTTCACAATGGAGGTCGACCAGAGCGATGTAGCCGTACAAACCAAAGTATAAACCATGATGGTACTTATAGACAAACCGGAGGTCGACCGGACTGATGCAACCCTGCTTGCTGAAGAACTCGCTGAGATCGACTCTACTCCTACTCCTAAGGGGTGGCCAGAGCCAAAAAAGAAAGTAACTTGTATTTGATTGATTGTGTGTCCTTTACAATAGCCGGGGTCCAATATTTATACCCAGAGCCTAAACATGATTCCTACTCAAGTATGACTCATTACAATCTTTGGTATAAAAGAAAACATTCCTATCTTAAGATAACTTGGACCATAATTTTTCCCTTTTTGTAGAGTCCAATATGTATTTCCCGACGCCAACCGTAGCTCATTATCGTTATCTGCTGACGTCATTCAAAGAGAGTTGATTCTAGTGTTGCATCTGAATCTGCTGATACCAATCCTTATGCAATTGATTCCTTGATCGGCACAATTTTGGAAGCTTCAAGTTCCCATGTTCTTCTTCTCAAATTTTGGTGTAAACACATGCCCCCCAATTTTGGGATAAAAATGATTTTATGCCAAAATTTTTATTTATCCGTTTATCACGCCACAACCATTTCGTTCCGAGATATACGCGTGGCTCCTGACTTCCTGGCCCAATCCTTATATAATATCCAATAGTATCCTTTCCAACTTACTCAGCCCGTTTGCTTTCCCCTTTCTTCTCGAGCAAATCTTAACAGCCGACGCCGCCATCACCAAAGCCTCAACCCTAGCAAATTTCCTGTCCCATCAAGCTTTCATTTGAGCGATCTTCCTCAGGTTCAAATCCATTTCGGCTGTAATGTAACAGCCAACACCGCCATCGCCAAAGCCTCAACCCTAGCAAATTTCCTACCCCATCAAGCTTTCATTTGAGCGATCTTCCTTAGGTTCAAATCCATTTTGGCTGTAATGGCGACCAGCGACCATGTCCCTAAGGTATGCTTTCAAGCCCCCATCTTCCAAGTACCTATCGCTACCCGGTATTTCCTTTCTTCTCAAATTTATTTCATCCGATTTCTAGGAAATAAGGAACAAAATCTTTATTCCATCGGCTATTGTTCCTAATGTTTATTTTCTTGGGCCTATGGGTGATCCTGATCCATCTAATTTTATCTATCAAGAAACCAACCAAATCCCCTTCAAATAATCTATAGTAGATTCATCCTCTTGGAGCACCAAAATTCCCTTTAGAAACTGGCCAAAAATGCCCAAGGGATGGAGAAATTGGTTTGGTAGGGTGTCCAAGAAAAAGGGTGGAGATTGGGAGCTTTATGACCTAAATCAATGCTTGACACTTTCATTGTCTAGAATGAAGAGGAATGATCCACTCTTGATCTCTGCATCTTATTTCTGGTCCAACACCCTAAGTGCCTTCGTTTTTTGTCATGGCCCAATGACCATCACTTTAGCTGATATTTATATGCTGACCGACCTCAGAATAATAGGATTGATGCAGCCTTATGACTTCTTAAGCACTGGATCCAAGAAATTAGCCAAGATATCAGACTGCACAGGATGGGCAAGTTACATTCTTTACCACATCGGAGATGAATCAACTGTTAGCGAAAAGGAATATGTGGCTTTCCTAAACATGTGGTTAGAAAGATTCATCTTCTATGGGTCATCTTGTGGTCTGACTTACAATCACAAACTCATGGCAGAGCATCTAGCAGTAGGCAAGGATATCCCTCTTGGAAAGTATCTGCTAGGAGCTGCTTATCATCTGATGCACCAGGTAGCTGCCCAACTACAGAAGAATGAACTAGTGCATACCATCTATGGCCCTTGGTGGTTGATACAACTGTGGCTCAACTTGTATATGCACAAGATTATAAGGCCTAATCTCAGAAACCTAAGTTTCCCTTCCTCCAACTTTGATGAGGAATATAGAGGTGAAGAAGGACGAACCCATTAGTGCACGAGCTATGGTGAGGCTGCATTGGCCATAACAATCGATATCGATGTTGGATACCTCTTCAAAAAGTTTTACAGAGGATTTGATGTAGATATCCTGACTTGGCTACACTATGATGAGGATGAGAACAATGAGCTAATCTTCCCATTCAAATTTCAATTTGAATCAGGCTGTTTGGACAAGACGGCGGCTGCAATCTTTAATTCCTTCATCAAGCCCTATGTCCTTCCAGCCGAATTTCATCATGGTCGTGGCAAAATGGCTATAGGCTCCTTCCTCCCAGGCAACCTTCCAACCTATGAGTTTTACAACCCCTCTTTTGTAGCTCATCAGTTTGGTCTTGGTAAATTGCCTCCTCAACTTTTCTTCAAGGATATACTGAGGCCAAGAGAAGGTATCAGTGAAGTACTGGAAGCCTCTAGAGTTTTTCAACTGGGATCAGATCTTCCTTCCCTTTGCTTGCATGACTGGATCAGAGTTGGCTTCTATTTCACTCTCTTCGATTCCTAGTGGCAAGAATGGCACTCCCATCTTTTCTGTGGGTTGGTCCACCCTTTATGTATAGCTCTAGATGGGGAATTTGCTTCTGACAGAGTGGTAACTTGCCATTTCTTTTTAAGGAAATTGTTCAATGAACTCTTTTACCAACTGTTCTAACTGACCCTTTCAAGACACTGAATTTGATACTCCGAGCTTGGATAGGAAGGGGCGTCCTATAGATTATCAGCCACCATGCCTAGTTTCAAGAGTAGGATCGGCCGCACCTTCATTGAAGAAATTGATGAAAACTCATGCTGCCCCCACGACCGTGACATATCAATCTTCAAAGCACAAGGCAGTCCAAGGGGCAACCTAGAAAGCTGTTACTGAGAAAAGACTTCATAGAACGAGACCATCAGCTACTCAGGTAAACAATCTATATTCTTCTCAAATTGTTGTTCCACTTCTGATCCCCTTTCTTCATAGTTATCAACCATTGCATCTCAATCGGTTCTGGGTGTGGAGTTGTTGTCCTAGGCGTTCAATTTGGCATCAACTAGACCTTCATCAGCTGATCCCCAAGAAGAGCTAATTTTGGTTGAAACAACGGATGCTTCCAAAATGGTAGAAAATGTGAGTCCTTCCATTTTATCCTTGATGCTGCCGAAGTGTTTTCTCAACAATTCTTGATTCTATTCGACTTTTATCCTTCATCTGACTTCTTACCATGACAAATACTTCCTGATGAAATATCTATGCAACAGCAGGAGTCTGACAGTCTCCCTATTAAAAATGATCCTGCTGTCGCTGACATTCAAACTTTCGATCCCCAAGTCCAGCACACAACTAATGGTAAGAAAGTCATATGCTTAGTTTATTTCTCTACAAAAACACGAACTAAAAATCTTCCCTGATGTTTGTAGATGTTAATGTTGAGAGTTTAGAGCTGATTCAACCAGACATTACTAGTGCATCATCAGTTGTCCCTTCTCTTCAAATAGAGGCTATCATAGAAAAGGTACTACATCCATTTGGCCGTTCATTTCATCATAAACTAATCCAATCCTCCTAATCAAGATTCTCTTAAATGTAGGCACTCATTCTTCTAGCTTTGAGCTATTCTTTCAATCTTGAGGAGTACCTAGATGAAGATGAAATTAGCTCGTTAGCCATCTCTTCTAAGGAGGCTCTGCCAGAAGAGACTAGAAATCGGCTAAGGGATATATTACTGATGTTTGAGAAGAATATAGCCGATTTGGTCCAAGACACTGATTTAATGCAAAGAGTCTTCTCGCTATCAAGGATAACCCATCCCCAGTTATTTCTAGAGTCTTGTCACCTTTATCCATTAATGAAGATCAAGTCCCAAAGGTGAAAAAGGCTCAGAGGAATCTATCCAACCATGAAGCTTTATTGGCCAAGAGGAACTCCAACATGCAAGAGGCCAAAAAGCTGACATAGCTGTTCGATGATTTGAAGAACTCCTCCTTCAGGATCTATCCAGAGCTGACCCAACTAGAAATCGGGTGTGCAGAACTTGAGAAGGAACTAGAGAAGGTGAAAGCTGCCATTGATAACCACAAGTCTAACTTGGCTCAAATACCTGATGCCATTAAGCAAAAGAAACAAGAACTGTTGGCCAAGGTTAGAGAAGGCACGGTCATCCGCAGTAGTCTTGAGGATATTCCTAGATCAGCCGAAGAAGACAAGCAATAAATTGTAGAAGTTGATACTATCCGGCTAGAAGTACTAAAAGCAATCTAGGATGTTCTAGACTTGTAATCTACATATTAACATGCATCTTGTGTAGAATCAATGATCACCATACTTTCCATCACCTCATTGTATTTCTTGTTTCGGCTAAAGAGCCCATTTGAAAATAGCCGATTCTAGATCTATATCCTCGATCTGATTAAGTCTGAAAACATGGCCTTTATTAAGAGAACCCCTTGATCTTCCACCCTTAGTCATCAAATGTCATATTCTCTTTAGCATTAGTGAGGTGGCGCTTCACCTTCTATTAATTACGGTTGCCTTTTCCTCGTCCTGAGGCATCCACCTCCTCGCTCCGCGGCTTCAAATACCAGCCGAGGGCTCCGGCCTCGAGCACATCTGCACTAGCAACTGTTCTGCTCCTTTGCACTTCTCCGCCCTTGTAGATTCTATAGCGGTTTTGTTCCCCTTTCTTGTAGATCCAACCAAACTCCATGGCCAGTGAGGACAACCACGGCAAACGTGCGGCGAATGAGATTCCGAAGGAGAACATGCCAGTGAACCAGTGCCTTTGACACATGAGGTGAGATCAACATCTTCTATCCATGATGATGAACTATTCTGATTGGTCTATAGGTTCAATTTGAATGATAGTCTTCGTCCTCTTCCCAGGGCTAGCGAGCCCTCCGATGCTGCATCTTCTACGTCGGCCTCATCATCGGATTCCTCTGACTCGTACGATGGCGATGACACCTGGCGCATCCTCCGAGAGTGGAGGGTGGCCCAAGACCATTATTCTGAGGAGACTCGGGAGAATGGCCAGCTTGAGATCCATCTCGGGGTCTCTCAAGCTGCCCTTCACACCACCGAAGAAGAGGCCAGTGCCGCTCAGGCGTGGCTGGCCGAGTCTGACGCCACGGTGGCGGGTAAGATGAATTCTAGGAATGCCCCCATTTTGATTTCCATTGCCTCTACATTGATAGCTCTCCTATTTCTATAATTGCCAGCCCTAACGGTGCGGTTGGAGTCCCTCCAACTGGTGGCGAACGTGGCCACGGATGATGTCAATGCTCGGGGTCCCCTCATCAACACTCACCTCCACGACATTTTGGCCTATGTTTAGGAGATCGCCCTTCACGGCGTTCATCATGGCGTGTCAGTGGCGCTGGCTATGGCGCAAGTCTAGCTCAGGTATGAGCTCCACGCCATGAAGACTGGCTTCCCGATGGGTGATGGCCTCGAGGAGCGTGAGGATCTGATCGAAGAGTTTATCATCGCAGCGGAGGCCATTGTGGACATCCGCTCAGGATGTGGTGAACAAGGTCTTTGTTTAGTTTGTACTTAGGGCAAACTTAATGAATGGAATCTTCTGCTCTTCTATAACCGTGTCTCAGTGTAATGCCTTTGTATATGTCATGATTGTCTTCATTTTCACTTTTGCTCTATAGGTAATACATATCGTATGGGCTCTTACATCTTCGGGTTTATTTTGAACTAAAGGTGATACCTTTCTGGTACCGGCTATTCGAGCCGATGACTAAACGAATTGGCTGTCAAGTGTTGATCAAACACTAGGATAATATCCCTTTAAACATTTTTCATCGATCGCTATTGATAGGTTGCACCAAAACTTTTTAGATCAAAGATTAAATAGTCGGTCGATCTAAGCCAAACATCTCATCAAGCAGAACAACCTCTAATAAATTTATCAACTCTAGTTTGCACTTAGGATCCAATTTAATGCTTACATACATCGGTATAGGCTTATCTTCATGACCAATATTTATTTCCCATAATTCACCGGCCGATGCGAAGCCATGATTATCCATTAAAACAAACTCTTAGAGCCGATTGCTTGGATCGGCTGTTGGCTTTCATTACTGATCTTAATGAAGCCTCCTTCCCCACAACTTGCTAGAAAAGCATTCAAAGTCTTCTAGCTCCCAAAATACTATATCGGCTGTTGCGATACTCACAGATTCATCAGCGCGGACCAGCTCGACATCATCTCCATGCCATCGAATCAGACACTGATGCATGGTTGATGGCACACAATAGTTTGCATGAATCCAATCATGACCAAGGAGTAAACTATATGAACCTTTTCCATTGATGATGAAGAATGTGGTGAGCAGAGTCTTACTCCCTATTGTCAGTTCGATGTTCATTGCCCCCTGGGTCTTAGATGCATTACCCCCAAAATCCTTAAGCATCATGTCAGTCTCAATCAAATCTCTTGGTCCTTTACCAAGTTTACAAAAAGTGGTGTAAGGCATAAGATTGACAAAGCACCTCCATCCACCAACATCTTGTTCATCGGCTTCCCATCAACAAAACCTTTTACATATAAAGCCTTTAAGTGTCGATGCTTGACTGGCTTATCGAATATAGCCTGCTGTATAACTGTCAACTTGGTAACTATTTCTTCATACTTCGATTCATTGAAATATGAATAAACTTCTTGATCTGCTGGAGCTTTGAATTCTGATGGCAATAGAAAAGCCATTTGAAAATTAGCCGATGGTTGCCTTCTATCGGCTGTTTGCTTAGCACGCCACACTTGAGGTCTACCAAATGATGGAGCTTGTTCCAGTTCTTTATTCCTTAGCCGTTGCACTCTTCTTTTCTAGCTTCTTATCAAACCTCCTGGACACCATTGGCCCTCCTACCAAACATATTCTTCTTCATTACTCTCTTTTTCATGATTAGCCTAGTTTTGATTGACAACTCGCTTTCCTAACCGATCAAGAACACTTCTATTTTTTAAGCACTGATCCATGTTACCATGATGATACGCATCTTGAGCATGGATAGACCGGCGGTTTGCTTAAGATTGCCTAAACTCCCAATATTATTCGCTACACTCTGGACAATTATTTTTGGTAGGCAATTTCAAACCTTCGTTCTAGCAATGTCTGAAGAAAGGACAATTCCAATGTGATTCGGCTTGTTTTCTTTCGTACCTCTCTTTTTCATGTTGACGCTGGTATTCTTGCTCTTCTAACCAATGCTAGTAATCCTCTTCCTTTTGCCACTGCCATTTATTCAACAAACTTCAAGATGTAACACACGGCCTTATCGCCCCATCCTTTGATGTCTTTCCGTGCTCATATTGGCTCTTTTCCTCGTCACAACGCCTTCTAATCTTTCTATATTCATCAGCTGATATTTGCATCTCGGGATCAGCTGTTCTAGTTTCTCTTGATCTGACTGATGTTAGGACTTTAGTCTTCCCCTTGTTTAGCCTAGCATCGACCATGTTTTGATCTCCTAGGCAAGGATTATTGTCAACTTTCATCTTCTGAGGCGTATCAAATTTGAGCCTTCCTTGCTGAATAGCCCTCTGTATATGCTGTCGGAAAACTCTGCATTCATTAGTAGAATGAGATGTAGCATTATGAAACTTGTAGAACTTCTTATTCTTCAACTGATCAGGGGGCAACATAACATGATTATCGGGCAACTTGATTTGTCCCTTCTCAAGCAAGAAATTAAAGAGCTTGTCTGATTTTGTGATGTCGAAGTCATTGCTTTCTTTGATTTCTCTTCCCCAAGGATTTGGCACCATTACTGTCTTCTTACCCCCAATTCCATTTGGCCGCAGCATCCTCTTCTTCTTCATCGTCCTCATAGCATTCATCGACTAAATATAGATTATAGGCTTTGGCCATTGTGGTACTTTTCTAGAATCGGGTATCTCTGCGTATATTCTGGAATTGGATATTGAGCACTGCCACTCGTTGAGCCAATTGACCCAAGTTGTCAAATTCTTGTCCTAGCAGCTTCTCTCTCCATGTTGGCAACATTCCTTGAAAAACCAAAGCAGCTAGCTGATCATCAGTTAAGTTCAGTGAGAAGCACAAATTTCTGGTCTCTCAGAATCTCTGAAGAAACTTGATGCCTGATTTATTAGTTCTCTGCCTTATAGTTGTCAAATCGGTAATCTTCTTTTCTCCTGTCCCTGTGTAAAAATATATATGAAACTTCTTCTCTAGGTCAGCCCAATTGGCAATGGAATTAACTGGTAGTGATGAAAACCAAGTGAAGGCTAGCCCTGATAGAGACAAGGAGAAGAAACAAACTCGATGGGCCTCTTCAATGGATGCTTTGCCCAACTGTGTAAGATACCGACTAACATGTTCTATTGTGCTTGTGCTATCTTGGCCAGTGAACTTAACAAACTCTAGGAGCCTATAATTTGTAGGAAAAGTGACAAAATCGTACCATTCTAGATATGGGCATTTGTATGGGAAGGTTAGCCCTTTTGGCTTCAAACCGAACTGATTCTTCATCATCTCGGTCACTCTTAGCAACAACACATCAGCATTTGATTTTGGATTTCTCTACACCTGCTGACCCATTTGTGGATCAAAATTCTGGGTACCTTGGTACCCTAGATTTAGAATCATGTGAAGAGTATTGTAATCTGTGCCATAATGATATCCTTATGGAATTTCTGTCTGTTGGGTCCTTTGTTGGTTTGCTGCTTGAAGTCTCTAGTTGTAGACGTTAGGATCTATATTTCTATAGATCCTTTGAATTGATGGTGCCATTTTTTGAGCGAACGGTGGTATGTGGCCTAATGTGCCAAAATTACCCATTTGATTCTGACCTTGCCCTATCGGTTGTTGCACATGCTGCACTAATGACCTAGGATTATGTTGTATCTGATTATTAGTAGCACCTTGAATTTGCTTGGATGAGCTCTAAACTACCTGGATATCATCATTACTAGCTGTTGTTGCTTCTTGATGGCTAGTACTAGCTTGATTAGTCCCCTGAGTTGATGGATGTGGAATGTTGTAATAAGCCGGCCCAACCTGATCAATTGGAAAACCATGAAACACCTCTTTCATGGTGTTGTGGAATGTGTTCAAGAAAACTTCATTATGGTTCGTTATGGCATCATGAATAGATTTGTTTATAGGTTCCATGAAGGAACGCCTGTCTTCAACTTCATCTGCATCTATCTGCCCATGCAACAGAACTCTTGGTAGTGGATATTTCTAAACAATTGTATTGTCATGTGTCTTGGTGTAGGACAACAAACACTTGTTCTAAAATTCTTCTATAGCTTTGCTGATGACATCTTTATCTCCATCAGGTAAGTCTTCATAAGGTACCATAAGGATGTCATTGTTGTTGTAAGCCGCCATGACGATTGTGGGGTCCCACCAGGCGTGACAGAACATGTGTCAGCATGAAAATGTGTCAACACACAGCAAGCCAGAAGGATCTACTTGATGGAGCTGGAGATCCCGCTTGGCTTCAACGCAGGGTTAGTCTATCCTGTGTATTCCTCCCGAGGCGTGCTAGTCAATTAGACCCTGCAATTGACAAGGAGAGAAAGTTTATCAGTAATTTAAGGTGGAACATGCCGATCTGTGCCCAGACAGTTCCAAGTGTGTCGCTTCGGGAGCAGCCCGACGTGAAAAGCGACTGAATAGCAGATACGCATAGAAATCGGCTGTTATGGACTGTAAAGCTCATGGGTAGTGATTAATTTCAAATTGACAGGTACATTACTCGTAGGTGTAAATGAGATCATCAGCTACATAGGTGTTATCAGTATAAAACATTGAGCCAATGAATCTAACAATAAAAGATATAGCATGCAAGCAAATCGACTGTCTAATACAAATGGACCTACAAACGCTCTAAATCTAATCTATTACCACCAATAGTGGGGTTCGACTAGATCAATGACAGCTGTGATGATAGTAACAAACTAAAACCGAAGAATCCGTAAAACCATCCACACTTCGATAGGCTTTCTAAAAGACATACTATTCGTGAAGGCTCGAATGAATCGGCTGAAATAGCCGATTTAGGTGAAAAGGGACTACAACGTGTGCACAATTGACTATTTCACATGGACAAACATATGGAATCATCAGAATTAACTTGCTATCTCTAACAGTGGGGTTCGACCGGATCGATGCAGCTGTGAAAAAGACAACAAATCAAACCTTTAAAGTAAACAGATCTATTCACATTTAATAGAATCATGTAAACATGTTGTAGGCGCTAACGCACAAGCGATCAGCTATTTAGCTAATGCAGGCATAGCAAACAGTTAAGGTCACGCTGAATCAAGAATGGATCTACTAACTAGCATCCTACAATCTATAGTGCTATTAGTGGGGATCAACCGGATCGTTATAGCCATAATAGTGAACCATAGACCAGATTTATCTAACCAACGAACCTCTCCAAGATCATACGTGCCTTAACCGTGTACTATGCATGACCAAGATCGAAGTAGAACAACCGATAAGACATAACCCATCATTCATTGTAAGAAGTATCGTGTTATGACAAAGCAATCGATGGACCCAAAGGATATGAGGCCAATCTAAATCAATCTCGATAGGTAGGTTGATGTTGTTGCAAACTAATGATGATAAGAACATCAGCAAGATCGATAACTTAATGAATCTACCAAAGATTGCCACTCTTAGGTAGAGCCAATAACTTGAAATTAATCTAGTTCGAGCTGTTGAGGTCAATCGGATCAATGCAGCCGTACTTGAACTAGATAAGAGTCGATAACTAGCTTATACTAAGGTTCACAGTGGAGGTCGACCGGATCGATGCAGCTGTATAAACCAAAGTATAAACCATGATGGTACTTACAGACAAACCAGATGTCAGTCGGACTAATGCAGCCATGCTTGCTGAAGAACTTGCCGAGATCTACTCTACTCCTACTCCTAAGGGGTGGCCAGAGCTAAAAAGTAAGTAACTTGTATTTGATTGATTATGTGTCCTTTACAATAGCCGGGGTCCAATATTTATACCCAGAGCCTAAACATGAATCCTACTCGAGTACGACTCATTACAATCTTTGGTATAAAAAAAACATTCCTATCTTAAGATAACTTGGACCCTAATCTTTCCCTTTTTGTAGAGTCCAATATGTATTTCCCGACGCCAACCGTAGCTCATTATCGTTATCTGCTGACATCATTCAAAGAGAGCCAATTCTAGTGTTGCATCCGAATCAGCTGATACCAATCCTTATGAAATCGATTCCTTGATCGGCACAATTCTAGAAGCTTCGAGTTCCCACATTCTTCTTCCTAAATTTTGGTGCAAACATATCTAGTGTAGTCATCCACTATCACAAAGCCATATTTGTTTCCACTGATGCTAGTGTATTGTGTTGGCCCAAACAAGTCCATGTGCAATAACTCAAATGCCTTGCTAGTGCTCATTATGCTCTTCTTAGGATGGGTGTTTCTAACTTGTTTGCTGGCTTGACAAGAGCTACAAAGCTTATCCTTTTCAAACACTACATCTTTCAAGCATCTAACCAAGTCATCTTAACCAATCTATTCGATTGTTTCATTCTAACATGACCAAGCCTTCTATACCATAAGCAACCCATACTAGACTCAGTGAACAAGCATGTTGACAATTGAGCTTCACTAGCATTGAAATCAACCAAGTATAGATTCTCATATCTAAAGCCTTTGAAGATCAAGTTAGAGCCATCTACACTTATGATCTCTACATCATCTACTCTAAATATGCACTTAAATCCAAGATCACACAATTGAGCCATGGACAGCTATTGGTATATTTAACGCACACAGATAAATCTGCAAGCGCACGGATACCGCTGTATCTTTCATCCAGAAGTATTCCAAGTATCATATCCATAGGGAAACCTATGAGAGTAACTACGTTTAACTTAACCCAGAGAAGCAACAAGACTTAAGATAATAGGAGTATAGAGGAGATCACAAAGGTCTTCTAGTGCTAACTTTGGTAAGCTAAGTCTTCCATTGTTCAACTAGGGATATTACTAAGGGAAACACAAGCAAAGTATGTTTCCTATAGTAACTAAATCCTACTAGGCCTACAAACAGGAGGTGGACTACAAAGGATTCAACGAGGCTATAAGAGTCACCCCTGTGAGCTACCATAGATCCAGAATATTGGGTACATCCACAAATAACCTGATCTAAGCACCACGCTTACACCTACAATTACTATTTTAACCTAGAGCATCGTATAGATTAAGGCACTCAAAGAGTTATGAACCTGATGAACAATATAAACACAATGCGTACTTGAATTAGAAGTCGATTACCAGAGAATCCTCATAAACAAGCTCAAGTAGAATTTGATTCTGCCAGGGTACAAGCCGTAGAGAGAGCACCGACACGCCAGCACTTCCTCCAAACTCTTCCCTCACACTCTATCTCACTATTATTTATAAGACTAAGATCCTATGGAGGACTAAACTTCTCTTGATAGCTGGCTCTGATCCTGACGAGGAGAATATGAATTAGGGTTTTAGGATGGCTCTAGGGAGGGGGTAGGGGCTGCTATATATAGGCCAAGGTGGAGTAGGGGCAAGGAATTGAGGTGGAGTAGGGGGCAAGGAATCGCCACGTTATCGATCCACGTCAACTCCTTCGATCACCATTGGATAAACCGACCTAAAACCGCCTTCAAATCAATGGTGTAGATCTTAGGAATGAGTACGAGGCAATGGAGGGCGAGCGAGCTTCATGGTAGGCTAGCCCACTTTTGTGGCCGTTTGGCCCAAACTTCGGTGTGGTGTCTTCTAGAACCTTCTAGAGTTGTCTTTCATAGTTTTTGCGGGTTGAATCACTTGTTGTCATCGGTTTGCTTGTTTGGAGTGTATGACAATGGTCCTGAGAGCTATTTTCTAGATAAATCCTCCTGTAGTCATGAAATCACCAAAGCTCATGGAATTCATTAGTTTAAACCCCTATACCTATGTTTGTTGATGAAATTAAATATAAATGCAGGTTATGTTAATGGTTTATAATTGGTGTTAGTGACTATCAACAAGCTCCCCAAGCATAACCTTTGTTAGTCCCTAAGCAAAGCTAAACTTAGCAATGGATCAGGAGTTGCTACAATGCTTTCACGCCTCAAAAGTACACATGTGTTCAATCTAAAATTCTCCTCTGAATTAGAATAAACTGATCTAACTTTCAAACTTACCCATATTATCTTCAACCATGGGGCTTCTTAGCCTTCACTTGGGTCTTGAGCAATTGAAAGACAGAACGATCAAGTCAAGCACTATGTCTCGAATTCTTTGTTTCACCACTGTTCGAGTTTTTATAAGTTTTCAAAATAAAACTCAAAGATTCCTTTGTATGACACTCACAAGTCTCTCAATATATGTGGTATTTGTGGACCCTCACAAAGGCAACAATGATGTTATGCCTTTTCTCTTCCTACAACTAAAGCTTACATGGAGTTTATGTGTAGGGAGAAAACTAGAGCATACTTGCAATGCATATATTGTAAAGTCAAACAACGGAACCAAAGAGAGTTGAGTCATACAATCAAATCAAGATGTGCATGTGTAGATAAATGGTGGATATATATGGTGGCTAACCTAATTCTACTTTGCTCCTTGAAAACTTGTCTCTCTTTTGAAACTTGGAAATAATTTTGCAAGAGAGCAGGGGCTATCTTATTCATCTCTTTCTTTTCTTTTAGGCGGGCATCTAAGTACCCATTGTTTTAGATATCTCGAACGCTTGTCAATTTTTTCTCAACTCTCTTTTTTTTATGAATAACTTTTGCATTGCCCATGTCTCTTTTCCACAACAAAACTTTGAGAGAGATATCAACAAGAACTTTGGAGCATTTATTTTGAGTGGATGGAAAACCTATCAAACATGTTTTTGTATTCACTCCCAGTGTAGGAGTAAAACATTTTTGGGTGGATCTAGATGGAAGGCATGTTTTTGCGCCTACCCCTAGTGTAGGAGTAGTGCATATTTGGGTGGTGTGTACATGATCTTTATTTTAAGAGCATGACAAACCTCTCATAAGGGTCAACAAAGCTTGACAAAACTCAATGCAAAAGCAAGCAGCATATATGTGTAAGTTTTTGTAGCCTAAATAACATGTATGGCTTTGGTAGGAATTCAAGCTTTGTCATACAAGAACTCATTGTATAGCATTTTTTTGTTTTTCAAAAAGTAAATCTCTAGAACTTTATTATCACTTGGAACAAGATGAACAGTAGCTCAAACCATCTCATATCATATCCATTAATTACCTAGACTTAGATCAAGCATATGCTACCCATAAGTTTCAAGTTCAGAGTAAATCCTTATATCAAAACAGTCGTATCCAAAACTCAGGAGAATTCAAGGCTAAAAACTAGGTACTTGAAAGGAATTACAATAGAGCAACTATTCATCATTTCCATTTAAGAGATTATTCTGAGTCCTCTTTATTTTATTCAGCTCTCAAATTAAAGCAACCTAGATACACACTCTTTTTATTTTGTTTTTAATTTTACTAGATCACATATTATTACTATAAATGACTAATGCAAAGATAAATTTTTATTTTGTTTTTCATTCATCATTATTCTAACTGTTAAATGAAACCAAAACTAAAACAAAAGGGGAAAGAATACTTACCTAGATACATGGGAGTGCTTCTCCCCCAAGCTAGCTCTTCCAGTGAGGGTTCAGTGTTTTAGGTTCTTCAAGCCGGACTTCTCCTTGTAAAGTTTATTGACCAAATACCTCGGTTTGCTCTGAAGAGAGGATTCCTGTGATGACGCCTTTAATGGTGATGTCACCTCCTTCCACCAAACCCATCTTGGTTTTGAGTTTGGACTTTCGTTTGTCAGGTTTGGAACACTTGTAGAAATTTAGAGAATCAACTAACTCTCCCATACTTTGCTTGAAGTGTGTCCTGCTCATGAGACAAGGTAGAGATCAAGTGCATGGGCTCTGTTGGTGATAAAACTCCAACAGAACCAAAATTTTATTCTTCCTGTCCAACCTTAGGCACATTGAATATGATGAAGTTGATGTTTATGTGCTTTGTTCAATTACAACATGGGTGATAAGATCAGAAGATTGAGTACGAATGTAGCATTTAAGTACATTTGGCTAAAACAGTTGAATTGCTTAACTCATGGAAGGATCGTCTATCTATGCATAATGTATCAATCTTTACTTGATTATGACTATCATCTTCCTGAGATAGGATGTGCAATGTTTTAGCTCATTTGGTTAAAACTATGAGATCAAGAAAGTGGTGCTAGGAACAAGCTTAGAGAACATGTTGAGTTAGTCAGGTTGGATTAAGTGATGGAGTTGTAACCCAAACATGTTTTGTTTCTTATTTATGTGCATACCAGAATCAAGGAAAAGCCTTTTAAGTAATGACCATTTATCTTAGGATGTTACCTTTGTCATTGGAGCGTGATGACACCATGTGACAAAGAGTAAGTGACTCATGATGGTCTTCCCCTTTTTCTTGAAGTTTTCCTTGTTCAGCTAGCCTCACAGCTTGAGTGTTCATGAGCTTTTTGTTTCCTAAATTGCACCCCTTTTTTCTCATCCTTTTGTTATGCCATCTTTTTGCTCTTTGATCTTGACATCTTGTTGGACCTTCCGCTCCACTCATTCATTGTTGTATGCCTCAGATCTATTGATTGGTTCATCCACTTCCTATGAGTGAGTGCTTTGATTACTGATTGTGTTTTATGGCACTGATGAGGACATCCCCAGCATTGACACTTCTCCCACATCTAAACAAAATGATATTGACATTGTTGGACCTATTACAAGACAACGGGCAAAATAGTTGGGGAAGGAAATAAATGCTCAGGTGAACGTTAACCTTTCATTCGTTAGAAACAATGTTGAAGATTCATCAATGCATTTAGGTTGTTGCTTTATTATTCTTAGGAATGATGGAGCATATGAAAGTGCATGGGATGATGATAATTTTAATCCACAAGTGTTGCTCTAGTGAATTCTACAAGTGCAAAATTCAGGGCTAAAAAGGTGAAAGCTATCCCTAAATATATATTACAATTTACATCTTGAATTGTTATATCATGTTTTCACTTCTATTTCAGATTCCACTTAACTCATGGATGTGCAAGGCTGCTACAAGTATTAGGAAAGAATATGCAACTATGTTCAATCAAGACAAAAGCTAAAAGAGGACCGACATCTGTGAATTATGCTCAAATGCAAATCAAGGATGTCAATGCCACCTATTAATTAGGTCCAAGAAGATGGAAGGAGAGCATATACTATTGTTCACATCAGTCTATAGGCCTAGGAAGCCCAACCACTTTAGGAAGCCAACAGTCATGCTATTTTACTTTCCCACTGGCAGTTATCACTTATGTTTGAGTGTAAACTGAAAAGCACTCAATTAAACTATAAGTATGATTGTAATAGGATGTGAGAGGCATCTTTTGGCTATCAAATTTTGTGTAAACACTTGTGTTCTATTTAGAACAACCACACGTGAGTCTTGAGAGGCTTGCGAAACTTGTTTTTTCGATTCCTGAGGGAGTTGTAGAACGTCGAACTGCGGTTCACCTAGTTTGTGCCTTCACATCTTTACGGCTTGATTGCATGGGCTGGCATCTTTGGTGTGTGGAAGGGCGATTGTCTCAGTAGTTTGTTGTGAGTATAGAACTCATGGTGCACTGCCTCGTTGTCAAGTCATGCAGCAATAGTTGTCAAGTTTGTGGATCCTTCGAGAAGATCGGGCCACAACTACTCATCACACGCAATCCCTAGGTGTGTGCACATCATATGGTATTAGAGCCTCCGATTACTCGGTAGGATCATTCTTATTTTGGTATGATAGTTTGTTCCTTTTCTTATAGTCCACAAACAGCCACACCACCAGCAAATTATATACCTATCATTTCAATTTTGCATCTGAATTTAGTTTGCAGCTTCGAGTTTTAATCCGTTGAGTCTTGTCTAGTTGCTGGTTCTCCTTTGTTCTTTACTGCAGTTGATCATAAATCACATCATTTATATGCTGCAATTTTTTTCCTTGTGATTGTGCATCGCTATCCTAGTTCCCAAATACATAAACCCGATCATTCAGTCATCTACTTTCTCTTTTCACGAAATGCTTTGCATCAAGTTCCTTCGTTGTTTCACACACCTCAACCTATAATTTTTTTAGTTGTACTGCATCCATATTGCAGCAAGTAAAAAAAGAGGTACAAAAAAAGAAGAAAAACAAAACAGAAAGGAAGTGTTCCTATTCTGAAAAAAAGTATTGAAAAAAGAGATCGTGTTAGGATTGCGATTCAGTTGATGCAAAGTGTGTCACCTCTAATTTTAGGTGCTAAGTTCTTTCCATCCACATAATTCTTCCGAGAGAATATCATCGGTAGTCCACCGAGGGGTATCCCACGATGGTAGATTTGTCGGTGGGGATGCGTGTAATCAGGAACCGGATGGTGACACAAGGCGCAGAGACAATGATTTAGACAGGTTCGGGCCGTCTAATCGACGTAATACCCTACGTCCAGTGTCTTTGGTGTATTGTATTGAATACATGAGTCAAGTAGAGGACCCCTGCCTCTCCTTATATACTCTGGAGGGGCAGGGTTACAAGTAAAGTATCCTATTTGGTACTATACAATGTCTTGCGGTGCACGCCGAGCAGCGCCGTGCACGCCTTGATCTTGTGGGCCGGGCCACCTCCGATGGTGCGGCCCAAGTCTTGGGGTCCATACCCCCATAGCTAGTCCCCGAGCCTGACAATAGGTGACATAGTCATGTGGTGCCAGGGTTAGAAAGTAGAAGACCAGCCGAGCAGGCAGCCAATCCCCGAGCGTAGCCTTGAGATGAGAACAAGCACATTCACCGCAAGGTGAAGTGTGCCCACTTAGTCCCCGAGCCTGCTGGAAGATGAAGAATGAATCTTGTAGCAGGGTCAAAGAAGTCTAAAAGCTTGCCAATGTCGTCTGACATGCACGTATCAAGACCCAGACGTGCTGCCCAAGATCAGCACCCTGATCCGAATAGCATGGAGCAGCTTAATAGCACATCGACGAGACGTAGCAAGATCTGAGTAGCAAGGGAGTCCTCGGCATCGCTGGTGATGACCGAGCACCGAGGAGCGAGGAGTCCCCGGCATCGCTGGCGATGACTGAGCACCGAGGAGCGAGGAGTCCCCGGTGTCACTGGCGATGACCGAGCACCGAGGAGCGAGGAGTCCCTGGCGTTGCTGGCGATGACCGAGCACCGAGGAGAGAGGAGTCCCTGGTGTAGGCGGTGATGACCAAGCACCGAGGAGCAAGGAGTCCTTGGCGTCACTGGTGATGTCCGAGCACCGAGGAGCGAGGAGTCCCTAGCGTAGGTGGCGAGGTCTGAGCATCGATGAGTCCTCGGCATAGGCGGTGATGTCCGAGCACCGAGGAGTCCTGAGCGTAGGCAGCGAGGTCTGAGCATCGACATAGCTGACGACATCCGTGCAGTGAAGTGTGCCCACTTAGTCCTCGAGCGCAAAGAATCTGAGCGCTAAGGAGTAACCTGCGTAGCTAGCGATGAAGCTATGTCGGTGCACATTGAGAAGAAGCGACCGATGAATAGTCCGATCAACTGGTCGGTGATGGAGTTCATGAAACAAGCGGTCCGACTAGTTGATCAGTGGAGAAGTCTGAGCACCAGGTGATCCAATCACCTGGACGATGATCCTGCAATACAAACATGTAGAACGGGTAGTACATGATGTACAAATAAATAAACTCTGAAGAAAAATCAGCAATGGTGATGAAACAGCGTATGCAGGTGATCAGTTGACGTGAAAATATATTTATGTTTAATATAAACTGCCCAAACAGTTAGTGTGTAGCTGAGTCTCTAGCCCTAGCTAGCCCATAGTCCATAACGTCGAGCGCGGAGCCCGTGCACGTGTAGGAGGAACAGACATCGCTAAGGAGCCGCTGTCGACCACCCATAACGCAGAGGGCAGACGCTCATGCATGTGTAGGGAGGAGCCAGAGACAGGGCCATCTCTGGAGGTGTTCGAGCATCAACAGGACTGTTCGAGGGTTCAGAAAATCGTTTGGAGAGCAAATATGGAGAAAACAATTCAGAGGAACATTATGGCGATATATGAAGATCGGAGAATATTTAGAAGAATATTAAAGCGTGACTTAGCTTTGGACGAAGCATCTGGTCAGCGACGTATGGCGTTGTCTAGTCGGCATTGGAATCAAGGTGGAGTAGGGGGCAAGGAATCAAGGTGGAGTAGGGGGCAAGGAATCACCATGTCATCGATCCGTGCCAACTCCCTCGATCACCGTTGGATAAACCGACCTAAAACAATCTTAAAATCAATGATTTAGATCTTTGGAATGAGTATGAGGCAGCGGAGGGTGAGCGGGCTTCATGGTAGGCTGGCCAGCCTTCATGGCTGTTTGGACCAAGCTTTGGTGTGGTATCTTCTGGAACCTTCTAGAGTTGTCTTTCATAGTTTTTGTGGGTTGAATCACTTGTTGTCGTCGGTTTGCTTGTTTGGAGTGTATGATAGTGGTCCCGGGAGCTATTTTCTAGATAAATCCTCCTACGGTCATGAAATCACCAAAGCTCATGGAATTCATTAGTTTAAACCTCTATACCTATGTTTGGTGATAAAATTAAATATAAATGCAGGTTATATTGACGGTTTATAATTGGTGTTAGTGATTGTCAACAATAGCATATTGAAGTTTAAGCTGTCTACTAGCAACACATTGGATATGCTCAAGTCATTGGATATTGCAATCTTACCAAGCCCCTTGACCTTGCCTTTGCCATTGTCACCAAATGTGATACTATCATAACCATCATTGCCATTGGTATTGATTGAGTTAAACATTCTTGCATCACTGATCATGTGTTGAGTGCACCCACTATCAAGAACCCAATGCCTTCCTCTGGCTTTGTAGTTAACCTACAAAAGAAGATCAATTCTTTTTAGGTACCCAAACTTCCTTGGGTCCTTGAAGGTTAGTAACTAAGCTCTTTGGTACTCAAATGGCCTTCTTCTTTGGGCCCAACATGATATACCAACAAACTTAGCGTTCACACCATTGGCACCCTTAGTAAGCAAATAACAAGAATCAAACTTGATTGAGGATACATTAGCATGTGATTTCTTGTTCCTACAATCATGCTCTTTGTGACCAACTTGCTTGCAACTAGTGCAAAACCAACCATTGTTCTTTAGAAAACTAGTCTTATGAGGAGCAAAGGCCACCTTGCCTTTCTTGGGGGTATAGCCCAATCCCTCTTTGTAGAGATAAGCTCTTTGTCTACCCAAGTATATAAGCAGGCGGTCCTCACCACCATAGGCTTTGCCTAAGGCAAGAGTGAGCTCATTGACCACCTTCTTTAAGGTCTCATTCTCAACCATAAGTGAGTCATCATAAGTGAAACCATCACTCATAGGTGAAGTGGAAGTGGATGATGAGCTACATGAAAGGTTAGAGGGAGCAACAACAATAGGCTTATAGAAAGATCCATCAATTATGTCACAAGTTAAGCCTTTGTCACATGTTACAACATGATTCTTCTCATTTTGCTCATCATGTAGAGAGGAATGAGCTTTTTCAAGCTTCTTATGAGCCTTGCCAAGCTTCTCATGGACTTCTTCTAGCCTCTCATGAGATGCATTGAGCTCATCAAAGGCTTGCTTAAGGGCTTTTAGTTCCTTACACAAGTTTTTGCATTCCCTTCTCTTGATGTCAAAATGTTCTTTAGCATCTTCTAACATGTCAATTAATTCATCTTTAGTTACTTCATCATCATCATCACTTTCATTATCATGTTCCTCATCACATCCATAATCACAAGTTTGTACCTTAGTGGCCTTAGCCATGAAGCAAGTTAATTGAGTGTCGAAGAGAGAAGGCTTCTCATTTATGGCAATGGTAGCAAGAGCCTTCTTCTTGGTGGTCTTGTCTTCATCACTATCATCATCATCACTTGAGGAAGCATCACTATCCCAAGTGACCACATATGAACCACCCTTCTTCTTCTTGAAGGTCATCTTGTCCTTCTTCTCCTTCTTCTCTTTTTTGTCCTTCTTCTTGCCCTTCTTGTCATCATCTTTATTCTCACTATTGTAGGGGCATTGAGCAACAAGATGATCCTTGCTACCACACTTGAACTAGCTTCTTGCTTCATCCTTGCTCTTGGATGATGACTTCTTCCTTCATGCATGATAGCCCTTCTTTCCCACAAATTTGCCAAACCTCTTCACAAAGAGAGGCATCTTCTCATCATCCATATCATCAAAGCTTGAATCATCATCATCACTTGATGTATATTGCTTGGCCTTGCCCTTTGATGATGATGTGGCTTTGAATGCCACACTCTTATTCTCATCTTTCTTCTTCTTTTCTTCCTTCTCATCATCATATCTATATGTGTCATCGGTTATCACACCTCCCAACACTTGGTTTGGTGTCATGGTGTCCAAACCACTTCTCACTAGAATAGTGACCAATGTGCCAAATCTTGAAGGTAAGCATATCAAGAACTTATGGGAGAAGTACTTGTCCTTCATCTCTTCTCCAAGTGATTTGAGATCATTGACAAGCACTTGAAGCCTATGGAACATCTTTGGCACACTCTCATCTTCCTTCATCTTGAAGCTAGCAAACTTCTCCTTGAGGATGTATGCCTTGGCACCCTTCACCACTTGAGTACCCTCAAATGACTCCTCCAACTTCTTCGATGCATCATGAGCTATCTCAATGTTCTTGATTTGCTCAAATGTCCTCTCATCCAATGCATCATGAATAGCACTAAGAGCAATGTCATTGTTTTGGAGCAACACCTCTTCGGGCGCGGTGGGATTCTCTGGATCGGCTACCTCAAATTTGGTCTCCACCACCTTCCACACTTTTCTATTGATTGACTTGATGTATGTTATCATCTTTGCCTTCCAATAAGGAATATTGGAGCCATCAAATTGGGGTGGCTTCTTGGTGTCGTTGATTTGAGCCATTTTCACACCATAGGTTGTTAAGCCTCAAATCATGGTGACCACGGCTTTGATACCACTTGAAAGGTCCTAATGGATAGAGGGGGGTGAATAGCCTATTGAAAATTTCTACAACAACACTTAAGCCAAGATGTTAGACAATTAAATGGTGAAGCGAGTGTTGCGCTAGCCTACTAAAAATGCAGCCTCCTATCCACAATTCTAGCTATCTATGATCTCTATATCACACAAGAGGCTAAGTCACTACCACTAAGTTAGTGAGCTCTTGAAGACTAACTAAAGAGCCTCACTAACCACTAGACAAGACACAAGCTAGCTCTCAAAACTAATTACACTAAAGAGCTTAGCTACACTAGGAAAGTAAATACAAGAGAGGTAGTGATGTTTATACCGTTGTGGCAAGAGATGATCAATCAATCACAATGAATACCAAATGAATTCCTCGGAGACAAGATGACACAATGATTTTTCAATGAGGCTCACTTGCTTGCTAGCAAGCTAGTCCCTGTTATGGCAATTCACTCAATTGGAGGTTCACGTGCTTATAGGCATCACATGCCTAACCCGCAATCGGGTGCCACACAACCAACACAAGATGAGGATCCATAAGCCACAAGCAATCCACTAGAGTACCTTTTGGCTCTCCACCAAAGATAGGTCAAGAACCCCTCACAATCACCAGGATTAGAGCTGGAGACAAGCACATTCCTCTGCTCGCTGATGCTTGCTGCACTAAGCCATCTAGGTGGCAGCAACTACCAAGAGAAACAAGTGAAATCCATAGCGAAACACAATCACCAAGTGCCTCTAGATGCAATCACTCAAGCAATGCACTTGGATTCACTCCCAATCTCACAAAGATGATGAATCAATGATGGAGACAAGTGGGAGGTCTTTGGCTTAGCTCACAAGGTTGCTATGTCAATGAAAATGGCCAAGAGAGTGAGCTAGAGCTAGCCATGGGCATTTTACAAGCCCCTCACATGAATAGAGCCGTTGGCTTCCCAGTGCCAACAATCATGGGGAGACTTGACGCGTAGGTCCAATCGATCTGATTTAGATACCCCAGCGTCTAGTCACACGCTACTGTCCATGTGTCCCCCACATTCAACCTCCTCCGCATATCTCCAACGATCAGATTTGCCCACGCCAGCGCCCAAGTGATGACCGGATGCACAAGAAATAGGACCGGACACGCCGGTGCTAGCCCTACTCGCGTACACATCCGTGCCACCACTCAATGATCGGACACGCTGCTCCCTATGGTAACCTAGTGTCATATCACTTTTAGTAAGCATCTAGAGGTGGTTTTTGTCGATCGGACATGTTAGGTCACGCATGACCAGACGCACCGGTGAGTCTGATCATCTCTGCCTTGCGTAGATGCTCATGTCAGCGTACATCACCACCTTACTGAACGCAGGCCCTACGCATCTAGTCCCTCTTTCTCTTCAGTGTCTGGTCAAAGGATCGAGGGCGGCCTTCACTGCGCGCTACTGACCCAACATGGGGTAGAGTCCGATCACTACCCATGGCAGAGTCTGATCACTGCACAACATCTCCTTTTGATCCCAAACTTCACCACCCTTGCTCAAATGTGCTAACCACCAAGTGTATCACCTTGTGCACGTGTGTTAGCATATTTTCACAAGCATTTTCAAGGGTTTTAGCACTCACTAGAATCTAAATACATATGCAATGAGTTAGAACATCTAGTGGAACTTTGATAACCGCATTTCATGATGAGTTTCACCCCTCTTAATAGTACGGCTATCTATCCTAAATGTGATCACACCCACTAGGTGTCTTGATCACTAAAAACAAAGAGCTCCTATGGATATCACCTTTGCCTTGAGCTTTTTGTTTTTCTGTTTCTTCTTTTTACAAGCCTAAGCACTTGATCATCACCATCATCATGATCTTCATCATTAGCTCCACCACTTGGAATGTGCTACCCTATCTCATGATCACTTAGAGCAATGGGTTAGCACTGAGGGTTTCATCAATTCACAAAACCAAACTAGAGCTTTCAATTGTGTAGCTCCCTCCACGCTATAGAGTCCCTAATTTCTCCAAGTTTATTGGGATAGATGAGATGTAAACCATGGAGCATATCAGCCGCTATCTTATCTAGCTTGGAGAAGCAGCTGTTGAGGATGCACATAAAGTTTGGTTCTTTCCCTTGTCTCTATACGGACCGGCCTTCAGTTGGTTCTTATAGCTTGAACCAAACTCGATTACTAGATGAGCCGATCTAGAAAACAAGTTCCACACATACTTATATAGTGGGACAGGAGAGAAGAAGATCACAGATTTGACAAACATTAAGCAGAGGAATAATGAGTTAGCCTCTGAGTTCATTCAAAGATTTAGAGAAGTAAGGAGCCGTTGCTACTTATTAAATTTGTCTGATGGTCAATTGGCTGAATTGGCCCTTCAAGGTATGTCCCCAATACTTAGAGAGAAATTGGATGGTGAGGAATTTGAGAGTTTAGCCCATCTAATTCAGAGGGTGTCTGCTTTTGAAAGACAGCATTGAACCATACGCAAGAAGAAGTATTTGAAGGGTATTGCTGCTATGTCTGATCTGATGAGGATGATCTAGAGGTTGCCATCACTGAGTGGACATGGGGCAAGGCTCCTGTATCTTGTCCATGGGTAAAAGAAACAGGAAGTGCCTATGACTTTGACATTAAAAAGGTCGATAAGATCTTTGATTTGCTGCTGGAGAAGAAGCAGTTGAGATTACTTGTAAATCATGTGATCCCTTCGGTTGGAGAACTTAAAGGAAGGAAATACTACAAGTTCCACAATGCTACAAATCATAACTCTAATGAATGCAGAATCTTCTGCCTGCATATTTAGAAGGCCATTGGACAAGGGAAGATCATGTTTGAACCAGCTAAGAAACCAGCAATGGACATAGATGGGCATCCTTTTCTATGGGTGCATATGGTGGAGTTTTAGTTGGCTAAAGGAAATACAAAAGTGTTGACATCAGCTAAGGCTAAAGAAGATGGGTCAGTCGACCCCAAGGTTCATATATCGGCTAATGAGTACAAGAAGGCTAAGCAACAACGTGATCTACAAAAGAGCCGATATGAGCAAGGCGAGACCTCCAGAGCTGGTGCTATGCGTCCTCTTGTGACTTCCAGGATTTTGTTGAACAAGTGGCAGCATCAAAAGGAGAAGGACTACCAGTGTTAGCTTGAAGAAGAAGAATATGAGCGCTAGTGCGAGGAAGAAAGGTATGAAAGAGAGTAAGTTGAATTACATTGGAACTATTCTTTCTTCAGGCGCTGTTGGAATGAAGGTCTGAAATTGCCTACAAGACATAACTGCCCTAATTTAGTAATCAATATTCAGAATTTAGGCAATCTTAAGCCTACCACCGGTCTATCCATGAGTGTTTAAGTCATCAATCTAACAACATGGATTGGTGTGTAAAAAATGAAGGAGTTCACAATCGGCTAGGTAAGCAGTGGGTATGATCAAAACTGGGCCGGTCGTGATGGAGAAGAAAAGGAATATGTTTGGCAAGAGGGCCAATGGTGTCTAGGAGGTCTGACAAGGAGTGAGAAAAGAAGAGTTCAACGCTTAAGGAACAAAGAATTAGAAGCTCCAAAATCTAGCAGACCTCGGGCATGGCGTGTCAAACAAACAGCCGATAAGGGTAAGCCATCGACTAATATTGATATGGTTTTTATCCTACCTATAGAGTTTTGAGCTCCTTCCAAATATGATGAAGAAGAGTATGATGAAGAAGAATTGGGAGAAGCAGTGGCTCAGCTAACCCTCCAATCCCAACAAGCCATATTTGACAAGCCGTCTTAGCATCGGCACTTAAAGGCTTTGTAGATGAAAGGATTTGTCGATGGGAAGCTGATGACCAAGATGTTAGTCAATGGAGGTGCAGCTGTCAATTTGATGCCTTATACCATGTTCCGTAAGCTTGAGAAAGGTCCTAAAGATTTGCTGGAGACCAACATGATGTTGAAAGACTTTGGTGGTAATGCATCTAAGACCTGGGGAGAGTTAACATCGAACTAATGGTTGGAAGTAAAACCTTGCCTACTACTTTCTTCGTCATCGATGGCAAGGAGACATATAGTTTGTTTCTTGGTCACGACTAGATCCATGCTAATTGCTGCATCCCTTCAACAATGCACCAATGCCTTATCTAGTGGCAAGGTGATAATGTTGAAGTTGTTCAAGCTGACATGACCGTAAGTGTGGCAACAATTGATCAAGCGTACTAGGAATTTGAAGATTGCGAGTGCTTCTCTAGAAGAGTCTAGGAAGGAGGCGTTATCAAGATCAACGATGAATGTCAATAGCAGATCCAAGCAATCGGCTCTGAGAGTTTGTTTTAATAAGTTCCTCAGTTGATTGTCATGGAACGACTGAGCATTTTCGTCATGTCGGCACAAAAATGTGTCAATGCGCCTGGCACACAGCAAGCCAGAAGGATCTGCTTAGGATGAGCCCAGAGATCCACTTGGTTTCAATCGCAGAACCCGTTGACCCTACGAATTCCTCCCAAGACATGCCAGTCAATTTAACCTGCAATTGATAAGAAGAGAAAGTTTATCAGGAATTTAAGGTGGAACATACTGGTTGTTGCTTAGATAGTTCCAACTGTACCGCTTTGAGAGCAGCCAAATGGGAAAATCGACTAAATAGCCAATACATGAAGAAATCGGCTATTACTGGACTATAAAGCATGTGGGTCGCGATTGATTTTATGTCGACAAGTACAATGCACGCAGATATAAGTAAAATCATCAGCTAGGTGGGTATTACCAATGTAAAACATTAAGCCAATGAATCAAACGAGAAAGGATATAACATGTAAACAAATTGACTGTCTAGTACAAATGGATCTACAAACGCTCTGAATCTAATCTGTTACCATCAATAGTGAGGTTCGACCGGATCGATGGTAGCTATGATGATAATAACAAACTAAAATCGAAGAATCCATAAAACCATCTATACATTGATAGGTTTTCTGAAAGACACACTATATCTATAAAGCACAGGCAAATCGGCTAAAATAGTTTATTCAAGTAGAAAAAGGGGTCATAGCATATGAACAATCGAGTATTCAATGCGAGTAGACCTATAAACTCCTCAAATCTAACCTATTATCTTTAATAGTGGGGTTCGACCTGGATCGATGGCAGCCTATAATAAAGTTAACAAATTAAACCTTTGAAGAAAATGGATCTATTCACATTTAACAGAGTCATGAAAACATGCTATGAATGGATAAGTGCTGGTGATCGGCTATTTAGTCCGATGTAGGCATAGCAAACAGCCAAAGTCACTGCCTGGTTCGAAAACAAATCTACCAACTAGCATCCTCCTATCCTAAAGTGCCATTAGTGGGGATTGACTGGATTGTTATAGCCATAATTGCAAACTCTAGACCAGATTTAACTAGCCAGCAAACCTCCTCAAGATCAGACATGCCTTAACCGCATACTATGCACGGTCAAAATTGAAGTAGAATAGCCAATGAAACATAATCCATCGTTTAGAGTAAGAACCATCACAATGTAATAAAATAAACGATGGACTAAGAGGATGTGAGGCCAATCTAGATTGATCTCGATCAGGCAGGTTGATGTTGCTAAAACTAATGACAATGAGAACATCAGCAAGATCGGTAACTTAATGAATCTACCAGAAGGATGCTACCCTTAGGTAGAGCCAATAATTTGACCTTAATCTAATTCAAGCAGCGGAGGTCAAACTTAACCTATGTAGCCATACTTGAACTAGATAAAGATCAATAACTAGCTTATGCTAGAGCTCGCAGTGGAGGTTGAACTTAACTGATGCAGCCTTATGAACCAAAGCATAAGCCATGACTGGTACTTATAGACAACCCAGAGGTCGGTCGGACCGATGCATCCCTACTTATCATAGAACTCATCGAGATCTACACTGCTCCTACTCCTAAGAGTTGGAGTAAAGCTAAAAAAGTAAATGGTATTGATTGATTGGATGTCCTTTACAATAGCCAGGGGTCCAATATTTATACCCTGGAACCTAAGCATGAATCCTACTCATGTATGACTCATTACCATTTTTGGCATAAGAGAAAACACTCCTAATTTAAGATAACTTGGACTCTAATCTTTCCCTTTTTGTAGAGTCCAACATGTCTTTCTCGACGCCAACCGTAGCTTATTGTTGTTATCTGCTGACGTCATTTGAAGAGAGCCGATTCCAGTGTCACGTCTAAATTAGCTGATATCGATCCTTATGCAATTGATTCCTTGATGACACAATCTTGGAATTTTCAAGTTCCCACGTTCTTCTTCCCATATTTTGGTGTAAACACATGCCCCCAATTTTGGGATAAAAGTAATTTTATTCTAAAATTACCACGTTTGTACCCCTGATAGGTCTGTAGTCACGGGATAGAGAATCTTGATCTGGGGCTTACTATCTATCACCGTCCTTGCCTACTTATGAGCCCATGCTTCAAAGCTTCACGAGAGCACCATTGCTTCATGGGCGCTTGGATCCATCTTTCCAGATCGACTATAAATGTCTATCCGATTCTAGTGAGAGCAACTCAACAACTCAGTTATGTTTCTCTTCTGCTTGCTTCCTCGAGTGCCCTTGGCTCCTGCCAGACCCTCCATGGTCTAATTCCTTGCTATGAGGGTCTTGAGTGGCTTAGAAGAATTCTTGTGCATAGGGTGATTGTGTCGCTCATTTCAGCAGCCTTATCGAGCAAGAGGATCAGCTACTGCTGGTTAGAAGAGTTCTTGTGACATCACCTGAGTTTTCTCACCATGATTCATAGAGCTATTCTAGTGTTTACAAGGGCTAAAATATGTGGACACCTTTCCCTTGTTCACTTTATCAAATGCTCATCGGGGAAACCACAGACTTCTTTCCCAATGGTTTCCCAGCCATCGAGAATTGGGCAACTTTTAAGCAGGCGGCCTTTTCTCTCCCCTGATGCACTTTTATCAGTGGACCAATATGACTCGGTCCATGATGACCTTTGGCCTTGTGGGGATCCTGTCGACAAAAGATGCTCGATAGTCCTCCGAGGGGTATCCCACAAAGGATAGATTGATCAGTGGTGGTGCACGTAATCAGGAACCGGATGGTGACACAAAGCATAGAGACAGCGATTTAGACAGGTTTGGGCCATCTGATCGACGTAATACCCTACATCATGTGTCTTTGGTGTATTGTATTGAATATGAGATGTATGTATCTTGTTCACTAGGGGAACCCTGCCACTCCTTATATACTCTAGAGGGGTAGGGTTACAAGGAAAGTATCATATTTGGTACTATACAATATCTTGCGATGCACGCCGAGCAGCACCGTGCATGCCTTGATCTTGTGGGTCGGGTCACCTCTGATGGTACGGCCCATGTCTTGTCTTGTGGATACCAGGGGCCATACCCCGACAGCTAGTCCCTGAGCCTGATAGTAGGTGATGTGGTCACATGGTGCTAGGGTCAGAAAGTAGAAGAAAGGTAGAAGACCGGTCGAGTAGGCAACCAGTCCATGAGTGGAGCCCTAAATTAAAAAACACACATTCACCATAAGGTGAAGTGTGCCCACTTAGTCCTCGAGCTTACTAGAAGATAAGAATGAATCTCGAAGTAGGGTCAAAGAAAAAGAAGTCTGAAAGCTTGCCTACATCGTCTGACATGCGCGTATCAAGACCCCAGACATGCTGCCCAAGATCAGCACCCTAATCTAAACAGCATGGAGCAGCTTGATAGCACACCGATGAGATGTTGCAAGATCTGACCATCAAGGGAGTCCCCGGCATAGCTGGTGACGTTTGAGCACCGAGGAGCCCCCGACGTAGCTGACGATGTTCGAGCACCGAGGAGTTCCTGGCATAGCTAGCGATGTCTGAGCATCGAGGAGTCCTCGGCGTAGCTGGCGATGTCCAACCACTGAGGAGTCCTCAGTGTAGCTGGTGATGTCCGAGCACCGAGGAGTTCCCAGCATAGCTGGCGATGTCCGAGCACCAAGGAGTCCCCGGCGTAGCTAGCGATGTCCGAGCACTAAGGAGTTCCCGACGTAGCTGGTGATGTCCGAGCACCGAGGAGTCCTCGGCATAGCTGGCGACGTCCGAGCATCGAGGAGTCCTCGGCGTAGCTAACGATATCTGAGCACTGAGGAGTCCATGGCGTAGCTGGTGATGTTCGAGCACCGAGGAGTCCCCGGCATAGGTGGCAAGGTTCGAGCACCGAGGAGTCCCCGGCGTAGCTACGTTGTCCAAGCACCAAGGAGTTCCTAGCAAAGCTAGCGATGTCTGAGCACCGATGAGTCCTCAGTGTAGCTAGCAATGTTCGAGCACCGAGGAGTCCCCACATGTAGCTGGTGGTGTCCGAGCACCGAGGAGTCCCCAGCGCAGCTGGCGTTGTCCAAGCACCGAGGAGTCCCTAGTGTAGCTGGCAATGTCTGAGCACTGAGGAGTCTCCGGCATAGCTGGCGTTGTCCGAGCACCGAGATTTTCTCAGCGTAGCTGGCGATGTCCAAGCACCGAGGTGTCTCCAGCGTAGCTAGCGATGTCCAAGCACCAAGGAGTCTCTAGCATAGCTAGCAATGTCCAAGCACTAGCAAGGTGAAGTGGGATGAAGTGTGCCCACTTAGTCCCCAAGCATGAAGAATCCAAGCACTGAGGAGTCTCCAGCATAGTTGGCAATGTCCGAGCACCAAGGAGTTCCTGGCATAGCTGGCGATGTCCGAGCAACAAGGAGTCCTCAACATAGCTAGCGATGTCCGAGCACCAAGGAGTCCCTGGTGTAGCTAGCGATGTCCAAGCACCGAGGACTTCCCGATGTAGCTAGCGATGTCCAAGCACCGAGGAGTCCCCGATGTAGCTGGCGACGTCTGAGCACCGTGGAGTTCCCAGCGTAGCTGGCGATGTCTGAGCATTGAGGAGTCCCCAGCATAGCTGGCAATGTTTGAGCACCGAGGAGTCTCCACACATAGCTGGCGATGTCCGAGCATCGAGAATTCCCTAGCATAGCTGGCGTTGTCGGAGCACCAAGGATTCCCCGACGTAGCTGGCGATGTTCGAGCACCGAGGAGTCTTCAGTGTAGCTGGCGATGTCCGAGCACCAAGGAGTCTTCGGCATAGCTGGCGATGTCCGAGCACCGACAAGGTGAATTGGGGTGAAGTGTGCCCACTTAGTCCCCGACCATGAAGAATCCAAGCACCGAGAAGTCTCCAGCGTAGCTGGCGATGTCCAAGCACCATGGAGTTCCTGGTGTAGCTGGCGATGTTCGAGCACCAAGGAATCCCCGGCGTAGCTGGCGATGTCCGAGCACCAAGGAGTCCCTAGCATAGCTGGCGATGTTCGAGCACCGAGGACTTCCCAACGTAGCTGGCGATGTCTGAGCACCGAGGAGTCCCCGACGTAGCTAGCGATGTCCGAGCATCGAGGAGTTCCTAGCATAGCTAGCGATGTCTGAGCACCGAGGAGTCCTTGGTGTAGCTGGTGATGTCCAAGCACTGAGGAGTCCCAACACGTAGCTGGCGGTGTCCGAGCACCGAGGATTTCTCGGCGTAGCTGGCGATGTCTAAGCACTAAGGATTCCCTAGCGTAGCTAGCGATGTCCGACCACTGAGGAGTCTCCAGCGTAGCTGGCGACGTTCGAGCACCGAGGAGTCCCTAGCATAGCTAACGATATCCGAGCACCGAGGAGTCCACGGCGTAGCTGGCGATGTTCGAGCACCGAGGAGTCCCCAGCGTAGGTGGCAAGGTCCGAGCACCGAGGAGTCCCCGGCGTAGCTGCGTTGTCTGAGCACCGAGGAGTTCCTAGCCTAGCTGACGATGTCTGAGCACCAATGAGTCCCTGGCGTAGCTAGCAATGTTTGAGCACCGAGGAGTCCCCACACATAGCTGGCGGTGTCCGAGCACCGAGGAGTCCCTGGCGTAGCTGGCGTTGTCTAAGCACCGAGATTTCCTCAGTGTAGCTGGCGATGTCCAAGCACCGAGGAGTCTCCGGTGTAGCTGGCGATGTCCAAGCACTAAGGAGTCTCTGGCATAGCTAGCAATGTCCGAGCACTAGCAAGGTGAAGTGGGATGAAGTGTGCCCACTTAGTCCCCAAGCATGAAGAATCCAAGCATTGAGGAGTCTCCAGCGTAGTTGGCAATGTCCGAGCACCAAGGAGTTCCTGGTGTAGCTGGCAATGTCCGAGCAACGAGGAGTCCCCGACATAGCTGGCGATGTCCAAGCACTGAGGAGTCCCCGATGTAGCTGGCGATGTCCAAGCACCAAGGACTTCCCGATGTAGCTGGTGATGTCCGAGCACCGAGGAGTCCCCGACGTAGCTGGCGACATCCGAGCACCGTGGAGTTCCCAGCGTAGCTAGTGATGTCTAAGCATCGAGGAGTCCCCGGCATAGCTGGCAATGTTTGAGCACCAAGGAGTTCCCACACATAGCTAGTGATGTCTGAGCATCAAGGACTCCCTAGCGTAGCTGGTGTTGTCGGAGCACCGAGGATTCCCCGACGTAGCTGGCGTTGTCCGAGCACCGAGGAGTCTTCGGCGTAGCTGGCGATGTTCGAGCACCAAGGAGTCTCCGGCGTAGTTGGCAATGTCCGAGCACCGACAAGGTGAATTGGGGTGAAGTGTGCCCACTTAGTCCCCGACCACGAAGAATCCGAGCACCGAGAAGTCTCCAGCGTAGCTGGCGATGTCCGAGCACCATAGAGTTCCCAGGCATAGCTAGGCGATGTCCTGAGCACCAAGGAATCCCCGACGTAGCTAGCGATGTCCGAGCACCGAGGAGTCCCTAGCATAGCTGGCGATGTTCGAGCACCGAGGACTTCCCAACAGTAGCAGGCGATGTCCGAGCACCGAGGAGTCCCCGACAGTAGCTGGCGACATCCGAGTACCAAGGAGTTCCCAGCGTAGCTGGTGATGTCTGAGCACCGAGGAGTCCCTGGCATAGCTGGTGATGTCCAAGCACTGAGGAGTCCCGACATGTAGCTAGGCAGGTGTCCGAAGCACCAAGGATTCCCTCGGCGTAGCTGGCGTTGTCCAAGCACCGAGGATTCCCCGGTGTAGCTAGCGATGTCCGAGCACTGAGGAGTCTCCAGTGTAGCCGGCGATGTCCGAGCACCAAAGTAGTCCTCGGCATAGCTGGCGATGTTCACAAGGTGAAGTGTGGTGAAGTGTTCCCACTTAGTCCCCGAGCACGAAGAATCCATGCGCTAAGGAGTAACCGATGTAGCTAGCGATGTCCGAGCACCGAGGAGCCCCCGACGTATATGGCGATGTCCGAGCACTAAGGAGTCCCCATGCATAGCTGGTGGTGTTCAAGCACTAAGGAGTCCCCGACGTAGCTGGTGATGTCCGAGCACCGAGGATTCCCCGACGTAGCTGGTGATGTCTGAGCACCGAGGATTCCCCGGCGTAGCTGGAGATGTCTGAGCACCGAGGAGTCTCTGGTGTAGCTGGCAAATTCCAAGCTCCGAAGTAGTCCCTGGCATAGCTGGCGATGTCTGCAAGGTGAAGTGGGGTGAAGTGTGCCCACTTAGTCCCTAAGCACAAAGAATCCGAACGCCGAGGAGTAACCGACGTAGCTAGCGATGTCCGAGCACCGAGTAGTCCCCGACGTATTTGGCGATGTCCGAGCACTGAGGAGCCCCCGGCGTATCTGGCAATGTCCAAGCACCGAGGAGCCCCTGACATAGCTGGCGATGAGCGACGAATAGTCTGGTCAACTGGTCATCGATAAAGTGAGCATTGAGTAGAAGCGATCGAAGAACAGTCCGATCAACTGGTCGGCAATGAAGTCCATGAACCTAGCAGTCTGACCAGTTGATCGGTGGAGAAGTTTGAGCACCAGGTGGTCTGATCACCTGGACGATGATCCTGCAATACAAATATGTAGAAAAGGTTGTACATGATGTAAAAATATATGAACTCCAGAGAAAAATCAGCAATGGCGATGAAATAGCGAATGCAGCTTGGCGATCAGTTGGAGTGAACACTTGGTGTTATTCTAAAGATGTATTTATATTTAATATAAACCGCCCAAACAGTTAGTGTGTAGCTGAGTCTCTAGCCCTAGCTAGCCTATTAACCATAACGTGGAGCACGGAGCCCGTGTGCGTGTAGGAAGAACAAAGCGTCGCTAAGGAGCCGCTGCCGACCACCCATAACGCAGAGGGCAGACGCTCATGCATGTGTAGGGAGGAGCCAGAGATAGGGCCATCTCTGGGGACATCTGAGCATCAACATGACTGTTCGAGGGTTCAGAAAATTGTTTGGAGAGCAAACATGGAGAAAACAGTTCGAAGAAAAATTGTGGTGATATATGGAGATTAGAGAATATTTAGAAGAATATTAAAACATGACTTAGCTTGTTCGGCGATCAGGTGGAGTAGTCGACACGGACCGCGTTGGCCGCGCAAGGGCTAGAACCCACGGTCATGCAGAGTCGTGATGTAACCTGATTAGTCAGCGCAGTATCCGAGTAGAAAGATGTGATGCTTAATTTGCTAGTTGATTGTTGACATCTAGCATGTCCATGTTTGATGTCGAATCAAACATGTCCGTCAGCTGGGACTCCGTAGTCCATATGTGCTGCCCCTTGGGAAGGGTAGCAGCGTCGTTGGTGATTTTGGCTTAACGCCCATTGGTGCTTGCTTTAATCTTCAATCTCCCAGTGCATACTGATAGCTGCAGCAAGTCTAGCTGTCCTTCATGCTATGAAGGCCACGGAAGCTCCCGACATGATGGATAAATAAATCCTTGACGAACACGTCTCCTCCGTGTGGTGCATGTAGATGCATGAAGGGGTCAAAGTCGGCACTCGGACTCAGCGGGAAGGAGTTAGAGTGGGTACTCGATCACAGAACTTGTTGATCATTATGATCTTGTAGATGATGTCGGGTCTCATTGGGTAGGCTAGGGATGCCATCGCAGCTGTCGGAGTTGCTGCGAACAACATTGATGTTGAGATCCCATCTGGTTCACTTGGGATCAAGCGCACACCCCTACTTGGCGCACCAACTATTAACAAAAGATGCTCGGCAGTCCTCCGAGGGGTATCCCACAAAGGTAGATTGATCGGTGGAGGTGCGCGTAATCAGGAACCAGATGGTGACACAAGGCGCAGAGACAGCGATTTAGACAGGTTCGGGCCATCTGATCAATGTAATACCCTATGTCCTATGTCTTTGGTGTATTGTATTGAATATGAGATGTATGTATCTTGTCTGCTAGGGGACCCCTGCCTCTTCTTATAAACTCTGGAGGGGTAGGATTACAAGGAAAGTATCCTATTTGGTACTATACAATATCTTGTGGTGCACGCCGAGCAGCGCCATGCACACCTTGATCTTGTGAGCCGAGTCACCTCTGATGGTATGGCCCATGTCTTGTCTTGTGGATACTGGGGGCCATACCCCCATAGATCTGGACTCCCTTCAATCCAAAGAATTCTTAGTGGGTTGGTCGTTAGTTAATGTAAACCTTTTGTATCAATCCCATGGTATCTTGTAATTATGGGAAGCAATAAGTCTGAATCCATTGCTTCTTCTTGATCTGTCCCTTGAATTTCTAGAGTATTGATCCATTTCCATAATTGACTTTAATTCCATAACCCCGACAAAGCCTATCTTCTTACCTCCCGGGCTATATATACGGGCCATAGCTATGGATCGAAAAACAACCTGCTTCATCCCAAACCTTCCGTGTCTTTGGTGCGATTTTGCTTTCCCATAGGCTCAAAGGCATGGAGAACCGCAAGAGGTCTACTGAAGAGGCCTTTGATGGGTCTGTATCACCACACCAGCATCTTCGTCATTAGGAGGATGCAACCCATGATCTTGGGTGGATGGACCTTCATCTAAACACGCTGCAGGATGCTCCCATTGTCTCGGAACATAGGGCCGACTCCACTCAACCTCTGAGGTCGTCTTCATCAACAATTCGCCACCTGCTCCCCCGCTACCTGAGGAAGTAGATCAACAACAATGATCTAATCGTATCCATCGATCAGGTTGGCTAGAAGCTCGCCGACTACCTTTCCACCATGGAATCGGCTCTAACCACTTTGGTTTAGTGCTGACCACCCTCCGATTCAGATCTATCGGAGGCCAATCATGAAACTCTAGGGGTTGTGGCCACCATCCATCAAGATGCCCTAAGGGGCAGATCTACTGACCAGGTGGGGGAGAGGTTGGCTGAGGCTAGAATCATGGGTGAGATGCCCACAACAATTTTCTATTTCTTCTTAGTTTTGTTTTCAAGATCTTGATTATCCCTTTCTCAAATCTTTCTAGATCTATTGGCCCAGTTGGAAAGCCTTTGATCAGCTATAGAGTATGCGGTAGGATTCATCAATGCCAGGGGTGCAATGCCGGTGGTTCACTTGTACGACATTCCAAACTGCGTCAGAGAGGTTGCCCTTCACGATGTTTGTCATGGTGCTGCCATGGCATTGGTTGTTGCGCAAGCTCACTCCGGCCACGAGCCTCGACTTCTTCCCCATGGTTTTCTAGTCACCGAACACCCTAAGGATCATGAGCGCCTGGTCAAGGATTTCTTCAATGCCGCCAACTCCGTAGCCCTTGCTTCCTAGGCCAAAGACATGGTGAACAAAGTGTTTTCTTGCCTTTAGCTTGTAATAGGAGAAGCTAACAAACAATCTCTTCATTTTAAGTGGTTTCTCCTTTGCCCTGTACTCATATTCCATGTACCAATTTGTCTGTGTTTGTTTTTGCTCTACAGGCGATACATATCATACCGGCTTTTACCCTTTCAGGTTTACTTTTGAACTAGAGGCGATACCCTTCTGGTATCGGCTATTAGAGCCGATGACCGAACAAATTACCTATCAAGTATTAATCCAAACATTAGGATAATATTTCTTTTGATATTTTCCATTGATTGCTCTGTCAAACTCCTCTTCCCCTCCTAGTGTTTCCAAAATATAAGCATTGTCAAGTGCATAACGTTTGATCCGATAAGGTTCTTCCCAATTAGGTGACAACTTGCCGAACTTGTTATCTCTTGATCCGATCGGTAATTTCACCTTCCAGACCAAGTCTCCTTCAGAAAATTGCTTGCTCTTGACCTTCTTATTGTAATACTTTGCAATCCTTAGTTTATTGGCTTTAATATTTTCAAGAGCATGCAGTCGATGGCAACTTAAGTCTTCTAAGTCATTCATCATAAGATGCTTGTAAACTTTGGCTGACAAGTCATTTTGCAGAGTGGCATGCCTCGATCCAGTTTGAACTTCCTAGGGAAGGACCGCATTATGACCATACACAAGTTCATAAGGTGATGCTTTAATCAATTCATGACAGGCCATCCTATACGCCCATAACGCCTTGTTAAGCGTTGAATGCCACTTCTTTGGCTGTTCTTTGATCTTTTTCTTGATTAGCTTAATCATAATTTGATTGGACACCTCTGCCTGGCCATTAGCCTGAGTGTAGTAAGGAGAAGAATTTAATAAATTTATTCCCATACTCGCAGCAAAATCTTGAAACTCTTCTGATGTGAACATTGTCCCTTGATCAGTAGTGATAGTTTGAGGAATCCTAAAACAATACATGATATGCTCCTTGACAAAATCAACCATGTTCTTTGAGGTTACCGTCTTCAAAGAAATTGCCTCAACCCACTTAGTGAAGTAATCCATCACTACCAATATAAACTTATGTCCTTTACTTGAAGGCAGAAAAATCTGGCCAATTAGATCAATTCCCCAACCTTGAAACGACCATGGTTTGATTATTGGATTCATAGCCGATGCGGGCAATTTCTGAATATTACCAAAATGTTGACAATCCTGGCACCCCTTGTAATATTCAAAATAGTCTTCCAGTATTGTTCGCTAGAAATATCCAGTCCTACAAATAATCCATTTCATCTTATAAGCCGATTGATGAGCTCCACATATCTCTTCATGTACTTCACCCATCAACACCTTAGCTTCCTTTTGATTTAAGCATTTAAGCAACACCCCATCGACTATTTTGTAATATAGTAGATCATCTAGCAAAACATACTTAGTCGATTTATACCTTAGCTTCCTAGTAACCTTCTATGATGGATTGTTAAGGTAATCAGCTATTTCAACTCCCCAGTCATTATTCGAGGTCTCACTACTTAAGACCTCTTGAAACACTTGATAACCTAACGCAATTTGAGCTAAACAATTAGCCTCTTGATTCTGTGCTCTCGGAATATACTGAAGAGAAACATGAAGAAATTCCTTGAGTAATCTTTGGCATTCATCATAGTATCCCCTCAGAGTATCTTCTTTACATTCATATAGGCTGATCAACTAATTAATAATTAACTATGAATCTCCAAATACTTCAATTGCCTTGGCCTTTACTTCATGAAGAAGTTGAAGCCCCTTAAGAATAGCTTCATATTTTGCTTGGTTGTTGGTAATCATTGGTTCAGTAGGAAAAGCAAACTCAAAACTTGCCCCTCGAGGTGAAATAATAACTATACCAATGCCACCACCTTGCTTGCATGATGATCCATCAAAGAATAATGTCCAAGGTATCAGCTCTACATAGCCAACACTTGGCTTATGATGTTGGGTGACAAAATTAGTTATTACTTGCCCTTTGACTACTTTAGATAATTCGTACCTCAAGTCAAATTCCAACAATGCAAGAATCCACTTCCCCTTTCTCCCATTTAATATCAGCATCGATAGCATGTGCTTGATCACATCAGCCTTAGAAACAACTGTACACTCAGCCGATAGTAAGTAATGTCGCAACTTAGTGCAAGAGAAATATAAGCACAAGCATAACTTTTCAATAGGAGAATATCTCATTTCTGGATCCAAAAGCCTTCTACTTAGATAGAAAACAACTCATTCTTTTCCTTCAAACTCTTTCATTAAGGCCGATCCAATCGTTTGGTCATCGGCCGATACGTATAACTTGAAAGGCTTACCTTGCTGAGGAGGGACCAGCAAGGGTGGACATTTCATGTATTCTTTTATCTCCTGTTGATGTAAAAGTGGATCTACAAACACAAAGGGCTAATACCCGAATCGATATCCAAGGCGTGCCAGTCGATTTGACCTGTTAATCGACAAGGATGAAGATACGAGCACTTTGGTCCTGACAACAGCGATACGCCCGGAAGTCACGGCCAAGAGGTACTCACGCGGAACTTGAGGATCACCGAAGGTCGCACTGAAGCGATGCAGCTCGACGAATCAATGAGAACTCGTAAAGAGAAAATAATGCAAATTGATGAAGTCGCCGAAAAGTAAGTAGATGCAAATAGGAGTAAAAATTGGTTTTGATATTGATTGATATATATATTTACATTGCCCCTCACTCCATATTTATACCTTGATCTAAAGAGACACAACCAAACACAACTAGGACACCAAGCCCATATCTAGGGAAACACGTGACTCTTACATGAATCATACTTTAACAAATATAGAAAAGGAAATCAACTCCTATCTATTTCCCTGTCCGCCTTAATTACGATGGAAATCTCACTGTCCTTCTTCCCATCGGCATACCCCCTGTTTCATCGGCAATAATCTTCAAGTCTTCCCTCATCAGCATACTCCTTGTTTCATCGACAGTAGTCCTCAAATCTCCCTTCATCGGCATACTCCCTGTTTCATCGGCAGTAGTCTTCAAGCCTCCCTTCATCGGCATCACCAGCTATCGGCAACCATCTTCACAAGCTGGCTTTCATTGGCTATCAAAGTATACAGTAACTTTCCCCTTGCCGATTAGTCCACTCCAAACATTTTAACACGTGCAAAAAACGGTGTCAACACATGCCCCCCAATTTCGGAGTATAAAACCATTAATGCTCCGAAATTTACTCCAGATTACCGTAACTCATTCTCCAAGCCAAAACCTGATCTGTTATCAAATCCAATCAAATCTAATCCTGATTCACGCACTTCAGTAAATATCGCACAATCGCCAACCACTCTTGCCTTGATTATGGTTAAGATACCGAAACAATAACCCATCGGCAAGATCTTAACATGATAATGCTGTCATTTTCAGAATTAAAATATCCTGTACCGATATCTCTTCCAAGTCATGATTACTTGCCATCAACCCATCTGTACAATCCCCTGATCATCGCGCAAACAGTTACCATATCCATCTGAACCACTTCGACCTACATGCGCGTGGCATAGAGATAAGTCCAAAATACCCCTACTCCAAGCGGCTTATAAATAGATTCCTCCGGAACACTTGTCTTCTACCCTCAGACTCCAATCTTTGACATTTTCTCTTTCCGGCAGCGACTCCGACGAACCACTGCACGACCTCAACCAACAAGAACCCTTCTCCAGCGTTACCTCAAGTCTCCTGCTCGTGCCTTCATCTTCTTCAAGATAATGGCAATCAACTTCAACGTCCCCGCGGTTCGCTCCTCTTCCATTACCTTTACTTTGATTCCCCTAGTTTTTGCAAATCCATACAGTTGGTGATTTTTCCTTTCTTGTGTTCTCCGGATCCTTCAAACTTAGGAACTGCGCAACAAATTAGTTATTCCAACCGACCAGCCGCATGTCCAATGCCTAGGACCAATGGGCAACCCAGATCCAACCGATCTGATTAATGCAGAAGTTAACAGAATCCCCTTTAGAGCCCAAAATTTCTCTCTGAATTTATGGAAAGACACATTCCGATCTTGGCCCAAAACCACCAAAGGGTGGAAAGATTGGTACTTAAGGGTTAATAGATCGATGCAAGTATACTGGGCAGAACGGAAATTAGACCAATGCATTAGGTTATCTATTGCCGATATGCAGAAGAATGAATCGATGATGATTGCAGCTACTTACTTCTGGTCAGACACAACAAACACTTTTATGTTTGGACATGGCCTAGCTACTCCTACACTTGCCGATGTCCACATGCTCACTGTCTTGGATATTTCAACTGCCGATGAAGGCTCCATTTATGGTAGAAAATTTGAATATAGGGTGAATACCCGCAACATCGGTGGTTGGACGGGATACATTCAAGAATACCAGAAGACTGGGACACTTAACCAGAGGGAACATGCCACATTCTTGAATATGTGGTTAGAAAAATTTATTTTCTGTGGTCGATCAGTAGGACCAACCAACGCCTTCCTTCCCGCAGCTGAACTTTTGGCTAATGGCGTAAGGTTTCCTCTTGGTCGATACCTTCTGAGCTCCACTTATCATCTTCTTCATCAAGTGTCTCAGAAACTTCTGCTTGGCGAACCCATCGACAACCTAGGAGGCCCGTGGTAGTTTATCAATATGTGGCTGAATGCCCATATGCACAAACGCTTGCAATGGGACTTTTTTGCCCAACAATTCCCACGAGAAATTGCTGAAGACCATGTGCTTGGGGATGATGAATCGGCAACACGCTCACCCCTTAATTTTGGTGAAGCCATAATTGTCCTTCCCAGAACAGAGGCCAATGAAGACCAGATCGGCAGATTCTTCCAAAACTTCTATAATGGTCTTTCTCGTGATCATAGGGCCTGGGTACCTTATATTGACGAGGACAACAGATTTCCCCTTCTTTTCAACTTTGCCGATGACACCCTGAATCAGGACAAGGAACTCATGATGGCCATCATTACTCCCAGGGCAATTCCAGTGAATATATTTGGTAGCGGGAAAAACACCAACATTTCATATGAATTTTACAACCCATCGGCAGTATCCCATCAATTGGCTTTTGGGCAACTGCCAATCAAACTTTGCTTCACCGATGTGATCAAACCCAGTGAAATAATCACCTGTGGAACAGATTGGAACAAGGTGGTACAACTCTCCCCCAATGTCGATATCACAGATGTCGATATATCCACCTGGACGCCAGTATCCTTCATCACCGAGTCATACAAGCAATGGTGACGAGAGTGGAAGGAACAACTGTTTGCAACTTCTGCTCACACATATCGGCACATGATCGACCCTGAATATGCCATCCCTAATGACGCAGTAAGTTTCTTTCAACTCCTTTTTGCTCTTTCCCTACATATATCAGTAACTGACTCTCTCATGACAGGTTAACAACCCAGCACCATCGGTGAGCAAAAGTGGGAAACCCTTCGATCTTCAGCCTATTTCCCCGATATCATCGATCGGCTACAACGCCCCCACCTTAACTGCTTTGACCCACCAGAAGATCCATACCAAGACCATCACCTCTAAGTCCAGATTGGCTACAGCTAGGGCCACTCCATCGGCTGCTGCTACAACCTTGGTCAAGGCATTCAAGGTAACAACCTTGTTTATTTCTACTTATACCGATTACAAACTGTATTAACATTAATCACCAGGGGGTAAGAGCTGCCACTGGATCATCATCGGCAATTCCTCCGATATCAAGCACCACTTCTTTTGACAAACCTTCAGAGGTATTCTCTTGACTTCTCATTTTATCCGTTAAATATCATACCTTACACTTGTTTTGCAGCAACAATTGGGTACATCGGCAAGCGTACCAGACGTCCAAGCTTCACAACCAACAAGTGCCAATGCCCCCCAGCCAATCGTTGCCGATGCCCAAGCAAAGCGCAAAGCTTTAACAGATGCCGAGGTATAGCCAAAACGACAAAGGTCCATGTTGATCCCTACATCTGCCCCAATGTCATCGGTCATCATACCTCAAGAGCCAACCACTGATGAAGTCACAGAGGATATCCCATCGGCAAGCTCAGCCGATCCCTCACACGACACACTCCAGGTTGTTTCTTCCAGTCAAGCACAGGAAATTGCCTTGAAACAGGTAAACCGATTAACCTAGCTGATTTACAATATTCATACTTATCCTTAACCGACCTCCTTTTCTTTTTCTCAGGAACAAGACTCCCCAAACAGCCTATTCTCCTTTGCTATTGACATCTCTGACGATGATGGAGAGGAAACAAGTTCTTCCCTTGTACTGGGAACAATATCGGCAGAAACTAAGTCCAGGTTGGAAGCTCTCCTGAACTTGCTACAGCAGGATACCGCCCAACTTGTAGATGACTCGGACCCCGCAAAGGTAATTTTCAAAACAATCCGTGGCCAGGTCCCTGCCGATGTTGAAGAAGTACTCTTCCCAGCAGCCCATTTAGAGAGTCGCCAACTACAATATCAACGGGCTGCCCAACGTATTGCCGATAGAGCAGCTCAGGCTCAACTCAAGGAAGAGATGCTACAACTGAAACAAATTGCCGATGAGAAGCACAAGGGCATCGGCAACTTGCAAACTTCGGGTGCTGAACTCAAGCAGAAAATCTTGGATTTATCAGCAAGGAAGATGGCTCTATTGGCTGAATTGAAAGAAATCAAGGCAGCTTTAACTCATGCTCAACAAGAAGAAAGCCAGCTACCCAATGCCATCAAAACCCTTCAACAAGAAAGAGATATCCAGGCTCGCAAAGCTTTGGCCATGAAGAAAAAACTCAAGCCCGTGGAGGGTACTGCCGATGACGATATCAAAGAAATGGAGGAAGCCGAGCAGATTCGCCTGCGTGCGATATTAGCTATCCAATCCTTGTTGAACTTGTAATCTTGTTTATTGTATCGGCACTTTATGAGACATTGACATCCTTGCATAATTCTAGCCGATAGGACTGTTATCGGCACTTATACTTTTATGCATCCATCCAAATACTAGGGTAATATTTCTTTAAATATTTTCCATTTAATGCTCTAGGAAACACAACCCCTTCGAGGGTTTCTAGAATATATGCGTTACCAGGAACAAACTGATTTATCCGATATGGACATTCCCAATTAGGAGACCATTTTCCAAACTTTGAACTTTTAGTCCCAATCGGTAAAACCAGTTTCTAGACCAGATCTCCATCGGCAAACTCCTTTATCTTCACCTTCTTGTCATACCATCTAGCTACTCTTTTCTTATTTTCTTCAATGCTAACTAAAGCCCTTAACCGATGACCCGCCACATCTTCCAACTCATCCTTCATAAGAGTATTATAATCATCGGCTATCAGCTGATCTTGAGAATGTATTCGCCTAGAGCCAACTTTAATTTCCCAAGGCAATACTGCATCGTGTCCATATACTAACTGATAAGGCGTTACTTTGGTTGCACCATGATATGACATCCGATATGACCACAAGGCTTCATTTAATACTGTATGCCACTTCCTAGGATTTTCATCAATTTTGCGCTTAATGAGTTTGATAATCCCTTTGTTAGAAGCCTCAGCTTGACCATTAGCTTGAGCATAATATGGAGAAGAATTTAAAACTTTAATTCCCATACCTACAGCAAACTCATCAAATTCTCCTGATGTAAACATAGTGCCCTGATCGGTAGTGATAGTCTGAGGAATACCAAATCGGTAAACAATATGCTCTTTCACAAAATCAATCATATTAACCGATGTCACCTTTTTCAAAGGAATTGCCTCAACCCATTTTGTGAAATAATCGGTAGCAACCAGAATAAATTTATGTCCCTTACTCGATGGCGGATAAATCTGACCAATGAGATCAATAGCCCATCCCCGGAACGGCCACGGTTTGATTATAGGGTTCATAGCCGATGCAGGCGCTCTTTGAATATTACCAAACTTCTGACAACCCCTGACATCCTTTAAAATATTTAAAACAATCTTCAAGAATAGTTGGCCAATAGTATCCATTCCTTCTGATCATCCACTTCATCTTGAAAGCCGATTGATGCGCACCACACACTCCTTCATGAATTTCACCCATCAAAGTTTTCGATTCATCACTACCAACACATCTGAGTAAAACTCCATCTATAGTTCGATAATATAATTCATCATCGAGGAGCACATACTTGGTAGATTGGAACCTTATACGTCTTTCAACCTTTTTATATGGATCCTTTAAATAATCGACAATCTCCTTTCTCTAGTCATCGGTATTAACTGCCGATGTTAGCACTTCCTGAATAAGTTGATACCCTGAAGCATGCTGAGCTAGTCGATTAGCTTCCTCATTATGCAATCGAGGGATATGTTCAAGACAAAAATCCCTAAATCCTTTCAACAATTGCACACATTTTTCATAATACGAAATCAAAGCTTCACTTCGGCATTCATAAAGTCCAGCCAATTGATTTATAACTAGCATAGAATCACCAAAGATTTCAATAGCATCGGCACGTATCTCCTTCAGTAATTCTAACCCTTTTACCAAGGCTTGGTATTCAGCCTGATTATTCATCGACGTAGCAACAATCGGCAATGAAAACTCATACTTCCTTCCTTGAGGTGAAATTAACACAATGCCGATACCTGCTCCTTCACCACATGTGGACCCATCGAAGAAAAGTGTCCAGGGAGCAACTTCCAAAGAGTCCACTGAATCATAATGCTGAGTGACCAAATCAGCCATCACTTGCCCTTTAACTGCCTTAGTTGATTCGTAACGTAGTTCAAATTCTGATAATGCTAAAATCCACTTGCCGATTCTACCACTTAATATCGGCATCGACAGCATATACTTGACTACATCGTCTTTGCATACGACCATACATTCGGCAGATAACAAATAATGCCTTAATTTGACACACGAAAAGTATAAACATAGACATAATTTTTCGATGGCCGAATACCTTGTCTCAGCATCCACTAGTCTTCTGCTCAAATAATAAATAACACGTTCTTTCCCTTCAAATTCTTGAATAAGAGCTGAACCGATAACTGTATCATCAGTTGATAAATATAACCTGAAAGGCTTCCCGTGTTGAGGTGGAACTAGCACTGGAGGATTTGTTAAATATTTCTTAATTTCATCGAGGGCTAACTGCTGCTCAGCTCCCCATACAAATTCCTGATCGGCTTTCAATTTAAGTAATGGACTGAAAGCCTTGATCTTACCCGACAGATTAGATATGAATCTTCTAATGAAATTAATCTTACCGATCAACGATTGTAATTCAGTCTTATTGGCAGAAGCAACCACCTTGCTAATTGCATCAATAGACTTCCTACTGATTTCGATGCCCCGTTGATGCACCATAAAACCCAAGAATTGACCTGCCGATACACCAAATGCACATTTATTAGGATTCATCCTCAATCCATGCTTCCTTGTGCACTCCAATATCTTTTGCAGATCGGCTAGATGTTTTGTGATATCTCCAGACTTAATCACCACATCATCAATGTAGATCTCCACTAATGTGCCGATGTATTCATGAAAAATAAAGTTCATAGCTCTTTGATAAGTAGCACCGGCATTTTTCAAGCCAAACGTCATGACTACCCACTCAAACAACCCTACATGACCTGGACATCTGAAAGCAGTCTTGGGAATATCTTCTTCAGCCATGAATATTTGATTGTAGCCTGCATTACCATCCATAAAGCTAATAATCTGATGTCCGGCTGTAGCATCAATCAATAAATCAGCAATCGGAATTGGATAGCCATCCATCGGTGTGGCTTTGTTGAGATTCCTGAAATCAATACAAACACGAAGTTTTCCATTTTTCTTATAAACAGGAACCACATTAGAGATCCACTCTGCATATCGACACTGCCGAATAAACTTTGCCTCAATTAATTTAGTTATTTCAGCCTTAATATCAGGAAGTATATTAGGGTTGCATCGGCGCGCTGGCTGCTGATGTGGCCGAAATCCAGATTTGATAGGTAACCGATGTTCAACTACCGATCGGTCTAATCCAGGCATCTCAGTATAATCCCAAGCAAAACAATCTTTATACTCCTTTAACACATCAATTATTTGCTGCTTACACTTGGAATCTAACTTAGCACTAATAAAAGTAGGTCTTGGCCTATCACCATTACCGATATCTACTTCTACTAAATCATCTGCCGATGTGAACCCTTGACCTAATTTTCCATCATCGGCAAACCTATCCATTAAAATTCTTCTTCAGAACCGACTGCTTGGATCGGTGGAATTTCATAATCAGCAACTCTAAGGAACTTTTTTTCCCAAACTTCTCCTATATGCATTTAGTTCGCTCATAAGTATCTGATTCTGCCAATGCGATGATATAAGAAGAATCACCAGGGACAACCTCAATCTTATCCCCAATCCACTGTACGAGGCATTGATGCATTGTAGAAGGAACACAACAATTAGCATGAATCCAATCCCTCCCTAGAAGCAGATTATATGCACCCTTGCCGTTAATAACAAAGAACGTCGTCGGTAAGGTTTTGCTGCCGATGGTCAATTCAACGCATACTGCCCCTTTAGCCGGCGACACATTGCCTTCAAAATCTTTCAGCATCATATCGGTTTTGGTCAAGTCTTGATCTCCCTTACCAAGTTTCCGATACATCACATAAGGCATAATATTAATCGCAGCCCCTCCATCAATAAGTACCTTAGACACAGGCTGCCCATCAACTCTACCCTTCACAAACAAAGCCTTAAGATGTTGTCTCTCGTCATCGGTAGCTTTCTCAAAAACAGCCATCATTGGATCTAGTGTCAACTGAGCTACTTGATCAGAGAGAACAACTTCTTCCTCATTATCAGATAGTGCCAAAAATTCCATCGGCAACATGAATACCATATTAACATCTGCCGATGGACCCTTATTTTTGTGTTTTACCTGCCACTGCTGATGACCGGACTTCTCATTGGAGGAATTTTCCTCTTGGTATAAATCATCCTGACGCTCACGTTGCATCCTCCTTCTCTGTGTCTTTGTTAGACCCTCCGGGCACCATTGAGGAAACTTGGTTTTCCAAACCGGCTGATAACAGGTCCTAGTCGATTCCACACGGCGTATATTAGGGTCCCTGTAAAATATTTCCTCATCGGGAACTCTTGCATTTGCCATTTCCTCAAGCTCCTCTTGATTCCTTGGAAAACATCCAGCGTGTTTACCAAGCCTTTCATGTACACTAAGTCTGCCCCCCAGCCGATCATGTACTGATGTTCTGCTTCTAATTGGCTCATTGATAAATAAACCCCGATTGCCAGGTTGAAATCTTCTTTCTGACCGATTGACCCCATAATAACCATTGCACTCAGGGCAATTTTCAACAGTTGGCAATTTAATACCTTCTTCCCAGCAATGAATAAAAAACGGGCACCTCCAATGATCTTTATGCCGATGCCATTCTTCCCGACGTTTTTCTTCTTGCTGTTGTCGATATCGATCATTATGCTGACGCCAACCCTCCTGCTGCCTTCGATGAGTAATCACAATGCCAGGTCGAGGAGGTTTTTTGGAACTACTGCTTTCTCCCAGCAATCCCTTACTTCTTGCATCATCGGTAGTTATCCGATGTTGGGGATCCACTGATGCGTTTTTCTCAGCAGCCTCGGACATCAATACCTTGGTCTTCCCTTTGGCCTCCAACGTATTTGCTGGAAAGGGGTGTTGATCAATTTTCATCGGCCTTTGAGCATTAGAAGTACCAAACTTAATTCTCCTAGATTCAATAGCCGATTGTAACTGTTGCCTGAACACCTTGCACTCATTTGTACTGTGTGAAGTTGCATTGTGCCATTTGCAGTACAAGATCTTCAACTCTTCTGCTGATGGGATCACGTGATTAGGTGACAGCTTAATTTGGCCCTCTTGAAGCAGAAGATCAAATATTTTGTCAGCCTTGGTGATATCAAAGGTAAACTTTTCTGGCTCTTTTTGACCAAAGGGACAAGATATCGGCTTTTTATTCTTAACCCACTCAGCTAAGCCGATAACTGGTTCTTCATCAGAATCAGAATCTCCTACTTCTTCAACAAATGATACCTTTTTACTCCAATTCTTTTTAGGTTCAAAAACCCTAGTATCTTGATCGGAGATCCTTTGCACAAGATGACTGAGGCTTTCAAATTCCTGAGAAGCATATCTGTCTTTAAGATGTGGCAATAACCCTTAGAAAGCCAGATCGGCAAGCTGCCGATCATCCAGCACCAGACTGTAGCACTTATTTTTTACATCTCGTAATCTTTGCACAAAGCCCTCTACCGATTCATCATTGTGCTGTCTCAATCTTACTAAATCTGTAAGCTTCTTCTCATGGATTCCAGCAAAGAAATACTTATGAAATTGTTTTTCTAGATCAGCCCAGGTAATAATAGAATTTGGTGGTAATGAAATGAACCACGTAAACGCCGATCCAGACAAAGATGATGAAAATAATCAAACTCTTAATTCATCTCTGCTAGCTGCCTCTCCACATTGAATAATGAAGCCATTGACGTGTTCCATTGTTGATGTATCATCCTGCCCGGAGAATTTAGTGAAATCTGGTACCTTGTACCGATTTGGGAGAGGAATTAAATCATATGCAGGAGGATATGGAGTTCGATAAGAATAAGTATTGACTTTGGGCTTTATCCCAAACTGATCCTTCATAATTTCTGCTATCCTATCGGCCCAAAAAGCATCAGCTTCCTGCTGACGAACTAGCTAAATTTCTACAGGAGGTACCTGCTGATATCCTTCCACATATCTTTGTGGCCCACGATCTCCAGCAATCGGCATATTTGCCATTACTTGTGGTCCATTAACCTGTTGGAAAGGATTCATCGGCTGAGCTGCCGATGCTTGATTCTGAACACCAGCTTGCATATAACCTTGTTGAATCCCTGCAATCTGTTGATTTTGCTGAACTATATGTTGAACAGATAACTGTCCTGACCAACCATTATTAGAACCCATCGGTACAAAACTCACCGATGGCTGGTAATTTGCTGACATTGTTGGATAATTATAACCAGCTTGAGGCATAAACTGAACCCCAGTTTGACTCATAACAGGGGCTTTCTGCTGTATTGGCAGTAAGCTTGCCGATGGATTTGAACTGGGCGTTTGAACCAAAGGCATTTGGAAACCCCCTGGAGTTGGTTGCACAGTAGTTGTTGTGGCATATTGAGGCACTTGGGCCATCGGCGAAACAGCCGATGGTATAGGAGCTTTACCTACTGCGTCAAACACTTGAGGTAATCCAGGATTGAAAGCAGATGACTCTAGAGGCATACCATATCCCCACCAATTAGTAGGAATCTGGCTATTCGAGACATAGGGCCTGACATAGCTGATGCCGATAAATCCGTACTAAGCTGAATTCATCCTCCTGGTAGTACCGGATCTGATCGTATCAGTGTAGATTGAATATTAGGTAAGCCTGCCGATACTGGAGAAGAAGTAACTTCTGTACCCACAACGGCCGAGGGAGCCGATGGAGTATTGACAGATGCCGACTCTGGTTGGTGATAGGCAGGCCCAACATAATGCGGTGACGCTTGTCCTTCTTTGAGAGTTTGAACCACAGCATTATGAACAGTATTGGACAACACATTGGAATGATTAATCAAAGCATGATTTACTACAGAATTAACCATCTCTTGAAGTTTACCAGGGTTGGAATCAAAGGTAACCTGCCGAGGCAACGGCAAATCTTGCTTCTGGATAACTTGTCCACTCTTGTTTAGGCTAAACGATTTCAGACAAAGCTGCCTGTATTCTTCTACGGCCTTTTCCATAGCCTGCCTCTGTTCTTCCTTAAGATCTTCTTCTGATACCGCGATAATGTTCCCCGCATCGATCTCGGAATTGAACATATTGATCGGATTGATTTGTCCCACCGGGCGTGCCAAAAGATGTGTTGATGCAAAAGTGGATCTGCAAACACAAAGGGCTAATACCCGAATCGATATCCAAGGCGTGCCAGTCGATTTGACCTGTTAATCGACAAGGATGAAGATACGAGCACTTTGGTCCTGACAACAGCGATATGCCCGGAAGTCACGGCCAAGAGGTACTCACGCGGAACTCGAGGATCGCCGAAGGTCGCACTGAAGCGATGCAGCTCGACGAATCAATGAGAACTCGTAAAGAGAAAATAATGCAAATTGACGAAGTCGCCGAAAAGTAAGTAGATGCAAATAGGAGTAAAAATTGGTTTTGATATTGATTGATATATATATTTACATTGCCCCTCACTCCATATTTATACCCTGATCTAAAGAGACACAACCAAACACAACTAGGACACCAAGCCCATATCTAGGGAAACACGTGACTCTTACATGAATCATATCTAACAAATATAGAAAAGGAAATCAACTCCTATCTATTTCCCTGTCCGCCTTAATTACGATGGAAATCTCACTGTCCTTCTTCCCATCGGCATACCCCCTGTTTCATCGGCAATAATCTTCAAGTCTTCCCTCATCAGCATACTCCTTGTTTCATCGGCAGTAGTCCTCAAATCTCCCTTCATCGGCATACTCCCTGTTTCATCGGCAGTAGTCTTCAAGCCTCCCTTCATCGGCATCACCAGCTATCGGCAACCATCTTCACAAGCTGGCTTTCATCGGCTATCAAAGTATACAGTAACTTTCCCCTTGCCGATTAGTCCACTCCGAACATTTTAACACGTGCAAAAAACGGTGTCAACATCTCCTCAAATGCCTTTTGTTGTATGTCAGTCCACTTAAATTCTTGATTATTTTTCAACTTCAACAAGGGAGAAAATGGCAGAACCTTTTCTAACAAATTTGAAATAAATCCATTGATAAAATTAATCTTACCAAGCAAAGATTGTAACTCTGTTTTAGTAGTCAGGGGCACTACTTCATCAATTGCTTTTATACTTTTTTGACCAATTTTGATTCCTCTCTTGTGGAACATAAAACCCAAAAATTGTCCAGCTGATACTTCAAAGGCACACTTATTGGGATTCATCTTTCAACCATGTTTTCTTGTGCACTCCAAAGTCTCCCACAAATCAGCTAGATGTTCCTTATACCCCTTAGATTTTACCATCACATTGTTAATGTTGATTTCAACAATCCTACCGATCAACTTATGAAAAATATAATTCATCACCCTTTGATAAGTTGCACCGGCATTCTTCAAACAAAAGGTCATCACAACCCATTCAAATAAATCGATTGCGCCAGGGCATCTAAAAGCTATTTTTGCTACATCATCCTCAGCCATAAAAATTTGGTTATATCCTGCATTGCCATCCATGAAACTAATAACCTTTGTGCCTGGCTGCTGCATCTACCAACATATCGGCTATCGGCATTGGATAACCATCCACGGGTGTAGCCTTGTTTAGATCTCTAAAATTGATGCAAACTCTTAACTTCCCATTCTTCTTATACATAGGAACAACATTCGATATCCACTCTACATATTGGCATGGTCGTATAAATTTTGCTTCTAATAATCTTTCAGTCTCCTTTTTGATATCATCAAGAACGTTTGGGTTGAATCTCCTCGAAGCTTGTTTAAACAGCTGATATCCAGGTTTGATTGGCAATCGATGTTCAACAATCGATCGGTCTAGACCAACCATCTCATAGTATTCCCAAGCAAAACAATCCTTAAATTCCTTTAATAAATCCACTAACTCTTATTTATACTCAGGGTCCAACTTGGCACCTACATACGTCGGCCTAGGTCTCCAGAACCAATATCTATCTCTTCTAATTCATCGGCTGACATAAAGCCATGTCCTAGTTTACCATCTGTACCATCTATTAGATTATCCATTAAAATAAATTCTCAAAGCCGACTGCTTGGATCAGCTGTTGGCTTTCATCATTGACTTTAATCAAGCCTCCTTCCCATAGCTTGCTAGAAAAACACTCGAAGTCTTCCAGCTCCCAATACATTGGATCAGTTGTTGCGATACTTACATAAACATTAGTGTGAACTAGCTCAACATCATCTCCGTGCCACTGAATCAAACACTAATACATGGTCGATGGTACATAACAATTTGCATGAATCTAATCACGACCAAGGAGTAGACTATATGAACCTTTTCCATCAATGACGAAGAATGTGGTGAGCAAAGTCTTAATTCCAATTGTCAGTTCGACATTTATTGCCCCCCTGGTCTTGGATGCATTACCTCTGAAATCCTTAAGCATCATGTCAGTTTCAATCAAATCTCCTGGCCCCTTGCCAAGCTTGCAAAAAGTAGTATAAGGCATAAGATTGACAGAAGCACCTCCATCCACCAACATTTTGCTCATCAGCTTCCCATCGACAAAACCTTTCACATATAAAGCCTTCAAGTGCCGATGCTTGGTTGGCATATCGAATATAGCTTGATGTACAACTTCTAGCTTGGCAACTATCTCCTCATACTTTGATTTATCAAAATCTAAATAAACTTCTTGGTCTGCTAGAGCTCTAAATTCTAACAGCAATAGAAAAGTCATTTGAATATTAGCTGATGGTTGCCCCCTATTGGCTGTTTGTTTAGTACGCCACACCTGAGGTCTACCAGATGCCTGAGCCTGTTCCAGCTCTCTATTTCTTAGGTGTTGTACCCTTCTTTTCTGGCTTCTTGTTAAACCCCCTAGACACCATTGCCCTTCCTGCCAAACATACTCCTCCTCATTATCTTCTTCTTCATAATCAGCCCAGTTTTGATCAACAACTCGCTTTCCAAGCCAATCATGAACACTTCTATTTTTTAAGCGTCGATCCATATTATGATGATACTCATCTCGAGCATGGATAGACCGGTGGTTGGCTTGAGCTTGCCTAAACTCCCAATATTGCTCACTGCACTCTGGGCAATTGTTTCTAGTAGGCAATTTCAAACCTTCATTCCAACAATGTCTGAAGAAAGGACAATTACAATATGATTCAGCTTGCTTTCTTTCATACCTTTCTTTCTCTTGTTGATGCTGGTATTTTTTTATTCTAACCAACGCTGATAATCCTTTTCCTTCTACTGCTACCATTTATTCAACAAAATTCAAGATGTAGCACGTAGCCTTGTCGCCCCATCCCTTGACGTCTCTCTCTGCTTGTATCGGCTCTTCTGTTGGTCATGATGCCTTTTAATCTCTCTATATTCATCAGCCGATATTCGCATCTTCGGGTCAATGGTCCTGGCTTCTTTGGCCCTAGTTGATGTTAGGACTTTAGTCTTCCCTTTGTGCAACCTAGGATCAACCATGTTCTAATTTCTTGGGAAAGGATTATCATTAATTTTCATCTTTCGAGGTGTATCAAATTTGAGCCTCCCTTGCTGAATATCCCTCTGTATATGTTGCCGGAAAACTCTGCACTCATTAGTAGAATGAGAAGTAGCATTGTAAATTTGTAGAACTTCTTATTCTTCAACTGATCGAGAGGCAACATAACATGATTGTCGGGCAACTTGATCTGTCCCTTCTCAAGCAAGAAATCGAAGAGCTTGTCTAATTTTGTGACGTCGAAATCATAGCTCTCTTCAACTCCTTTTCCCCAAGGACTTGGCACCATCACTGTCTTCTTACCCCAATTCCATTTGGCTGTAGCAATTTCCTCTTCTTCATCATCCTCATAGCCGTCATCAACTGAATATGGATTATAGGCTTCGACGATTGCGACACTCTTCTAGAATCGGGTATCTCTGCACATATTCTAGAATTGGCTATTGAGCGCTGGCACTCGTTGAGCCAATTGACCTAAATTGTCAAACTCTTGTCCCAGCAGCTTCTCTCTCTATGTTGGCAACATTCCTTGAACGGCCAATGCAGCTAGCTGATCATTAGTCAAGTTCAATGAGAAGCACAAATTTTTGGTCTCTCAAAATCTCTAAAGAAACTCGGTGCCCGATTCATTAGTTCTTTGCCTTATAGTCGTCAAATCAGCAAATTTTCTTTTCTTCTATCCTAGTATAAAAATATGTATGAAACTTCTTCTCTAGGTTAGTCCAATTAGCAATGGAATTAACTGGCAACGATGAAAACCAAGTGAAGGTTGGTCCAGATAGGGACAAGGAGAAGAAACAAACTCTATGGGCCTCTTCAATGGATGATTCGCCCAACTGCGTAAGATACCGACTGACATGTTCTATTGTGCTTATGCTATCTTGGCTAGTGAACTTAGCAAACTTTGAAAGCCTATAATTTGTAGGAAGAGCAACCAAATCATACCACTCTAGATATGGGTGTTTGTACGAGAAGGTCTGCCCTTTTAGCTTCAAACCGAACCGATTCTTTATCATCTCGTTCACTCTGAGCAACAACTCATCAGCATTTGAATTTGGATTTCCCTGCAATTACTGACCCATCTGTGGATTAAAATTTTGGGTACCTTGATACCCCTAGATTTGGAATCATGTGAAGGGTATTGTAATCTATGGCATAATGATATCCTTGTGGAATCTCTATTTGTTGGGTCCTTTGCTGGTTTGCTGCTTGAAGTCTCTGGTTGTAGATGCTAGGATCTGTATCTCTATGAATCCTTTGAACTAATGGCGCTATTTTTTGAGCTAACAACGGTATTTGGTCTGATGTGCCAAAATTGACCATTTGATTCTAAACTTGCCTCGTCAGCTGTTACACATGCTACACTGACGATATAGGATTATACTGCATCTAATTAGTAGTAGCACCCTAAACTTGCTTAGATGAGCTCTGAACTACCTGGACATCATCATTACTAGCTGGCTGCTACTTCTTGGTGGCAAGTACCTGCTTGATTAGTCCCTGAGTCAATGGATGTGGAATATTGTAGTAAACCGGTCTAACCTGATCAATTGGATATCCATGAAACACCTCTTTCATGGTGTTGTGGAATATGTTCAAGAAACTATATTATGGTTCAATATAGCATCATGAATAGATTTGTTTATAACCTCTACAAAGAAACACCTATCCTCAGCTTCGTCTGTATCTGACTACCCATGCAACAAAACTCTTGGTAGTGAATATTTCTGAATAACTTTATTGTCACATGTCTTGGTGTAGGACAACAAACACTTGTTCTAAAATTCTTCTATAGCTTTACATGATGACATCTTTATTCCTCATCAGGTAAGTCTTCATAAGGCACCATAAGGATGTCACTATTCTTGTAAGCTGCCATAACGATTGTGGGGTCCCACTGAGTGTGCCAGAACATGTGTCAGCGCAAAAATGTGTCGATGCGCCAGGCACACAGCAAGCCGGAAGGATCTGCTTAGGATGAGCCCGGAGATCCGCTTAGCTTCAATCGTAGGACCCGTCGACCCTGTGAATTCCTCTTGAGGCTGTGCCAGTCAATTTGACCTACAATTGACAAGGAGAGAAAGTTTATCAGTAATTTAAGGTGGAACATGCTAGTTTTTGCCAAGACAGTTCCAAGTGTGCCGCTTCAAGAGCAGCCAGATGGTAAAATCGACTAAATAGCCGATACGCGAAGAAATCGGCTGTTACGGACTATAAAGCTCATGGGTCGCGATTGATTTTATGTCAACAAGTACAATGCACGCAGATATAAGTAAAATCATCAGCTAGGTGGGTATTACCAATGTAAAACATTGAGCTAATGAATCTAACGAGAAAGGATATAACATGCGAACTAAATCGACTGTCTAGTACAAATGGATCTACAAACGCTCTGAATCTAATCTATTACCATCAACAGTGAGGTTCGACCACATCGATGGCAGCTATCATGATAATAACAAACTAAAATCAAAGAATCCATAAGACCAGTCTATACATTGATAGGTTTTCTGAAAGACATGCTATATCTATGAAAGCATAGGTGAATTGACTGAAAATAGCCGATTCAAGTAGAAAAAGGGGTCATAGCATATGAACAATCGACTATTCAATGTGAGTAGACCTATAAACTCCTCAAATCTAACCTATTATCTTTAACAGTGGGGTTCGACCGGATCGATGATAGCCTATAATAAAGATAACAAATTAAACCTTTAAAGAAAATAGATCTATTCACATTTAACAGAGTCATGAAAACATGCCATGAACGTTAAAGTGCGGGCGATTGGCTATTTAGCTGATCCAAGCATAGCAAATAGCCAAAGTCATGCCTGGTCAAAAACAAATCTACCAACTAGCATCCTTCGATCTAAAGTGCCATTAGTGGGGATCGACTAGATCATTACAGCCATAATAGCGAACTATAGATCAGATTTAACTAGCCAACAAACCTCCTCAAGATCAGACATGCCTTAACCGCGTACTATGTACGATCAAAATTGAAGTAGAATAGCCGATGAAACATAATCTATCGTTTAGAGTAAGAACTATCGCAATGTAACAAAATAAACGTTGGACTAAGAGGATGTGAGGCCGATCTAGATTGATCTCGATCGGGCAAGTTGATGTTGCTAAAAACTAATGACAATGAGAACATCAGCAAGATTGGTAACTTAATGAATCTACTAGAAGGATGCCACCCTTAGGTAGAGTAGATAACTTGACCTTAATCTAATTCGAGCAGTGGAGGTCGAACTTAACCGATGTAGCCATACTTGAACTAGATAAAGATCGATAGCTAGCTTATGCTATAGCTCGCAATGGAGGTTAAACTTAACCAATGCAGCCTTACAAACCAAAGCATAAGCCATGATGGTACTTATAGAAAAGCCGAAGGTCAGCCGAACTGATGTAGCCCATGCTTATCGAAGAACTTGTCGAGATCTACACTACTCCTACTCCTAAGGGTTGGCGTAAATCCAAAAAAAAGTAATTGGTATTGATTGATTGGGTGTCCTTTATAATAGCTTAGGTCCAATATTTATATCCAGAACTGTAAGCATAAATCCTACTCATGTACGACTCATTATAATTTTTGGCATAAGAGAAAACACTCCTAATTTAAGATAACTTGGACCCTAATCTTTCCCTTTTTGTAGAGTCCGACATGTCTTTCCCGACGCCAACCGTCGCTTATTGTTGTTATCTGTTGATGTCATTTGAATAGAGCCGATTCCTAGTGTCACATCTGAATCAGCTGATATCGATCCTTATGCAATCGATTTCTTGATGACACAATCTTGGAATCTTCGAGTTCCCAGCGTTCTTCTTCCCTAATTTTGGTGTAAACACTTCACATATTAGTTCATGGAATATAGTTGTTCTGTTTCAAGGAATCAAGACTAGACCAAGACATGTTATTATTTTATAAGGATTTAACAGCCAGTGATTTCAAATATCTCATGATGGATAATTTGACTTTTCTTCAAGTTATCATCGGCTACTTTGAGTAACATTTTCTTATAAGGGGGTTTGGCCCAAATAATTAAGATTAATGCTAGAAACTAACTAGTTTGGATCATCGCCAAGTGTTGACAGCCTGGTGCGGCATGCATCGCCTATAGTGCAAAAAATAAAAAGAAAAATACAAGTCACGTGGGATTAATTCGAAGAGGCATTAGCAACAGCACAAGAATAATCTCAAAGGTGTTCACGCAGAATCAAACAAAAACAGACACAAAAGGGAGCCAACTAGGAACTTTATTTCATAGCCCTAGTTACAAATTAAGGGCCAAAGAAGACGTTGTTCATGACTTCTTCAGCCTAGGTTCTATTCGCCACAGCGTCAGCGGTTCCCTCAAAATCCTCCACCAGCTCCTAGTAGTCATTGGGTTTTCACCCTCTGGATAGCCATGGTACAACTTGCAGAGGTTGTGCCCCGAGTGCATTTGGGCTATCGCCAGGGCAACGGCGGCTCCATGGCAAACGCCGTAGAGGGCCACCTCCCTAGCATGAATAGGGATGTCCTAGAGGCGAGTCACCAACATATCACCCTGAGCGTTTAGGGTGCCGGCGGCGGTGTCCGCCACCAACTGGAGAGCCTCCAGTTGCTCCGTTAGGGTTGCAACGAAAAACAAGAATCGTCAAGGAAAGGCTAACAAGATGAGACCATCAAAAGAAGAAAGTTTTTTGAAGATCTTACCGACAACCCTGGTGTCAGAGATATGGGCTAGGGGTACTTGCACCGCTCGTATATATGACCACCACCGAGCTATCGGCTCAGCAACCATCAAGGGGAGGCCCACAAGGGCTGACAGTGGTCGACCAACGTGGAGATCACGGCAAACCAAGGTGGGCATATCTAGATGATAGCAAGGATAAATATATTGTAACAAACTAGGAACACAATCTATTAGCCTGATTGCCCTCTCTATAACCCCACCTCTCCTGCCTATATAAAGAAGGGTAGGGACCTTGAACTCAGGGATCCAATCTTCCACCTTTTCCATCTACCTCGTAGCTAGGAGCAACAACCCCTGTAATTGAGCATACCAATACAAGAGTAGCAGGCACCACTAGAGTAGCGATTAGCGTGCACCACGCCCCAAACTAGTATAAATCTCTATGTCTCAGTGTGCTACCATCCGATTTCATCTACTGTGATGATGTTGCTGGATATTGCTAGACCAAAACAATTCTGACAGTTGGCGTGCCAGGTACCACGTTTAGATTCATTTTTGTGTTTCTGATGGCTATTCTCTATAGGTCGAGTAAGGGCATGACCAAGAGGCGACCAAAGAAGGATAGCCATGGCATCACCACCTCTACGCGATCGAGAGTTCCATGGTGTGGTAACCTCAAGACTCAGTGCACCTGCCTCGATGTGATCATCGCCCGATCAGCTCTACCTCATCGGACTCAGGAATGCGATCGCCATAGGACCGCTCTAGTTAGCATGTCACGTAAGTCACTACACCGGGTCTAATTTTTCTCAATTCTATTAGGAGTACCTCCTTGACACCACACGCATGATCTAGTGGGAATCACACCTCCCAGAAGATGCACTACCATCGCCATCGCTGGATGCTACCTTGCCTAGATTCTTTGATAGGCTCAAGAGCGCCGCAACTTGGGAACTCTTCCTAACGCCCATGATCAACACTAATAGGGCCAGGACGCCATGGATAACGAAAAGAAATCATGGAACCAACTATCTGAGCATCAAGCGAAGCCAAAAGCTAAGTTATCGGGTAAATCTTGGCTAAGCCATGAACCTTCCGTGTCAGAACCATGGATACCCGGTAGCTTACCTCGCCAAAGATTGTAAGATGCACCGTGTAAACGGCTGCTACAGTGACTCTCTCATGGCAGCACCCCTCGAGGGGACAATCGGTAGCGTAAAGGACACTCAAAACAAACCCTCAAACAAGTGATGACCATTCGCGGCCATACTAGGACCCGATCAAATTCAGGACATACACCTGCTGTTCGGGGGGCTCACATCATGGTACTGTTGACGATAGTTAACAACCATTATAAACCATCAATATAACATGCATAAGGGCATAAATATAATCACCAACAATGGTCTAGGGGTTTAAACTAATAAATTCCATGAGTTTTGGTGAATGTATATTTTCTGCAGGGTTTATCCCAAAAACCATCAAGGTGGACCTAGATGTCAGACTTAATCAAGCTTATCCACAGCGAAAACAACCCTAGAAGGTTCTAGAAGACTTGAGAGGACTCCACACCAAAGTAGAGGGTGAGGTGCCGCCAGGTGGGGCCAGCCTCACCTGTAGGCCTGCCGGCCCCTGGGGCCCACTTGTCACCCCCCCCATGCTATGTCGGTTCTCTACCGCCTCCTAGATTGCATCTACGCTGTTTATTCAAGTTGGTTTGATTCGAGGGCTCAGAATTCATGCTCCGGCCTATATATACTGGCCCCTACCCCCTCCCTCAGGCAATGCATTCAAGAGAAGATAGAAACCCTAGTCATCCTCATAGCTCCACCATATTCTAAGGTATAGCTAGTTAGGCTAGGTCTAGAGGGAGGCAAGTAGATTTTGCTTGGATTCCTGATCATGTCAAGAGTGTTGTTTGGTATTATCTTTGTACCCCCTCTCTTTTGTATCTCTCATTACTTTTATATGTTTGCTACAATTGTTATGACAATATTATTCATATTGTTTATGTTCCTAGTTATCATGTTCATGGTCTACTTTGATTACATGCTTAGTGATGAGGACATGACACCCATGCATATGACCATGTTTGGCGCATGGTATGGAGGGGAAACTAGGCCAGCAAGGGTGTCCAAGTCAAGAAGGAGGCCCGAGGCTAATTCGGTTTGAGTCCCCAAGGTAGAGGCCCAAAGCAACTCAAGTTCAAGTCTGCCTCGGCCTCCAGGACTAGTCTGCCTTAAACTGGTCACCCAGGACGCATCTGGACTATGTTTTCAATGATCCACATATGGATGGAAAGCTAATTTGATAAGAAAGCCAATCCAAGTGGTCTCACGTCAAAAGCTCTTTGGAATCAATAGGAATCATTGAAACAAGTCAGCGTCCAAAATCTGTCAGGGTGTTGTGTCACCATATTTGGTCCAATGGGCCGTGTATCATCTTTGAGCCCATTAGGGGGGCGTGTCTATGGTAGGCGATGAGCCTAAAACCTTTATAATCATACGCCACCACCATCATTAGGGTTTGGGTTTTGCTTAGATTATTCTCTCAAAAACAGTTTTGTCGTTCATCGGTTTGTGAGACCCCAACTCGTGAGATTAATCATACATCTGCAATTTGGTTGTGTTCTTTCTTGTTCTTGCTTGTGTTCTTCATTGCGCTAGCAGGGATTAGCCTTCTTGGTGAGGTCAACCTGGTTCGTGACTCGGTTGATAGCCAGAGGAGCTGTGGTGCTAAGATTGTAGGGTTCGATCTTTCGATTCTAAAGCTGGATCGGTGTGTCATTCTCTGCCACAACGATTAGTTACCATCACCTGACAGAAGATCGGGATCCCCGTCTCTATTAAGTGGTATCAGAGCTAAGGTATACCATCAGGTTCATATTTATTCCCTAGTTCGAGTGTTTTCCTTCGTCCTATAAATCCAGAAAATTGCCCTACAAAAATATTTGTGTTTTTCATTGTTTGTCCCCTATCCTACTACCCGTTGTGCCACTGCAATATTTTTAATTTTAATTTTCTTTATTGAACGGTTGTACCTCACGTATCCTCATGTTCATTGGTTTAATTGAGTCTTGGTCTAGTTCTTTTTTTAGCATGAATCTGATTGTCGGTTTGTGTTTCATCTTCTGTTCTTGTGATGGAATGCTGGTTTCCATGTTGGTCTTGTTTCCAAGAATAGAAGATCCCTGTAAGTTTCCAAATAGGTTTTCCTTTGTGTCACGTGCCTTCATAGAAAGTAATCCTAGTTTATTTGGAAGGCCTAAGTTTTCAATTTCCAAGAGTATCACGATAGTTACCAGTACCTGACGGAAGATCAGGATCCCCGTCTCCATTACTTAGTATAGCTAGATTATCCTTATATTTATGCATAAGTTCATATAGCACTCACTCTAAGGTACCATGGGTGAGTGGTCGACGTTGTGTAAGCATGGTGCTTATACGTTGTTTACCTATGAATACACCCAATATTCCGGGTTAGGTGGTAGATCATGGATGTGACACTCCCATTGAATGCTTTGTAGTCCACTCCTCGAATATAGGTATAGAAGTAGGATCTAGTTACGAAGGAAGACAAGCTCTTTTCTTAATCTTCCCTAGTAATATCCCTTATGTGTAGATATGAAGTTGATCTTGGCCATGACTACTAGGTGTAATTGCACTAATCAATGTATGCATTGACTTGTAATTAAGGATGACTTAGGAATTATTCCTCTAATATTCTACTTAACTATGCTAATGTCATAGAAAGGAGTACTCTGAGTGATCAATGATTAGTTATTATACACTATTCATATAAACATTTACCTCTTTACTTACCCCTATTGTGAGTAGAATATTGGTTATGGCTTACTTCTCCATCAATAGCGTAAGTTATCAATACATGTCCTCGCCAGACCTTCCCTGTGGTAAAAAATCTAAATAATGATACCTAGAATACTCTCAGTTAAAGTGCTACAATGGTATATTATCTATGCGCTTATAGATTCCTTTCATTTATATATATTCTTTCTAGTCACATGAAATACTAAAGTACTTCTTAGTGTCATTCTGTGGCACTAGGTAGTATCAACAAGCATTTTTGGCACCATCACTAGGGATGACAACTTAGAAAAAGATGCTAAGGAATATCAACAACATAGGGTGACTACTTAAAATAAGTGACAAGTTAATAAATACCAACATGTACCCATAGCAACGACCCAACTACCCTGGTCAGAGCACCCTGATCACTTTCGATGAAAGTGACGAATCCCGAACACTCGGTCGACATCGACAGGCCCCCCCTGGTCAGTAGCGCAGTGCTCAAAACTATATGTGCCACTAAGATCTCCATGGATGGAGGAAGTGATTCCAATCTGATATATTGGGACACTATCAAAAAACTAAAGATCGACATAGATAACCTGCACCCACCGAGGGGCCCGATCACCGAAATAGTACTAGGGAGATAGGTGATGCCTCTCGGCATCATAGATCTACTGGGTTACGTTCGGATGAGGTAGTGAACTTTCGCCAGGAGATACTCTCCTTTTAGGTTGTGGATTTTCAGGACACATATCACGCCATTCTCGACATACCTGTGTTTTGTTAAATTCATGGATGTGCCTCACTATGCCTACCTAATGATGAAGATGTCGGGGCCTTATGGTGTCATCACGATCTCTGGAGATCTTCAAAACGCCTACAAGTGCGACCTGCTTGCTATCAAGAACATGGTCCAAAACTTGGACTTAGTGCAATGCGAGCTCGACTATGTCCTCATGCAAGGATAGGGCTCGGGGGCTCTGATGACAACGTCGCCATGTCTCAATTTCTAGTCTCCACCTCCTAAAGAAAAGAGGCTACCACCAGCCCAGTTCATGGCCTCAAAGCCAACTGTGGCCCCACCATTCACGCCCGGGGAAGATTCGAGGAAGGTCCGCTTGGAGATAACGGACCCAAGTAAGACCACGAACATTAGGAGGATCCTAAACCAGGCACAACAAAACGAACTCATCAAATTCCTAATTGACAATCGGGACATATTCACCTAGAAACCTTGGCAGAACTGACCAATTTATAAGAGCACAAGTACAATGGCAACCACCGTAGTGATCGCACTGTCATACTTGAGCCCATATAAACCCGGTAGTTCATCGAGTATCACAAAGGATCTTGAATAATCCAACATGCAACCAAGATCATACATGATTCAACATACAAGCCACATGTTACATAAGTTCACAAGTAATTCAACATACATTGGAGTATGAAAAGAGTTATTACAGTACCAAGTTCAAATACAGTAGTAGCGGAAGCAAAGATAGTTTTTAAACTAACATCTCACAATATTATTCAAATACTTGCCAGTTTATCATCACATTCCATAAAAGCATCATAGATTAGATATATAGAAGCGCCTTGCCCATGGCCTACTCCTCGTCCATAGTGGGACAAAAGCAGTTCTTACAATATCCATGATAGATCGTGTTATCTGCAAACAAGTGGGAAATAAACCCTGAGTACAAGAAGGTACTCAGCTAGACTTACCCATCATAAACCAAAAATTAAGTGACTCCAAGGATCATGCAAGGCTTTATAAGTGGAGCTAGCTTGACAACATTTTGCATAAAAAGCCCCTAGTTGAGCTATACATTTTATAATTCGATTCCAAGTTAATTGTAACTATTCATCTCTTTATTAGCATCTAACCCGTGCCAAACATGTGATGCATGAATATGTAGCATAACAATAATAACCATAGCCGGTGTAATATTCCCATGTTCATCATAACCATCAAACTCCATAGTTCAATTACTATGATATTGGGACTAGTCGAGTTTCTCACTATCTGGGAGAGACGGTGATTCGAATCAGTTGCAACCAGCTGGGCAGTTATTCCTAACACAAACCCACACTTCCCCCGTCGGGGTCGCGTCGGGTCACCTTTGGTATAACTCAGGTGCACATTTCGCGGGTTCGATCAACGCTGCACCCTCAGGGACGCTACCGGATGCCAAGTCGATTAGGACTCTAACCTGCCCTTGGCATCACACCAGCTCCTTGCACATCCTTACTACCTCCAGAGTGCGCACTCTAACAGAACGAGGCTCGGCCTGAGTTCAGCTACTCGGCTTCGCGGTCGAAATGAGTTATTCGGCCAGCTAAGTGAGAGGCATGTGTTTAATCTCAATAGAAGCTTCAACAACGGCATGGTCCTTAATCAACACAGGCAGAATCACATGAGTCAACCTACACATAGACTCCTGCCTGGCCTCTAGTTACATTATCCCGTGGTTCTTTTCCATGATAGCAAATATAGCCAACCGTGCTCTGCTATCCACCTATATCTCGCAGGTGACAGGAAATCACCCAACTTCTACCGATCAAGCATGTCTAAGCATATATTTGATCCTGGACCTACACTAGGTTTAAGGTATATTTCTGGACAAGGTAGTTCAATGCATTAAGTGGTTCCAATCAACTCCTATAACCTAATGCATCAAACATAAAAAGGACTCAAATTGATATTTGTAAAACATAGGAGGCTTAGAATGCTCCGGGCACCCCGGTAACTCTTCTAGGACCTGTTGTTCACCTTCTGGAGCACCTTGCTATGGTGCCTCCTAGTCCTCTTGGTCCACAGCCTCGAATTTTAATAGTGTGATTCCTTCCGGCGATCCTATATGCATGAGCGCAAAATAAGATACAAGAATGCATATATGAATGATATGGTATGATGCATAAACATAAATGTCCTTGACAACAAGGTACTAAGGTGATAGCAAGATTAATTATATTTTACTGAGTAGGTGCATATCTCTTCTCTAGTAACTAATCAAACATCCATTTAAAGCATTTTCTAGACTGCAAGATAGCAGCCACTTGTTTTGACCTTAACAGGAGTTTTACACATTCAAATAATATGATCTTGGACTTTCTAGAAAGCTTATAAAATTATCTACAACTTTCTTATAATCATTATAAGGTGATTCAATAGTTTGAGAGGTCAAACAATTCAATCATTCAGATCTGTCCAGAGAATAAGCAACTCTACTAGCAGACTTCTAGAAGCTATAACTCTCAAACCCTTGAGCCTATAACTATGAAATTTTAGGAAAATACATATGAGTAAGTTATCTACAACTTTGTTATCAACAAGTTTCATAGAAGAGATCATTATCATCATGAAATTGTCACCACAACATAAACTACACATGCAGCCATCTAGTTGAATTATAGAGCAATAATTAACTAGCTGCCTATAACCAATTAACTTTGAGCATAACTAACAATACCAATAGACCATATGCATTACATGCACTATAGAAAACATCATGGTTAAGCCCAATAACTTATTTACATGCATTTATTAATTTCCTTATATAATAAGGTGATTTAAAGGGTAAATATTTCCATTACTCAATAAATTCTAAGACAATTACAGTAGCCCTACACATGACCCCAATAGTCTACTAGTACAAATTTCATTTCATTTGGATAAGTATAGTCGCCTCTACAAAAATGCCAAGTTGCATAGGCTTATTTTAGCAAAAATAGTTTAGCCTAGTGAAAAGTGTCAAACAACATATTTCATATTTTTCTTACTTTGATTTTAGCACAAGAAGACTGTGTAAAAATTTGCATGATCATAATTTATTTATATTTACCCCAATTAATTTCACCAGAAACTAGAAATTATTCTAGGTTAAATAGTAAGACTATATTTCAAGTATGCCTACTGTAGGTTTAGTATTTTTCCTAGCTAGAGCATGTCAACACAAAGACCAACAAAATTGGAATCACAATTTTAGCATTTCTCTAGCTCAAGTTATGCATTTTGCAAGATAGAAACTAATTTAAAAACACTTATGTAACTTGATTTAATTCCTCCAAAAAATACTCCAAACAGTAGGTTTCATATTTTTATCAAATAGTGTACTTCATGCTAAATCCAACAAAATTTGGTTCACTCAATTTGGACATTCCTAGCTCTAGTTATGAATTTTTGAAGTTTGCAACAAAATCTGGAAAAATAAATAAAGAAAAAATTCAAAACCCTGACTGATAGTTGGGCCCGTGGGTCAACGGGCCCATGCGTCAGTGAAACAGGAGCAGAGGACGGCGCTGATTGGCTGGAGCTCACCGGCAGTAGCGTCTTCACCATCGTGACCTACTCGACATCCCATGTCGACTGGTGCCCTTGGTTGGCTTAGCGGCTCATTGGAGCTACCACATCAGTGGCAATGGTGGCACGGTGGAGGTGCTTGGCAATGGGATTGTCGTCTTTGGCAATGACACGATGAGGTGAGTGATGCTACAGCATCAGGGAGTCCTAGCGGAGCTCTAGGTTTGGTCTAGGACATAGTGAAGCGGCGGTGTGCTCCGGCCATGTGCATGGCGGCGCACAAAGCATGGTGGTGGTGTCACCGTTCCAGCGAGACAGCGGTTGAAGGTAGGTCTCCATCTTTAGGGAAGGCACTAACACTCTAGATGACTCGGTAATAGGCACAAGAGCAGGCTAAGGGTGGCTAGTGAAGTCAGCAGTGGTGAACGCATGCTTGCGGCCATGGCTGCGTGACGGCGGTGGTAGCAATTAAGGTGGCTATGGCCTTAGCATCTAGACCCTATGGTGATGATGGACCAAATGAGAGGAAGGTAGGAGGAGCAGTGGTGATGGCTGGCCATGGGCGAGCTTGAGCTTGATGGTGCATCGTGGCCATGGCAGCGGCGGCAATGGCCCGAGGGCCCTCACCTTGGCTCGAGAGGCGACAATGGTAGGTCGATGAGGTAGAGGAGATGGTGGCAAAGCTATGGGCGAGATGGATTGGTTGGTGGTGCGGCATGGACAATGTGCAAGCATGGTGGAGGCGCGGCAATGGCAACGGCGGCGCTCTGCTTCGCTACGGCGAGCGTGGGTGAGAGAGAGAGAGAGAGGAAATGAGTGCGCGAGAGAGTGAACGAGCGTCTGGCCTCGGGCTTTTGGCACGGTAGCGCAGGGATAGGGCAGCGCGCATAACGCCATGCGGTGGGTGAACCCTAGCATGGTCAGCCACGACGGCATGCGCGGTGGCCATTTCAAACCGGCCATCAAGCCGACTAACAGTGTGAGTTCAAGCACTTGGTACTCCTAATCCATGGTGATTTAGCAAAAATATCATTAATATAAATTGTAGGGCTACGTGAGATCTCCGACTTTGCCTTAAGAAGCATTTCTGAAATCGCTATGGTTTTCAAACTATAGAGCTCCAAAGTTAGGTACTTTGAAACCAAAAATAGCCTTTTACACTTAGAAAAAAATTTAAGTCCCCAACCTAGCATATTATGGCTTCTTGTGGGCCCTATTTGACCATGTTAGGAATTGAATCAGCTCATGACTCTTAAATAAAGTTTGTTACCCATGCCAAGAACTACAACTTTTATTAAGGGTGCACTATCATTGAAACACTCTAGACTATAGTTCAACTCTAGTCAAAGTAGCATCATAAAAATGGAAGTTTTGAGTAAACTAGGACTTAGAAGCAAAATTGGCCCATGTCATGAATACAAACATTGTTCCATTTAACATCCTAGACCTGTCTAAGGTGTTTTTGTGACCTCATAGCCACCTCTTGCAGTGGTCACACATGATCACAAGCATATGCATGTATATGATCAACATCACATGTGATATAGATAAGGTGAATGAAATGAAACTTCATATGCTCATGCTCATGAATGCTTGGATGATGCTTGTGCTCATGAGATGCAAGTTCCAAATGCATGCTTAACACTAGGGTGTTACAGACCCTCCCCCTTATAGAAATCTCGTCCTGAGATTTGAATGACCTACAATTCTTCATAAAAGGCGGGGTAAACTTCACGTAGGTAATCCTCTTGTTCCCATGTAGCATCTTGCTCACTGTGCTTATTCCACACCACTTTGGAGCCTGGTGTTTCGTCTAAGGGTAAAGATAGGTTAAAGTATTTTTATGGGTAGAGAGGAACTTTCTATGGTTTTCTAAGTTGATCTAGCTAAACAAGACCAGGCTTCCTATACTTCACCTACTTTGGAACAATAGTACATTTCTGACTCTCGAAGGAGGTGAGAAAAAGGTAGTTGGGGGAAGGCTACCAAAAAGCTCTACGAAGCACCAACCCAAACGAGATGGATTACAATGGTTTGACAGAGCTATCACCTCTGGGGTTATCACAACTAACCATAGGATTCGGCACAAACTCAAGTAAACTCTAGCCTAGACACCACGTCTATGCTAACATTTACTACTCTAATCACAATTTATAATTAGAGCACTCAATGCAAGCAGAGTTCCCATAAATAAATATAATAAGAATTAAATAAAGAACTTAGAAATAATAAATGAATAATTTGGATATAACTCAGAGATGAATCAGATCCGTAGAGGTACAAAGTCGAGAAGAATCTGACAGATCTAGCTACTTCTCAGATCTCTCCCCTCTCCTCTCTCCCTATTTTCTGTTATTCAACTAGGTGGAAATAACCTAGAGGGACACTACTACAACTTGTGTATGAAATAATGAAGCTCTAGAGCATAGGGTGTTTCTCCTAGAGGAGGTATGCGGGTCTATTTATAGGGGGGATGGAGTAGAGACCAAGTAAACGCCATGTCATCGATCTGCACCACTTTTCTTGATCGCTGTCAGATCAAACCGACCTTCTTTGGATGGTGGAGATAATAGGGATCACGTATAGAAGGCTCCCAACTGACCTACGCTGAAAACTGAATGAGAACCAGCCATTTGGGCCTAGAGAACCGACCTGGACTAGTGGAAATCTGTGTTATCTGCATTTTAGGGAAGGAAATCAGACTTCTGGGCAACTGGGCTAGACGGTCTAAGCGGTCGAACCGCCTCCTACGCCTACCCTATGCAAACCGGCCAACTAGCCTCTCCTAGCCTGCCACGTGTCCAGCCAAAGGGGGAAAAGCCATGCCCTCCCATGCTCGAGCGCCCTTGTGAAGCATGGCGCCACGCATCGTCATTCCACAGACGGCTTTCGTCGCTCCAACCACACAGACGCGCGTGTTCCTACGCGTTGGAACCATCTATGCCACATGCCCTTGCCTGATGAGCTGGTGTGGTCGTTGGCGTCCCTCACAGGGATAGTTGGGCCCCGCCTGGCTGGCTGTTGGTATTTGCTAACGCAAATAGATAAATCCACAAGTGCATAGATACCACTGTAGCTTTCACCCGATTATTCCAAGGTATCGGTTTCCATGGGAAACATGAAATGTACTAGAAAGAATCAAGGTCCTCCAAGATAAAAGTGTTTTTGTGGGTAGAGAGGAGGTTTTCCCAAGATAATCTAGATAACCAAGGTTCAGGCTTACTAAACTCACTTACTTTGGACCAATAGTACCTTTTCGACCCTCGATGGGGGTGAGAAATTGTGGTCAGGGAAAGGCTACCAAAAGCTCTATGAAAAACACCAATCTGAATGTAGTGGATTACAAAGGCCTAGCCAGAGCTATCACCTCTAGGGCTACCACAACTATCCATGGGATTGGGTGCAAACTCAGGTAAACACTAGCCTAGACACCCCAGTCTATGCTAACGGTTACTACTCTAGTCTGGTACCTTAGAGTAGAGTACTCGGTCGAGCAGAGTTCCCATAAGTAAGTAAAGTAGAACTTGAACTTAGTCAAATAGAAAGCTTGAAGTTACCAAAAGAAGAACCCTAGATATTACTCAAGATCAAGTCGTCTCCATAAAGTTACAAAGTTGAGGAGGATCCGACAAACCCAGCTCCTCCTCCACTCTCTTCCTCTCCTCTCTCCCTATTTTCTACTACAACTAGGGTGTCATGCACCTAGAGGGACACTACTACTAAAAATAGATGAAGAGTGAAGATCAAGTGCAGAGGTGTGTTTACAAACGAAGGAGAGGGTCTTTATTTATAGTGGAGAGGTGAGGGATATTCCTAGCTCTCGTCTAATTTTAGGCAACCAGGAGCATGCAACCAACATAACCAGGTTGATGAGCGGCAGAAACTCTCGCGCCAAGGAATCACCACCTGCCACAGCTGCATGTGGGCCTAAAATGTGTGCGCTTTGCTGCTTTGGTGTCCACTGCTTGGGCCTCTGGCTGCACGTTTGATGCTAGCAGGTATAGTTGGCCAACGGGTCAGGCCCGGCACGGGCCTAGGCCAAGCACAGGCCCATAGGTGGTCATGCCGGCACGGCACGCCGTGCCTCCCTGTGCTTGTGCCCCTCTGGGCGTCATGCCTAGGCCTTCAGCCCAAGCATAGCCCTATAGGCCAAAATTTGTGTCGTGCTGGCCCGGGAAGCACTGGCCAGAACTATGGGTCAGGCTGGCCCAAAGCTCGGTGATCGTAAGTCACCTCAGGTGATAGGCTTGCCATGATGAGATCATCATTGTAGGTGAGTGGTCAGACGATCTCGTCATCAGCACTAGCCATGGCGCCCTCGACCACAGAGGGCTCTCCAGCACCATTCCTCAATGGTGCGTGGGGCCGCCTTGGTCGCTCTATGCCACAGCTAGAGGACGACGCATCAGCTACCGACCTGCGTAAAGACATGGAGGAGGAGGAAAATAGTATATCAGAATAGATCATAAACCATTCATCAATGGAAGAAGAGAAGGGTTAGGGTTAGGGTTAGGGTTAGGGTTAGGGTTAGGGTTAGGGTTAGGGATGTACCTATGCAACCGGAGCCCGGTGCTGGAGAAGACGAGGGCCACCCAGAGAAGACGATAGTAAGGTTAGAAGGATGGCGAGCGGTGGAGGAGGGGCACATGGGGACACAAACTCACATAATCACCCAGATCTAGAGGGGAGATAGGGATAGGGAGAAGGGAGAGGCAAAGGTGATATTCATAGGGCCATTTTGTTTTTGGTGATCAAGACACTATAGAGAGTGTGATCACATTTAGGATAGATGGTTGTACTATTAAGAGGGGAGCTATTATTGGACAACTCGATCATCTAGTGCCACTAGATGTTGGAATACATGCATATGCATTTAGGCCAAGTGCACAATCGGTGAGAAGTGAATAACCTTTGAAAAATGATTGTGAAAATGCAAATGCCCTTGCATGTGATGGTAACACACTTGGAGTGTTAGCGCATTTGCAAAGGTAGTGAGAAAGATTTAGAAAAGGAGGCAATGCCGGGCTTGGGCTGTTGCCACACGGGCACTGCCACCCCTTGTCCAGTGCACCGCCACCCCTGTGGTGGTGACTGATAGAGGAGGCCAAGAGGGAGGTGTTCTGGGTGGCACCACCGCCCCTTGTCCGATGGTACCACCTACCCTAGGGCGGTTCCCACCTAGACATGGCTGAGAAGGGCTGGTGCTAGGGCTAGCACCACTAGTGATGGTGTACACTACCCTAGGCATGATCATGCACCACCATGGGCACCATCACCCTATCCGGTGGCACCGCCCCTTTTCAACAGAGAGCGGGTGAACTGGAGTTGGGCACCGCCGCGGGCACTGCCACCCCTGGCTAGTGCATCGCCCCATTTTTCAGAGAGCATGGATTTCAGGGCATTGGCTAGGGTGGCACCGCCACCCCCTATCCGGTGCCACTGCCACCTGTCTAGTGTCCACTAGCCATTGCATGACCATTGGAGGGGAACCGCCACCCCATGTCTGGTGCCACACCGACATGTCCGGTGACCCCGCAGAAGCAGACAAAATGGGGTAACAGCTCTATTTGCTTGTGGGCTTATAAATAGACCTAGTGGCTGGCCTTGGCCACTCTCTTGGCACTTCTAACAGCTGTATACAACCTTTGAGACCTGAGCACACCACTCCACTCACTTGCACACTTGATTTCATCATCTTGAGTGAGATTGGAGAGCCTCTAGTGCATTTCTTAATGTTCTAGCATCTTGTGGCACTAGTTGGGCGATTTGGGCTGGTGGAGTTCTTGTTACTCTTGGTGTTTGCCAACACCTAGATGGCCCAGTGATTGATGGATCATTGAGTGGCTATTGGTGACTGTTGTCAGCTCCGATAGTCAACATTGTTAGGGGTCCTTGTGCCTTCCCCGTGGGATATCACGAAAGGCAACTCTAGTGGATTGTGTGTGGCTTGTGTGATCCTCATCATGTGTTGGTAGTGCGGCGCCCTATTGAGGGTTTGGCATGTGATGCCAACTAGCACGTGAACCTCTAAGTGAGTGAATCGCTACAACGAGGACTAACTTGCCGGCAAGCAAGTGAACCTCGGTAAAAAATCATTATGTCATTATTTGATTCCGAGGTGATTGGTCTTCATTGGTATTCATTCTTATGATTGATTGGCTCATTCCTCTACACGGCGCTATAACACTCCATCATCCAGCGCATTTACATTTCTTAATGTAGCTTGGCCCTTTAGTGTAGCTAGTTTTGAGGGCAAGCAAGAGTCGTGTCTAGTGGTTAGTGAGGCTCATTAGTTAGTCTTTGAGAGCTCACTAATTTAGTGTAGTGACATAGCCTTTGAGTGCTTATAGACAATAGCAACTAGAATTGTGGTAGGTGGCTTGCATTCTTAGTAGGCTAGCGCAACATTTGCTTTGCCTCATATTTGTATAACCGCTTTGCATAGTGTTGTTCTAGAAATTTTTATAGGCTATTCACCCCCATCTACCAATTAGGACCTTTCAAGTGGTATCTGAGCCATGGTCACCATGATTTGAGGCTTAACAACCTTCGGTGTCAAAATGGCTCAAATCAACAACACCAAGAAGTCACCCCAATTTGATGGCACAAATTATCCATATTGAAAGTCAAAGATGACCACTCATATCAAGTCAATCAATAGATGAGTGTGGAAGGTGGTGGAGACCAAAATTGAGATAGCCGATCTAGAGAATCCCACCGCGGCTGAAGAAGTGCTTCTCCAAAACAATGACATTACTCTAAGTGCTATTCATGATGCTATTGATGAGAGAACATTTGAGCAAATCAAGAACATTGAGATGGCTCATGAAGCTTGGAAGAAGTTGAAAGAATTGTTTGAGGGCACCAAGGCAATAAAAGGGTGCAAAGGCATACATTCTCAAGGAGAAATTTGCTAGCTTCAAAATAAAGGAAGATGAGAGTGTGCCAGAGATGTTTCATCAGATGGAAGTGCTTGTCAATGATCTCAAAGCACTTGGTGCAAAGGTGGAGGACAAGGACTTCTCCCATTAGGTCTTGAGATGCTTACCCATAAGATTTGGCATGTTGGTCACCTTGCTAGTGAGGACCAGTTTGGACACAATGACACCAAACCAAATCTTGGGAGATATCATGACCGATGATGCTTATAGAGATGATGATGAGAAGGAAGAAAAGAACAGAGAGAAGAAGGATGAGAAGAAGAAGAGTATGGCATTCAAAGCCGGTTCATCATCCAAGGGCAAGGCCAAGCAAGATACATAAAGTCAAGAGATTTGGCAAGTTCATGGTGAAGAAGGGCTACCATGCTAGAAGGAAGAAGTCTTCATCCAAGAACAAGGAAGAATCAAGAAGGTGCTTCAAGTGTGGAAGCAAGGATCATCTTGTTGCTCAATGCCCATACAATAGCAACAATGATGATGATGACAAGAAGAGCAAGAAGGACAAGAAGGAAAAGAAAGAAAAGAAGGACAAGATGACCTTCAAGAAGAAGAAGGGTGGTTCATATGTGGTCACTTGGGATAGTGATGCTTCCTCAAGTGATGATGATGACAAGACCAACAAGAAGAAGGCTCTTTCAAGCATTTATATCAATGAGAAGCCTTCTCTCTTTGACACTCCATCATGCTTCATGGCTAAGGCCACTAAGGTACAAACTTGTGATGATGGATGTGATGAGGAACATGATAATGAGAGTGAAAGTGAAAGTGACAATGATGATGAACCCACTAAAAATGAACTATGACATGTTAGAAGATGCTAAAGAACATTTTGACATTAAGAGAAGGGAATGAAAAGACTTGCGAAAGGAACTAAAAGCCCTTAAGCAAGCCTTTGATGAGCTCAATGCATCTCATGAGAGGCTAGGGGAAGCCCATGAGAAGCTTGGCAAAGCTCACAAGAAGCTTGAAAAAGCTCATTCCTCTCTACTTAATGAGCAAAATGAGAAGGAGCATGTTGTAACATGTGACAAAGGCTTAACTTGTGATATAGTTGATGAATCATTCTATAAGCCTATCATTATTGCTCCCACTAACCCTTCTTGTAGCACATCCACTTCTAGCTCATCTAGTAGTGATGGTTTCACTTGTGATGTCTCACTTATTGTTGAGAATGAGACACTCAAGAAGGAGGTAAAAGAGCTCAATCACACCTTGGCTAAGGCCTATGGTGGTGAGGACCGCTTGCTTATGTGATTGGGTAGCCAAAGAGCTTCCCTCTACAAAGAGGGATTGGGCTATACCCCCAAGAAAGGCAAGACAACCTTTGCTCCTCACAAGACTAGTTTTGTGAAGAACAATGGTCGGTTTTGCACTAGTTGCAAGCAAGTTGGTCATGTAGAGCAAAAGTGCATGAAAAACAAGCCTCAAGCCAATGTATCCTCTATTAAGCTTGATTCTTTCTATGTGCTTACTAAGGGTACAAATGGTGTGAAGGCTAAGTTCATTGGTGCACCATGGATGGGCTCAAAGAAGAAAGTCATTTGGGTGCCAAAGAGCTTAGTAACTAACCTTCAAGGACTCAAGCAAGTTTGGGTACCTAAAAAGAATTGATCTTCTTTTGTAGGTCAATTACAAAGCCAGAGGAAGGCATTGGATTCTTGATAGTGGGTGCACTCAACACATGACATGTGATGGAAGAATGTTCAACTCAATCAACACCAATGGCAATGATGGTTATGATAGTATCACATTTGATGAGAATGGCAAAGGCAAGATTGCAATATGCAATGATATGAGCATTTCCAGTGTGTTGCTAGTTGAGAGCTTGAACTTCAATTTGCTATATGTGGCTCAATTGTTTGACCTTGGATTCACATGCATATTTGGGGTAGATGATGTAGAGATCATAAGTGTAGATGGCTCTAACTTGATCTTGAAAGGCTTTAGATATGAGAATCTATACTTGATTGATTTCAATTCTAGTGAAGCTCAATTGTTAACATGCTTGTTCACTAAGTCTAGTATGGGTTGGTTATGGCATAGAAGGCTTGGTCATGTTGGAATGAAACAATTGAAATAAGCATGACTTGGTTAGAGGCTTGAAAGATGTTGTGTTTGAGAAGGATAAACTTTGTAGCTCTTGTCAAGCCAGCAAACAAGTTGGAAACACCCATCCTTAGAAGAGCATGATGAGCACTAGTAAAGCATTTGAGTTATTACACATGGATTTGTTTGGGCCAACACAATACACTAGCATCGGTGGAAACAAATATGGATTTGTGATAGTGGATGACTACACTAGATACACTTGGGTATTCTTTCTAGTGGACAAGAGTGATGTGTTTGCAACATTCAAATCGTTTGTCAAGGGCATTCACAAGGAGTTTGAGACAACCAACAAGAGAGTTAGAAGTGACAATGGTAATGAGTTCAAGAATACAAGAATTGATAAGTTATGTGATGAATTTGGAATTAGACATCAATTCTCAGCTAAGTACACTCCACAATCAAATGGCCTTATTGAGAGGAACAATAGAACACTCATTGATATGGCAAGGTATATGCTTAGTGAGTACAATGTGAGTCAATCCTTTTGGACCAAAGCTATCAACACGGCTTGCTATTGTAGCAACCTGCCTATATTGTCACCCATTGAAAGAGAAGACACCCTATGAGCTCTTGAATGGTAGAAAACCCAACATTGCATATTTTTGGGTCTTTGGTTGCAAATGCTATATCTTGAAGAAAGGCACTAGATTGGGCAAGTTTAAGAAGAAGTGTGATGAAGGATTCTTGCTTGGATACTCAACCACTTGCAAAGCATATAGAGTTTGGAATTTGGCAAGTGGTACTCTTGAGGAAGTATATGATGTTTAATTTGATGAAACCAAGGGTTCCCATGATGAGAATGAGAAATTGGATGATGTTAGAGGCATTCAACTTTCAAATGCCATGAAGAACATGGATGTTGGTGAATTGAGTCCTAGGCAAGTGAATGATGATGAAGATGATCAAGTGCAAGTGCTCTCTAACTCAAATGTGCAAATTGATACTAATCAAGCAAGTACAAGTGGCTCTCATGACAATGAACAAGATTAAGTGGCTAGTACATCATCTCAACCAAATGATCAAGCAAGTGCAAGCAATGTTCCAATACTCTAGCCAACTCATATTGCAAGAGATCATCCATTGGACACTATAATTCATGATATTTCTAGAGGTGTGCAAACTAGATCAAGATTGGATTCATTTTGTGAGTATTTCTTATTTGTGTCATCCATTGAACCAAAGAAGATAGATGAAGCATTGAAGGATGTTGATTGGGTGAATGCTATGCATGAAGGGTTGAACAACTTCACTAGAAATCAAGTATGGGAATTAGTTGAGAGACCAAAGAGACACAATGTGATTGGAACCAAATGGGTCTATAGAAACAAGCAAGATCAAGATGGGATAGTAGTAAGGAACAAAGCAAGATTGGTAGCACAAGGCTATACACAAGTTGAAGGTCTTAACTTTGGAGAAACATATGCCCCGGTTGCTAGATTGGAAGTAATTAGAATTGTAACACCCTAGGTGTTAAGCTTGCATAATTTGACTCGCACTGCATGAGCATGAGCATGAGCATCGAGTATTTATATATAAGCTTTTACAATTGAAACATATGAAACATGGTTGTTATTTTATGTTTCTTTGTATATATGCATATGATCATGAGTGAATACATGTAAATGGTTGATGTGAGTCACTAAAACATATTAGCTACACTTAGGATGATTAGTGGAACAATGTTCATGAAGATCATTTTGTATGATCAAGTCTTTAAGTGATGCTATGTATGTTGACCTAGAAAGCTTTATGTGCAACCAATGTATGAAATGATTGTGTGACCTTATAAATAGCTTAAACATGTTTAGAGTGTCATTATGAACAACTTTGGTATTCATGGCTAGGGCTAAATTGGTCACTAAGTCATAGTTCAAGTACAAGTCATCATTTGAAAGTAATGGGTTTGACCAAGTTTGAACTATATGATAGAGACTTTGCATGGATGTGTGCACTAAAGCAAAGTTGTAGTATTTGATAAGGGGAAAAACTTTTAAGTTTGGGTCATAGACCAGCTTAGCTCCTAGCATGCTTGAAATTGGCTCACAAAAATCAGCTTTTCACTGTTTTCAACACTTAGCAAATTTTTCTAAGTCGGTTTAACTGACAGTGTCGATGCAGCCGGCTTTGAGATGATATTACTCCTTAACCATTGAGAATTGGGTCTTGATCAGTTTAAGAAGAATTGTAGGTGGTATGTAGGTCTACGACTTTGATTTAGCTTGTGTGCGCTAATGCTTCATGGATTAGGAGATCGAGCTTCACAAAATCCCGCTGTCAGGCTCGGTTTCGGGGCGCTGATGTCTGAATCGGCTCGACCTTCAGTGGTCGACCGACACCAGAGCATGGCCAGTCGCATGGAGGAAGTGAAGCCGTGCGTCGCCGGCGTCCTGCCCAGTGTGGCCACGTCGGGCTAGAGCGCACTACAACACTGCCCCACACTCGCCCGCTCCATCCCTATGCGCCGCATTTCAATTTCCATGCAGCCTCTTCGCCTTCCTGCAGCAGCACAGCAGCCGCAACAGCTCTGTGAGCGCCACCGTTGCCATTGCCAGCACCAAGCTCGCCCGCGTCGTTCCTTCACCACCGTAGAAGCTTCACCGTACTCCTACCATCGCACCGCACCTGCATTGCTCGCTAGCCGCGCTTGGTAAGGCCTCAACGCCGTGCACGGCATCGCCGGAGTTTCGCCGCCGTGCCACGTCGCCGTGGCCAGGACAGTCTTCGACCGCCTCTAGCCGTGTTAGTGGGTGCGTTAGATTCGTCATCGTGTGTAGATGCTCGGCAGTAACCCTAGACCGAGCTTTCATGGCCAGCTCCAGCGTCTCGTCGTCGAGCCGCTCCAGTCGCACCGCCATGGCCGCCACCGTAGTCGATGGCTCCGGCCATAGGTCCAATTACATAGCTCATTGTGTTCGCAATGTTTTGGTGATCGTCGTAGTGTCGGTGACATCGCCGAAGAAGCCGCCATCGATGAGCTCCGCTGATCCCGCGCCAGTCCCGCGCTGCTCCCCTATTTTGGTGCCTATGACATGTAGGTCTGTCTGACCGGTGGACCCCGACTGTCAGCGGCACAGTCTGAGAGGATAGTTCAATTATTTCTAGATTTGATTGTAACTTTGAAAAATCATAGGTGGAGTTCTGGAGGTCCAATTTTTGTGAACTAAATTTTGTGGTGTTCCTTAGGAAGTGTAGTTTTTTTTATAAAAATATGAAATATGCATTTTTTGGTATTTTTCATGGTGATTTAAATATAGATAAATGAGTGCTTTTTATATGGTTACCATTTTGTAAATTAGATATCTTGAGCTAGAAAAATGATAAAAATGTGATTCCAATTTTGTGGGTTTTGTATTGACATGCTCTAGCTAGGAAAAATAATAAGTTTGCTGTAGACTTGATTTAAAAATGGCCTTTCTATTTATTTATTAATAAATGGCATTTTCTCAGGAAATTTGTAGGGATAAACATATGTAAAATATTGCTATGCAAATTTTTGTACAGCTGTATGGCACTAATATGAAGCTACGGAAAAATAGAAAATCTGTTGCTTGACACTTTTCTATAGGGTTTACCATTTTCACTATAATGACCCTTGCTAGCTTGTACATTTTTGCATAGGATGTTATACTTGGTAAAATGGCATGAAACTTTTACAGTAGTCTATTGGTAGCACTAGTAAGCCACTGTAATTTTTTAAGAATTTATGATGTACATTTGGTATATGTTTATTATTTAACCTAAGTATCTTAGTAAATTGATAAAGGCATTTAAATAAATAGTTTGGGCATGGCCATTATGTTTTTTTAGTGTATTTTATGTCCTTGTACTGTTGGTATGATTGGTGAGGTCAAATTTGGAATGTTTATATGCAATAGAAATATCGTTGCATTATAATTCGGGTGAGAAGGGTTTTCGGACAGATTCTGTGGTTTGGTATGTTGCATAGTAAGAATGATGTTTGATGTAAAAATGGTTAATAACAAAGTTAGTAGGTACCTTCTTCATATATCTTGTGTTGTAGGTACCTTCTTCATATATCTTGTGTCAAAATTTCAGGACAATAGGCCAAAGGATTTAGGAGTTATAGCTGTTTAAAGTTAGTATTCTGAAATGCTTGCTCTCTGGAATTTCTAGATAGCACTAGATTGATTGCCTGTTTTGGTTAAGATAGATTGCGAATTAGCTTTTGGTGATTAAATAAGAGTTATAGAAAATTTTATAAGCTTTCCCTAAAGTCCAAGATCACAGCATGTGGATAAGTAGAACTCCAGTTATGAGTAAAACAATTAGCTGTTGTTTTATGGTGTTGTAAATGAATTGTTGAAGTGTTTGATTAAGTAATCAAAAAGAGATATGCACATACTCAATAAAATGTGATGCACTTGTTATTACTTTAACACCATGCTGCTAAGAATACTTACAAGAATGCATTCATCATGTATCATCATACTATACTTGTCAGCATGTATGCATTCGCAATATCTTATGCCAAATCCATGCATATAGGATCGATAGAGGAGATAACATTGCTGGAATTCAACGAAGGAGAGGAAGGGGACCAGCAGGAGATTCCTCAAGCCGCAGCTCCTAAAGAAGAGGAGCAGACCCTAGAAGAGCTTCTGGAGTGCCCTGACCACTGTCCCACTTCTTTTCTGAAAGGCAAGCCCTGGAGTATTCTAAGTCTCCTAGTATTTTACAAAATATTACTCGAGTCCTTTATGATTGATGCATTAGGTTATAAGAGTTGATTGGAACCACTCGATGCATATAATTTCCTTGTCCAGAAATATACCTTTAACCCTATGTAGGTCCTAGGATCAAATATATGCTTAGCCATGCTTAGACCGGTAGAAGTCGGGTGATTTCCTGTCACCTACGAGATATAGGTGGATACCGAAGCACGGTTGGATATATTTGCTATCATGGAAAAGAACCATGGGGTAATGTAAATCGAGGCCAGATGGAGTCTATGGTGGGTTGACTCATGTGATTCCAGTCTATGTCGATTCAGGACCATACCATTGTAGGCACTTCTGACAAGATTGAACGCATGCCTATCACTTAGCTGGCCGAATAACTCATTCCTGACACGGAAGCTGAGTAGCTCAACTCAGGCCGGGCCCCGCTCTATAAGAGTGCACACTCTGGATGGTAGTAAGGATGTGCGGGGAGCCAGACTGAGCCCAAGGGCAGGCTAGGCCTGAACGTCCTGGCATTTGGTTGTCCCTGATTGTGCGACAGCTGGGCGAACCCACAAAATATGTACTTGAGTTGTACCAAAGGTGACCTAAGGTGACTGTTGATCTGGTCTGCCTGGGTTTGTGTTAGGAATAAATTCCAGCTGGTTGAAATCGATTTGAATCGCTTGTCTCTCCCAGATAGTGAGAAACTTGGCTAGCCCCAACATCGTAGTAATTGTATTATGGAATATGATGGTTCGAATAAACATGGAATTACAATACCTACTATGGTTACTATGGTATGCTCTTAAAATAATTTACCATATGCTTGGCACAGGATAGTTGCTAATTTAGAGATGGATAGTTATAATTAACTTGATAACAGAATTATAATTGTATAACTGAGCTAATCGCTTTTTATGCAAAATAGTTGTCAAGCTATCTCCACTTATACAGCCTTGCATAATCCTTGGAGTCAATTTATTTATGGTTTATGACTGGGTAAGTCTAGCTTGAGTACCTTCTCATACTCAGGGTTTTATTCCCATTGTTGTAGATGGCACAGTAGATCATGGGCATTGCAAGAGTTGCTTCTATCCCGCTGTGGATGAGGAGTAAGCCTTGGGCAGGCTTCTTTATTAATCCCTCTACATGCTTTTAGTGGACTGTGATCGTATGTTGGCACTATATTAAACTATGATTGGCAAATGCTACTTTCAAACTTAATTTACTTCCGCTATTATCTATCAAACTTGGTTTATAATAACTTCATTTCATACTCTGATGATGGAAATGTATCTGTGAACTTTATGTAATATGTGACATGTATGTTGAATCATGTACGATCTTGGTTGTTTGTGGATCATTTATCGAGACCCGTCGTAGGTACTCGACAGACTACCGGGTTTATATGGGCTCAAGTATGACAGTGTGACCGCTTGCGGGCTGCCATTGTACTTGTGCTCTTATAAATTGGTCGGTTCTGCGACAAGAATCTTGCTAGCCTATGCTTGCGCCCACAACATCAAGCTCTATCAAATAGATGTCAAGAGTGCATTTCTCAATGGCTACATCAATGAAGAAGTTTATGTTGAGCAACCTCCTGGTTTTAAAGATGACAAGAAGCCCGACCATGTGTACAAGTTGAACAAGGCTTTGTATGGCTTGAAGCAAGCACCTAAAGCATTGTATGAGAGGTTGAGGGATTTCATACTCTCAAAGTGATTCATGATGGGCAAGGTTGACACCACTCTTTTCACCAAGAAAATTGGCAAATACTTGTTTGTGTTGCAAATCTATGTTGATGACATCATATTTGGATCAACCAATCAAGACTTTTGTGAAGAGTTTGGGAAGATGATGGCTAATAAGTTTGAGATGTCCATGATTGGAGAGTTGAGTTACTTCCTTGGTCTTCAAATCAAGCAATTGAAGAATGGTACATTTGTGAGTCAAGGCAAGTACATCAAAGACATGCTCAAGAAGTTTGGCATGAATGAGAGTAAAGCCATAAGTACACCAATGGGAACAAATGGCAATTAGGATAGTGATGCAAGTGGTAACATGGTGGATCAAAAGTTGTATTGGTCTATAATTGGAAGCCTACTCTATGTGACCACATCAAGGCCGGATGTCATGTTTAGTGTGTGCATGTGTGCAAGATTTCAAACCTCAACAAGAGAAAGTCATTTGAAGGCTACAAAGAAAATATTGAGGTATTTGAAGCATACACAAAATGTTGGTTTGTGGTATCCCAAAGGAGCAAAGTTTGAGCTAGTTGGTTACTCTAACTTAGATTATGCGGGATGCAAGGTTGAAAGGAAGAGGACCTCGGGCACATGTCAATTATTGGAAAGATGACTTGTTTCATGGTCATCAAAGAAGCAAAATAGTGTTGCATTATCAACCACCGAAGCCAAATACATATCCGCCAGTAGTTGTTGTGCACAAATACTTTAGATGAAGGCCACCTTGAATGACTTTGGAATCAAGTTCAAGAAAGTGCCATTGCTTTGTGACAATGAGAGTGCAATCAAGCTCACCAACAATCCAATTCAACATGCAAGAACAAAGAACATTGATGTCCCCCATCATTTCATTAGATATGACCAACAAAAAGGGGACATTTACATTGAGAGTGTGGGCACCGAAGATCAACTTGCCGATATATTCACCAAGCCATTGGATGAGAAAAGGTTTTGCAAGCTAAGGAATGAGTTGACAACATATTGGATTTCTCAAATATGTGTTGATGCACCCCCATTGATATGACATGCCTCTCTTTCGAGCAATCCAAGGTAAAAGTTGATTGGCATGGCATATATCCTTGCTAAGGACATGTTTATTGCATCTAGTCATTCCTCAGTGTCTTTTAGGCTCATTCATGAAAAATCAAATGAATTTGATGTTTGTAGGGTACCACTATTGCTTCTATGCTTGACTTAATCTAGTGGTAGCATATGACATGTTTGTGGGCTTGTGAACCTAGTGTTTGATCTAGAAAATGAACTACAAGTGTTTAACCCAACATGGTACAAGATAACTCTTATTTGGAGGTGTGAAGAAGCTTGTCCTTGGATCAAACCGAAGTTAAATATCTTTGGCAAGTGTTCTAGATTGGACCAAATTTGGGAAAATGATCCACACCCCATTGATTGACATTGATAATCTTAACCCATCTAAAATTGAACCTTTGTGGTCATTGATGACAAAGGGGGAGAAATTGCACAGAGATAAGGTTAAATGACAAAGGGGGAGAACTTTGACATAGGGGGAGAGATATGAGAAAGTAAGGGGATCAATTAAAATTTTGAGCACACAAGTAAGGGGAGCAAGCACATAAACTTGATTGGTGCATTTGGATGTGCATTTCATATGTTTCTGCATGGCACAAGTTTTAAATTCAAAATTCCTATGCTTGTGTGGTGTATGCTAGTTGTAGGTTTGTATGATGAAATGAAAAACTAGCATGCATAGGTTGAGTAACTAGACTTGTGTTTGTATTATGAAAACTAGACCCTTGCTTCTAATGTTGATCTCATGGGGTATTCTAGTTTTTGTATGCATGTCTAGTTACTACTGGTGCTAATGATGGTATATTAGTGCACTCCGATTGGTATCACGCTTCAAAGGTCCATCTCTTATACCTTAGCATCATTTGGTAGACATTACTCTCCCACAACTCAATTCCATGCATATGTGCACGCTTTCAATTCAAATTCTTAGCACATATGTAGGGGGAGCTAATGCTACCATTTGGGGTTCATAAAACTTGTCCATATCCTTTTACACATGGTAAATATGCTTGGGCAAGCAACATGAATTCAATTGAATTTCAATTTATATCTTTGTGAAAGGGTTGTCATCAATTACCAAAAAGGGGGAGATTGAAAGCTTTAGTTGGGTTTTGGTGAATTGATGAAACCATAAGTGCTAACCTAGTTTATCAAAGTGATCATGAGATAGGTAGCACTATTCCAAGTGATGGAGCAATGGTGAAGATCATGATGATGGTGTGGTGACCATGATGATCAAGTGCTTAGACTTGGAAAAGAAGAAAGAGAAAAACAAAATGGGCTCAACGCAAAGGTGATATCCATAGGGCCATTTTGTTTTCGGTGATGAAGACACTATAAAGAGTGTGATCACATTTTGGATAGATGGTCGTACTATTAAGAGGGGAGCTCTTATTGGACAACTCGATCATCTAGTGCCACTAGGTGTTGGAATACATGCATATGCATTTAGGCCTAGTGCACAATCGGTGAGAAGTGAATAACCTTTGAAAAATGATTGTGAAAATGCTAACGCACTTGCACGTGATGGTAAAACACTTGGAGTGTTAGTGCAATTGCAAAGGTAGTGAGAAAGATGTAGAAAAGGAAGTGTTGCCGGGCTCGGGGTGTTGCCACGGGGGGCACCACAACCCCCTGTCCGGTGCACCGCCACCCCTGTGGTGGTGGTTGGTAGAGGAGGTCGAGAGGGAGGTGTTCTAGGTGGCACCGCCACCCCTAGGGCGGTGCCCACCTAGATGTGGCTAAGAAGGGCTAGTGCTAGGGCTGGCACCTCCAGTGACGGTGTACACCACCCTAGGCATGACGGTGCATTGCCGTGGGCACCGTCACCCTATCCAGTGGCACCACCCCTTTTCAACAGAGAGCGGATGAACTGGAGTTGGACACCGCCGTAGGCACCACCACCTGTAGGCGGTGCACCACCCCAATTGTATAGAGAGCATGGATTTTGGGGTATTGGCTGGGGTGGCACCGCCACCCCCTATCCGGTGCCACCGCTGCCTGTCCGGTGTCCACTAGCCGTTGGATGACCGTTGGAGGGGCACCGCCACCCCATGCCCTGTGCCACACCGACATGTCCGGTGGTCCCACAAAAGCAGACTGAATGGGGTAACAGCTCTATTTGCTTGTGGGCTTATAAATAGACCTAGTGGCTAGCCTTGGCCACTCTCTTGGCACTTCTAACAGCTATATACAACCTTTGAGACCTGAGCACACCACTCCACTCTCTTGGCACTTCTAAGAGCTGTATACAACCTTTGAGTGCTTACAGACAATAGCAACTAGAATTGTGGTAGGTGGCTTGCATTCTTAGTAGGCTAGCGCAACATTCGCTTTGTCCTCATATTTGTCTAACCGCTTTGCATAGTGTTGTTATAGAAATTTTTATAGGCTATTCACCCCCTCTAGCCATTAGGACCTTTCACATGGGCTATGAAAAAAAGTTTATAAAAAATATGGACACTTGAAGATCCAAGTACAAAAGAAAAAAATGATGAGCACATGAAGGCTCATGTATAAAAAAGGGGGAAGAAAGAAGAAAGGATAGGCATAGAGAGAGATCATATCTACAAAAGGAGTATAGTTTTAGTTCACCTTTTGTCCACACACATGCACATCTTGATCTAACAGTATGGCACTTCTCTCCTTGGTTCCTCGATTTGATTTTACAACATATGCAATACAAGTATGCTATTTTGTTTATCCCTACCTAAATCTCCACATAAACCTTTTTAGAAGTAGGAGAAGACAAAATAAAGCAAAACATTGCTATGCTGTTGGCAAGGATTTATACACCATCGAGTGATTTGAGAGTGCCATTTGAGGAGTATAAAGTGAACTATGCTTTTGTTTGAGAAAAACTTTAAAAACTCCAAGTTGCTAAGATGTGAAATTGGGAGATGACTTTGTTTCAAGAACTGTTCCACTTTTCAACAACCGAAGGAAACATGTTAACTAACACAACAAATCCCACTTGTGTAAAGAATGTGTTGGATAACTTTTATGTGGAAGCCATATATCTTCAGATGTTTTGCTCATGATTACTTTTTATCTCTAACTTTGCTCGAGGACGAGCAAAGGGCTAAGTGTGGGGGAGTTTGTTGGCGGTCCTTAACTCACACTTTTAACCACCAACACTTATATAAAATCCATCCAAACTGAACACCAAACTTAGAAATAGGGCTCATTACTGACAAAGTTCCACAAGTTTTGTTGATTCACCAATTGCAGGAGGCACATGTCAGGATAACTCAAGAAATGAGTCAAAAGTACACAAAGAACATAGCAAAACAAACACCCAACATGAGCCCAAGGGGGGAGAGCCCACTTACCAGGCAAATTAGGGCCCAGTCTGGTGGAGAAAAATGGCCAAAACCTATATCAAATCAACTACAAATGGCGCTAAACTCTACAGGACCCATGTAGAGGCCCAAGGAAAGGAACCCACCAAAGATGGGGTCATTTGGGCCTAGGTGCGGTCACACCACCTCTGGCGTCTCTCAGGCCCACTTTTGGCAGGTTGTCAGTTACCGCCTTTGCAATGATAGTTCCATAGGGGTTGGCCAGGTTCAACGTATCTAGGACGTCGGTTTGAGGTCCGATTTGGTGCTTTAATGAGGGGATCAAGCATATTCCAAGGATGATTCCCTCCTCTCCACCTATAAAAGGAGGACACTCCCTCCTCATTTGAGAACAACACTACAAGGAAGAAGAGCACACCTCACTTGAGCTAGAGCACCACTCCAAGAGGGCTTAGGCCCTAGATAGCTAGCTAAAGTTAGTAGGGAGAGATGTGAGGGAAGAGTACGGGAAAGCATCGGGCTTGTCGGTATCTCCCCAACTTATACCTTGATGAGCACTTGTACTTCAACGGGTTCTCTCGCTAAGTGAGTGTTCATGGTTCTTATGGTTACAAGTCTTTTGATTAGTTAAGTGTTACCCATATTTGCTTGCGGGTTCATCATCCATCCTTGTGATGGATACTCTAGTAGAGGGCCCTGATAAAGATGGATAACCCTACACAACACTAGAGTAGTAGTCGATAGCGTAGACATGGTGTCTAGGCTAGAGTCTACCTTCATTTGCCTCATACTCCATAGTTGAGGAGTAGGCGGCAGGTGGTGACAGCCCTATCCATCCCTCATAATCCCCCACATCCGAGTATGGCATAGAGCCGTAGGCGGGATCACCTCATAGACCAGGTGCGCTCCAGTGTCCAAAGTAAGCAAGTGCAAGTAGAGTTTATCTTCTCTTAGACCCAAAAGCCATAGGAATCCATCTCTACCCTTTCCAACTTTACCCTTGGGTTGTCCTTGGACAAATTAGCTAGAAGAAGTACCTCCGTTCCCTATGGAAAATACGATACCCTGAATACTTCGGTGCGCCTACAGAATCTTTTTGTTTGCATTAAGAAATACCAACAACCTTCCTATCGCTGGGAAGAAGATGCAGGTCAACCTTTTCTTTTCTTGTCGGCTAGCCCTTCCTGGACCGACTGCTTGTCGCTACGACATCGAAACGCTACCTCTTCTTCCTCTTCATCGGTGGGTTTGGATGGTCTACCACCACCCATCACCACGGCCATTTCGGCGGTCCCTCGTGGCCGTCTAGAGCCCTCCACACTGGTCGGCCAATCTGGGCTTGGTGGATCCAAGACATAAACATCTCGGTCCTGCATAGCAACAAGTTATAGAAGATAAGTATACATCAAAGACATAAAAGAAGTGATAGCTAAGCTAGTTCGGTCTACTTACTTGCAGGCACGGATGACTAAAGCTATAAGGCCTTTGCTGGTGCCTATTCCCTAGCATTATGTTTGCCATAAAGAACTTTGAAGCCCACTCTCCAATCTTCTCATTCATCAGCTTTTCGGGCGCCTCTCGCGCAAAATCCTCATCTCGGTATTCATACGTGGGATGCACTCTCTCATTGCACGACTGGATCCGCCGACCGATGAAGTTAAGTGTTGCTCCAACTCCATCAATGTCAGTATGGGTGAGGATATCTAGGATCTCCTCCACCTAAACCATATCATTGTCGGTCGGCCTCGCCGTCCAATTGAGTTTCGGCCGCGCTGGACTATCAATATCTGCAGAGATGTCGTCCTCTACATTCTCCGTGTAAAATCACCTCGACTTACAACCTTTCATCAATGTGTTTATCAGGACTGGTTTATACTCTGATGTCATGTTGTCCCACAGCACAAGATAGGCCCCACCAACCACTTTGGAGCTAGCAAAGGATTCGAGATGGAAGAAATAGTGGAAAAGATTGAAATGTGGATCTATGCCAAGATTGGCTTCGCATAGATTGATGAAAATGGATAGATGGAGGATGCTATTGGGATTTTGATGGATAAGCCTAATTTTGTAATAATCAAGGAGTTTGCGCAAAAAAGGATGCGTCGGTAACCCGAATCCCTGTCGATAAAAATCCTCAAAAACAACCAGCTCGCTATCAAGGGTGGTTGGGAAGCGTTCACCTGCTGTGGGGCACCATCCGGCTATCGCTGGTCCATTAGGATCCCATCAATCACCATCTCCTCTAGGTCCACTTGGGTACTGCTCGACTCCACCCACTCTTTGCTGTGGGGATTCACCTTGTGGGTGTTCTTCCTCGGCGCCATCAGAATGGATCTAGATCTTGAAGCTAGCAGCGCTCGATTCGCTCTAAGAAGCGGGTTTGGGTGCTGGTGGCACATGGAAGAATGCACAGAAGAAGAAGAATGGCGGCAGCAGGAATGGAGGTTATAGCTCGAGGAAGAAGAAGCAAGGGGGTGGAAATATGCAACTGTTGGTGCGAAGTGCAGGAGTCCGCCTTCTAAGGTTTTTGGGAGGACGTGTACACTACAGTGTGTACACTGCACATGGCGGTGCATGTACTATTTTTTCTTCGAATTGTTTTGATTGAGTCAAAGTTGTCGATTACATGCCTCTGCTCTGCTATGATGACTAAGTCATCAAACTCATCACAATTGACATCTAAGTGTGTACACTTCATCTAAGATGAAGAATTTTTAAAATTTTCTAGAGCTCCTTACATTCTATTGGTGGGCCTTACTTGGCTAAGTCCGAGATCTGCCACCCAGTTAAACTGGTCGGTAGGTGTATTTACTGGTAGGCCGATCGGGTTAAACTGATCGACGTCTGTTTCAACCGGTCTGGTTACCAGTTAAACTGGTCGTCTTTAATTTTCACTACTCAGGTCATCAGTTAAACTGATCGGCTTTCTACTAGACTTCTCGGACTTGATCAAGACGGTGTAACCAAGCGGATACAAAGCGCTCGGGAACTAGCTATGGGGGGTACAACCTCGGGTACCCACGGCGACAAACATGGGCCGCACCGCTAGGGATGGTCCAGCCCACAAGATGAAGGTTTGCCGCGCAAGGCACAGCTCGGCGCACGCTGCAAAGCACCCCGGCGATATCCGAAAGATAGCATAGGGTCTGTTAGTATATGCCATTTGTACGATTCCATGTAAAGATTATCTCTTACTCAATTAGACTTAGACCTGATCAGCATGTAACCCTATCCCCCAGTCTATATAAGACGGGTAGGGGACCTCCTCAAAACACATTCAATCACACACGATAGCCAATATAAACCGACCGAACACAGGACTAGGGTATTACATCGAGCTGACGGCCTAAACGTGTCAAATCTTGTGTCTGTCACCATTTCGCTCCTATTCACATGCACCTCTCCGATCAATCTACCATCGTGGGTATACCCCTTAGTGGACTGCCGACGATATTTAGTCGACACAAGGCTATTATAAGGCCTAAGGTCTCACCATTTCTCCGCTTGGTGACAATGGCGAGTTCGGTCCCACCGTGCTGAGCTCTTCAAAGACAGTGGTGAGTTTGGCTTCGGCCATGCTTAGCTGGTCGGTCAGCGCTAAGTTCTCTGACTCCAGCTGCGTCACACGTGCCTGAACCACTTTCTTGTCGCTATGGGCGTCGGCTAGCATTTTCTCCAACGCCTTCACTGACTCCTTTAGCCTCTCATTTTCGGCAATGGCTGGAGTAGCCCGCTCCACTTAGCTCGCGTGATGCTCTGTTGTCCTCATCAACGCCTGTAGAAACAACAAATTCAAGATTGCAATCCACAATAACAAGTGACAACACAGATTGGCTTACTTGTTGGCTACTCGCTGATGCAAGGGTGGCCTGGATCTTTCCCATCTGTTTGCTGGCCTCTTCCTCTTCCACCAAGTCTAGCCTATCTCCTCGGCGCACAAAGGTTCGTGCTGACCCGAGGAGCCACTTCCCCGGGAAGTGGTGGTTGCCAGTTGATCTCCACTACCTTCTCGGGGCTTCCCTCGATCTGCCTGGCCTCTCGTTGCGCTGTGGTCCGATCGGCGCACCGAGAGCCAACTCCAAATGAGGTGCTTGGGGACCGGCTGCTTGTTCACTACCAGTGGCTCACCCTGGGCGCTTTTTCACCGAAAACCGAACACCGAACCGAACCGAACCGAATAGTCGGTAGTTCGGTTTTTCGGTTCGGTTTCGGTTTTGGATCCTGGGAACTTCGGTGTTCGGTTGAGGAGTCGGTTTCTGACCTGAACAGAACCGAACTACCGTAGAACCGAAGTCAGGCTCGCATGCAATCTCCGTGTCCGTCTGACCGTCTCCTCTTCCCCAATGTTTGATGGCCGATGCAGCCCACCAAGGCCCATGACGTACCTATCTAGGCAGGTCCGTGAGGCCTTAGCCCTCTCCCTCTCGCAGTCTCCCCTCTCCCCCCGTGACCCGTCTGAGTGTCTGACTCCCTCTAGCCTCTCTCCCTCTCCCATCCGACTCCCCATCCCAAACCCTAAATCCAGCCAGCAGCGGCGCGACTGCGAGGTGTTCTAGCGAGCGCAGAAGCGGCGGCGGGCGAGGCGAGGTGTGGACAAGCGACTACTACGAGCTGCGGCGGCACGGGCGCGGCACGAGGCGAAGGCGTGCTCGGTGGCTGCGTGGCGCAGCTGCTCCACGGCGTGACGGGAGGCGACGGCGGTGGCACGTCGCGCGGATGCGAGCAGGCGACGGCGGTGGCGCGTCACGGATGCGAGCAGGCGGCGGCGGTCTGTACGAGTGGAAGGTGGAGCCGGCGGCGCATCTGCTACTCTAGGTGAAGCTCCACGCGTTGCGGATGCGAGCGACTGCGAGGGCTGGAGGTAGGCTCGGCTTTCTCGGTTTAAACCGAGAAACCGAAGTAAGAAACCGAAACCGAAATAGACGGTGTTGCATTCTCTAATTAACCGATCGGCTTCTCATTCTTAAAAACCGAACTTTTATGAAACCGAATAAACCGAACCGAATTATTGGTTTAAACCGAAATGCCCAGGCTGACCCACGCACCTTGCCTTCATTTATCGGCTCTAGGGGCGGGGTGATGATTACTTAGTATTTCAAGAGCCAAAGAAATTGAAACAGACTATGAAAGCAATACTTACAGATTTGACCGCCTAATGGAAGGCCTGAATTTGTGTCGGCCTGCCGGAGCTTCCTATCCCGACGGTCAGTGCTACCGGTCTCATGAAGCTTGGGATGCTTGGCTTGCCCCCACGGTCCCTACTCCTTCCCGATTCGGTTGTTGCCGGCTCCGTTCCGCCGACCAGGTAACATGCGCCTCTGCTCTGCTCCGCGCTGCCCGTCCCAATCACGCCATTCCTGCCGCTCTCTCGTCTGCATGTAATGTACTCCGTAATTTATTATTCGGTTCACCGCTGCGTCTCGTCCGATGAGATGAGATTCGGTCGGGTCTTTTTCCTGTGTCCGTCACCGTCCGTTCGAGCGGGCAAGAAAATAAAAAGGCCGGCGCCTTTCCTCCGCGCCCCAAGCTAGCTGCTCCGGCCGTCGCAGCTTTCTTGGCGCGTCTGCGGGCACACAGCGCCTCGGTTCGTTGGGTAGGAAATCGCCCGCCTTTCGCGGCGTGGTTGCGACATTGGCAAAGCTTCTTCCTTCCTTCCTTCCCTCTGTTCCCGCTGCGTTAGCTTGCAAGTTCCTGCCAAAGCGAGGAGATTGCTACTGCATCGAGGAGCCATTTTCCTTGCAGCCTGCATAGCGAAAAAGAAAGGCAGCTAGGCGGAGAGAGAGAAAGCCGCAGCGGCAGCTTTTGCACGCCCGCGGCGCATCTTTTTATCCCCGCTAGCTTTAGTTCGTTTCTTGTGGCCTTTTCCGGGGGCCGGCGGGCGAAATGTGAATATGTGATAATGAGTTCTCGTGGCGTCCGTCGATCTGTTTGCGGTTCTCCCATCATCATAGTTCCCTGTCGTCCGTCCTTTGCACATTTGTTCTTGTCCTCGGGGGAGCAAGGCGTGTGGGGGGGGGGGGGGGGGGGGGTTCGCGCTTCACGTGTTGATTCCTCGCGCTCCCGCACTGCCTCCTCGTCGGATTTCGTGATGTGGAAGCCGCTTTTTGGACGCAGCTGATCAGTTGTTGTATTTTTTTGTTCCGTTCTTCCGCTCCTGCCTTGTCCGGTTCTTCTCTCTCACTATCTGTCTTCAAAAGGTTTAAACTTTGAAATGTCTGTCACTGCTAGCATGATGGCGACGTGATTACGGAATCTGATGAGTTATGGCTCTGATTTGCAGGAGGAAGTTGTGAATGAAAGGGGTTCAGGATAAGAGGCACAGAAAGAAGCAGGACCTTCAGGTTCTCGCGCCCTTCCGGGGATGCCTGGGGAGGATGATCAACATGTTCGATCTCGGCAATGGCGTGGTTACCACCAAGATGCTCACCGAGAAGGCACATAGAGATGGTACCTATTTCTCTTACCCTTTTCCACTACATGGTTTTGTAAATTTTGCATGATTTTTTCTGTTCCCTGGGATGGGTTTCTTCTTCTTCTTCAGCGTGTGCAAGGTTATGCTCCACAAAATCTGTGATGCAGTGTAGCATATGCTTTGCAGTGTAGCCTCTGCTTGTCCACAAAATCTGTGATGCAGTGTATAGCCTCTGCTACTCCAGCTGGAACATCTTGTCCAGGCTCAGGGACTTCGTCGTCTCCATGGCCGGCAGGGACTCTGGGTCTGCCGACCAGTCTCTTCTTCTAGCCTAGCACTTTTTGTCGGGCTAGGTACTTCAGTGAGTGGAATGGGGGAAGCAGGGGTAGCCTTGCATGCTGCCCTCTCCCTGAGCGTCTCCCTGTCCTCCTCATCTTCATCAGAATCCGACGCCGCCCTGTATTGCCGGCGGATCGGCTTGAATTGCACACCTCCCCGCGGATGAGAGGATGCTGCAGCACCTCTTTTCCTCTTCTTGTCGGCTGGCCCCTCTTGGACCGGCTGCTTCCCACTCCTAAGTCCTTGGCACCGATCAGGAATGGACTCCTCTTCTTCCTCGCCATTAGGACCTGTTGATCCTGTGTCCTCTGATGCTGGGGTCGCTGGTTGTCGTCCTCTGCCCTCCTTTCCGGTCAGCCAAGCGTGGTCTGGCACGCTGGAGACATACACCTCCCGGTCCTGTGCAGCAAACATTTGAGGATACGATGCATAAATTACAGCAATAGACTCACACTAGCTAAGCTAGTTGGATTTAGTTACCTTCGGATGAGGGTTTCCCAGGCTGTATGCCATCGGTTGCCCATTGTTTTTTATTATCGTGTCAGACGAGAAGAGTTTTGAGGCGCGGATAGTGATCTCGCCCCTTTCCATCCTCTCAGGCGCCTCCCGGACGAAGTCCTCGTCCCAGAATTCGTACGCGAGGTGCACCCTTTCCATGCAGGGCTGGATCCGGCGACTGACGAAGTTCAGCGATACGCCGACTCCATCGACCTTGGTGTTAGTGGTCCTCAACGATAATATCCGACTGCCAATTACTATCTAAAACAGGAAAAATAAACAAACTTTTGACACATATACATTTACTTTTAACATAGTTCCCATTGTATTGGTAGAAACATGTTCTGCAGGGCACACATTTGAATTCAAGTGGAAAACAAAGTAAAAGGCACAAAACAGAAAACGTAAAGCAGAAGTGCGCAAGAGAAATAAATGAAAAAGCCCACCTACAACCTACACGCCAAAATTGAGCCAGGCACCACCAGGGGGAGCAACCCAGGCCTAGCCAGCAGCCCACCGGAGCAAGGCGATGGCCAGCAGGGCTAGCCAGGGTGCGCCCGCACCCCTAGCACTGCCTCTCAGGCCCACCTTGCTCTGGCGGTTGCATGGCGGCATGCATAGGCGGTTTCCGGTGGTTTCCTAATTTATCTACGCTAAACCGACCATTAGCCTCTATAAGAAGAGGGGTGTAGCTCTCCTTCAAGACACACAATATTTGAGCCACTGCACCTCCACTTCTCTACCTGTACACTTTTTGTTTTAGTAGTATTTTGCAGCTAGCAAGAGCTATCAAGGAGGGCTTAGCCCCTTGGGAGAAAAGAAACAAAACTTGTATGAATGCAAAGAGAATTTCTTCCAAAGTCATGCTCTCGTATTATAAATATAGTTGTGCTATAGAATTAGAGTATAGTTCTCATGTTATAATCTTGATATATGAACTAGCGTATAGTTTGTGTGTTATGATCTTAACATGTGCAACTTTATGCTTTACCATGCATATGACTTATATGAGTAGAAGTAGAGCTAGGAGTGGGGTGGCGGTTCGTCGTTGCTTCGGGTTTGCTCATATTCTTGCTTGTCGATCGGTAGGGTCGTAGTTCTGGGGATATGGGTAGTTTTCTTGTACACGGGCATGGTGCTCGGGTACACGGGAACCTTCAGATATGACAGTACTCCACCGTTGAAGGGTAGGCGGCAGGTGGTGGCAGCCCTGTCCATCCCTTGTAATCCCCCATATTCGGGTATTGTGTAGGAGTCTTAAAGTCTCTCGCGCTTGCTGGCAGACTAGTGCTCGGAGATCTCCCCGAGCATCTTACACTTAGTTCTAGCTCTAATCATGTAATTTGTATGATCCTTAACTATTCTTTGCACGGCTATATTAGAACATGTCTGCTCCACTTAGGAACATTCTTTTATTCTTTGTTTTCTCTTTTATCCTTGAGGTTGGTCCAAGTGTGTGTCCACTATCCTGAATATATCATTTTTACCCCTATCATGAATTATTGATTTACTATGCAAGTATGTAATCTTGTTCATATCCATGCTAGGCTCTTATACCTTGCCCTCCTTTGGAAAAATATAAACAACGATACCATGAATATTTCCAAGTGAAATGCTACAACGATAGATCCGTGCACTTACGGATATTATTTTTGTAATCATTAAGAACTATTGTACAAGGTATTTCTTGGCGGCATCGCTAGGAAACACAAATCTTAGTGGTGTTGCTAAGAAGTGCCAACAAGCATTTCTAGCATCATTATTGGGGAGGGCATAGGTTAAAGAATCTAGTAGGACATGATCATAATCACATGCATATAATGGTAGCCATAGTTTATGCAGGCTAACTCTGCTTGTTTTCTTCCTATTGTGAATGAAAATAGGATAGTGTATGAGTGGTTTCGACCTGCCGAATAACTACACAGAAAACCCAGAGGCACTTCTAAAAAGAGCTGGTCTCGTACCACTTCTTCTATCACTCCACCAGCAAGTGAACCAGGTCACCCCCGCACCATCCGCTACTACCGCTATGGCCAAGACACTCTGTGAATACTCCACCCCCACTGTTGCCAACGTGCCCTGTTGGGCCCGCTGTCACACGAGCAATGGAAACTTCGAGCTGCGCACTGGCCTGAACACGATGGTGCAGGCAAACCAGTTCTATGGTTTGTCCAGTGAGGACGCAAGTGCACACTCGCAACACTTCCTGAAGCTGTGTGACACTATCGTCATTAAAGATGTCCCACAAGCTAGCATCAGACTTCGTCTGTTTCCCTTCTTCCCTTGCAGGGATGGTAAAATAGTGGTTTTATAAGGAGAAGGAAGCTATCAACACGTGGGACAAATGTTCCACTGGTGTTCCTCATGAAAATTTTCCCCATGGGCAAAACCAATGCCCCATGGGGGAAAATTTCAAATTTCCAGCAGACTTCAGTGGAATCCATCCCCTGAGGCATGAGAGAGGCTGCAGGATTACATCCAAGCCTGCCCGCACCATGGAATGGAAAATTGACTCATGCTCTAGAACTTCTACGAGGGGCTTACGTCCATGTCGAAGGGGCACGTAGATGCCGCTGCTAGAGGCACATTTCTTTCCCTCACCATCAACGATGCCACGGCCCTCATTGAAAAGATGGTGGTCAATCAGAGTTGGGGGAGGAAAGAAAACAACAAAAAGGCATGCATACTATGAAGGAGGTGGATATGCTTGCCACACAAATGGATTTGCTATTGAAGAGACTGGATGAGAGGACCCACGAAAAAGAAGCAATAAAGGCCATCGTCCAGGCCATGGACTCACATATGACATGTGAGGTATATGGAGAGGTCGGCCACTTGGGGAACGACTGCTCCAAGACCCGTGAAGAAGCATCATACATCAACAACGGGTTTCGACAGCAGAACAATAACGGGTGGAACAATCAATCTCGCCCATAAGGAGGTAATTCGAACTTCAACTCCAATTTCAATTCGAATCAACCTTCCTTGAAAGACTTGGTCCTAGGCCAAGCTAAAATAAATGAAAGTTTAACTAAAAAGTTGATGTATAACAACAAAATGCTAGAAAATATTAACTCAAAAATAGAAGGTCTATCTTGCTCTGTTAAGAATTAGTTGAGTTTTAATAAAATGATCGAAACACAATTAGCTCAAATTGATGCTGCTTTACCTGTTAATAATGAAGGAAAAACCCTGTGGCAACCTGAGAATTCTTTTAAAAAGTTAATGCGGTGACCATGAGGGGTTGTAAGTCCACTCATGATCCACCAAACCCTAACAATAAAATAGGAAAAGCACAAGGGCAACAAAAGGAAGGATCTTTTTCATCAATGAAAACACAAAAATACCAAGAAGAAGAGGAAACGGCACCGCAAGACTTCATTGACACTAGCTACTTGTCGTTTCCTACAAGGAAGAGAAAGCAAGCCATGGACGAGCAATTTGTTCATTTTGTCGAGATGATAGAGAAGATACATGTGGGTGTCCCCCTAATGGACGTCTTACATGTACCTTCTTACGCAAAGTACATCAAAGATATCATCAACAACAAGCGATGATTGCCATCCACGGAGGTCGTAAAACTAATGGAAGAGTGTAGCACTGCTATACTCAACTATCTACCTGAAAAGAAAAAGGATCCTGGGTGCCCCACCATCACATGCTCCATTAGCACCCAACAATTTGATCATGCCATGTGCGACTTAGGGGCTAGCATCAGCATGATGCCCAAAGTCATGTTTGACAAGTTAAACTTTACACATTTAGCGCCCACACCAATGATGATCCAACTGGCAGACTTAGTGGTCCGCTATCCGATAGGGATTGCTAAAGATATTCTGGTGAAAATCTGAGGTTACTTCGTCCTAGTCAATTTTGTGGTGTTGGACATGGAAACTATGAAGGAATCGCCCCTCATCCTTGGGCGACCCTTCCTCAGCACTGCAGGAGCACAGATTGATGTTGGAGCCAGAGAAATCCACTTCAACATCAATGGCAAAGAAGAGAAGTTTGACTTTTGGCCCAGGCAAGAGCAATGCTCCATGATCCATATCAAGTATGGGCCAAATCCACAAGGAATAAAGGAGGTTGAGATACAACCTCAACTGGTGGACAACCTCATCAAGAAAAATTAAGAAAATAAAAAGAGGCCAGAGCAAAAAAAGAACAACCCAAAACAAAAAGAAGAAACACCAAAGGTTGTTCCCACACCACCAAGGAAGAAAACGGTGTGGAAACAAAAGGGAGATGCTCCGAAGTCCACCTCCACATCACCCAAATCAAACAAAATGGTGTGGAAACCAAAGAAAGTACAGTCATCCGCATCCACTTCTCCGGTCACGAATGTACCATCTTCGAGCAAGAAATGAAGGGAGAAGAGTCCTGCTCATTGGACTTTAAAAGATGAGCCCTTGCCGAAGGTAAATCGGTAATTATCCTTTATAATTAAATAATTGCTCAAAACTTAGTTTATGCATTGGTTATGCTAAAATAAAAAGTTTAAGTTCATCTTTCTTACCATTAAAATAAATTCTAGTTATCCTTGCATGTTCTATGTAACTATGTTTTGGTTTGAAATATGGTTTTTGATCGATCATATTTTCATAGGCTTTTCAAATTAAGTATGGTGCTTAGGTTGATTAGCCTACCTTGATTAGACGCCAAGTTTGATCATTGGACCAAAACTGCTGATAATAAACATGGGTAGGATAAACAAAAAGTATAAACCTATAAATAAAATCATATGCAATAAAATAATCTACCTCGGAGTCATCACTAAGCATATCTCAGACCATAGGCCATGAGCTAGCTTGAGGGAGCACTCCCGTAGAGGTACCTTGTATCTTTTTCCGCATTTTTTAAAAATTGCATTTATTTTCTGCATTTATTTATTTATTAGCATTTAAAAAGCATCAAAAAATTAAAAATACCAAAAAATGAAATATGATAAAAATACCAAAAATATTTATTTCACTCTCATATGTGTTTTAAGAAATGTTTAATTTCTCCTATATTGAAATGATGAATAGTTGCTCTATCTATAATTCATTTGTGCCTAGGCTGTAACTTAGTATTCCCCAATATTTAAGTTTGTTGGCTAAAATGTCTCATCCTAAAAAAACTTGAAAACTTGTGGGTTGCAAATGCATGCTCCTTTTCTAAGTTGTTGCGAGTTATGATATGGTACAAATAGAATTTGCTATGATTTTGTTCTAAGAGAGATTAGACATCCGGAGTTTTCAATTTCAAAAATACTAACATTCAAAGTTTCCCAATGATTATGAATACCTACCAAGGCCGTATGACATGATTCAAATTCAAACCTTAGTCATATGCTACTTGTTACTGCAATGAGCTTTGTCAAATTGTTGTGACCCTTATTGAGATTCTCGTCATGAGCCCATGATCAAGACACATATACACCCATAAATAAAATGCTAACTCTTATGCTGAGAGTTACGTAAAAACATGCTTTTTCCGTCCACCAAATATTTACTCCATTCTTTTATCTTGAGTCTCTCTTCCAAAATGTTTCATATGCCAAAAGAAAAGTATGGGCTATGCTAAAAAAAGAAAGAAAAGAAAAATATCCATACCAAAAAGGCATGAGAGAAAAAAAGGAGAGCATGCCAAAGAGCATGATGAAAAGAAAAGAAAGAAAAAAGAAATAAAGATAGCCCATACTATCAGAAAAAGGCATTCATTCAAAAAGATAGATTCATGATTCAAAAGAGTACCAAAAATATTTTAGCATTAGGAAGTTATAAAAATTCAACACACTTGCATGTCTTGATCAAAGTGTATGACTTGCATCTCCTTGAGGTCAGGTTTTTGACTTAGCAAAATATGTGATGCAAGTATGCCCCACTTTCATACCTACCCAAAGCTCCACTCAAAGCCTTTAGTGGTAGAATATGAAAAGAAGGCAAGATATCAAATGCCTTGGTGAGGTTTTCATACACATTTGAGCAATCAAAATAATCATTTGAGGAACTTACATTTGTTTTGCAAAATTCATAAAACCTCCGGATAGATGGTCAATCAAAGAATGAATGAATGGTAATTCTATTATAACCGTTCTATCTTGCAACCACCCAAGAAGTTGGAAAAGCTATATGCCCCACAGGGATCAAGGTAAAGGGTGGATAAAAAAATGTTGACTTATTTGAATTGTGGAAGAATACTTGGTTATAGGCATGGCACTTATGAAATATATTCGATACAGTAGCAACTCCTGATCAACAACCAAATACTTAGCTATTTGGTCGGGATGAGCAAAGGTTAAGCTTAGGGGATTTGTTGGCGGTCCTTAACGATAATATCCGACCGCCAATTACTATCCAAAACAAGAGAAATAAACAAACTTTTGACACATATGCATTTACATTTAACACAGTTCCACTTGTATTGGAAGACACATGTTCAATAGGGCACACATTTGAATACAAGTGGAAAACAAAGCAAAAGGCACAAAATAGAAAACGTAAAGCAGAAGTGCGCAAGAGAAATAAATGGAAAAGCCCACCTACATGCCAAAACTGGGTTGGGCACCACCGGGGGAGCAACACGGCCTAGCCAGCAGCCCACTAGAGCAAGGCGGTGGCCAGCGAGGCTAGCTAGGGTGTGCCCGCACCCTAGGTGCGCCCGCACCCCCAACACCGCATCTCAGGCCCACCTTGCTCCGGTGGTTGCATGGCGGCATGCATAGGCGGTTTTAGGTGGTGAAAGGTCCTAATGGCTAGAGGGGAGGTGAATAGCCTATAAAAATTTCTACAACAACACTACACAAAGTGGTTAGACAAATATGAGGCGAAGCGAATGTTGTGCTAGCCTACTAAGAATACAAGCCACCTACCACAATTCTAGTTGCTACTGTCTATAAGCACTTAAAGGCTATGTCACTACACTAAATTAGTGAGCTATCAAAGACTAACTAAAGAGCCTCACTAAACACTAGACACGACTCTTGCTTGCCCTCAAAACTAGCTACACTAAAGGGCCAAGCTACACTAAGAAATGTAAATGCGCGGGAAGGATGTAGTGTTATACCACCGTGTAGAGGAATGAGCCAATCACCAAAGGAGCCAATCAATCATAAGAATAAATACCAATGAAGACCAATCACCTCAGAATCAAATAATGACACAATGATTTTTTACCGAGGTTCACTTTCTTGCCGACAAGCTAGTCCTCGTTGTGGCGATTCTCTTACTTGGAGGTTCACACACTAATTGGCATCACACGCCAAACCCTCAATAGGGTGCCACACAACCAACACAAAATGAGGATCACACAAGCCACGCGCAATCCATTAGAGTTCCCTTTTGTGATCTCCCACGGGAAAGGCACAAGAACCCCTCACAATATCGACGATCGGAGCCGACAACAATCACCAATAGCCTCTCAATGATCCACCAATCACCGTGGTGTCTAGGTGTCAGCAAACACCAAGAGTAACAAGAACTCCACCAGTCCAAATCGCCCAACTAGTGCCACAATATGCTAAACACTAAGCAATGCACTAGAGGCTCTCCAATCTCACTCAAGATGATGAAATCAAGTGTGCAAGTGAGTGGAGTGGTGTGCTTAGCTCTCAAAGGTTGTATGCAGCTGTTGGAAGTTCTAGTAGAGTGGCCAAGGCCGGCTACTAGCTCTATTTATAAGCCCACAAGCAAATAGAGCCATTAGCCTTTGGAGTAGCTTTCTGTGAGAGCACCGGACACGGCGGTGCAATCACTGGACATGGGGTGGCGGTGCCCTCCAACGGTCGAATCCAATGGCTAGTTTGATTGTTAGAGATCACCGAATAGGCAGCGGTGGCACCGGATAGGGGGTGGTGGTACCACCCTAGCCAACACCTTGAAATCCATGCTCGATGGAAAAATGGGGTGGTGCACCGCTCAAGGGTGGCCGTGCCTGTGGTGGTTCCCAACTCTAGTTCACCCGCACTCTGTTGAAAAGGGGCGGTGCCACCAGGACAGGGTAACAGTGCCCATGGCTGTGCATCATCGCGCATGTGGCGGTGCACACCGCCACTTCTGGTGCTAGCCCTAGCCCCATCCCTTCTCGGCTATGTCTAGGTGGGCACCAGCCTAGGGGTGGCGGTGCCACCGGACAAGTGGTGGCGGTGCCACCTAGAACACCTCCCTCTCAGCCTCCTCTACCGGTCACCGCCACAGGGGTGGCAGTGCACCGAATAGAGGGTGGCAGTGCCCCCATGGCAACACCCCAAACCTAGCAATGCCTCCTTTTCTTTACCTTTCTCACCACCTTTGCAAATGTGCTAACACTCTAAGTGTTTTACCATCACGTGCAAGTGTGTAAGCATTTTTACAATCATTTTTCAAAGGCTATTCACTTCTCACCGATTGTGCACTAGGCCTAAATGCATATGCATGTATTCTAACACCTAGTGGCACTAGATGATCGAATTATCCGATAAGAGCTCCCCTCTTAATAGTACGACCATCTATTCTAAATGTGATCACACTCACTAAGTGTCTCTATCATCAAACTAAAAAGCTCATATTAAGTTTCACCTTTGTCTTGAGCTTTTTATTTTTCTCTTTCTTCTTTTCCAAGTCCAAGCACTTGATCATCATGGTCACCACACCATCATTCTAACACCTACGGGCCGAAGTGATCCATGGTGGTGCCCTTGCCCCTCTGCTCAGGAGTGAAGGACTATGCCTGAGAGTGGTGCCTAGCCTCAATGGTGTCATGGACATCGTGGTCCTCGCTGACCCGGTGGTCCACGAGAGGACATCGAGGAGAAGGCTCGCACCTTTGCCCCTGTCAAGGCTTGGTGCCCTTGGTCCATGGATGACCGGAGCTGCTGCTAGAGGAGTCACTGCTGCTCGCATCCATCGGTAGGACATGCATGTCGAAGCTATCCCCATTGGCAGTGGTCATCAGCTAGGATGGCCTAGAGAGCATGGCGCGACACTGGGAGGCAGAACTCTTGGCCTGCTACTCGAGGGCGACATGGAGAAGCCGCTTTGCCTCATGCAGGCGCTCATTGGTCTTTGGGTCTGGCATGTTGGAGATGTCCTCCAGCTAGCAGGCGGCACCAGCCATGTTGTAGGCCGCTCGGGGGAAGCATAGAGTGTTGGGAGCCCCCATGTAGGCATCGTTGTGGTTGCTGGGGGGCTGCGTAGCCTATTGCCGCACAAAGTCCTACCTTTGGCACTCAAGCTCTGCCTCAGTGGCCTCTAGGTCCACCTGTCGAGCCCATAGGTGATTCACCTTCTCCTGAAGGTAGATCATGCGGCTGTGGGGACTCTGGTCTAGTGGCGTGAGCTCAGGTGCCTCCTCAGGCAGAACCTCACCATCGATGTGGTAGCACATGCGTGGTGGGGCATTATAGTTGATGTCGTCGGAGTCATACTCTAGGTCATTCCCCAAGAGGATCTCAAGGAAGGTGCATAGCAAGGGGACGTCCCACCCTGCGGTGCTAGAGAGGACGACGCTTCTTGGCATGTCATGGCTCATGTCGTGCTCTAGCTCTAGCTAGAAGGATGTCGCCGCATTTTGGATCCTAAAGAATAGGTCTGGGTGGTATTACCAGAAGCGGTCATGTGGCGGGAGCACCTCACCAGTGGTGATGTAGTGGTGGATGTTGGCCAGCATGTAAAACATCTGGCACCAGTCCGACATGGTGGGGCTTGGACCTAGACCATGCCGGATCTATCAGGCCAGGACCTCAAGATCTGCTCCTAGAAGTCTTGGTGGAGGAGGCAACGCCAGGAGCTAGTTGCTCACCGACGTGGCCCCATCAAGCGAATGAAGCTCGCCGTAGTAGTCGACAACATAGGATAGGCTCCTGAAGTTGAGGACCTGGCCTAGGACGAAGGCACCGGCTGTGATGAAGAACTCGCTAGGGAAGCGAACGTCGCTGTTTAGGGTGGCGGTGCTTGCTCCGGCGATGAGGCAGGTGGCTCCGGCCACCATAGTGCCTAAATCGCACTTAACGCTATCCCCTACCAGGCGCGCCAGCTGTTGTGGGGTCAAAACTACGGCAAGCATAGTTGTTCAAGTCGGTGTTAGAGTACGGGTCTCCAGTAGCTCGGGTGGACTCAAGAACACAAGAATCACAGAGAGGACACAATGGTTTATCCTAGTTTGGGCCAATCGATGCCTTGTGTCCAGCAACTGATGATCCTTGTACTCAAAAGCACCTAAAATGGGGGGGGGGTTATAATAGAGTGTACTGAGAGATCTGGTAGGGGGTTAACTCCATGCTAATCCTAAGGTTGACTCACCACTGGTGGAGCCTTCCCTTCATCGGAGAGGAGGAAGACGATGGGATACGGTGGAGGAGCACTCGATGCCCTTCTCTAGGTTACCCTGCTCTCGGTGCTGAGCAGCAGTGGATGGAATGAGGAATGGAATGGTCTGTTGTGGATCATCCTCCCCCCTCTAGGTCAGACCATATCCCTTATATAATGAGATAGGTTGGGTACATTGCGGTTTAGGGAGATGAGCCTATGGTCTACATGCGCCAAAGTCTAGGAGGGTCTTACTGCGGCACTCTATGGACCGTGGTGGTGTCATGGAGTTGAAGAAGCCTTGGGCATCATTCGGCTGCTCTGTTCTAACACTCTGCGTGTCAGGCTGTGTTGGCATGGACCGGCCTCCCCTAGATGGACCTTCTAGAGTTTTCTTAGTGGCGAAGGAGGTCAGCTCTAGGGGCTGACATGCAGGCCCAAAGGCCGCTCAGCCCCTGGAGGCCGTGGGAAGCTTGTCTTCTTGTGTCATGCCCCATGCGTGACCCTATCATGGAAGTGGCCTGTAAGGCCACGCCCCGTGCGCGGTGTCTGGGAGACCCCGAGCCTCAATGGCTCGGGGCTTGTCTTCTTGTGCTTGGGCCTTAGCTGGCGTTGCAAGTTGGGCAAGAGCCAATGCCCGAGCTTGATCGTGTCATCGATCGGGAGCTTGAGGCCTGGACGAGCCCCCAAGCCCTAAGCGGAGGCTACGCCATGCCTAGGCTCGGTCAGGTTTCTTTATCGGACGGTGCGCGCGAGCGTACCCTATGGGTATAGCCCTCGAGCCCCTGGGCAATCCTAGAAGGGTCAGTCGGGGGTCCCTTCGGTCGGGAACCATTGATCCCAAGGCTTAACATACCCATATGTTAGGATCTCATCACCATACAATGTAGTTAATCAGTGAAACATGGTTACTTATAAAAATGAAATAAAATGAGATGAGATGGTTTATGAAGTGCTTAATTTAGAACAAGTGCAAATTGGATACTGATAATAACTTAATACAAAGCTAAAACATTGAAAGTAAGGATTCACTTATAGTAAGCTTTTCTATAAAAGTTATTCTTGCTTCAAACTTTCCTTTAAGCTAGCATGCTCCTGGAGTCTTTTCTTTTAGTCGGGTAAGACTTGTTGAGTACCCTCAAGTACTCAGGGTTTGTTAACCCCTGTTGTAGGTTCTGATTTATGCTGCTAATCGAGGTCATGTTGGTGGGCTCGACATGTTCTGGCTATGTCTTCTACCTTAGGTGTTTCACCTAAGTTGCTTCTGTAGTACTACTCACCTTTTGAAACTTAAGTTTTTACTTCAACATGTTTTGTAACCTAATGTTAATAAGTCTTCCTCACTCCGATGTAAATTATTTTTGTATCAAATGTTGTAATGTTGTGGTAATTCCATGGTTCATCATGTATGAGTTGTAAAATGTGGATGATTCGGGGTTCCTGAGGACACCCGACAGACTACCGTAGTTATCTGGCTCTCGTGTGTAGAGGTCTTTAGGATAATGACATGTGCATGTGGGCCATATATTTTGGGTGGTTCTGCCACACGCTTGGGGACTAGCTGTGGGGTATATAACCCTGGGTATCCTCGACAAGGGACATGGCCCGCACCATTAGGGATGGTCAATCCCACGACATCAAGACTTACGGTGCATGGCACTGGTCGATGTACACCGCAAGGCTTCCGGAAGATATCCTGAAGATGACGATTAATCTGTTAGGATATGCCGAATATTTGATTCCATGTAAAGCTTATCGCTTACCCGATTAGACTTAGATCAAACCGACCTGTAACCCTACCCCCTAGCTATAAAAGGCGGATAGAGGACCCCCTCGAAAATCATTCAATCATATCAGATAGCCAATACAAACCAACAGAACACAGGATTAGGGTATTATGTCGAGTTGATGTCCCGAACCTGTCTAAATCTTATGTCTTTGTTGCCATCTAGTTCATGTTCACGGGCACCTCTCCGTACAATCTACCATCATGGGTATACCCCTTGGTGAACTATCAGCGATATCTCATTGACAGCGTCCCAACTAGATCGATAGGATTCAAGTAGCAAGCTCTCTTCCTCGCTTTTATTGTGTGTGGTGTCTATATGGGTGCGGAAGGGGGAATGGGAGGTGGAGGGTGACCAGGGCTCCCAACGTCAGTCATGCCATTGGGTGGATGCGGCAGCGGATTCAAAGTACTCCCAAACCTATGGTTTGTATGGCCAGCGGACAGTGGTTGTCTCCCTTGTGCCGTTGGTGGAGTCACAGATCCGCAGCCACATGTTCCAAATAGGACAAGTGGCATCGCCAATGGTCAAGCGGGTGGTGTTAACTCAAGGCTAAGTGGTAGAGCAGGCATCGGAGGATAGAAATGGAAGTGCAGCGGATGCTGCAACAGCGGCAAGGATGAGAAAGAAGTCAGCTGAAGAAAAAAAGTGAAATACAGCTGAACCTAAACGATAAGTAGCAGTGCAGGACAAAGAAGGCAAGACCCTAGCGGGGTCATGATAGGGGAGTGAGGCAGCACGGGTGGGAGGGGAGTAGCCACGACAGTGGCCTAGGATAGAAGAGGATGAAGAAAGGATGAATTTGATTCATACCATTACAAATGGAGATTCCCACAAATATATATATTGTTCAACTATTTAAAATCATACCATTATATTTTTTATTATATATAAAATACACTGTTACATACACCCGCGATATCTTTGGTCCACATACATGTTTAGATCTTATTTAGAGGGGGGAATTTTAAATCCACTTCTCCTTCATTTCGTAGTTATTTGGGCCATTGTTGAAGACCCGACTAACACCTACCGTACATTTATATGAACGATTTTGCCTCCATCCTCACCTGTTTCTTTTCAACTTCGACGAGTTTCTTAATCATGTCACATGTTTCTTTTTCAACTCCGACGAGTTTCTCTTGATGTCTGACTGTGGGCCTGCATGTGCCACCATGCCCTTGGCCTCCAACACTGCCAAGCCTCAGGTGCGCCGCCCTACAGCCGCCTCGCCTCGACTGTGACGTAGCTGCAACTGTTGCCACTCGCTTCGCTTGCCTTGTGCCACGTGTCGTCACCCATAGCCCTGCTAGCAGCCGCTCCAGTCATGCTCTTGCACTCGCCACCCCCGCACCCCATCATCACGCCCCGGTAGCTGGCGTTGCTCCTTTAATTTGCACTTTGCTGGTGGGGCTCTCGGGGCATCCTCGACCAGTGGACAGGGAGGGCTTCTCTCTCTATGTCAACATGCATGTGAGCAGCATCTCTTCATCCATTTATAACGCCTGTGAGATTAGGGAGAAGCGACCACTTGCCAGGCAAGCATACTACCAGCGAAGCGAGGCACCGGCACTACAGCAGTGGAGCGAGGTAAAAAAAAACAACCTCACTACGACATACTAAACGTTTCCACTGACATGCATGCTGGTTCGGGCACACACCCGATATGCATGTGACCAATCACAGCGCGTGAATAAGCTGTGCGGTTGCATGTAGACGTGGTTTGTATATATCGAGAATTTGAGCTCAGACGTGGGTGGAAGGGAGGAAGTTCAGTGGCAATAACTTGAAGCACAATAGGAGTTGTGATTGGTTGAAGTTACTACGTATATTAGAGCATGGCTAATAATACAACATATTGTTACAATGGATACACGCAGGAGGGCAGGAGGTAGGCTTCTGCATGTTTAGACATTTGCAGAGTAATGAGGGATCGGTTGCTATTTGCGATTGTCCCCGCCTTTGGCTCCGCACCATTATATCTACGATGCAGCCTCCTTCAATTTCGGTTTCCATCCCAACGATAGAGAAGAAGGTAAAGCCATAGAGACCCAGAACTGAAATCAAAAATAAACTGCAAGAAGAGGGGGAAGGGGCGACAGGAGAGTCATTAAATAAATCCACTTGTGGATGTAAGTGATCTTGATCTTCATAAAAATAGGTCATTCATTAGTCCTTCCATTACATCGGTCTTTATCTCCTTTTCTAAGATTTTGTGACTTTTGTGGGTGTTACAATCTAAAGATCATGGTGTTATGTCTCGACTTATAGTAGTGCATGGTCGCAGTTATGATATTTGGTAGATGGGTGTGTTTAGATTTTTAACTCAGTTTACATGTCTTGTGAGGGAAGTCAGGGTAGGGAATGATGTCCGAAAGTGAAGAGCACGGCTCGCTCCTAGAGAAGATCATCGAGAAGATCCATGAGTACAAGCACTCATCGTCGTCCTCCTCTTCAGACTCAGATGATGACAAGAAGCCCAAGAAGTCTAAGAAGAAGAAGCTCTTCGGGAGGAAACATCCACTGCATCACGTTCTCGGAGGAGGCAAAGGTACACATAAGTTAGGAAGGGAGAAATTTGTGAATTTTGTTCCCAACTGTTTTCTTTATAGAAAAAAGAAGGGAACACTATGTCTTTTGAAACATGAATTGACACAATAAACCATATATTGTTTGTGTAATTTGTCAGTTCTTTTTGTTTTTTTAACTTTTGTCAATCTATAAGGTGTGCGACAACCACGGATGACAATGGCATCTAATATTCCTTTTGATTTAGGCGCCGATCTTGTGCTGTGGAGGAACAAACAGGCATCCGGGAGCATCTTGGCAGGGGTCACTGTGATCTGGCTACTATTTGAGGGCATCGGCTACCACCTCCTTACCTTCCTCTGCCACGCACTAATTGTGTTTCTCACCGTCTGGTTCGTCTGGTCCAATGCTGCATCCTTTGTCAACAGGTCATCGCTTATGTTCCTCCCAGTATTCTTAGCCTTTTAATTTGGTCCTTAATTTTAATTTGAAACCAAACAAATCCGCTACTTTGCTTTTTATTTGTTGAAGAACCCCAAAAATAGTCATATTGCCGTATGTGTTAAGCAAACATATTTTCATAGTATTTTAAATGTTAGTTATTCAAGTCATACTCTGTTTAATTTGAGCAAGGTTCTTTGTTACACCAAATGCAAAGAATTGCCTAATAATTGTTCACCTGTACATATTGCACAGAAGATTTGTGTAGTTTTTAGCTTTGATATGGTTACATCTTTGGAGATAATATGACGTCTTCAGGTTTTTTCAGGTCTCCTCCAAAGTTCCCAGAGGTCATTTTATCTGAAGTTCAATGCCTGAAGGTAGCTCATATTGCAAGGAAAGAAATCAATGAGGCTTTCTATACATTGCGCAATGTTGCTTCTGGAAAAGATTTGAAAACATATCTGATGGTAATTAGCCTGATTTCTACCACCTCTTTTTTTTCTGATTTAATTAAGATGATGCTGAGCTTTTTTATTATATCCTTCCTTTTTTGGCAGACAATTGCGGTGCTGTGGTTCATTTCCATAGTTGGAAGCTGCTTCAGCTTCTTGACTCTGTCTTACACTAGTAAATTCCTTATCTACACCACAATATATTAATGCCTTCTTAAAATCTACGCTGCATAGTACTTTATATAAATTACTTTGATTGAATAAATAATTTAAATAATGCACTAAAATATAAACGAATTTTGATTGCATTCCGGTACTTACAATCAAAATAAAGAGTTTCTTGCATATACAAAAACAAAGTGTGAAATGTGATTAAGTTTGAACTGTCAGTTTTATGATTGTGCCACTTGGTCTATGAATATCTGCATAGGTACTTTTAAGAGTAAAACAACAACATGCTAAGGCCTAAGTGCTCATAGGCTCTTCTAAATTTATTGATCACATTTTAACAACAAAATAGGAGGATATAATTTTTTCTTTATTTTCTCTTCCGATGTAGCATCCCATTTATGTGTGCTCTCTCCCTCATTTTGTTGATCAACAATTGAACTGAAAACCGTAAGAGTTAGATGGTTGTGGCATTAGATGCGAGAACTTTTTTTTCTTCTAAAAAAGGTCTCTTAATTCTTAAATCAAGAGATAATTTTGATCATATCAAACATTGTGATACACCATACTAAGTTTTTTGATTTGAAATCAGTGTGAAACAATCAAACTAGAATATCTGGTTTTTCTACCTCCTCTTCATGAATCATCTGGAAAATAGGAATTGGATGAAGCGCCGACATGAACTTTTTTACTTATAGACTGCATGTTACATTCAAAAAATCATATTTTGTATATTAGGATAAAATATAGATATCCAAGCACAGTATTGTGTATACAATCATCTTTGTACTTTTATGGATCATTGTTCATTCGGCAAATGTTGAAAGTGATCGCAATTTTGCAGTTTTCCTGATGGCATACACACTTCCCATGTTGTATGAGAAGTACGAAGATCAAGTTGATGTTGTGGGTGAGAAGGCCCTTATTGAGATAAAAAAGCAGTACAAAGTGATTGATGCCAAGCTTATCTCTAAGATCCCAATGTTGTCTGAGAAGAAACAACACTGAAAGGGCGCTCCAAAAGGACTAATTCAGCACAATACCAATATATGAAAATAGATCTTTTGGCTTTGCTATGCCAACATTTAGCAATCTTTAAGATGAAACCATAGATATTATATGGATTCTTAAGGTTGGAAAAATGAGTCTTCCGAGTCCTAGAACAGTGTCAACCATCATACAAAGTAGTTGCTTCTTCCTGTCAGATAGTCCATTTGATTTTGTATGGATGTGGACATATATGCCTGACCAATTGTGATTATTTTCTATTCCTATATGTTACTTGGTGCATTTAATAGCTCTCCATTTGTGTAGTTATGTTTGCAGTCGAATCAACTCAGTTATGTCATATCGCTAACATTTTATAGTTGATGTTGCTAATAATTAAACTGTTTTATGCTTATTATGTGATCAATTCATACTACAGTTGTGTTCCCCATGCCTTACGTGCCCACCAAATTTAGTGAATCAAAAAAATAATACCTAGTTCTCAGAAATAGAATACAAATGATATCATATCACCGATCCTGGAGAATGAAGTTTCTTTCTTGAGATAAATTAAAAAATACAACACAATGGTCAAAGTAGGAGGACAAAAAAAGTAGGACAAAATTTTGAGATCCACATAATGATTCCTAATTCTAGTTAAGAAGGTCAGCAGTAATAAATAAGATAAAATGACAGTTCTTCTTAGATCCATAACCACCCATTTGACAGCACGAGCAATTCAAGTATTCAATATATGGGCAAACTTTTGGCCAACGATAACTTGAAGAGACACTGATCAATGTACAAGAGGCTATATGAACCTGTTCCCTGCAATTCATGATCCAATCAAACTCACAAGCTTCAAACCATTACCATTCTTTACCAAATTTCACCTAATTCTAACACCTCACCAACTTCAACCAATCTACTGATCAAACAAATGATAACTCCGATGCATATGTGCATCACAATACATTTCAAGTTGGTAATATAGTCTATCCATTGCAAAAATAAAAGTTTGCAAGAGTCTAGTGACTTTGACTGAGGGGGCATTACACACATCGACGACAACAAGATCTCATATATATATATATATATATATATATATATATATATATATATATATATATAGAGCTTGGTCCAGTACTATTGATACTATGGGCCTTGTATACCCTCACTGCAAGGATAAACAACCAACTAGGACGGGGTGGGCTAAGTAGATCACTATGGAGGCCAAACCTGGAGGGGGTATCCCAACGACTTGGAAGACAAGGCATCATCTACATGTACTTAGCAGCCAATCAATCTGATCTAATTCTTTGTAACAAACTAGAAAACAAACCCGATCCGATCAAGGTCACTCGATGTAACCCTAGATGGCTAGAGAGTGGGTGAATAGCCTATAAAAGTTCCCTTAAAAACACAAACATTGCTAGGCATAATATCAGTAAGAGAGATGATCCTACAAAGTTTACTTTAAAAAAATGTCTAATGACTAAAAAATAAGAAAACATTAAATAGTCTTGGGCCATCGAAAACATTAAATATAGTCCCCAACTGCAACAGAGGCCCGACAGTGGCCCAAAAAGAAAACCCGAATGCTTAAACAATTTGAGCCGTTGATCTACGATGTACGATCAGGATTCAGCCGGTCAAAAGTAGCTCGTATATAAGCTGTCCGAAAAAACCCTAAGCACTTGGTCTTCACTCGTTCTCCTTTCTCCCCTTCGGCCGCCGCTCCCTGCTTCTCCTTCCTCACGCCGCACACCCAAACGCAAAACTCCGCCGTCTCTCATTCCTCATGCGACAATGTTGGACGTCCCCAGCAGCAGCGGTGAGATGGCTGAGCGTGTGGCTCAGGCCAGGGTGGTGATGATGGCGGCGGAGCGCGCACGCGTAGGATACGCGCAGCTGGCGGCTGCGGCATCTAATGCGGGCGTGTCTGTCAAGCGCGCGGCCGCGACGGCCCACTGATGCGCAGTACGCGACTAAGGCAACATCGAGGTGGCGAAGGGTTGTGCGGGCGAGCGACGGCGGCCTTGATGCGTGCAGGTCATGGGCGAGCCCGCGACGGCGGTAGCCCCTTATGCCGCGCTGGTGGTGGTGGGGCATCTAACCCGGCGCCGCCGAACCCTTCTTTAGCCCAACGCTGTTGTAGTCCTCTCCGCTGGGTCCTCCACTGACCGCCGCTATTTCTCTCAGGCCGGCGGCGACGACTGGGCAGCCGCCGCCGTCGCCCTACCCACGGTGCTGAGGTCTCTATCTCCGGGATCTTCGCCGGCGACGAGAACCCACCAGGTATGCTCACGGCCCACCCCTTCTCTTCCTTTCCCTGCTGTGCGGAACCGAGCTTCCAAACTCAAGTAATTTGTATTCGTAACTGATCTGATACGCGCGTATGCAGCTGAAGGGGTGGCAACCGGCGGCTGTTGCATTTGGTTCTGCGTTTGGATCTTTGCGAGACTACTGGGAAGCCAGCATTTGAGCGTGTGCTGCAACGAACGAAGAACAATGCAGAAGGCAGGGTAAACACATATTGCCCCCCTCGTGTGTTCAAGTTGTCCTAGACCATTTGTGGCTGCGAAGTCCTTGATAGCTTCGGTAGTAGCAGGTTTTGTAAATCAAGTGCAGAATTACCACATTAATAAAACGGTTGTTTACTTGTTTTCCTCATTTGAGAACGAAATTACACAACGATAATGGGTTCAAATAGCAGGCAGCAGCATGATCTAATTGTGATGATAGCAGTTATTCAGTGCAGCTCTTTGTTCAATAGTATTAGTTATTCGATTGTTCAGTGCAGCTCTTGGCTTCATGCTTATTATACTATTTCAATTAAGTTTGTATTGACAAGATATTATTTTTGCAGATCTGGATGGAAGTGTGAGCTCCACTTGGAGGAGAGAAGTGAGGAAAACATAATGGCAAAATGTGTGAACTGTGTTTGTAGTCTACTAAAACGTTCTACTAGCTTTGATTTTAGCTTGACCGATACTATTGTTGCTTTTAGGAGTGTTCAATGTTACCATATTTTTTATGTGAAAACTACTAGTATTAAGTAGCCCACTATTTGAACTACGAAATGTATTAGAAGAAATGTGCTATCAATAAGCTTAGCCCAAACTGAATTGGGCCCTATCATGGGCTAAGCCCAAATAACTATGGTGCAAATGTTAGCCCATGATATTTGGGCCAATTCACATTGTCAGCCCATGAGCTTAGCATCCACATCATCATCCATGTCACAATCCACGTAGGCATCCTTCATGATGTAGCAATTCATTCATGACGGTTATTTTTCATCACAGGAAATGGGCTTGGATTGGGCTAACTAGGCCTTAGGCTCTATCGTGACGGTTTAAAACCGTCACCAATTCTGTTAATCAGTGATGGTTTTTGGTAAACTGTCACGAAGGGTAATCTATGACGCTCAATCCATGACGATCTCTGAAACCATCACAGATGCTGTATAGTGACGATTTTTTGTGATCCGTGACGGAAATCTTTCATCATGGATTAACAGGTTTCTTGTAGTGTAGCTATCAACTAGAACACTCAAGCTACTCGAATATGCTACTCACATATCGAGCTACACAAGATAAGCAACTAGCCGAATTACTCTACTTAACTAGTCGAGATACACTAGCAACTACACAAGCATAAGATGCATAATGAAATAACAAGTGTAGTAATAGGCAAACCAATAGGGCAAGTGGCAACTAGCAACTCTATGTTGGTGGTCCTTAATTCGTACTTTTAACCGCCAAATATCACATAAAATGAACTCATATGAACACCAAACTTAGAATTAGGGCTTATAACTAACAAGTTCCATAAGATTTGGTGATTCATCATTTATAGGAGGACAAATGTGCTTAAAGTGCACGAGAAACACAACAATACAAACATTTGACATGAGCCCAAGAGGAGAAGGCTCATTTTCCAGGCAAATCAGGGCCCAGTAACATGGAGAAAAAAGCCCAAAACCCAAAGCAAACCTTCTCCAATTGGCGTCAAACATTGCAAGACCCATCTAGAAGCCCAAAGAGGACCTCCTACCGAAGCTGGGCTCATTTGGGCCCAGTTGGGGTTCAACTGCACCCTAGGTGCGCCCGCACCACTACTGGGGCCTCTCGGCCCATCTTTGGTGGGGTGCTAGATGCCGCCTTTGCAATGACAGTTCCGCAAGGTTGGGCTAGGTTCAACGTATCTAGGAGGTCGGTTGGAGGTTGGTTTGCTGGGAATATGCCATGGATCATTCCCTTCTCTCCACCTATAAAAGGAGGCCACTCCCCCCTCACTCAGCAACATTCTAAGGGAAGAGCACACCACATTTGAGCATCACTCCAAAGACTTAGGTCATAGCTAGCTAAAGTAAGTGATAGGGAGAGATGTGAGGGAAGATCATGGGGAAGTGTCGGACTTGTCAGTAGACTCCCCAAGCTTGTACCTCGACTAACACCTGCTATTGTACCTCAACAGGATCTTCCTCTAGTAAGTGTTCATGATTCTTATGGTTATAATACTTTTATTAGTTAAGCTTTGCTCTTATTTGCTTGCGGGTTTGTCATCCTTTCTCATTGTGGATACTCTAGTAGAGGGCCCTGATAAAGACGGATAACCCTACGCGACGCTAGAGTAGTAGTTGATAATGGCTACCTTTGTTTGCCTCGTGCCCCATGGTTGAGGGGTAGGCGGCAGGTGGTGACAGTCCTGTCCGTCCCTCGTAATCCCCCATGTTCAGGTTCAGCGTAGAGCTACAGGACGGTATCGCCTAGCAAACCAGGTGCACTCCAGTGCCCAAGTAAGCAAGTGAAAGTAGAGTTTATCTTCTCGTAGACCCAAAAGCCATAGGAATCCATCTCTACCCTTTTCAACTTTACCCTTGTCTTGTCCTTGAACGGACTAGCTAGAAGAAGTATCTCTGTTCCCTGTGGAAAATATGATACCCTGAATACTTCTGGGTGAAAGCTACAACAGTAATTCCATGAGCTTGTGGAATCTTTCTATTTGCGTTAAGAAATACCAACAAGCTTTCTGGCGTCGTTGCCGGGCAATGGTTGCTATATTTTCTTCGAACCTAGTTTGTTCTCGTATCTGTACCTTTTTCTTTTTGTAAAAAACACAAAAAATATATTCACCATGAAGCCAATTCTTATCCAAAACGTATTCGCTTCAAAGAGCTAGTTCCCTAAGCCACATTCAATACGAAACCATTCATCTGGCTATGAACTCCACCCTGGCTTGATAGCCTGGTTCGGGCACAACCCTTCTCTAGGCTTAACAAAGAAAACCCCTGCCATCACCTGCAAGAATTCTATGAAATATGTTCATGCTTGAGCATCTCTGGCATGACACAAGAAACTCTAAAGTGGAAATTATTTCCCTTCTCTCTCACGGAGAAGGTGAAGCAATGGTATACTCAAGCCATAGAAAGTACGAATGGGGACTGAAATTAACTTAAAGACAAGTTTTACCTTGCATTCTTCCCTATGTCTTGTATCGTCTCTCTACCAAGAGCAATCCTCGACTTTAAGCAGTACGAGGAGTCTATAGGTGCAACCTGGGCCAGATTTTTAGTTTTAATACACTCCAGCCTAGACTTGTCTTTACCCGACACGTGTTGCTGCGACTCTTGTTCAGGTATTGACATGGAAACTTGACCTATGCCTCGACATGACCGCTAGAGCTAGATTTACACACAAAACTATGATGGAACAAGTGAAATTCCTTGAAACCTTCATAAATAAACACACTTCTTCCATCATAAGAACCAAACCCCTCTAGACGAAAGTCGTGTCGAGCTTTGAGGAGTCCTCATCAGCTGAATCCAAACCTATAGCATCCTTAGATTCGACTCATGAGCACTCACCCGAACCACGAACACCAAAGGAAAGAGTAATTCATCCTTTGGAGTTCCCTATCAAATTCGAGGATTATGGCAATACCTCAAAACACTCATGGCACAAAACACATACAAAGAAAGCTTTCCCTAAAGCAGAACCATCAAAGGAATGGTTGATGGAAGTGAAATGCTCTTTCAAAGCAATTCAGATTCTTTCACCTTCTAGGACCATACCTTATTCATTAAGGGGAACTATCATAGAAGCCCTGCACAACCCCATAGCCAGGACTAGTATCATGTCAGAATTCCTTGCAAAAAATCTTTTGGGTAACATGCCGCTAGTCCCGACCAACAAACTTTTCAAAAGTCCATCAGGACTCATCTTTGAGTATAGTGGGATTATTAGGGCCGTACCAATTGAAATTAACAAAACTGAGGTTCACTTAGATTTCCACATCTTTGCCATCCTCGATTTTGATCTAGTCATAGGCTACCCCTTTGAAAAAACATTTTCAAGAAAAACCTACACATGGAAGCCTTAATAAAGAAACTGCTTTCGCCTCTTGCCTAGAAAGTCCAATGGAAGCAACATCTTTACCCATAACTCATTCGAGGAGGCGAAGTTCATATCCCCATTCGTTCTACCTAAGCTTTCTTGTGAAATGGAACGTCCATCATCAAACTCACTTGAACTTAAGACATGTCCCCTAGCCATCCAAATGTTGTTCTCGATAATGGTTGAGATTCAACTTTAAACCTTTTTGAGATATCTCTTGAAAAAGAAAACTTCTGTGCCATGGACATTCCTAAAGCACCAACTCTAGAGACCAAAAAGAAGAATTTCACTAATGAGCATGAAGGTTTCACTTTTAAGACCCCTCATGTTTTATGCTCACTTTTGAAGTCTCCAGAGTCCATCTTGTTTAGTGCCATAGTGCTTCTATGAGGACCACAACCATCTCTTAGTCCTCAGTTTGCAAACTTTTTAGGAGGATGGTTGTGGATGCTTTCGTTTATCACAAATACTACAAATCCCATAGTTGCCCTATGGTACTAACCTTACAGCTTGAACGTTATTGCTCAATGCTTGGTGGTGAAGCTAGGGAACTACACCACCATCGATAGCTGCAAGTTGAAGCTCCCATGGTCAAGCTTATGAACATAAATAAAGCATTACCGGGAGATACCCTGGATAATCATAAAAAACCCAACTTCTTTTAAATAAAAGCAAGAACATGCTATCAAGTTAGTATGCACCTTCGAGTATTCTTGGTCGCTAACCATTTCAGGTTAAGATTAAGAAGAACAAGGGACATACGATGCTAGAAAACATGGGAGCTGCATCAACTATATACATTGATGCTCTTTGGTGATGGAACGCACTTAAAAGGAGATTCTGACCTTACACACTTGACTTTTACACAAAAGTCCAAGTGTGGAGGAGGATGGTGAGAGTTTCGCTACATGTTCCATTCATACCAAAGGCTACCTAGATTAAAAAAATGATGTCAGCTCTACCTTGCTAAAAAAAGAGAAAAGAGAGCTAAAAAAGAAGGATACAAAAAAAGAGGAAGCTAAAAAAAGCTAAAAATAAATATGATAAGAAAACAGAGAAAGAAAAAAAGGGAAGAAAGAAAAAAATATACATATATATGAAAAAGGGAAGAAGAAGAGAGAAGGAACAGGATGGCCCCACATGGCCACCATAAACACCAATGTGCCGCCTGACTCCCCTTGGTATTGCTTCCGCACACATACAAGCAAGAAGGGTTCTCCTCTTTTAGACCTTTGCTGCAACCACTAAGGCCCATGGTCCATACACACTAGTAGTGTGTGTGGCCTAGCCTTGTTGTTCTCCTGAGTTGGACCATGTGCAATCAAGCCACCGCTAGCAACAGCCTCAAAGCTTCATCCATATATACTAGTAGGTAAATGCACTCAGGTATGCAAAGGGTTCACCAACACCTTTACTCATATTTGTCTCCATAAGAATATAACTTGCTCTTACTAGTTCATGCCTCCTTTGTTTATGACATATGCTCTGGTTTGGATGTATTCGCTAGTAGTACATCCATAGGCATTTTAAATTAAGCATGGTGCGTAGGTTAAAATAGCCTTCTTTAATCAACATTTGACATGGTGTTAAATCTTGGCTAATGAACCTTAGAGTTGTTATTTTCATAAACAATAGAGGTAATCCATGATGGAGACAGATCAAGGCCAAGTATACACTATAACCTTTACTTTAAGCCTTTCTTGAGTTATAAAAAGTTGGGTGAACAAAATTCCATAAAAAATAATAATCAATAAATAAATAAATATAATAAAAATAATAATAATCAATCAAGTATCTCAAGCATTAAAGTGTCTTGAGTTAATAAGATTTAGGCTCCCTAGTATTTTAGCTGGTAGAGTCTTTGTTTGTTTCCATCTTTGTTTCTTTGTTAAAATAAAAACAGGTACAAAAACAAGTGTGGAGGAGACGATCCACACAGGCATTCGCAAAAAAGGCTCCCCCAAAATAATGCACAAAAGATCAACATTTCCAAACTTAGTTTGTGCATTCTCACTCCCTACTCTAAATAAAAGGATAAAATTGAACAAATAAAAAAATGAAATCAAAATGACGCTCCATCTCCATGCTATCCAATGATTAAATTTGCGCACTTTTTATTTCTCACTAATTTTCCTTTGCTTGTGAACAATACATGATAGGGACCCCATGTTATTTAAGTAATTGGAATATGTGATATAACAGGATGAAAATGAACCTTGCTCTCTTATGCAAAGTACTTAGGAATTATTTTGCAAAATCAAAATTCAAATAGCATGCTCCTCAATGATATCCAAATTCCTACCAAGAGCCATATCCAGCTATACATGATTGAACCTTCTAGATATGCTACTTGCTATTGCATTGAGTTTTGTCAAGTCTTGTTGACCCTTGTTGAGAAAGTTATCATGCTTCCAAGATTAAGATCACGTACACTCCACATACACATGCTGCTCCTACACTAGGAGTACGCAAAAACATGCTTCCATTTAGATCCACCAAAAATTCTGCTCCTACATTGGGAGTAGACAAAAAACATGTTTGTTAGATAAATACTCCATGCTCTAAAAAGATAGTGATCTCTCTCTAGATATGTAGCTTAGAATCCAAAAGAGCTAGTGTCCAAAATCATTTTCACATGGTAAAATTGCTTTGGCAAGCAACATGAATCCAAAAGAGCTTAATTTCCAAATCTTTGCAGAGTTGTCATCAATTACCAAAAAGGGGGAGATTGAAAGGTCCTTGTGTGGTTTTGATAATTGAGTGACAACCTAGGTGGACTAATTGTGTTTATATGAGATACACAGGTGATTAGTCCACAGGAATATGTGTGTGAGCAACATATGCCATGAAGGTGAAAATGGCTTAGAAATGTTGCAAAGCTCACACATGTGATGATAAAGGAGCTCATTGCAAATGAGACATGACATTGAGTCATGTGATCAAGGTGGAGAAGATCAAGACATGACTTGGCTTGATGGACCGGTTGCAAGCGTGAAGGGCAAGTTGGAGGCTTTGGAGTGATGGACCACGTGGCGGTAAAGTTTGAGCAAGACTTGGCGCCAATGGATGAAGGCAACGGTGAAAAGCAAGTGAGGTCAAGATCGATGAACCAACAAGATCACATGATGATATGAAGTGGATCATATCATTGTTGATCGTGTTGGTGCATGTGTTGCATCGACATTGGAGGAGATGGAATGGAATGCGCAAGGCAAATGTATAACCTAGGGCATTTCATTTCACCAGTCATAGGTGTGTAGAGAAGTTGATGACCGGGTTTAGGATAGATGGCCATAATATCAAGATTGGCAAACTTATTTGCATATCGGTCATCTAGTGCCACTCGAGTGATCTAACTTTGCATTGTCGCTAGGATTGAGTGGCGTGGCAAGTTGAGTGGCTAATCCTTTGGAAAATGATTGTGAAAATACACACATACACATGATGGTGTACACTTGGTGGTGTTGGCACATTTATAAAGGAGAAGAAGTTGGAGTTCATGTGGATCAACTCGGTGATGAAACAAAGGCGAGAAGGGTTAGGAACTCCACCGGCAGAGTGTCCGCCCGTAGAGTGCGGACAGTCTGACGGTGCCACTGGCTCCCTATACAGAAAAGACAGGGTCTCACAGAGTGGACCAGACGCTGGTCACATGGTAACCGGACGCTGGGGTCCTGCGTCCGGTCAGTGGTGGCAGAGAGCGTGCAGGCATTGGTCTTCGACCGGATGCTGGTGCTGAAAGTGACCGGATGCTGGCAGGGTGCATCTAGTCAGGCTAACATACGATGACATAGGTGACGCAGAAAGGTTGGAGAAGGACCGGACGCTGATGTTGTGTCCGATCATGACCGACCGGACGCATCCGGTCGCGATTGGTACCTTACTAGAAATGACCGAACGCTAGGCTTGCTACATCTGGTCACTTTGAGCAGCTGCGTCCGGTCATCACTTGACCGTTGAGATCAAGCGACTGAGGTTGAACAGTGGCGACACGTGGTGAGCATCCATTGACCGGACGCTGAGGTCCTGCGTCCGGTCGATATGACCGGCGTGTTCGGTCAACCCAAAAAACGCCCAGTGAAGGGGTGACGGCTAGTTTAGCCCATAGGGCTATAAATAGAAGGGTGTCTCGGCCATGGTTAGTGCTAAGCACCTCAGGGGACTTTGTGTCCATGCTTGAGAGTGCTTGGGAGCCCTCCATCTCACATATACTTGATAGTGATCATCCGATTGTGTGAGAGAGCGATTCTAGTGTGATTGCATCGTGAGGTTGCATCGAGTGGCACTAGGTGATCGAGTTGCAAGCCGGTGGTGCTTGTTACTCTTGAAGATTGCCACCTCCTAGATGGCTTCGTGGTGGTCTCCGTCGAAGCCCGCAAGAAGCTTGTGCGGTGCTCCGGAGAAGAGCTTTGTGAGGGGCATTGTGCTCGCCCCGTGGGAGCCACAAAGAGCAACTCTAGTTGAGCGTGTCATTGAGCTACCCTCACTTTTAGGGTAGGTTCTTGCAGTGCCCGACATGTGGGCTTGGCGGGTGATGCCAATTAGCCACCGAACCACCAAGTGAGTGGTCGACACAACGGGTACTAGCGTGTTGGCAAGCATGTGAACCTTGGGAGAAAAATCACCGTGTCAACCTTGTTCTTCCCATTGGTTTGCATCCTCGTTACCCAAGCTTGTAATTACTTTCATATACATTGTGCTTGTGTAGTTGCTCTTGTATCTAGTTAAGCTTGTGCAGCTCACTAGTTACCTTCTTGCTTGTGTAGCATAGAAGTAGCTCCCTTGCGTGGCTAATTTGGTTTGTGTAACCTTGTTAGTCACATTGCTTAGTTTGTGTAGCTAAGTATTTGCGCTCTCTAATTTGGCATTGGTTGCCTTGTTATTGAGCATTGCTAGTGAGCTTAGGTGGCTTTGTGCTTTTGCTTACTAGCATGTGTAGGAGCTCCCTTGTTGCTTAAAGTACTAGTGGCATAAGTTTGTGTGACCTTGCTTCTAGAATTGGTTAGGTGAGCTCTAGCGAGCCCGACACCTTTGTTGCTTAATTAGTATCTTTGGATCTTTACAAGGTGCTAGAGAACATAGATAGAGGGGTGTAGTCTTGGCTAGACCGATAGTTTTAATTCCGCATTTGTTTCGGTAAGCTAACATGATTAATTTTAGAAAGAACTATTCACCCCCCTCTAGCCTGCCATCACGACCTTACAAGTGGTATCAGAGCTAGGTCTCTTATTTGTGGTCTTCACCGACCTAAGAGGATGGTGTCTTATGGGCTAGATGTTGATTGTCCACACATTTTTGATGGCACACACTTTACACGATGGAAAAATTGGATGATATGCAATTTTAAGTTTATTTGCCCTCAAATGTGGTGGATGGTAGATGTAGGCTTTTCTCATGTGTTGGATGAAGATAATCTAACTCAAGCACAAGGGAAATGCCTAGATCTCAACATCCAAGCTACTAACATCATGTATAGATCATTGCATGATTGCATATTTGGAGAGATCATTGACATAAAGACCGCCCATGAGATTTGGAGTTATCTCAATGAGAAATATGGAACGGTCTCCGATGATGATGATGAGCCCAAGAAGGAGGTGCATGAGTGTGTTGAGCATGACCACGACTTGGTGATTGTGGAAGATTGCTGCACCTTATAGTCAAGTGATGGCAATGATGATGCTACTCCATGCACACTTGATGGTGATAATGATGAATCATGCTCGGGCTATGAGAGTGATGTCTCTTCAAGCTCTCCAACTACATCACATTGCTTCATGTCACAAGGTGACACTAAGGTATCTAATGCAAATATGATTGATCTTGATTCATATGAGGAGCTTCTAGATAGATATGGTTGCATGATCAAAGCTTTAGAAAAAGAGATGGCTAAAACCGAGAAATTGAAAAATGATAACTCTTTTCTAAAGAACACATGTGAACAATAAAAGCATCTACTTTATGTTACTACTTGTTCACATGAGGAGCTAAAATTGGCTCATGAGGAACTTAGTGTTGCTCATGATAACTTGGTACAAGACCATACTTTTCTCACCAAAGAACTTTCAAAAGAAAAATCTAAAACTAGTGAGAGCTCATCACATAGGTCAATTGATCAATCACATATTGTTGCTAACCCTTGTGATGTAGGCAAGAAGCATGTATCCACCTCTTGTGATGATTTATTAGAAATGCCATGCTCTTCACAAATAGATGCATGTTCTACTTCTATGTCTTGTGAGACTAACCTTTTGAAGGAGAACAATGAGCTCAAAAATGAAGTGAAGAAATTGAGCAACAAATTAGAGAAGTGCTACAACTCAAAAGTCACCATTGAGCATATGTTGAAGACTCAAAGAAACTTTGGTGACAAGAGTGGCGTTGGCTTCAAGACTAGCAAAGTCAATCATCAAGAAAGCCGCAATGACATAAGTGGCATTGGCTTCAACAAGAGCAAGATCAAGGGTAAAAGATGGGGCAAAAGAAGATATGAAAGAGAGATGAAGAAGCAAGAACAAGAGAAGCTCTCTCATTTCATGTGCTTCAAGTGCCATGAAGTGGAACATCTTGCAAATGGTTGCGCCAATGAAGAAAAGCTCAAGTTGAAGAAAGAAGAAGAGAGGCTAAGGCATGTTAAGTGCTTCAAGTGCCGCACTTGGGGTCATCTTACCTCAATGTGCCCAACCAAGTAATTGGTGAAGCAACTAGAAGAGCCTCAACCAAAGCCACAAATTGAGCAAGAGAAGACACCCCAAGAGCAAATCAAGATCAACCATGAAGATGGTGGTGATTTGATGATAAAGAAGAAGAAAACTAGAAGGGGTGGAAAAGCAAGAGAAAGAGCAATGCGTCCAAGGATGAATTAAGATGCAAAGCAAGTGAGCAAGAACAAAGAAGAGAAAATGGAGAAGATTGCTCACATGAGATGCTATAGTTGTGACACATTGGGCCACCTAGCTTCGGGTTATCCAAACAAGCTTGAGAAGAAAGCTCAAGCAAACAAGGAGACGCAAGGCAATGAGAAGCACAACATGAGCAAGGAAGAAAAGGCTCAAGCAAAGAGAAAGTGCTACTCATGCCGGGAAAGGCGACACATGGCACATTTATGTCCCCTAACACTCCTAAGCCTATTTCAATTGATGATGATTCTATGCTTAGGAAGGATGATAATGGTACATCTATGGTTGCTATTGCAAAACATCCCGCTACTCATACTAAGGCTTTGCCTAAGTATGTTGCTCCTAACTTGAGAGGACCCAAACTTGTTTGGGTACCATCAAAAAGTGGATGATTGTTTGTAGATACCATTGGCATTGGAGACTTGATTCAATTGATTTCATATTGACCATCATATGTTGAGTCAAGATATGAAGCCTAGTGCATATCCAAACCCAATGCCATGATAATTGAGTAAAGTCCAATTGTGTTACATCATACAAGTGCTATAATTCAAGTTGTTGGTGATTCATTGGATATATTTGATGGCTTGCAAATGATTGAGTTAAAGTTTGCTAGTTGGATGATCATAAGCTAACCAAGGTATATCTCTTATTGATCATTTCATTTGGGTGCATATGAGTTGATTGAATTCAATAAAATATGCAATGTTGCTTGCTATAAGATGTTTGAATGGATAAATTGATTAGTAGTCAAGTTTGGACTGATTTGTGTTGGATAAGTTCATAAGATAACATTTAGTAAGTGGATTGAATGGATTTATGTCCTATGAAAGTATTCAAACAAGTTGGTTTCAAGTTTGATTCACATTTTATGAAGTATAGCTCAAGTGATTGAAATATATCCTATATTGAAAAATTGAGCTAGCTGTGATCTTGTCATGCTTGAGTGATCAAAACTTATTGGATTGGTATAAAAATTGGTGTACATGCTCTAGATTTATGGTATAAGATGCTGTACAAAATTCATGAGAATTGGATAAGAGATACTTCAGTTTTGGAGTGAATCTTGTCAGCTATAGTGCAGCAGTTTTCAGCATGTAGCAGTGATGGAAGAATTGAAATCTGGTAGCAATCTAGAAGTCAAATGAAGCTCATATTTTTACAGCTGCTAGATAACTTAGTGAAGCACATCTCCACAAAATTTCATGATATTTGGATTTGTAGTTTGGGAGATATGCTTATTTATTTGAAGGGTACAGAATCTGTCAGAAAAGTGACAAATATTAGATTGATCTAGAATCACTTTGATTGAAAGGTCCTCAAGTTGGAAACATGTTTACAAGTGTTTGAGGTACCTAAGTTTGTTTTTGAGATGATCTTTAAGCATGACAAGCAAATAGTATAAGGCCATTGATTGTGGAGTGTACTTTGCACACATTCGGTACTCAAATTGGAAGATCAAGATCAAACTCAAGATGAAGTTGAAGTTTAAGTTCTAGTGACTATTGGAAATCATTTGGTAGAAAGAAAAGGACTTAAACTAGTAGAAAGAAAAGGACTTAAAGAAGGAGTCGAGGTTACTCATTAAGTTAAGTCCATCACTTGGATCAATCAATCAAGTTATTTCAAGTGAGTATCAAGAATGGTTCTTAGAGAGAGGTCACTTCTCCCTAGTGTAGGGGCTTGCCACCTATGAGTAGGTAAACCAAGTGTGGCTTGGAAGGCTAACATGGAAGTGGTGATCCAAGAAATATTTAAGATGCTTAGTTGAAGCAATCAAAAGGGTTGACCAAGAAAAGCAAGCAACACCCAAAAGAGAGCTAGTCATGATATTTCAAGTGGTATTCTCAAATTGATGCTCTCATGCAAGTAAAGATGAAAAGAAGAAGCAAGCCAACCACAACAAGAAAGTGCACTTGATCATAAGTGGTATTCATTTCATATGGGTGAAGAATGGAATTCAAAATTGTATCTATTGGTCTTCACCAAGCTTATAATTAGACTTCACATTGCTATTGGAGTAATGAATTGGAATCTATGTGACTATACTCTACTCCAACATAGCAAAGGTATCATTGTAATGTGCATGATCATTTCATCCCTTACTAGTATGCGGTTAGTTCATATAGTACATGCTTTATAGGATCATGCATAACAAATGAAATATTTAAATTCATAGCCTACCACTATTGCTTGAATGATTACTTGATCTAGTGGTTAGTATATGAATTTGTTCATGAGCTAGTGAACCCAAGTACTTGATTTAATTTGAATTGCTAACAAGAGACAAGTACAACATTGGCAAGATAACTCTTGCAAGAGGTGTGAAGAAGCTTGTCATTGGTTCAAACCGGACTTGGAAGCTTAGGCAAATCAATTTAGTTCAAGTCAACCTTAGAAGCTCATGATAATGATAAGAGTACAAGCACAAGACAACAATGCAAATAGATATCTAGTTTAGTTGTTTCAAGTGGTATCTAGACTCAAATATTTCATCAAGAATCTACAAGTGATGTCTAGATCAACTCACAAGTGATATCCTATAAGTGGTACTCATGAAGATAGCAAATATTCAAGAAATGGTTTTTATTGATAAATCCAACAAGTGGTTCCATACTAAAAGATTCTTTCAAGTGGTATCACATCTACACATGGTATCAATCATGCAAGATGATGGTTCCACAAGTGATCCTCAACTTTAAGTGATCATCAAATGAAGAATGCATCCCTCACCTACAAGAGCTCAAGTGTATCAAATGGATGACCCATGCTATCACATAGGGGGAGGTGTACCACAAATTGATATCAAGATCAAAGATCCTATGTGTGGTATCTCAAGAAGCCCTACACAAGATACAAGTGGTACAAGTTACAAGTGGTATCGTCAAGTGGTGTCATTCCAACAATCAAGTGATGTTCATAAAAAAATGCAAGATTCAATCCTCAACCATCTGCCCCAAATGCATACCTTTGCATCAATGAGAAGCACACCTTTTATGGAAATTGATGACAAAGGGGAGAGATTGTACAAAGATATGAAAGCTTTGAGATTATGATTGCACAAGGGGGAGAGATAAGATATGAAAGCTTAGCTTTGGGAGAGATTGAAATAAAGAAGTAGAGGTTGGACATGAACATGGACAAAGAGGGAGCAATATTGAAGAAAAGAGATGGATCAAAATTCTTGGACAAGAGAAGCACACAAGCAGGGGGAGCAAGCTCATGAACTTTGATTGATTGCATTTGATATGTGTATATTCATGTGCTTGCTTGCATTGCATAAGTTCTTAAATTTAAATATGCATGCTTGTGTGAGGTATGCTAGTTGTAGAATTTGATTGATGAAATGAAAACTAGCATGCATAGGATGATAGCTAGACACTTGGTATGCTTTTCAAGTAATGCTAGTACCGTGGTTTTAATGTTGATCTCACAAGGTATCTAGTGATTTTATTTCCATGTGATATCTAGCTAACCATGGTGCTAAGGATGAACTTAAAGGTGCAACTCCGATTGGTATCACGCTTCAAAGGTTTACTCTATACACCTTAGCATCATTTGGTAGTAATTACTCTCCCATAATTCCAATCTATGCATATGTGCAAGCTTTAAACCAAACACTCCAGCACATATGTAGGGGGAGCTAATACTACCGTTTCGGGTTTGTGTTACGTGTCCAAAATCATTTTCACATGGTAAAATTGCTTTGGCAAGCAACATGAATCCAAAAGAGCTTAATTTCCAAATCTTTGCAGAGTTGTCATCAATTACCAAAAAGGGGGAGATTGAAAGGTCCTTGTGTGGTTTTGATAATTGAGTGACAACCTAGGTGGACTAATTGTGTTTATATGAGATACACAGGTGATTAGTCCATAGGAATATGTGTGTGAGCAACATATGCCATGAAGGTGAAAATGGCTTGGAAATGTTGCAAAGCTCACACATGTGATGATAAAGGAGCTCATTGCAAATGAGACATGACATTGAGTCATGTGATCAAGGTGGAGAAGATCAAGACATGACTTGGCTTGATGGACCGGTTGCAAGCGTGAAGGGCAAGTTGGAGGCTTTGGAGTGATGGACCACGTGGCGGTAAAGTTTGAGCAAGACTTGGCGCCAATGGATGAAGGCAACGGTGAAAAGCAAGTGAGGTCAAGATCGATGAACCAACAAGATCACGTGATGATATGAAGTGGATCATATCATTGTTGATCGTGTTGGTGCATGTGTTGCAATTACATTGGAGGAGATGGAATGGAATGCGCAAGGCAAAGGTATAACCTAGGGCATTTCATTTCATCGGTCATAGGTGTGTAGAGAAGTTGATGACCGGGTTTAGGATAGATGGCCGTACTATCAAGAGGGGCAAACTTGTTTGCATATCAGTCATCTAGTGCCACTTGAGTGATCTAACTTTGCATCGTCGCTAGGATTGAGTGGCATGGCAAGTTGAGTGGCTAATCCTTTGGAAAATGATTGTGAAAATGCTAACACACATACACATGATGGTGTACACTTGGTGGTGTTGGCACATTTATAGAGGAGATGAAGTTGGAGTTGATGTGGATCAACTCGGCGATGAAACAGAGGCGAGAAGGGTTAGGAACTCCACCGGCGAAGTGTCCGCCCGTAGAGTGCGAATAGTCCGACAGTTCCACCGGCGCCCTATACAGAAAAGATAGGGTCTCACATAGTGGACCGGACGCTAGTCACGTGGTAACCGGACGCTAGGGTCCTGCGTCCGGTCAGTGGTGGCAGAGAGCGTGCAGGCGTCGGTCTTTGACCGGACGCTGGCGCTGAAAGTGACTGGACGCTGGCAGGGTGCATTCGGTCAGGCTGACATACGGTGATGTAGGCGACGCAGAAAGGTTGGAGAAGGACCGGACGCAGATGTTGTGTCCAATCGTGACCGACCGGATGCGTCCGGTCGCGATTGGTACCTTACTGGAAACGACCGGACGCTGGGGTTGCTGTGTCCGATCACTTTGAGCAGCTGTGTCCGGTCATCACTTTTGAAGTCTCCAGAGTCCATCTTGTTTAGTGCCATGTGCTTCTATGAGGACCACAACCATCTCTTAGTCCTCGTTTGCAAACTTTTTAGGAGGATGGTTGTGGATGCTTTCGTTTATCACAAATAGTGCAAATCCCATAGTTGCCCTATGGTACTAACCTTACAGCTTGAACGTTATTGCTCAATGCTTGGTGGTGAAGCTGGGAACTACACCACCATTGATAGCTACAAGTTGAAGCTCCCATGGTCATGCTTATGAACATAAATAAAGCATTACCGGGAGATACCCTGGATAATCATAAAAACCCAACTTCTTCTTAAATAAAAGCAAGCACATGCTATCAAGTTAGTATGCGCCTTCGAGTATTCTTGGTCGCTAACCATTTCAGGTTAAGATTAAGAAGAACAAGGGACATACGATGCTAGAAAACATGGGAGCTGCATCAACTATATACATTGATGCTCTTTGGTGATGGAACGCACTTAAAAGGAGATTCTGACCTTACACACTTGACTTTTACACAAAAGTCCAAGTGTGGGGGAGGATGGTGAGAGTTTCGCTAACATTCATACCAAAGGCTGCCTAGATTAAAAAAATGATGTCAGCTCTACCTTGCTAAAAAAGAGAAAAGAGAGCTAAAAAAAGAAGGATACAAAAAAGAGGAAGCTAAAAAAGCTAAAAAATAAATATGATGAGAAAACAGAGAAAGAAAAAAAGGGAAGAAAGAAAAAAATATACGTATATATGAAAAAAGGGCAGAAGAAGAGAGAAGGAACAGGATGGCCTCACATGGCCACCATAAACACCAATGTGCCGCCTGACTCCCCTCGGTATTGCTTCTGCACACATACAAGCTAGAAGGGTTCTCCTCTTTTAGACCTTTGCTGCTACCACTAAGGCCCATGGTCCATACACACTAGTAGTGTGTGTGGCCTAGCCTTGTTCTCCTAAGTTGAACCATGTGCAATCAATCCACTGCTGCAACAGCCTCAAAGCTTCATCCATATATACTGCCGGTAAATGCACTCATGTATGCAAAGGGTTCACCAACACCTTTACTCATATTTGTCTCCATAAGAATATAACTTGCTCTTACTAGTTCATGCCTCCTTTGTTTATGACGTATGCTCTAGTTTGGATGTATTCGCTAGCAGTACATCCATAGACGTTTTAAATTAAGCATGGTGCGTAGGTTAAAATAGCCTTCTTTAATCAACATTTGACATGGTGTTAAATCTTGGTTAATGAACCTTAGAGTTGTTATTTTCATAAACAATAGAGGTAATCCATGATGGAGACAGATCAAGGCCAATGATACACTATAACCTTTACTTTAAGCCTTTCTTGAGTTATAAAAAGTTGGGTGAACAAAATTCCATAAAAAATAATTATCAATAAATAAATAAATAAAATAAAAATAATAATAATCAATCAAGTATCTCAAGCATTAAAGTGTCTTGAATTAATAAGATTTAGGCTCCCTAGTATTTTAGTTGGTAGAGTCTTTGTTTGTTTCCATCTTTGTTTCTTTGTTAAATTAAAAACAGGTACAAAAACAAGTGTGGAGGAGACGATCCACACAGGCATTCGCAAAAAAGGCTCCCCCAAAATAATGCACAAAAGATCAACATTTCCAAACTTAGTTTGTGCATTCTCACTCCCTACACTGAAATAAAAGGATAAAATTGAACAAATAAAAAAATGAAATCAAAATGACGCTCAATCTCCATGATATCCATTGATTAAATTTGCGCACTTTTTATCTCTCACTAATATTCCTTTGCTTGTGAACAATACATGATAGGGACCCCATGTTATTTAAGTAATTGGAATATGTGATATAACAGGATGAAAATGAACCTTGCTCTCTTATGCAAAGTACTTAGGAATTATTTTGCAAAATCAAAATTCAAATAGCATGCTCCTGAATGATATCCAAATTCCTACCAAGAGCCATATCTAGCTGTACATGATTGAACCTTCTAGATATGCTACTTGCTATTGCATTGAGTTTTGTTAAGTCTTGTTGACCCTTGTTGAGAAAGTTATCATGCTTCCAAGATTAAGATCACGTACACTCCACATACACATGCTGCTCCTACACTAGGAGTACACAAAAACATGCTTCCTTTAGATCCGCCAAAACTTCTGCTCCTACATTGGGAGTAGACAAAACATGTTTGTTAGATAAATACTCCATGCTCTAAAAAGATAGTGATCTCTCTCTAGATATGTAGCTTAGAAAACGAGACATGGGCTATGCAAAAGTTTAAAAAAAATATGGACACATGAAGGTCCAAGTACAAAAAGAAGAAAAAATGATGAGCACATGAAGGCTCATGTATTAAAGAAGAAAGAAAGAGATAGCCATGTACTCAAAATAAAAATAAAAAAACTAAAGAGAGAGATCATTCATATTAAAAGGAGTATAGTATTAGTTTATCATTATCCACACACACAAACATCTTGATCTACAAGTATATATGACATCTTTCTCCTTGGATCCGAGATTTGTTTTTACAATAATATGCAATACAAGTATGCTTTCATACCCTTGAAAGGTCCTTGTGTGGTTTTGGTAATTGAGTGACAACCTAGGTGGACTAATTGCATTTATATGAGATACACAGGTGATTAGTCGACAGGAACATGAGTGTGAGCAACATATGCCATGAAGGTGAAAATGGCTTGGAAATGTTGCAAAGCTCACACATGTGATGATAAAGGAGCTCATTGCAAATGAGACATGACATTGAGTCATGTGATCAAGGTGGAGAAGATCAAGACATGACTTGGCTTGATGGACCAGTTGCAAGCGTGAAGGGCCAGTTGGAGGCTTTAGGAGTGATGGACCATCGTGGCGATAAAGCTTGAGCAAGACTTGGCAGCCGATGGACGAAGGCAATGGTGAAAAGCAAGTGAGGTCAAGATCGATGAACCAATAAGATCACTTGATGATATGAAGTGGATCATATCATTGTTGATCGTGTTGGTGCACTGTGTTGCATCGACATTGGAGGAGATGGAATGGAATGCACAAGGCAAAGGTATAACCTAGGGCATTTCATTTCTCCGGTCATAGGTGTGTAGAGAAGTTGATGATCGGGTTTAGGATAGATGGTCGTACTATCAAGAGGGGTAAACTTGTTTGCATATCGGTCATCTAGTGCCACTTGAGTGATCTAACTTTGCATCGTCGCTAGGATTGAGTGGCGTGGCAAGTTGAGTGGCTAATCCTTTGGAAAATGATTGTGAAAATGCTAACACACATACACATGATGGTGTACACTTGGTGGTGTTGGCACATTTATAGAGGAGATGAAGTTGGAGTTGATGTGGATCAACTCGGCGATGAAACAGAGGCGAGAAGGGTTAGGAACTCCACCAGTGGAGTGTCCGCCCGTAGAGTGCAGACAGTCCGACGGTGCCACCAGTGCCCTATACAGAAAAGTCAGGGTCTCACAGAGTGGACCGGACGCTGGTCACGTGGTAACCGAACGCTGAGGTCCTGCGTCCGGTCAGTGGCGGCAGAGAGCATGCAGGCGTCGGTCTTCGACTGGACACTGGCGCTGAAAGTGACCGAATGCTGGCAGGGTGCATCCGGTCAGGCTGATGTTCTTAGAGACGTAGGTGACACAGAAAGGTTGGAGAAGGACCGGACACTGATGTTGTGTCCGATCGTGACCGACCGAACGCGTCCGGTCGCGATTGGTACCTTACTAGAAACAACCGGACGCTGGGGTTGCTGCATCCGGTCACTTTGAGCAGCTACGTTTGGTCATCACTTAACCATTGAGATCAAGCGACTGAGGTTGAACGGTGGCGACACGTGGCGAGCATCCGTTGATCGGACGCTGAGGTCCTGCGTCCGGTCGATATGACCGGCGCGTCTGGTCAACCCAAAAAACGCCTAGTGAAGGGGTAACAGCTAGTTTCGCCCATGGGGCTATAAATAGAAGGGTGTCTCAGCCATGGCTAGTGCTAAGCACCTTAGGGGACTTTGTGTCCATGCTTGAGAGTGCTTGGGAGCCCTCCATCTCACATATACTTGATAGTGATCATCCGATTGTGTGAGAGCGATTCTAGTGCGATTGCATCGTGAGGTTGCATCGAGTGGCACTAGGTGATCGAGTTGCAAGCCGGTTGTGCTTGTTACTCTTGGAGATTGCCACCTCCTAGATGGCTTGGTGGTGGTCTCCAGTCGAAGCCTACAAGAAGCTTGTGCGGTGCTCCAGAGAAGAGCTTTGTGAGGGGCATTATGCTCGCCCCGTGGGAGCCACGAAGAGCAACTCTAGTTGAGCGTGTCATTGAGCTACCCTTCACTTTTGGGGTAGGTTCTTGCAGGTGCCCGATGTGTGGGCTTGGCAGGTGATGCCAATTAGCCACCGAACCACCAAGTGAGTGGTCGACACAATAGGTACTAGCGTGTTGGCAAGCACGTGAATCTTGGGAGAAAAATCACCGTGTCAACCTTGTTCTTCCCGTTGGTTAGCATCCTCGTTGCACAAGCTTGTAATTACTTTCATATACATTGTGCTTATGTAGTTGCTCTTGTATCTAGTTAAGCTTGTGTAGCTCACTAGTTACCTTCTTGCTTGTGTAGCATAGAAGTAGCTCCCTTGCGTGGCTAATTTGGTTTGTGTGACCTTGCTAGTCACATTGCTTAGTTTGTGTAGCTAAGTATTTATGCTCTCTAATTTGGCATTGGTTGCCTTGTTATTGAGCATTGCTAGTGAGCTTAGGTGGCTTTGTGCTTTTGCTTACTAGCATGTGTAGGAGCTCCCTTGTTGCTTAAAGTACTAGTGGCATAAGTCTGTGTGATCTTGCTTCTAGAATTGGTTAGGTGAGCTCTAGCTAGCGCGACACCTTTGTTGCTTAATTAGTATCTTTGGATCTTTACAAGGTGTTAGAGAACATAGATAGAGGGGTGTAGTCTTGGCTAGACTGATAGTTTTAATTCCAGCATTTGTTTCAGGTAAGCCAACACGATTAATTTTAGAAAGAACTATTCACCCCCGTCTAGTCCACCATCTCGACCTTACAACCCTCCCCTACCTAAGCTCCACAATAAGCTTTTTAGAAGTAGGGAGAAAGAAGGCAAAATTATGATATGCCTTGGTGAGAAAGCAAACACACACTATGAGTGATTTGAGAGAATCATTTGAGGAGCAAAGCTATATTTACATTTTCCAAAATCAAACAAAACCCAAGTTTCTGAGCAGAGTGAAGTAAGGGGATTGAATCCATGCATGTTCCATGATTGTCAGTGTTTTGTTCGATCGACTAGTGAATTTATACGAATATCATGCTGCTCTAGGAAAGATGATGGTAGCATCCAAAAGACACTGAGGAGTTATACTGGTTTCAGAACGGAGCCCTATGTCCAGTCTTAGAGATGATCAAGTGCGTGTTCCTTGCTTGAATGCTTTGAATTTCTTACAATGGGGGGTGGGTGCAAGAATGGTGGAAGAGGTAGGAGAGCTAGAGCTAGGAGATGGACTGCCCGAATAAGAGTTTTGAGAGTTCGATGCCTATGGAAGGGTACCCTGGCTACCCTTATATAGAGTTCGGGGCCAGGTCACATACAAAGTTGTTTCTCCCGACCGAGGGGTCATGATCTTGAGGGAGGGGACCAAGCTAACTTGGCTTGAAAGAAACGCCATCTTGTCTTGGTGTAGTGCACGTCCAAGCATGGTTGTCATCATGGTCTTGTGCCCACATCACGACATGATGTGGCATGGTGCTACTATGCTTCATGGCGGCACTGTGGGCATGGTGGTAGTTCACCAGCTATCCTATGCGATGTAGTCTCACCATGGCCTTTGTCATTGCCTCCTGATCTCCTAGGGGCATCATATAGGAGTTGGTAGCCACCCCTAGGTCGTTAACCATTGTCATAGGGTCAAAACCATGGCAAGCATAGTGGTTCGAGTCAGTGTCAAAGTATGGGTCTCTGGTGGCTCAGGTGGACTCAAGAACACAAGAATCACAGAGACGACACAACAGTTTATCCTAGTTCAGACCAATAGATGCCCTACGTCTAGCAGCTGATGATGCTTATACTTAAGAGCACCCAAAATCAGGGGGTTACAAGCAGAGTGCAAAAGGAGATTTGGTAGGGGGTTAGCTCAGTGCTAATCCTAAGGTTGCCTCGCCAGCTGGTGGAGCCTTCCCCTCATTGGAGAAGAGGAAGATGACGAGATGCTGGTGGAGGAGCTCTTGGTGCCCCTCTCTGGGTTGCTCTACCCTCGGTGCTAAGTAGGAGCAGATGGAATGAGGAATGGAATGATCTATTTTTCGATCCTCCTCCCCCCTCTAGGTCTGACCTTATCAGTTATATAATGAGATAGGTCAGGTACATGGTAGTTTGGGGAGATGAGTCTATGATCTACATGCACTGGAGTCTAGGAGGGTCTTGCTAGCGGTGCTCTATGGACCTGTGGTAGTGTCATGGAGCCAAAGAAGCCTTAGGCGTCATCCGACTGCTCTGTTCTGACACTCTACGTGTCAGGCTATGTCGGCTTGGACTGGCCTCCCCCAGGTGGACCTTCTAGAGTCTTCTTGGTGGCAAAGGAGGTTGGCTCCAGGGGCTGACATGTGGGTCCAAGAGCCGCCCAGGCCCTAGAGGTCGAAGGAAGCTTGTCTTCTTGTATCACACCCTGTTCGTGACCTTATCGTTGGAGTGACCGACAAGGCCACGCTTGGCCACCATCGATAGCTGCAAGTTGAAGCTCCCATGGTCAAGCTTATGAACATAAATAAAGCATTACCGGGAGATACCCTGGATAATCATAAAAAACCCAACTTCTTCTTAAATAAAAGCAAGAACATGCTATCAAGTTAGTATGCACCTTCGAGTATTCTTGGTCGCTAACCATTTTAGGTTAAGATTAAGAAGAACAAGGGACATACGATGCTAGAAAACATGGGAGCTGCATCAACTATATACATTGATGCTCTTTGGTGATGGAACGCACTTAAAAGGAGATTCTGACCTTACACACTTGACTTTTACACAAAAGTCCAAGTGTGGAGGAGGATGGTGAGAGTTTCGCTACATGTTCCATTCATACCAAAGGCTACCTAGATTAAAAAAATGATGTCAGCTCTACCTTGCTAAAAAAAGAGAAAAGAGAGCTAAAAAAGAAGGATACAAAAAAAGAGGAAGCTAAAAAAAGCTAAAAATAAATATGATAAGAAAACAGAGAAAGAAAAAAAGGGAAGAAAGAAAAAAATATACATATATATGAAAAAGGGAAGAAGAAGAGAGAAGGAACAGGATGGCCCCACATGGCCACCATAAACACCAATGTGCCGCCTGACTCCCCTTGGTATTGCTTCCGCACACATACAAGCAAGAAGGGTTCTCCTCTTTTAGACCTTTGCTGCAACCACTAAGGCCCATGGTCCATACACACTAGTAGTGTGTGTGGCCTAGCCTTGTTGTTCTCCTGAGTTGGACCATGTGCAATCAAGCCACCGCTGCAACAGCCTCAAAGCTTCATCCATATATACTAGTAGGTAAATGCACTCAGGTATGCAAAGGGTTCACCAACACCTTTACTCATATTTGTCTCCATAAGAATATAACTTGCTCTTACTAGTTCATGCCTCCTTTGTTTATGACATATGCTCTGGTTTGGATGTATTCGCTAGTAGTACATCCATAGGCATTTTAAATTAAGCATGGTGCGTAGGTTAAAATAGCCTTCTTTAATCAACATTTGACATGGTGTTAAATCTTGGCTAATGAACCTTAGAGTTGTTATTTTCATAAACAATAGAGGTAATCCATGATGGAGACAGATCAAGGCCAATTATACACTATAACCTTTACTTTAAGCCTTTCTTGAGTTATAAAAAGTTGGGTGAACAAAATTCCATAAAAAATAATAATCAATAAATAAATAAATATAATAAAAATAATAATAATCAATCAAGTATCTCAAGCATTAAAGTGTCTTGAGTTAATAAGATTTAGGCTCCCTAGTATTTTAGCTGGTAGAGTCTTTGTTTGTTTCCATCTTTGTTTCTTTGTTAAAATAAAAACAGGTACAAAAACAAGTGTGGAGGAGACGATCCACACAGGCATTCGCAAAAAAGGCTCCCCCAAAATAATGCACAAAAGATCAACATTTCCAAACTTAGTTTGTGCATTCTCACTCCCTACTCTGAAATAAAAGGATAAAATTGAACAAATAAAAAAATGAAATCAAAATGACGCTCCATCTCCATGCTATCCATTGATTAAATTTGCGCACTTTTTATTTCTCACTAATATTCCTTTGCTTGTGAACAATACATGATAGGGACCCCATGTTATTTAAGTAATTGGAATATGTGATATAACAGGATGAAAATGAACCTTGCTCTCTTATGCAAAGTACTTAGGAATTATTTTGCAAAATCAAAATTCAAATAGCATGCTCCTCAATGATATCCAAATTCCTACCAAGAGCCATATCTAGCTGTACATGATTGAACCTTCTAGATATGCTACTTGCTATTGCATTGAGTTTTGTCAAGTCTTGTTGACCCTTGTTGAGAAAGTTATCATGCTTCCAAGATTAAGATCACGTACACTCCACATACACATGCTGCTCCTACACTAGGAGTACGCAAAAACATGCTTCCATTTAGATCCACCAAAAATTCTGCTCCTACATTGGGAGTAGACAAAAAACATGTTTGTTAGATAAATACTCCATGCTCTAAAAAGATAGTGATCTCTCTCTAGATATGTAGCTTAGAAAATGAGACATGGGCTATGCAAAAGTTTAAAAAAAATATGGACACATGAAGGTCCAAGTACAAAAAGAAAAAATGATGAGCACATGAAGGCTCATGTATTAAAGAAAGAAAGAAAAGAGATAGCATGTACTCAAAATAAAAATAAAAAACTAAAGAGAGAGATCATTCATATTAAAAGGAGTATAGTATTAGTTTATCATTATCCACACACACGAACATCTTGATCTACAAATATATATGACATCTTTCTCCTTGGATCCGAGATTTGTCTTTACAATAATATGCAATACAAGTATGCTTTCATACCCTTGAAAGGTCCTTGTGTGGTTTTGGTAATTGAGTGACAACCTAGGTGGAATAATTATGTTTATATGAGATACACAGGTGATTAGTCCACAGGAACATGTGTGTGAGCAACATATGCCATGAAGGTGAAAATGGCTTGAAAATGTTGCAAAGCTCACACATGTGATGATAAAGGAGCTCATTGCAAATGAGACATGACATTGAGTCATGTGATCAAGGTGGAGAAGATCAAGACATGACTTGGCTTGATGGACCGGTTGCAAGCGTGAAGGGCAAGTTGGAGGCTTTGGAGTGATGGACCACGTGGCGGTAAAGTTTGAGCAAGACTTGGCGCCAATGGATGAAGGCAACGGTGAAAAGCAAGTGAGGTCAAGATCGATGAACCAACAAGATCACATGATGATATGAAGTGGATCATATCATTGTTGATCGTGTTGGTGCATGTGTTGCATCGACATTGGAGGAGATGGAATGGAATGCGCAAGGCAAAGGTATAACCTAGGGCATTTCATTTCACCAGTCATAGGTGTGTAGAGAAGTTGATGACCGGGTTTAGGATAGATGGCCATACTATCAAGAGGGGCAAACTTGTTTGCATATCGGTCATCTAGTGCCACTTGAGTGATCTAACTTTGCATCGTCGCTAGGATTGAGTGGCGTGGCAAGTTGAGTGGCTAATTCCTTTGGAAAATGATTGTGAAAATGCTAACACACATACACATGATGGTGTACACTTGGTGGTGTTGGCACATTTATAAAGGAGAAGAAGTTGGAGTTCATGTGGATCAACTCGGTGATGAAACAAAGGCGAGAAGGGTTAGGAACTCCACCGGCAGAGTGTCCGCCCGTAGAGTGCGGACAGTCTGACGGTGCCACTGGCTCCCTATACAGAAAAGACAGGGTCTCACAGAGTGGACCAGACGCTGGTCACATGGTAACCGGACGCTGGGGTCCTGCGTCCGGTCAGTGGTGGCAGAGAGCGTGCAGGCATTGGTCTTCGACCGGATGCTGGTGCTGAAAGTGACCGGATGCTGGCAGGGTGCATCTAGTCAGGCTAACATACGATGACATAGGTGACGCAGAAAGGTTGGAGAAGGACCGGACGCTGATGTTGTGTCCGATCATGACCGACCGGACGCATCCGGTCGCGATTGGTACCTTACTAGAAATGACCGAACGCTAGGCTTGCTACATCTGGTCACTTTGAGCAGCTGCGTCCGGTCATCACTTGACCGTTGAGATCAAGCGACTGAGGTTGAACAGTGGCGACACGTGGTGAGCATCCATTGACCGGACGCTGAGGTCCTGCGTCCGGTCGATATGACCGGCGTGTTCGGTCAACCCAAAAAACGCCCAGTGAAGGGGTGACGGCTAGTTTAGCCCATAGGGCTATAAATAGAAGGGTGTCTCGGCCATGGTTAGTGCTAAGCACCTCAGGGGACTTTGTGTCCATGCTTGAGAGTGCTTGGGAGCCCTCCATCTCACATATACTTGATAGTGATCATCCGATTGTGTGAGAGAGCGATTCTAGTGTGATTGCATCGTGAGGTTGCATCGAGTGGCACTAGGTGATCGAGTTGCAAGCCGGTGGTGCTTGTTACTCTTGAAGATTGCCACCTCCTAGATGGCTTCGTGGTGGTCTCCGTCGAAGCCCGCAAGAAGCTTGTGCGGTGCTCCGGAGAAGAGCTTTGTGAGGGGCATTGTGCTCGCCCCGTGGGAGCCACAAAGAGCAACTCTAGTTGAGCGTGTCATTGAGCTACCCTCACTTTTAGGGTAGGTTCTTGCAGTGCCCGACATGTGGGCTTGGCGGGTGATGCCAATTAGCCACCGAACCACCAAGTGAGTGGTCGACACAACGGGTACTAGCGTGTTGGCAAGCATGTGAACCTTGGGAGAAAAATCACCGTGTCAACCTTGTTCTTCCCATTGGTTTGCATCCTCGTTACACAAGCTTGTAATTACTTTCATATACATTGTGCTTGTGTAGTTGCTCTTGTATCTAGTTAAGCTTGTGCAGCTCACTAGTTACCTTCTTGCTTGTGTAGCATAGAAGTAGCTCCCTTGCGTGGCTAATTTGGTTTGTGTAACCTTGTTAGTCACATTGCTTAGTTTGTGTAGCTAAGTATTTGCGCTCTCTAATTTGGCATTGGTTGCCTTGTTATTGAGCATTGCTAGTGAGCTTAGGTGGCTTTGTGCTTTTGCTTACTAGCATGTGTAGGAGCTCCCTTGTTGCTTAAAGTACTAGTGGCATAAGTTTATGTGACCTTGCTTCTAGAATTGGTTAGGTGAGCTCTAGCGAGCCTGACACCTTTGTTGCTTAATTAGTATCTTTAGATCTTTACAAGGTGCTAGAGAACATAGATAGAGGGGTGTAGTCTTGGCTAGACCGATAGTTTTAATTCCACATTTGTTTCGGTAAGCTAACACTGATTAATTTTAGAAAGAACTATTCACCCCCCTCTAGCCCTGCCATCACGACCTTACAAGCTGGTATCAGAGCTAGGTCTCTTATTTGTGGTCTTCACCGACCTAGAGAGGATGGTGTCTTATGGGCTAGATGTTGATTGTCCACACATTTTTGATGGCACACACTTTACACGATGGAAAAATTGGATGATATGCAATTTTAAGTTTATTTGCCCTCAAATGTGGTGGATGGTAGATGTAGGCTTTTCTCATGTGTTGGATGAAGATAATCTAACTCAAGCACAAGGGAAATGCCTAGATCTCGACATCCAAGCTACTAACATCATGTATAGATCATTGCATGATTGCATATTTGGAGAGATCATTGACATAAAGACCGCCCATGAGATTTGGAGTTATCTCAATGAGAAATATGGAACGGTCTCCGATGATGATGATGAGCCCAAGAAGGAGGCTGCATGAGTGTGTTGAGCATGACCACTGACTTGGTGATTGTGGAAGATTGCTGCACCTTATAGTCAAGTGATAGCAATGATGATGCTACTCCATGCACACTTGATGGTGATAATGATGAATCATGCTCGGGCTATGAGAGTGATGTCTCTTCAAGCTCTCCAACTACATCACATTGCTTCATGTCACAAGGTGACACTAAGGTATCTAATGCAAATATGATTGATCTTGATTCATATGAGGAGCTTCTAGATAGATATGGTTGCATGATCAAAGCTTTAGAAAAAGAGATGGCTAAAACCGAGAAATTGAAAAATGATAACTCTTTTCTAAAGAACACATGTGAACAATAAAAGCATCTACTTTATGTTACTACTTGTTCACATGAGGAGCTAAAATTGGCTCATGAGGAACTTAGTGTTGCTCATGATAACTTGGTACAAGACCATACTTTTCTCACCAAAGAACTTTCAAAAGAAAAATCTAAAACTAGTGAGAGCTCATCACATAGGTCAATTGATCAATCACATATTGTTGCTAACCCTTGTGATGTAGGCAAGAAGCATGTATCCACCTCTTGTGATGATTTATTAGAAATGCCATGCTCTTCACAAATAGATGCATGTTCTACTTCTATGTCTTGTGAGACTAACCTTTTGAAGGAGAACAATGAGCTCAAAAATGAAGTGAAGAAATTGAGCAACAAATTAGAGAAGTGCTACAACTCAAAAGTCACCATTGAGCATATGTTGAAGACTCAAAGAAACTTTGGTGACAAGAGTGGCGTTGGCTTCAAGACTAGCAAAGTCAATCATTCAAGAAAGCCGCAATGACATAAGTGGCATTGGCTTCAACAAGAGCAAGATCAAGGGTAAAAGATGGGGCAAAAGAAGATATGAAAGAGAGACGAAGAAGCAAGAACAAGAGAAGCTCTCTCATTTCATGTGCTTCAAGTGCCATGAAGTGGAACATCTTGCAAATGGTTGCGCCAATGAAGGAAAGCTCAAGTTGAAGAAAGAAGAAGAGAGGCTAAGGCATGTTAAGTGCTTCAAGTGCCGCACTTGGGGTCATCTTACCTCAATGTGCCCAACCAAGTAATTGGTGAAGCAACTAGAAGAGCCTCAACCAAAGCCATAAATTGAGCAAGAGAAGACACCCCAAGAGCAAATCAAGATCAACCATGAAGATGGTGGTGATTTGATGATAAAGAAGAAGAAAACTAGAAGGGGTGGAAAAGCAAGAGAAAGAGCAATGCGTCCAAGGATGAATTAAGATGCAAAGCAAGTGAGCAAGAACAAAGAAGAGAAAATGGAGAAGATTGCTCACATGAGATGCTATAGTTGTGACACATTGGGCCACCTAGCTTCGGGTTATCCAAACAAGCTTGAGAAGAAAGCTCAAGCAAACAAGGAGACGCAAGGCAATGAGAAGCACAACATGAGCAAGGAAGAAAAGGCTCAAGCAAAGAGAAAGTGCTACTCATGCCGGGAAAGGCGACACATGGCACATTTATGTCCCCTAACACTCCTAAGCCTATTTCAATTGATGATGATTCTATGCTTAGGAAGGATGATAATGGTACATCTATGGTTGCTATTGCAAAACATCCCGCTACTCATACTAAGGCTTTGCCTAAGTATGTTGCTCCTAACTTGAGAGGACCCAAACTTGTTTGGGTACCATCAAAAAGTGGATGATTGTTTGTAGATACCATTGGCATTGGAGACTTGATTCAATTGATTTCATATTGACCATCATATGTTGAGTCAAGATATGAAGCCTAGTGCATATCCAAACCCAATGCCATGATAATTGAGTAAAGTCCAATTGTGTTACATCATACAAGTGCTATAATTCAAGTTGTTGGTGATTCATTGGATATATTTGATGGCTTGCAAATGATTGAGTTGAAGCTTGCTAGTTGGATGATCATAAGCTAACCAAGGTATATCTCTTATTGATCATTTCATTTGGGTGCATATGAGTTGATTGAATTCAATAAAATATGCAATGTTGCTTGCTATAAGATGTTTGAATGGATAAATTGATTAGTAGTCAAGTTTGGACTGATTTGTGTTGGATAAGTTCATAAGATAACATTTAGTAAGTGGATTGAATGGATTTATGTCCTATGAAAGTATTCAAACAAGTTGGTTTCAAGTTTGATTCACATTTTATGAAGTATAGCTCAAGTGATTGAAATCTATCCTATATTGAAAAATTGAGCTAGCTGTGATCTTGTCATGCTTGAGTGATCAAAACTTATTGGATTGGTATAAAAATTGGTGTACATGCTCTAGATTTATGGTATAAGATGCTATACAAAATTCATGAGAATTGGATAAGAGATACTTCAGTTTTGGAGTGAATCTTGTCAGCTATAGTGCAGCAGTTTTCAGCATGTAGCAGTGATGGAAGAATTGAAATCTGGTAGCAATCTAGAAGTCAAATGAAGCTCATATTTTTACAGCTGCTATATAACTTAGTGAAGCACATCTCCACAAAATTTCATAATATTTGGATTTGTAGTTTGGGAGATATGCTTATTTATTTGAAGGGTACAGAATCTGTCAGAAAAGTGACAAATATTAGATTGATCTAGAATCACTTTGATTGAAAGGTCCTCAAGTTGGAAACATGTTTACAAGTGTTTGAGGTACCTAAGTTTGTTTTTGAGATGATCTTTAAGCATGACAAGCAAATAGTATAAGGCCATTGATTGTGGAGTGTACTTTGCACACATTCGGTACTCAAATTGGAAGATCAAGATCAAACTCAAGATGAAGTTGAAGTTTAAGTTCTAGTGACTATTGGAAATCATTTGATAGAAAGAAAAGGACTTAAACTAGTAGAAAGAAAAGGACTTAAAGAAGGAATCAAGGTTACTCATTAAGTTAAGTCCATCACTTGGATCAATCAATCAAGTTATTTCAAGTGAGTATCAAGAATGGTTCTTAGAGAGAGGTCACTTCTCCCTAGTGTAGGGGCTTGCCAGCCTATGAGTAGGTAAACCAAGTGTGGCTTGGAAGGCTAACATGGAAGTGGTGATCCGAGAAATATTTGAGATGCTTAGTTGAAGCAATCAAAAGGGTTGACCAAGAAAAGCAAGCAACACACAAAAGAGAGCTAGTCATGATATTTCAAGTGGTATTCTCAAATTGATGCTCTCATGTAAGTAAAGATGAAAAGAAGAAGCAAGCCAACCACAACAAGAAAGTGCACTTGATCATAAGTGGTATTCATTTCATATGGGTGAAGAATAGAATTCAAAATGGTATCTATTGGTCTTCACCAAGCTTATAATTGGACTTCACATTGCTATTGGAGTAATGAATTGGAATCTATGTGACTATACTCTACTCCAATATAGCAAAGGTATCATTGTAATGTGCATGATCATTTCATCCCTTACTAGTATGCGGTTAGTGCATATAGTACATGCTTTATAGGATCATGCATAACAAATGAAATATTTAAATTCATAGCCTACCACTATTGCTTGAATGATTACTTGATCTAGTGGTTAGTATATGAATTTGTTCATGAGCTAGTGAACCCAAGTACTTGATTTAATTTGAATTGCTAACAAGAGACAAGTACAACATTGGTAAGATAACTCTTGCAAGAGGTGTGAAGAAGCTTGTCATTGGTTCAAACCGGACTTGGAAGCTTAGGCAAATCAATTTAGTTCAAGTCAACCTTAGAAGCTCATGATAATGATAAGAGTACAAGCACAAGACAACAATGCAAATAGGATATCTAGTTTAGTTGTTTCAAGTGGTATCTAGACTCAAATATTTCATCAAGAATCTACAAGTGATGTCTAGATCAACTCACAAGTGATATCCTATAAGTGGTACTCATGAAGATAGCAAATATTCAAGAAATGGTTTTTATTGATAAATCCAACAAGTGGTTCCATACTAAAAGATTCTTTCAAGTGGTATCACATCTACACATGGTTTCAATCATGAAAGATGATGGTTCCACAAGTGATCCTCAACTTTAAGTGATCATCAAATGAAGAATGCATCCCTCACCTACAAGAGCTCAAGTGTATCAAATGGATGACCCATGCTATCACATAGGGGGAGGTGTACCCCAAATTGATATCAAGATCAAAGATCCTATGTGTGGTATCTCAAGAAGCCCTACACAAGATACAAGTGGTACAAGTTACAAGTGGTATCGTCAAGTGGTGTCATTCCAACAATCAAGTGATGTTCATAAAAAAAATGCAAGATTCAATCCTCAACCATCTGCCCCAAATGCATACCTTTGCATCAATGAGAAGCACACCTTTTATGGAAATTGATGACAAAGGGGAGAGATTGTACAAAGATATGAAAGCTTTGAGATTATTATTGCACAAGGGGGAGAGATAAGATATGAAAGCTTAGCTTTGGGAGAGATTGAAACTAAAGAAGTAGAGGTTGGACATGAACATGGACAAAGAGGGAGCAATATTGAAGAAAAGAGATGGATCAAAATTCTTGGACAAGAGAAGCACACAAGTAGGGGGAGCAAGCTCATGAACTTTGATTGATTGCATTTGATATGTGCATATTCATGTGCTTGCTTGCATTGCATAAGTTCTTAAATTTAAATATGCATGCTTGTGTGAGGTATGCTAGTTGTAGAATTTGATTGATGAAATGAAAACTAGCATGCATAGGATGATAGCTAGACACTTGGTATGCTTTTCAAGTAATGCTAGTACCGTGGTTTTAATGTTGATCTCACAAGGTATCTAGTGATTTTATTTCCATGTGATATCTAGCTAACCATGGTGCTAAGGATGAACTTAAAGGTGCAACTCCGATTGGTATCACGCTTCAAAGGTTTACTCTATACACCTTAGCATCATTTGGTAGTAATTACTCTCCCATAATTCCAATCTATGCATATGTGCAAGCTTTAAACCAAACACTCCAGCACATATGTAGGGGGAGCTAATACTACCGTTTCGGGTTTGTGTTACGTGTCCAAAATCATTTTCACATGGTAAAATTGCTTTGGCAAGCAACATGAATCCAAAAGAGCTTAATTTCCAAATCTTTGTAGAGTTGTCATCAATTACCAAAAAGGGGGAGATTGAAAGGTCCTTGTGTGGTTTTGATAATTGAGTGACAACCTAGGTGGACTAATTGTGTTTATATGAGATACATAGGTGATTAGTCCACAGGAATATGTGTGTGAGCAACATATGCCATGAAGGTGAAAATGGCTTGGAAATGTTGCAAAGCTCACACATGTGATGATAAAGGAGCTCATTGCAAATGAGACATGACATTGAGTCATGTGATCAAGGTGGAGAAGATCAAGACATGACTTGGCTTGATGGACCGGTTGCAAGCGTGAAGGGCAAGTTGGAGGCTTTGGAGTGATGGACCGCATGGCGGTAAAGTTTGAGCAAGACTTGGCGCCAATGGACGAAGGCAACGGTGAAAACCAAGTGAGGTCAAGATCGATGAACCAACAAGATCATGTGATGATATGAAGTGGATCATATCATTGTTGATCGTGTTGGTGCATGTGTTGCAATTACATTGGAGGAGATGGAATGGAATGCGCAAGGCAAAGGTATAACCTAGGGCATTTCATTTCACCAGTCATAGGTGTGTAGAGAAGTTGATGACTGGGTTTAGGATAGATGGCCGTACTATCAAGAGGGGCAAACTTGTTTGCATATCGGTCATCTAGTGCCACTTGAGTGATCTAACTTTGCATCGTCGCTAGGATTGAGTGGCGTGGTAAGTTGAGTGGCTAATCCTTTGGAAAATGATTGTGAAAATGCTAACACACATACACATGATGGTGTACACTTGGTGGTGTTGGCACATTTATAGAGGAGATGAAGTTGGAGTTGATGTGGATCAACTCGGCGATGAAACAGAGGTGAGAAGGGATAGGAACTCCACCGGCAGAGTGTTCGCCCATAGAGTGCAAATAGTCTGACAGTTCCACCGGCGCCCTATACAAAAAAGACAGGGTCTCACAGATTGGACCAGACGCTGGTCACGTGGTAACCGGACGCTAGGGTCCTGCGTCCGGTCAGTGGTGGCAGAGAGCGTGTAGGCGTCGGTGTTCGACCGGACGCTAGCGCTGAAAGTGACTGGGCGCTGGCAGGGTGCATTTGGTCAGGCTGACAAATGGTGATGTAGGCGACGCAGAAAGGTTGGAGAAGGACTGGACACAGATGTTGTGTCCAATCGTGACCGACCGGACGTGTCCGGTCGTGATTGGTACCTTACTGGAAACGACTGGACGCTGGGGCTGCTGCGTCCGGTAACTTTGAGCAGCTATGTCTGGTCATCACTTTTGAAGTCTCCAGAGTCCATCTTGTTTAGTGCCATGTGCTTCTATGAGGACCACAATCATCTCTTAGTCCTCGTTTGCAAACTTTTTAGGAGGATGGTTGTGGATGCTTTTGTTTATCATAAATAGTGCAAATCCCATAGTTGCCCTATGGTACTAACCTTACAGCTTGAACGTTATTGCTCAATGCTTGGGGTGAAGCTGGGAACTACACCACCATTGATAGCTGCAAGTTGAAGCTCCCATGGTCATGCTTATGAACATAAATAAAGCATTACCGGGAGATACCCTAGATAATCTTAAAAACCCAACTTCTTCTTAAATAAAAGCAAGAACATGCTATCAAGTTAGTATGCACCTTCGAGTATTCTTGGTCGCTAACCATTTCAGGTTAAGATTAAGAAGAACAAGGGACATACGATGCTAGAAAACATGGGAGCTGCATCTACTATATACATTGATGCTCTTTGGTGATGGAACACACTTAAAAGGAGATTCCGACCTTACACACTTGACTTTTACACAAAAGTCCAAGTGTGGGGGAGGATGGTGAGAGTTTCGCTAACATTCATACCAAAGGCTGCCTAGATTAAAAAAATGATGTCAGCTCTACCTTGCTAAAAAAAGAGAAAAGAGAGCTAAAAAAAGAAGGATACAAAAAAAAGAGGAAGCTAAAAAAGCTAAAAAATAAATATGATGAGAAAACAGAGAAAGAAAAAAAGGGAAGAAAGAAAAAAATATACGTATATATGAAAAAAGGGCAGAAGAAGAGAGAAGGAACAGGATGGCCTCACATGGCCACCATAAACACCAATGTGCCGCCTGACTCCCCTCGGTATTGCTTCTGCACACATACAAGCTAGAAGGGTTCTCCTCTTTTAGACCTTTGCTGCTACCACTAAGGCCCATGGTCCATACACACTAGTAGTGTGTGTGGCCTAGCCTTGTTCTCCTAAGTTGAACCATGTGCAATCAATCCACTGCTGCAACAGCCTCAAAGCTTCATCCATATATACTGCTGGTAAATGCACTCAGGTATGCAAAGGGTTCACCAACACCTTTACTCATATTTGTCTCCATAAGAATATAACTTGCTCTTACTAGTTCATGCCTCCTTTGTTTATGATGTATGCTCTAGTTTGGATGTATTCGCTAGCTGTACATCCATAGACATTTTAAATTAAGCATGGTGCGTAGGTTAAAATAGCCTTCTTTAATCAACATTTGACATGGTGTTAAATCTTGGTTAATGAACCTTAGAGTTGTTATTTTCATAAACAATAGAGGTAATCCATGATGGAGACAGATCAAGGCCATTGATACACTATAACCTTTAGTTTAAGACTTTCTTGAGTTATAAAAAGTTGGGTGAACAAAATTCCATAAAAAAATAATTATCAATCAATAAATAAATAAAATAATAATAATAATAATCAATCAAGTATCTCAAGCATTAAAGTGTCTTGAGTTAATAAGATTTAGGCTCCCTAGTATTTTAGCTGGTAGAGTCTTTGTTTGTTTCCATCTTTGTTTCTTTGTTAAATTAAAAACAGGTACAAAAACAAGTGTGGAGGAGACGATCCACACAGGCATTCGCAAAAAAGGCTCCCCCAAAATAATGCACAAAAGATCAACATTTCCAAACTTAGTTTGTGCATTCTCACTCCCTACACTGAAATAAAAGGATAAAATTGAACAAATAAAAAAATGAAATCAAAATGACGCTCAATCTCCATGCTATCCATTGATTAAATTTGCGCACTTTTTATCTCTCACTAATATTCCTTTGCTTGTGAACAATACATGATAGGGACCCCATGTTATTTAAGTAATTGGAATATGTGATATAACAGGATGAAAATGAACCTTGCTCTCTTATGCTAAGTACTTAGGAATTATTTTGCAAAATCAAAATTCAAATAGCATGCTCCTCAATGATATCCAAATTCCTACCAAGAGCCATATCTAGCGGTACAGGATTGAACCTTCTAGATATGCTACATGCTATTGCATTGAGTTTTGTCAAGTCTTGTTGACCCTTGTTGAGAAAGTTATCATGCTTCCAAGATTAAGATCACGTACACTCCACATACACATGCTGCTCCTACACTAGGAGTACACAAAAACATGCTTCCATTTAGATCCACCAAAACTTCTGCTCCTACATTGGGAGTAGACAAAAACATGTGTGTTAGATAAATACTCCATGCTCTAAAAAGATAGTGATCTCTCTCTAGATATGTAGCTTAGAAAACGAGACATGGGCTATGCAAAAGTTTAAAAAAAATATGGACACATGAAGGTCCAAGTACAAAAAGAAGAAAAAATGATGAGCACATGAAGGCTCATGTATTAAAGAAGAAAGAAAGAGATAGCCATGTACTCAAAATAAAAATAAAAAAACTAAAGAGAGAGATCATTCATATTAAAAGGAGTATAGTCTTAGTTTATCATTATCCACACACACAAACATCTTGATCTACAAGTATATATGACATCTTTCTCCTTGGATCCGAAGATTTGTTTTTACAATAATATGCAATACAAGTATGCTTTCATACCCTTGAAAGGTCCTTGTGTGGTTTTGGTAATTGAGTGACAACCTAGGTGGACTAATTGCGTTTATATGAGATACACAGGTGATTAGACAATAAGAACATGAGTGTGAGCAACATATGCCATGAAGGTGAAAATGGCTTGGAAATGTTGCAAAGCTCACACATGTGATGATAAAGGAGCTCATTGCAAATGAGACATGACATTGAGTCATGTGATCAAGGTGGAGAAGATCAAGACATGACTTGGCTTGATGGACCAGTTGCAAGCGTGAAGGGCCAGTTGGAGGCTTTGGAGTGATGGACCTCGTGGCGATAAAGCTTGAGCAAGACTTGGCACCGATGGACGAAGGCAATGGTGAAAAGCAAGTGAGGTCAAGATCGATGAACCAACAAGATCACTTGATGATATGAAGTGGATCATATCATTGTTGATCGTGTTGGTGCATGTGTTGCATCGACATTGGAGGAGATGGAGTGGAATGCACAAGGCAAAGGTATAACCTAGGGCATTTCATTTCTCCGGTCATAGATGTGTAGAGAAGTTGATGATCGGGTTTAGGATAGATGGTCGTACTATCAAGAGGGGCAAACTTGTTTGCATATCGGTCATCTAGTGCCACTTGAGTGATCTAACTTTGCATCGTCGCTAGGATTGAGTGGCGTGGCAAGTTGAGTGGCTAATTCTTTGGAAAATGATTGTGAAAATGCTAACACACATACACATGATGGTGTACACTTGGTGGTGTTGGCACATTTATAGAGGAGATGAAGTTGGAGTTGATGTGGATCAACTCGGCGATGAAACATAGGTGAGAAGGGTTAGGAATAGTCCGACAGTTCCACCGGCGCCCTATACAGAAAAGACAGGGTCTCACAGAGTGGACCGGACGTTGGTCACATGGTAACCAGACGCTAGGGTCCTGTGTCTGGTCAGTGGTGGCAGAGAGCGTGTAGGCGTCGGTGTTCAACCGGACGCTAGCGCTGAAAGTGACTGGACGCTGGCAGGGTGCATCCGGTCAAGCTGATGTTCTTAGAGACGTAGGTGACGTAGAAAGGTTGGAGAAGGACCGGACACTGATGTTGTGTCCGATCATGACCGACCGGACGTGTCCGGTCAGAATTGGTACCTTACTGGAAACAACCGGACGCTAGGGTTGCTGCATCCGGTCACTTTGAGTAGCTGCGTTTGGTCATCACTTGACCATTGAGATCAAGCGACTGAGGTTGAACAGTGGCGACACGTGGCGAGCATCCGTTGACCAGACGCTAAGGTCCTGCGTCCGGTCGATATGATCGGCGCGTCCGGTCAACCCCAAAAACGCCTAGTGAAGGGGTAACGGCTAGTTTCGCCCATGGGGCTATAAATAGAAGGGTGTCTCGGCCATGGCTAGTAATAAGCACCTCGGGGGACTTTGTGTCCATGCTTGAGAGTGCTTGGGAGCCCCCCATCTTACATATACTTGATAGTGATCATCCGATTGTGTGAGAGCGATTTTAGTGCGATTGCATCGTGAGGTTGCATCGAGTGGCACTAGGTGATCGAGTTGCAAGCCGGTTGTGCTTGTTACTCTTGGAGATTGCCACCTCCTAGATGGCTTGGTGGTGGTCTCCGTCGAAGCCTACAAGAAGCTTGTGCGGTGCTCCAGAGAAGAGCTTTGTGAGGGGCATTATGCTCGCCCCGTGGGAGCCACGAAGAGCAACTCTAGTTGAGCGTGTCATTGAGCTACCCTCACTTTTGGGGTAGGTTCTTGCAGTGCCCGATGTGCGGGCTTGGCGGGTGATGCCAATTAGCCACCGAACCACCAAGTGAGTGGTCGACACAATAGGTACTAGCGTGTTGGCAAGCACGTGAATCTTGGGAGAAAAATCACCGTGTCAACCTTGTTCTTCCCGTTGGTTTGCATCCTCGTTGCACAAGCTTGTAATTACTTTCATATACATTGTGCTTGTGTAGTTGCTCTTGTAGCTAGTTAAGCTTGTGTGGCTCACTAGTTACCTTCTTGCTTGTGTAGCATAGAAGTAGCTCCCTTGCGTGGCTAATTTGGTTTGTGTGACCTTGTTAGTCACATTGCTTAGTTTGTGTAGCTAAGTATTTATGCTCTCTAATTTGGCATTGGTTGCCTTGTTATTGAGCATTGCTAGTGAGCTTAGGTGGCTTTGTGCTTTTGCTTACTAGCATGTGTAGGAGCTCCCTTGTTGCTTAAAGTACTAGTGGCATAAGTCTGTGTGATCTTGCTTCTAGAATTGGTTAGGTGAGCTCTAGCTAGCCCGACACCTTTGTTGCTTAATTAGTATCTTTGGATCTTTACAAGGTGTTAGAGAACATAGATAGAGGGGTGTAGTCTTGGCTAGACTGATAGTTTTAATTCCACATTTGTTTCAGTAAGCCAACACGATTAATTTTAGAAAGAACTATTCACCCCCGTCTAGTCCACCATCTTGACCTTACAACCCTCCCCTACCTAAGCTCCACAATAAGCTTTTTAGAAGTAGGGAGAAAGAAGGCAAAATTATGATATGCCTTGGTGAGAAAGCAAACACACACTATGAGTGATTTGAGAGAATCATTTGAGGAGCAAAGCTATATTTACATTTTCCAAAATCAAACAAAACCCAAGTTTCTGAGCAGAGTGAAGTAAGGGGATTGAATCCATGCATGTTCCATGATTGTCAGTGTTTTGTTCGATCGACTAGTGAATTTATACGAATATCATGCTGCTCTAGGAAAGATGATGGTAGCATCCAAAAGACACTGAGGAGTTATACTGGTTTCAGAACGGAGCCCTATGTCCAGTCTTAGAGATGATCAAGTGCGTGTTCCTTGCTTGAATGCTTTGAATTTCTTACAATGGGGGAGGGGTGCAAGAATGGTGGAAGAGGTAGGAGAGCTAGAGCTAGGAGATGGACTGCCCGAATAAGAGTTTTGAGAGTTCGATGCCTATGGAAGGGTGCCCTGGCTACCCTTATATAGAGTTCGGGGCCAGGTCACATACAAAGTTGTTTCTCCCGACCGAGGGGTCATGATCTTGAGGGAGGGGACCAAGCTAACTTGGCTTGAAAGAAACGCCATCTTGTCTTGGTGTAGTGCACGTCCAAGCATGGTTGTCATCATGGTCTTGTGCCCACATCACGACATGATGTGGCATGGTGCTACTATGCTTCATGGCGGCACTGTGGGCATGGTGGTAGTTCACCAGCTATCCTATGCGATGTAGTCTCACCATGGCCTTTGTCATTGCCTCCTGATCTCCTAGGGGCATCATATAGGAGTTGGTAGCCACCCCTAGGTCGTTAACCATTGTCATAGGGTCAAAACCATGGCAAGCATAGTGGTTCGAGTCAGTGTCAAAGTATGGGTCTCTGGTGGCTCAGGTGGACTCAAGAACACAAGAATCACAGAGACGACACAACAGTTTATCCTAGTTCAGACCAATAGATGCCCTACGTCTAGCAGCTGATGATGCTTATACTTAAGAGCACCCAAAATCAGGGGGTTACAAGCAGAGTGCAAAAGGAGATTTGGTAGGGGGTTAGCTCAGTGCTAATCCTAAGGTTGCCTCGCCACTGGTGGAGCCTTCCCCTCATTGGAGAAGAGGAAGATGACGAGATGTGGTGGAGGAGCTCTTGGTGCCCCTCTCTGGGTTGCTCTACCCTCGGTGCTAAGTAGGAGCGGATGGAATGAGGAATGGAATGATCTGTTTTCGATCCTCCTCCCCCCTCTAGGTCTGACCTTATCAGTTATATAATGAGATAGGTCAGGTACATGGTAGTTTGGGGAGATGAGTCTATGATCTACATGCACTGGAGTCTAGGAGGGTCTTGTAGCGGTGCTCTATGGACCGTGGTAGTGTCATGGAGCCAAAGAAGCCTTAGGCGTCGTCCGGCTGCTCTATTCTGACACTCTACGTGTCAGGCTGTGTCGGCTTGGACTGGCCTCCCCCAGGTGGACCTTCTGGAGTCTTCTTGGTGGCGAAGGAGGTTGGCTCTAGGGGCTAACATGTGGGTCTAGGAGCTGCCTAGGCCCTAGAGGTCGAAGGAAGCTTGTCTTCTTGTATCACACCCTATTCGTGACCTTATCGTAGGAGTGACCGACAAGGCCACGCTTGGAGCATGGTCTAGGAGCCCTCGAGCTCTGATGGCTTGGGGCTTGTCTTCTTGTGCCCAGGCCTTGGCTAGCATCACAAGCCAAGTAGGAGCCAAGGCCTAAGCTCGAGCGTGTCATCGATCGGGAGCCTATGGCCTGGGCAAGCCCCTAAGCCCTGAGTGGGGGCTACACTATGGGATAACCACCCTAATTATTTCACCCACATGCACCTGTCATTGTCCTAAAGACCTCTGACTATTGCACACAAGAGTCAAATAATCCTGGTAGTCTATTAGGTGTCCTAAGTAGAACTACAGAACCAACTTAGTTGAAGAACCTAAGGTAGAAGAGATAGCAAGATCATGTCGAGCCCATCGACATGACCTCGATTAGCAGCACAAGTCAGAACCTACAATAGGGGTTAACAAACCCTGAGTAATTGAGGGTACTCAACAAGTCTTACCCGACTAAAAGAAAAGACTCCAAGGGCATGCAGGATGAAAGGAAAGTTTGAAGCAAGAGTAATTTTTGTAGAAAAATCTTACTCTAAGTGGATCCTTACTTTTAGTTTTTTAGCTTCGTATTAAGTTATCATCGGTATCCAGTTTGCACCTGATCTAATTCAATCACTTCATTAAACATCTCATCTCATCTTATATCATATCCATAAGTAACCATGTTCCATTGATTAACTACGATATATGGTTAGAGGGTTGAGTCTCCATAACCGAGGAGCACGACGATTCGAATCGATTTGGCCTAGCTAGGGTTTTCTTATCACACAACACATGTAGGTCCTAGACCTACATATATCAACCTTCACTCGGATCCTCCAAAACATCAACCGATCTATGGTACCTAAGAGCACAGTACTCCACCTCCCTATGTCGTTCGTCCTTGATGAATTCACAGGATGTGTACATGCTACTCTCACCATCTCCCATGCCTAGTGCACAGTTATCTTTTCACATAATAGAATATCTGAGGTATCAGGCTTACCGCTGTATGTGGCTAGTACTGCAAGGTCTCAACCACACACAGGCCTACAACGAATGGTCCTTAATCGACATAGATGGGACAAGCATGACTAGCCAACCTTGTCGGCTTAACCACCAAAGACAATTCCCATGTCCCGTCCGGTCTCAATTTAAACATTAACCTCATCATGGTATTATCACGACCCATAAGCAGAGCCTTGATGAGAAAGGTAAAACATGTTCCTTATGAATGATGAAACCATCATTCGACTTCTATCGAAGTCTAAGCATTACTAAGCATAAGTGGTATCGACCTATTCATACTAGTGGGGTACAAGTAAGAATCCTAAATATCAAGGTAATCATGCAGCAACGGTATTCGACCAACTCCTAATTACTTAATGCACATCTCTCAAGACTTAAAGTGTAGTAAAGATTTGTAAATACTAAGAGAAGGGTTATGCTCTGGGGCTTGCCTACGTTGCAGAGAAGGTTAGTTTCCACAGAAGGACCACATAAGTTAAACTTGGCACCAACACCATGGTGGATGGACCTTCTTTGAAACTTGATCAACATGGACCTTCTCACTCTCGTATGCACTACACGTAATAAATGATGCTTTGCTTAACATGATGGACTACATGCCATGATGCATGATGAGAGATGCACAAGTGCATAACAGAAGTTAAACAAAGTTAAGGAAGTTGAGTACAACTTTCCTTCACCAAGGAACTAGGGTTATTATTATAAAAGCATTTTAGTAAATTAACTATTAAGCCTATTGGTTAATAACATGAAAAGGATTAACTTAAAATGGACCAACAAGATTAACATGAAAAGCATCTACAAAGCATAACCACTTACTGAACTATTGCATACAAGGAGCATACAAGGTTTATATACATGCATCTACTGATTAAACATTTAATTAAGCCATTCATTTATTATATAACAATTTGATTATAACACATCAAAGAAATATTTTAAGATGCCATAGAACAGCAGGGGTTTAGTGTTTCCATGGTCCACAATCAACTCCAAAATACACCAAAGTCATTTTATGATTTACCCTAACTCATTTTAATATTTATTAACCATGGAAAAGGTATTTATAAACACTTAAATTAATTAAGCAAGTTAGGATTATCAAAATAGTACCAAACTTTTTGTGAAGGCAGGTATAAGCATGTAAAGCATACACAAAAGTTTCATGATTAAAGGATAATTATTTTAGCCTATAAAAATTATGTAAGGTCATTTAATAATTAAAAGAGGTAATGTTTAAGCTTATCAAAACAATTGAAAAAGACCAATTCATATTTTTTCATGGTAGAGCATCTCATGACAAAGCGACACAACAAAATTCATAATTTTAGCATGCACCAATAATTAGTTATAAATTTAGCAAGAATCAATACTTTTAATTATTTTTGAAAAATGAAAACATTTTTGCTTGTGCTAAAACCTTTTCTCACCCGCATAGAGCTAGCCCCAGTCACTGATAGGCGGGGTCGGGGTCAATCTTGACCGACACCAGCCTTAACCGAGGGGTCGCGGTGGGTACACGACGGAGCTCAATGACGGCAAGCCGGCCAGTGACGGGGACTACCTTGGCGCACTCCTCTCTCCCTTGCGCACCTGCCTAGCCCACTAGACGAGCATCTAGGGCACTATAGTGACCTCGATAGCGACGACGGTGGTATGGCGGTGCTCTGGCGTGGTGGACCTAGACAACAGCGAGGTCACCGATGCCAGGAATTACCCCTACGTGATCCTTATGATCTCACGAACACACCTACGCTATTGGTTGACCGAGCTAGGGTTAGCAGTGAACTCACCCATGGCCATGGTGGATGGTAGAGTAGAGATCGAAGGTGCGGTGATGTTCCAGCTACTCTAGTGTGGTAGAGTAAAAACAGGCGGTGTGGTTAGAACCAGGAGCTCACCGTGACTTCGGTGCGTGTTCTAGTTGAGATGGAGGCGAGGCAGAGCTGCATGGTCGGTGTTGAAAGCTCTAGTTTGGTTTTGGTGAATTGATGAAACCCTAAGTGCTAACCTAGTTCATCAAGTGATCATGAAATAGGTAGCACACTTCAAGTAGAGAAGCAAATGAAGATCATAACATGACAATGGTGATAGCATGGAGATGATCAAGGGCTTACACTTGAAGAGAAGAAAGAGAAAAACAAAAAGCTCAAGGCAAAGGTATAACTTGTAGGAGCTATTTTGTTTTGGTGATCAAGACACTTAGAGAGTGTGATCACATTTAGGTTTGATAGCGTACTATTAAGAGGGGTGAAACTCGTATCGGAATGCGGTTATCAAAGTGCCACTAGATGCTCTAACTCATTGCATATGCATTTAGGATCTAGTGGAGTGCTAACACCCTTGATAATATTTGTGAAAATATGCTAACACATGTGCACAAGGTGTGTGCAGGGTTGAGATGGGTTTGGGTCCCTCTCTCCCTCCCGCCGTCGTTTCGGACTTAGCGTCCGGTCACTGTTAAACAGTGAGACCGAATCCCTTTCTCCTCTATCTCCTTCACCCTTGCTCCAATGTGCCAACCACCAAAAATTTGCATCCGGCACAATAGAAAATAGGCATTTCATTTTCCCAAAAGCACCGAATCCCGCCTCGCAAGCTCGGCGGGATTCGGTGCTTTTGGGAAAATGAAATGGCGGGATTCGGTGCTTTTGGGAAAATGAAATGCCTATTTTCTATTGCGCTGGATGCAAATTTTTGATGGTTGGCACATTGGAGCAAGGGTGAAGGAGATAGAGGAGAAAGGGATTCGGTCTCACTGTTTAACAGTGACCGGACGCTAAGTCCGAAACGACCGGACGCTGAAGTAGTGCGTCCGGTCAGGCTGTCGGTCGGCACAGTGCTTAGGGTTAAGCACCGGATGCTGGTCTGCGTCCGGTCAAGGAGGACCGGACGCGTCCGGTCGAAAAAACATGCCTCGGGGAGCTTACTGGAAACGACCGGACGCTGGGGCTTCAGCGTCCGGTCAGTTTTGACCGGAGCGTCTGGTCAGCTTCGTAGCCGTTGGAATCTGACGAACATCGTTTGTAGCTGGTGATGCGTGGCGTCCATCGGACGACCGGACACTGAGGGCCAGCGTCCGGTCAGTTTGACCGGAGCGTCCGGTCAGAGCGCGTTTTGCCCAGTGAAGGGGTATAACGGCTCTATTTGATGGGGGCTCTATTTATAGCCCCATGGCCGGCTCAAGGGACAACTCTTGCACATTTTCATTGACATAGCAACCTTGTGAGCCTAGCCAAAGAACTCCCACTCATCTACATCATTGATTCATCATCATAGTGAGATTGGGAGTGATCCAAGTGCATTGCTTGAGTGATTGCATCTAGAGGCACTTGGTGATTGTGTTTCGCTGCGGATTTCTCTTGTTACTCTTGGTGGTTGCCGCCACCTAGACGGCTTGGAGCAGCAAGGATCGTTGAGTGGGGGAGGTGATTGTCTTCGACTCCGATCATGGTGATTGTGAGGGGTTCTTGACCTTTCCCCGGCGGAGCGCCAAAAGGTACTCTAGTAAATTGCTTGTGGCTTGTGTGATCCTCATCTTGTGTTGGTTGTGTGGCACCCTATTGAGGGTTTGGTGAGTGATGCCAATCAGCGCGTGAACCTCCAAGTGAGTGAATCGCCACAATGAGGACTAGCTTGCCGGCAAGCAAGTGAACCTCGGTAAAAATCATTGTGTTCATCATTTGATTCCGAGGTGATTGGTCATCATTGTTATTCATCTTCGTGATTGATTGGTTCATTCATCTACACGGCGGTATAACCCTCTTGATCACTCTCTTTACTTTACCGCAAACTAGTTGACAAGCTCTTTAGTGTAGCTAGTTGTGAGAGCTTGCATGCTTGGTTGGTGTGGCTCTTTAGTTAGCCTTTGAGAGCACACTAACATAGGGTAGTGTCATTGCTCTTGTGTGAATTGACACTATCTAAACTAGAATTGTGGTAGGTGGCTTGCATTTTTGAGTAGGCTAGCGCAACACTCGCTTTGCCTCATAATTATCTAACCATTTGGTTAAGTGTTGTTGTAGAAATTTTTATTAGGCTATTCACCCCCCCCTCTAGCCATTAGGACCTTTCAGGTGTTGAGAGCAGGTGTAGTGGCGTGACCTAGCGGCAAGGATGGCATTCTGGTGGCTTCAGCGAATGCCTAACAAAACCGACAAGCCAATGAGCATCACCGAGCTACAAGGAAATGGAAACGGCAAGAGGGAGGGCAGGAGCTACTTCGGAGTGGGCTGGCCATAGTGAGGTGCTCGCGGTGGCCATGGCGACGCTACTATGAAGGGAATGGCACACGCAACCAATTCCAATGGCTAGAGGCGGTGCTAGTGGGTCAGCGAGGAGCGCAAGAACGATGCGATGATGTGGGCACGAGCTATTGGACAGAGGCGTGGCGGTCACGATGAATTGCGACGGTGCGCAGAAATGAGCGGCGGCGAGCAGGAAGGGATGAAGAAGGATGACGGTCGGTTGCAATGTGTTAAGAAGGAAAGGGCAAGGCAGGAGAGGTCGATAGTAGCTGCTTGGCCACCTCCATGCAAGCAGCTGTGTGCCATGTTCGAGAAGCGATGCGAAGCAATGGGCGGCCACCGACGGCGAGCAGCTGCGTGGCACCTGCTTGCCGGTGGCACTGTAGCCGACTGATAAACCTTCATCAGCACCTTCTATCTCCTGATTTCTCTACTAAATGTGATTAGATCATTTAAGCAAAATTATTCATTGGTCTGAGCTCTCCAACTTTTCTTAAAAGATCAACATCAAAAGATTGATGGTTTCGAAGATTTTGGATTTTAAAATCATGAACTTTGAAGGTGAAAATAGATTCAGTTAGGGTTTTGGAAATCTGATTTTTGATTAGCAAACTTTGGTGAATTAATTAGTGAACACTCAGCTATCAAACATATCAATCAATTACATGATATCAAAGCTCAAACATTCTACCAAACAATGGAATAAAGTTTGATCAAATTTTATTAATAACAATTCATTTAATAATTCTCCAAAGATTGGATTTATTAACTAATTTTTGGGGACTTAGCCACAAAAATGACCAAGTGTGTAGTCAGCATTAATTCAATCTTTGGAGCTCAAATTAAACATGTTTGATTCAAAAACATCTTCAAACTTTTATCCCACATGAAAGCACATAATTTACTCTACAAAGTTTATTTTAACTAAATTTGAATTGTTCAAGCAAATTCACATCTCAAAATTCATAAAGTTTCTTAATTGCTAACATTGACATTACTTGATGCAACATGTGAAACATAACATGGATAACATATGAAATACCACAATGCAACATGGACATGCTATGAATGAAACATGAGTTGCATTAATGAAACATTACTTGATGATTATGCTTAATGATGCTCATGATCAAGTTTTAACTGCTTTTTAACATCTAGGATGTTACATATGCCATGCCTGTCGCAGAACCGACCAATTTATAAGAATACAAGCACAATGGCAATCCGCAAGCGGTCGCACTGTCATACTTGAACCCATATAAACCCGGTAGTCCATCAAGTACCACGACGGGTCTCGATAAACGATTTACAACAACCAAGATCGTACAGGATTCAACATACATGCCACATATTACATAAAGTTCATAGATACTTTTCATCATCAGAGTACGAATAAAAGTTATTACAAACTGAGTTTGATAATAAAGCGGAAGCAAATAAGTTTGAAGATAAAGTTTCCAACATAGTTTGATACAGTGCCAAATAAGATCACGGTCCACAAAAGCAAGGATAGGAATTAATAAAGAAGCCTGCCCAAGGCTTACTCCTCATCCACAGCGGGATAGAAGCAACTCTTGCAATACCCATGATACACAGTGCCATCTACAACAATGGGAAAATAAACCCTGAGTACGAGAAGGTACTCAGCTAGACTTACCCATCATGAACCAGAAATAAAATGACTCCAAGGATTATGCAAGGCTGTATAAGTGGACATAACTCGACAACATTTTTGCGTAAAAGCAATTGAGTCATGGTACAGTTACAATTTCTTTATCAGGTTAAATATAACTATCCATTTCTAGATTAGCAACTATCCTGTGCCAAACATGTGGTATATCATTTAGAAGCATACAATAGTAACCATAGCAGGTATTGTAATTCCATATTCCTCCGAACCATCATGTTTCATAACACAGTTGCTACGATGTTGGGACTAGCCAAGTTTCTCACTATCCGGGAGAGACGGCGATTCGAATCGATTTCAACCAGCTGGGAATTTATTCCTAACACAAACCCAGGTCTACCAGCCACGATAGCCTTAGGTCACCTTTGGTACAACTCAGGTACACATTTCGTGGGTCCGTACCACGCCGCACAATCTGGAACACCAGATGCCAGGATGCTCAGGCCAAGCCTGCCCTTGGGCTCAGTCTGATCGTTCCCCAGAAGGAGCGCACAACAGAACAGTTCCCGGCCTGAGTTGAATTACTCGGCTTCACGGTCGGAACGAGTTATCCGGCTAGCTAAGTGAGAGGCATGCATTCAATCTTGTCAGAAGCGCCAACAACGGTACGGTCCTTAATCGACACAGATGGGAATAAATCCACACCCAAGACCTCCATGTCTTGTTGCTTCTCTATCGACTTCCCGTCCGGTCTCGATTTACTTTTACCTCATGGTTCTATTCCACGATAGCAGATATAGCCAACCGTGCTCCGGTATCCACCTACATCTCGCAGGTGACAGGACATCACCCGACTTCTACTGGTCTAAGCATGGCTAAGCATATATTCGATCCTAGACCTATACCGGTTAAAGGGTTAATATCTGGACAAGGAATTTACATGCATCAAGTGGTTTCATTCAACTCTTATAACCTAATGCCTCAATCATAAGTACGTAAGTAAACATTTGTAAATTACTGGGAGACTTATAATGCTCCGGGGCTTGCCTCGCAGAAAGGAAGTAGGGCGGTGGTCAGGGCACTTCGGCAGCTCTTCAGGGTTCTGCTCCACGCCTTTGGGAGCTGCGGCTTGCAGATCCTCCTGCTGGTTCCCTTCCTCTGATTCTTCGAATTCTAGCAACGTGATCTCTTCCTCCGATCCTAGATGCATGAGTATGGCATAAGTATTATGAATGCATATATGTTTAACACGTGCATCATGTTTATTGAGTAGGTGCATATCTCTTCTCGATTATTAATTAACTACTTCTACAATGCATCTACTATATCACAAAGCAACAGTAATTTGTTTTACTCATAACTGCAATTTGTTTTACTCGTAACTAGAGTTCTACTAATCCGAATACAGTGATCCTGGACTTTTTGGAAAGCTTATCAAATTCTCTACAACTTTGTTATTAACCACTTTTACAGTACACATCATTTTCCACATGCAACTTATCAAACTCCAGAATCTGTCCGGAAACTATTCAATATGCAATACAAAGTAACAATACTTCTACTTCATGAAATCATTCAAAATTTGACAACATAGAATCTACCAATAGTTTAAGCATACCAAATACATTTAAGATGATATAATGGTGAAGTTCAAACTATTTATTTAAATGCCTTTATTATTTTATTTAGATATCTAGGTTAAATAATAAACATATATTAGATGTACTTCATAAATTCTCAAAAATTTACAGTGCCTTACTAATGCTATCAAAGGACTAATATAAAAATTTCATGTCATTTTACTAAGTAGAACATCTTATACAAAAATGACAAGGAAGCAAGGCTTGAAATAGCATAAATGGAAAACCCTATTGAAAAGTGTCAAGCAACAGATTTCCTATTTTTCTTAGCATCCATATGGTACTAGGATTATCTCCAACAAATTTCATGAATTTTGGACTCATAAATAATTTATAAAAATTCATGCAAGGATTAACTATTCATAAAAGAAAAATCTATAACTATAAATCTATAGACGCATTGGTCCTCAAATTTTTACCAGAGCTCATATATGCTAAGACTAGCTTACCACAAAAATTTCATAAATTTTGGAGCACAGAAACTCTAGATATAAAATAAACAAATTTGAATGCATTCAAAAGCACATTTCAAATCCCTATTTAAATCTCCAAAAATTTCTACTGTACAAGTCAAGAACATATTTTTCCTAAATACTACACTTCCTAAGGAACACTCACAAATTTATTTCACAATTTCTGGAGCTAGCAAACTGAAGATACAAAAATAACAAAACACATGAAATTAGGATTTAAATCTGAAAAGAATGAACTAGCTTTCTCTTCTTCTGTCGCTGACCGGTGGGACCCGCCTGACAGGGGACCCCACATGCCAGTGAGCCACGAACAGAGCAGCAGCGCTGCTCGGCACTACGCGGCTATGGCTCGTCGACGGCGAGCTTCACCGGCGATGACATCTACGCTACATGACCCTCGTGACCTAGCGCATCTATTGAGCCACTTGGCCGGCCCTATCGTCGACGGTAATGACGACGGCGGCGGCTATGGTGGCTCGGCAAGGCAGGACAACGGCGGCATGCCAGAGGAAGCTGCGGCGACTCAACCTAGAGCTCGGATGAGCACAACTGAGCTACGGGGAAGCTATCTAGCGCGCTAGCGTGGCCTGCAGTGGACGGTGGCGACGTGGCCACGGCGACGGAGGTGGCGGCGGAGCTCCGATGAGCTCGCGCACGGCGCTGGCACTTACCGAGGGCTATCAATGGGCACGGGAGGAGGCAGTGGGTTGCTGGGGTGGTGGTGGAGCTGTGGTGGTGGCGGAGGAGCAGCGAGGATGGGCTATCGTCGGCACTGACGCCGGCGGCCGCTACGGTGTCGAGGCGGCTCTGCTGCGGGCGCTGCGAACGGCGAAGGAGAGTCGGGAAACTGAAAATGGGCACGGGATGGCTCGGGTAGGCGCTGGCGGGGTTAAGGCCGCGTTCAGGCGCGTCGTGGCCTGCGCGATCAGGGCGTTGGCGACGCGCGGCCGTCGCCGTGGACACGCGACGTTCGCGTTCTGGCGCCGGTCGGCCACCGAACGGCTTCGATTCAGTTCGTCAGTAACAAAATGTCGAGCCTGACGACGTGTTTTCACATTGAACAAACTCTTAATCCGTGGACTTCTAGCCAAAACTTCTTAAACCGAATTTGTAGACCTATGTACCAGCTACAATCCTTGTTCAAAGCACTTGCTCTAATTCGCAACAAAAACGGAGTAAAATCATGCTCAAGGTCAGCTTGTCAGGCTGTCAGTGATCCAGGACTTAGAAAAATTCGTTAAGTGATGAAAGCTTGGTTTTGCTGGTTTTTGTGGGACCCATTCAAGCATGTTAGAGGCTAAATCAGTCAATGACCCAAAAATAAAAGTTGTTCCTTATGTCAAACACTACAACTTTGCTTTAGTGAACTCCTCCATGCAAGGTCTCTAACATCTAGTTCAACTTTGGTCAAACCTGCTACATTCAAATGATAATACATACCCAAAGCATGGCTTAATGACCAAATTAGCCCTATCCCTAAATACCAAAGTTGTTCATGATGATATCCCAAGCATGTTTAAGCAATTTTCAAGGTCATTTAATCATTTCATGTAGTAGTCACACATAGGGCCATTTAAAGTAATCACATGAAACATGACTTAAAGGCTTGATTATGAAAAGTGACTTTCATGAACAATGCTCTAATTGCTAACCCAAGCATTGCCAAAAGATTTTTGGTGACTCATTTTAACCAAGTACATGTGTCCACTCATAATCATATGCATATACACATGGAGACATGAAATAACGAGAAAGGTTGCATATGATAATGAAACATGCGATAACAAGCAAATGTTGCAGATGTTCCAATCAAATGTTTCAATTATAAATGCTTGTTTATGAATGCGTGATGATCATGCTCATGTTATGCAAGTCAAGTTATGCAAGGCTAACACTCGAGGTGTTACAGCCCCTCCCCCTTATAAAAATCTCGTCCTGAGATTTGCAAGACCTACCATTCTTGGAAAAAGGCGGGATAAACTTCTCGTAGATAATCTTCTCTTTCCCACGTAGCATCTTGTTCACTATGATTGTTCCACACCACCTTATAGAACTTAATAATCTTACTCCTTGTCACTCTCTCCATCTCTTCTAATACTCGAATTGGCTTTTCTTCATAGGTCAAATCTGATTGGAGCTGCACGTTGGTGGGTGCAATCGCTTCTTCAGGTACTCGAAGACATTTCTTTAACTGAGAAACATGGAACACATCAAAGATTGCACTCATCTCTGGTGGTAGTTGTAACTTATACGCAACATTTTCTTTTTGTTCCAAAATTTTGTATGGCCCTACATATCTTGGCGAAAGCTTCTTTTTCATCCCAAATCTTTTCACACCTTTCAGGGGTGATACTCTCAAGTATACATAGTCACCCACTTCAAAAGTTAGTGGTCTTCTTCTTCTATCGGCATAACTCTTCTGTCTTGATTGAGCTGCCTTCATATGTTGTTGGATGATACATACTTGCTCTTCGGCTTCATTGACAAAATCAATACCAAAGTATCTCCTTTCACCGGGCTCAATCCAATTCAATGGAGTTCTGCACTTTCTACCATACAAGGCTTCAAATGGAGCCATTTTGATACTCGCTTGATAACTGTTGTTATAGGAGAATTCTGCTAAAGGTAACCATTTCTCCCATGAACCTTTTGAAGATATAACACAAGCTCTAAGTAAATCTTCTAGGATTTGGTTCACTCACTCTATCTGTCCTGAAGTTTGCGGATGATAAGCTGAACTTCTAATTAGCTTGGTTCCCAAAGCCTGGTGTAAGTGCTCCCAGAAACGAGCTATGAATTGTGGTCCTCGATCTGAGATTATAGTCCTGGGTACTCCATGCAGTCTCACAATCTAGGAAACATATATCTCAGCGTATTTTCCAACTATATACCGTGTGTTCACGGGTATAAAGTGTGCTGACTTGGTGAGACGACCAACAATGACCCAGATTGAATCGTGACCTTTCGGCGTCATTGGAAGGCCTGTGATAAAGTCCATGCTGATTTCCTCCCATTTCCATCCTGGAATAGGCAATGGCTGAAGTAATCCAGCAGTTTTCATATGGACGGCTTTCACTCTACTGCAGTTATCACACCTAGCAACATAGGCTGCGATCTCTTTCTTCATCTTAGTCCACCAAAAATGGGTTTTTAAATCTTGATACATCTTACTACTACCCGGATGGATGGACAATTTAGACGAGTGAGCTTCAGCTAAAATTTGATTTCTTAGCTCCCGGTCTTTTGGTACCACTAGTCGGTCCTCAAACCATAATACACCTCTTTCGTCCAATCTAAAATGTTTGGTTTCCTGCTCTTGCATTTTTCTCTTGATGTGACTTATTCCTACATCTGTCTGCTATAGCTCTATGATTTTGCCCTCAAGTGAACAACTGATTGTGATATTGTGTAGTATAGCAGGATGTAACAAGTTGAATCCATCTTCCAATAATGCTTCCACAGTGTTGCAATGAGACTTCCAACTAAGTGCATCAGCTACTACATTTGCTTTACCCGGATGGTAATGCACTTCCAAATTGTAGTCCTTAATCAATTCTAACCATCTTCGTTGTCTCATGTTCAGCTCTGGCTGGGTAAAGATATACTTGAGACTTTTGTGGTCAGTATAGATATGACATACATTGCCCAACAAGTAATGTCTCCATATCTTTAATGCATGGACAACGGCTGCAAGTTCCAAATCATGTGTAGGGTAGTTGACTTCATGTTTTCTCAATTGCCGAGAAGCATATGCAATTACTCTTCCTTCTTACATAAGCACACATCCTAAACCTATTCCCGATGCATCACAAAATACATCAAAAGGCTTTTCAATGTCTGGTTGTGCTAGCATAGGTGCTGTAGTCAACAAAGTTCTGAGGGTGTGAAAAGCTGTTTCACATTCTGGTGTCCATTTGTACTTCTCCTCTTTCTGAAGTAGTCTGGTCATAGGCTTAGCTATCTTTGAGAAATCTGGAATAAACCGACGATAGTACCCTGCTAACCCTAGAAAACTCCAAACTTCATGAACCGAAGTTGGGGCTTTCCAATCCATGACCTCTTGTACTTTTGATGGGTCTACTGAGATTCCATCTCTTGATAAAATGTGACCTAAGAAAGGTACCTTGCTCATCCAAAATTCACATTTGCTAAACTTGGCATATAGCTTATGCTCCCTCAGTCTGGATAGGACAATCCTCAGATGCTCCTCATGATCTGACTCATTTTCTGAATAAATCAATATGTCATCGATAAACACGACCACGAACTTATCAAGTTCGGGCACGAATACCGAGTTCATCAGGTACATGAAGTAGGCTGGAGCATTTGTTAGTCCGAAAGACATAACCAAATACTCGTATAAGCCGTACCTAGTAGAGAAAGCAATTTTAGGTATATCCTCTGGTCTGATCTTTATCTGATGGTAACCTGATCTCAAGTCAATTTTGGAGAATACCTTTGCCTTCGCTAGCTGATCGAACAAGATGTCGATGCGAGGCAATGGATATTTCTTCTTGATGGTCACAGCATTGAGTGGTCTATAATCTACACACATTCTCAGTGACTTATCCTTCTTTTTCACAAATAAGGCTAGACATCCCCACGGAGATGAGCTAGGTTGGATAAGACCCTTGTCCAATAGATCTTGCAATTGAACCTTAAGTTCCACTAACTCATTGGGTGGCATTCTATAGGGCCTTCTGGATATGGGTGCGGTACCTGGCACTAACTCGATCTTAAATTCCATGTCCCTATCTGGTGGTAGACCTGGTAATTCCTCTGGAAATACATCCGAAAACTCACAAACCACGGGGATATCACATATGGTGGTGGTTTGGATAGCATAGGCTAAATGTTGGGGTTTGAATTCGTGGGAGAGTGGGACTAGAAAAGCATTCCCTCCCATGGGTTCTCTCAACATAATGGTACGGGTGCTAGTGTCAATAAGAACACCATGATCCTTCATCCAATTCATGCCTAAGATTACACTTATCGATAACCCGGGCAATATTATCAAATCCGTGGTGTACTCCCTCCCTTGTATCAAGATGAGTACATTTTTGACTATCTTTTTGGTAGTAACCGTACCCCCTGCTGAACTTATGTTATAACCCCCTTTACTTACTTCAATTATTTCTTGATCATGTCTAGATGCAAATGCTTGACTCATAAATGAATGAGAAGCTCCCAAATCAAATAAAACAACAGCGGGATGCTTGTTGACAAGAAACATACTAGCCGTGACAACTTCTCCGGTGGGCACTTCTTCTACAGCGGTATAATGCACTTGCCCCTGATGTGCCCTGGCATTCACCTGCCTTTGATTGTTCTGATTTGGGTTGCCATTCCTCTTGGGGTGGGGGCACTCCTTGGACCAATGACCCAGTTGGTTGCAGTTGAAACATGGTTGATTACTTCTGAATCCGGTGGAGCTGTCCTGATTGCCATTTCCTTTTGGTAAGGCAATAGCGAATGCCTTACGGAATGGTTTCTGTGGCCTATTATTCTGAGCTTTAGGTGGTGGAGGCCTAAACTTGGGTGCAGCTGGACGGAACTGTGGCCTAGCTGTGATAGGCGCTTTTGACTGGAAAGATCCGGATGCACTGGCCTCATATGTCCTTTTGCGACCCTTAGCAACTGCATGCATGTTGTTGTGGTTTTCTTGGGTCAAGGCATCACTAATAAACTCATTGTACGTGGCACATCGAGAATTTGCCATAGTCTTCATCAGTTTGGTACCCAAACCTCGCTTGAAACTCTCTATCTTTTTCTCTTCAGTATCCACGAAACTGGGAGCATATCTTGACAAGTTGTTGAATGTGTGCATATATTCTGTGAGTGACTTTGTTCCTTGAGTGAGCCTCATAAATTCGGCCGCTTTCTTGCGCATCAGGCCTGGGGGAATATGGTGTCTCCTAAAAGCCAGCTTGAACTGTTCCCAGGTAACTCGCGCATTAGCAGGCAAAGACGACAGGAAATGTGTCCACCAGATCCCTGCTGGTCCTTGCAATTGATGAGAAGCATACTCTACTTTCAGATGCTCCGTGACCCTCAGCAGATGAAATTTCTGCTCAATGGTATTCAGCCACTCATCGGCCTGCAGTGGTTCTTCAGCCACCTTGAAGATCGGAGGCTTCGTGTCCAGAAACTCCTTGAATATACTGTGCTAATTTGGCTCGGCCCCTGGTTGATGTGGGTGGCCACGAGCAGTGTTTTGTGCGATAAGGCGCAAAGCTTCCTCCATTGTCCTCTGGCTCCCCAGGAACTGGGTAAAGAATTCCTAAGCAGACGGCGGTGGTGGGGGTGGCAAGTCATCCTGGTTGCCATCCTGGCTGCCACCAGCTCCAGCACGGGTGCGCGTCATCTACGAAGTTGCAACAATAAGCGATTATTGGTTGATGCCAAGAGATTGCAGATGAATTAGGTACTCATGCCAAATTGAAATTACTAGAGAAATTCTCAAAATCATAATAAAAACAGAGGCATAACAATTCATTCTTGCAACAAGACATCACCAATTTGACCACTTATCGCGCTCATAACGCATGCAAATTTAAATCGTGATTACTGACAAAGAACTGGAATTGCATTGATGTTCATCCAAACGTGCGATTAATCAACATTACAGGATAGTCGGGTTACTAAGGCCAAATTCGAACTACAGGTCCATTACATGAATAAAGGTGATACATTAGACCTTCCACTAAGTACTAAGCGATCTAATCCTCATCATGATCACTATCAAGGTCAGACGCAGGATCATCTCCTTCCTCAGGTTCTACTTCTTCTTCAGTCTCCACTTCTTCTTCTTCTTCCTCGTACCCTTCTAGATCCATTTCTGCGGCTCTAGGTGGGACATAAGGGTGGAGCTGATTATTAAGCAGATGAACCTCTTCATGCAGATTATCGTTGTATTCTTCCGCATTGGCCAGCTGCTACCCTAGCTCAAATTGTCGAGCTCTTAGGACATCTTCCCTGGACCAAGCTGCATTCCGCTGGTGAGTTAACCGAGTCATCTCTTCAGTGAGCCTCTCAATCTCGGCATCGTGCTCCCTCTGAAGCTGATGTCAATCCTCGCGGGCATGACCAAGAGCACCAGACACACGTCTGAGGCTACCTTCTACTCCATCTAACACTCTCATCATTGCGAACATGGCGCTCATGGCAGGGTTATCACTGTTCTGCCCTTCTGCTGCACCAATCTCCAAGGGTCTTCCTCTTGCCTGCTACCATGAGTCAGTGGAGGGGTTGCCCCTCGGAAAGACTCCAACCAAAGTGGCTGCCAGCACCTGAGGAAAATGATCCATGATATCCCTCAGGATCCCAAAGGCTACCCTGCCAGCTACTTCTTCAGTAGTCCTGCCAGTTGACTCATAACACCAGCCTGTCCACTCAGAATCATCACCTTGGAGGTGAACAACGGCCTCTATAGTAACTAAGAGACCTTCTCCCAACTGCTCATTCACCCAGAAGTAGCGGAGTTCCATTCCATCAGGATAGCCTACATAGCTGAGCACTCTCCACAAGAGTGTAGGCATCCCAAACTCTCTAAGGAACGTGTGATGTTGACGGGTACGTGGAGCAAGCTGACGGCTGGGAGCTCTGCCTCTGGTGGACTTGCGAGCAGTCTGCTTGGTGCGTGCCATCTGCACCATTAACATGTACCCCTTGGAGAGACAATGCCATAATGGATAAGAGTTACATAACCGAGTAAGAATTTTATAAGGGGAGGAATAATGTAGTTATGTGAATGGTAATTATCATAATGCATGCTCGTTCCATACATCCTCACAAACTTAGGAAAAATTTGTTTCTAACGGTAGACACGGTGGCATACATACGTTCTCTCATAAATAGCGTAACTAGTCGAGCTACATGTTTCGTTGTTAGTGTACCTGCATAAAATTTCATTTCAGCCCTAAACCCATAATGAAATATGCAGAATGTAATTGTAAATACTTCCATATATGTATACCCATACATATACTTCCGTATCAATCTACCCGACAATAATTTAAACCCACAATTAAATACGTACCATATACACATGCAAGCATGCATACATAGCCGTACCAAAACTAACTCTTCCCGACCGCACTCTCACATCTTGCGGTCATACAATCATCATCTTACCTTGGCGTAGAGGCATTTGATCCATACATTACCACTCAAATGAATGGTATCCATACAATAGCATGCCGTATGGACGACGAAGTAAAAACCCCCATGTTAGTACTTAAATAGCCACCTAATAGTCCTTAATTTGGGCATAAGGAAAGTGATCATTGGCACACTTTATATTTCAAATACCTATTATATAACTATTAGTTGCTAGAGAAGGGTTTTTGGAAAACAAAAACTTTTGTTTTAAATACACTTGTGACAATTAACGTTGAATCTTGCTTTGATGCCAGCTATCACAGAACCGACCAATTTATAAGAATACAAGCACAATGGCAATCCGCAAGCCGTCGCACTGTCATACTTGAACCCATATAAACCCGGTAGTCCATCGAGTACCACGACGGGTCTCGATAAACGATTTACAACAACCAAGATCGTACAGGATTCAACATACATGCCACATATTACATAAAGTTCACAGATACTTTTCATCATCAGAGTACGAATAAAAGTTATTACAAACTGAGTTTGATAATAAAGCGGAAGCAAATAAGTTCGAAGATAAAGTTTCCAACATAGTTTGATATAGTGCCAAATAAGATCACGGTCCACAAAAGCAAGGATAGGAATTAATAAACAAGCCTGCCCAAGGCTTACTCCTCATCCACAGCGGGATAGAAGCAACTCTTGCAATACCCATGATACACAGTGCCATCTGCAACAATTGGAAAATAAACCCTGAGTACGAGAAGGTACTCAGCTAGACTTACCCGTCATGAACCAGAAATAAAATGACTCCAAGGATTATGCAAGGCTGTATAAGTGGATGTAACTCGACAACATTTTTGCGTAAAAGCAATTGAGTCATGGTACAGTTACAATTTCTTTATTAGGTTAAATATAACTATCCATTTCTAGATTAGCAACTATCCTGTGCCAAACATGTGGTATATCAGTTAGAAGCATACAATAGTAACCATAGTAGGTATTGTAATTCCATATTCCTCCGAACCATCATGTTTCATAACACAGTTGCTACGATGTTGGGACTAGCCAAGTTTCTCACTATCTGGGAGAGACGGCGATTCGAATCGATTTCAACCAGCTGGGAATTTATTCCTAACACAAACCTAGGTCTACCAGCCATGATAGCCTTAGGTCACCTTTGGTACAACTCAGGTACACATTTCGTGGGTCCATACCGTGCCGCACAATCTGGAACACCAGATGCCAGGATGCTTAGGCCAAGCCTGCCCTTGGGCTCAGTCTGATCGTTCCCCGGAAGGAGCGCACAACAGAACAGTTCCTGGCCTGAGTTGAATTACTCAGCTTCGCGGTCGGAATGAGTTATCCGGCCAGCTAAGTGAGAGGCATGCGTTCAATCTTGTCAGAAGCGCCAACAACGGTACGGTCCTTAATCGACACAGACTGGGATAAATCCACACCCAAGACCTCCATGTCTTGTTGCTTCTCTATCGACTTCCCGTCCGGTCTCGATTTACTTTTACCTCATGGTTCTGTTCCACGATAATAGATATAGCCAACCGTGCTCCAGTATCCACCTACATCTCGCAGGTGACAGGACATCACCCGACTTCTACCGGTCTAAGCATGGCTAAGCATATATTCGATCCTAGACCTATACTGGTTAAAGGGTTAATATCTGGACAAGGAATTTACATGCATCAAGTGGTTTCATTCAACTCTTATAACCTAATGCCTCAATCATAAGTACGTAAGTAAACATTTGTAAATTACTGGGAGACTTATAATGCTTCGGAGCTTGCCTCGCAGAAAGGAAGTAGGGCGGTGGTCAGGGCACTCCGGAAGCTCTTCAGGGTTTTGCTCCACGCCTTCGGGAGCTGCGGCTTGCGGATCCTCCTGCTGGTTCCCTTCCTCTGCTTCTTCGAATTCTAGCAACGTGATCTCTTCCTCCGATCCTAGATGCATGAGTATGGCATAAGTATTATGAATGCATATATGTTTAACACGTGCATCATGTTTATTGAGTAGGTGCATATCTCTTCTCGATTATTAATTAACTACTTCTACAATGCATCTACTATATCACAAAGCAACAGCAATTTATTTTACTCGTAACTAGAGTTCTACTAATCCGAATATAGTGATCCTAGACTTTCTGGAAAGCTTATCAAATTCTCTACAACTTTGTTATTAACCACTTTTACAGTACACATCATTTTCCACATGCAACTTATCAAACTCCAGAATCTGTCCGGAAACTATTCAATATGCAATACTAACAATACTTCTACTTAATGAAATCATTCAAAATTTGACAACATAGAATCTACCAACAGTTTAAGCATACCAAATACATTTAAGATGATATAATGGTGAAGTTCAAACTATTTATTTAAATGCCTTTATTATTTTATTTAGATATCTAGGTTAAATAATAAACATATATCAGATGTACTTCATAAATTCTCAAAACTTTACAGTGCCTTACTAATGCTATCAGAGGACTACTATAAAAATTTCATGTCATTTTACTAAGTAGAACATCTTATACAAAAATGACAAGGAAGCAAGGCTTGAAATAGCATAAATGGAAAACCCTATTGAAAAGTGTTAAGCAACAGATTTCCTATTTTTCTTAGCATCCATATGGTACTAGGATTACCTCCAACAAATTTCATGAATTTTGGACTCATAAATAATTTATAAAAATTCATGCAAGGATTAACTATTCATAAAAGAAAAATCTATAACTATAAATCTACACATGCACTGGTCCTCAAATTTTTACCAGAGCTCATATATGCTAAGACTAGCTTACCACAAAAATTTCATAAATTTTGGAGCATAGGAACTCTAGATATAAAATAAACAAATTTGAATGCATTCAAAAGCACATTTCAAATCCCTATTTAAATCTCCAAAAATTTCTACTGTACAAGTCAAGAACATATTTTTCCTAAATACTACACTTCCTAAGGAACACTCACAAATTTATTTCACAATTTTTGGAGCCAGGAAACTGAAGATACAAAAATAACAAAACACATGAAATTAGGATTTAAATCTAAAAAGAATGAACTTGCTTTCTCTTCTTCTGTCGCTGACCGGTGGGACCCGCCTGACAGGGGACCCCACATGCCAGTGAGCCACGAACAGAGCAGCGGCGCTGCTCGGCACTGCGCGGCTACGGCTCGTCGACGGCGAGCTTCGCCGGCGATGACATCTACGCTACATGACCCTCGTGACATAGCGCATCTATTGAGCCACTTGGCCGGCCCTATCGTCGACGGTAATGACGACGGCGGTGGCTATGGCGGCTCGGCGAGGCAGGACAACGGCGGCATGCCGGAGGAAGCTGCGGCGACTCGACCTAGAGCTCGGACGAGCACAACTGAGCTACGGGGAAGCTATCTAGCGCGCTAGCGTGGCCTGCAGTGGACGATGGCGACGTGGCCACGGCGACGGAGGTGGCGGCGGAGCTCCGGTGAGCTCACGTACGGCGCTGGCACTTACCGAGGGCTATCAGCGGGCACGGGAGGTGGCAGTGGGTTGCTGGGGTGGTGGTGGAGCTATGGCGGTGGCGGAGGAGTAGCGAGGACGGGCTATCATCGGCACTGACGCCGGTGGCCGCTACGGTGTCGAGGTGGCTCTACTGCGGGCGCTGCGAACGGCGAAGGAGAGCCAGGAAACTGAAAATGGGCGTGGGATGGCTCGGGCAGGCGCTGGCGGGGTTAAGGCCGCGTTCAGGCGTGTCATGGCCTGCGCGATCAGGGCGTTGGCGACGCGTGGCCGTCGCCGCGGACACGCGGCATTCGCGTTCTGGCGCCGGTCGGCCACCGAACGGCTTCGATTCAGTTCGTCAGTAACGAAATGTCGAGCCTGACGACGTGTTTTCACATTGAACAAACTCTTAATCCATGGACTTCTAGCCAAAACTTCCTAAACCAAATTTGTAGACCTATGTACTAGCTACAATCCTTGTTCAAAGCACTTGCTCTAATTCGCAACAGAAATGGAGTAAAATCATGCTCAAGGTCAGCTTGTCAGGCTGTCAGTGATCCAGGACTTAGAAAAATTCGTTAAGTGATGAAAGCTTGGTTTTGCTGGTTTTTGTCGGACCCATTCAAGCATGTTAGAAGCTAAATCAGTCAATGACCCAAAAATAAAAGTTGTTCCTTATGTCAAACACTACAACTTTGCTTTAGTGAACTTTTCCATGCAAGGTCTCTAACATCTAGTTCAACTTTGGTCAAACCTGCTACATTCAAATGATAATACATACCCAAAGCATGGCTTAATGACCAAATTAGCCCTAGCCCTAAATACCAAAGTTGTTCATGATGATATCCCAAGCATGTTTAAGCAATTTTCAAGGTCATTTAATCATTTCATGTAGTAGTCACACATAGGGCCATTTAAAGTAATCACATGAAACATGACTTAAAGGCTTGATTATGAAAAGTGACTTTCATGAACAATGCTCTAATTGCTAACCCAAGCATTGCCAAAAGATTTTTGGTGACTCATTTTAACCAAGTACATGTGTCCACTCATAATCATATGCATATACACATGGAGACATGAAATAACGAGAAAGGTTGCATATGATAATGAAACATGCGATAACAAGCAAATGTTGCAGATGTTCCAATCAAATGTTTCAATTGTAAATGCTTGTTTATGAATGCGTGATGATCATGCTCATGTTATGCAAGTCAAGTTATGCAAGGCTAACACCCGAGGTGTTACAATGCCTAGGCTCGATCAGGTTTCATCGTCGGAGGGTGCGCGCGAGCGTACCCAATGGGTATAGCCTTTGAGCCCCCGGGCGATCCTAGAGGGGTCGGTCGGGGGGTCCCTTCTGTCAGGAACCATTGATCCTGAGGCTTAACATACCCATATGTTAGGATCTCGCCAAGAGCCCCCATGCCCTTCGTGGCCTCACTTGGCCTAATTCATGATGGCGATGAAGGGTTGAATTCGATCTTCTAGTGACCAAACTAGCCATGACAGGGACGGTTTCTACTGACGGGAATGTGTTGCCCTATGTGGGGCCATTGCCCTTAATGTTATAGGGGCGCTTGGCTATTGGGGCCATGTGGTAGTGGTCTGACCCCTTCTTTGTTCCTATGTCGCTTAGGTTTGTGACCCAAGCGAGGGTTCGGCGAACTCATCTGGGATTTACCGACTTTATGCACAGGGACATGCTTCATTTTGGTTGGGACCTACCATGGGTCAGGTGATCGAGAGCGTCTGGGATCTAGCTTGGGCCCACCTGATCACCCGGCGCACCACGCCCTTCTGGGGGCTTCGATAGTAGGCCCTGATCCTCTCAGGATGGCCTTTTGGGGCTGACCTTCTGTAGCCATAGGTCGGGGCATGAGGAGCGTGCTGAGCTTAGGTGGGGGACCCTTGTTGGGTCCATCACTCAACGACTCCCAACCCAACACTGGGGTGTTGGTTGGTTTTTGGAGGTGCGCCACCCGAGCACCCATCGATTGGGGGGTCGAGTTGCTCTGTGTAGGGAGCTAGCACAGACCCCAAGGCCATCGTGGGACCTCCTTGTCAGCGATCATGGTAGCTTCTGGGCATGTCCTATCCACTGATGCTTTGTGCAGGGGTTTGATGGCGTCTGGGCTGTCGTGCCTGATGGAGGAGTTAAGGCATGCGCTCCCACACCACGTCTAGGAGATGGAACATTGGGCCATGTGGAGTAGATCTAGTGGAGGAGCCACGACACCTAGTACGCATGGATCCAGGTCATTGACGGCGGCCGGTGGGCCTCAGGGGAGTTGGATCCCCTTAAGTCTGGCAAGGAGGCGTGCACAAAGTGGGCGGCATGCTTGGTGGAAAGTGGAGCGGGGACTTGACTCATTGTCAATGCCCTCCTAACTCTACCTTTACTGCGTAGCCACCATCACGCAACCGCTCTAAGGTGTGTTTCGGGGATTGAAGGGACGCCTGGCTAGTACCCTGAGGCCTCTTTAGCCGTTGATGGCTTATAGGAGGGCCCAGAGATGCTCTGAGCGTGTCGACTGGGGCTATAAAGAGGGTCCCTGGGGACATGATGCCTTCTATCCCTCCTTTGGCTCCTTCTCTTCTTCGTCTTATATCTAATTCCTAGCGGCCATGGCGATGATGAAGTGCGACGCTTCCCTTCGAGTGAGCTTGGTTTCCTCCACCGAGCAATCTCTCCCATGAGGGTGGAAGGATTCCAACGAATGAGGGGTGACAACACGACACTAGATGTGTCAATCACGTTCCCCTCCCCTAGAAGGCGGAAGGATTTTAGCGACTCTCTAGAATCCTTCCTTCCTCCGATGGGGAAGGGGATACGCGACGCGTCGGTTGCTGCCCCCGTGTTGATGTAGTTAACAACTATTATAAACCATCAATATAACATACATAAGGGCATAAATATAATCACTAACGAAGGATTAGTGGTTTAAACTAATAAATTCCACAAGTTTTGGTGAATCTATTTTTTTTGTAGGGTTTATCCAGAAAACATCAAGGTGGACCAAGATGTCAAATTTAATTGCGCTTATCTGCAGCAAAACGAATACCAGAAGATTCTAGAAGACTTGAGAGTACTCCACACTGAAGCGGAGGGTGAGACACCGCCAGATGGGGCTGGTTGGCCCCACCTGTAGGCCGGCCAGCCCCTAGGGCTCACCTGTTAGCCCCCCATTGTTATGTCGGTTCTCCACCACCTGCTAGGTTGCCTCTACGTCGTCCTTTAAGTCGGTTTGATCCAAGGGCTGACGTTGGATGCTTTGGGCTATATATACTAGCCCCTACCATCGCCTGAGGCATATTGCATAAGTCACTTGAGAAGATAGAAACTATAACCATCCTCAGAGCTCCACTAGATTCTAGGGCATAGCTAGTTAGGCTAGGTCTAGAGGGAGGCAAGCAGGCTTCGCTTGGATTCCCAATCGTGTCAAGAGCGTGGTTTGGTATAATCTTTGTACCCCCTCTCTTTTATATGCTAGTTACAATTGTTATGACAATATTAATATTCATCTTATTTATGTTCTTTGTTATAATGGTCAATATCTACTTTGATTATATACCTAGTATAGCTAGTTTATCATTATGTTTATGCATAAGTTCATATAGCGCTCGCTCTGGTGTACACGGGGTGAGTGGTCGACATTGCGTGGTGCTTATACGTTGTTTACCTACCGATACACCCTATATTCTGGGTCATGTGGTAGATCACAAATGTGACACTCCCATTGAGTCCTTTGTAGTCCACTCCCCAAATATAGGTGCAAGTAGGGTCCGGTTACGAAGGAAGAACAAGCTCTATTCTTAATCTTCCTTAGTAATATCCCTTATGTGTAGGTATAAAGATAACCTTAGCCATGACTAGTAGGTGTAATTGAACTAATCAATGTATGCTTTGACTTGTAATTAAGAATGACTTAGGAATTATTCCTCTAATATTCAACCTGACCATGTTAATGCCATAGAATGGAGTACACTGAGTGATTTATCATTATTGATGATCAATACTTATCATATATATATCTTATTCTACGACTTACCCCAGTTATGAGTAGAATATTGGTTATGGTTTACTTCTCCATCAATAGTATAAGTTATTAATACATGTCCATACTAGACCTTCCCTATGGTAAAATAAATAAATAACGATACCTGGAATACTCTAGGGTAAAGTGCTACAATGTTATAATTATCTATGCGCTTGCGTATCTTTTTCATTCATATATTTATATATTCTTCCTAGTCACATAAATTAATAAAGAACTACTTAGTATTATTCTAGTAGTAATGTTATGTAGTACCAATAAGCATCTCTGGCATTATCACTAGGGATGACAACCTAGTAAAGTAATGTTAGGAGATATAGGTTTATAATACGTGGCTACTAAACAAGTGACAAGTTAATAAATACCAACAAGCATTTCTGGCGCCGTTGCCGTGGAAGGTAGCTAGGCAAAGGAAGTATTGATAAACTTATACTTATTAATGTGATCGAGGAAAACCATTGACCTTTGCTCAAACAGGCTTATCCTTGTTTTGTCTACTTGTGTATCTTATGCAAGGTTATGTATGATCGGTTTTGACCTTCCGACAAACTACGTTGAAGATCTAGAAGCATTAATCAGGAGGACTAAGGCTAAACTCAAGAATGTTTTAGCTTTAGTGTCAGAAGACAACTAGATAAGGTGAAGCTTAACACCTGAATTTGAAGCCATGGCTAATAGGACTCTCCATGAATTCTCTGCTCCAACTACGGCCAACATCCGTACTGGACCAACAATCAATGTCCAAGATAATGGATTCGAGCTCAAGCCAACCCTCATCAACATGGTGCAAGCAAGCTAGTTTTGTGGAAAGGCACGTGAAGATGCGAGTGCACATCTCCAACACTTCTTGGAGATTTGTATCACTTTCACCATCAAAGGAGTAACCCAAGATGCCATATTACTTCACCTCTTCCCATTCTCACTCTTGGGGAAGGCAAAGCAATGGTTCTACGCCAACAAAGACAGAAATACTACATGGGATAACTGCTCCACTGCCTTCCTAGCAAAGTTCTTTCCCATAGGAAAGACCAATGCTCTGCGTGGGAGAATTTCAAGCTTTCAGCAACAACATGATGAATCTGTCCCTGAGGCACGGGAATGCTTTCAAGATTACATTGCAGAATGTCCTCATCATGGGATGGAAAATTGGCTATTCATCATGGGTTGACCAACAGTACCCGTGAGACTATGGATGCTGCTGTTGGAGGTGCATTCCTGTCACTCGCCATACTAGCTACAACAGCTCTTGTGAAGAAGATGGCCTCCAACCAAGGTTGGAATGAAGAATGTCTTTAGATCCACAAGAGAGGTGGAGGTATGCATCAACTCAAGGAGGTAGACATGCTATCTACCAAGATGGACCTGCTGATGAAGAAGCTTGAAAATCGAGCCAATTAGAATCAAGAAGTCATGCACATTCAGGATTCTCGCATGACATGTGAAGAGTGTGGAAATACTAGGCATTCAGGGAACAGCTGTCCTAAAACCCAAGAGGATATGAACTTTGCCAACAACAGCAACTACTTTTGTCCTCAATAGAATGAAGGATGGAACCAGCAACAAAGATCGAACTACAAAGGTAATTACCAAGGTAACTATCAAGGTAATAATTTTAATAATTTCAATCAATCACCCTTGAGAGAATTAATTGCTGGCCAATCCAAACTTATGGAGGGATTATCTAGAAGGTAACTATCAATGATTAAATTCTAGAGAACATAAATAATAGAATGGATAGCTTTGCTTTTGCCATTAAGAACTAGCATAGCTTTAATAAAATGGTAGAATCACAAACAGCTCAGCTGGCAGCTGTTGTTCCTCCATCCAACAAAGGTAAGATTCTACGACAACCAAAAGATCTAGAAACTGCAAATCTTATTGATATTCACAATGCAGCATATTATTATATACAACCATCGACAGGAAGGTGGATAGACTATACCTTGCCTAATAAGAAGAGCGATCTAGGGAGATCTATCATCCCCATCGCCATTGGACCTCACATTTTTCAAGAAGCTATCTGTGACTTCGGAGCAAGTGTCAACATCTTGCCTAAGGTAATTTATGATCAAATTAATGGAGATACTTTGTTGTACACAAACATGCATTTGCAACTTGCTGATCAGTCACTCTATTACCCTAAGGGAGTTCTTGAAGATACCATTGTTCGAGTGGGACAATCATATGTTCCTGTAGACTTTGTGGTTTTGGAAACAGGTGGAGATGTAAGGGCACCCATTATTTTGTGCTAACCTTTCCTAAGCAATGCAAAAGCCATCATCTACGCGGACAGTGCCAAGATCTGCTTCACAATCAAGGATAGGAAAGGAGAAGTTTTCTTTCAAGAACTGCATCCTGCAATCTCCTGGACATCCACAGACGCCATACCTGCTCGAAGAGACAACAATGACCAAGAAGAAGAACAATAGGAGAAGGAGGAAGAACAAGGCCAGGCAGCCTCAAGAAGAATCAGTTAACATGATCAACACACTTTGATCAGAGTATGACCACCTCCTCGCTTCACCATTCCTTGCTAAAAAGGATGACCTAGGCATACCCACAATCGAGTGTACCATTGGAAAAAGAATTTTTCACAAGACCTTTTGCGACATTGGGTCAGGTGTCAATATAATGTCCAAGGTAACGTATGAATACTTATTCGGTGATGAACCTTTGTTCCCTACATATATGCAATTGCAGATGGCGGACCAATCAATCTGATTTCTAGAAGGAATAGCAAAAGATGTCATGGTAAGAATACATGATCAGTTTGCCCCTGCTGACTTCATGGTTCTAGACATGAGTGATGAAGAAGATGATACACCTATTATATTGGGAAGACTATTCCTCAACACAACCAACGCAATCATCTACGTCAGATCTGGACAAGTCCACTTCCAATTCCCTAGAGAAAAGGTACGTTGTTATTTCAATAGTTATACCACTTATGAACAGTCAAAGAAGACTCATTCTAGGAGGAGACATCGATCATCCCAACGCCAAAGAATCAACCTCCAAAGAATGAATGGAAACAAGATGAAGAACCTGAAGAAGTTGTGAAAGATGAACCTACTCCGCCTAAGTCAAGCCCATAGACCAAGCATGTATGGAAAGAGAAGGTGACATCACCATCAGAGACATTATCACAAGATGTGCAACCCATCTAGGTCTCCATCGTTGAGATCAGATGATGCACCAGAAGAGTGAAGAACTTTTCTCCAGCCAAGTCCTGTCAGGAGGACTTAAAAATCCAAACCCTGGCCATGAGGTAACATCGGTAGTTATCCATATTTACTTTTTAGTATTACATGAATTACTTTTCACTTTAGCATATTCATTTTTCTGCATTAGCATTGCATTTAGAAAAGGAAGATAAAAAGTTTCATGACTGCATTACATCATTGCATCATAAAGCCTAAGCCCCATGCGAAAAATTTTCTTGGTGTGTAAAAGCCCAAGGGAGTATTCATTGTGGTGGCATAAAATAATAATAATATATATCATGCATGCATATTTTCTTTCTGCATTATATAAATAAGAAAATCCAAAAAAAGCTACCCCCGATGGTGATGATCCCCATTGGGCCGGGCATCTTGAGCTTTAGGTAGGTGTAGTTGGGGCCAATGATGAATTTAGCGAAGCATGGCTAGCCCAGGAGGGCATGGTAGATGCTAGAGACATCGCCACCTCAAAGGTGAGAGGCTCCTTGCAGAAGTTGTCCGGCTAGTCGAAGGTGACATTGAGCCGGATACGCCCGAGGGGCATGGCTTCCTTCCCCATCATGATCCCATAGAACGACGCCTTGCTTGGTCATAGGTTGCTCCGTGGGATGTCCATCTTGTCTAGGGTGCTGGCGAGAGTATGTTGAGGCCTCTACCCCCATCCATCAACACCTTGGTGAGGCGTGTGGTGCCCACGATCGGGCTAACCATGAGCGGGTAGCGCCCTGGGTGTGGAACACGATCGAGGTGATCCTCTTGGTCAAAGGTGATGGCCGTCTAGGACCAATGGAGCCATGTCAGGGCAGCAAGGGTGTGGACGGTGTTCACCTCCTGCTCGGTGATGCGGCGCTACCGATGGGATTCATACGCCAGGGAGCCCCCGAAGATCATGAGACAACAATCAGCCTTAGGAAACTCGGTGTCATCCTCTAGGGTGGAGTCTACCAGCTTGCCAGCCTTAGGGGTAGGCTTTTGGGCCTTGCCCTATTGGCCGAGGGTGCCATGGATGTAGCCCCTGATGGTAGCACAGTCCGTTAGGAGGTGCTTTGCCTATCCCCTGTGGAAAGGGCAAGGGGCCTCGAGTGCTTTCTTGAAGTGCTTGGGGCATGTGCCATGCCCGTGGGGCTAAGGTCTGGCTGCATGATCGGCTGCAGCCACCATCTCCTCCCCACGGCGCTTCTGGTCCTTGTTCCTCTTATTGCTATGGCGCTAGGATGAAGTAGGGTCATCGGTGCTGTCTCCACCACTAAGGTGGCTGGCGGTCTTGGCCTTGCCACTGAAGTTGGCCTAGACAACCTCCTCACCTATGGCATAGTGGGTGGCCACATCTAGGAGCTCCCGCATCATGTGCGAGGTATCGTGGCCAAGCACGTGGATGAGAGCCTCGCAGGTCGTGTCATAGATGAAGGCATTGATTACATCGGTATCGGTGATGTTGGGGATCTCGTTGTGCTTCTTGGAGAAGCGCTGGATGTACTCCTAGAGGGTCTCATTGACCCTCTACCTATAGTTGCGGAGGTCCCATGAGTTCCCAGGCTAGGTTTATGTACCCTAGAGGTGCCCGATGAAGAAAGAGCAGAGGTGTCCCTAGCAACGGATGCTGTTGGGATCGAGTTGCTCAAGCCAAGCCCTAGTTGAGCTTGATAGGAGCATGGGAAGTTATTGGATGGCAAAATCATCATTGGATCCTTCAACCCTCATGACAAAGGCGGTAGTCCTCGAGCCAATGGTCTAGGTTGGTCTCGCCGTCGTACTTGGAGATGTGTGTTGGAGGCCAGAATCACATGGGGTAGGGGTCGCTCGGATCACCACCTCAAACACCTAGGGGGCAAAGTGATCTATGTTGGTGCCCTTGCCCCTCTGCTCAAGGGTGCAGGACTGCGCCTAGGCATGGTGCCTAGCCTCTATGGTGTCATGGTTGTCACGGTCATCGCTGACCCGATAGTGCGCGGGAGGACATCGAGGGGAAGGCTCGTGCCTTTGCTCGTATCAAGGCTTGGTGTCCCTGGTACACGGATAGCAAGAGTTGCTATCGGAGGAGTTGCTGCTGCTCGCATCCATAGATAGGACATGCACATCGGAGCTATCCTCATTGGTAGTGGTCATCAGCTGGGACAACCTAGAAAGCGCAGTGCGACGTCGGGAGATAGAACTCTTGGCCTGCTGCTCGAGGGCGACACAGAGAAGCCACTTCACCTCATGCAGGTGCTCGTTGGTCTACGGGTCTAGCGTGTTAGAGATGTCATCCAGCTGGCAGGCAGTGGCCACCATGTTGTAGGCACTCAGGGGAAGCATAGGGTGCTAGGAGCCCCTATGTGGGCATCATCGTCGTTGTCAGGGGGCTGTGCAACCTATTGCCGTGCAAAGTCTAGCCTTTGGCGCTCGAGCTCTACCTTGGTGGCCTCTAGGTCCACCTGCTGAGCCCATAGGCGATCCTCCTTCTCCTAAAGGTAGATCGCACGGCTACAGGGACTCTAGTATGGCAGCGTGATCTCGGGTGCCTCCTTAGGTAGAACCTCGCCATCAATGTGGTAGCACATGCATGTCGGGGCGTAGTAGTTGATGTCGTCGGAGTCATACTCTGGGTTGTTCCCCGAGAGGATCTTGAGGAAGGTGCACAGTGAAGGGACGTTTGCCCTCGCAACACTAGAGAGGATGGTGCTTCTTGGCATGTCGTGGCTGATGAGGTGCTCCAACTCCAGCTGGAAGGATGCAGCCTCATTCTAAATCTCGAAGGGTAGGTCTAGGAGGTAGAACCAGAAGCAGTCAGGTGGTGGGAGCACCTCACTGGTGGTGATCTAGTGGTGGACGTTGGCCAGCATGTAGAACATCTGGCACCAGCCTAACATGGTGGGGCTCGGACCCAGACCATGCCAGATTTATCAGGCCAGGACTTTAAGATTCGCTCCTAGAAGTCCTAGTAGAGGAGACAACGTCGAGAGCTCGTTGCTCAATGGCTTGGCCCCATTGAGCGGATGAAGCTCGCTGTAGCAGTTAGTGACGTAGGCCAGGCTCCCGAAGTTGAGGACCTAGCCTAGGGCCAATGCACCAGCTATGATGAAGAACTCACTAGGGAAGCGAATGCCACTGTCTAGGGCGGCACCGCTCACTCCGGTGACAAGGGAGTGGCTCTAGCCACCGTAGAGCCTGAATCACACTTGACGCTACCCCCTACCTGGTGCGCCAGCTATCACGGGGTTAGAACCGCGACAAGCATAGTTGTTCAAGTTAGTGTTATAGTATGGGTCTTTGGTGGCTTGGGTGGACTCAAGAACATAAGAATCATAGAGAGGACACAATGGTTTGTCCTAGTTTGGGCCAATCAATGCCCTACGTCCATCAGTTGATGATCCTTATACTCAATAGCACCCAAAATCGGGGGTTACAACAGAGTGTAAAGGGAGATTTGGTAGGGGGTTAGCTTGGTGATAATCCTAAGGTTGCCTCACCGCCGGTGGCGCCTTCCCCTCATCGGAGAGGAGGAAGACAATGGTATACGGTGGATGCGCTCTCAGTGCCCCTCTCTGGGTTGCTCTGCTCTAGGTGCTGAGCAGGAGCGGATGGAACGAGGAATGGAATGATCTATCTTGGATCCTCCTCCCTTATATAATGAGATAGGTCGGGTACATGGCAGTTTGGTGAGATGAGTCTATAGTCTACATGTGCTAGAGTCATGGAGGGTCTTGCAGCGGTGCTCTATGGACCATGGCGGTGTCATAGAGTCGAAGAAGCCTTGGGCGTCGTTCAGCTACTCTATTTTAACACTGTGCGTGTTAGGCTGTGTTGACTTGGACCGGCCTCCCCCAGGTGGACATTCTAGAGTCTTCTTGGTGGGAAAGAAGGTTGGATCTAGGGGCTAACATGCGGGCCTAGGAGCCGCCTAGCCCCTAGAGGCCAAAGAAAGCTTGTCTTCTTGTGTCACACCCTATGCATGACTCTATCGTGGGAGTGGCAGGCAAGGCCACACCTAGAGCGTGGTGTCTAGGAGCCCCTGAGCCTCAATGTCTTAGGGCTTGTCTTCTTGTGCTCGGTCCTTAGCTAGCGTCACAAGCTAGGTAGGAGCCAAGGCCCAAGCTCGAGCATGTCGTCGATTGGGAGCCTGAGGCCTGGGCGAGCCCCCAAGCCCTAAGCGGGGGCTATGCCATGCCCAGGCTCAATTAGGTTTCTTTATCAGAGGGTACACGCAAGCGTACCTAATGGGTATAGCCCCTGAGCCCTAGGTGATCCTAGAGGGGTCGGTCGGGGGATCCCTTTGGTCAGGAACCATTGATCATGAGGCTTAACATACCCATATGTTAGGATCTCATCAACTGTCTTGCTGCTTGTGGAGCTGATGGCCACGATCTCGAGCTCTGGGGTCATCGCTTTCATTGTCTTAGATAGTCTCTAAAGTCAAGGGCGCTGTTGTGGATCCCATCCCATAGTGGGTGGAGTCATACACCTGTCTCGTTGGGCCATATTTGGATGGTGGGTCACCATACTGGCCATCACCGCTTGGCCGTGTTGTCTTGTCTACACTGCATGGCTTAGGGATGGCGTCTAACCGGGTTGAGGGGAATGTTGTCCCCTTGGTCCTTGCGGGGTCAGTGTGGTATGCCCGCTCTTGTCAAAGCAGGCGCGCTTGGTGGGGCTCAATCTCTCCCTGATCCTCTTGGGGGTCAGGGTGGAGGAGAGGTCATGAGGAGTTGCGCTACATGCGGTGAAGGCAGAGGGAAGAGGTCGTGGCCAACCCTTGCCTTAGTGTTTGCCCTAAGTCCACATAGCTTAGCTGGGCCTCGATCGTTTGGGCTTATACTAGCTGGTGTACCGTGGGCCACCCGAGCGGCTAACTAATCAGTGTCTTGAGGTACCTAGGGTGTCATAACCCCGACAATAGCCCCCGAGTGTTTTTGTGATCATGAAGTGATCGTGAAAGCACTGATATTTGCGTGTGTTGAATGCAGGTCTGTAGTCATGGCTGGCCCAAGCTTCAGCACTCGACCCCTTGCAGGCTAGTGCATTCAATGCGGTAGGTGGCTATTACATCCCGTGCCACCAGAATGCCGTGATAGTGTGGTATGCGACTGCTGAGCCTAGCTGTGTCAGTGTGCTGTGTATTGGGGCATGTGATCCAGGTGGGGCCATGTGGTCTCATCGACACTATATCGGCTCTGCCTTTGGGAAGATCTCGATTACCCTAACCTCACATGGGCATCTAACATTGGCAGTGACCTCCCATAGTTCGCCATGTGACATGGGTCTCAGGATGCTCAGTCCGCCCTTAGGCTTATAAATAAGGGCCTTCCCATCATTTGAACCTCTTTTGACCATGTCTATGACTTGCTTTTAGCCTTTTTGAAAGGCTAAGCGAGGACAAGAGAGAGAGAGTTCCTTAGGGGATAGTGAGGTTCTAACCATGCAACCCGCTAGGGGTCGCCTATGGTGGATGGAAGCCGGCATTGCCCCTTCCAACAACTGGTGCTAGAAGGAGATTTGCGATCAGGGAAGGATATGCTCATGGTGCACACGCACTATGGAGATCAGGCAACCCCATCTTGGGCAAGATGGTTTTCCCCTGACTCCATGGCTCTCTGCCCTTGCCTTGATGGTGCTTGTGAAAGCCCACAGGTGCCCATTGAGGCGTCCTTGAGCTGGTGCAACCTCCATGTCTCTCCCTATGCTCTTGTGCCCTGAGAGTTGTGTTGCTAGGCGAAGGCTAGTGATGAGATCCTAACATAAGGGTATGTTAAACCTCAGGATCAATGGTTCCCGACCGAAGGTACCCAGCCAAGCCTAGGCATGGCGTGGCCCCCGCCCAAGGCTCGGGGGCTCGCCCAAGCCTCAGGATCCCAATCAACGACGCGCTCAAGCTCGGCCCTTGGCTCCAGCCCAGACTTACGACTCCAACCAAGGGTCAGGTGCAAGAAGACAAGCCTTGAGCCATCGAGGCTCAAGGGCTCCCAAGCGCTGCACTCCGGGCATGACCTTGCTGGTCACTCTTGCGATAGGGTCACGCATGGGGCATGACACAAGAGGACAAGTCCCCTCAGCCTCTAGTGGTTGGGTGGCTCCCGGGCCTACACGTCAACCCCTAGAGCCGACCTCCTTCACCACCAAGAAGACTCCAGAAGGTCCACCTAGCAGAGGCCAGTCCATGCCGACACAGCCTGACACATAGAGTGTCAGAACAAAGCAGTCGGATGATGCCCAAGGCTTCTTTGGCTCTACGACATCACCACGGTCCATAGAGCGCCACTGCAAGACCCTTCTGGACTCCGGCGCACGTAGACCATAGACACCACTCCCCGACCGCCATGTACCTGTTGGCGGTCACTAACGATCGAATCCGACCACCAAATAAAGTCCAAAATAGGAGAAATAAACATTTTTTTGACACATATACCTTTACTATTGACATAGTTCCACTTGTATTAGAGAAAACATGTTTTGGAGGACACACATTCGAATACACGTGGAAAACCAAGCAAAAGGTGCAAAACAAAAAGTGTAGAGCAGAAATGCGCAACGAGAGAAATGGAGAAGCCCACTTTCATGCAACAACCTAGGCCGAGCACCACTAGGGGAAGGGTCCAGGCCCACCTAGGAGCTGACCACACAAAGACAGTCCTAAGGCAGGATCACCAGGGTGCGGGTGCACCCCGCCGCCGCCTCTTGGGCCCATGCTCCTCCGGCGGTTGCATGCCTCCATGCATAGGCGGGTTTGGCCGATTTCCTATTTTGTTGGTGCCAAATTGAGCACACTCCACTATAAAAGAAGGGGTGGAGCTCTCCATCAAGACACACCATTTGGAGCTACACACCTCACCTCTCTACTTGTACTCTCTTTTAGTTTTAGAAGTAGTATTGTGAGCTTGCAAAGCTATCAAGGAGGGCTTGGCTCCTTGAAAGAAGAGGGAAATCATGGTATGAATACTATGAAGAGTTCTTCCAAAGTCTTGCTCTCTTACCATTTATATAGTAGTGCAATTGAACTAGAGTATAGTTGTCTTGTTATAATCATGATATATGAACTAGCATATAGTTTGTGTGTTATGATCTTAACATGTTGAACTTTATGCTTAATCATTCATATGACTTGTATGGGTAGAAGTAGAGCTAGGGTTGAGGTGACGGTTCATCATTCCTTCAGGTTTCCCCATATTCTTGCTTGTCGATCCATAGGGTTGGAGTCCTGGGGGGATATGGGTAATTTCCTTGTACACGGGTGTGGTGCTCAGGTGCATGGGAACCTTTGGATATTACGGTGCCCTCGTTTGAGGGGTAGGCGGTAGGTGGTGATAGCCCTGTCCGTCCCTTGTAATCCCCCACGTTCGGGTACTATGTAGGAGTCTTAAAGTATTCCATGCGCTGGCAGACCAGTTCCCGAAGATCTCCCCATTCAACTCACACTTAGTTCTAACTCTAGTCATATAACTTGTATGATCATTAACTGTTCTTTGCACGGCTATATTTGAACATGCCGGCTCCGCGTAGGAACATTTTTTTATTCTTTATTTTCCTTTTATCCTTGAGGTTGGCCCAGATGTGTGTCCACTATCCTTAAAATACCATTTTACCCATGTCATGAACTATTTGTCCACTATGCAAATTTGTAATCTTGTTCATGCTCATGCTAGACTGTTTACACATTGCCCTCCTTTGGGAGAATATAAATAACGATAGCCTGAATACTTCTGGGTGAAACACTACAATGATAGATCCGTGTGCTTACGGATATTTTCTATAATTGTTAAGAACTATTGTAGTTGTTGTTTCTTGGTGGCATCACTAAGGTTAACTCAATCTTAGTGATGGTGCTAAGAAATACCAACAGGCATTTCTGGTGCCGTTGCCAGGGAGGGCATAGGTGAAAAGAATCTAGTAGGACATGATCATGAGCACATGCATGTAATGGCAGCCATAGTTTATGCAGTCTAATTTTGCTTGTTTTCTCCCTGTTGTGGATGAAAACAGGATAGTGTTTGAGTGGTTTTGATCTGACGAACAACTACACCATTAATCCAGAGGCACTCCTAAGGAAGAGACGGTCTCGTATCGCTTCTTCTTCTACTACTCCACCAGCAGTTGAGTCAGTCATGCCCGTACCATCTGCTACTACCGCTATGGCCAAGTCACACCACAACTACTCCACCCCCGCTATTGCCAACATGCCTGTTGGGCCCGCTATCAACATGGGTACCAGAAACTTTGAGCTACGCACTGCCTTAATCACGATGGTACAGGCAAACTAGTTATGTGGTTTGCCAAGCGAGGACACAAGTGCACACTTGCAACACTTCCTAGAGCTATCCGACACCATCGTCATCAAAGACGTCGCACCAGCTAGCATAAGGCTCTGTTTATTTCCCTTCTTGCTCATGGGGAAGGCGAAACAGTGGTTTTATAAGGAAAAGGAAGCTGTCAGTATGTGGGACAAATGTTCCACGACGTTCCTCGTGAATTTTTCCCCATGGGCAAAACCAATGCCCTGAGGGTGAAAATTTCAAATTTCCAGCAGACTTCAATGGAGTCCATCCCCGAGGCGTGGGAGAGGCTATAGGATTACATCCAGGCCTGCCCACACCATGGAATGGAGAATTGGCTTGTGCTCCAAAACTTCTACGAGGGGCTTACGCCCATGTCGAAGGGCACATAGATGCCACTGCTGGAGGATTGTTTCTCTCCCTCACCATCAACAATGCCACAACTCTCATCGAGAAGATGGAGGCCAATCAGAGCTGGAGGGAGGAACAAAAACAACAAAAAAGCATGCATACCATGAAGGAGGCAGATATGATTGCCACAAAAATAGATTTATTACTATCAAGACTGAATGAAAGGGCCCACAAGAAGGAACTATGAAGGCCACTATTTAGGACATGGACTCGCAAATGACTTGGGAAGTCTGTGGTGAGGTCGAACATTCAGGGAACAACTACCCCGAGACCCATGAAGACGCCGCATACATCAACAACAGGTTCTGACAAGGTAAAAACAACGGGTGGAACAATCAACCTCGCCTGTAAGGAGGTAATAATAATTTCAATTAAAATCAACCCTCCTTGAAAGACCTAGTTTTAGGTCAAGCAAGAATTAATGAAAATATTACTAAAAAGCTTATGTATAATGATAAAATGATTGAAAATATTAATTCAAAACTTGAAAATTTATCCTCCTCTGTGAAAACTTGATTAAGTTTTAATAAAATGATCAAAACTCAAATAGCTCAAATAGCTGCCTCTATACTTGTCAACCATTCGGGGAAAATCCCAAGACAACCCGAGAATTCCCTCGAATTTGTTCATGCAGCTGCAAAGCAATGAAGGAGAAGTCTTGCCAATGGACTATAAATGTCGAGCCCTTGCCGAAGGTAAATCGGTAGTTATCTTTTAAAATTCAAAAAAAAAATTTAAAAATTTAAAAATACAAAATTCAAAATTTGCTTTAAAATAAACTTTTCAAAAAAATAAAGTAAAAATCATTTTTTGATAGTATAGCTTTTTTTGTTATTATTTATAGTTTTAAAAATATTTATAAAATTTCAAAATATAATAAAAGTTTTTTGGAAAATCAATTTCGGGAGCAAAGTTTTGAAACCAAGGGAAGCACCAACGGCTCTATTTTGAAAACGACTGTTGGGAGCTATTGGCCAAAGGGGGGCCGAGCGGGCCCACCTTTGGTGCGGGTGCAATAGGGGTGCGACTGCACCCTGCCTGGCACCGCTCGGCTACTGCTGCTCCAACGGCTAGGAGCCATTGCTCCTACCCCCTCTCGGCCGGTGCCTGGTGCTATAAATCTCGAGAGCTCGGGTGTGAGCCCTCACTCACTGTCCACTCTCTATTTTCACACTCTCTCGCTATGTCTTGCTCCACCACTTGCAAAAATATTTTCCACAAAGCTCAAGAACAAGGAAACTCTACAGAAAATTCCTAAGCTCATCACCACCAAGCCAAGCTCGTGGGTTGTTTGATTTGTTTTCACTAACGTAACCCCATTTGCGAGTTTTGTTGTTGTATTTTTCTCCATGGGCAAATTCGAGAGGAAGCTCGCCGGCGCTTTCAAGAAAGCCGTGGGAGCGAGCTCGAGTCGCTCCCATAGAAGTTCAAGCACACGCTATACCGAGCCCGAAGAGAGCCCGATGCATGAAGAAGAAGAAACCGAGCCAACGGAAGAGCAAGAAGAAGAGCAAAAACAACCGATGGAACAGGACGACGATGATCCACACCTTGATTTGGAGGGAGACCAGGAGATGCAAGCGTACAACCTCATCAAGAACCGCAAGTTCATCCACACAATGGCATACCATCCTGACCTCCTTAGAAAGATAGGTATGGACTCTGAGTTTGCCATAATTTGGAAAGCCATCGGATGGGAGAACGTCGCTCCCGTTGACAAGCTTGGTTCTCGCCTCTTAACAATTCAATTCTTATGCTCTTTGCAAGAAGTTGAGGGTGGGATTAGTTTCTGTCTTTTTGAGAAAGAATACTATCTTACATAGAGAAATCTCAGCTCTCACTTAGGATTTAGTGCAAAATGCTCAATTGACTTGGATCATGCTCTTAGAGGTTTTAATCATCATGAATTTTGGAGAATGATTTCTAGTCAAAACGTAGTTGGCAAGTTTCAATCTCGAAATATGAATATTCATCATCCTACTTTAAGGTTCATGCATCGATGGATTGCCATGACTTTGTTTGCTAGGCAAGACATAAGATTTGTTTATCATGCCGAATTGCAAATTCTCTATGCCATGCTTAAAAAGATTAAAATTGCTCCTGTGAAAGAAATGTTTAAACATTGGTTAGAAACATTCAAGGCTTCTACATCTATCTCTTGTACATCCCTTGTGACTCATATTGCCACTAATATTAGTGCGGTGGATGGACAAGATGTGACACACATCACTACTCCACGCATTGATATTGATGAGCACTACTTGATGCAAGGGCAACATTTGAAATATGATGATGCAAGAAACCTTGTATTTTTCTTTCCGGGGTATACAAATGAGATTCCGCTCCCTAACCTAGGATTCTCTTTGTATAAATCCTCTTCACTCACCTTCACTCTTGTCGAACAAGAGGAAGCACGCAGGAGTTCTGTTTCTCACAGGGGAACAAGGAGAAGGGCTAGAAACAAAGCTGGCAGCTCTCAACAACCACCACCAACACCGACACCGCTCGTGCCTCAAGCGTACCATGCGGAGTGGTTCCTAGCCATGCAGATGCCTAGGTTCACCCCTAGGTATCTGCTGGGCTGGGGACACACCCCGCAACCACACAAGGTCGGTGGATTAGGATGGCATGAGGCTGATGAAACGGCATGGGCGCATCATTCGTCTGACTTCGTGGGGCTACCACCACCTATCCATCTACGACAGTCTACTTTGGACCGTCAGGAGTTGGACGACATCAACACTCGCCTCAAAGGATTGGAAATCCGCACAGGTGAAATTCAAAATACACTTAACACTCACGTGCAGGATATGAGACAGTGGCACCTACAACAGTAGCTACAGTTGTGGACATGAATGCGCTGCTGAGACAACAACAGGAAGCACAGACGGCCTACTGGCGGTCCATGGGATACAATCCCAGACCATAGATCTAGAGCTAGCTTTTGGGAGGACCCCCATAGACCTTATATCTTTTTCGTATTTTTAATTTTTGCCTTTATTTTCTATATTTATTTATTTATTTATTAGCATATAAAAAAATCTGAAAAAAATAAAATATCAAAAAATAAAATATGATAAAAATACCAAAAAAATGAATTCCACTCTCATATGTGTTTTTAGGAATGTTTAGTTTCTCCCATGTTGAAATGATAAAAAGTTGCTCTGTCTATAATTTATCTACGCCTAGGCTGTAACTTAGTATTCCCCAAGATTTAAGTTTGTTGGCTAAAAATGTCTCATCCTAAAACTTGAAAACTTGTGGGTTGCAAATGCATGCTCCTTTTCTAAGTTGTTGCGAATTATGATATGGTACAAATAGAATTTACTAGACTTTGTTCTAAGAGAAACTTGACATCCGAAGTTTTCATTTTTTTTTAAAAAATGCAAAAATCCAAAGTTTCTCAATGATTATGAAAACCTACCAAGGCCATATGACATGATATTCAAATTCAAACCGTAGTCATATGCTACTTGTTTGAGCATTGAGCTTTGTCAAATTGTTGTGACCCTAATTGAGATTCTCGTCATGCACCCATGATCAAGACTCTCGTACACCCACAAATAAACTGCTTACTCTTACATTGAGAGTTACGCAAAAACATGCATTTTCCATCCACCAAATAAATTACTCCATTTATCATGAGTCTCTCTCTCTCAAAAACTTTTATATGCCAAAAAGAATAGTATGGGCTATGCTAAAAAAGAGAAGAGAAAAGAAAAAAATATTCATGCCAAAAGCCATGAGAGAAAAAATGCATGAAGAAAAGAAAAAAAAGAAAGAAATAAAGATAGCCCATACTTTCAAATAAAGGCATTCATCCAAAAAGAGAGAGTCATGATTCAGGGAGTACCAAAAAAATATTTAGAATTAGCAAGTTATAAAAATTCCACACACTTGCATGTCTTGATCAAAGTGTTTGACTTGCATCTACTTGAGGTCTGGTTTTTGACTTAGCAAAATATGTGATGCAAGTATGCCCCACTTTCATACGTACCCAAAACTCCACTAAAAATCCTTTAGTGGTAGGTTTTGAAAAAAGGGCAAAATATCAAATGCCTTGGTGAGGTTTCATACACATTGAGCGATCGAGAGAATCATTTGAGGAACTTATATTTATTTTGCAAAACTTATAAAACCTCTAGATAGATTGTTAATCGAGGAATGAATGATTGGTGATTCTGTTATAACCTTTCTATCTTGCAACCACCCAAGAACTTGGAAAAGCTATACGCCCCACAGGGATCAAGGTAAAGGGTGGATAAAAATGCCTACTTATTTAAATTGCAGAAGAATACTTTGTTATAGGCATGACACTTGTGAATTCTATTCGGGATAGTAGCAACTCCTGATCAACAACCAAGTACTTAGCTATATGCACGGGATGAGCAAAGGTTAAGCTTAAGGGATTTGTTGGCGGTCACTAACGATCGAATCTGACCACCAAATAAAGTCCAAAATAGGAGAAATAAACAATCTTTTGACACATATATCTTTACTGTTGACATAGTTCCACTTGTATAGGAGAAAACATGTTTTGCAGGACACGCATTCCAATGCAAGTGGAAAACCAAGCAAAAGGCACAAAACAGAAAGCGTAAAGTAGAAATGTGCAATGAGAGAAATGGAGAAGCCCACCTTCATGCAACAACCTAGGCCGAGCACCACCGGGGGAAGGGTCCAGGCCCACCCAGGAACTTACCACGCAAAGGTGTTCATGACACGGGCCCACCAGGGTGTGGGCGCACCTTGGGTGCGGCCGCAACCCACCTCCGCCTCTCGGGCCCACGCTCCTCTAGTGGTTGCATGCCTTCATGCATAAGCAGTTTTGGCCAGTTTCCTATTTTGTTGGTGCCAAACCGACCACACTCCACTATAAATGAAGGGGTAGAGCTCTCCTTCAAGACACACCATTTGGCACTACACACCTCACCTCTCTACTTGTACTCTCTTTTAGTTTTAGTAGTAGTATTGTGAGCTAGCAAAGCTATCAAGGAGGGCTTGGCTCCTTGGAAGAAGAGGGAAATCTTGGTATGAATACTATGAAGAGTTCTTCTAGAGTCTTGCTCTCTTATCATTTATATAGTAGTGCATATGAACTAGAGTATAGTTGTCTTGTAATAATCATGAAATATGAACTAGCATATAGTTTGTGTATTATGATCTTAACATGTTCAACTTTATGCATAATCATTCATATGACATGTATGGGTAGAGGTAGAGCTAGGGTTGAGGTGACGGTTCGACATTCCATTGGGTTTGCCCATATTCAAGCTTGTCGAGCCATAGGGTCGAAGTCCTAGGGGGATATGGGTAGTTTCCTTGTACACGGTCATGGTGATTACGTGCATGGGAACCTTCGGATATGACAGTGTCCCCTGGTTGAGAGGTAGGCGGTAGGTGGTGACAGCCCTGTCTATCCCTTGTAATCCCCCATGTTCGGGTACTGTGTAGCAGTCTTAAAGTCTCTAAGGCGCTAGCAGGCTAGTTTTCGAAGATCTTTCCATTCATCTCACACTTAGTTCTAACTCTAGTCATATAACTTATATGATCATTAACTGTTGTTTGCATGGCTATATTTGAACATGCCGACTCCGCGTTGGAACATTATTTTATTCTTTGTTTTCCTTTTGTCCTTGAGGTTGGCCTAGATGTGTCCACTATCCTTAAAATACCATTTTTACCCCTGTCATGAACTACTGGTCCACTATGCAAGTATGTAATCTTGTTCATGCTCATGCTAGACTCTTTACACCTTACCCTCCTTTGGGAAAATATAAATAACGATACCCTGAATACTTCTGAGTGAATTGCTACAATGATAGATCCGTGCGCTTGTGGATATTTTCTATAATCTTTAAGAAATATCATAGTTAGTGTTTCTTGGCAGCATCGCTAAAGTTATCTCAATCTTAGTGATGGTGCTAAGAAATATCAACAATCATTTCTGGCGCCGTTGCCGAGGATGGACTTAAAACCTCCACACTTGGTGATTGAGCTAAGAAATGCCAACAATACCAGACCTATCTCAGTATATAAGGGATAAGGTCAAACCTTAGGGGGAGAGGATCCAAGGGATAGATCATTCCATTCCTCATCCGATCCGCCTCTGCTTAGCACCGAGGGTAGAGACACCATAGAGAGGGGCACCGAGAGCTCCTCCATCGCATCCCGTCGTCTTCCTCCTCTCTGATGAGGGGAAGACTCCATCGGCAGTGAGACAACCTTAGGATTAGCATTAAGCTAACCCCTACCAAATCTCTTTACACTCTGTTGTAACCCCCTGATTTTGGGTGCACTTGAGTATAAGGATCATCAGCTGCTAGACGTAGGGCACAAATTGGCTCGAACCAAGATAAACCATTGCGTCCCCTCTATGATTCTTGTGTTCTTGAGTCCACCCGAGCCACAAGAGACATGTACTCTGACACTGACTTGAACAACAATGCTTGCCACATTTCTAACCCTGTGACAGCTGGCGCACCAGGTAGGGGGTAGCGTCAAGTGCCATTTAGGCTCTATGGTGGCTAGAGCCACCCACCTCGTCGCCAGGGTGTCCGCTTCCCTGGCGAGTTCTTCATCACAGCCAGCACCTTTGCTTCGGGCTAGGTCCTCAACTTTGTGAACCTAGCCTACGTCAATGACTGCTACGACGAGCTTCGTTCACTTGACAGGGCTGCGCCGGCAGGCAACAAGATCCCGGCGCTGCCCCTGCCACCACAATGCAAGGGGATAGATCCCTGGACATGCCCATGCTAGATCTAGTTCAGATCTGGCATCAAATATGGGTGGTGCAGGATTTGCCCCATGCTTAGATTTGAGTCACCCCCATGGCAGAAGGGGTTTTCATTCGACGCCCCGACCCACGAGAGCGTTTGATGCCCTAGCTATCGGGTGGCAGCCACCAATGACCTAGAGGATGTGGTGTTGTCGTTGTGGGGCCACAGGTGGTTTCCTTCCCCACCCTCGAGAGGGCTAACCATAGGTGGGCCTAACTCCAACGCAACGTGGGTATGTCCTGTGATCTTCGGAGGGGGGCCTGCTCCCGACACCCGCGGCCAACGCTAGCCGTCCTGCAGGAGGTCAACATGGCATGTGTGGCCCTACATCAGTGCCTCAGTTGGTCAAAGGTACCAATCACCTTTGGCCTACACTACTGTCCCTGCCATGTGCCCAGTCTGGGCCACTTCCCGCTCGTCGTTGGCCCCATCATCAGATGAGCCCACCTCATGAAGGTGCTGATGGACGGCGGGACTGGCCTCAACATCCTCTATGCCAACATGCTGGATCGCATGGGGACACCGAGGGAGAGCCTCCGCCATGGCAGGGCTCCCTTCTACGGGATCATACCTGGGGTCCAAGCCACCCCCCTCAGAAGCATCCATCTCCCCGTCACATTTGGGGATCCTACTAACTTCCAAAAAGAGCTCCTTGACTTCAAGGTGGTCGACTTCTCCATCCCATACCATGCCTTGCTGGCGTGGCCATGCTATGCGAAGTTCATGGCCATCCCACACTACGGCTGCTTGAAGCTCAAGACGCCTGGCCCGCGTGGAGTCATCACCATGGCGACGTCCACAACCGAGGCCTACCTCGATGAGTAGGTGGGCACTACCCTTGCCACCGCTGATCTTGACTAGATCCAATGCCTCCCATAGAAAGGGCCCCCACACAGCACTAAGGGGAGCCCTGCGATAGCATTCTGAACGGCTAATGACACCAAGACAGTCTGGGCCTACCCCCATGACCCTAAGAAGCTGCTCCACATAGGTGCCAGCATGTCCCTAGACATGGAGTTAGCCCTTACGGAGTTGTTGCATGACAACACTGACGTCTTCTCATGGAAGCCCTCAGACATGCCTGGCATCCCTCATGAGATCATCGAGCACTGCTCAATATCAAGGCCGATGCCAAACCGGTGCAACAGTGCCTCTACCGCTTCAACAAGGAGAAGAGGAAGGCGATCAACGAGGAGCTAGCTAGGCTCTAGGTCGTGGGCTTCATCAAGGAAGTCCGCCACCCAAATTGGCTAGCCAACCCTATCCTAGTCAAGAAGAAGAACAGGTATTAGAGAATGTGAGTCGATTACATGGGCCTCAATAAGTCCTACCTAAAGGATCCATTCCTTCTTCCCTAGATCAACTAGGTGGTTGACTCGACCATCGACTACGAGGCGCTCTGCTTTTTGGACACGTACTCCGAGTACCACCAGATTATCATGAATCCCTTGGGCCCGCTGGCCACATCCTTCATCAGCCCTTTCGGTGCCTTCTGCTACACATCCATGCCCTTCGACCTCTACAACTCTGGGGCTACCTTCTAGTGGTGTATGAAGAAGTATTTCCAAAAGAAGATTGCCTGCAACTTGGAGGTATACGTTGACGATATCATTATGAAAACCCACGTGGCCACATGATTGATCACCGAACTAGAGGAAACCTTCTCCAATCTCTATGCCAACCACATCAAACTCAACCCAGAGAAGTGCATCTTTGGGGTACCGACAGGGAAGCTCCTTGGCTTCATCGTTTCTGAGCATGGCTTCAAGGTCAATCCTGAGAAGATCTCCATGATCAACAATATGGAGCCAATCAAGAACCTCAAAGGGGCCTAGAGGTTCATGGGGTGCTTGGCAGTGCTTAGCCGCTTCATATCTTGCCTTGAGGAGTGAGGTATGCCTCTATACAAGATCCTTAAGAGATCTAAACACTTTGAGTGGATGTAGGAAGCTTAGGACGTGTTGACCCGGCTGAAAGAGTTTCTCACCACACCAACGGTGCTGACCTCCCCCACCGAGGGGGAGACCCTGCTTCTATACACTTTGGCCACACCATACATTGTTACATGGCCTTGGTTATGGAACAAGAAGAGGAGGGCCACACCCTCAAGGTACAGTGCCTGATGTACTTCGTCAGTGAGGTCCTCTCCGATTCGAAGACTCGCTACCTAAAGGTCTAGAAACTCCTCTATGCCGTGCTCATCACCAAGCGCAAGCCCCAGTACTACTTCAATAGCCACCTAGTTGTTGTCATGTCCTCCAATAGCCTCGGGGATGTCACAAACAACTAGGAGTCCATGGGCCGCATTGCCAAATGGGGGCTCGAGCTCATGGGCCTCAACATCGCATACGCCCCCCCGCACGGTGATCAAGTCCTAAGTGCTAGCCGACATCATGGTGGATTGGACTGAAGAGCAAGCCCCAACCACCCCCACCAAGCTAGAGTACTGGACCATGTACTTTGATGGATCCCTCACACTTGAAGGGGTGGGTGCTGGAGTCATCCTCATAATCCCCAGCGGTGATAAGCTAAGATACGCCCTCCATGTTCACTTCCAGACCACTAATAATGTCACAGAGTACGAAGCACTCCTCCATGGCATCTAGGTGGCCACCAAGCTTGGCGCATGGCACCTCTTTGAGCAAGGATATTCTGAGCTGGTCATTAACCAGGTCATTAAGGAGTTGACTACCGGAACACGAGGATAGAGGCCTACTACGTGGAGGTCCACAAGCTAGAGGAGAAGTTCGATGGTCACATCCTCTAAAGGGACAATGAAGAGGCCCACTGATGAGATCCTAACATATAGGTATGTTAAGGCTCGGGTCTAATGGTTCCCAAACAAAGAACTCCCCCCGACCGACCACTTCAGGATCGCCTAGGGGCTTGGGGGCCATGCCCATCGGGTACTCTTGCACGCACCCTCTAGCAAAGAGACCTAGCCAAGCCTAACTCGACCGTAGTTTCCACCTAGGGCTCGGGGCTCCCCCGAGACTTGGGCACCCGATCTATGGCACCTCTAGGCCTGGCCCTTGGCTCCTGCTCAGCTAACAATGCCAGCCAAGGCCTGGGCACATGAAGATAATCCCTAGGCTACCGATGCTTGGGGATCCCTGGTGCCACTCCCTAGGCATGCCCCTACCAACTGCTCCTCTGATAGGGTCACGTTCGGGGCATGACATAAGAAGACAAAGCTTTCTATGGCCTCCGAGGGCTTAGGGGCTTCTGGACCCGTGCGTCAGCACCTAGAGCCAACCTCCTTAGCCACCAAGAAGATTCCAGAAGGTCTCACCTAGGGGAGGATGGTCCAAGCCAACACCGTCTGACACGCAGAGTGTTAGAACAAAGCAGTTAGACGACACCTAGGCTTCTTTGGCTCCAAGATACCTCGATGGTCTACGACGCACCACTGTGAGCCCCTCTTGGACTTTGGTGCATGTAAACCATAGACTAGAACCCCCTGGTGTCTACCATGCCCTCCTCGGTCGACTGTGCTTCGCCAAGTTCATGGATGTCCCCAACTACAATGGAGGATCGACCAAGCTAACCACTTGCTGACCTTTTTAGAAGGACGACCACTGTAGAAGCCCCCCAAGCGGGGCAAGGATGGGTGGATGGAGCAGGAGGAGCAGGTGAGAGATCGGCAAGGTGCTAATGGAGCGGCCCTGGCCATCGCATTACCAACTATGTCCTTTTTTCCCTCTCTTGTGTCCATTCCATTTTCTTTGCAGATATCTGCCTATCTCCCGATCCTTCATTGAATCATTCTACCCCACTGCATGCCGGTCCAGGGCCCCCAAGAAGGGGCATCGCTAAGGGTTCAAGGCTCACCCAATGGGCTCCAAAGGTCACCCGAAGCAACTAAAAGTGCGAGGGACATTTGGGAGGTGAGCCCACGCGGCTGTAACTAGGGCGCCCAGGAGTGCCCCGACCATTTTGACGAATGATGTCCGAGTACTGACTTGAGCCGCTCGTCATGACCCAATGAGGGAGGCAGCGAGCCCCTGAGTACCGATAGATGGGCTCAGGAACCTTATGAGTGGCTCAGTTGGGAAGCCAAGGATCTCCCCTCTAGGGGGCATGACCGAGGCATAGAATAACCGTAAACCTAGGGTTCTCATAGACTTACCCGCTAGCCGCATGGGCATGACGATCTTGGCCAACGAGGGATCAAGTCTCTGAGCATGACTCAATAGCAAAATAGGATTTCACACAAAAGTAATTTCATTTCATTGATTGGGAACGACCCGATTACAATATACAATGGCAAAAACCGCTACTGACCCACCACCACGGTAGCAAAGACCAAGGCTGCCTAGTTAGGGCCCTCGGTCGAGCTTCCATAGCACATAGATAGGCACAGTGAAGGCGGGGCTGACCCCACCTCGCTAGAGCTCGGGAGCCGATCCTCGCTTGGGACCGACAGCCCTCGGCCAAGCTCGCCGATGCGGAGGATCTCTGAGCCCCTGGGCCGCCGACTTGTCCATTAACAAAATGGAAAGACCCTAGTAGCCCGAGGCATTGGGATCCTTCTATGTCATACCGTTAGGCCTTGGCGTTGGCGTTGGCGTTGGGGAGGCATTGGCACTAGCAACTCAGGGCAAGACCACGGATGTTTGGGCCACTGGCGGCAATGGAGGCCCTGGTCTCTCGCCCAGCGCCATGGTTCTACAGCTGCCTCTATGTCGTACCATCAGGTCCCTGCCACTAGAGTCCTTCCACCCTCTAAGAAGCAGTCACCCCATGGACAACACCAAGCTCACTCGGAGGGAAGCGTCGCACTTCATCGCCACTGCCATCATCACCGAAGAAGATGGATCTAAGAAAGAAGAAGAGAGGGGGCTAGAGGAAGGGATTGAAGATGCCACGTCCCCTGGTGGCATCCCTTTATAGACAAAGGTGGTGCACTATGAGCGGCTCTAGGCCCTCCGATCAGCCATTAGCGGCTATAAAGGACCCTGGGCAACACCTCTAGGAGCTTGCATGATAATGACCATGTAGTAAAGGCAGAGTTAGGGAGCCGTTGGCAACGAGTCAAGTCCCCTCTCCACTTTCCCCTGCGCACGCCTCCTCATGGGACTTAGGGGGATTCACCTACCCCTGGGCCCACCGGCTATCATCAATGGCTTGGCTCCATGCACACCAAGTGTCGTAGCTCCTCCTCCACCAGATCTGATACCCGTGGCCCCGACGTCCCATCTCCTAGACAAGATGGGACGGTGTGGGGGCGTGCGCGTGTCATAACTCCTCCACCAGACATGATAGCCCAAACACCATCAACCGCCTACGCAAGGTGTCAGCAGACAGGATGCGCCTAGAAGCCACCCCCTTTGTTGGCAAGGAGGCCCCACAATGGCCTCAGGGGTTGCGCTGACTTCCCAGACGGAGCAGCCCGACCCCTCGATCATTGGACGATCGGGTGGCGCGTCCCCCAAAAAATCAACCAACTCTCTGAAGTTGGGTCAGGAGCCACTGAGTAGTGGGCCCAATGAGGGCCTTCGTCTGAGCCTCGATGCGCTCCCACTTCCCTGATCTACTGCTGTAGAGGGTCGGTCCCAGAAGGCTAGCTTGAGAGGACCGGGACCTGTTATCGTAGCCCTCAGAAGGGCATGGACCTCCGGTTGATCAGATGGTCCTGAGCTATAGCCTAGCGCTCTAGATCACCCAGCCCATAGTAGGCTCCGATCAGAAAGGTGGGCACCCTAGGCCTATAGTCGGCGATTCCTAGATGAGTCCACTGAGCTCTCGCTCAAGTCGAAGACCCATGCGACATGGACTCGCTAAGGGATCATCACCATCTTCGCTCAGCCTCGATAGCTGAGCACCATCCATTACACTAGAGGAGAAGGCCCCAAGCAGGGCACAACACTCTCACTAGTGGAAGCCATCCTCGCCAAGGAGGGTTTGGTCACCAAAAGATCGAATTTAGCCCTTCGTCACCATCATGCCAAGTGAGGCCACGAAGGGCTTAGGGGCTCCTAATGAGATCCTAACATATAGGTATGTTTAGCCTCAGGTCCAATGGTTCCCAAAAGAAGAAGACCCCTGACTGACCCCTTTAAGATCTCCCGGGGGCTTAGGGGCTATGCCCATCGGGCACGCTCACGCGCTGTCGCACCCAGTTTTCCGAAGAATACCAAGCACTAACTATATGTGTGCCTAGGATGTCCACATGACACATATAGCGACAAATATGGAGAATATCAAGAACAATTCTTTATTATATATCGAAACATAGTTACAACAAGACTTACATCTATTACAAAGCATAGCAAAAAATATTCTTAATCTTCACTTTGGGTCTCCATACTCCATAGGGACGGTTAACTGGGGGAGCACTCGCCTAGTACTCATGGAACTTCTCAGGTAACTCATCACTTGAACCACCATCTGGTACCAATCTAGGATTTTTGTTGATTATAAAGCAAGTGTGAGCGCAACATACTCAGCAAGTATAACAAAGGGGTTCATGAAGGCTCAAAGGCTTGACACTGTTTGACTATGGTTAGCAATTTTAGTTGGTCATATTTTATTAAACCTGAGTCACTACTTTAGTGACAAACCAACCCAAGTGAAAGTAATATTAGCCAATATTTGATCATTCCCAAACCATCCAAGTAACCACTAATCAAGAAGGATCTAGGCCACTCATGTCCGTGAGCACGACTAATATATGAGTTCAAAGAATTCTACAGAATTTGTACAACTTTACCCACCGAGCTGTGATTCCCATATGCCAAGGGCCTGTCGACCCCATATCACCTCATCCAAGGAAGTGCGTTAGGGTTTCACTATGTAACCTTTCACTAGACACCCTAACAAGATAGTAGCCGCTAAGGTTTCAGCTATCTAGAAGTATGAAGCCCTCCTCTAGCAGTGGCACTCATGGTCATAGCATAGCACACACCCTGGTAGGAAAGGAGACATACCGACTAGTGCACCCCTCTTATGCCTTTCAGTAACCACTAACAAGCTAGAGACGTACTAGTTACTTGATTAAGATTAGAGCCATGTGATACTCGGGGTTGTATGGTACCTCCTGGGTGGCCGTTTCAGGATTAAGTCCTTAGGGAGAGGAATCTAGAGCACTCAAAACCCCATGCTCTAGCCCCCTGGTCCATGTTGCTAAAAAGCACCATTTTATTACATTGCATATATCATTAATCAAGTTAAATCATTAGCTTTGGTTTTGCACGGTAGCAACTATCCAACATGCATACCAGCCCATAGGAATCAAGGATATGTGGTACAAGAATCATCTAGGTAAAGTCCTTATAGGCATTTCAAATTAGACACATGCGTATGTATGAATTAAATATTGTTCATAGGTACAAGGAAGCCTTTGTTACACTTGCCTTCCAAACACTTGCTAGTGGTTCTGCTTCTCGAAGATATGCTCCTCATGTAGCTCCACTTCTAACATCAGCAGCAACCAATACAAGCATCTTAACAAACCTAGAAACAATACACAAATCATTACAAAAAAATAAGACATAAAGGTTTTAAACACATAGGGCTTGTAACTAGGATTGTTCAGCGCAAAAACAACTAAATAGAGCTACAAAATAAAGGGCATGAAAGATCAAACGTAGAAGCTAGAAGGTTCGGTAAATGATAGGAATGGAATAAACATGATGGGTACGGTCTAAGTTTGAAGATTTATAGAGCACAAGGATCTATAGATGAAAATGTAGGTGATTAATGGTTTGTATAAGATGGATAGGACATTGAGAAGGATGAAGTGAAGACAAGTGAGGCTAGATCACATTTGAGGGGATGACAATGCTAGGTTTGGTGGAGTGGAGCATATATGTGTTGATGAGTGGACAAGGGTGAGATGATGTGCTCATGACCATGTCGGAGTGAATGATCAAGGTTCATAACTAGAACAATCATTTGTGGTGGTGATGGTGAGCTAATATTACACAGCTTACATGAGAGAAGTGGATAGGTTGATGATTAGTTCATGAAAGATTGTCATAACAAATAGGGGCAGCTAGCATGTAACCCATTAATTTAATCAGATCGAGCACCTGTGTCACACCCAATTTTAAGGATAAAATGGGGATGCATAATCTTATGTGCACCCAGAGATCAATCACACACATAAGCTGACAAATTATAAATAGTATCATCACAAGTGTTTATTACATCATGAATAAGACAGAGTCTTCACATAAATATAGCGGAAGTATAAAGAAAAGATCTCATGTGGAAGCTCCATATCACAGGGACGTCAACTGGTTGACCACAAGTCTAGTAGTCCTCAGGAAAGTCGTCATTACCATAGCCATCTGTTACCCATCCAGGATTTTTATCCAAATAATGAAAATGAACAAGCGTAAGTACATGACGTACTCAACAAGTGTAACATGGGGTTCATGAGGCTCAAAAGGCTTGACACAAGTTTAACTGCATTCAGCTTTTAGTTGTCACAATTTTAGTATAAAAGTAGCAACAAGTTGTTTCAATCCCAAAGTAAAACACATGATCAATGTAAACATGAATAATGAATAGCATAAATTAATAATTCTTAGTGCTCATCTATTCCATGGTGCTAACTTCCCTTTCATATTAAATCTTCTCACACTTCTCATTGGTGACACTTTTAGGTAAACATAATCCCCTACTTCAAAAACCAATTCTCTTCTCCGAGTGTCAGCATAACTCTTCTGTCGAGATTGTGCTACTCTCAAGTTATCTCTAATCATCCTTACCTGCTCTTCTGCATCTCTTAAAACATCCAGTCCGAACACTTGAGTTTCTCCCATTTGATTCCAAAACAACGGGGTTCTACACTTTCGTCCATATAAAGCTTCAAAAGGTGCCATATTGAGACTCTTCTGATAACTATTGTTATACGAGAACTCTGCATAAGGCAAACTCTTGTCCCAACTTGTACCGTACTGCAACGCACAAGCTCTCAACATGTCCTCTAATATTTGATTAATCCTCTCAGTTTGCCCATCTGTTTGAGGATGATATGCTGTACTAAAATTCAACTTTGTTCCCAATGAACTATGTACCTGCTGTCAAAAATGAGATGTAAATTGAGTACCTCGATCGGACACAATTTTCTTGGGAACTCCATGTAGACACACTATTCTTTCCATATATAATTGGGCTAACCTCGGTCCATTATAAGTAGTCTTGACTGGTATAAAGTGAGCAACTTTAGTTAACCGATCCACTATCACCCATATTGAATCGTAACCTCCCTAAGTACGTGGTAACCCAACAATAAAATCCATACCAACTTCTTCCCACTTCCACTCAGGTATCTTCATTGGATGTAACAATCCTGCAGGTCTTTGATGTTCAGCTTTGACTCTTTGACAAATATCACATATAGCAACATATTCAGCAACATCTCTCTTTCAGATCCAAGTACATCTTGGTACTTCCAAGATGAATAGAGTAAGCAGACACATGTGCCTCACGAAGAATTGCATCTTGTATAGCCTTATTCTCAGGCACACATAATCTTTTCCCAAACCATAGAGTTCCATTATTGTCCATACGGAAACCTGGTGCCTTACCAATCACTATGTTTTCCGCTATCTCTTTCAACTTCGCATCCTGTAATTGGCCCTTGCGTATTTCTTGCTCCAGTGTGGATTCTATCACCAACTCCACTGCATTAGTGACAAAGCCCAAGTTCAGTCGATCAAATTTAGCACACAACTCACTTGACATAGGTGCCACTTGCACCTCATTGGCATAACACTTCCTGCTAAGAGCATCGGCAACAACATTCGCCTTTCTAGGACGATAGTGTACCTCTAGATCATAATCTTTAATCAACTACAACCAATGATGTTGTCTCATATTTAGATCTATCTGAGTGAATATGTACTTCAAACTCTTGTGATCAGTATCAATGTCACTCTTATGTCCGATAAGATAGTGCCTCCATATTTTCAGAGCATGAACCACTGCTACTAAATCCAAATCGTGAGTAGGATAGTTTAGCTCATGCTTTCTCAACTGTCGAGATGCATAAGCCACTACTCTACCTTCTTGCATAAGAACACATCCGAGTCCTTGATGAGATGCATCACAATAGATAGAAAAGTTCTTGCTCAAATCTGGCAAAACCAACACTAGGGCTGTAGTCAATCTTTTCTTCAATTCTTCAAAGTTAGCCTGACACTTCTGGGACCACACAAACTTAGCATTTTTCTCCAACAAAGCTGTCATAGGCTTGGCAAGTTTAGAAAAACCTTCTATGAACCTTCTATAGTATCCAGCTAATCCCAAGAAACTTAGAATCTCTCCTACATTAGTTGGTGGTTTCCAATTCAACACATCACACACCTTGCTTGGATCTACTGCTATTCCACCGTTAGAGACAACATGGCCTAGGAAAGAAACTTCCTTCAACCAAAACTCACACTTGCTTCACTTAGCATACAACTTGTGTTCTCTGAGCTTTTGCAAGACCAACCTTAGATGTTCAGCATGCTCTTCTTCCATTTTGGAGAACACCAATATATCATCGATAAAGACCACCACAAACTTATCCAAAAACTCCATGAACACCTTATTCATCAAGTACATAAAGTAGGCAGGTGCATTGGTCAAACCAAAGGACATAACGATGTACTCGTACAAACCATACCTCATAGAAAAGCTGTCTTGGGTATGTCAGTTGCATGAATCTTCAACTGATGATAACCAGAACGAAGATCAATCTTAGAGAAAACACAAGCACCTCTCAACTGATCAAACAAGTCATCAATTCTAGGTAGCGGGTACTTGTTCTTGATAGTAACCTCATTGAGTGACCGATAATCAACACACATTCTTTGGGTACCATCCTTGTTAACAAATATAACTGGTGCTCCCCAAGGTCACGAACTAGGGCGAATGAAACCTTTCTCCTGTAACTCCTTTATTTGTTTCTTAAGTTCCTCTAGTTCATTAACCCCCATTCTATATGGACGCTTAGCTATAGGTGTAGTTCCAGGTAATAATTCAATAATAAACTCAATGTCACGGTTAGGTGGCATACCTGGCAAGTCATCAGGAAACACATCTGGAAATTCATCCACTACTGGGTCCTCCTTGTTGATGCGATCATCAAGCTGGTTCACTATGGCTGTCAGCTGCTTCTGCACTACAACATCAATGCTGATTCTTTCCCATTCGATGTGGTCACAACAACTACCTTTTCCTTACACTAAATCACTGATTGTTGTTGCATCATCCAATCCATACCTAGAATCACATCAATGCTAGATGTTCTCAACACAATGGGGCTCACTTTAAACTCTACCCACGTTAAGGATAGACTAGTCAGAATACAACGATAAGAAGCTTACATACTACCTCCTGGTGAGTTTACTAATATGGGATTTGGCATGGCACATAAGGGTATACTATGATTTCTAACAAATGCTTGTGATATGAATGAATGCGAAGTTCTAGAATAAAAAAGAACAGTGGCAGGAGTGGAATTGACATTGAACGTACCGAGCATGACTTCTGGTTCTATAAGCGCCATCTCTGTAGACACATGATTCACCTTTCCTATGTTGGGTGCTGGCTTCTGTGGCGTTCCCTTCTGATTACTATGCTGACCCTGGGGTGTTTGCTGATTCTACTTCCTGGGACAATGGTTAGCATAATGCCCAACTTCTCCACAATGATAGCATATGTTGGGGGTGCTAGGTGCACTAGTCTTCATGGGAGTGTTGTTGGGTGTTCCCTGTCGTGGTGTCTGCTAACCACTCTGCTGCTAGGGACGTTGATTGCCATTATGCTACTGGTTTGGATTGCGCTGAGGGTACTGACCACGATTCCACTAATTGGGTGGTCCCTGGTACCTCTGCTGGAAGCCTTGCTGAGGGTTGGTGCATGGATGGGTATTACTTCTAGAGGCCTATCCCTGAAGCCTCCTCTTCTTGGCCTCCATCTCCTTGCGCTTATTGTCAATAACAATAGCATGATTCACCAGCGTCTAAAAATTAGGGTATGTATTGGACATACATTGGAGTTATAGACCATCATACAAACCCTTGAGAAAGCGGCGTTGCTTATCAGCATCATCAGCCACCTCATTCGGAGTGTAACATGACAACTGAGCAAATTTGTCACGATACTCAGCTATAGACATAGATCCCTATTTCAGAGCTCTGAATTTCCCCTACTTGAGCTTAATCAATCCTTCAGGTATGTGGTAGGATCTGAAATTCTCTCTAAATTCCTACCAGGTGATAGGAGGAGCATTGGCGGGACGTCCATACTCGAATGCCTCCCACTAGTCTTGGGCTTCTCCCTGAAGTTGTCCTGATGCGTACAACACTTCTATTGGTCATCGCACTGCGCTATGTTGAGTTGCTTTTCCACTACACAAAGCCAATCATCTGCTTCCAGTGGATCAGTGGCATGAGAAAACATAGGGGGATGGCCCTTCAAGAATTCACCACGCTTGTCACACGGTGCTCCACCAATTGGATGGTTCTGCTAATTCTGCACCAGAGCTTGCATAAGCTGCGTCTGCACTGCCAGAAGTTGCTCAATAGTAGGTGGTGGTGGTGGTGGATGTGGGGGAACACCTCGACGACCTCGGCCTCTTCCTCTCCCAGACATCTGACATTCACGAAAATATTAAAAATTTAGAGATTTCCAAGTTATAGACACTTACAGAGACATAGAATACATTCTGAAAATTTTCTGGATGAGTCTGAACATCAACAGCTCGGTAAAACAATCATATCTCAAGTTATATATATCCAAAAGAGGCGTGATTTACATGGCTGGAAATATTAAGAAATTATCTACAACTTTTATTTAGAACACATGCCCAGATTCTGTCGTTAGGTTACTCAAAAACAGAATACAACCGAAACTGTTCCAGATTCCAGACTGTGCAGAAACTTTAACTTGAAACAGCCATATCTCATAAACCAGATCCAATATAGGGGTGATTCTAGAGGCATTGAAAATATAATTAAGTCTAGTTGTACCCATAAAAATTTCATAATTTTTTGTCAAGTAGATTTAGATTGGCATTGAGATAAGAGCATACTGCTCCAAAAAACAGATCCAAGAGAACAAGATATATCAAACCCAACTATTTATTTATTGACTCAAACTTTAATATTCTTAACTATGGAACTTGCGGACATGCCCACAAAGTCCCAGCACTCATTACAAAGATCCAACTCACACATAAACATAATAATAATCCAACTAGGCATACCAAAGTTCACACCGCACTTCTAGACTTGACTTGAATCGTGCTACTAACGTCTTATTACATATAAAAGGGACTCCAACACCTATGGGCGAAATTTATGGGGAAGATCCTCGTACATCCTTGGCAGGTTGAGGCACACCTTTTGCTCATCTATCACTTGTCGGTATCTCTTAAGGGTTTTCTGCTGTGCCTTCAACTGATCTTCCAGACGGTGAATCTTTTCTACTGACTCACAGCCAAAGTGTACCATCACTTGGGTAGTTGGATCCATGCCTTGAGGGTCCATCATTGCCCATTCCAATTCAGGGTGTTGGCGAGGGAGGAATCAATATTGGTCATCCTTCATATCCTCAAAGCGATGACCATGGAGACCCATGCAAGCTGCAGCGGCTGCACCTTCTATGCTATCCTCCATGGTTGCATAGTGAGCGTGATGCGCATAGTTTGAGTCCAGCTGATATGCTTCCTTCTGTTCATCCCTGATGGAGATGCACACCCTAGTCTTCCAATAGGTGTCCTCTAGAGGGTGCGTACGCTTGGTGCAGACATACTCCACAGCTGCATCCCAATCACCGTAGTAGGTCTGAAGAATCCCCATAAGTTGGTGGTGCGAGATGGAGGTTTCACACCCCGTCTTGTACCAAACCTTCGTAGTCCAACCCAGGAGAGGGATCAACTCATCCTCTTGAATGGCGTCTTCCTCATCATCATCATCATCAGACAATAAGATGATCTCTACTTCTTTGGGTTCTTCTTCTTCAGGCTCTTCTTGGACTGGCTCCGGCGTAGACGTAGGTGTTGGCGAATCAACTTCTTATTCCTGGGGTTCCTCCTCCTCATGTGGCTCCATGGACAAGCCACGTGGCGGGTAGTAGCCTCCGGTGCTGATGCGAGCGGTCTTATTGGCATGAGACATTTACAGAATTAGATTTAGTCAGATTAGAAGCAACAATTTTCATAATAGAGTGAGGCAAAAGAAGCATAAAACTTTAGCAAATAACAAAGGTGAGATGGAAAGCATGAAATGAGTGAAGCAAAAGAAGCTAAAATGACCATTGCTAACTAGACTTGCGTCCTACAGTTAACACGTATCTGATACCAATCTGTCACACCCGATTTTAAGGATAAAATAGGGACGCATAATCTTATGTGTGCCCAGAGATCAGTCACACACATAAGCCAACAAATTATAAATAGTATCATCACAAGTGTTTATTACATCATGAATAAGACAGAGTCTTCACATAAATATAGCGGAAGTATAAAGAAAAGATCTTGTGTGGAAGCTCCATATCACAGGAATGTCAACTGGTTGACCACAAGTCTTGTAGTCCTGAGGAAAGTCATCATTACCATAGCCATTTGTTACCCATCCAGAATTTTTATCCAAATAATGAAAATGAACAAGCGTAAGTACATGACGTACACAACAAGTGTAACATGGGGTTCATGAGGCTCAAAACGCTTGACATAGGTTTAACTGCATTCAGCTTTTAGTTGTCACAATTTTAGCATAAAAGTAGCAACAAGTTGTTTCAATCCCAAAGTAAAACACATGATCAATGTAAACATGAATAATGAATAGCATAAACAAATAATTCTTAGTGATCATCTATTCCATAAGGCCGCTCGTGACCGTGAGCATGGCTGATATACCAGTTTTACACTCTGCAGAGGTTGTACACTTTCACTGTGAGTCGTGATACCCATATGCCCGGGTTAATTACTCCCAAAACACTTCCAAGGTGAGCAGGCAGGGGTCACTATGAAGCCTTTCAAAGGTTCCTCTAACAAGTTAGGGCCATTAGATTCACTCAGCAAACAGATGTAGGAACCCCCCTATCGAATGGCACAATTCCATCGTGGCTATACACATAAGAGCAGAGGTTGTCCTATACACGATTCATCAAGCCATTCTTATGCCAATGAAGGTAACCACTAATAAGCTAGAAAAGGTCCTCATACTGAGCTAAAGCCAGAGCCATATAGCCCTCACAGCTATACTGTAAGTCCCGGATGATCACTTACAGATAAGTCCTTAGGGAGAGGAATCTGAAGCATTTAGAAAGTAGATAAATACTCCAGCCCCTTATTTCCAAGTTGCTAAAAAGTCATATTTTAATGTTTATTGCATATACTATTAGTCAAGTTACAAGATCATGGTTTGATTGAGCACTAGCAAAGATACCCAATGCATATCCCGTAGGTGACAAGGTATCTGTTTAATTCTAGGGAATCCCTATCAAGGTGACACATGCAACATGATTTAAATGTATTAAAGTTGATAGGAAACAAGGATGATCCCAAGCTATACTTGCCTTGAACAAACTGCTCCTGGTGAACCTACTCGTCAAAGTAATACTCTTGGTCTCCCATGAATTGCTCACCGTCTATACTCGTTAATCATAGTAACATACAAGCATCCAAAAGTAATCATGCATAGCAAACAAAAGCTATAGATTAGAATAGTACACCAATCAACATAAAATCAAGATGAAAAGTTTGTAAAATGAGTCTACATCTTACTACGAACACACAGACACGAAGATCACAAAAATCGGAGCTAAAACGAAGAAGTTATGAATTGAACAAGATTTACTTTAGTAAAATAATAGATTAAATCTAACTTCAAATTTTAAAAGTTAAAAACATACTTAACAGTAGTATGAACATGTAGATTATGGAATTACGAGCCTAACGCAAGTTGAACGGATCAAATCGGAGTTATAACGGAGATTTTATGGCCCATAGAAGATAGTGGCAATTCTGTAAATAAGTGGAACTTTTATGATTTTTGGATTAAAATAAATAAAACCTGATTTTTAGACCTGACTGAGGACTGTGGGTGCTATTATCTAAAAAGGCAGGGGTCCTTTTGAAAGTAACCAGGGACGACGGGTTGAGATCTGAATAGTTGTATGGGCTCTTTTGCAAAATAGACCGGCGAAGGGGTATTATGGAATCTGGGCCATTGGATTAGATTCGGACGGCCGGGATTGAATAGGGCAGGGGAGAGATGTTGCCGGCTGGCTGATGGTGAGTTCCGATGGCGGCGCCATGGCCGGAGCAGGCGGCCTAGCGCTTTGTGGCCAACGGTCCACCGTTTAATGAACCAAAAGCACAAGAAGAAAGAGAGGACGACAGCGGACTCACCGCAACCGAAAACACGAGTGGGGAAACGATGACGGCGTGCGGCGGCGCTAGGGCTATGGCGACTGTGAGCTCTAGGCATGGCGGAGGCTTGCTCTAGGGTTAGGTAGGGGAGCGGCACAGGCACGAGCTCGACTTTTATGAGGCGGGGCGACGTGGGAAGCACGCCACCATGAGGGCGTAGCGGAGACGAACACGGCGGCGCGGTGGAGTCCTTCCCAGTCACGCGTGAGAGGAAGAAGGGGTGCCTGACATGTCGGGCCCTCTCATCAGTGACCGAGAGAGGAAGGAAGGAGACGCACGGCGTGCTTGCCTGTGTGCCGAGCGAAGCTGGGCCGGTTACAGAGGTGGGCTGAGAGAGAGAGCTAGGCCGCGCAGAGGAAAACCGGGGAAGCGGGGCAACTAGAACGGGCCACGGGCACAGGGGGCAGGCCGAGCTGGCTGTGGCGGCCCAAAATCAAGGGAGGGAAATGAAATCCTTTCCTATTTTCCAAATTAATTTCCAAACAACTTTTGAATGCAAATTCAAATCAATTTGAAATCTGATTTCAAACCACACAATACAAAAATAATATGCAGCAGCATGAATGCACATACATGTTTGTAGCCCTATATTTGATTTTAATTTTAACAAAATTGTTATTTTCCTAAAACAGGAAGTAGGGAGTAGAACACTCGTAGGGAGTAGAACCATGAAGAACCGAAGAAGGCGAGTGAGCATGAGCACTAGGGAAGGAGAACTGAGCAAGAGTACCCTGGTCAGCAAGATAGCGCCTATGTGTATTAGAAATATATTCACCAGCAAAATCAACATGAATGGGAGACTTAAACTGATTGTAGATCATAGTGGCAAATTGCTAGTAAATGGAAAGAAACTAACCACAAGAAATTAGATAAATCCCAGTAAAGCGTGAATAATCACAATGAAGATAGCGTAATTGCTCTGTTTGTTACAACTTATAAGTTGTTTATGGTCAAAATAAAATGAGATTAAAAGCTAAACAACATGCTTTTTATAGGCTTTTTTGGCCATGATTCTCTCTAGAGCATACATTTGTTCTAAAATGCCAACTTATTTTGGCCGCACTTTTGCTTTGTTTGTATAGCTTATTAGGGAAGTGCTTTTTATCGCTCTAGCAAACAAGGCCATTATGAGTCACCCCCTTTCAAAACAAAGTAAGCACGCCCCTATACATCACAGTGAATAAGATCAAAAGGATGCTAGGACATAAATTGACTGGGTTAATGGTTTTGCAGCTATTTGCCAAGCTTGCAACCGGTACAATGGAGAGCATTATTGATGAGGACATCAACACCAACGATACATCCACACCGACACAAGTACCTGTTTCTGGTCCTATTACTCGCGCCCATGCTCATCAACTTAATCATCAAGTAAGTTCACTATTGAGTTCTTGTCCATCATATTTAGACCATAGAGACGCGTGCACTCTTATTTTAGTTAGGAACCAGGGAGAGGACCGAAAGGGAAAAGGATTCGCGCAGGCTGGATTCGGACTCCAGGACAGCTCCAACTTGTGATGGTCACCACGGTCGCATACGGACTCGGATTGGGGTGTTCAACTACTTCATGGAATCCTTATGAAGTCTATTTTCACATGGATCTAGACTCAAGTCCATATCTATTCTGACGCGGCCGCAATGATCGAATTACTACTAAGAGGTTTTCTGTCCAAAGGTGTTGCGTCGTCTTAGTTTGGCCCAATGGGCCATGTATCAAGTCGGGTCCATTAGGGATGCGTCCTAGGGTTGGAGAATGACCCCAACACCCTAGTGGTCGTCCTTTCACCTTCATATACCCCTTAGCTGCCATCAAGAACAATTGGGTTTTGTTTAGATCAAGTTTAGCTCTCGCTACTTGCTTGTAAGCGCGCGTGCTGGATCAGCCAACCGACTTCTTGTCTCTGGAACCCCACCTTATTTGAGATTGAGTTTGAAACCTTCATCTTCATCTAGTAAATTCAGTACTTGTTATACTTGTTCTTGCTAGTTGTTCGATTGTTTGCAGGACAAGTGCCTTAGTGGTGACGCGCTCCACAAGATCACGACAGTCATTGGACGTGGTCTATCGGTTGCTAAAGCATAGCTTGGAAGGCTGTAGTCGGGCCGTGAACATTGTCTCCATCCACCAATCGAGTTATCCCACGCCCTCTCATCGAAAGATCGGGATTCAACCCTAGCGGGTTCATACCAATTATCACCACAACTACCAACTAAAGTGGACAATCTAGAACATGAGAGATGACCTAAACAACGATGCCACTGTGTAAAAGTAGTGGTAGATGAAGCAATTGATATGGAGGCAGGAGGACTAGATGATTTGCCAATCAAGGAAGGCAAAGGAAGACAACCAGTCAAGCTCCCAAAGAAGATGAGTCGGAACACTAGGTCCAGTCCCCACTAGAAGACTTGTATGGATATCGTGAACACGAGACAAGAATCATCCTCAAGAATGATACAATAGCTGTGGCCAGTGGTTTGACTAGCAGATATCAATATCAATTGCATAGTGAGCTTAGGAACATGTGAAATAGTAGGAACATGAAAAGAAGAGGTAGGAAGAATGACACATCAACAATCAAAGATGTGTCATCAATGTCCTGAATGAGAGGTGGATTGGGTGAAGACACAAAGGACAAATCAGTGGAATCAGGGGTCATGAAAAGAAGCACCAGAATCAAGGAAGCACTTAGATGATATACCTAGGCGAGGAGGTAGAGGAGAACTAGAAGCTTGGCTCCTATGTGCTGAGGTAGTAAGGTGACGAAACAAGGTAAGACCTCTTGCTTAGCAACAAGCACCAATCAAGGATTCTGAGGAGAGGATCCTCTTTGGTGTTGCTTCTTGGGGTTGTCCTCATCATGGCCAAGTTTGTCACAATAGCCCCCCTACCCCCCACCTACCAGTATGGTCGCTAGAACCGAAGTTTGCTGAGCCTCGCTCACACTTCCTGACTGAAGATGACTCCTCGGATCGCAGCTTAGGCATCGACTCAAGCGAATGGCACAGATGACGAGTCAGCAACTCCTCTCTAATAGGCTCAAACTCAGGATGAAGTTGAGAGAGGAACTCATGAAGACCAAGACCAAAATTCCTAAACAATTTCATAGCACTACCAGCGATCCAAACAAGAGGTGAAATCATGTTGGTGGTCTCGCAAGATCACTTTACCCTTTTAGAAACGCACATAACAACCAATGCAATCACCGCTAAAATCACCCCGAGAGCTGATGCCGCATATTGGTGCATCATTGTAGTGTACGGACCACAAATCGAGAATGACAAGCTCCTATTCCCACAAGAACAAGGGATTTAGCAGCGTAGAATAGAGACCATTGGCTGGTCCTTGGTGACTTCAATCTGATTTATCAAGCAACAACAACAACATAGCCTTTCAGTCCTAAGCAAATTGGGGTAGGCTAGAGTTGAAACCCACCAAGAGCCCCAAGTCACGGTTCAGGCACTTCAATAGCTGTTTTCCAAGCATTCCTATTCAACACATAGATCTTTAGGTATATCCCAAGCTTCAAATCTCTTTTTATTGTCTCCCCCCATTTCAATTTCGGTCTTCCTCTACCTCTCCTCATATTATTAGCTTGGCTTAGGACTCCACGATGCACTGGCGCCTCTGGAGGTCTCATTTGGATATGGCCAAACCAACCTCAACCGATGTTGGACAAGCTTTTCTTCAATTGGTGCTACCCCTAGGCGATCACGTATATCATCGTTCCAAACTCGGTCCATTCTTGTGTGGCCACAAATCCATCGCAGCATATGTATTTCTGCAACACTCAATTGTTGAACATGTCGAATATTTGTAGGCCAACATTCTGCTCCATACAACATAGCCGGTCTAATCGTCATTCTATAAAACTTGCCTTTTAGCTTTTGTGGTACCCTCTTGTCACATAGAATGTCAGAAGCTTGTTGTCACTTGATCCACCCTACTTTGATTCTATGGCTAACATCCGCATCAATATCTTCATTCATCTGTAGCATCGATCCCAGATAACAAAAGCTATCCTTCTTAGGCACTACTTGACCTTCCAAACTCACATCTCCCTCCTCCTGTGTAGCTCCGCCAAAGTCGCATCTCAAGTATTCAGTTTTAGTTCTGCTCAATCTAAAACCTTTAGACTCAAGGGTCTGTCGTCGTAACTCTAGTTTCCTATTTACTCCTGCCTGGCTTTCGTTCACTAACAATACATCATCAGAGAACAACATACACCAAGGGATATCCCCTTGTATGTTCCTGGTAACCTTATCCATTACCAAGGCAAAGAGATAGGGCTTAAGGCTGACCCTTGATGAAGCCCAATTTTAATCGGGAAGTAATCTATGTTACCATCGTTTGTTCAAACACTATTCACAACATTGTTGTACATGTCCTTGATGAGGGTCACGTACTTTGATGAAACTTTATGTTTGTCCAAAGCCCACCACATAACATTTCTTGGTATCTTGTTATAAACCTTCTCCAAGTTAATGAAAACCATGTGGAGGCCTTCTTCTGCTCTCTAAACCGCTCCATAACTTGTCTTATTAAGAAAATTGTTTCTATGGTTGACCTTCCGGGTATGAAACCAAATTGGTTTGTTGATACCTGCGTTGTTCCTCGCAGACGCTGCTCGATGACTCTCCCATAGCTTCATAGTGTGGCTCATCAACTTAATTCCCCGATAATTAGTACAACTTTGGATATCTCCTTTGTTCTTGTATATTAGTACCAATCTGCTTCTTCTCCACTCCTCGGACATTTTTTTCGATCGAAAGATATTGTTGAACATCTTGGTTAGCCATACTATAGCTATATCCCTGAGACATCTGCATACCTTGATTGTGATACCATCAGGGCCCATCGCTTTGCCCCTTTCATTATTTTTAAGGCTTCTCTGACCTCCGATTCTTGAATCCTCCGCACAAAGTGCCTATTAGTGTCATCAAACAAGTCGTCCAGCTGAACAGTGGTGTTCTCGTTCTCACCATTGAACAATTTATCAAAATACTCTTGCCATCTATGTCTGATCTCATCCTCCTTCACTAAGTGCTGCTCCCTCTCATCCTTTATGCACTTGACTTGGTTGAAGTTCCTTGTCTTCCTATCGCGAGCCCTAGCCATCCTATAAATGTCCTTCTCTTATTCCTTCGTACTCAAATGTTGGTAAAGGTACTCATAGGCCTGCCCCTTTGCCTCACTCACCGCTCGTTTTCCAGTCTTCTTTGCCACCTTGTACTTCTCTATGTTGTCTGCACACTGTCATGATACAAGCGCTTATAGCACTCCTTTTCCTTAATAGCCTTTTGCACATCTTCATTCCACCACCAACTGTCTTTCGAGTCGCATCCGCTCCCTTTGGTCACTCCAAGCACTTCTGAAGCAACCTTCCGAACGTATGTTGCCATCTTCTCCCACATGCTGTTTGCATCGCCTTTATCCTTTCAAGGGCCCTCTTTAATGACTTTTTTCTTAAAGACCTTTGATACCTCCCCTTCTGATTTCCACCACTTCGTTCTAGCAACCCTAGCTTGTTTGTTTCCATGAGCTTGCACTAGAAAGCGGAAGTCAGCCACCACCAGCTTGTGTTGAGTGACCACACATTCTCCAGGTATCACCTTACAGTCCACACATGTTCGTTTATCCCTCCTTGTAAGGACAAAGTCGATTTGACTAGAGTACTGGCAGCTACTAAAGGTCACTAAATGAGACTCTCTTACGAAAGAAAGTGTTAGCTATCATCAGATCAAAAGCTTAGCGAAGTCTAACACTTTCTCTCCCTCTTGGTTCCTACTACCATATCCGAAACCCCCATAAACCGCCTCGAAACCTGCACTTGATGTACCTACATGGCCATTAAGATCACCTCCTATAAAGAGCTTCTCGCTACAAGGGACAACTCTAGCCAAGCGATCTAAGTCTTCCCAGAAAAGCCGCTTAGCACTCTCATCATGGCCTACTTGGGGTCATACGTACTAATTACGTTTAAGACCATATCACTAATGACAAGTTTAACTAAGATGATCCTATCCACTTGCCTTCTCACCTCCACCACACCATCCTTGAGGCTCTTATCAATCAAAACTCCTACTCTATTTTATTTGAAGTTGTCCGTGTGTACCAGAGCTTGAAGCCAGTATTGTCCACCTCATTCGCCTTCTGTCCCTTTCATTTAGTCTCTTGGACGCATAAGATGTTTACACGCCTTCTAACCGCTGTGTCCATTAACTTACCCGTAAGGGACCCTACATTCCAGCTACCTAAACAGATCCTAGTTGGCTCGACTAGCTTTCTTACTCTTCGCACCCGCCGAGGTAGGTGTGAAGACCCTTGCTCATTTTGCACCACACCCGGGCACCGATATGGCGCGCCACTAAGGATGCGACAACCCGATCCTTGCTCACTTGACACCGTGCCCAGATTGCAACACGGCGCGTCACGGAGGTGATGACCCGGCCCTTGCTCATTTAACACCATACCCGGGTTCCGACATGGCGCATCACTAAGAGGGTTATGCCCCAACGGTATTCTTTTGGGTTTCATCTCCATAAAAGTGGCTCAGTTTTTATATTGGCTCGCCGCGCCTAACACAACCCTCCTTCTTTATCAGGGCTTGGGACCTGCTATACTGGGACACCAAAGGCGCCCCACCATAGGCGGAGTTAATCTAATTTATCAAGTAGCGGGCAAAAATAATTCAAAGCTCAACAAGAGACTGATGGGCTCATTCAAAGTGGTGTTAGATGACCTATGGCTCAAAGGCAAAAATAATTCAAACCTCAACAAAGAGACTGATGGGCTCATTCAAAGTGGTGTTAGATGACCTACGGCTCAAAGAAATTTGCCTGAATGGACAACAATTCACATGGTCAAATGGGCAAGATAGCCCAACCATGACAACGATCTACACACCTGATTAAGAGATTTTTTTTTATTTCCCGCTCCACTCTGTGCCTTCCCTAATGTCCGACCACACACCCATATTCCTGCAAGGAGAGATGCAAAGAGAACCAGCAAACGTCTTTCGGTCATCGCTTTGACACAACCCTAAAACGCCTTCACATTAAATTGGCTCGCATGATAAAGGCCATCAAGCGGTGGAAGAAGAAAAAATTGGGGACACGACACTAAAACTTGCAATCATAAAAGAAGTATTACTTCGTGTGGAGACTGCACAGGAGGATAGGTCTCTCACCCAGGAAGAAGTAAGCTTACTCAAGTGCCTCAAAGCACGCTCCATAGGCCTGGCACTCATTGAAAAATTAAGATGACGACCAACATCTGACTCGGTGATACCAACACCATATTTTTCTAGCTTTGGGTCACCGTGACATTGAGGAAGTACAATCTGAACATGCTATGATATTTGCACAGGAAGAGAAAATTGTCTCAGAACATTTTAAGAAACAACTTGGGAGCAACACTACCCGATCTTCCACCTTTAACTGGACATCCCTAGGATACCAACAACAAGACCTCTCGATCCTTGAAGCCCCCTTTTCCCAAGATGAGATAAAGGAAACAATCGACTCAATGCCGGGAGATGAAGCAACTAGCCCTGATGGGTTTCACTGGTGCCTTCTTCAAACATTGCTGGGAAACTATCAAATTTGACCTCATGGCCGCTTTTAACCAGCTCTACGACATGAACAATCAAAACTTTGATTTGCTGAATTCGGCCAACATCATCCTCAATCCCAAGAAGCTGTATGTTGCGAGGGTAGGCGACTACACACCAATCAGTGTGATCCACAGCATAGCCAAGATCTTCTCCAAACTCCTAGCAAACAAACTGGCCTCACTGCTCGAGGGAATAGTATCCAAGTGTCAAAGCGCCTTCATCAAGCATCACTGCATCCAAGATAACTTCCTATATGTGCAAAATACGGTAAAAATCTCCAAAAGAGGAAGATATCGGCCCTTTTCCTCAAACTCGACATCCAAAAGTCTTGACACTTGAAATTGGAGTTACCTCCTTGAGGCCCTGTAGGCCCTTGGCTTCGGCCAATGGTGGAGGGCCTCTTCGGGACATCATCGTCGAGGGTTACAGTAAATGGCCATCAGGGTGAGACTTTCAACCAAAGGGTGGGGGTGTGACAGGGAGACCCAATCTCGCCAATGCTCTTCATACTTGCCATAGATCCGCTCCAAAGAATCCTAGATGCAGCAACACAACAAGGCTTTCTAACACCGCTCCCCTTAGTCTCAATGAGACTCAACGACCCTCTACGCTGATGACGTTGCCAATTTTGACAAGAGCTCGGTACATCCGATTCGATGCGAGGGCCTTCGACTAACACGTTCTAAAACCGTTCCAGGGAGCTCAAATGGATTTCCCATGTCGCTACAGTTGCACATCCGTGCTCTTCAAAAAGTTAGCCAACGTATGCCCTGGTGGAAAGGGATGCTCCTAAACCGAGCAGGGCGACACACTCTTGTCTACTTTGGTCCTGTCTTTCATTCCAACTTACCATTTGACCATCTTGCCGTTGGCCGTCTGGGCTAGAAAAAAGATCGATAAGATTCATTGCTCCTTCCTTTGGACCGTTGACGACAAGGCCAATGGAGGCCACTATCTAGTAAATTGGCCAACGGTCTGCATGCTGAAGGACATGGGAGTTCGTGGGGTGATAGATCTTGACAAATTGTAGCACCCGGTTTTAAAGACAAAACCAGATACACACTATATGTGAGCCCAGGAAGTCAAATCTCACATATAGCCACAAATAAGGGTAATATCAAAAGACAATACTTATTACATAACGTATTAGTAAAAAGGAAAATAACCTCAGAGTAAAGACAGCGGAAAGTTGACTCTGATCTTCTGGCGAAGACTTCAAATCCACAGGGACGACTGACTGGTTGACCATAAGCCTAACTCCTCCAAAACCAGCAATCTGGTACCCATCCGAGATTTTTATCCAATGTATAGAAAAATAAAACAAGCGTAAGTACATGTCGTACTTAACAATTATATCATGGGGCTCATGAGGCTAAAAAGGGCTGACACTGGTTTACTGCGATTAGCTTTAATAGTTCATCTTTTTAAGCAGTTGGGTAGCAAAGGATTTATCATTCCCATAAATACATGATCAGGTAAATATGAATAATGTATAGCATAAACAGTTGATCATTAGTACCATTATCCATTAGTGATCATCTCTATTCCATAAGGGTCCAAGGCCGCTCGTGTCCGTGAGCACGGCTGTTATAACAGTTTTATACTCTGCAGAGTTTGTACACGTTCACTGTGAGTTGTGATTTACCCTTTCGCCCGAGGTAGCTATTCTCTTGACCCACTTCCAAGGAAGGTCGGCAGGGTTCATTATAAAGCCTTTCAAAAGACTTCGTCTAACAAGTTAGGGCCACCAGGCGTATGTGGCCCATCTCTAGGAGTGGCAAGCGTGGGCATCGCAGCACGGTACACACTTCCTAGCAGCAAAGGAAACATACCCCGCGCCTGAAAGGTAACCACTAACAAGCTAGAAAAGATCCTCATACTAAGCTAAAGCCAGAGCCATATGGCCCTCACAGTTGTACTGTAAGTCCCGGATGATCGCTTACAGATAAGTCCTTAGGGAGAGGAATCTAAAGCATATAAACACTCCAGCCCCCTGTGTCCAATGTTACTAAAAAGTTATGTTTTAATGTTTATTGCATATACCATTAGTCAAGTTACAAGATCATGGTTTTGATTAAGCACTAGCAAAAACTATCCAATGCAATTACCCAAAGGTGTCAAGGAATCCAGGATATCAATTAGCTAGGGAATTTATTACAGTTGCCAAGGTAGACACATGCAATATGAATTAAGTGTTTAAATGTGAATAGGTAACAAGGATAATCCCATGCTATACTTGCCTTACACACCTATCCTTCGGTAAGCTTTAATCCTTAATGTCCTTCTTCTTCTTCTGGATCACCACGTGTATCTCACCGACTGGACAATCGTAGAACACCACACAAACATCCATACACATACATGCATAGCATACAGTTGCATCTATATCAGAACAGTACACCAATCATAGAAAAATAAGTAAAGGAGATTGATATACGATTCTACGCATCACTACGAACACACAGTCGCGAGAAGCACGCTAATCGAAGCTACGGTTGAAAAGTTACAACTATCGAAAGATTTACTCGACACGTGGAAAAGAAAGCTATAGGCTTCGTTTATGTCAACTATATGAATTCATATACAAAAGATATTTTATAAACAATATAGATTAAATTAAGTCAATTTTAGATTTAAATTATAAAACAAAAGTAAAACAAATCATATTTTATGTATAAAACTCAGTTGCATAATTATTAATCAAGATATGATTTAAACCATGTTATTTCAGAAATATCAATATAGTAAACACTATTACTACTGCATAGATTTCGTCACTACGAACCTAATGCAACTTGAACGGACTATTTCGGAGTTAGAATGAATAAGTTATGATTTAAACAAGTTTTGCTTTAGTTAAATAATAGATTAAATCTACCCATGAATTTCAAGTGTTGAAAACATGCCTAACAGTCGTATAAACATATAGAAAATGTAAATACGATCCTAACGCAATTCGAACGGGTCAAATCGGACTTAAAACGCAAAAGTTACGCATAAAATAAGATTCAGTGGCATTCCTGTAAATATTTGAACTCATTTTTGAATTAAAACAATTAAAAATCTGCATTTAAATGTATTTTGGATTGGGCACACTAATTCTGGAAAATACAGAGTCCTAACCGAATAAAAACAGGACCTAAAAGAAATCATTTTGAACTGAATCGGACCGCGGGTTAGTTACATGGAAATCCGGGGGCTAATCTGCAAAACCGCGCGGCTTTGACCGGATGTTGACTGCATGCTGACTAGGCTGACGCGTGGCGCGCTCTGGTTGGCTCGGTGCACCACGCGGGCAGTGGACACGCTGACGCATCACCGTGGACCGGGTCCATGGGTCCACGGTGGACCGATTACATAACGAACAGGTACATCTAATCTTAGCCGTCCAAACGAAATCCGATGGCGAGAGACACACGGGAGAACTTCCAGCGGTGGCACGGCATCTCCGGCGAGGGCGCCATGGCCGGCGGCGAGATGAGCTTGCGGATGCGGCGGTCTAGCGCACGAAGCAGCGAAAGGAAGGCACGGGAAGACGGAGGAGCTCACCGTGAGTTCCACGGAGGTGGTCGCGGCGTTCGGGAGGGCTTTGAAGGCACGGGTTGACGGCGGCGGATCTCTGGAGAGAGAGAGGGCGCGGTGAGGTTGAATCCAAGCGAATGAAGGTCAAATCGAAGAATGCGGGGTACCTACGGCACCGGTGGGTCGCGGAGGAGCTCCTGGACACGTCGGCGTCGAGTTTAGGGCGCCGAAGCAGCGGGGCTACGGGCGACAGTGGCGAGCTCCGGCGGCGGTGGGTTGCTTGAGCGCGGCCGGGAAAAGGGGAGAAGACGGGGCTCGGCTCGGGGCTTTATAGTCCGGACGGGGTGCGGCGAAGAAGGAAGGTGAGCGGGGCACGGCAATGGCCTTCCATCCGGCCGCTTTCCATGTGGCGCGGTGGCTTGCCGTCGCTGTAGCGCCATCGGCGGGCGAAGAATGGGAAGGCGCTGGGGAGAAGAAAGGAAAGATGGGCATGGAGCGTGCGGGTGGCTGACGCGTGGGGCCAGCGGGCAGTGGGGAGAAGAGAAGCGCGTGCGGGCGTCTGGAGGCCGAAGCGGACTGGGGCAGTAGCTGGGCCACACGGTGGAGCTAGGCCGCGGAGCAGTGGGCCGATGCGGGAGGAGTGCGGCTGGGCCGCCAGCGGGCCGAGCGGAGCAGGCCGGAAGGAGGGAAAGGGAGGGGATGCTGGGCCGTCCGGTTCCTTGGCTGGGCTGAAATGGAAGAAAGGAAGATTTAAAAAAAATGAAATTCTTTTCTATTTTTAGTTTTCAAATCCAAATTCAAATGTAACCCAAATGCAAAATTCAAATAGAGTTTTGAATAAACTTTTCAATTCCAATAAAAATGAGCAAATTTTAGTAAGTTTTCAAAAATAATTTATACAACTTTTTAAATTCCTTAATTTTCTAAATTTTCTTTTCTTTCTTTTCTTTTATTCAAAAGCCATTTTTAATTTCATTTCAAGAGCATTTTAACCATTTTGACTTTTCAATTAAAACCACTCAACCAGTAAAATCAAATGCAATGGCATGTATGCTCAAACATGTTGCTACCTTATGATGTATTTTAATTTAATGAAAATTTTATTTTCCTATATTTCATGAGCACAAAAATCCAACTTAAATCATTTTAACTCTATTTCAAACGAGGTAAATTTTAGGGTGTTACACAAATTTAGCAGAGCCCTGCGGCTACGCTAGATTTGGGAAGAGTGGATGGTGGATGATAAACCTTGGGTCGGCACTGAGGTCCCCTGTAATAACGTGGATCGCCTCCTTTTCAACCCCTCCACCACTATACTCCTCGGAAACGGGAGCAAGGCAAAAAAATTTGGCACCATAGCTGGCTCGATGGAGAGGCCCCAAGGAACCTTGCTCCCCATCTCTTCCAACTTGTTAGAAGGAAAACTGAACGATACATCAAGAAATTATGAACGACACCTGGATCAGAGCATTGAGGGGAAAGATCACTACAGCAACGCAAGTTGAAGAGTTCATCTCCCTATTGATTCGCTTACAGAACATTCTTCTACAACCAGCGGTCGAGGATAAAATCACCTAGAAATGGTCAGCTGATTGTCAGCAGCTCGGACCCGGCGGCACCTGATCAAGAAGATACTACTCCCAGCTTGACAACCGGCCCACTTCCTAACAGGCCCAAGAGAATCATGAAGCCCAACTCGTTGGTGTCTGGCCCATCCTGGGTTAACTAGGAACCTTGTATAAGTAGCAAGAGGAGGGTAGAAAGAGGGATGAACAGAGAGATGTAAAACTCAATTTCAGTTTTAATCATTCATAGCTTATTTCAGAATCTGTTCTTCCTGTATTCGGTTACCATCGGCACCTTGGGTGCTAACACCTGGTATCAGACGTCTCATCCCAATCCTGGCCAAATCCGCACCACCACCGCCCCCTCTTCCGCCACCCCCAAATCGGCATCACCACTACACCCGGCTCAATCGCGCTCGCAGCGCCATGGAGCCGTCCTTGAAGCACATCCTTGACGCGCTCAACGCCCGCTTCGACGAGTTCGACCGCCGCCTCGACGACCGCGACCACGTTTTTGCCGACCGCACCGGCTCCGTCGACTCCCGTTTTGCCACCCTGGAAACCTCCATCTCCACCCAAGCTATCGGACTCGAGAAGCGCTTGGAGGGGATTGAGTCGCGGCTTCCGGATCTGGTGTCTGCGTCCGTCGAACACCGCCTTGCCTCCCTCGAAGCCTCCTTTGCCGTCGGTCCCGGTCACCGCCACACCACTCTGGAGCCTACCACCGATGTGCCGGTCAAGCCGGAGTTCGATCCGCGGGCGGTCGCGCTCGAGAAGGTCTCGGCCGATCTGGCAGCGTGGCGCCCAGGCGTGGACGGCGTCCTGGATGACATCCAGAAGGACGTCCAGAAGCTGGTGAAGACCCTCGACCGTTAGGTGTTCGACGATTCGTCTCACCGGCCGGTCACTCTTCATTCATCACCGGCGGCGACCGTGTCGGCCTCGGCAGCCGGTCCGCACTCCTCGCCGCCCAACGAGCACCGCGTCGACCTCAACCCAAGGGATGCTGGGTCCGGAGTCGTCACGACTTGGACCCATGTCCTGACCAATGGTATGCTTCCTGATCCTCAATCTCGTATTTTGGTATCTGACTTCCGCCCGCCTCCTGTCGTTGTTCATCCACGCCTGTCGCCTGATCCAGTTTATCATCCACCTTCTCATCTGTCTCACCCTCCTCTGCCACCCCATCCCAATTTTCATCACAGACCCCTCTATCCCCACAATTCCCCTCCTATACCAATAGTTTACCCTCCTTATCCTGAGCCCAACTGCCCCAATCAGCTCACTGGCAGACTTCCTAAACTTCCCTTTCCAACGTTCGATGGCGTTAACCCGAAACGTTGGCGATCCCTCTGTGAGAAGTATTTCCTTACATATGCTGTCGATCCATCTCTCTGGATTGGTCTGGTTGAACATTATATGGAAGGACCAGCAGCCATTTGGTACCAATCTATAGCCCCACAACTACCCTCGGCTACTTGGGACTCATTCTGCCAATGGCTTCACGAACTATTCGATTGTGACCAGCATGAGCATCTCCTTCGTCAAATGTTCAGTATCCGCCAACAGACCTCTGTCACAGCTCATGTCACTGCTTTCTCCCAGTTGGTCGATCAGCTCATCTCATATTCTCCTAATGCTGACCCACTATTTTTCACTCAGCGTTTCATTGATGGCCTTCGTTCTGACATTAGAGCTGTAATTCTAGTTCAGCGTCCCCACAATTTCGATACTGCTGTTCGTCTCACATTACTACAGGAAGAGGTGGGCACAGCTCCTAGTCTGCGAGCCCAGCATGGAGGTGATTGGTCAGCTGCCTTTTGCCCACGACTGTCAGCTGCCGCTGCGTCTCCACTGTCGCTGCCTCCGCCTCCACCACGGGCTGACAAGCCGGCAGGCCCAGTTGCTGTTGCTCCGACTGGGGCGACTGCTCAGACCAACAATCATACAATGGCGGCTATCAAAGCTTATCGGAGGGCCTTGGGTCTGTGTTTCAAATGCAACGCCAAGTGGAGTAAGGATCATGTATGTGCCCCCGAGGTCTTGCATGCAGTAGATGCTCTCTGGGAGTCCATTTCTTCAGAAGATTCGTTGGCTGATTCAGTTGAAGAGTTTCCACATCCGGAGCAGTGTTGCTTAGCTCTCTCCAAGTCTGCATTGTCTGGTGTGCCAACTTCCCACTTCATCTGCTTCGCCGGTTTGTTGCAGTCCATACCAGTGCAGATCCTAGTCGATTCAGGCAGTTCATCCTCTTTTGTGAATCAAGCTTTGGTTCCTCGTTTGACGGGTGTGGTTTCAGTCCCAGTGTCTACTTCTGTCTTGGTTGCTAGTGGGACTCAGCTTACCACCTCAGCTGTTCTGCTTCAAGTGCCCTAGTCAGTGGGTGCATGTTCTTTTCAGTCTGACTTCAGGGTGCTACCACTGGGTACCTTTGATGTGGTGATTGGTATGGACTGGCTAGCAGCTCACAGTCCCATGCAGATTCATTGGCAGGACAAGTGGATGGCGATACCATACAAGGGACAGATCACTATGTTGCAGGGGCTTCCAACTGCATTTCCTCAGCAACTGTTGCTTCATATTGCTTCACTGGATGCCGCTCAGAGCGCTAAGTAGGAATTGCAGCCATTGCCAGTTGAGAACCAGTCGCTGTTGGAGACTTATTCTGATCTGTTCGAGCCACCCACTTCCTTGCCACCTTCCAAAGCCTGTGATCATGAGATTCCTCTGATTCCTGGAGCAGTTCCTGTCATGGTGAGACCGTATCGGTACCCACCAAAGCTCAAGGACGAGATTGAGCAACAGGTGCAAGAAATGTTGTCACAAGGGTTGATTCGCCACAGCCAGAGCTCATTTTCTTCTCCAGTGCTCTTAGTTCGGAAAAAGGATGGTGGCTACCGCTTTTGTGTGGATTTCCATCACCTCAATGCCTTGACAGTAAAGTCCAAGTTTCCTGTACCGGTATTTGATCAACTCATGGATGAGTTAGCACATGCCCGCTGGTTTTCTACCCTGGACCTCCGGGCCGGCTTCCATCAGATTCTATTGCGTGAGGGTGTGGAATTCAAAATGGCATTTCAAACCCATCTCGGTCAGTACGAGTTCCGGGTGATGGCATTTGGACTCACAGGAGCACCAGGTACCTTCCAAGGTGCGATGAATGCCACTCTTGCTCCTGGACTACGAAAGTTTGTCATTGTCTTTTTTGATGATATATTGGTGTTCAGTTCTTCCTTTGAGTCTCATGTCCAGCATCTTCGCCAAGTTTTTGATTGGCTCCGCCGTGATCAATGGAAACTAAAAAAATCCAAATTCACTTTTGCCAGGCAGTCTATATCTTACCTCGGCCACGTTATTAGCGCAGCTGGTTTATCTACTGATCCAGCAAAGGTTCGTGCTGTGGCAGACTGGCCAGTACCATCCAATATCCGAGAGCTTCGTGGTTTTCTTGGACTGGCAGGGTATTATCAGAAATTCGTCCGTCATTTCGGTATCATCGCTAAGCCATTGACTGAGTTGCTCAAGAAGGATCAAGTCTTTGTTTGGACTCCTGCTCATGCTGAAGCCTTTGCATTGCTTAAAACTGCTCTCTGTTCAGCCCCAGTCCTAGCTCTTCCAGATTTCTCTCAGCCTTTTCATATAGAGACTGATGCTTCCGGTTACGAGATTGGAGCTGTTTTACAGCAAGGTGGTCATCCTCTGGCCTTTATCAGTAAACCACTAAGCAAGCGGAATCAAGGTCTCACTGTCTATGAGAAGGAATACTTGGCAATCCTATTGGCAGTAGACCATTGGCGTCACTACCTTCTCCAAGCTGAGTTTTATATTCACACCGATCATCAAAGTCTAACACACCTCAACGATCAATGCTTGCATACAGCATGGCAGCAAAAGGTGTTTGCTCGATTAATGGGGCTCCAATACAAGATCCTGTACAAGAAGGGAACCGAGAACGGCGCGGCTGATGCCTTGTCTCGGCGTCGCCATCTCGAGCCTCTAATGGCTATCTCCTCTATTACACACCAGTGGTTGGAAGCAGTAGTGCTTAGCTATCATGCTGATGCCGCGGCTACCAAGCTGTTGTCACACTTGGCTGTCAATCCGGAGGCTGTTCCTCACTAGTCGCTGGTCCAAGGTGTCATTCGATACAAAGGACGTATTTGGCTGGGATCCAGTAAAGCCATTCAGCAACAAGTCTTGCAAGCCTTTCATGCTAGCCCGTTGGGAGGTCACTCCGGTGCCCCAGCCACTTACTCCAGACTGAAACGTTTGTTTTTCTGGATTGGCATGAAAGCTGATGTCTGGCACATGGTGCAGTCCTGTTCCGTTTGTTTACAGGCTAAACCTGACCGAGCCAGATACCCGGGTCTTCTACAGCCGCTGCCGGTTCCTACCAACTCCTGGGCGATCATTTCCATGGATTTTGTCGAAGGGCTACCAGCATCAGGTGCTGCCAATGCTATTTTGGTCATTGTCGATAAGTTTTCCAAGTTTGCTCATTTTATTGCATTGAAGCACCCATTCACGGCCAAGACAGTGGCTCAGCTGTTCCTCGATAATGTATACCGTTTGCATGGCATGCCAACTTCCATCATTTCGGATCGCGACAAGATCTTCACCAGTCAGTTTTGGCAGGCTCTATTTAAGGCAGCTGGCACTTCTCTCCGCCTCAGTTCGTCTTACCACCCGCAGACTGACGGCCAAACAGAACGGGTAAACCAATGCCTTGAGACCTTTCTTCGCTGTTTTGCTCACTCCTGCCCTTCTCAATGGCATAAATGGTTATCACTCGCGGAGTATTGGTACAATACGTCCTTACATTCAGCTTTGGGCAAGTCACCTTTTGAGGTCCTATATGGCTGACACATGGGTCTCGATGTGGAATCAGTTGATCCTGTCCCAGATCTGCAATCATGGCTCGCTGGTCGCAGACACATGCAGGAGCTCATCCAGCAACACTTGCTGCGTGCTCAAGACCGAATGAAGCGTCAAGCCGACAAAGGTCGTTCCGAGAGAGTGTTTTCAGTGGGTGATTCGGTGTTCTTAAAGTTACAGCCCTATGTGCAGTCTTCTATGTTGCGCCGCGCCAATCACAAGCTGTCCTTCCGCTTCTTTGGGCCTTTCAAAATTCTTGAGAAGATTGGACCCGTGGCTTACAGATTGGAGTTGCCACCATCATCAACTGTTCACCCGGTTTTCCATGTGTCCCAGCTCAAGTTTTCTCCAGGTGCTCAACAGGTATCAACTACCTTGCCATCTAACTTACAGACCTTCCAAGTTCCACTTCGTGTTCTACAGCGTCACTGGAGTTCGGGCGATCATCCACTGGAGCAGGGTCTCATACAGTGGTCCCACACACCGCCGGAGTTGGCTACCTGGGAGTCCCTTGTCACCTTGCGACAACAGTCTCCGCGTGCACCGGCCTGGGGACATGCCGGCTCTGAAGACCCGGGGACTGTCAGCAGCTCGGACCCGGCGGCACCTGATCAAGAAGATACCACTCCCAGCTTGACAACCGGCCCACTTCCTAACAGGCCCAAGAGAATCATGAAGCCCAACTCGTTGGTGTCTGGCCCATCCTGGGTTAACTAGGAACCTTGTATAAGTAGCAAGAGGAGGGGAGAAAGAGGGATGAACAGAGAGATGTAAAACTCAATTTCAGTTTTAATCATTCGTAGCTTATTTCAGAATCTGTTCTTCCTGTATTCGGTTACCATCGGCACCTTGGGTGCTAACACCGATGGATATACATCTAATACTAGTTTGTTAGGTTAACAAGTAGACCTGGCTTGTTAAGCTCACTGGAAATTATGGTGGTGCATAGCATTGGTTTTGTGAAGCATTATTGCACATGATAGTGAGGTTCTCCGAAATTGTTTTTTGAATGTGATAATTTTAAGAGTAGTTCTTTTGTGAAGTTTACTTCATATTATGTCTAGCTGAATTAACAAGTGCTGGGTGTACTTGCTACAGGTTTGGCCACTTATCATTCATTTCTTTTGCAGATCCGCCTCCAGTTGGAAACACTACTAGCTGAGAAGGCACGGCTTGCGCATGAGAACTCAGTATACGCACGAGAAAACAGATTCCTGCGAGAAATTGTTGAGTATCACCAGCTCACTGTGCAGGATGTCATATACGTAGACGAAGGCATCGAAGAGGTCACCGAGGTGTACCCTACACAAGTACTACCTTGCACTGTGAGTCTCGCAGCCACTCCAGCTACACCAAAATCTGCTCCGACGACGTCAACATCCGTCGTTGTACCAGAATCTTGCCCAGTCGTACAAGCTTCTCCAAATATGCTTTCGCGGTCATCTCTGAGCAATAGAGCAAAGCCCCCGCCTCCAACCTTCACAGAAGAGTAAGGTGGTTGCCTGGTTGTGACGGGAACACATATTTGTATACTGCACTGTTCAATGTAACCAAGGATCGGTTGCCATGCCTGTGTGTTGTCGCGACTGAGCTGTGGCCAAATGCCAAGGAATGTGTTCATGCTTCGGATGCTTGCACTTTCTGTGTAACTTGTACGAGTTACTGTTACTGTTACTGTTTGGCATCTTCAGTACTATACTGTTGTGTCGGTGCCAAATGTTACTTTCCTTGCTGCCCCAGTTAGGATAACGGATTTGCATGAAAAATAGTCTTGCGTACTTCAGTACATGCTTTGCTCTTTCTTCAGAAAGTCTACTCATCATGTGTCCTCGAAGAATTTTGTAAAGAATTAAACAGGCATCTTTTTTCTTAAGAAAAAAAGGTGAACAATGAGACAAAAGATTTAGCCTAAAAAAATCCCAATGGATTTGAATAGAACGACTCTCTTGACTGCTTGTCATCTAATTCTTGTTTAGTTGAACTTTGAAGATCATCCAGTGTCAAAAATATTTTTCATGCCAAGGAGTTTCATTTTTAGAATTCTTTTGCGATTGCAAATCAGCGGGGAGAGGTGAAGAGCTTAACCGCCTCAGCAGATCCAATATAAGAAGTCTGACATTTTTTCTCGAATACGCAGGAGAGCTGCGTATCATTGTATTAATAGAAGAGAAAGGAGTCATACAGAGACCCAAACACACCCACACCCACAAACACAACACCAACACACCTCCACTTACTGACTGGAACTAATCACCTATGCTTGAGAAGAAAACCATGACCAGAGACCCTCTAAACATCAAGAGCTGTGTATCGGGGACAGTCCCCTAGCACCAGCCAAAGACCAAAGGAGGGCTTCCTCCCTAGCAAGGTTCAAAGCTGTAGATAATCTAGGGGTAGCTCCGTTGAAGACACAATCGTTTCGATGTTTCCAGATGGTCCAGGCTCCTAGGATAATGAGGGAATTCAGTCCCTTTCGCGCATCTTCGCTTACTGTCAAGACCGCCTTGTCCCACCAATCATCAAAGGAGGAAACATCTGACTGCGGGGCTAGTGCTGCCAGTCCGATGCTATGTAGGATGTCATACCAGAATTGTCTTGCAAACACACACCCAATGAGAAGGTGCTGGATGTTCTCTTCTTCTTGATCACATAGCAGACAATGGTCCGGATGAGGAAGACCTCTTCGAGCCAACCTGTCAGCTGTCCAGCAGCGATTGTGAGCAACCAGCCACATGAAGAAACGACACTTAGGGGGCGCCCAAGATTTCCAGATGCGCTCAAATGGGGCGAAACTGAGGGCTCCCTCAAAAAGTGCACCATAGGCTGATTTAGCTGTATATTTACCTGAGGCGGACAGCCTCCAAATATGCCTATCAGGGATCCCCTCCTGTACACTTATATCCTCTAGCATATCCCATAGCTCAAGATATTCCATTAAAGCTTGCACAGGTATTTCCCCTTGGATATCTTCTGTCCATTTCATCTCATCAAGAGCAGTCTTCACAGTGTGTTTGCGTGCCCTTCCTTTTGGTACTAGCACATACAGATTGGGTGCAAGATCCTGAATGCTCTTACCAGCCAACCATTTATCCTTCCAAAAAAGGGTATCGGCACCATCACCAATTTCAGTAATAATGGCCAGGGAGAGGAGGCATTCAGCATCCTTGCTGACTTGCAGTGGCAAACTTGCCCAGGGTTTATTAGGTTCAGACTTTTTGAGCCATGGCCATCTTACTCTTAGTGCAATACATAGAGATTTCAGATCAGAAATCCCAAGCCCACCTAGCTCCTTTGCTCGACAAACCTTGGGCCACGCGATGAGACAATGTCCACCTTTTGCTTCCTTGCGTCCTCTCCACACGAACCCTCTTCTGATTTTATCAATGGCCTTAATTGCCCAGGGAGGTAGATCTATAGCCATGGCTAGATAGATCAGCATGGCTGTCAAGACAAATTGCACTTGCACTACCCTACCAGCCCGTGTCATCAAATCTGCCTTCCAACCCGGTAATTGATCCGCGATTCTGTCAATTATTGGCTGGAATTGCTCCTTTGTTAGTTTCTTGAGACAAGGGCAAACCCAAATACTTGCATGGAAAATTCATAATTTCACAAGGCAGTAAGCTTTGTATTACAGCCATATCATCCTCCGAGCACTGAATTGGCATCACACTACTCTTCTAAACGTTAGTCTTGAGCCCTGACGCATCCCCAAATAGTTGGAGCATGCTTAGAGTCAGAGAGATGTCCTCTGCAGCCGGTCTGAGAAAAAGGGCCACATCATCCGCATAGAGGGAAATTCTATGCTGAATTGGTCTTCTAGATAGGGGTTGTAGCAGCCCTGCCTCAGAAGCCCTTGTAACCATCCAATTTAAAACATCCATGACCAGAATAAAAAGCATCGGAGAGAGGGGATCCCCTTGACGAAGTCCTCTTCTATGTTGGATAAAATCTCCAGGGATACCATTAAGGAGCACCCGAGTGGAAGAAGATACCAATAGACCACACAGAATATCACGCCATCTCGAGCCAAAACCCGAGTGGAAGAAGATACCATTAAGAAGTCTGACATTACATGACAAACAGTTATAGGACTTGATTGTTGTCAATTACTCCTTCCGTTCCAAATTATAAGTTACATAGTAAAATGGATATATCAAAAAAGTCAAAGCGACTTATAATTTGAAACGGAGGGAGTACTACTTTTGTGTTAAAAAGAATGGAAGTCGAACGATTCCAAGTTTGACCAGTTAATATCACATTTGTATTTTTAAATAGGCTTACTATGAAAATATGTTTCATAATTAATTCAGTGATACTTATTATATTAGTATTTTTTTTATAAATAATTAGTCAAACTTAGGATTGATTGATTTTTCAGAGAGTGAGATTTATATTGTTTTTAGGATGGAAGGCGTAGGGATCCACCACGTTAATTTACCTAAATCGAGTGTCATCCACTTAACCAACTCAATTTAAGCAAACTAACTTGGTAATCCTCTAGAGATGCCATACACATATCCACTACATCAGGATCACGGTTGAGTATCATACCACAATAGCCGCCACATATCAAGATTATATCTCAACAACAGAGTACATAAATCAGCGAAAAACATATACAAGTCTTGTTGATTTAAAATTTTGATTGTACAACATAAGTGAAGACAATGAAAATGAGTGTAGTGAGTACCAGACGACTACTGCCGTGGGGTAGTTGCCGCGACAAGCATCGTTGTTCGTCGGGTGTCACTGAGTGTGGGTCTCTGGTGACTCGGGTGGACTCAAGAACACAAGAGAAGACACGGCGACGTATCCTGGTTCAAGCTGTCGAAGCCCTATGTCCAGCAGTGGTTGTTCTTTGTATTCGAGAACACCCCAATTCGGGGGTTACAACGAAAGAGAAAGAGATTTGGCAAGGGATCGCTCGATGCTGTCCTAAGGCTCATCGGCGGCGAGGTTTCTTCCCCGATCAGAAAAAAGAACGCTCGGTCGTTCCTCTTGGCTTGCTTTGCTCTGAGCGGAGCTTGGAATGCTCTGGTCTATTTGGTGAGTTCGACCTCTTCTCTCTCTAGGAGCCGACCTCCCCCTTATATTCCGAGGAAGGTCGGGTACAAGGTGGTTCAGGGTTTTAGTCTATGATCTACGTGCACCGGAGTCCAAGAGGGCGTTGTCGCGGCATGGATGAACCCTAGCGTTGTCGTGGAGCCGAGGGAGCCTCGAGCGCCGCCTGGCTCTTTTGGCCCTAACGTTCTGACCGTTAGGGGCTGTCTGCTTGGACAGGCATCCACCGGGTGAGCCTTCTCAAGGCTTCCTTGGCGGTGAAGGTGCCTGGCTCGGGAGGCTGATAAGTGGGCCTAGGAGCCCCCATGCCCCTGGAGCCGGTGGAGGGATTTGTCCTCTTGCGTCACGCCGCCTGCATGTCTCTATCAGAGGAGTGGGCGATAGGGCCACGCGCCCGTTAGTCGAGGCAATGCTAGGGAGCCCCTGAGCCTTGGACGCTCGGTGGGCTGGTCAACACTCAGGGCATAGGATCCCTGCCCGGTGAAAGGTCCTAAATGGTTAGAGGGGGTGAATAGCCTAAAAAATTCTACAAATACACTAGAGCAAGTGGTTAGTACACTAAATGGCGAAATAGCGTTTTGCTCTAGCTCTAATCAAAAGGAAAGCCAGCTACCAACAATTCTAGTTATCTATGATCACTAAGTAATCAAGGGCTAAGTATCTACTCGCTACACTAGTTGAGCTAGCAAGAAACTAAACAACTAACTAACAAGCTAGACAACTAGCTAACCAAGAGAGCTACTTTAACAACTACAACTACCACTACACAAGTAAGTAAGAATGTAAATATACAAGATAGTGATAGAGATGTTATACCGAGCCTGGCAAGCGAAAAATCAATCACAATGAATACAATAGACACAATGATTTTTCACCGAGGTTTACTTGCTTGCCGGCAAGCTGGTCTCCATTGTGACGATTCACCCACTTGGAGGTTCATGCGCTAATAGGCATCACACGTCTAATCCGCAACCGGGTGCCACACAACCAACACAAGATAGGGATCCACAAGCCATGGGCAATCCACTAGAGTTGCCTTTCGTGATCTCCCACGGGGAAGGCACAAGAACCCCTCACAATCCACCGATTGGAGCCGGAGACAAGCACCATCCTCCGCTCAACGATCCTCGTTGCACCAAGCTATCTAGGTGTCGGCAAACACCAAGAGTAATAAGAGAAATCCACAGCGAAACACAATCACCAAGTGCCTCTAGATGCAATCACTCAAGCAATGCACTTGGATGCTCTCCAATCTCACCAAATGATGAATCAATCAAGCAAGATGAGTTAGAGAGGAATGGCTAGGCTCACTAGGGTGTATTCTCAAAAGAAATGGCCAAGAGAATGAGCCCAAGCCAGCCAACATCTATTTATAGAGCCCCAAGAGTCAACATACCCGTTGGGCTCAAAATCCCTTTTCTGCGCACTGATCGGACACGTCCGGTCACAGCGTCCGGTCGCTATGTGCACGCCACGTGTAATGTTCAAACGAATAGAGCTGTTAGCGCCTAATGGCTAGCACTGCCATGCGCAATCAACACCTGATCGGATGCACAGGTCCACAACCAGACGCTCCTACGTGGAGTCCGATCACCCGCGCGCCAGCTCCCTCAGTACCGAGATCGGACATGCCTCTACCTGACCGGATGCCTAACTGGCTAGAGTCCGATCGATTCTAGTAAGGGTCCAGAGATGCATTTTGCAGGTCAAACACGTCCGGTCTAGGGTGACCGGACTCGCCCTGCATCGGGTCCTCTCCAGCCTCGCTCCAGTGTGCCATGTCATGCTGACCAGACTCAGGAACAATGTTCTGCCAGGGTCCGATCCTCTCCTTTAGCCGGGTCCGATCATCTCGGCCAATGTAGCTGAGCTTGGGGCCACATAACGGACGCGTCCGGTCCTCCCGCGGACACGTCCAGTCACTCAAGTGACCATTTTTTTCCTTGCTTCTATATTGCCAACCACAAAGTGTCTCACCATAGTGCACATGTGTTAGCATTTTCACAAAGTATTTTCAAGGGTGTTAGCACTCAGTAGAATCTAAATTCATATGCAATGAGTTAGAACATCTAGTGGCACTTTGATAACCATATTTTAATATGAGTTTCACCCCTCTTAATAGTATAACTATCTATCCTAAATCCACTCACACCCACTTGGTGTCTTGAGTGGTAAAATAAAATGCTCCTATCAAATATACCTTTGCCTTGTGCCATTTTGTTTTTCTGTTTCTTCTTTTCTCCAAGCTTGAGCACTTGATCATCACCATGGCCATCACCATCATCATGATCATCATCCATTTGCTCCATTGCTTGGCATGTACTAACTTATCTCATATTCACTTAGAGCCAAAGGTTAGTACCTAGGGTTTCATCAATTAACCAAAACCAAACTAGAGCTTTCAATCCCCCTTTTTGGTAATTGATGACAACTCTTTCACAAAGATATGAATTGAAATCATTTTGAATCCATGTTGCTTGCCCAAGCATTTTTACAATGTGTAAAGGATTTGGACAAGTTTCATGAACCCGAATTGGTAGCATTAACTCCCCCTACATATGTGCTAAGAGTTTGGATTTAAAGCTTGCACATATGCATAGATAGGAAATATGGGAGAGTAATTTCTATCAAATAATGCTAAGGTGTAAGAGATGGACCTTTGAAGCGTGATACCAATCGGAGTGCACCAATAACACCATCCTTAGCACCATGGTTTGCTAGATACCACTTGAAAAGATAAAGAACTAGATACCTCGTGAGATCAACATTAGGAGCAAGGCTCTAATACCACTTATAAAACATTTCAAGTGTCTAACTACTATCCTATGCATGCTAGTTTTTCATTTCATCAATCAAACCTACAACTATTATGCAAGCATACATATGAAATGCACATTCAAATGCACCATTCAAGTTTATGAGCTTGCTCCCCCTACTTGTGTACTTAAATTTTAATTGATCCCTTTCCTTTGTCATTTCTCTCCTTATCTTTGTTTCTCTCCCCTTTGTCCCCTTTGTCAATCCTATCTTATCTTTGTGAACTATTTCTCCCCCTTTGGCATCAAATACCACAAAAGGTGAGCTCCAATTTTAGATAGGTTAGGGTGAAAGTGAGGATCATTTTCCCAAATTTGGTTCGATCTAGATCATTTTACCAAAGAAATTTAACTCGGTTTGATCCAAGGACAATCTTCTTCAAACAACTTTCATTGGTTATCTTGCCCATGTTGAGTTAAACCCCTTTTAGCTCATTAGCTAGATCAAACACTAGGTTCACAAGCCCACAAATGTGTCATATGCTACCACTAGATCAAGTCAATCACATAAGCATTAGTGGTACCACACAAGCATCAAATTTGTTTGATTTTCATGAATGATCCTAAGACATGATAGGAATGACTAGATGCACTAAACAAGTCTTTAACAAAGAATGTATGTCATGCCAATCAATTTTACCTTGCTTTGCTCAAAGGAGAGGCATGTCATATAGGTGGGGGTGCATCAACACATATTTGAGAAATCTAATATGTTCAATTCATTCCTTAGCTTACAAAACCTCTTCTCATCAAGTGGCTTGGTGAATATATTGGCAAGTTGATCTTCGGTGCCCACACTCTCAATTGAAATGTCCCCTTTTTGTTGATGATCTCTAATGAAATGGTGGCGGACATCAATGAGCTTTGTTCTTGCATGTTGAACCGGATTGTTGGTGAGCTTGAGAGCACTCTCATTGTCACATAACAATGGCACTTGTTTGAACTTGATTCCAAAATCATTCAAGGTGGCCTTCATCCAAAGAATTTGTGCACAACAACTCCCGACGGATATGTATTTGGCTTTGGTGGTTGAAAGTGCAATACTATTTTGCTTCTTTGATGACCAAGACACAAGTGACCTTCCCAACAATTGACATGTGCTCGGTGTGCTCTTTCTCTCTACTTTGCATCCCGCATAATCGGAGTCCGAATATCCAACTAATTCGAACTTTGCTCCTTTGGGATACCACAAACCAACATTTTGTGTATGCTTCAAGTACCTCAATATTCTCTTTGTAGCCTCCAAATGACTTTCTCTTGGAGAGGCTTGAAATCTTGCACACATGTAGTTGGCTGGCGGATGGTCCACGTGATTTGGCGGATAATCTGCTAGTCCTTAGACTTGTCTTGATCTTCGGTTAATTGCTAGGATTCTGCTGCATTGGGTTCCAACTTGATCTCCTTAGATGTAAGCATCATCCATGCCCCTAGGAAGGGTTAACGACATTGATATTTGAATCTCGTGTCTTATTTCCTGATCAAAGCGCCAGGGTTCTCCACAGGAGCGCAACTAACCATCTTTCAGTACTTAATCCAAAAAGTTTTCAGTTGGAACGATCGATCGTGGGTCATTACACCATCTAACCATCGGTGATCAAATGGACACAAAATCTGCATACCCACACTCTACATCACGTGGAGATCCACCACGCAAAAGATGGGGGGCCTAGCCCTCGATGGGGGGGGGTAGCCAACCCTCCCGCCATGTCGACCAATGCCCAACTGAGGTGGTTTGCCCAAATTGCCTTGGACATGCTCTTACCGCCTCTAGGAGTGCATCCCAACCATGCATGGGCTATGTCGGTGGAATCAGACGGTCGCCCAATGCCCTTAGGTCGGCCAACCCCTCCTCGGCTCCAAACCGCCTCATATTCGACTACAAGTACCCCCTCACTACACTCAAGCTATAAATAGGAGGGTTCAGCTCATTCTCAACACACACCATAGGAGAACCTCTCTCTACTCTCTCAAGATGTAGCTTTAGTGTTAGTGATACTGCTAGTGGAAGTTAGAGTGAGTGGAGCAATGCCTCTTAGGGATGGTGGAGTGGAACTAGCCTTGGTCTTTAGCAAGGTGAGCTAGCTCTTGTATCTTCTTTCTTGTAAGACTTTATTTATGCAATATATTAGTATCAAATGAACCGAAACAGAGCTCCAAAGTGCTTGGTGTGTGCTCATTAATCTTGTTATCACTAGTAGAGAAATGACTTTTGATCCACTTCGAAATTTGGCTTTAGTCCCGGTATTTTTCGCGCCCAGGACTAGAGAAACCTTTAGTCCCGGTTGGTAGCTCCAACTGGGACTAAAGGTCCCTGCCCAACGGCTACCGAGGTGTGTCAGAGGCACGTCAGTGCGAGAATCTTTAGTCCTGGTTTGAGACATGAACCCGGACTAAAAGTGCAACTTTTAGTCCCGGTTTGAGACACGAACCTGGACTAAAGGTACCTTTAGTCCCGGTTTATATCTCAAACCCGGACTAAAGGTGTCTCCAAACTGAATTTAAAAGGAAAGCGTATCTTATCTAAGTAAGATGTGTGGTGGTAGGTGAGATGGTAATGCGTGCAAGAGCTGAAGTGGGAGGTTATAGGTTTGAATCTCCACAGCTGCAACTTTTTTTTCACCCAATAAACACCTCTACTCCCGGTTGGAGGAACCGGGACTAAAAATCAAGACCTTTAGTCCCGATTTCATAGTCCCGGTTCCAAAACCAGAATTAAAGGGGGGTTGGAAATCGGGACTAGAGCCCGTTTCTCTACTAGTGTATGCTAAATTACTTTGCTAAGCTATATCTAAGAAAGAAGCTTTGTGAGAAAAACTTAGGAAACTCCCTCACTCGTTGTCCTACTATTTAGCTATGGGTTCACTTTACCTTTCTATGAGTAGAACAACTTGTGTGTCACCCTATCTTATCGTATATCACTTACCCCCACTTTAATCTAGTCGGTATATTAATTAGTAAATATGTGATGGTTAACTCACTTTCTTTAACCATTGCTTGCCTATGGATAAATACGATACCTTAGTATACTCGATGAATGCTACAATGATATTATGCATGAGTATAAGAAATACCAACAATCACCGGTCAGGCCTCACCGCCTCAGGCGACATGGGCCAGCGTCAACATCTCCGAGCTCCGCCGTGGCAAGGTCACCTTAGCTTCTGCCATGCCTGGCGCAGAATTCTAGTCTACCAGATGAGGACGATCCGAGCATGGTGCCAGCAGAGCGGTAGTCCGCCAAGTATCTAGTGCTCCGCTGCCCAGCAGCCTGTAGCCCTGTATGCCCTTTTCAGTTATTGCTTGTATTGGCAAGGAGTGCATGCATCCATGCGCCACGGCCCATGGGGGTGTACGTGTACGTGTACGCAATATGCTTATGCTGCTATGCATACAGGGTGCATGTGCACACGATCTGAGCATGCATGCCTCCGCCGGAGCAGATGATGTCTAGTGCGTCGACATGCTGTGCAAGGATGATGGCGCTGCGTATGGCTCCTCGATCGTGCCCTTGACGCGGTGCCGGATGTATTCGTCGCCTGCAACGGATGCCTTGAACTTGAACCACGAGATGACGATGCGTTGCCGATGTGGTGCCCACTTAGGTCCCTCCGTCACAAAAAAAATTCACTGGGGTAGGAAGTGGCTGGCTCCGCACCAACGTCCGCTCGGCCGCCGGCAAGAACGAGAAGGTCAAGTCCCCTTCCCACTCCCCGTCGCACCCCAGGCAGACTTGCCCAACATGGCCCCACGATGCGCCAGTAGGCGACATCGCGGACAAGATCTACTCGAGGTGCAACTCGAGGTGGAAGAATGGGGCTTGGCCGTGAGCTTCGCAGTCGCAGCCTCGGTGGCCTTAGCGTTGCTCCTTTGAGCAAGTGGCCAAGTGCCCCCAGCTTGTTCGCACCCGCGCCGGGCAGACGGCGGCATTCCTACCGTACGGGCTACTGGCTGGGTCGAGGTGCACAGTGATTGGGAAAGCGCAGCCCAAGTACGCCGAGGTGCAAGAGCAGAGCGGCCTGGGCAACTAAGGTGTGAGGTGGGTAGCGGGTTCGCACCCGATTGGACAAGTAATTAGACCCTAACCGTGTTTAAGTAGTATTTTCAAAGTGAAGGAGCAGGATGATACAGCGGTGCAAGTTTAGGACCGTCTGTGAACTTCACTCTATCTAGATTGTATATCAAAACTACGTAAAAAAAATCAAAGCAACCTATAATTTAAGACAAAGGGTGATAATTTTGCTGCCATTAGCAACGCACCATCATAGATAAATTTCATACCACCCGTAGCTTAAGCCTGTAATCATACTATGACAGCACTATTCACAAGACGTTTTTCTCTGCTAGAAAAAATGAATGTGAAGGCCTCCAACTCTGGCTCTGTCGGAACTGTAGCATGGAGCCAAGCCTGAAAGAGCCGGCCGAACAGGTCCCTACTATACATAACAAGCAGTGTAGAACTGTAGATGATTTAGCAGATCTGTAAACAAGTCGCGTTTGTCAGCATTTACTATGTTGCAACGGGTGAAATTTTCTATTATGGTTTTCAACAATTTCCATGTAACAACGCTTTACATTCCTTTACCACTTTCCATCCTGACAGGTAATTCTTGCTGCCTGTGCCAGTCAATGCCACAGGCGGCACTTTGGAATTTCAGTTAAACCCAGGTAAGCCCACATGTGCAAAAATTACCAGAGTTTTACATGAGGCCTACAGTTGTCAGTCTCAACAGACCTCAACGTTTAAATCGCTTGTCCAGCAGAATTCTATTGGCTCTGAAAGCAGTTTGCTGGAAACATTTTGCCTCTGTTGCAACTAAAAAGCACTGTAAACTATTTGCTTAAAGATATAGACAAACATAACGACTTGCACTGTCATGTGACTGTCCTGAACGCTTCTCACATTGATCTCAACATTGAGGAAGATGATTTCACATGATAACGTAAAAGGACCTCCACTCGAGTTCTCCTTATGCAATAGCTTGTCCATTGTTATGTTAGGATTTTACCTCTTGCAGTCAGAACAACTGGAAGAATAGACTTGTCGAACCATCACCAAATGACCGAATATCAGCAGGTTTTACCAATGCTCTACACAAGGGGCAAGTCCGCTCTCGCTCGAACCTAGAAAACAGCATAATAGCAATCAGTCACTTCTCGTTTGTTATTAGATAGGAGGATCACAGGCAAATTTAATGCAAACAAATAAGCATTGACATACTACTCAAAACAAGAGAAATTTATGGGCATGTTCTAGTTCCATGACACCTTCACCCAGACAAGCTGCCCACTAGTGGTACGTGGAGCCATATGTAATATTTATACCAGCCGCGACAAGCAGAGCAGCTCAACAGCCGCCGACTAAACATGAGCTCTGATTGTCATTTTCTTTAAAGTCATTTCAATTGGTTCCAGTTGTTTGGTTTGATAGCTAAAAGATTAATATAAAGTTGTTATGATTTTGGTTTGCTGAGGTTCTTCAAAGAAAGATTGACTTGCTGCTCTAGACTACAAAGAAAACACAGTGCCATAAATAAAGCAAGAACAAGTTAGTCTAGTCCTTGTTTATCTCTTTCACTCTCAGCTCCAGTGTAACAAGCCAGGGAGGTGCATTATCCCCTATCGGATACGTATACGATACGGATACGCGGTTGATACGCGACGGATACGTACCAGCAGAGTATCCAATTTTTTTATTAATTTAGCGAATATTGAGCACGTGAGCCAATACGTATCTGCCCATTCGATACGGCCCAGCCCAACAAACACGCGTGCACTCCCACATCTCCCTCTGTCCCCGACGCCAGCCCCCCGACACCCGCACTCCTGCACCTCGCGCCGCCTCCAGCGAACACGCGCGGTGACGTCTGGTCCTGCTCGCCGGCCGCCGGCGACGAGCCTCCGCCCGTGATGGATAAGTCTGGCTGGTCTGGTCTTTGTGGGGCTGCTGGCTGTTGCTGCCACAAGGACAGCATCTTAGCATCTAGGACAACATCTTAGAGGACAACATCTTAGCATCTTAGACTAGCATCTTAGACTAGCATCTTGGCATATGTTTGGCTGGCTAGCAGCCTATAAATATGTATCCCCAACCTCTCAGGTTGGCATGGCATTGTGTGAGAAATAAACGAGAAAATTGCCCCAACTCCTAGTGTCATCCTCTCTCGATGAGAGTAAGAATTCTGCTACTACCAAGAGTAAGAATTCAGCGACTAACAACTGTTATCAGAGCCGTACTATCCTGTAGCCTGAGCATCTCCTGCTCATCTCCTTTCCCAGCCTCGCAACAGCCCCAGCTGGGAGCAGCAGCAGTTCCAGCCGCTCCTGCTCACTCCTCTCCCTCTGCGCAGCTCGTCTGAAGCAGCCTTCTCCCTACATAGCAACCCCCGATAGCGCGTCATGTCCGCAGGGCAGTCTCAGCGCTCGGTCGCCTCGAGCACGCGGCGTCGGCAGGAGACCGAACTTGCCGCGGCAGAGGAACGCGAGCGAGCGGCGGCAGAGACCGCTACCCGCGGCGGCAAGGGCGTCGAGGCTGGCAGCGGCGGAGCTGGCAGCAGCCAGAGCGGAGGCGGCGGCGGATGCAGCGCGTGCGGCGGCAGCGAAGGTCGAGATTCTGCGCGGCAGCATCAGCAGCTCCGTTTCTGCTGACGACAGCGCCGACGCGGACGTCGAGCTGCTAGGGAGGGAGGACGAGCGTGGGCGGCGCAGTGGGCAGCCGCGCACGCCCACGAGCACGGCGGCAGCCCAGACAGGAGCGGACGCGCCGCCGGCGCTCCTGAAGGAGGCGCGCACGGCGACGGTTGCGGACGGGTCGATGGAGCGCGGCCTTCACAGGCAGCGTGGCTCTCTCCCCGGATCGTTACCGTGGTTACCACGGGCTCCAGGCTGTCGTCAGGGACGTCGGCCCCGGCGGTGGGTGGCCTACCCTCACTAAGACCAACTACGTCGAGTGGGCTACAGTAATGGGGGTAAAGCTCTAGGTGCGGCACATGTGGGAGGCAGTCCGGTACGGCGACGTTGACAACGACCTACATCGACGGACGTTGGATACCCTCATCGCTGCAGTCCAGCCCGAGATGCAGTTCTCGCTTACCAACAAGCGGACTGCCAAGGAGGCTTGGGATGCCATCGCTGCGGCACGCATCGGCAGCGACCGCGCCCGCAAGTCCACACTGCAGGCATTTCGCAAGGAGTGGGAGAACCTGGCCTTCAAGCCAGGTGAGGACGTTGATGACTTTGCTCTCCGTCTCAACACTCTGTTGCAGAAGATGGTGCAGTTCGGCGACGACACCTACGGCGAGGAGAGAGCTGTCGAAAAGCTCTTTCGCTGCGTCCCCGAGAAGTACAAGCAGATGGCTCGCTCGATCGAGTCTCTGCTGGATCTCTCCACGATGTCGACCGAGGAAGCGATAGGTCGCCTCAAGGTCGTCGACAGCGATGAGCCACAGTCTCTCTCGGGGCCCATCACCACTGGCGGGAAGCTCCTTCTCACTCGGGAGCAGTGGCTTGCCAGCCAAGGTGACCGAAAGAAGGGGGAGTCTTCTTCCACGACAGGCGGCCGCAAGCGTGGCAAGCCGCGCAGAGACGCCGAGGCCGGGGCGCGAGGACGTGCCGAGGGTGATGCCCGCGGAGGCGCCCAGGGCGGCGCCGCCGACAGGCACAAGCCGACACGGGACGACACCTGCCGCAACTGCGGCCAGCTTGGCCATTGGGCCAAGGACTGTCGACAGCAACGACGCGGCCAGGCCCACGTCGCACAGGCGGAGGAGGAGCCGGCTCTGTTCATGGCACATGCAAGCATCGAGCTACCTCCAGCGCCACCGGCCGCAGTGGCTCTCCTCCACCTTGACGAGCCAAAAGCACACGCCCTCCTCGGCGACGGCTCCGACAACGACAAGACTGACGGGTGGTGCCTCAACACCGGCGCCACCCATCACATGACCGGTCGACGGGAGTTCTTCATCGAGCTTGACTCTAGCGTCCGAGGCTCCGTCAAGTTTAGGGATGCCTCCGACGTGGAGATCAAGGGCGTCGGCTCCGTCATCTTCACCGCCGTGTCTGGTGAGCACAGGCTGCTCACCGGAGTCTACTACATCCCTGCGTTTAGGAACTCCATCATCAGCTTGGGACAGCTGGATGAGAACGGCTCGCGCGTGGTGGTTGAGGATGGAGTCATGAGGATTTGGGATCGCCGTCGTCGCCTTCTTGCCAAGGTATCCAGAAGCGCAAATCGACTCTACGTGCTTAACGTGCAGGTGGCACAACCCCTCTGTCTCGCTGCTCGTCGGGATGACGAGGTGTGGCAGTGGCACGAGCGCTTCGGGCACCTTCACTTCGAGGCCCTAAAGCGGCTCAGTGCCACGGAGATGGTGCGAGGCCTGTCGTGCCTCGACCATGTGGAGCAGCTCTGCGACGTCTGCGTGTTGACGAAGCAAAGGCGGCTCCCCTTTCCCCAGCGGGCGAGTTTTCGATCCAAGGAGAGGCTCGAGCTTGTGCACGGGGACTTGTGTGGTCCGGTGACACCAGCCACACCGGGAGGACGACGCTACTTCCTACTGCTCGTCGACGACATCTCCCGCTACATGTGGGTGATGGTCCTCGGCAGCAAGGGAGATGCTGCGAACGCCATCAGGCGCTCGCAGGCTGCTGCGGAGGCGGAGTGCGGCCGCAAGCTACGCGTACTGCGCACCGACAACGGCGGCTGAATTAGCGTCGTACTGCGCTGATGAGGGCATTCAGCGCCACTACTCCACGCCGTACAGCCCGCAGCAGAACGGCGTCGTCGAGCAGCGCAACCAGACGGTTGTGGGGATGACTCGTGCCCTTCTCAAGCAGAGGGGGATGCCGGCTATCTTCTGGGGAGAGGCGGTGGTGTCGGCCGTCTACATCCACAACCGCTCGCCTACCAAGGCGCTCGACGGCAGGACGCCGTACGAGGCTTGGCATGGGCGCAAGCCGGTGGTCTCCCACTTGCGGGTCTTCGGCTGCCTCGCGTTCGCCAAGGAGCTCGGCCACATCAGCAAGCTCGACGACAGGAGCACTCCGGAAGTGTTCATCGGCTACGCGGAGGGCTCGAAGGCCTACCGCATCCTCGACCCGAAGACACAACGTGTGCGCACGGCGCGCGACGTTGTGTTCGACGAAGGGCGAGGATGGGCATGGGACAAGGCGGTGGACGACGGCTCGGCTCCAACGTACGACGACTTCATTGTCGAGTACGTCCACTTCGAGGGAGCTGGGGGAGTAGGCAGCTCTTCTTCAACAAGCGCGTCTACCCCAGTCCCCGAGCCTCCACCGACCCCGGCGCCTGCTACTCCGACAGCACCACGCTCTCCAGCCAGGACCTCGGCTGCGATGAGTTCTTCGCCGGCACCACCACGCACTCCAGCACCGACAGGCACCTCTCCGGGCACATCTACTCCGACACCAGCTCGTGTCGAGCACAGCCCGGTTGAGCTCGCTACTCCGCTCTCTCACGACGAGGCGCGCAGCGACGCGTACCACGACGGCGAGCCGTTGCGGTACCGTACAATGGAGAACCTTCTCGGCGACCAGCCGGTGCCGGGACTGGTGCCTCACGACCTGGAGGCGCAGTTGCACCTTGCGTGTGACGACGGCGAGCCTCGGTCGTTTGCAGAGGCCGAGAGACACGCAGCATGGCGCGCCGCGATGCAGTTGGAGATGGATGCGGTTGAGAAGAACCGCACCTGGGAGCTTGCTGACCTTCCTCGTGGTCACCGCGCGATCACCCTTAAGTGGGTGTACAAGCTGAAGAGGGATGAAGCCAGCGCCATCGTCAAGTACAAGGCTCGCTTGGTGGCACGATGTTTTGTGCAGCAGGGGGGGGGGGGCGGGTCGACTTCAACGACGCCTTTGCTCCCGTTGCACGGATGGAGTCCGTGCGACTCCTCCTTGCGCGAGCTGGCTAGTAGGGCTGGCGTGTTCATCACATGGACGTCAAGTCGGCGTTCCTTAACGGCGACTTGAAGGAGGAGGTCTACGTGCACCAGCCGCCGGGATTTGCGATCCCCGGCAAGGAGGCAAGGTGCTCCGCCTGCGCAAGTCCCTCTATGGCTTGCGGCAGGCATCGAGGGCGTGGAATGCCAAGTTGGATTCCACGCTAAAGGGGATGGGCTTCGAGCAAAGCCCGCACGAGGCGGCCATCTACCGACGGGGCAGTGGAGGAAATGCTCTGCTGGTGGGTGTCTACGTCGACGACTTGGTGATCAACGGCACCAAGGATGCGGTGGTGGCGGCATTCAAGGAAGAGATGAAGGCCACCTTCTAGATGAGTGACCTGGGGCCTCTCTCCTTCTACCTGGGAATCGAGGTGCACCAGGATGACTCCGAGATCACGCTTCGACAGACCGCCTACGCCAAGCGCGTCGTTGAGCTAGCTGGGCTCACCGACTACAACCCAGCTCTCACTCCGATGGAGGAGAGGCTGAAGCTGAGCCGCGACAGCACGATGGAGGTGGACGCTACGCAGTACCAGCGTCTTGTGGGGAGCCTTCGCTACCTCGCCCACACACGGCCGGACTTGGCATTCTCCGTCGGCTACGTTAGTCGGTTCATGCAGCGACCGACGACGGAGCACCAACAGGCTGTGAAGAGAATCATCTGCTACGTTGCGGGGACTCTCGATCACGGCCTCTACTACCCTAGGTGCCCTGGGGCAGCACACTTCGTTGGGTACAGCGACAGCGACCACGCCGGCGACATCGACACCAGCAAGAGCACGAGCGGGATCCTCTTCTTCCTCGGCAAGTGCCTCGTTAGATGGCAGTCGGTCAAGCAGCAGGTGGTGGCCCTGTCCAGCTACGAGGCCAAGTACATAGCGGCCTCCACCGCTTCAACTCAGGCGCTCTAGCTCGCTCGACTGCTTGGTGATCTCCTCGGCAGAGACACTAGAGCGGTGGAGCTCAGGGTGGACAACAAGTCCGCTCTGGCCCTGGCAAAGAACCCCGTTTTCCATGAACGCAGCAAGCACATCCGAGTGAGGTACCACTTCATCCGAGGCTGTTTGAAGGAAGGGAGCATCAAGGCGAGCTACATCAACACCAAGGACCAGCTTGCGGACCTGCTCACCAAGCCCCTTGGGAGGATCAAGTTCCTTGAGCTCTACTCGAGGACCGGGATGGTTCAACTTTCCCATAAGACGACGCACAAGGCTTAGGAGGAGAATGACGGATAAGTCTGGCTGGCCTAGTCTTTGTGGAGCTGCTGGCTGTTGCTGCCACAAGGACAGCATCTTAGCATCTAGGACATCATCTTAGAGGACAGCATCTTAGAGGATAACATCTTAGCATCTTAGACTAGCATCTTGGCATATGCTTGGCTGGCTAGCAGCCTATAAATATGTATCCCCAACCCCTCAGGTTGGCATGGCATTGTATGAGAAATAAACCAAAAAATTACCCCAACTCCTAGTGACATCCTCTCTCGATGAGAGTAAGAATTCTGCTACTACTAAGAGTAAGAATTCAGCGACTAACAGCCCGTGCTCACCTGCCACCGGCAGCTGGCAACATCTCTGCCCCCGCGACGTGGATCCAGGCATCCAACAACCTCCTGTGAGTTCATCCCCTTCCCCATTCTCGATCTACTATATTTCTGCAGTTCATGACTTATTGTTGCTTGATTTCGTTGGTCCCCACTTCCTCTCCCTCTGCCCATTCTGGCATTCTCGATCTACTCTATTTTGCTTCTTAATTTCTTGTTGCTTGATTTTCTTTGTATGCAGTGGATGGCGTCTCCAAATATGAGTAGATGGCGTCTCCTTTTTCCATTCTTTACTCTGCAGCTTGATGTTGTGGATGCGAGGGAAACAAATGAGGAAATAGAGAGTTGATGCAAGCCTGAATGCCATTTATTAATAGTAAAACATACTAATAGAACTTAAGTACTTAAGTAGTTAAGTAGACTGGAATGTTTTATTGTTATTAGTTTTAATATGCATTATTATCTTTTTTTATTTTAAAATAGTAAAACGTATCCGCATATCCGTATCCTTCCGATACTGAGGTGTATCTGTATCTGCTGCATAGGTAGCAAGGCTTGACCTCACTCCTGTCAAGCACCCCTCGCTCCACCGTGAACCACCTTGTCCTCAGCTAACTCACACATTCCACCCATGACCCAAGTTCATAACAAGTAGCTAGGGTGATAAAGAAACTAAACAAGCCAAATCTATTTATCTTGCCTGGGTATACTAAAACTTTCTCCATTTTAAACTGTATATATTTCCTGTTGCATCACCAGAAGCAAAGGTCCTCTTGCAAGTAAAGATACTCTAGAGGTTAGACTCTAATGTAGTGGTATAGTCACACATATCTTTTCGTGATGCACGAGTTGTACTTAAATTTAGATTGAATGGCCTTTCTATTTTGAATAATACCCATTCCAAGACTCTAAAGGACACAGAAGAATACAGTAAACATATTCAACTAGATGCCTGATTCAAAACAAAGACAAAGAACAGTGCATATGGAACAGCAAGCAAAGAATGTTACCATTCGGAAACACAGTCTTCACAGAAAATATGTTTACAGCGAAGGAGAACAGGCACATGCATCTTCTCCTGGCAAATGGCACACATATCACCAGCGGCAAGTACCTGCATTAGTCCCAACAATAAGAAAAAACCTAGTAACAGAGGATTCTCAAATTCAAATCCTAAAGACTCACGACAAAATCATGGATAACTTATATATTGGGAACTTATGAAATAGTCCTTTTTCAAAAAAAAAATGAACAATAATCTAGCAAGCTTTCTCAAGGATACAAGTGATACCACAATAACATTTTTCCATTTGTATACTGTGCAAGTGCCACAACACACTTTTCTGAATACTGGGGCTAATTAACCGAAGTTAACATGTAAATATTACTGTCACAATACACTTAAGGATCTATTTGATTAGCATTATGATTATCTGTTTGGTGAAAACTTTTTCAGACATATTATCATTTGGTATTTCGGTTAGCTGCTTTTTCTAAAACAAGTTGCAAAAGAGAGATTATTGGTTTCTGAAGCAACCACAATATGTTTCAAATATTGGGATGAGGATCACTTAATATTTTGTTCTCGAACACACAGGAGAGCTGTGTATCATTTCATTAAGAGGAAAGAGTAATGGAGAGGAGAATCCCCAACCAAACCCACACCACTTCTTAATATAACCGAAATAACAGATAATGTTGATTTCCAGAGGACCACTTCTTAATATAATGATGTGCAGCTATCTTGGCCCATATTGTGACTAAAGTTATATACGATCTACAAGAAATTCTGTTAAAAAACTCTTTCAACAGCTACTTTCCCAACAGTAGCTTCAAATATATAAATTGCAGTCCACACCAAACAGGTCCTAAATCTACAAGCCGCTGTAACGGGTGCTGAAAGGTCAGGTTTACACTTGCTCTCTCTCTCTCTTTCTGCGAGGCTAATTAGAACACAGGACAACAAATGCCGCAGGCCCACCCTTTGCCCTAAATCTACAAACTATAATAGTAAAAACACTCCTTGAAAGAACAAAAAAATCAGTTAAGGACTATAGAGGCTCAGATGAGGGGGAGCCGAGAGCAACATGAGGGATTGGCAAGGCGGCCATGATGAGAGGCTCACCGGCAGCAAGTTCCTGGCCAAGAGTCCCATGAGGGAGCACAGGACGTCACTGAGAAACCGTGGCGCTGACTCACACGATGACTAGGCGGGGCAAGGCTTGCAGGCAGCCTCCAACAGTATAGGCAAAGCTCTGAGAGAAGGACAAGTGGCACATCCTAGGCCATGTAGTTTGCGGAGCCAGGTAGGACAGAGTAGGGGAGACACCCGGAACCCTGAACCCACGAGTGGAAGGAGGCTACAGGATTTCTGGGGACAGCTGTGGTTCCTCCTCGACTCATATTCGCCCCCACGCAGATCTAGGGCTAGGGGAGGGCCGTGAGAATCTGATGTGGATAAGAAGCAAGATGGGGAAGGCCAAATCCTTCAATGTGAGCGATTGCTACCCAGTTGGAGGAGATTGGCGCCTGAAAAACTCAGCAATTACATTCGCGCCTGAAAAAAAAGAAAAAGTGGTGACCAAAAAAACTAGCACTAAGCTAACCACTAAGGAGAGGGGCTGTCAAAAGAGGACAGACCCTTAGCTCCTGCTAGACTCCACAACCGGCGCTCTTCTCCAGCAAGGGTACAAGCACGACTATGGTAGTGCTAACAGAGGGCTAGGTTTTTACCATGTTGATGTGGAGCCAAGAAGACGCTTGTACCATGACAGGAGTGTGGACAACATAGAGAAGTACAAGGTGGCAAAGAAGACTGCAAAGCGAGCTGTAAGTGTGGCAAAGGGTAGAGCGTACGAGGATCTTTACCAACATTTGAGTACAAAGAAAGGAGAGAAGGACATTTATAGGATGGCTAGGGTTCGTGAGAGAAAGACAAGGGACTTCAACCAAGTTAAGTGCATTAAGGATGAAAGGGAGCATCTCTTGATGAAGGAGGATGAGATCCGACATCGATGGCAAGAGTATTTTGACAAATTGTTCAATGGTGAGAATACGGACACAACCTTTCAGTTGGATGACTCTTTCAGTTTTGCGGAGAATCCAAGAATCTGAGGTCAGAGAGGCGTTGAAAAGGATGAAAAGAGGTAAGGCGATGGGACCGGATGGTATCCCAATCGAGGTGTGGAGATGCCTCGGGGACATAGCTATAGTATGGCTAACCAAGCTGTTCAACCATATTTTTCGATCGAACAAGATGTCTGACGAGTGGAGGAGATGTATATTGTTACCGATCTACAAGAATAAAGGGGATATTCAAAGTTGTACTAATTACCGGGGAATTAAGTTGATGAGCCATACTATGAAGCTATGGGAGAGAGTTATCGAGCATCGCTTGAGAGCAATAACGCGGGTCTCTATGAACCAATTTGGTTTCATGCCCGGAAGGTCAACCATGGAAGCCATTTTCTTAATAAGATAAGTTATGGAGCGGTATAGGGATAAGAAGGACCTACACATGGTTTTTATCAACTTGGAGAAGGCTTACGATAAAATACCAAGGAATGTTATGTGGTGGGCTTTGGACAAACAAAAGTCCCAACGAAGTACGTCGGGCTCATTAAGGACATGTACAACAATGCTATGACTAGTGTTCGAACAAGTGATGGAGACACGGATGACTTCCCGATTAGGATAGGACTACATCAAGAGTCAGCTTTGAGCCCTTATCTGTTTGCCTTAGTGATGGATGAGGTTACAAGGGACATACAAGGTGACATCCCTTGGTGTATGCTTTTTGCGGACGATGTAGCGCTAGTTGACGAAAGCCGGACATGAGTGAATCAGAAACTGGAGTTATGGCGGGAGACTTTGGAGTCCAAAGGTTTGACTCAATAGAACTAAAACTGAGTATATCAAATGTGACTTCGGCACTACTACTCGGGAGGAGGAAGATATTAGTTTGGAAGGTCATTGTGGTAGGTTAGGCCTGTCTTCTACCTGAATAGAGATAGTATTATAGCCTTTCTGAAAGTGTGGAATGCAGATGTGGAACCATTGGGAAGCCTGGTAGGGTTCAAATTAAGGGGATGCCTCCAAAATGGGTTGACTGGGTGTCAATTAAAGAAATGGCTTCTAGCTTGGGCTTGATGGTAGAAGTGGACTGGCAGACTCTTTTAACAGCTTTTTCAGCATGGTGAGGGTGAAGATACAGTGTAAGGATCCAACAACAAGAATCCCAAAGGAGAGAATCTTTCTTCAAAAAGAAGCTATACCTGGTCTCCTTCAAAGCTAAAGGGGAACTCCCTCTGTCCCTTTTTAAGTCTCTATGATATTCGTGCCAGTCAAACTTTCTTAAGTTTGATTAGGTTTGTAGAAAATATTAGCAACATTTGTATCTCCAAATAAGTTTATTATGAAAATAGATTCAACGATCTATCTAATGATACTAATTATGTACCATAAATAACAAGGTTTTCTTGTATATATATTTGGTCCAAGTTGAGCTCGGAAAGTGAGAACGACAGTTAAAAAGGGACGGAAAGAGTAGAGCAGAAAGATGACTCTTCAGATGATGACTTGTGTAAATGTGGAGGTGAAGAAGGGCTAGAAGAGGATGACTTACTTGGAGAAGATTTGAATGGTACATCTACAGGTAAACAGGACAGGAAGGAGAACAAGGAAACTGGACAATTAGAGAAGAAAATACCCCAGCTAGAAGCAAGACAGTGAGGTTGCTGATCTTTGAAGAGGAGGGTCAGTTGGAGCAGGCAGAAACCAAACAGTGTGTCAACTAAAGGCAGAAACCAAACAGCTACCTAAGGAATGGATCTATGAGCTTCAACACAAAAACACGAGTCAGTACAAGATATTAGTGTGCAGGGACAATATCAAGAATCATCCCAGATTCCCATCATAGAAAAGAAAGATGAGCAGTCCCGGATAGAGAAGAAGATAACAGCTCAGCCACTCAACCTACAATGGAGGATCTGGAGAAACATGATCAGATAGAGAACAAAGTGAGGGGGAAAAGGTAAAAGGAACATCACAAAAATGAGGCTCAATTCTACCAACGAGGAGTAAAAGGAACATTGATAATGGCAAGACTATGATGGAAAAAGCTCAAGATTTCAAGAGGAAATGGAATATGTAAGAGATTAAAGGTATAACCATTCAGTATTCTAGTTTTGTGTCTAAAGAACATGTACTTTCTGTTGCCAAGGATCTTGGCATTGAGGTGAGGGATGGAAATTCATTCTCAATTGATAGTTGATAGAATGCTTGAACTTGACAATAATAGAGATTCAGCTTGTGATTTAGCTTGCCAACATATAGACTGTAGTAAAACTTTAGATCCTGGCATGGACCTTAAGAACTTAGAAAAGGAACAGGGCGACAAGGATAAGGCACCTAGTACTCCTATTATTAGTGGGAAAAAGTCTGAAGTCATGGAATACTTGACTGGTTGGCCTAAGGTGTTGGCCCTCGATCTCCCTGCACAGGTGAGCAGCTAGCTCACCAACACCCTCACACACAACAACAGCTAGAGGTAGAAGAAGGGGGTGAGACAGAGCGCACACACACAGACTGAAAGTCTGAAACTCTGAATATGTGCAGCAATTGAACTACGTTTTCCATTGCTATAAGGTACACAAGAGTATGGCTGATCTTAGCCCGAACTACTCCCTACATGGCTGATGTATGCCACTACTAAGTTGGCCTATTGCCATACTTCTAATAATACAATACAAGGACAGCAAGAGCTGACCAAAGGTCTAACCCCTGCTGCAGCAAAACAAAGAGGGAGAGCAGCAGATTATCTCACATAAGGTTGGTCCTACGAAAAAATATAGAGAAAGAAGGAAATGGTAGGGCCGTTATGGAATATTATTGTGTGTTTGGATTGGAGGTTGGTGTGGGTTGGGTTGGGTTGGACCCAGTTTTCATAGTGTTTGGTTACAGATTGACATGGGTTGGGTCTGTCCCAACAAGGAATATTCCGTGTTGATTCGGGTTGGTTTGATTTCTCCAAATCAAGGGGACGGGGACAACCCACTTCCTTCTCGCACGTGAGAACAGACAGCGCGGGTGGCCCAGCGGCGATGCAGGCGAGTAGCCGGCGCGTAGCGAGCCGGCGGCCGCGGCTGAGGTGCAGGGGAGCAAGGGCCGTCGCAGCGGCAGCGGAGCGGACGAGCACTCGCCGTGACCGCGCGCGCAGCGAGTCGACTGCCGCGGCAGCGGCGCGAGCAAGCAGGGGCTGCGGCAGCAGCACAGGTGGCAGCGGCGGTGTGGCCTACAGAGCAGCACGGGCACATGCATGGAGCAGCAGGTGAGGCGTGCGGGTGAGCCATGGCCAGGCGGAGGAGCCACAGGGCGGGTCGGACCGTCGGGGCATACGGAGCAGCAGATCTGGGCGGCTACTGGTGAGCGAGCTGCGGCCATGGAGGAGCAACTGCGGGCAAGCAGTTTGCGGCCATGCGAGGAAGGTGCACGTGCGCAGGAGACGCAAGAATGGACCCCACATGTCAATGACTCAACCCACTTCCAGATATACTTCCAACCAAACGTAAAACTGGAATGGACCGAACCTTTTCAACCAAACAAGAGATGGGTTCAACCCAACCCGCAAAACTGGGATAGGTTCAACCCATCCCACATCGTCCCCAAACCAAACACATGCTTAGAGGCCTCAGAAGCACGGACACGGCAGGGAAGGGGCGTATCCCGTATCGGATACGTATCCGATACGAATACGCCTGGGATACGGCCCGGATACGTATCCGCAGCGTATCCGCGTATCCCATCTTAGTTGGGCCGAAAACTGACGATCGGAAACGTTTTGGCCCAGCCGATACGGCCCAGCCGGCCCAATAGGTTAATACCATCACCTTTGCCCTGCTCCTGTCTCCAGTCCCGACCCCTCCCAGTCTCTCCCACGCGCAGCCGCCTCTGCCTCCGCCTCACGCAGCCGCCTCCGCCTCCGCCTCGCGCAGGTCCGCCTCCCGCCGGCCGCCAGTCCGCCTCTGACCTCGCCGGCGACCAACCTCCGCCCTCACCGCCAGCCCGTGCAGCTCACCGCCGGCGTGGGATACGGCCCAGTCCAACAAGAAGCCAACGCTCCCCTGTCGCGATGTCCCGACATGGCAACGCCTCGCATGGCTGCACACGCGCGTCGCCTCCCGCGCAGGAGATGCGCCATCGCTCGCTCGCCGCTGGCGATGAGCCCCCACCCCCTTGCGCCGCCTCCCGTGCAGGAGATGCGCCGCGGCTCGCCAGTCGTTGGCGACCAGCCCCCGCCCCCTTGCGCTGCCTCCTGCCCAGGAGATGCACCACCGCTCGCCGGCCGCTGGCGACGAGCCTCCGCCCCCTCTGTGCCATCAATCAACCTCTCGTCTTCCAGGTCGTCGCTCCAGGGAGCACTGCGCTGGGGAGTGTTAGTCGCTGAATTCTCACTCTTGGTAGTAAGAGAATTCTTACTCTCATCGAGAGAGGATGACACTAGGAGTTGGAGCAATTTTCTTGTCTATTTCTCACACAAGCTCACACAAATGCCATACCAACCTGAGGGGTTGGGGTTACATATTTATAGGCTGCTAGCTAGCCAAGCATATGCCAAGATGCTAGTCTAAGATGCTAGTCTAAGATGCTAATATGCTGTCCTAGCTAAGATGCTGTCCTCTAGTCTAAGATGCTGTCCTCTAGTCTAAGATGCTGTCCTAAAAACAGAAAAACAGCCACAAGGACCATGTGAGCAGCACAGCCCCACAAAGACCAGCCACACATGAGACTTATCCATCATTCTCCCCCTAAGTCTTGTGCGTTGTCTTGTGGGAGAGTTGAACCATCCCGGTCCTGGAGCAGAGCTCAAGAAACTTGATCCTCCCTGTTAGTCGTTGAATTCTCACTCTTGGTAGTAGGAGAATTCTTACTCTCATCGAGAGAGGATGACACTAGGAGTTGGGGCAATTTTCTTGTCTATTTCTCACACAAGCTCACACAAATGCCATACCAACCTGAGGGGTTGGGGTTACATATTTAGGCAACGTATCAAGTGCAAACCAACCTCTCCGTGCAAACCGTGCAAACCAACTGCGGGAGAGAGGTGGGAGGGGGGATTTGCAAAAGTGTGATTAGGAGCGGGCGTAATTGCACTTTTGCAAATCCCCCCTCCCACCTCTCCCCCGTAGTTGGTTTGCACGGTTTGCACAGAGAGGTTGGTTTGCGCTAGATATGTTCCCACATATTTATAAACTGCTAGCCAACCAAGCATATGCCAAGATGCTAGTCTAAGATGCTAGTCTAAGATGCTAATATGCTGTCCTAGCTAAGATGCTGTCCTCTAGTCTAAGATGCTGTCCTCTAAGATGCTGTCCTCTAGTCTAAGATGCTGTCCTAAAAACAGAAAAACAGCCACAAGAACCATGACCATGTGAGCATCACAGCCCCACAAAGACCAGCCACACATGAGACTAAGATGTTGTCCTCTAGTCTAAGATGCTGTCCTAAAAACAGAAAAACAGCCACAAGGACCATGACCATGTCAGCATCACAGCCCCACAAAGACCAGCCACACATGAGACTTATCCATCACTCCCAAGGGGCTTGGTGAGCAGGTCCGCAAGCTGGTCCTTGGTGTTGATGTAGCTCACCTTGATGCTCCCTTCCTCCAAACAGCCTCGGATGAAGTGGTACCTCACCCGGATGTGCTTGCTGCGTTCGTGGAACACGGGGTTCTTTGCCAGGGCCAGAGCGGACTTGTTGTCCACCCTGAGCTCCACCGCTCTAGTGTCTCTGCCGAGGAGATCACCAAGCAGTCGAGCGAGCCAGAGTGCCTGAGTCGAAGCGGTGGAGGCAGCTATGTACTCGGCCTCGCAGCTGGACAGGGCCACCACCTGCTGCTTAACCGACTGCCAGCTAACGAGGCACTTGCCGAGGAAGAAGAGGATCCCGCTCGTGCTCTTGCTGGTGTCGATGTCGCCGGCGTGGTCGCTGTCGCTGTACCCGACGAAGTGTGCCGCCCCAGGGCACCTCGGGTAGTAGAGGCCGTGGTCGAAAGTCCCCGCAACATAGCGGATCATCCTCTTCACAGCCTGCTGGTGCTCCGTCGTCGGTCGCTGCATAAACCGACTAACGTAGCCGACGGAGAATGCCAAGTCCGGCCGTGTGTGGGGCGAGATAGCGAAGGCTCCCCACAAGACGCCGGTACTGCGTAGCGTCCACCTCCTCCGTCGTGCTGTCGCGGCTCAGCTTCAGCCTCTCCTCCATCGGAGTGAGAGCTGGGTTGCAGTCGGTGAGCCCAGCTAGCTCAACGACGCGCTTGGCGTAGGCGGTCTGTCGAAGCGTGATCCTAGAGTCATCCTGGTGCACCTCGATTCCCAGGTAGAAGGAGAGAGGCCCCAGGTCACTCATCTGGAAGGTGGCCTTCATCCCTTCCTTGAATGCCGTCACCTCCGCATCCTTGGTGCCGGTGATCACCAAGTCGTCGACGTAGACACCCACCAGCAGGGCATTACCCTCCACTGCCCCGTCGGTAGATGGCCGCCTCATGCGGGCTTTGCTCGAAGCCCATCCCCTTTAGCGTGGAATCCAGCTTGGCATTCCATGCCCTCGGTGCCTGCCGCAAGCCATAGAGGGCCTTGCGCAGGCGGAGCACCTTGCCCTCCTTGTCGGGGATCGCAAATCCCGGCGGCTGGTGCACGTAGACCTCCTCCTTCAAGTCGCCGTTAAGGAATGCCGACTTGACGTCCATGTGATGAACACGCCAGCCCTCCTGGGCAGCTAGTGCAAGGAGGAGTCGCACGGACTCCATCCGTGCCATGGGAGAAAAGGCGTCGTCGAAGTCGACCCCCTCCTGCTGCACGAAACCTCGTGCCACCAAGCGAGCCTTGTGCTTGACGATGGCACTTGTACACCCACTTAAGGGTGATCGCGCGATGACCACGAGGAAGGTCAGCAAGCTCCCAGGTGCGGTTCTTCTCAACCGCATCCATCTCCAACTGCATCGCGACGCGCCATGCCGCGTCTCTCGGCCTCTGCAAACGACCGAGGCTCGCCGTCGTCACACGCAAGGTGCAACTGCGCCTCCAGGTCGTGAGGCACCGGTCCCGGCACCGACTGGTCACCGAGAAGGTTCTCCATCGTACGGTACCGCAACGGCTCGCCGTCGTGGTACGCGTCGACGCGCTCCTCGTCGTGAGAGAGCGGAGTAGCGAGCTCAACCGGGCCATGCTCGACACGAGCTGGTGGTGGAGTAGACGTGCCCGGAGTGGTGCCTGTCGGTGCTGGAGTGCGTGGCGTTGCCGGCTGTGGTGGAGCGGGCGAAGAACTCATCGCAGCCGAGGTCCTGGCTGGAGAGTGTGGTGCTGTCGGAGTAGCAGGCGCCGGGGTCGGTGGAGGCTCAGGGACTGGGGTAGACACGCTCGCCGAAGAAGAGCCGCCTACTCCCCCAGCTCCCTCGAAGTGGACGTACTCGACAGAGAAGTCGTCGTACGTCGGAGCCGAGCCGTCGTCCACCGCCTTGTCCCACGCCCATCCTCGCCCTTCATCGAACACAATGTCGCGCGCCGTGCGCACACGCTGTGTCTTCGGGTCGAGGATGCGGTAGGCCTTCGAGCCCTCCGCGTAGCCGATGAACACTCACGGACTGCTCCTGTCGTCGAGCTTGCTGATGTGGCCAAGCTCCTTAGCGAACGCGAGGCAGCCGAAGACCCGCAAGTGGGAGACCGCCGGCTTGCGCCCATGCCAAGCCTCGTACGGCGTCCTGCCGTCGAGCGCTTTGGTAGGCGAACGGTTGAGGACGTAGACGGCCGTCACCACCGCCTCTCCCCAGAAGACAGCCGGCATCCCCCTCTGCTTGAGGAGGGCCCGAGCCATCCCCACAACCGTCTGGTTGCGCCGCTCGACGACGCCGTTCTGCTGCGGGCTGTACGGCGCGGAGTAGTGGCGCTGAATGCCCTCGTCAGCGCAGTACGACGCGAATTCAGCCGTCGTGAATTCGCCGCCGTGAATTCGCCGCCGTTGTTGGTGCGCAGCACGCACAGCTTGCGGCCGCACTCCGCCTCCGCAGCAGCCTGCGCGCGCCTAATGGCGTCCGCAGCCTCTCCCTTGCTGCCGAGGACCATCACCCACATGTAGCGGGAGAGGTCGTCGACGAGCAGCAGGAAGTAGCGTCGTCCTCCCGGTGTGGCCGGTGTCACCGGGCCACACAAGTCCCCGTGCACAAGCTCGAGCTTCTCCTTGGCTCGAAAGCTAGCCCGCTGTGGAAAGGGGAGTCGCCTCTGCTTCATCAACACGCAGACGTCGCAGAGCTGCTCCACATGGTCGAGGCACGGCAGGCCTCGCACCATCTCCGTGGCACTGAGCCGCTTCAGGGCCTCAAAGTGAAGGTGCCCGAAACGCTCGTGCCACTGCCACGCCTCGTCGTCCCGACGAGCAGCGAGACAGAGGGGTTGTGCCACCTGCACGTTAAAGACGTAGAGTCGATTTGCGCTTCTGGATACCTTGGCAAGAAGGTGACGACGACGATCCCATATCCTCATGACTCCGTCCTCAACAACCACGCGCGAACCGTTCTCATCCAGCTGTCCCAAGCTGATGATGGAGTTCTTCAACGCGGGGATGTAGTAGACTCCGGTGAGCAGCCTGTGCTCACCAGACACGGTGGTGAAGATGACGGAGCCGACACCCTTGATCTCCACGCCGAAGGCATCCCCAAACTTGACGGAGCCACGGACGCTAGAGTCAAGCTCGGTGAAGAACTCCGTCGACCGGTCATGTGATGGGTGGCGCCGGTGTCGAGGCACCACCCGTCAGTCTTGTCGTTGCCGGAGCTGTCGCCGAGGAGGGCGTGTGCTTTTGGCTCGTCGAGGTGGAGGAGAGCCGCTGCGGCCGGTGCCGCTGGAGGTAGCTCAATGCTTGCATGTGCCATGAACAGAGCCGGCTCCTCCGCCTGTGCGACGTGGGCCTGGCCGCGTCGTGGCTGTCGGCAGTCCTTGGCCCAATGGCCGAGCTGGCCGCAGTTGCGGCAGGCGTCGTCCCGTGCCGGCTTGTGCCTGCCGGCGGCGCCGCCCTAGGCGCCTCCGCGGGCATCACCCTCGGCACGTCCTCGCGCCCCGGACTGGGCGTCTGTGCGCACCTTGCGTGGCTTGCCACGCTTGCGGCCCGCCTATCGCGGAAGAAGGCTGGTCACCTTGGCTGGCAAGCCACTGCTCCCGAGTGAGAAGGAGCTTCCCGCCAGTGGTGATGGGCCCCGAGAGAGACTGTGGCTCATCGCTGTCGACGACCTTGAGGCGACCTATCGCCTCCTCGATCGACATCGTGGAGAGATCCAGCAGGGACTCGATCGAGCGAGCCATCTGCTTGTACTTCTCGGGGACGCAGCGAAAGAGCTTTTCGACAGCTCTCTCCTCGCCGTAGGTGTCATCGCCGAACTGCAACCATCTTCTGCAACAGAGTGTTGAGACGGAGAGCAAAGTCATCAACGTCCTCACCTGGCTTGAAGGCCAGGTTCTCCCACTCCTTGCGAAGTGCCTGCAGTGTGGACTTGCGGGCGCGGTCGCTGCCGATGCGTGCCGCAGCGATGGCATCCCAAGCCTCCTTGGCAGTCCGCTTGTTTGTAAGCGAGAACTGCATCTCGGGCGGGACTGCAGCGATGAGGGCATCCAGCGCCCGTCGATCTAGGTCGTAGTCGACGTCGCTGTATCGGACTGCCTCCCACATGTGCCGCACCTGGAGCTTTACCCTCATCACCGCAGCCCACTCGACGTTAGTTGGTCTTGGTGAGGGTAGGCCACCCACCGCCGGGACCGACGTCCCTGACAACAGCCTGGAGCCCGTGGTACCACGGGTACCGATCCGGGGAGAGAGAGTCACGCTGCTTGTGAAGGCCGCGCTCTCCATCGACCCGTCGGTACCGATCCGGGGAGAGAGAGAGCCACGCTGCCTGTGGACGGCCGCGCTCTCCATCGACCCGTCCGCCACCGTTGCCCGTGCGCGCCTCCTCCAGGAGCGCCGCCACCGTGCGCGCCTCCTCCAGGAGCGCCGCCAGCGCGTCCGCCGCCTGTCTGGGCTACCGCCACGCTCGGTGGACGTGCGCGGCTGCCCACTGCGCCGCCCGCGCTCGCGCTGCCTCCCTCTCTAGCAGCTCGAGGTCAGCGTCGGCGGTGTCGTCAGCGGAAATGGAGCTGCCGATGCTGCCGCGCAGAGCCTTGACCTCCGCCGCCGCCGCATGCGCTGCATTCGCCGCGGCCACTGCTTCCGCCTCCGATCTGGCTGCTGCCAGCTCCGCCGCTGCCAGCCTCGACGCCCTTGCCGCCGCCGCAGCGGTCTCTACCGCCGCTCGCTCGCGTTCCTCTGCCGCGGCAAGTTCGGCCTCCTGCCGACGCCGCGTGCTCGAGGCGATCGAGCGCTGAGACTGCCCTGCGGACATGACGCGCTACCGGGGGGCTGCTGCGTGGGGACGAGGGCTGCTTCAGACGGGGAGGAGTGAACAGGAGCGGCCGGAGGAGCTAGTGCTGCCAACAGCTGGGGCTGTTGTGGGGCTGGGAGAGAAGATGAGCAAGAGATGCTCAGGCTACAGGATAATACGGCTCCGATACCAGTTGTTAGTCACTGAATTCTCACTCTTGGTAGTAGGAGAATTCTTACTCTCATCGAGAGAGGATGACACTAGGAGTTAGGGTAATTTTCTTGTCTATTTCTCACACAAGCTCACACAAATGCCATACCAACCTGAGGGGTTAGGGTTACATATTTATAGGCTGCTAGCCAGCCAAGCATATGCCAAGATGCTAGTCTAAGATGCTAGTCTAAGATGCTAATATGATGTCCTAGCTAAGATGCTGTCCTCTAGTCTAAGATGCTGTCCTCTAGTCTAAGATGCTGTCCTAAAAACAGAAAAACAGCCACAAGGACCATGTGAGCAGCACAGCCCCACAAAGACCAGCCACACATGAGACTTATCCATTAGGGAGCACCCACCAGTCCACTACGGACGCGGTGCTCCCGCGATGCAGGGGACAGATGCAAGGAAGAGGACGATTCAGCAGTTCAGCACTCAGCACAGCAGCAAAGCTAGCTTCTGCCGATCTCCCATGAGTACAATCCCTTTTCATTCTTGATGTACTCTACTTCTGCACTTGTTGCCTGCATCCAGTAGATGGACTCTCCAAATTTCAGCAGTGCTGGCGCAAGTGCTAGTGCTAGTCAGCTAGTCCTAGCATAGGATCCACCGGCATAGATAGACTTAATTAGTAATTGCGCATTCATCCAGTATAGTTGGACTAGGATCTCCTGTGAAAACTAAGAAACCTACAAGGTGATCTGGTGATGTATCATATATGATTGTATATTTGTATGTACTAAACTAACAATTAGTGATTACTCAAATTTTACACTTTCACAATTTTAATTTGCATTTTTATTTATTTTATTAAAAATAGTAAAACGTATCCACGTATCGGGTTTTATGAGAAATTGCCGTATCCGCGTATCCGTATCCTTCCGATACCGATACGCGTATCCGTATCCGTGCTGCATAGTTAGAGGCTAAAGGTTCAGCAGGTGGAATTTTGATAGGTGCAAATACAGACATTTTTTTAGTCTATGTGATATTATGAAATTTTCAGGCAGTGTCATGCTTTCCAATAAAAGCAATGGCTTCGCATGGAAATTAGTAGTAGTGTATGGTCCCCCTCCCCCCTATGAGGATAAGAAGCAAGGCTTTCTTGATGAGTCAGATGCAGTGTTGGGATCGTGTCAAGGTCCCATACTTATTCGAGGAGATTTTAATCTTGTTACATCAGCCTTCTAAAAGGCGTTATTAATCGTACACCTAGGCACGCTTAAGCGTGAATCACAGCCATAGGGTGTCGTTTAGGCCCTAGGTGCCCAATTAAATGTGGGGGTGCTGGCAAGCAGACGGTTGCGAGTGCAGAGGAGGCCAGGAGCATGGCAGGAGAACGAGAACAAAGATTACAAAGCTCAGGTTGTAGATAAAGAGCTGGCAAACAAGGTTTACCGATGCAATAGATCATCCTTGCATCGTCACCGTCTACGAGAGGGGCCAGATCTTCCTCAGGCTGCTGCACTCAAGCTCATGCATGCTCTCATCGTCACCCCTATGCCTCGTCACATCGCCGCTTGCGCAATCCTACCCGCCACCCCCACAGGCAGAGGAAGAATCGATGAGATCGAGAAGATACGAGGATACGAGAAAGAGGACCAGCAGTGCGTGGTGGCTGCTCGTGAAGTTCTAGGAATAGGGCAAGGGCTAGATGGGCCAGTAATTGCAGCCCATGTCGTGGAAATCATGACGGGAGAGGCCAGATGAGCCTTTCATTGTACGATAGTGGAATGAGTGGCATGGGAATGGATCAACAACAACAACAACAACAACAAAACCTTTAAGTTCCAAACAAGTTGGGGTAGGCTAGAGTTGAAACCCAGCAGAAGCAATCAAGGTTCAGGCACGTGAATAGCTGTTTTCCAAGCACTCCTATCTAAGGCTAAGTCTTTGGGTATATTCCATCCTTTCAAGTCTCCTTTTATTGCCTCTACCTAAGCCAACTTCGGTCTTCCTCTGCCTCTCTTCATGTTACTATCCTGGCTGAGGATTCCACTACGCACCGGTGCCTCTGGAGGTCTTCGTTGGACATGTCCAAACCATCTCAACCGGTGTTGGACAAGCTTTTCGTCAATTGGTGCTACCCCTAATCTATCACGTATATCATCGTTCCGAACTCGATCCCTTCTTGTATGACCGCAAATCCAACGCAACATACACATTTCCGCGACACTTATCTGTTGAACATGTCGTCTTTTCGTAGGCCAACATTCTGCACCATACAACATAGCAGGTCTAATCGCCGTCTATAAAACTTGCCTTTTAGCTTCTGTGGTACCCTTTTGTCACATAGGACACCAGATGCTTGGCGCCACTTCATCTACCCTGCTTTGATTCTATGGCTAACATCTTCATCAATATCCCCGTCTCTCTGTAGCATTGATCCTAAATATCGAAAGGTATGCTTCCTAGGCACTACTTGACCTTCCAAACTAATATCTTCCTCCTCCCGAGTAGTAGTGCCGAAGTCACATCTGATATACTCAGTTTTAGTTCTACTGAGTCTAAAACCTTTGGACTCCAAAGTCTCCCGCCATAACTTCAGTTTCTGATTCACTCATGTCCGGCTTTCATCAACTAGCAATACATCATCCGCGAAAAGCATACACCAAGGGATGTCCCCTTGTATGTCCCTTGTAACCTCATCCATCACTAAGGCAAACAGATAAGGGCTCAAAGCTGACCCTTGATGTAGTCCTATCCTAATCGGGAAGTCATCCGTGTCTCCATCACTTGTTCGAACACTAGTCACAACATTGTTGCACATGTCCTTAATGAGCCCGACATACTTCGTTGGGACTTTATGTTTGTCTAAAGCCCACCACATAATATTTCTTGGTATTTTATCATAAGCCTTCTCCAAGTCGATAAAAACCATGTGTAGGTCCTTCTCCTCCCTATACCGCTCCATAACTTGTCTTATTAAGAAAATGGCTTCCATGGTTGACCTTCCGGGCATGAAACCAAATTGGTTCATAGAGACCCGCATTATTGCTCTCAAACGATGCTCGATAACTCTCTCCCATAGCTTCATAGTATGGCTCATCAACTTAATTCCCCGGTAATTAGTACACTTTGAATATCCCCTTTATTCTTATAGATCGGTACCAATATAGTTCTCCTCCACTCGTCACGCATCTTGTTCGATCGAAAAATATGGTTGAACAGCTTGGTTAGCCATACTATAGCTATGTCCCCGAGGCATCTCCACACCTTGATTGGGATACCATCCGGTCCCATCGTCTTACCTCCTTTCATCCTTTCAACGCCTCTCAGACCTCAGATTCTTGGATTCTCCGCACAAAGCGTCTATTGGTGTCATCAAAAGAGTCATCCAACTGAAAGGTTGCGTCCGTATTCTCACCATTGAACAATTTGTCAAAATACTCTTGCCATCGATGTCGGATTCCATCCTCCTTCACCAAGAGATGCTCCCTTTCATCCTTAATGCACTTAACTTGGTTGAAGTCCCTTGTCTTTCTCTCACGAACCTTAGCCATCCTATAAATATACTTCTCTCCTTCCTTCGTACTCAAATGTTGGTAAAGATCCTTATACGCTCTACCCTTTGCCACACTTACAGCTCGTTTTGCAGTCTTCTTTGTCACCTTGTACTTCTCTATCTTATCCACACTCCTATCATGGTACAAGCGTCTATATCATTCTTTCTTCTCCTTAATAGCCCTTTGGACTTCCTCGTTCCACCACCAAGTATCTTTAGCCTCGCCTCCACTTTCTTTGGTTACTCCACACACCTCTGAAGCCACCTTCCGAATGTTGGTTGCCATCCTCTCCCACATGTTGTTTATGTCATCTTCTTCCTTCAAGAGCTCTCTTTGATAACCCTTTCCCTGAATACCTCTGACGTCTCCCCTTTCAATTTTCACTAATTTGTTTTTTCAATCTTAGCTTGTTTATCCCTACGGGCACGCATCTGAAAACGAAAGTCTACCACCAAAAGCTTATGTTGAGAAACAACACACTCCCCTAGTATCACCTTACAACCCAAGCATGCTCGTTTGTCATTTCTTCTTGCGAGGACAAAGTCAATCTAGCTAGAGTGTTGTCCGCTACTGAAGGTCACTAGATGAGATTCTCTCTTTCTAAAGAAAGTGTTGGCTATCATCAGGTCAAAAGCTACCGCGAAGTCCAGAACTTTCTCCCCCTCCTGATTCCTACTACCATACCCAAAACCTCCATGAATTGCCTCGAAACCTACGCTTGTAGTACGTACATGCCCATTAAGATCTCCTCTTATAAAAAGCTTCTCACTACTAGACACAGCTCTAATCAGACCAACTAAGTCTTCCCAAAACTGTCTCTTAGCACTCTCGTCGAGGCCTACTTGGGGGGCATACGCACTAATTACGTTCAAGACCATATCACCAACGACAAGCTTGACTAAGATAATCCTATCTCCTTGCCTTCTCACTCCCACCACACCATTCTTGAGGCTCTTATCAATCAAAACTCCTACTCCATTTCTATTCGCGACTGTCCATGTGTACCAAAGCTTGAAACATGTATTGTCCACCTCCTTCGCCTTCTGACCCTTCCATTTAGTCTCTTGAACGCATAATATATTTACACGCCTCCTAGTCGCTTTTTTATTATTACTTTGCTGATGTATAATGTGTAATGTTTAAGCATGATTAATCTACGATTAAGCATCCTGGGCGCTAGGCGGTGGCCCAACACATGCCCAGAGCTTAGCGTTTTTTCAGAACCTTGCATTACATTCACAAGAGACAAAAGGAATGGTATTAGAAACCACAAATACAACAACAACAACAACAACAAAATGGGCTGCTCTTTTTAATGGATGGATAAGTAAATGGACTTTGATAATATGGCCCAACGCCTAGCATTTTTTGGAACCTTGCGTTACATTCACAAGAGACAAAAGCAATGGTATTATAAACCGCAAATGGGCTGATCTTAACGGGTCAATAAGTAAATGGGCTTTGATAGAGCTCAACCCCACAAATAAAAAGTTTGCCTCAGGATAATTTTATCATGGCTACGATAGACAAAATGTTTGTCCACTTCTTGGGATGTTGCCTATTGACAACCAAAAATGTCCATTTTGTAAAGTTGTCAAAATGTAGAATGGACTTCACTATTGCGTTCCTCTCGTCGAGATGGTAAAAAAAAACATATATGGAACATCCAATTTGGAGTCCAGATAAAGCTGTACATTTGTTGGCTTTATGGAAGATTAAGATCCCACCTAGAGTGCAATTATTTCTCTGGTAAATCTCTAATAATAAAGTTCTGACTAGAGACAAGCTAGCAAAAAGAAGAGAAGTTGAGGATAGTAGTTGTTTAGTTTGTTCTGAGGTTGAATATATGCAGCATGTCTTTTTTGATTGTGCTATAGCAAAGCAGTGTTGGAGTATGATCTCTGATATTGTTAAGTGAAAGTAGGAGACAACCTGGTAGAGATAGGGAAATTTTGGCTTGTTAGAAGTAATCCTTGTGTTTAAGGCTTATATAGCTAAGTACTAGTACTCTAGTAGTATATGGTCTTTTAGCTGGCTGCTGACATATAGGTTGGTTTACACCATATTCTAAGAATATTATTCTTAGACAGGAAGTCTAGCTGCTGCCTTCGACAGCAGGTATAAGTAGTCAATTTTGTTTTTACTTGTGCACAACAGCAACACATGTATAGTCGGTTGTTTTGCTTACTCCATCCATCCAAAAAAAACGCAATCTAAGAGTTCAAAATTTGTACCAGAAAAAACGCACATCTAGGTACCAGGGCTAGGTAACCTAGGGTCGGACCCAAAACCAAAGGCCACCTGCCAGGTTGCCACCTCACTTGTTTTTTTAATCTACCGCACTAGAGTTCTAGACATGGAGAGCTCTTTGTCATTTAGTATAGGGCATTTCTGTCATTTCTCCACCACGTTGGCTTCCGTGCCCGGTTCTATAATTGTGTTTTTTTTGGGATGGAGTAGGCAGTACAAGTAGTGCAGCTGTCCTGACAGCCTGCAGTAGTAATTAATTTGACTTTGTACAGCTGTTATACAACTGTTAGGAATGGCAGGTCGGTTTGAAAACCAACTTAGGTACTGCTATATATATGTATGGATATTCAATATGAATGACAAGCTATATATATGTATGGATATTCAATATGAATGACAAGCTAGTTTGCTTCAAAGAAACTGTCTTCTAAACTCCAGCTACTCTATTCACCTCTGCTCATCCTATAGGCTACAGCTGCTGCACTTCTAACATGGCTTAGCCTTAAAAAGCATGGTACTCTTAATGTTGTTACTTCTGTACTTCTGTGAAGTATTTGAAAACTCAGAAATGAAATTTGTTTTCAAAAAACAGGCTGGAAAAGCATGGAGATGCTGCTGTTCAGTATAGCTGGGCTTCTCCAGAATTGGATAATTCTGTGCCCACCAGAAAAGAAACAGCTGTTGAAACTCATTTTGGAGGAGATCAAGTCTTCAGCAAGAAGGGTCTTGTGGCTGCACAACTGAAGTTTCAGGGGTACCCGCAGACGATTTCTCAGTTCTGGGCAGATTGGTAAGATTAGAACATGTTTGCAATCAAAGATGAAGTCGCTGGAGAGAAGTGGTTACCTTCTTCAGAGCTTTGGTGAAAAGATTTTTAAAATAGTATGGAGTTGATGTAATGTTCTTTAGTTTTCAGAAACTTTGAGTGGTGAGCTGGTTTCCCTTTTTAGCTTCTGTTTCAGGATGAGATATCATCCAGTACGCTGTAATGGATGTCTTTTCACTTTAGTTGAAAGACTGGGGCATGAGCCCTAAAACTCTAAAAAAACAGTTAACAGTTTAAATAATATCACTTTGGGCTGCCTAATACCTTGTTACCAGTTATTAGAAAGAACAGGCTAGTGACATGACCAGCCAAAGATCTCTTTTACCTGTTCTGCAGTCGCATAAGACCCATAATGCACATCTTTACGTGAAAGTGCTTTCACCGCGGCCAAGAATGACTGAACCTGGAAGCCACAATGTCAAGAACAAGAAGTATGCTTTCAAGTAAGTGATTTATAAATGGGGTGCGGCAAACAGTGGTACCTTCTCGACAACTGAAGTCAACTTGAAAGTCAGATACAGCCCAGTCGTTAAAGATGAGAAGAGACTCCCATATTCCTTGTTCAGAAAGAAACGGTACCAAACAGGAGTTGGCAACAAAGCACGATAAAGAAGCAGAAGGTACTCCACGAGGGTTAACATTTGGCCCTAAAAAGGAAGAATTGTAGACATGTTACTGTAACATTATGCAATACTAATCAGTTGTTCTAACAGATGGAAAATTTCTGCTCACATGTTACTGTAAAATAATTTTCTTATGGTGGTAAGGTAAGGTGAGGCGTGGTGGCCCGTCCCTTTCCAAGTACCTATAGCAACCTAGAAACAGCAAAAACAGCAGCAGGGAGAGGAGGAAAGGAAAAGGACAAAGGAGAAGGGACTGGGCCAGCCAAGCCACCAGTCAACCTAGGTCTGCCACAGTGCCATTTCATCAAGGCGACACTTAGGAAGGTACAGTACAACACGGGCAGTGGTAAATGTTGGCCTTGTGAAAAAGTTGAAGACAGATGAGTAGAGGACACTAGCCTCTCAACAAAGGCAGCATGTCTTGCATTTACTCCTGGTCCCACCACTCCTTCGTTGGTAGCTGCCATGACTGGACATGATCCTGAGCACACAACGTCACGCTGGAGTCTCCTTCGCCCACAAAGCACACTCCAGTTGCTGCTTCCGCTTCCTGTTTTGGTGAAACCTATGCTACTTCTGCAGGTACCGCTGACACTGCAGGACCACTATTTGCGGTGACATGGATGATCGGAGCAGACGTGTGGAAGGTTGAGGCAGTATCGTTGGATATTCGCAACATATGATACAAATTGAAATTTATTACCATTGAAGCTGAGTTAAATGTTTGAAAATATTGTTAGAAATGTGTATAGTGTACATGTTTGTTAATGTTGTCCAGCTACTACACAATCTAATTTAGTAGAAGGGTGTCAATTATATTTGAGGAAACAAAGCCAGTCCCATCATGTCTTTTTGGCTTCCCTTAAAATTTCAAAATAAGCCGTTACTAACTATACACCAGAATCTGCCTTTTGGCAACACCATGGACTATAGTTGTCTGGTTGGTAGGTTCAGACTTGGACATGTTAGGGAGTTTGTTTTAGAAGTTTTTTTGTTTAAAAATTATTCTTTAGAAAAGCTACAGTTGCAGACATATAGCTCAAACAATATAATCCAGTGTAGGAGCAAAAGATGAGGTAACATAGGTATTGACATGTGTGTAAATACGCAACAATGGCAGCAACAATTTCTGGACATTTTAACTGGTTTCCACAGTCTTTACAAAGTTCACATACCCTTGCAAGTATAACAATCACTTAGTCATGGAGAGTCATTATTAGAAGCACCACTTTTAACACATACAATTTGTGGAAGTTATGTTTATACATTAACCAATAGCAGACATGATCTAAGAACTATGAACATGAGAAAACCAAAAATGATCCACAACAAATCATAAGAATTTGAAAAATATGTCACCTGTCTACGGTAGTTACGACCTCTGCAGTTCTTGTAGTAAAGAAGTATCATGCACTTGACAGCCATTGCAGCTTGGCGGACCATTGTATCTGGAAGTAACTCATGGTTATACATCAAACGTGCATAGCTATATCAGCTATAGCCCAAAAAATTCAAATATTTTTGTTTATTTCTAAAAAAAATATTTTCTTAAAAAAATAAAAGACAATGAATTGCAATAGGCTCAAGGGAACACAATATCCCAATCAGTTTGTCATTCAAGCTTTACTTCTTTTCTTGTATGGCTCCATGTTGAAATTATATTAACTCAGGATCAGGTGTTGTGATTTTATTTAAGGAAACTTCATGAATTTGCAAGATTCTACATTGACTCAGTGGAAAAAGTTGATGACAAGAAAAAAAAGTCTGTGTGAAAGAGGTAAAATAGTAGTCTCTCTGTTTGTGATGTGGGGGCGCCATTATGAAAGGCGTCCCAGGGCTCGAGATGTGGCCAGAAGGGCCAGAGCGGCATCCAAGGAGGTACCAGCTGTAGTCAGCAGCAATTAAGGTTTATGGGGAAGGGATTAGAGTAATGAGAGAATGTTTAATGGGGAGAGAAACGAAGAGACCAGAGCTGGGCGCCCAGGAGCTGGGGCTGCTCTATATATTCTGTAATCAGCTTATGATGAATCAATCAAGAAACAAGTTATCTCCTAATCTACCTTTGCTGCTCTTAATCTCACCCCTTTCACCATAGGGCGTCCAGGGAAGAATCCCAGCGCCAGTACCCAATCTACCTACGAACTCCGGAGTCAGGGACCTGCTGTCTTGGGCACCAACGCCCTTGACACTGTTGTACCTTATAAAATCCTTTTTTTCCCCTCAAACACATACCTTATAAAATCAAACAGTATGGTTAATGAACGAAGAACAAAAAAAAATCAATTACGCTAGAGCATATCAACACTTGGGGAAGTAAAATGTATGAAAGTTCATTTGCAGTTTCAGCAGTCAATAAAATGTGTTCAATATAACCAAATATTTCAGTACATCAATATCTAATCTATAGTAAACTAGAGAAAGCCAACTGTATATAAAAGGGCAGACCCAGTGCCGTTGGCTCCCACATGAGTGGGGTCTGGGGAAGGGAAAAACCGAGGCAAGCCTTCCCCCGCGCAAAATCTGCGGAGAGGCTGCTTCGAACCCGCGACCTGGTAACTCAGTGAGACAGCTCTCACCACTGCACCAGACCTACCCTTCTAGAAAGCCAACTGTATATAGCTTAAAGAATATTTAGCTGTAATACAATTGAGAAACTATGTGGCCAAATTCAAATTAGTAATACCATTGACCATGATGACAAAAATCGCATGCCAGAATGGTGGTATATCTTTTGGAGGAAGCATGAACAAAGGTCTGAGAAGATCATCATTCCTGTACCACCAATATACGCCAAACACATGAATCATGAAGATTACTGTAATACCAATGAGTACAGATATTTTTCTCTCGCCCTGTAAAAGCAAGCACGAGTTGGAAATATTAAGATACTAGTAATAACCAGCTATTACATTATCAAATAGATTAATTTAACACAAGCATGGCAAGTACACTGAGCAACGTGGTGATGGATAAGCCTCTGTGTAGGTCTTTGTGGGGCTGCAGCAGCATGGTGGTCTTGCTGCCCATCAAGGACAGCATCCTTGACTGGAGGACAGTATCTTAGCATTTAGGGCTAGCATCTAGTACAGCATCTAGAACTAGCATCTAGGACAGCATCTTAGACTAGCATCTTGGCATATGCTTGGCTAGCTAGCAGCCTATAAATATGTATCCCCAACCTCTCAGATTGGCATGACATTTGTGTGAGAAATAAACCAGAAAATTACCCCAACTCCTAGTGTCATCCTCTCTCGATGAGAGTAAGAATTCTGCTACTACCAAGAGTAAGAATTCAGCGACTAACAACTGGTATCAGAGCCGTACTATCCTGTAGCCTGAGCATCTCTTGCTCATCTCCTTTCCCAGCCGCGCAACAGCCCCAGCTGGGAGCAGCAGCAGCTCCGGTCGCTCCTGCTCACTCCTCTCCCTCTGTGTCTGAAGCAGCCCTCTCCCCACGCAGCAGCCCCCCGATAGCGCGCCATGTCCGCAGGGCAGTCTCAGCACTCGGTCGCCTCGAGCACGCGGCGTCGGCAGGAGGCCGAACTTGCCGCGGCAGAGAAAACGCGAGCGAGCGGCGGCAGAGACCGCTGCGGCGGCGGCAAGGGGCGTCGAGGCTGGCAGCAGCTAGAGCGGAGGCGGAAGCATCAGCAGCTCCGTTTCTGCTAACGACAGCGCCGGCGCGGACCTCGAGCTGCTGGGGAGGGAGGCAGCGCGAGCGCGGGCGGCGCAGTGGGCAGCCGCGCACGCCCCACGATTGCGGCGGCAGCCCAGACAGGCCGGACGCACTGCGGCGCTGCTGGAGGCGGCGCGCACGGCGATGGCGCTCCTGGAGGAGGCGCGCACGGCGGTGGCGCTCCTGGAGGTGGCGCGCACGGCAACGGTGGCGGACGGGTCGATGGAGAGCGCGGCCTTCACAGGCAGCGTGGCTCTCTCTCCCCGGATCGGTACCCACGGGCTCCAGGCTGTTGTCAGGGACGTCGGCCCCGGCGGTGGGTGGCCTACCCTCACTAAGACCAACTACGTCTAGTGGGCTGCGGTGATGAGAGTAAAGCTCCAGGTGCGGCACGTGTGGGAGGCAGTCCGGTACGGCGACGTCGACTACGACCAGGATCGACAGGCACTGGATGCCCTCATCGCTGCAGTCCCGTCCGAGATGCAGTTCTCGCTTACCAACAAGCGGACTGCCAAGGAGGCTTGGGACGCCATCGCTGCGGCACGCATCAGCAGCGACCGCGCCCGCAAGTCCACACTGCAGGCACTTTGCAAGGAGTGGGAGAACCTGGCCTTCAAGCCAGGTGGGGACGTTGAAGACTTTGCTCTCCGTCTCAACATTGTTGCAGAAGATGGTGCAGTTCGGCGATGACACCTACGGCGAGGAGAGAGCTGTCGAAAAGCTCTTCCGCTGCGTCCCCGAGAAGTACAAGCAGATGGCTCGCTCGATCGAATCCTTGCTGGATCTCTCCACGATGTCGATCAAGGAGGCGATAGGTCGCCTCAAGGTCGTCGACAGCGATGAGCCACAGTCTCTCTCGGGGCCCATCACTACTGGCGGGAAGCTCCTTCTCACTCGGGAGCAGTGGGCTGCCTGCCAAGGTAACCGGAAGAAGAGAGAGCCTTCTTCCGCGACAGGCGGCCGCAAGCATGGCAAGCCGCGCAAGGCGCGCAGAGACGCCCAGGCCGGGGCGCGAGGACGTGCCGAGGGTGATGCCCGCGGAGGCGCCCAAGGCGGCACCGCCGACAAGCACAAGCCGGCACGAGACGACACCTGCCGCAACTGCGGCCAGCTTGGCCATTGGGCCAAGGACCGTCGACAGCCACGACGCGGTCAGGCCCACGTCGCACAGGCGGAGGAGCCGGCTCTGTTCATGGCACATGCAAGCATCGAGCTACCTCCAGCAGCACCGGCCGCAGCGGCTCTCCTCCACCTTGACGAGCCAAAAGCACACGCCCTCCTCGGCGACGGCTCCGGCAACGACAAGACTGACAGGTGGTGCCTCGACACCGGTGCCACCCATCACATGACCGGTCGACGGGAGTTCTTCACCGAGCTTGACTCTAGCGTCCGAGGCTCCGTCAAGTTTGGGGATGCCTCCGGCGTGGAGATCAAGGGCGTCGGCTCCGTCATCTTCACCGCCGTGTCTGGTGAGCACACCGGAGTCTACTACATCCCCGCGTTGAGGAACTCCATCATCAGCTTGGGACAGCTGGATGAGAACGGTTCGCGCGTGGTGGTTAAGGATGGAGTCATGAGGATTTGGGATCGCCATCGTCGCCTTCTTGCCAAGGTATCCAGAAGCGCAAATCGACTCTACGTCCTTAACGTGCAGGTGGCACAACCCCTCTGTCTCGCTGCTCGTCGAGACAACGAGGCGTGGCAGTGGCACGAGCGCTTCGGGCACCTTCACTTCGAGGCCCTGAAGCGGCTCAGTGCCACGGAGATGGTGCGAGGCCTGCCGTGCCTCGACCATGTGGAGCAGCTCTGCGACGTCTGCGTGTTGACGAAGCAGAGGCGACTCCCCTTTCCCTAGCGGGCGAGCTTTCGAGCCAAGGAGAGGCTCGAGCTTGTGCACGGAGACTTGTGTGGCCCGGTGACACCGGCCACACCGGGAGGACGATGCTACTTCCTGCTGCTCGTCGACGACCTCTCCCGCTACATGTGGGTGATGGTCCTCGGTAGCAAGGGAGAGGCTGCGGACGCCATCAGGCGCGCGCAGGGTGCTGCAGAGGCGGAGTGCGGCCGCAAGCTGCGCGTGCTGCGCACCGACAACGGCGGCGAATTCACGGCGTCTGAATTCGCGTCGTACTGCACTGATAAGGGCATTCAGCGTCACTACTCCGCGCCGTACAGCACGCAGCAGAACGGCGTCATCGAGTGGCGCAACCAAACGGTTGTTGGGATGGCTCGGACCCTTCTCAGGCAGAGGGGGATGCCAGCTGTCTTCTGGGGAGAGGCGGTGGTGTCGGCCGTCTACATCCTCAACCGCTCGCCTACCAAGGCGCTCGACGGCAGGACGCCGTACGAGGCTTGGCATGGGCGCAAGCTGGCAGTCTCCCACTTGCGGGTCTTCGGCTGCCTCGCGTTCGCCAAGGAGCTTGGCCACATCAGCAAGCTCGACGACAGGAGCACTCCGGGAGTGTTCATCGGCTACGCGGAGGGCTCGAAGGCCTACCGCATCCTAGACCCGAAGACACAGCGTGTGCGCAAGGCGCGCGACGTTGTGTTCGACGAAGGGCGAGGATGGGCGTGGGACAAGGCGGTGGATGACGACTCGGCTCCGACGTACGACGACTTCACTATCGAGTACGTCCACTTCGAGGGAGCTGGGGGAGTAGGCAGCTCTTCTTCGATGAGCGCATCTACCCCAGTCCCCGAGCCTCCACCGACCCCTGCGCCTGCTACTCCGACAGCACCACGCTCTCCAGCCAGGACCTCGGCTGCGATGAGTTCTTAACCGGCTCCACCACAGCCAGCACCACCACGCACTCCAGCACCGACAGGCACCTCTCCGGGCACGTCTACTCCAACACCAGCTCGTGTCGAGCACAGCCCGGTTGAGCTCGCTACTCCACTCTCTCACGATGAGGAGCGCATCGACGCGTACCACGACGGCGAGCCATTGCGGTACCGTACGATGGAGAACCTTCTCGGCGACCAGCCGGTGCCAGGACTGGTGCCTCATGACCTGGAGGCGCAGTTGCACCTTGCGTGCGACGACGGCGAGCCTCGGTCGTTTGCAGAGGCCGAGAGACATGCGGCATGGCGCGCCGCGATGCAGTTGGAGATGGATGCGGTTGAGAAGAACCACACCTGGGAGCTTACTGACCTTCCTCGTGGTCACCGCGCGATCACCCTTAAGTGGGTGTACAAGCTGAAGAGGGATGAAGCCGGCGCCATCGTCAAGCACAAGGCTCGCTTGGTGGCGCGAGGTTTCGTGCAGCAGGAGGGGGTCGACATCAACGACGCCTTTGCTCCCGTGGCACGGATGGAGTCCGTGCGACTCCTCCTTGCGCTAGCTGCCCAGGAGGGCTGGCGTGTTCATCACATGGACGTCAAGTCGGCGTTTCTTAACAGCGACTTGAAGGAGGAGGTCTACGTGCACCAGCCGCCAGGATTTGCGATCCCCGGCAAGGAGGGCAAGGTGCTCCGCCTGCGCAAGGCCCTCTATGGCTTGCGGCAGGCACCGAGGGCGTGGAATGCCAAGTTGGATTCCACGCTAAAGGGGATGGGCTTCGAGCAAAGCCCGCACGAGGCGGACATCTACCGACGGGGCAGTCGAGGAAATGCTCTGCTGGTGGGTGTCTACGTCGACGACTTGGTGATCACCGGCACCAAGGATGCGGAGGTGGCGGCATTCAAGGAAGAGATGAAGGCCACCTTCCAGATGAGTGACCTGGGGCCTCTCTCCTTCTACCTGGGAAGCGCGTCGTTGAGCTAGCTAGGCTCACCGACTGCAACCCAGCTCTCACTCCGATGGAGGAGAGGCTGAAGCTGAGCCGCGACAGCACGACGGAGGTGGACGCTACGCAGTACCGGCGTCTTGTGGGGAGCCTTCGCTACCTCGCCCACACACGGCCGGACTTGGCATTCTCCGTCGGCTACGTTAGTCGGTTCATGCAGCGACCGACGACGGAGCACCAGCAGGCTGTTAAGAGGATCATCCGCTACGTTGCGGGGACTCAACCACGGCCTCTACTACCCTAGGTGCCCTGGGGCGGCACACTTCGTCGGGTACAGCGACAGCGACCACGCCGGCGACATCGACACCAGCAAGAGCACGAGCGGGATCCTCTTCCTCCTCGGCAAGTGCCTCGTTAACTGGCAGTCGGTCAAGCAGCAGGTGGTGGCCCTGTCCAGCTGCGAGGCCGAGTACATAGCGGCCTCCACCGCTTCGACTCAGGCGCTCTAGCTCGATCGACTGCTTGGTGATCTCCTCGGCAGAGACACTAGAGCGGTGGAGCTCAGGATGGACAGCAAGTCCGCTCTGGCCCTGGCAAAGAACCCCGTTTTCCATGAACGGAGTAAGCACATCCGGGTGAGGTACCACTTCATCCGAGGCTGTTTGGAGGAAGGGAGCATCAAGGCAAGCTACATCAACACCAAGGACCAGCTTGCGGACCTACTTACCAAGCCTCTTGGGAGGATCAAGTTCCTTGAGCTCTGCTCCAGGATCGGGATGGTTCAACTTTCCCACAAGACGACGCACAAGACTTAGGGGGGGAATGATGGATAAGTCTCTATGTAGGTCTTTGTGAGGCTGCAGTAGCATGGTGGTCTTGCTGCCCATCAAGAACAGCATCCTTGACTGGAGGACAGCATCTTAGCATCTAGGGCTAGCATCTAGGACAGCATCTAAGACTAGCATCTAGGACAACATCTAGGACAGCATCTTAGACTAGCATCTTGGCATATACTTGGCTGGCTAGCAGCCTATAAATATGTATCCCCAACCCCTCAGGTTGGCATGGTATTTGTGTGAGAAATAAACCAGAAAATTGCCCCAGCTCCTAGTGTCATCCTCTCTCGGTGAGAGTAAGAATTCTGCTACTACCAAGAGTAAGAATTCAGCGACTAACACGTGGCACTAACTGGTACAGTGGTAAAACATAACTCAAGATCAACTGATGAGCTAATATAGATCGCATAATGTATTTGTCGTTCTAATTTCACAATGGACAGCATAGAAGTAAGGTCACTATGAGATGAGAACATGTTAAGCTAATACAATGATGTCTTAGAAAATGCAGTATGACTCTCATTTTATCTCAATTACCATTAGAACATCTCTTTGGTGCAGATAAATTATGACAGTCATCCCAATTGATGAGGTAACAGAAAGGAAAAAAGCTGGCTAAGTACACACCTGATATGTCAAATAGTTCATTAAGCTAGTTCAACAATGTATAAAGTAATGCGTCATCAAACCTTCAAAGCAGTTTGCTTCCTCAATATATCATTCGACTTGAACATTACCGCAGCAATCCAAATTGTGACAAAGAAACCTGCACACAAAACAATTCTTCCATTAGTGGGCAATCCAAACAACCTTTGCAACAAAAAAAAAGAGTGATTGAAAGGATAATAACTTAGAATAATAGAGTTACATGGATAACTGACCATTCATCATAGTGGCAGAAATAATAAAAAAGGACATTTTCAGGCTATTGAAAGTATAAGAAATGCTGGACACTAACAGAATAGATATGACTGCTATAATGCTCAGGTTGATGCACACTCAATTGAAGCAACACAAAAAGGTAACCGTATTTTTTAACCTTAGTTTGACATTCTGACATGCATGTTCCATTCCCCAAAAGAGTAAAAAGTTCTTATTGAAAGAAAGTGCCGTGTCACATCAGACGTTCGGATGCTAACTAGGAGGACTAATTGGGATTAATTGGGATTTCACAAGAGAATTTTACGAGATGATGCAGCAGGCTAAAACTCAATCTCAGAATCCCTTTTTCATGGAGTTCTTCACCATTGCGGCATGGCAAATTTGGAAGCTGAGAAACAACTTCATCTTTGATAGGGGTCGGCCTTCTTTTATCTCCTGGAAGAACTCCTTCTGTGAAGAAGCTAGGCTTCAAGCTCATAGGTTCAATGTTGTAAAGCGTCTAGAGTTCCTTTCCTGTATGGTCCCTCTAGCCTAGTTCTTCTGCCTTCCCAGGGCCTGCTTATTGTGTAGCCCCTCCTTCCCTTGCTGTGTCGCCTTTGTACAGTGTTGTTTCTCTTTTTGGGTTTTAATAAAATTCACAATGGGGGCCTCCCCTGCTGTATATCACTCAAAAAAAACTAGGAGGACTAAACATGAGCTAATTATAAAACAAATTGCACGGGAGTAGACTAATTAGCGAGACGAATCTATTAAGCCTAATTAATTCATGATTAACACATATTTACTGTAGCGCCACATTGTCAAATCATGGACTAATTAGACTTAGGTAGTGTTTGGATGTAGATATTGGGACCCTGGATTTGGCTTTGGCATTGGCTACCCTGTTATCCCATTGTTTGGATGGTTCTGGAATTGGTTGGAGGAATTGGCGCCCAATATCGCGCACCTCTCCCGCACGAAGGAAAGAGCCCGCCCACGATTCCGAGGTCTCCCGCTCTGTATTCGCCCGAAATCACTTCCCTTCCCCTTCCCCTACCCCCGTGCGTACCCCTTCGTGACCCGACTCGAAAAAAAAGAAGCGCGAGCGAGCGACTCCAGAGAGAGGAGGCGGCGATGGCGAAAGCGATGGGAGGTTGATCCCACCGCAGATGCGCTATCTGCCGGCGAGCTCTCCCTCACGCCCTCGTTCTCATACATCTCCGACCAACCTCCGTCGTTATCCCTCCCTGCAGGACCGTCTTCTTGCTAGTCTCATCTACTTCCCCCTTCCTGCTCAAATCCTCCTCCTTCGATCCGCGCCTACCCTCGCCGATTCATCCTTGCTCTTTTTCCCAATTCCCTTTCGGCATCTAGATCGATCGAGGCCTTCATTCCTTCTCCCTCCATCGATTCACTCTTTCGAAACCCTAACCCCTTTTCTTTGTATTTTGCAGGTTACTTATGTCAAGTGTTCGTTGTTCTTCAGTTCTATTGAAGGTATGTACTGCCTAGATTGATGTGTTGTTGGTGTTTCTGAATGATTTTTTTTGTTTCATGTCTTGCTCTTTAAAAATCATGTGTGCATGTGTGCATTGTAGCTGCACTATGTCAGATCTTGAGTTGGTTTCCTTCATTAATGAAGAAAATAAAAGGAGAAAGAGGAGGATTATTTTCACAGAACTATACTTTGAGGCAGCTGTTTTTGGGCTTGCATATCTTAGTTCGCAGCGGGGGCCAAGGGATTTAGGGTGCTTTAATGATGATGAGCGCAGACATACTCTTAGGAAGTATTTGTTGAAGGAAATGTATGATGGTTCTAAAGTTATATATGCTATGATGAGCTACGTTTAACTAAAAGAAACTTTCATGACTCGTGCATCATGTTGCGTGAAAGGTGTGGTCTTCGTGAGAGTGTTTATGTCGCTGTGGAAGAAAAGGTTGCTATGTTCTTGCTGGTAGTTGGGCATGGTATAAAAATGAGGTTGTTGCGTGGCACTTATAAGCACTCTTTAGAGACTATCAGTAGGCACTTTTCTGATGTGTTATCAGCTATTCTATCTTTAAGTGGAGAGTTTATTAAGCTTCCTGATCCTTCAAATCAACCTCCCGATGATTACAAATGGAAGTGGTTTGGCAATGCTCTTGGTGCATCAGATGGGTGTCATGTTGATGGGTGTCATGTTGATGTGGCTGACCAAGGGAGGTATAGAAACAGAAAGCAACAAATCACCACTAACATGCTAGGTGTGGTTAACTGGAACATGAAATTTTTGTATGTTTTGCCTGCTTGGGAGGGTTCAGCTTCTGATTCAAGAGTTCTGCGTGATGTAATGAGTCGCCAAGATGCATTTGTTGTACCTCATGGTATGACCTTTTCACTTGGCATTTTATTTCTTTGTTTTGGTAGTTATATAATTTAGTTTTTTCGTAATAGGAAAATATTATTTAGTTGATGCTGGTTATACCAATGGACCTGGATTCCTAGCTCCATTCAGATCCACTAGATACCACTTAAAAGAGTGGGTTTCAAGTCAACAACAGCCTAAAACTCCGAAAGAGTTATATAACTTGCGTCATTCTCGTGCTAGAAATGTTATGGAAAGAACTTTTGGTTTGTGGAAGAAACAATAAGCAATTTTGCGTTCTCAAAGTTTCTTTGATATGAAGGACCAGGTAACAAATGTGTACATATGGTGAAAAAAAATCTCAATTGCAAGTGCTAACTGCCATCAAATGAATGTTGCAGATCCGAATTATTAATGCTTGTTGTGTGTTACACAACTTTACAAGAGATAGACAGCATCAAATGGATGATTTATTGCTACCCGAAGTGGATGATGAACTAGCAGCTATGACCAATGAGTCTATAGATGATGCTACCTTAATTACAAGTGTTCAAGTTACTACTGAATGGAACACCTTTAGGGAGCAGCTAACTAATGACATGTTTGCTGAATACCTTGTTAGGCATGGTGAACTAGAGATGGAGTAGGTTGTGTGGGTTAGCATATAGCAGGGCCTTTTGTGATAGCTAGCTGATCGTACCTTTTGTGATAGCTAGCTGATGGTGCCTTTTGTGATATTTTGTAAATGCATCATCCTAACACATGGCTTTCGTTGTCCTTTACTTATAGCACATGGCTGCAGCAAAGGCAAAGAGAGTTTATCTCACATGGACAGATGAGATGGACACTGCATTGTTGGCTGTACTTGTTGAGCATTACAACAATGGTGACCGCTCCCAAAATGGATGGAAGCCACATGTCTACAATGCTGCTACCAAGAATGTACGCGAGCAATGCAATGTGGACATCACAAAAGAAAACATATCATCCAGGTGCAAAACTTTTGACAAGCACTATGAGGTCATTAGTAAGATCCTGTCACAGAGTGGTTTTGGTTGGGATTGGGAAAATAATAAGCTATCAATTGATAGTGAGGATGTCTGGTCTAGATATGTGGCGGTAAGTACATGGATATTTGGTTTCTCACTGTTTTAATTTTATAATAAGACAAGTCACTTGTACTGTGTCTATGTTTTGTGCAGAATAACAGTTTTAATTTTATAAAAAGACAAGTCACTTGTACTGTGTCTATGTTTTGTGCAGAATAACAAGGCTGCAGCTTGTTACAAGAACAAGGTGGTGAAGAATTGGGATGCAATCAGCACTATTTATTCTACAGATCATGCCAATGGTGATGGTGCCAAGACAGCTGCTGAGAGTCCACAAGATCTAAGAAACGCGGATACTTCGCAAAACCCACGTACCGGTATCGGATACCGTATCAGATACGGATACTGCCGGATACGTATCCTGGACGTATCGGAAATTAACACAATTTTCAAATAATAAAAATACGCGGATACTCCCGGGATACCTTGCCGATACCTGTAGGATACCTGATAACCCTTAAAACCACTCATTCGGTTCATATAAAAGCCGTCCGCTCAGCTGTGCCCCTCCGCAATCCCTTTTCGTGCGGCCACAGCAGCCGCCGCCGCTGCACACACGCTCCTCTGAAGCAGGCGTGCAGCACGCCGTAGATCTGCGGCAGCAGCGCTGCTCGACCGCCGCCGCTCGGCCGCCCCTTCGTTCTCCAGCTCTCCGCCTGTGTCTTCTCTCCCTGGACCACGTCCTCAAGCCCTTGCCGCCTCCACACGCCATCGGCGGCCGCGGCTCCTTCCCCTTCTACGGTGAGTCCGTTTTTTCTTCTCTTCTCTAATCTGGTCCTTCCCTTCACTTCTCAGCTATCTCCCTGCTCCTTGTCTGATTCTCCTCTTGTTATTAGATCCAATGGCGACTTCTTCGAATGCTTCTGCATCTACTGATGGTTCTGAAAGTGGAGGATTTCCTATCGCCAACAACCCTGCTATTGCAAGTCAGGTCTTAGCTGCTGCTCGTATGACTCCTCCACCTTCAGATGATGATGCTAAGAAGCCACTGTGGAGGTATGTTGAGTTAATTGAGAGAATTGGAAAGGGTCAGGGGGGCAACTCAAAGATGAGATGTAGACTTTGTGACCATCATTTTCAAGGAAGCTACTCTAGAGTTAAAGCACATCTGTTAAAGATTTCTGGTTTTGGGGTAAAGTTTTGTCGAGTGGTGACTGTACATGTTCTTGAACAACTGCAAGCTGAAGTTGCGGCTGCCAATGCTGCTGTTGCCAGGACCATGCCTAGAGATATTCCACTTCCTATTGAGGGCAACGAGAAGATGAGAAAGAGGAAGGGTGTCTCAGTTATTGAATCTAGCTTCAATCAAGAAGTCTGTAGCCAGCTTGATGAACTGATAGCTAGAATGTTTTATACAGCAGGCCTGCCATTTAATCTTGCACGTAACCCATATTTTAGGAAGGCTTTCATGTTTGCTGCCAATCGGCCAATTGGAGGATATGTCCCTCCAAGCTACAACAAGCTGAGAACAACTCTTCTTGTGCAAGAGAAGACACATGTCGAGAGAATGCTGCAGCCCATCAAGGCGACATTGAGCTCTAAAGGTGTGAGTATTGTATCAGATGGATGGTCAGATGCTCAAAGGCATCCACTCTTGAATTTCTTGGCTGTAACAGAAGATGGTCCAATGTTTCTTAGAGCAATCAACACTGAAGGAATATCCAAGACCAAGGATTACATTTCAGAGAAGATGCTAGCTATAATTGATGAGGTTGGGGCACAAAATGTTGTGCAAGTGATCACTGATAATGCTTCCAATTGCAGAGCTGCTGGTATCATTGTTGAGCAGAAGCACCCTCATATTTTCTGGACCCCATGTGTTGTGCATACTTTGAACCTTGCCTTGAAGAACATTTGTGCTCCTAGGGACGCTGAGGATGAGCTTCATGATGAATTCTAGTGGATCAGCGAGGTTATTGCAGATGCCAGCATGATAAAGAATTACATCATGAATGCCAGCATGATAAAGAATTACATCATGAATCACTCTATAAGGCTGTTTATGTTCAATGAGCATAGCAAGCTGAAATTCCTTGCCATTGCTGAGACAAGATTTGCCTCTGCCATTGTGATGTTGAAGAGGTTTGTTGCTATAAAAGATGCTCTTTCAGTGATGGTAGTGAGTGACAAGTGGTCTGCCTACAGGGATGATAATCCAGGTCAGGCCCAATTTGTCAAAGACAAGATTGTGAATGATGTGTGGTGGGATAAGGTGCGCTACTTCCTCAGTTTCACTGAACCTATCTATTCTATGATACGGGCAGCTGATACTGACAAGCCATGCCTGCATTTGATATATGAAATGTGGGATACAATAATGATAGAGAAGGTGAAGGCTGTGATCTATCGTCATGAAGGGCTAGAACCACATGAAGAATCTGCCTTCTTCTCAGCTGTGCTAGACATCTTGGTGAGTCGATGGGCAAAAAGTAACACCCCCTTGCACTGCTTAGCACACTCACTAAATTCCAAGTACTACACTGAAGCATGGATCAGTGAGGTTCCAAACCGAGTAGCCCCTCACAATGATGAGGAAATTTCAGAAATGAGAAATGCTTGTTTCAGGAGGTATTTTTCTGGTGAGGAACTAAAAAAGATCAAGCAACAATATGCTAATTTCTCTTTGTTTGGGCCTGGATTCAATTCATTTGACTCACTTGAGGATAGAACTTATATGGATCCAAAGCAATGGTGGGGAATTCATGGTCATTCTGCACCAGACCTGAAAAAGTTAGCATTTAGATTACTTGGTCAGCCAACATCATCTTCTTGTGCTGAGAGAAATTGGAGTACCTATGGGCTGATCCATAGTTCCTTGAGAAACAGGTTCTAATTCTACCTCTTATTGTCATTTTCTTAATTGCCTTATTTTTTGCTGCCTGCATGAAGTTTGATTCCAGGTTGCAAATTGCTTTTGTAGGCTGAATCCTGGTCGTGCTGAGGATTTAGTTTTCACACACCAGAACTTGCGCCTTCTTTCAAGGAAAACTGAAGAATACCACCATGGTCCATCAGCAATGTGGGATATTGGAGCTGATACTTTTGAGGCTGATTTTGAGGGTGGTGCTGATTTTCTTGAGCATGCTGATCTGTCACTTGATGAACCAGACCTTGAAAGAGTTCTAGAAGATCTTGGGGCGCTAGGAATAACTGAAAGCTCTGGTGCTGCTGCTGGGTCTGACTGAAGATGTTGGATCGATGGATTGATGGATGATTGCCAGTTTGCCATGGCCAGCTGCTGTTCATGCATCATCATTTCATCACTTTATCAGTTATCGTTTTATCATTTCATCATGTCGTGTCCTTAATCTAGTTGCTATGTTATGTGTGTGTGTGTCGTACCTAAGTTTGAATTATGGCTTGATGGCCTGAACGTTATGCCCTGAACCATGTTATGTTATGTAATATTTATGGTATGTTTTATTTTTTATTTTTTATATATATTGCCGTATCCCCGTATCTGCATTTTGGGGAAAATGGCGTATCGGAGTATCGCCGTATCGCGTACCGGTATCCGTATCCGCGTATCCGTGCAATTTAGCACAAGATTCACCTGAAGAATGTAATCAAGCATCCCCAGATTTACCACAAAAAAAGCAGTGAACTGGTGAAGCAATTCTTTGCATGCTTGGAGATATGAAGACTTCATTTCGAGATGCTCTAAAATCCACCGAGCCATTACCATTGCCTCAGGTCACTCCTCCTGCTGAAATACTTGCTGCACTTGAACAAATACCAGATTTAGCTAGATGTGACCTTTTGTGGGCTTATGGGAAGCTGATCCTTAATGAACGTTTATTCCAAGCGCTTATGGAACTGCCTATGGACTTTAGGAAAGAATGGCTCCTTACGTTGAATTAGAGCAATGGTGGCTGATCAAGGGATGTAATGTACGCTTGCTGTTATGTAATATGGAACTGCCTATGTACGCTTGCTGTTATGGCCCCTTTTAAATTAGGTGTTGTGAAATGTCGTGGTACTTGTAAGAGAGTTGGAATATTGATCATCAAGTATTGACTCTATAATAGATGCTTGTGATCAACATTTATGTGCTGCTGTCATCGATTATTTTCCACGTTTTTAATGATATTATTTCAGTTTCTACTATTTTTTCTGAATATTTTCATGTTTTTTTGTGTAAAGTGATAATATAATCATCCAATAAATGTGCAAGTTGTGAAATACATATTACAATGCATTTACATCATTGTAGACAACCCAGACTACAATTCAACGTTTGTACATCCAAACAGGAATTGGAATTGGTTGATTCCAGCAATCAACTACTTGCACATCCAAAAAATGGCATTGGTATTTGAGGTCATTTCCAATTCCCCTCAGCTTTGGTATTCTGGGCCAATTCAATTCCTCAGCCTCAATATCTACATCCAAACAGAGCCTTAATAGATTCATCTCGCAAATTAGTCTCGATATGTGTAATTAGTTTTGTAATTAATCTATGTTTAATACTCCAAATTAGTGTCCAAACATCCGATGTGACGGGGACTAAAGTTTAGTTCTTGGAACCAAACACCTAAGTATGGTGCAACAGACCCGACAGACAAATTAAATGCATGGAAAGGTTCATGCATCTGATCTACATTGCGAAGCTAGAAAGATATGAGCACATACAAGGAATGCCTATTGTGGTAAATGTAGATGTGCTCCTTCAAGCCATCACTTCAGAGATGCAGAGAAGCTCGATCAGATAAGGAAGGAGAATCAACAACTCCTAACTATACAGGAGCCTGATTTCAGAAAGTCCAATTGCTACGCTAGCACAGCTAACATTCCAGACCAAACTCCAATGCTTTTCCACATTGGACTCATTAGCCGAATAAGATCAAAGATCAGCACAACAAACATAATTTCTAACAACATTAGGAGCCCAACCAATGCAGCTGAAAACAACAGAAGTAAAACCCACAGCCATGGATTATTGAAACCACAACATACAAAATAGATTATATGCCCTACCATAGTAGGGCAACAGGATAGCACAGGCTAACTTCAAACATTAATAAAAGTGGACTAAGCTCCTTCAACTACATCCTTAGAATTCATAGCAGAAAGTAGTCTAGCCTAATGAAAAACTAAAACATAAGCAAACAAAGTTCTTGTGGATTTAAGACCAAATTCCTCGTTTGTTTAACAGTCTTACCACTTGTTAACAACTAGAGTTGCCACAGTGAGGTCGCACAAGTGCACAACGTTCCAGAAGTACCAAACGCACCTTTAGAACGAGAGAGATATGAAGCAAACCTTGGAGATGCTGCCGTATGAAGACGACGAGTAGAAGCAGCGAGAAAGGCAATATCTGTTCAATCCACCGCGCAACGTGGTGCACGTCGTACCGCTGGTACGCACGGTCCCCGCCCCCGTTCCCCGACGTGCCGGCCCCACCACCGTTTGCCTCCGCGTCCGTAGCGCCTGCTCCCCTGCCCGCAGCGGACGCCTGGTCAACCTCCGGGCCGGCGGTCGTCTCGATCAAGTCCTCCAACAAGGTCCCCGCGGCCGGCCCGCCCGTGGCCTCCGTGTCGCCTGGGCCGCCCTGGATCCGGATCGAAACCTCCCCGTCCACAGCGGCGGCGGCGGAGAGAAGGCCATCGACCTCCGACGCCGACAACGGCGACGAGGGCCCCGCGGACGGGTGGTGCGCCGCCAGGGCAGGGCCGGACTGGACGACGCCGGAGTACTCGAGGAGGGCCGCGAGGGGGGCCTGGAGGAGGCTGGAGGCGGAGAAATTGAGGCCATATCGGCGGAGGCCAGAGGGCGCGACGCCAGCGCTCTGACTGGGTCCCCGGCGATCGGAGCCCCCAGCCGGTGGGTCCATCGCCGTCGCCGGCGAAACCCTATATGCCGGCGTCGCACGCGGAGCGGGCCCGACGACGCGGAGACGACCTCTGGAACGGGAGATTTGGAGATCACGTTGGCTTTTCTTGGGTTGGTCTTCTTCGCCTTCTGTTTTGCTTCGGCGTCTGCCTTCACCATAGCGAATTTTTTATTTTTAACACTTTTTTAAACTAATTTCAAATCTAACACTTTTAAATCTAATACTGTTTAATTTTTTTCCAAAATTAACACTTTTGGCCGCGCGCTATTTCCCTGTCGCGGCAAAAGGCCTGTGCCGCGTCATGCATGGTAGCGCGGCGAGAGGGATGACGTGCCGACGACCGGGACGCTGACCGGTGACGTGGCAGGGTCTGCCGCGCCATCCCTCACGGCGCGGCAGTCCCAGATAAACATCGCCCACCGCACGCACGCCCGCGTCCGCCCGCCTGCCCGCACACGCGCCCCGCCGCGCCTTCGCGCCCGCCTGCCGCCAGCTGATACTGACAAGCCATGCCTGCATCTGATATATGAAATGTGGGATACAATGATAGAGAAGGTGAAGGCTGTGATCTATGGTCATGAAGGGCTAGAACCACATGAAGAATCTGCCTTCTTCTCAGCTGTGCTAGACATCTTGGTGAGTCGATGGGCAAAAAGTAACACCCCCTTGCACTGCTTAGCACACTCACTAAATTCCAAGTACTACACTGATGCATGGATCAGTGAGGTTCCAAACCGAGTAGCCCCTCACAATGATGAGGAAATTTCAGAAATGAGAAATGCTTGTTTCAGGAGGTATTTTTCTGGTGAGGAACTAAAAAAGATCAAGCAACAATATGCTAATTTCTCTTTGTTTGGGCCTGGATTCAATTCATTTGACTCACTTGAGGATAAAACTTATATGGATCCAAAGCAATGGTGGGGAATTCATGGTCATTCTGCACCAGACCTGAAAAAGTTAGCATTTAGATTACTTGGTCAGCCAACATCTTCTTGTGCTGAGAGAAATTGGAGTACCTATGGGCTGATCCATAGTTCCTTGAGAAACAGGTTCTAATTCTACCTCTTATTGTCATTTTCTTAATTGCCTTATTTTTTGCTGCCTGCATGAAGTTTGATTCCTGGTTGCAAATTGCTTTTGTAGGCTGAACTTGCGCCTTCTTTCAAGGAAAACTGAAGAATACCACCATGGTCCATCAGCAATGTGGGATATTGGAGCTGATACTTTTGAGGCTGATTTTGAGGGTGGTGCTGATTTTCTTGAGCATGCTGATCTGTCACTTGATGAACCAGACCTTGAAAGAGTTCTAGAAGATCTTGGGGCGCTAGGAATAACTGAAAGCTCTGGTGTTGCTGCTGGGTCTGACTGAAGATGTTGGATCGATGGATTGATGGATGATTGCCAGTTTGCCATGGCCAGCTGCTGTTCATGCATCATCATTTCATCACTTTATCAGTTATCGTTTTATCATTTCATCATGTCATGTCCTTAATCTAGTTGCTATGTTATGTGTGTGTGTGTCGTACCTAAGTTTGAATTATGGCTTGATGGCCTGAACGTTATGCCTTGAACTGTTGAACGTTATGCCCTGAACCATGTTATGTTATGTAATATTTATGGTATGTTTTATTTTTTATTTTTTATATATATTGCCGTATCCCCGTATCTGCATTTTGGGGAAAATGGCGTATCGGAGTATCGCCGTATCGCGTACCGGTATCCGTATCCGCGTATCCGTGCAATTTAGCACAAGATTCACCTGAAGAATGTAATCAAGCATCCCCAGATTTACCACAAAAAAAGCAGTGAACTGGTGAAGCAATTCTTTGCATGCTTGGAGATATGAAGACTTCATTTCGAGATGCTCTAAAATCCACCGAGCCATTACCATTGCCTCAGGTCACTCCTCCTGCTGAAATACTTGCTGCACTTGAACAAATACCAGATTTAGCTAGATGTGACCTTTTGTGGGCTTATGGGAAGCTGATCCTTAATGAATGTTTATTCCAAGCGCTTATGGAACTGCCTATGGACTTCAGGAAAGAATGGCTCCTTACGTTGAATTAGAGCAATGGTGGCTAATCAAGGGATGTAATGTACGCTTGCTGTTATGTAATATGGAACTGCCTATGTACGCTTGCTGTTATGGCCCCTTTTAAATTAGGTGTTGTGAAATGTCGTGGTACTTGTAAGAGAGTTGGAATATTGATCATCAAGTATTGACTCTATAATAGATGCTTGTGATCAACATTTATGTGCTGCTGTCATCGATTATTTTCCACGTTTTTAATGATATTATTTCAGTTTCTACTATTTTTTCTGAATATTTTCATGTTTTTTTGTGTAAAGTGATAATATAATCATCCAATAAATGTGCAAGTTGTGAAATACATATTACAATGCATTTACATCATTGTAGACAACCCAGACTACAATTCAACGTTTGTACATCCAAACAGGAATTGGAATTGGTTGATTCCAGCAATCAACTACTTGCACATCCAAAAAATGGCATTGCTATTTGAGGTCATTTCCAATTCCCCTCAGCTTTGGTATTCTGGGCCAATTCAATTCCTCAGCCTCAATATCTACATCCAAACAGAGCCTTAATAGATTCATCTCGCAAATTAGTCTCGATATGTGTAATTAGTTTTGTAATTAATCTATGTTTAATACTCCAAATTAGTGTCCAAACATCCGATGTGACGGGGACTAAAGTTTAGTTCTTGGAACCAAACACCTAAGTATGGTGCAACAGACCCGACAGACAAATTAAATGCATGGAAAGGTTCATGCATCTGATCTACATTGCGAAGCTAGAAAGATATGAGCACATACAAGGAATGCCTATTGTGGTAAATGTAGATGTGCTCCTTCAAGCCATCACTTCAGAGATGCAGAGAAGCTCGATCAGATAAGGAAGGAGAATCAACAACTCCTAACTATACAGGAGCCTGATTTCAGAAAGTCCAATTGCTACGCTAGCACAGCTAACATTCCAGACCAAACTCCAATGCTTTTCCACATTGGACTCATTAGCCGAATAAGATCAAAGATCAGCACAACAAACATAATTTCTAACAACATTAGGAGCCCAACCAATGCAGCTGAAAACAACAGAAGTAAAACCCACAGCCATGGATTATTGAAACCACAACATACAAAATAGATTATATGCCCTACCATAGTAGGGCAACAGGATAGCACAGGCTAACTTCAAACATTAATAAAAGTGGACTAAGCTCCTTCAACTACATCTACATCCTTAGAATTCATAGCAGAAAGTAGTCTAGCCTAATGAAAAACTAAAACATAAGCAAACAAAGTTCTTGTGGATTTAAGACCAAATTCCTCGTTTGTTTAACAGTCTTACCACTTGTTAACAACTAGAGTTGCCACAGTGAGGTCGCACAAGTGCACAACGTTCCAGAAGTACCAAACGCACCTTTAGAACGAGAGAGATATGAAGCAAACCTTGGAGATGCTGCCGTATGAAGACGACGAGTAGAAGCAGCGAGAACGGCAATATCTGTTCAATCCACCGCGCAACGTGGTGCACGTCGTACCGCTGGTACGCACGGTCCCCGCCCCCGTTCCCCGACGTGCCGGCCCCACCACCGTTTGCCTCCGCGTCCGTAGCGCCTGCTCCCCTGCCCGCAGCGGACGCCTGGTCAACCTCCGGGCCGGCGGTCGTCTCGATCAAGTCCTCCAACGAGGTCCCCGCGGCCGGCCCGCCCGTGGCCTCCGTGTCGCCTGGGCCGCCCTGGATCCGGATCGAAACCTCCCCGTCCACAGCGGCGGCGGCGGCGGCGGAGAGAAGGCCATCGACCTCCGACGCCGACAACGGCGACGAGGGCCCCGCGGACGGGTGGTGCGCTGCCAGGGCAGGGCCGGACTGGACGACGCCGGAGTACTCGAGGAGGGCCGCGAGGGGGGCCTGGAGGAGGCTGGAGGCGGAGAAATTGAGGCCATATCGGCGGAGGCCAGAGGGCGCGACGCCAGCGCTCTGACTGGGTCCCCGGCGATCGGAGCCCCCAGCCGGTGGGTCCATCGCCGTCGCCGGCGAAACCCTATATGCCGGCGTCGCACGCGGAGCGGGCCCGACGACGCGGAGACGACCTCTGGAACGGGAGATTTGGAGATCACGTTGGCTTTTCTTGGGTTGGTCTTCTTCGCCTTCTGTTTTGCTTCGGCGTCTGCCTTCACCATAGCGAATTTTTTATTTTTAACACTTTTTTAAACTAATTTTAAATCTAACATTTTTAAATCTAATACTGTTTAAATTTTTTTTCAAAATTAACATTTTTGGCCGCGCGCTATTTTCCTTATCGCGGCAAAAGGCCTGTGCCGCGTCATGCATGGTGGCGCGGCGAGAGGGATGACGTGGCGACGACCGGGGCGCTGACCGGTGACTTGGCAGGGTCTGCCGCGCCATCCCTCACGGCGCGGCAGTCCCAGATAAATATCGCCCACCGCACGCACGCCCGCGCCCGCCCGCCTGCCCGCACGCGGCCGCCGCGCCTGGCCGCCTGCCTACCGCACCCGCCGCACCTTCGCGCCCGCCTGCCGCCTGCCTGCCCGCCATGCGTGCCCGCCGCCGCGCCTGCCCGCCGCGTCTGCCGCCGTGGCCGCACGCCGCACCGGCCGCGCCATGAACGCAGGAGCGCCACAGCCGCCGGCCGCCCGCTGCGCCCTGCGGCCACGCACGGCGGCTGCCCGCCGCACCATGGACGCCCACCGCGCCCGCCACCGCCCTCACCACCGCGCTGTACACCGCTCCCAACTATCGTACGCCCTTCTCTCTATCCCGTGTCCACCCGCCGCCGCCGCCGCCGAGGCCAGCGCCCGCGCCTCCCGGCCTGGTCCAGCGCGCCACCGCCGCGAGGACGAGCGCACACTGCCGCAAGGACGAGCGCCACTGCCGCGAGGTACTCCCCTACTATATTTGTTGATTGAATCGACATTGTTAGTATAGTAAGTTAGTAAAATAAATAAAGTATAGTTAGTAAAGCTAGTTAGTTTAGTTAGTATAGGCAATATAGTAAGTTAGTATAGATAGTAAAGTTAGTTTAGTTAGTACAGTTAGTGAGTCTAGTTATATATTGTATTTAGTATAATTAGTTGTTGTAGTTAGCCTTGTATAGATGTTAATATTATATTAGTTAGTATAGTTATAGTTAGAATAGGTATTAATATTACTATAGACATTACATACGACGATTTCGACGACTTGATAAAGTTTCTTGAAATGCTTTTGTAGATGTATTGTTGTGTTAGAGTTTTTTATGGAGAAAGTGTTAGGAGAGAAGATGGTATGTTTGAGGATATGGAAGAAGAATTTGAATGGTTTGATGAACCTCCTAGCTTCAACGACCTTCGTGTCCATTTGAATGTAAAGTTTGGTGGTGATTTCACACTGAAGGGGGGGTTTGATACTGGAAAGACTAGGGCACACTATGTCCTCATGCCCTTGTGCGACCCTGCTCACTAGTCCTGCTACACTAGGGTGCTCCAAGGTTCCAATGTGCCCATGGCTGAGGTGGTGGTGGAGAATGGGTACATGATACAGGGTGTCCTGGACGAGTCGTCCATTTACGGTGTTGGAGGCAATGAGCAAGAATTGGGGGTCGAAGGGGAAGCAGCTCAGGGTAATATAGATTTGAACGGTCAGTTGACGCAGGAACAGTTTCATTCAAGTCAAGTAGGTTGTATAAGCAATGATTTTGATGTGAACGAGTTCGAACTGGAAGAGGAAGCGCAGGAGGACGAGGACAGGATCGGTGATGTAGTTAGCAGTGATTCGGACGATTTAGATGGTGACTAGGGAGATAGACATGTTATGCCCACACCGGTTGATGCCATACCAGTACCTGTTTATGGTATGCTATTACCAGTACCAACTGAGATTTTGCATGCTATCTAGGCTCAGGATAGACTAGTCATAGATTTGCCAGCAGATGATACCCCCTACGATTCATAGGGCAGAATTGGCGAAGCGCAGCAGTATGTTCCACCACCACCTTACACAGCGACTGAGCTTGAGCAACTAAGGTCGATGAACGTACCTTTCAGGGGCGTTCTAAACTATAGGGATGTTAGCATGACGGATATGACAGTTTGTGACACCGGTCTACAGATGTGTAGGAAATCATTGTATGACCATGAGAAAGAAACCCTTAGGAAGGGGATGATATTCAATACAATGTCAGAGATGAAGCTCTTCCTTCAGGACTATGTTGTGTATCACCATAGGCCGTACAACGTCACTCATTCGGACCAGGAGTTGAGGTATCACGTGATATGCAAAAATGGTTATATGTGGAGGTTAAATGCACGAAAGAGACAGAGTGATGACAAGTGGAGGATAAGTAAAGTTGTCGAACCCCACACTTACCTAACAAATAGGGGGAAGGAAAATAATCAGCAGCTCACTACACGTTACATTGCCCATCGTATATTGGGGCTCGTTGATGACAATAACGACATTTCGGTGTCTTCTTTACAACAGTCCATATCTGGATTTGTTAAGTACGATATGAAGTACGGAAAGGCTTGGCATGCTAAGCAAATTACCCTAACGATTCGATGGGATAGTTGGGAGGAAGCATACAACAGGGTGCCTCGCATCTTATGTGTAATACATTACTATAACCCTGGCTTGAAATAGTTTGTGGACACCGGAGGGATGTATTTTTGGGACCCGTTGAGGCATGTCCTCTATTGTGTGTTATGGTCATTCGCACAAACGGAACATGCATTCCAGTTTTGTCAGCCAGTCGTACTAGTTGATGGCACTTTCTTGACAGAAAAGTACAGGGGCACCTTGATGATGGCTGCTGCTGTTGATCCTGAGGACTAGATAGTACACATGGCTTTTGTTTTGGCAGAGGGAGAGAACAATGAATCGTGGTCATGGTTCATGCGACTTCTACGTGTACAAGTGCTTGGCCCATCTCGCATTATATGTTTGATCTCAGACCGTCACCTAGGGCTTCTTAATGCTGTAGCTGAGCATGTAGATGGGTTCCCGCCTCTAGTGCATAGATGGTGCATGAGACACTTTACCACTAATTTCTTGCGACGTTAGAGGAAATAGGAGGTATGTGACAAGGTAAAGGCTCTATGTTGTGTACGTACAAAGCACTAGTTCAAGGAGACAAAGAGAGAACTAGACAAGATGCTAAATGAAGCAGGAAAGGCCTGGTTAGAGGCACAGATGGAACAGAAGGCTCAGTGGGCGTTAGCATATGATGAGGGGGATTTTAGGTATGACATCATGACCACTAACTCCTCGGAGTCCTTCAACCGTGTATTCACTGGAGTTCGATCGTTGCCTATTTCTAGAATTGTTGAGTTCTCCTTTCATAAGTGCAATGAATATTTTGTCAAGAGGTGAGAACTTGTGTAGAGGAATATAGCTGAGCAGGGGCATTTTGAAAAGGTCGGAGTAGAACATTTGAAGGAGGCCGAGGAATTGGCCAAGCAGCACACTGCCAAGCCGTATAGACCCCACTGCCATATCTTTAGTGTACAGGGCAAGGGTGACACAAGCTTGGGTTGCAAATGTTATGGTGGATGAAACTACCGAGTTGATCTTAAAAAGGTAGAGTGCTGTTGCAACGTCCCTCAGATCATGCATGCCCCTTGCTCTCAGATGATCACGGCCTGTAGGGTTCGTGGGTACAACTATGAGGATCTACCATATATGTTACCCTTGTATCTCCGTTCGAACACCGTTAGTATTTGGGAGATGAGCTTTGAGCCATACCTTGACCCGACATAGTGGCCACCTTATAATGGTTATGACTATGTGCCGCATACGGATCTAATGAAGGTAGGGAAGGTTAGGGGAAGAAGAAACGACTCAAGGGGGACATGGACGCTATGAGAGGGTACGGCGAAGACTTGTACGGGGGGAGACTTCAATGAGACCCATAGCATGAATCTTTGCTCCATTTGCAAAGACCCTGGTCACAAGGCTAGCAGGCATAGAAGACGAGGGCAGTAGGTCCATACATAGAAGTTGCTTATTTTTCTAGTGAAGTTGTTTAATATGTCTATTTATGTTACTTTTGAATATATACCTGTGCTTTCATATTGTGTTCGTATTGCATAACAAGTATTTCAAATTTTGCAATGCTACATAATGTTAATTTGAATATTGTTAATTTGAATACTCTAACCCTTTGTTTATCAATTTGTAACAGGATGGCTCCTCCCACGCAGCACCAGTTGTACCCCCTTCTTGAGGTGGAGTATGACGACCCGCATCGAGCACACTTCTTGACTAATACCGACGCAGAGGTGCCCTTGCCTCCTTTGAGGCCCCGCACGCACACCACCTGGGACTTAGTTGGTTATGTTGAACGAATATTGTTGTTCGAAACTTGTAGACTCATGAACCAATGAAAATGTTATGTGGCAACTTATCAACTTGCGCACGGACTCCATTTATTTGCTTCATATTCATTTCAATGCGTCATGACAGCACTTGTAGTTGCTTACAGCACCGACAGCAGCTCCCGTTCAATTGCAATTAAGGCTGGTCGGCTTCTATCTGCGTCCAGGTCCTACCACGCCATAGGCTATGGCGCGGCAGAACCTAGGAAACATGCAAGATATATATGCCAGCCAACCGTATTCGAAATAATTTCACTCGATTTTGTTCGTTTTAAAAAAACTTGGATGCATCGGAGAGCGACAAACGGATGGAGTCGAAAGGTGACAAACAAATGGGATCACTTAAGATAGACCATGGGTAATCCGAGTACATAATACATCGATACAATACATCAATAGTTCAAATGGAAAACAAGACAACACAATGAAAGTTCTAGTACATAGCTACATTGATTATTAATAAAGCATGGAACTAACAGACAGCGCAATCAAAAACCCTCAGTCAGAAACATACTGAGTAAGCAACTCATCGTCCGAGTACCAATCCTCTACCACAACCCTGTTGTTGTGGCTAGGGTCACCTGCATTGCCCTGATCTACCTTTCGCTTGTAGTAAGTGGCCTCCGCTTCATCTACGGCCTAAGATAAGAACACGTTCTCTTCCTCCTCATTCATGTGGCTAGGCTCACCTGTATTGCCCTAATATGCCTGTCACATGTACTAAGCGGCCTTCGCTTTATCTGCGGCCTCTACGGCTTGAGAGAAGAAAACTTCCTCATCCCCCTCCGCCTTCAAACCCGCCTCTGCTAGAGCGATGAGCTCGCTTAGTCTGCCAGTGTCGTCCTTATCCTTCTCCACCTGTAAGCCCGCCTCCGCTAGAGCAATAAGATCACTTAACCTAGCAATGTCGTCCTCATCCCCGTCCCCTCATTGTCTAACACAATCAGACATAGAACGCTACGACTGGCTTGGAATCTGTGCTCATGTAACTTGTTTTCCACATAACTTGCACGGGCCACCTCTGCGGCATGGTCCCCGCTGCATCCAATCCCTTCATATATAAAATGCAACAAGTTACCAATGTGATTATAGTACATTTAAAAGCAAACAACGAAAGTAGAAGGCTTCCAATGCCTCACTTGCACACAATGCAACAACATGGTCGTTCAAGACCTGCATCTATACTATTTCCTCCTCCATTGCAGCCTTCCTTGCCCTATCCTCCTCTAATGCCCTCCATCTCTCCGCCCCCCATTTGTTAAGCCTGACATCGATCGGGTTACGAATACCGCTCTTTCTAGCAAACTCACGCATGTTCTTCTTTCGTAGTTTAATAAAGTGGTCGATATAGTCACGTCCATATCCCCTCTTCCGTACAATTACTTGCATCCCCTTCAAGTCATCCAAGAACTTATCTTGACCATCATAAGATTCCCACTTGCATTTCCTAGTGCTCTGTTCAAACGAAAAATTATATCATAATTCTTCAAAATATCCATAAAATATAATTTCAGGTTTTCAACAACAATAACCAACCTCATCATAGTCAACCATATGGCCACAATAATGGCCTATTCCAAGCTCCAAAGGGACTAGGCCATAGTTGGATTTAACACCACATTCGCATATAACAGGAGGTGCTTTGTAAATTACCTTTTCTTTCTTCTTTTCCTTAACCTTTGGCGGTTCTTCTGGCCATTGGTTCTTAGGACCATACACCACTCCATGAAACCGACACTTTGCCATTAAAACACCTAAATAAGGTGACATTAGTATATGAACACATATAGCTCAACATTTTAACACATACACTTTGCACTTACTTCATGCTTGTTTGGACACACAGACTCCAACATATTCTCAGGGTTTATCACAGCTCGATCTCCGCAATCACACAGAGGAGGTTCCTCGAGTCATCTAACTATGGCTAAGTACTTCTCTTTAGCCGTCATTGGAGGGGGGTTAGGGGGAGGTGGAACCCACCGCTCGAAGTGCTCTCGTTGATGTCGCCCTCTCCACCAATCATCGAAAAGGAGGTACCTGGGGTCAAACTTGTCTGCACCGTTGATCCACTGAAAGAAAAAGCACCTCTCATGGGCCTACACAACAAAATTCCAACAAAATATTAGTAACCTAGTAATACAAATGAAGAAAAAAATATACAAAAACAATTACTTACATTAAAACGACTATATGTGTAGAAGTAATGAGCCGTTGTGTTCGGATGTCTCGATTGAAACACGTCAGCTAGACGACCATAGTCACAGTTAGGGATAGGGAAGTTAGGAGGGACGGGGGCATCTTTGCTAGACTCATCGGGGTACAATTCTCTAGGATGACCCCGTTTTCGCCATAACTGCTCCTAAAACATGTCTTCCATCTAATAAAATGGTTCAAATTAAACATCAATCAAAACAAACATAAATTAATGTAAAATATAATCATTTGCATTGCAACTTAAATAATATAACCAACACTTATAGCAATAAAAATATACATGGTAAACATACTTCTAACTAAATAATTAACCTTAACATTGACAAAATCAAACTAATATCTTCCTCCAAACCATAGCCCATAGTTTCCAAACATAATTTTTCTCCTAACCTTAACTCCCATTCATAATATTTCAATCCACCATTCAAACAAAAATAAAAAGTGGGTCATTACCTTGAACGAGACCGAAGAGGGAGGGAGGCGGCCAGGGAATAGAAGGGAAGAGAGGGAGGGAGACGGCAACGGAGGGCCAAGCGCCGACAACACTTGGGAGTGGTGGAAGGGCGCAGCGCGGAAGTGGTCCACCACATTAAGGTAGACAAAGGGAGGGTGGCTCGTGGGCGATATTTAGCTAGCTCTGCTACGCCACCGATCAGGGCGCGTCACTGCCGTGCAAGATCGGTGGCGCGGCAGACCCTGCCACGTCACCGGTCAGTGCCCCGGTCGTTGCCACTTCATCCCTCTCACCGCACCACCATGCATGGCGCGGCACAAGCGTTTCACTGCGTCAGGAAAATAGGCGCAGGTAAAAGCGTTAGTTTTGGAAAAAATAAAATAGTGTTAGATTTAAAATTAATTTATAAAAAGTGTTAAAAATAAAAAATTTCACCATAGCACCCTCTGCCCATTTACGTTGGCAAAGCGAATGGGCATGTGGGCGAGTGGCTGTCTAGTGGGGTGCACCTCTTTCTAGATTTTTTTTTAGAAAATTTAAGGTACACGTACGCATACGCGTTCAGTAGTACTGCCCATTTTCCATGCACTGGAGGCAACATGTCTCCTAATCTTTTCTTTGCGTGTGTATGGTGCGCACGTGTGTGTGCGTGTGGTGTGCGTGTGAAGCTGTGTGGGTTATATGCATCCAAGTTGTACCAAATCAAAAAAAATTATGTTGGCAAAAAAAATTGGTTGCACCGAAAGATCCACAGAATCATAAAGGGAAAACTGGTTCCATAGCATTAAAAGATTGCGACATCCGAAAAATACCATCAAAAGTTTATTCATCCGTGAAATAGCATTGAAAAAATGAACCGTTATCTGAAAATATCACTGTTTACACCAAAATTTGGGAAGAAGAACACGGAAACTCAAAGCTTCTAGGATTGTGTCATCGAGAAATTGATTAGATGAGAATCGGTATCAGCTAATTTAGATGTAATATCGGAATCGGCTATTTTATGGATGATGTCAGTAGACGACGTCAATGGGCTATACTTGAGTGGCGCTAAAGAGATGTGTCGGACTCTACGAATAAGGGAAATTGGGGTCCAAGTTATTATTAAATTAGAAAATTTTCTTTTATTCCAAGAATTATAATGAGTCGTATTTGAATAGGATTCATATTTAGGTTCTGGGTATAAATATTAGACCCTGGTTATTGTAAGAAAGGACGAACATTCAACCAATACAATCTTTTTGGCTTTCGTCATCGCAGTAGTAGTAGGAGTACTGTAGATCTCGACGAGTTCTTCAGCAAACAGAGCTACATCGATTGATCGACCTCCAGCTTGCTTGTGAACACCGGCACGACTTGTATTATGCTTGTAAAGCTACATCAGCTGATTGATCTTTTATGAGCCATAGTATAAGTTAGTTATCGATCTCTATCATAGTTTGTAAGGCTACATCAGCTGATTGATCTCTTACCAATCATAATATAGATCAAATTTATCGATCTTATGTTAAATAACCTATTATTTAATACAATATCAACAGTTATTGAATCTGCTAAGATCAGTAAAATTTTCCTTGCAGTTTTTGGTTGATTCACCAGTTATCGATCTTGCTATAATTAATATTTTATTAATTATAACAAAATCACCCGATTGAGATAGAGATAGATCGATATCATATCATCTTAATTAGTCGTCCTTTGATCTGGTCACGCTTCAAGTCTTATAATTGATGGCTTAATTCCGCTAGATCGACTGTTTTATCTCTATTATAGTCAAACATAGTATGCATCCAAACACATGTCTCAATCTTAAATGAACTCACTAGTTAATGAGATCTAATCCAATGACACTACCATTGCTGCATCGATCCGATCGAACCTCACTAGTAAGACTTTAGATTAGAAATTATCGATTATTGGTCTTGTTCATGATTAAGATATGTACTCTGTTTGTTTGCTATGACTGCATCAGCTATTTTAGCCGATTTGCCTATACTCTCACGCATATAGTATGTTTTCATGAATCTGTCAATATATAGATGGTTTTATAGATTCTTTGGCTTTAGCTTATTATCATTATCATAGCTGCATTGATCCGGTCGAATCTCACTGTTGATGATAATAGATTAGAGTCAAAATTGTTTGTAGAATCATTTATATTAGACAATTGATTTGTTCGCATGTTTCCTTCAAACTTATTGGCTCGACGCTTTACATCAATCATGTCCCATCTAGCTGATGACACTTTTCTGATGTTCTATGAGTATTGGTTATTTTGATTTGTATCATTATCATTTAATATTAGCCGATAATCCTTGAGTTAAAGATCTTCGTTTCATGGATACGCTGGATATCGACTATTTAGTCGATAGCCTCATTGAATCGGCTATCTAGCCATACATTTAGAACTGTTTGGTGCAACACCGACATGTTCCACCTTAAATTACTGATAAGATTTTCTCTCCTTGTCAATTGTAGGTCAAATTGACTGGCACGTCGTTGGGTTTTTAGAATCGGCTGGTTCTATGTTGAAGCCAAGTAGATCTCTGGTCTCGTTCCACTTAGATCTTCTGGCTTGCTGTGTGTTGATCACATCGCCACATTTTTGTGTCAACATACTTTTTGGCACGCCCGGTGGGACCACTATCGTCATGGCGGTTCACAACAACAAGAACATTCTTATGGTACCTTATGAAGACTTACCTGATGAGGATAAAGATATCATTAGTAAGGCTATAGAGGTGTTTCAGAATAAGTGTTTGTTGTCATACACCAAAACACGTGATAATAAAGTTATCTAGAAATATCCACTGCCGAGAGTTTTGATGAATAGACAGTCAGATACAGACGAAGCTGATGATAGGTGTTTCTTTGTAGAAGCTGTCAACAAATCTATTCATGATGCAATGTTGAATCATAATATAGCCTTCTTTAATACATTTCACAATACCAGGTGTTTTATGGATTTCCACTTAATCAAGTTGGACCGGCCTATTACAATATTCCACATCCGTTGACTTAGGGGACTAATCAAGCGGTACTAGCCATCAAGAAGCAGTACTAGCTAAGAGTGATGATGCCCAGGCAATTTAGAATTTATCTGAGCAAATTCAGGGTGCTACTACTAATCAAATGCAATATAATCATGGATCTTCAATGCAGCATGTGCAACAACCGACAGGGCAAGTTCAGACTTAGATGGTTAATTTTGGTACGTCAGGCCAAATATCACCGTCGGCTCAAAAAATAGCACCATCAGTTTAAAGGATTCATAGAGATATAGATCCTAATGTTTTCAATCAGAGATTTCAAGCAGTAAATCAGCAAGGGGCTCGACTGATAGATATTCCACAAGAATATCATTATGATTCAGATTATAATACTCTCAATATGATTCCAAATCCAGGATATCAAGGTAGTCAGAATTTCAATCTGCAAATGGGTCAGCAATTGCCAAGAAATTCAAACTTAAATGCTGATGAATTATTGCTCAGAGTAACTAAAATGATGAAAAATTAGTTTGGTTTAAAACCAAAAGGGCAGACTTTTCATACAAACGTCCATATCCAGAGTGGTATGATTTAGTGGCCCTTCATACGAATTACAAGCTTCTAGAATTTGCTAAGTTCACTGGTTAAGATAGCACAAGCACAATAAAACATGTCAGTTGATATCTTACTCAGTTGGGTGAAGCCTCTATTGAGGAAGCGCATTGAGTTTGTTTCTTTTCTTTGTCCCTATTAGGACCAGCTTTCACTTGGTTTTCATCACTAGCAGTTAATTCTATTACCAATTGGAGTGATCTTGAAAAGAAATTTTGTACATATTTCTACACCAGGACAAGGGAAAGAAAGATCACATATTTGACAACTATAAAGCAAAGGGCTAATGAATCGGGTGCTGAGTTCCTTCAGAGATTCCGAGAAATAAGAAACTTATGCTTTTTGTTCAATTTGACTAATGATCAACTAGCTGTATTGGTCATTCAAGGAATGTTATCGATATGGAGAGAAAAGTTGTTTGGGCAAGAATTTGATAATTTAGGTCCGTTGGCTCAATGGGTGGCAACACTTAATAGCCAATTCTAGAATATGCGTAGAGATACCTGATTCTAGAAGAATGCTACAATTGCTGATGCTTATAATCCATATTTAGTCAATGATGGTGATGAAGAAGAGGAGATTGTTGTAGCTGATTGGAATTGAGGTAAAAAGATAGTAATGGTTCCAAATCCTTGGGGAAAAGAAGTTGAAGAAAGCTATGATTTTGATGTTACAAAAGCAGACAAACTTTTTGATTTCTTGCTTGAGAAGGGACAGATTAAACTACCTACCAATCATGTTATATTACCTCCCGATCAGTTGAAGAATAAGAAGTTCAGCAAGTACCATAACACTACTTCTCATACTATTAATGATTGTAGGATTTTTCAGCAGCATATATAGAGGGCTATTCAACAAGGGAAGCTTAAATTTGATACAGCTCGAAAAATAAAAGTTAATGATAATCCTTTCCCAAAGGATCAGAATATGGTTGATGCTAAGTTGATCAAAGGGAAAGTTAAAGTTTTAACATCAACCAGAGCAAGAGAAACTAGAATAGTTGATCTGGAGATGTAAATATTGGCTGATGAATATAGAGAAATCAAAAAGCGTCGTGATCAACAAAAGAACCGATATGAGAAGGGAGAAACGTCGAGAGATGGTGCGATGAGACCACATGTTACATCTCGAATTCTATTGAATAAATGACAATGACAGAAGGAGAAAGATTATTAATATTGTTTAGAAGAAAAGGAATATCAACGTCAACAAGAAGAAGACAGATATGAAAGTGAACAAGCTGAGTCACATTGGAATTGCCATTTCTTCAGACATTGTTGGAACGAAGGTTTGAGATTGCCTACTAGGAATAATTGCCTAGAATTTAACAAACAATATTGAGAGTTTAGGTAATCTCAAGTCAACTGCCGGTTTATCCATGATCGAATTGAATATCAACGTAATGATGTGGATCAGCGCTTAAAAAATAGAAGCATTCATGATCGGCTTGGAAAGCGAGTTGTTGATTAGAATTGGGCTGATTACGAAGAAGAAGAGAATGAAAAGTATGTTTGCTAGGAAGGACAGTGGTGTCTAGGAGGTTTAACAAGAAGTCAGAAGAGAAGAGTACAATGCCTAAGGAGTATAGAATTAGAACAGGCTCATAAATCTAATAAACCGCAAGTATGACGTGCTAAAGAAACAACCGATAAGGGTCAACCATTGGCTAATATTCAAATGACTTTTCTTTTACCATTTGAATTTAAAGCTCCAGCAATCAAGAAGTCTATTCGGATTTTGATGAATCAGAGTATGAAGAGATGGCAGCCCAGTTGACATTGATACAGCAAGCTATATTTGATAAACCAATTAAGCATAGGCGTTTAATGGCTTTATATGTGAAATGTTTTGTTGATGGGAAGCCGATGAGTAAAATGTTAGTTGATGGAGGTGCTTCTATTAATCTAATGCCTTATACTACTTTTAACAAGCTTAGTAAAGGACCAGAAGATCTGATTAAGACTGACATGATACTTAAGGATTTTGGGGTAATGCGTCGAAGACCAGGGGGCAATAAATGTTGAATTGACAATTGAAAGCAAGACTTTGCTCACTACATTCTTTGTCATTGACAAAAAGGGTTCATATAGTTTACTCCTTGGTCATGATTGGATTCATGCCAATTGTTGTGTACCATCGACTATGCATCAATGCTTGATTTAGTGGCATGGAGACAATGTTGAGCTAGTTCATGCTGATGATTCTGTGAGTATAGCAACAACTGATCCAATGTATTGGGAACTAGAAGATTTTGAGTATTTTTCTGGCGAACAATGGGAAGGACACTTTATTAAGATCAATGATGAAGGCCAACAACCGATCCGAGCAGTCGGTTCTGAATGTTTGTTTTAATGGATAATCCAATAGATGGTATAGGTGGTAAATTAGGACATGGCTTTACGTCGGCCAATGAGTTAGAAGAAATGAATATTGGTCCTGGAGATAGGCCTAGGCCAACGTATGTAATTGCTAAGTTGGATACTGAGTATAAGCAAGAATTGATAGGTTTGTTAAATGAATTTAAAGATTGTTTTGCTTGGGAATATTATGAAATGCCTGGTTTAGATCGGTCAATTGTTGAATATCGGTTGCCAATCAAACCTAGATATCTGCCATTTAAACAAGCTCCAAGGAGATTCAATCCAAATGTTCTTGATGACATTAAGAAGGAGAATGAAAGACTACTAGAAGCAAAATTTATCCGACCTTGTCGATATATAGAGTGGATATTGAGTGTAGTTCCTGTGTATAAGAAAAATAGGAACTTGCGCCTTCTTTCAAGGAAAACTGAAGAATACCACCATGGTCCATCAGCAATGTGGGATATTGGAGCTGATACTTTTGAGGCTGATTTTGAGGGTGGTGCTGATTTTCTTGAGCATGCTGATCTGTCACTTGATGAACCAGACCTTGAAAGAGTTCTAGAAGATCTTGGGGCGCTAGGAATAACTGAAAGCTCTGGTGTTGCTGCTGGGTCTGACTGAAGATGTTGGATCGATGGATTGATGGATGATTGCCAGTTTGCCATGGCCAGCTGCTGTTCATGCATCATCATTTCATCACTTTATCAGTTATCGTTTTATCATTTCATCATGTCATGTCCTTAATCTAGTTGCTATGTTATGTGTGTGTGTGTCGTACCTAAGTTTGAATTATGGCTTGATGGCCTGAACGTTATGCCTTGAACTGTTGAACGTTATGCCCTGAACCATGTTATGTTATGTAATATTTATGGTATGTTTTATTTTTTATTTTTTATATATATTGCCGTATCCCCGTATCTGCATTTTGGGGAAAATGGCGTATCGGAGTATCGCCGTATCGCGTACCGGTATCCGTATCCGCGTATCCGTGCAATTTAGCACAAGATTCACCTGAAGAATGTAATCAAGCATCCCCAGATTTACCACAAAAAAAGCAGTGAACTGGTGAAGCAATTCTTTGCATGCTTGGAGATATGAAGACTTCATTTCGAGATGCTCTAAAATCCACCGAGCCATTACCATTGCCTCAGGTCACTCCTCCTGCTGAAATACTTGCTGCACTTGAACAAATACCAGATTTAGCTAGATGTGACCTTTTGTGGGCTTATGGGAAGCTGATCCTTAATGAATGTTTATTCCAAGCGCTTATGGAACTGCCTATGGACTTCAGGAAAGAATGGCTCCTTACGTTGAATTAGAGCAATGGTGGCTAATCAAGGGATGTAATGTACGCTTGCTGTTATGTAATATGGAACTGCCTATGTACGCTTGCTGTTATGGCCCCTTTTAAATTAGGTGTTGTGAAATGTCGTGGTACTTGTAAGAGAGTTGGAATATTGATCATCAAGTATTGACTCTATAATAGATGCTTGTGATCAACATTTATGTGCTGCTGTCATCGATTATTTTCCACGTTTTTAATGATATTATTTCAGTTTCTACTATTTTTTCTGAATATTTTCATGTTTTTTTGTGTAAAGTGATAATATAATCATCCAATAAATGTGCAAGTTGTGAAATACATATTACAATGCATTTACATCATTGTAGACAACCCAGACTACAATTCAACGTTTGTACATCCAAACAGGAATTGGAATTGGTTGATTCCAGCAATCAACTACTTGCACATCCAAAAAATGGCATTGCTATTTGAGGTCATTTCCAATTCCCCTCAGCTTTGGTATTCTGGGCCAATTCAATTCCTCAGCCTCAATATCTACATCCAAACAGAGCCTTAATAGATTCATCTCGCAAATTAGTCTCGATATGTGTAATTAGTTTTGTAATTAATCTATGTTTAATACTCCAAATTAGTGTCCAAACATCCGATGTGACGGGGACTAAAGTTTAGTTCTTGGAACCAAACACCTAAGTATGGTGCAACAGACCCGACAGACAAATTAAATGCATGGAAAGGTTCATGCATCTGATCTACATTGCGAAGCTAGAAAGATATGAGCACATACAAGGAATGCCTATTGTGGTAAATGTAGATGTGCTCCTTCAAGCCATCACTTCAGAGATGCAGAGAAGCTCGATCAGATAAGGAAGGAGAATCAACAACTCCTAACTATACAGGAGCCTGATTTCAGAAAGTCCAATTGCTACGCTAGCACAGCTAACATTCCAGACCAAACTCCAATGCTTTTCCACATTGGACTCATTAGCCGAATAAGATCAAAGATCAGCACAACAAACATAATTTCTAACAACATTAGGAGCCCAACCAATGCAGCTGAAAACAACAGAAGTAAAACCCACAGCCATGGATTATTGAAACCACAACATACAAAATAGATTATATGCCCTACCATAGTAGGGCAACAGGATAGCACAGGCTAACTTCAAACATTAATAAAAGTGGACTAAGCTCCTTCAACTACATCTACATCCTTAGAATTCATAGCAGAAAGTAGTCTAGCCTAATGAAAAACTAAAACATAAGCAAACAAAGTTCTTGTGGATTTAAGACCAAATTCCTCGTTTGTTTAACAGTCTTACCACTTGTTAACAACTAGAGTTGCCACAGTGAGGTCGCACAAGTGCACAACGTTCCAGAAGTACCAAACGCACCTTTAGAACGAGAGAGATATGAAGCAAACCTTGGAGATGCTGCCGTATGAAGACGACGAGTAGAAGCAGCGAGAACGGCAATATCTGTTCAATCCACCGCGCAACGTGGTGCACGTCGTACCGCTGGTACGCACGGTCCCCGCCCCCGTTCCCCGACGTGCCGGCCCCACCACCGTTTGCCTCCGCGTCCGTAGCGCCTGCTCCCCTGCCCGCAGCGGACGCCTGGTCAACCTCCGGGCCGGCGGTCGTCTCGATCAAGTCCTCCAACGAGGTCCCCGCGGCCGGCCCGCCCGTGGCCTCCGTGTCGCCTGGGCCGCCCTGGATCCGGATCGAAACCTCCCCGTCCACAGCGGCGGCGGCGGCGGCGGAGAGAAGGCCATCGACCTCCGACGCCGACAACGGCGACGAGGGCCCCGCGGACGGGTGGTGCGCTGCCAGGGCAGGGCCGGACTGGACGACGCCGGAGTACTCGAGGAGGGCCGCGAGGGGGGCCTGGAGGAGGCTGGAGGCGGAGAAATTGAGGCCATATCGGCGGAGGCCAGAGGGCGCGACGCCAGCGCTCTGACTGGGTCCCCGGCGATCGGAGCCCCCAGCCGGTGGGTCCATCGCCGTCGCCGGCGAAACCCTATATGCCGGCGTCGCACGCGGAGCGGGCCCGACGACGCGGAGACGACCTCTGGAACGGGAGATTTGGAGATCACGTTGGCTTTTCTTGGGTTGGTCTTCTTCGCCTTCTGTTTTGCTTCGGCGTCTGCCTTCACCATAGCGAATTTTTTATTTTTAACACTTTTTTAAACTAATTTTAAATCTAACATTTTTAAATCTAATACTGTTTAAATTTTTTTTCAAAATTAACATTTTTGGCCGCGCGCTATTTTCCTTATCGCGGCAAAAGGCCTGTGCCGCGTCATGCATGGTGGCGCGGCGAGAGGGATGACGTGGCGACGACCGGGGCGCTGACCGGTGACTTGGCAGGGTCTGCCGCGCCATCCCTCACGGCGCGGCAGTCCCAGATAAATATCGCCCACCGCACGCACGCCCGCGCCCGCCCGCCTGCCCGCACGCGGCCGCCGCGCCTGGCCGCCTGCCTACCGCACCCGCCGCACCTTCGCGCCCGCCTGCCGCCTGCCTGCCCGCCATGCGTGCCCGCCGCCGCGCCTGCCCGCCGCGTCTGCCGCCGTGGCCGCACGCCGCACCGGCCGCGCCATGAACGCAGGAGCGCCACAGCCGCCGGCCGCCCGCTGCGCCCTGCGGCCACGCACGGCGGCTGCCCGCCGCACCATGGACGCCCACCGCGCCCGCCACCGCCCTCACCACCGCGCTGTACACCGCTCCCAACTATCGTACGCCCTTCTCTCTATCCCGTGTCCACCCGCCGCCGCCGCCGCCGAGGCCAGCGCCCGCGCCTCCCGGCCTGGTCCAGCGCGCCACCGCCGCGAGGACGAGCGCACACTGCCGCAAGGACGAGCGCCACTGCCGCGAGGTACTCCCCTACTATATTTGTTGATTGAATCGACATTGTTAGTATAGTAAGTTAGTAAAATAAATAAAGTATAGTTAGTAAAGCTAGTTAGTTTAGTTAGTATAGGCAATATAGTAAGTTAGTATAGATAGTAAAGTTAGTTTAGTTAGTACAGTTAGTGAGTCTAGTTATATATTGTATTTAGTATAATTAGTTGTTGTAGTTAGCCTTGTATAGATGTTAATATTATATTAGTTAGTATAGTTATAGTTAGAATAGGTATTAATATTACTATAGACATTACATACGACGATTTCGACGACTTGATAAAGTTTCTTGAAATGCTTTTGTAGATGTATTGTTGTGTTAGAGTTTTTTATGGAGAAAGTGTTAGGAGAGAAGATGGTATGTTTGAGGATATGGAAGAAGAATTTGAATGGTTTGATGAACCTCCTAGCTTCAACGACCTTCGTGTCCATTTGAATGTAAAGTTTGGTGGTGATTTCACACTGAAGGGGGGGTTTGATACTGGAAAGACTAGGGCACACTATGTCCTCATGCCCTTGTGCGACCCTGCTCACTAGTCCTGCTACACTAGGGTGCTCCAAGGTTCCAATGTGCCCATGGCTGAGGTGGTGGTGGAGAATGGGTACATGATACAGGGTGTCCTGGACGAGTCGTCCATTTACGGTGTTGGAGGCAATGAGCAAGAATTGGGGGTCGAAGGGGAAGCAGCTCAGGGTAATATAGATTTGAACGGTCAGTTGACGCAGGAACAGTTTCATTCAAGTCAAGTAGGTTGTATAAGCAATGATTTTGATGTGAACGAGTTCGAACTGGAAGAGGAAGCGCAGGAGGACGAGGACAGGATCGGTGATGTAGTTAGCAGTGATTCGGACGATTTAGATGGTGACTAGGGAGATAGACATGTTATGCCCACACCGGTTGATGCCATACCAGTACCTGTTTATGGTATGCTATTACCAGTACCAACTGAGATTTTGCATGCTATCTAGGCTCAGGATAGACTAGTCATAGATTTGCCAGCAGATGATACCCCCTACGATTCATAGGGCAGAATTGGCGAAGCGCAGCAGTATGTTCCACCACCACCTTACACAGCGACTGAGCTTGAGCAACTAAGGTCGATGAACGTACCTTTCAGGGGCGTTCTAAACTATAGGGATGTTAGCATGACGGATATGACAGTTTGTGACACCGGTCTACAGATGTGTAGGAAATCATTGTATGACCATGAGAAAGAAACCCTTAGGAAGGGGATGATATTCAATACAATGTCAGAGATGAAGCTCTTCCTTCAGGACTATGTTGTGTATCACCATAGGCCGTACAACGTCACTCATTCGGACCAGGAGTTGAGGTATCACGTGATATGCAAAAATGGTTATATGTGGAGGTTAAATGCACGAAAGAGACAGAGTGATGACAAGTGGAGGATAAGTAAAGTTGTCGAACCCCACACTTACCTAACAAATAGGGGGAAGGAAAATAATCAGCAGCTCACTACACGTTACATTGCCCATCGTATATTGGGGCTCGTTGATGACAATAACGACATTTCGGTGTCTTCTTTACAACAGTCCATATCTGGATTTGTTAAGTACGATATGAAGTACGGAAAGGCTTGGCATGCTAAGCAAATTACCCTAACGATTCGATGGGATAGTTGGGAGGAAGCATACAACAGGGTGCCTCGCATCTTATGTGTAATACATTACTATAACCCTGGCTTGAAATAGTTTGTGGACACCGGAGGGATGTATTTTTGGGACCCGTTGAGGCATGTCCTCTATTGTGTGTTATGGTCATTCGCACAAACGGAACATGCATTCCAGTTTTGTCAGCCAGTCGTACTAGTTGATGGCACTTTCTTGACAGAAAAGTACAGGGGCACCTTGATGATGGCTGCTGCTGTTGATCCTGAGGACTAGATAGTACACATGGCTTTTGTTTTGGCAGAGGGAGAGAACAATGAATCGTGGTCATGGTTCATGCGACTTCTACGTGTACAAGTGCTTGGCCCATCTCGCATTATATGTTTGATCTCAGACCGTCACCTAGGGCTTCTTAATGCTGTAGCTGAGCATGTAGATGGGTTCCCGCCTCTAGTGCATAGATGGTGCATGAGACACTTTACCACTAATTTCTTGCGACGTTAGAGGAAATAGGAGGTATGTGACAAGGTAAAGGCTCTATGTTGTGTACGTACAAAGCACTAGTTCAAGGAGACAAAGAGAGAACTAGACAAGATGCTAAATGAAGCAGGAAAGGCCTGGTTAGAGGCACAGATGGAACAGAAGGCTCAGTGGGCGTTAGCATATGATGAGGGGGATTTTAGGTATGACATCATGACCACTAACTCCTCGGAGTCCTTCAACCGTGTATTCACTGGAGTTCGATCGTTGCCTATTTCTAGAATTGTTGAGTTCTCCTTTCATAAGTGCAATGAATATTTTGTCAAGAGGTGAGAACTTGTGTAGAGGAATATAGCTGAGCAGGGGCATTTTGAAAAGGTCGGAGTAGAACATTTGAAGGAGGCCGAGGAATTGGCCAAGCAGCACACTGCCAAGCCGTATAGACCCCACTGCCATATCTTTAGTGTACAGGGCAAGGGTGACACAAGCTTGGGTTGCAAATGTTATGGTGGATGAAACTACCGAGTTGATCTTAAAAAGGTAGAGTGCTGTTGCAACGTCCCTCAGATCATGCATGCCCCTTGCTCTCAGATGATCACGGCCTGTAGGGTTCGTGGGTACAACTATGAGGATCTACCATATATGTTACCCTTGTATCTCCGTTCGAACACCGTTAGTATTTGGGAGATGAGCTTTGAGCCATACCTTGACCCGACATAGTGGCCACCTTATAATGGTTATGACTATGTGCCGCATACGGATCTAATGAAGGTAGGGAAGGTTAGGGGAAGAAGAAACGACTCAAGGGGGACATGGACGCTATGAGAGGGTACGGCGAAGACTTGTACGGGGGGAGACTTCAATGAGACCCATAGCATGAATCTTTGCTCCATTTGCAAAGACCCTGGTCACAAGGCTAGCAGGCATAGAAGACGAGGGCAGTAGGTCCATACATAGAAGTTGCTTATTTTTCTAGTGAAGTTGTTTAATATGTCTATTTATGTTACTTTTGAATATATACCTGTGCTTTCATATTGTGTTCGTATTGCATAACAAGTATTTCAAATTTTGCAATGCTACATAATGTTAATTTGAATATTGTTAATTTGAATACTCTAACCCTTTGTTTATCAATTTGTAACAGGATGGCTCCTCCCACGCAGCACCAGTTGTACCCCCTTCTTGAGGTGGAGTATGACGACCCGCATCGAGCACACTTCTTGACTAATACCGACGCAGAGGTGCCCTTGCCTCCTTTGAGGCCCCGCACGCACACCACCTGGGACTTAGTTGGTTATGTTGAACGAATATTGTTGTTCGAAACTTGTAGACTCATGAACCAATGAAAATGTTATGTGGCAACTTATCAACTTGCGCACGGACTCCATTTATTTGCTTCATATTCATTTCAATGCGTCATGACAGCACTTGTAGTTGCTTACAGCACCGACAGCAGCTCCCGTTCAATTGCAATTAAGGCTGGTCGGCTTCTATCTGCGTCCAGGTCCTACCACGCCATAGGCTATGGCGCGGCAGAACCTAGGAAACATGCAAGATATATATGCCAGCCAACCGTATTCGAAATAATTTCACTCGATTTTGTTCGTTTTAAAAAAACTTGGATGCATCGGAGAGCGACAAACGGATGGAGTCGAAAGGTGACAAACAAATGGGATCACTTAAGATAGACCATGGGTAATCCGAGTACATAATACATCGATACAATACATCAATAGTTCAAATGGAAAACAAGACAACACAATGAAAGTTCTAGTACATAGCTACATTGATTATTAATAAAGCATGGAACTAACAGACAGCGCAATCAAAAACCCTCAGTCAGAAACATACTGAGTAAGCAACTCATCGTCCGAGTACCAATCCTCTACCACAACCCTGTTGTTGTGGCTAGGGTCACCTGCATTGCCCTGATCTACCTTTCGCTTGTAGTAAGTGGCCTCCGCTTCATCTACGGCCTAAGATAAGAACACGTTCTCTTCCTCCTCATTCATGTGGCTAGGCTCACCTGTATTGCCCTAATATGCCTGTCACATGTACTAAGCGGCCTTCGCTTTATCTGCGGCCTCTACGGCTTGAGAGAAGAAAACTTCCTCATCCCCCTCCGCCTTCAAACCCGCCTCTGCTAGAGCGATGAGCTCGCTTAGTCTGCCAGTGTCGTCCTTATCCTTCTCCACCTGTAAGCCCGCCTCCGCTAGAGCAATAAGATCACTTAACCTAGCAATGTCGTCCTCATCCCCGTCCCCTCATTGTCTAACACAATCAGACATAGAACGCTACGACTGGCTTGGAATCTGTGCTCATGTAACTTGTTTTCCACATAACTTGCACGGGCCACCTCTGCGGCATGGTCCCCGCTGCATCCAATCCCTTCATATATAAAATGCAACAAGTTACCAATGTGATTATAGTACATTTAAAAGCAAACAACGAAAGTAGAAGGCTTCCAATGCCTCACTTGCACACAATGCAACAACATGGTCGTTCAAGACCTGCATCTATACTATTTCCTCCTCCATTGCAGCCTTCCTTGCCCTATCCTCCTCTAATGCCCTCCATCTCTCCGCCCCCCATTTGTTAAGCCTGACATCGATCGGGTTACGAATACCGCTCTTTCTAGCAAACTCACGCATGTTCTTCTTTCGTAGTTTAATAAAGTGGTCGATATAGTCACGTCCATATCCCCTCTTCCGTACAATTACTTGCATCCCCTTCAAGTCATCCAAGAACTTATCTTGACCATCATAAGATTCCCACTTGCATTTCCTAGTGCTCTGTTCAAACGAAAAATTATATCATAATTCTTCAAAATATCCATAAAATATAATTTCAGGTTTTCAACAACAATAACCAACCTCATCATAGTCAACCATATGGCCACAATAATGGCCTATTCCAAGCTCCAAAGGGACTAGGCCATAGTTGGATTTAACACCACATTCGCATATAACAGGAGGTGCTTTGTAAATTACCTTTTCTTTCTTCTTTTCCTTAACCTTTGGCGGTTCTTCTGGCCATTGGTTCTTAGGACCATACACCACTCCATGAAACCGACACTTTGCCATTAAAACACCTAAATAAGGTGACATTAGTATATGAACACATATAGCTCAACATTTTAACACATACACTTTGCACTTACTTCATGCTTGTTTGGACACACAGACTCCAACATATTCTCAGGGTTTATCACAGCTCGATCTCCGCAATCACACAGAGGAGGTTCCTCGAGTCATCTAACTATGGCTAAGTACTTCTCTTTAGCCGTCATTGGAGGGGGGTTAGGGGGAGGTGGAACCCACCGCTCGAAGTGCTCTCGTTGATGTCGCCCTCTCCACCAATCATCGAAAAGGAGGTACCTGGGGTCAAACTTGTCTGCACCGTTGATCCACTGAAAGAAAAAGCACCTCTCATGGGCCTACACAACAAAATTCCAACAAAATATTAGTAACCTAGTAATACAAATGAAGAAAAAAATATACAAAAACAATTACTTACATTAAAACGACTATATGTGTAGAAGTAATGAGCCGTTGTGTTCGGATGTCTCGATTGAAACACGTCAGCTAGACGACCATAGTCACAGTTAGGGATAGGGAAGTTAGGAGGGACGGGGGCATCTTTGCTAGACTCATCGGGGTACAATTCTCTAGGATGACCCCGTTTTCGCCATAACTGCTCCTAAAACATGTCTTCCATCTAATAAAATGGTTCAAATTAAACATCAATCAAAACAAACATAAATTAATGTAAAATATAATCATTTGCATTGCAACTTAAATAATATAACCAACACTTATAGCAATAAAAATATACATGGTAAACATACTTCTAACTAAATAATTAACCTTAACATTGACAAAATCAAACTAATATCTTCCTCCAAACCATAGCCCATAGTTTCCAAACATAATTTTTCTCCTAACCTTAACTCCCATTCATAATATTTCAATCCACCATTCAAACAAAAATAAAAAGTGGGTCATTACCTTGAACGAGACCGAAGAGGGAGGGAGGCGGCCAGGGAATAGAAGGGAAGAGAGGGAGGGAGACGGCAACGGAGGGCCAAGCGCCGACAACACTTGGGAGTGGTGGAAGGGCGCAGCGCGGAAGTGGTCCACCACATTAAGGTAGACAAAGGGAGGGTGGCTCGTGGGCGATATTTAGCTAGCTCTGCTACGCCACCGATCAGGGCGCGTCACTGCCGTGCAAGATCGGTGGCGCGGCAGACCCTGCCACGTCACCGGTCAGTGCCCCGGTCGTTGCCACTTCATCCCTCTCACCGCACCACCATGCATGGCGCGGCACAAGCGTTTCACTGCGTCAGGAAAATAGGCGCAGGTAAAAGCGTTAGTTTTGGAAAAAATAAAATAGTGTTAGATTTAAAATTAATTTATAAAAAGTGTTAAAAATAAAAAATTTCACCATAGCACCCTCTGCCCATTTACGTTGGCAAAGCGAATGGGCATGTGGGCGAGTGGCTGTCTAGTGGGGTGCACCTCTTTCTAGATTTTTTTTTAGAAAATTTAAGGTACACGTACGCATACGCGTTCAGTAGTACTGCCCATTTTCCATGCACTGGAGGCAACATGTCTCCTAATCTTTTCTTTGCGTGTGTATGGTGCGCACGTGTGTGTGCGTGTGGTGTGCGTGTGAAGCTGTGTGGGTTATATGCATCCAAGTTGTACCAAATCAAAAAAAATTATGTTGGCAAAAAAAATTGGTTGCACCGAAAGATCCACAGAATCATAAAGGGAAAACTGGTTCCATAGCATTAAAAGATTGCGACATCCGAAAAATACCATCAAAAGTTTATTCATCCGTGAAATAGCATTGAAAAAATGAACCGTTATCTGAAAATATCACTGTTTACACCAAAATTTGGGAAGAAGAACACGGAAACTCAAAGCTTCTAGGATTGTGTCATCGAGAAATTGATTAGATGAGAATCGGTATCAGCTAATTTAGATGTAATATCGGAATCGGCTATTTTATGGATGATGTCAGTAGACGACGTCAATGGGCTATACTTGAGTGGCGCTAAAGAGATGTGTCGGACTCTACGAATAAGGGAAATTGGGGTCCAAGTTATTATTAAATTAGAAAATTTTCTTTTATTCCAAGAATTATAATGAGTCGTATTTGAATAGGATTCATATTTAGGTTCTGGGTATAAATATTAGACCCTGGTTATTGTAAGAAAGGACGAACATTCAACCAATACAATCTTTTTGGCTTTCGTCATCGCAGTAGTAGTAGGAGTACTGTAGATCTCGACGAGTTCTTCAGCAAACAGAGCTACATCGATTGATCGACCTCCAGCTTGCTTGTGAACACCGGCACGACTTGTATTATGCTTGTAAAGCTACATCAGCTGATTGATCTTTTATGAGCCATAGTATAAGTTAGTTATCGATCTCTATCATAGTTTGTAAGGCTACATCAGCTGATTGATCTCTTACCAATCATAATATAGATCAAATTTATCGATCTTATGTTAAATAACCTATTATTTAATACAATATCAACAGTTATTGAATCTGCTAAGATCAGTAAAATTTTCCTTGCAGTTTTTGGTTGATTCACCAGTTATCGATCTTGCTATAATTAATATTTTATTAATTATAACAAAATCACCCGATTGAGATAGAGATAGATCGATATCATATCATCTTAATTAGTCGTCCTTTGATCTGGTCACGCTTCAAGTCTTATAATTGATGGCTTAATTCCGCTAGATCGACTGTTTTATCTCTATTATAGTCAAACATAGTATGCATCCAAACACATGTCTCAATCTTAAATGAACTCACTAGTTAATGAGATCTAATCCAATGACACTACCATTGCTGCATCGATCCGATCGAACCTCACTAGTAAGACTTTAGATTAGAAATTATCGATTATTGGTCTTGTTCATGATTAAGATATGTACTCTGTTTGTTTGCTATGACTGCATCAGCTATTTTAGCCGATTTGCCTATACTCTCACGCATATAGTATGTTTTCATGAATCTGTCAATATATAGATGGTTTTATAGATTCTTTGGCTTTAGCTTATTATCATTATCATAGCTGCATTGATCCGGTCGAATCTCACTGTTGATGATAATAGATTAGAGTCAAAATTGTTTGTAGAATCATTTATATTAGACAATTGATTTGTTCGCATGTTTCCTTCAAACTTATTGGCTCGACGCTTTACATCAATCATGTCCCATCTAGCTGATGACACTTTTCTGATGTTCTATGAGTATTGGTTATTTTGATTTGTATCATTATCATTTAATATTAGCCGATAATCCTTGAGTTAAAGATCTTCGTTTCATGGATACGCTGGATATCGACTATTTAGTCGATAGCCTCATTGAATCGGCTATCTAGCCATACATTTAGAACTGTTTGGTGCAACACCGACATGTTCCACCTTAAATTACTGATAAGATTTTCTCTCCTTGTCAATTGTAGGTCAAATTGACTGGCACGTCGTTGGGTTTTTAGAATCGGCTGGTTCTATGTTGAAGCCAAGTAGATCTCTGGTCTCGTTCCACTTAGATCTTCTGGCTTGCTGTGTGTTGATCACATCGCCACATTTTTGTGTCAACATACTTTTTGGCACGCCCGGTGGGACCACTATCGTCATGGCGGTTCACAACAACAAGAACATTCTTATGGTACCTTATGAAGACTTACCTGATGAGGATAAAGATATCATTAGTAAGGCTATAGAGGTGTTTCAGAATAAGTGTTTGTTGTCATACACCAAAACACGTGATAATAAAGTTATCTAGAAATATCCACTGCCGAGAGTTTTGATGAATAGACAGTCAGATACAGACGAAGCTGATGATAGGTGTTTCTTTGTAGAAGCTGTCAACAAATCTATTCATGATGCAATGTTGAATCATAATATAGCCTTCTTTAATACATTTCACAATACCAGGTGTTTTATGGATTTCCACTTAATCAAGTTGGACCGGCCTATTACAATATTCCACATCCGTTGACTTAGGGGACTAATCAAGCGGTACTAGCCATCAAGAAGCAGTACTAGCTAAGAGTGATGATGCCCAGGCAATTTAGAATTTATCTGAGCAAATTCAGGGTGCTACTACTAATCAAATGCAATATAATCATGGATCTTCAATGCAGCATGTGCAACAACCGACAGGGCAAGTTCAGACTTAGATGGTTAATTTTGGTACGTCAGGCCAAATATCACCGTCGGCTCAAAAAATAGCACCATCAGTTTAAAGGATTCATAGAGATATAGATCCTAATGTTTTCAATCAGAGATTTCAAGCAGTAAATCAGCAAGGGGCTCGACTGATAGATATTCCACAAGAATATCATTATGATTCAGATTATAATACTCTCAATATGATTCCAAATCCAGGATATCAAGGTAGTCAGAATTTCAATCTGCAAATGGGTCAGCAATTGCCAAGAAATTCAAACTTAAATGCTGATGAATTATTGCTCAGAGTAACTAAAATGATGAAAAATTAGTTTGGTTTAAAACCAAAAGGGCAGACTTTTCATACAAACGTCCATATCCAGAGTGGTATGATTTAGTGGCCCTTCATACGAATTACAAGCTTCTAGAATTTGCTAAGTTCACTGGTTAAGATAGCACAAGCACAATAAAACATGTCAGTTGATATCTTACTCAGTTGGGTGAAGCCTCTATTGAGGAAGCGCATTGAGTTTGTTTCTTTTCTTTGTCCCTATTAGGACCAGCTTTCACTTGGTTTTCATCACTAGCAGTTAATTCTATTACCAATTGGAGTGATCTTGAAAAGAAATTTTGTACATATTTCTACACCAGGACAAGGGAAAGAAAGATCACATATTTGACAACTATAAAGCAAAGGGCTAATGAATCGGGTGCTGAGTTCCTTCAGAGATTCCGAGAAATAAGAAACTTATGCTTTTTGTTCAATTTGACTAATGATCAACTAGCTGTATTGGTCATTCAAGGAATGTTATCGATATGGAGAGAAAAGTTGTTTGGGCAAGAATTTGATAATTTAGGTCCGTTGGCTCAATGGGTGGCAACACTTAATAGCCAATTCTAGAATATGCGTAGAGATACCTGATTCTAGAAGAATGCTACAATTGCTGATGCTTATAATCCATATTTAGTCAATGATGGTGATGAAGAAGAGGAGATTGTTGTAGCTGATTGGAATTGAGGTAAAAAGATAGTAATGGTTCCAAATCCTTGGGGAAAAGAAGTTGAAGAAAGCTATGATTTTGATGTTACAAAAGCAGACAAACTTTTTGATTTCTTGCTTGAGAAGGGACAGATTAAACTACCTACCAATCATGTTATATTACCTCCCGATCAGTTGAAGAATAAGAAGTTCAGCAAGTACCATAACACTACTTCTCATACTATTAATGATTGTAGGATTTTTCAGCAGCATATATAGAGGGCTATTCAACAAGGGAAGCTTAAATTTGATACAGCTCGAAAAATAAAAGTTAATGATAATCCTTTCCCAAAGGATCAGAATATGGTTGATGCTAAGTTGATCAAAGGGAAAGTTAAAGTTTTAACATCAACCAGAGCAAGAGAAACTAGAATAGTTGATCTGGAGATGTAAATATTGGCTGATGAATATAGAGAAATCAAAAAGCGTCGTGATCAACAAAAGAACCGATATGAGAAGGGAGAAACGTCGAGAGATGGTGCGATGAGACCACATGTTACATCTCGAATTCTATTGAATAAATGACAATGACAGAAGGAGAAAGATTATTAATATTGTTTAGAAGAAAAGGAATATCAACGTCAACAAGAAGAAGACAGATATGAAAGTGAACAAGCTGAGTCACATTGGAATTGCCATTTCTTCAGACATTGTTGGAACGAAGGTTTGAGATTGCCTACTAGGAATAATTGCCTAGAATTTAACAAACAATATTGAGAGTTTAGGTAATCTCAAGTCAACTGCCGGTTTATCCATGATCGAATTGAATATCAACGTAATGATGTGGATCAGCGCTTAAAAAATAGAAGCATTCATGATCGGCTTGGAAAGCGAGTTGTTGATTAGAATTGGGCTGATTACGAAGAAGAAGAGAATGAAAAGTATGTTTGCTAGGAAGGACAGTGGTGTCTAGGAGGTTTAACAAGAAGTCAGAAGAGAAGAGTACAATGCCTAAGGAGTATAGAATTAGAACAGGCTCATAAATCTAATAAACCGCAAGTATGACGTGCTAAAGAAACAACCGATAAGGGTCAACCATTGGCTAATATTCAAATGACTTTTCTTTTACCATTTGAATTTAAAGCTCCAGCAATCAAGAAGTCTATTCGGATTTTGATGAATCAGAGTATGAAGAGATGGCAGCCCAGTTGACATTGATACAGCAAGCTATATTTGATAAACCAATTAAGCATAGGCGTTTAATGGCTTTATATGTGAAATGTTTTGTTGATGGGAAGCCGATGAGTAAAATGTTAGTTGATGGAGGTGCTTCTATTAATCTAATGCCTTATACTACTTTTAACAAGCTTAGTAAAGGACCAGAAGATCTGATTAAGACTGACATGATACTTAAGGATTTTGGGGTAATGCGTCGAAGACCAGGGGGCAATAAATGTTGAATTGACAATTGAAAGCAAGACTTTGCTCACTACATTCTTTGTCATTGACAAAAAGGGTTCATATAGTTTACTCCTTGGTCATGATTGGATTCATGCCAATTGTTGTGTACCATCGACTATGCATCAATGCTTGATTTAGTGGCATGGAGACAATGTTGAGCTAGTTCATGCTGATGATTCTGTGAGTATAGCAACAACTGATCCAATGTATTGGGAACTAGAAGATTTTGAGTATTTTTCTGGCGAACAATGGGAAGGACACTTTATTAAGATCAATGATGAAGGCCAACAACCGATCCGAGCAGTCGGTTCTGAATGTTTGTTTTAATGGATAATCCAATAGATGGTATAGGTGGTAAATTAGGACATGGCTTTACGTCGGCCAATGAGTTAGAAGAAATGAATATTGGTCCTGGAGATAGGCCTAGGCCAACGTATGTAATTGCTAAGTTGGATACTGAGTATAAGCAAGAATTGATAGGTTTGTTAAATGAATTTAAAGATTGTTTTGCTTGGGAATATTATGAAATGCCTGGTTTAGATCGGTCAATTGTTGAATATCGGTTGCCAATCAAACCTAGATATCTGCCATTTAAACAAGCTCCAAGGAGATTCAATCCAAATGTTCTTGATGACATTAAGAAGGAGAATGAAAGACTACTAGAAGCAAAATTTATCCGACCTTGTCGATATATAGAGTGGATATTGAGTGTAGTTCCTGTGTATAAGAAAAATAGGAAGTTGAGAGTCTGTATTGATTTCAGAGATTTGAATAAGGCTACACCGATGGATGGATATCTGATGCCAATAGCCGATATGTTGGTAGATACAGCAGCTGGGTACAAGGTAATTAGTTTTATGGATGGTAATGTAGGTTATAATCAAATTTTTATGGCTTAAGAAGACATAGCAAAAACAGCCTTTAGGTGCCTCGACGCAATCGGCTTATTTGAATGTGTTGTGATGACTTTTGGATTGAAGAATGCTGGTGCAATTTATCAGAGGGCGGTGAATTATATTTTTGATAAGTTGATCCGCAAGATTATTGAAATCTATATTGATGACATGGTGGTGAAATCCAAAGGGTACAAAGACTATCTGGCTGATCTACGGGAGACTTTGGAGTGCACAAGAAAACATGGTTCAAAGATGAATCCTAATAAGTGTGCTTTTGGAGTGTCAGTTGGACAATTTTTGGGTTTTATGGTTCACGAGAGAGGAATTGAGATTGGTCAGAAAAGTATGAGAGCAATTGATGAGGCAATACCTCCAACTAATAAAATAGAATTACAATCTCTGCTCGGTAAGATTAATTTCATCAGAAGGTTTATTTCAAGTATGTTAGAAAGGATTCTACCATTTTCTCCTTTGTTGAAGTTGAAAATGATCAAGAATTTAAATGGGGTGACATACAACAAAAAGCATTTGAGGAGATAAAAGAGTATATGAAATCTCCACCTGTGCTAGTTCCTCTTCAGCATGGTAAGCCTTTTAAGTTGTATGTGTCGGTCGATAGCCAAATAATTGGATCGGCCTTAATGCAAGAGTTTGAAGGAAAGGAACGGGTTGTTTTCTATTTAAGTAGAACGCTTTTGGATCCAGAAACAAGATATTCTCCTATTAAAAAGTTATGCTTATGTTTGTATTTCTCCTACACTAAGTTATGATATTATTTATTATCGGCTAAGTGTACAGTTGTGTCTAAAGCTGATGTGATCAAACACATGTTGTTAATGCTGATATTAAATGGGAGAATGTGAAAGTGGATTCTTGCATTATCAGAATTTGATTTGAGGTATGAATCAGCTAAAGCAGTCAAAGGGCAAGTGATGGCTGATTTTATTACTCAACATCATAAACCAAGCATCAGCTATGTGGAACCTATGCCTTGGACATTATTCTTTGATGGATCATCATGTAAGCAAGGGGGTGGCATTGGTATTGTTTTTATTTCACCTCAAGGGACAAGTTTTGAGTTTTTCTTTCAGACTAAACCAATGACCACCAATGATCAAGCAGAGTATGAAGCTATTCTTAAGAGACTTCAACTTCTTCAGGAAGTAAAGGCTGAGTCAATTGAAATATTTGGAGATTCACAGTTAATTATTAATCAGTTGATTGGCCTGTATGAATGTAAAGATGATATTCTGAAGGGTTACCTTGATGAATGTCAAAAGTTACTTGAGGGGTTTCCTCTTGTTTCCCTTCAGCATATTCCAAGAGCACAGAATCAAGAGGCCAATAGGTTAGCTTAGAATGCGTTAGGCTATCAAGTGTTCCAAGAAATTTTAAGCAGTGAAACTTTGGTTAATGATTGGAGAGTTGAGATAGCCAATTACCTCAGGAATCCATCACAGAGAGTTACCAGAAAATTGAGGTATAAATTGACTAAGTATGTTTTATTGGATGATCAGTTGTATTACAAAACAGTCGATGGAGTTTTGCGTAAATGTTTAAGTCCAGAAGAAGTAAAAGTATTGATGGGAGAAGTGCATGAAGGAATATGTGGAGCTCATCAATCGGCTTATTAATTAAAATGGGTTAGTCGTAGGTTTGGATATTTTTGGCCAATAATATTAGAAGATTATTTTGAATATTACAAGGGGTGTTAGGGTTGTCAGCATTTTGGTAATGTTCAAAAATCGCCTGCATCAACTATGAACCCGATAATTAAGCCATGGCCATTTCGAGGCTGAGGAATTGATTTGATTGGCCAGATTTTTCCACCTTCAAGTAGAGAGCACAAGTTTATATTGGTAGCAATAAATTATTTTACTAAGTGGGTTGAGGCGATTCCTTTGAAAACAATAACTTCAAAGAATATGGTTGATTTTGTCAGGGAGCATATTGTTTATCGTTTTGGGATTCCTCAAACCATTACTACTGATCAAGGGACAATGTTAACATCAGAGGAATTCAAAGATTTTGCTGCTAGTATGGGAATTAAATTACTAAATTCTTCTTTTTATTATGCTCAAGCTAATGGCCAGGCAGAGGCATCCAATCAAATTTTGATTAAGTTGATTAAGAAGAAAATTGAAGAGCAACCAAGGAAGTGGTACTTGACACTTAATGAAGCATTGTGAGCATATAGGATGGCTTGCCATGGATCGATTAAATCATCATCTTATGAATTAGTATATGGGCATAATGTAGTTCTTCCTTGGGAGATTCAGACTGGATCAAGACATGTTACATTGCAAAATAATTTGACAACCAAAGTCTATAAAAACCTTATGATGGATAATTTGGAAGACTTAAGTTGTCATCGGCTGCGCGCTCTTGAAAATATTGAGGCCAATAAATTATGGGTTGCAAGGCATTATAATAAAAAGGTCAAGAACAAACAGTTTTGCAAAGGAGAGTTAGTTTGGAAAGTAAGATTGCCGATTGGGTCTAAAGATAGCAGGTTTGGCAAATGGTCGCCTAATTGGGAAGGTCCTTATCGGATTAAACGTTGTGCACCTTGTAATGCTTATATTTTGGAAACACTAGAAGGGAAAGAGGAGTTCGATAGAGCAATCAATGGAAAATTCCTAAAGAAGTATTATCCTAGCGTTTGGATTAATACTTGATAGTCGATTTGTTTGGTCATCGGCTCTAATAGCCGGTACTAGGATGGTATCGCCTTTAGTTCAAAAAGAAAGATTAAACCAAAGGGGTAAAAGCTGATATGATATGTATTGCCTATAGAGCAAAAGCACACACAAAGACAATCATATTTATATTTCAGTAGATTCGGAAACGCATTCATAAAGAGAAGCAGAAATTTTATTCATTGATAGTTTGTTCCTAGTACAAACTAAACAAAAACTTTATTAATCACATCCTGGGTGGATGTAATGTCCACGATGGCCGTAGCCGCATCATCGAAGTCCTTGATCAACTCCTCGTGCATGTCAGGGTCATCAGCCATAGGGAAGCCTGGCTCCATGGTGCGAAGCTCGTGCCCAATCTAGACCTGTGCCGCGACCAGGGCCATTGGTGCGCTACGATGGACACTGTGGAGGGCAATCTCCTAGGCATGCATCGGGACGTCGTGTAGGCGGTTGATGAGTAAGGGGCTACGGGCATTGATGGCCGCAATAGCCGCGTTTGTCGCTAGTTGGAGGTTCTCCAACTGCATCGTCAGGGTTGGCAATCACAGAAACAAAGAAACTATCAAGATAAAGGTATAGAAAATAAGAACAAAAGTTTTCTTGAAATCTATCTTATCCGCCACCATGGCGTCGGACTCAGCCAACCGCGCCTGGGGGTGTTTGTTTCTTCCTCAGCAGCGAGGAGGGCAACTTGAGAGGCCTTGAGGCAGATCTCAAGCTGACCATTCTCCCAAGTTGCCTTGGAGTAACGGTCCTTGGCCGCCCTGCATTCTTGGAGGAAGCGCCGGTCGTCATCGTCGGTGTTGGAGTTGAAGGAGTCCGATGACAAATCTAGTGTGGGGATGGCGGTGGATGCAGCATTGGAGGGCTTGCTGGCTTTGGGAGGAGGGGGAGGAAGCCTGTTGTTCAAGACAAACCTGCAAACACGTCAGAAGGTGATATGTTGATAGGAGTAGGAGTCATTTGGTCCTACCTCATGTGGCGGAGCCGCTGGTCACCGGCATCTCCTCCTTTGGGAGATCTTCTGCCGCACGCTTACCACGGTTGTCCTTGCCTGCCATGGGAGCTGTTAGATCTTGGGAGGAGAAGAGGAAACTGCTATAGGGTCTATGAAGATGGAAGGATGCAAGAGAATGGGAGCAAATACAAATATAGATGTGTTCGAGGCCAAAGCCCTTGGCTGGTATTTATAGCCACGAAGGCAAGATGGTAGATATCTTGGGACGTGTGAAAGCAACCCCAATTGATGGAAGGGGAAGCACCGCTTCACTAATACCGAGGGGAATGCGCGTTGATGACTAAGAAGGAATTGAAAGGGTTTTGTGATAAAAGCCGTTTTTAGATTCAGTTAAGCCAGAGTAAAGTCAGAAATCGAAAATCGGCTAATTCAAATTGGCTCTTCTAGCTGAACCAAAAAGTAACAGTTATCATCAGGTTTATGTCCTACAGATACTAGAATGTGAATTACAAGTTAAGAGCATCATGAATTGCTCGTAGTGCTTTCAGCCGATTAGCATCAACTTCTACAATTTGTTGTTTATCTTCTTCGACTGATACGGGAATGCTATCAAGACCGCTATGAATAGCTTTGCCTTCTTTGACCTTGGTTATCATTTCTTGCTTCTTCTGTTTGATAGCATTGGGGATCTGAGTCAAGTTAGACTCATGACGTTCGATGGTGGCTTTCATACTTTCCAGTTCTTTTTTAAGCTCAGCACGCCTAACTCTCAGCTGATTTAGTTCTAGTTCAATTTTGGAAGAAGAGTTCTTCAAATTGTCGATCAGTTGTGCTAATTCTTTGGCTTCTTGTTTGTTAGATTTTTTTGAGCCTTTTTCACCTTCAGAGCCTTGTCTTCAATATTGGATATAGGTATCAAGGCCTCAATAAGATTTGGAGTCAAATTATCCTTGATGGCCAAGAAGATTCTTCTCATTGGGTCTACATCCTGATCCAAATTGGTTTTGTTTCCCTCGAGCATTGGCTAGCCGATTTTTGGTCTCATCTGATAAAGTCTCTTGGGAAGAAATGGCTGATGAGCTAATCTTACTTTCATCTATGTATTCTTCAAAGTTAAAGGAGTAGCTCAGAGCTAGAGAATTAAGTGCCTACCTGTGAACAAAAGGAGGTTTATTAGAAATGGTAGATGGGTTGAGAATGAGATGAATGGTGAGGAGAACATAGTACCTTTTCTAGAAGAAACTCTAGCTGAGGAGAAGGAACAACCGATGATGTGCCAACATCTTTTTCAACATTTGGTTGAATTGGTTCTAGAATTTTGATGCTGGTGTCTGCAGGCACCAAGAAGTTTTTCGGTTTATGTTTGTTATAGAAGGACAAGAATAAGCATACGAATTTCTTACCATCGATTGTTTGTTGAGTTGGAGAGTCAATGAGTTGGGTATCAGCATCAACATGATCATCTTCAACTATTGGTTTGTTAGACCTTTGCTCTTGTGCAGTTGTTTTCTCAGGTGGTGTCTGATAAAGGAGACTGATAAGAGAAGATTGAGGATTACATGAGATTAAAAGGCTTGAGGAGATACCTTGGTAGCATCAGGAGGTGAAGTAGATTGGTTCTCATCTTCTATTGTTTTGGGTCTATTAGAAACATCGGTTATTTCATTTATGATCGGCTCCTTAGGGGGATTAGCCGATGAGAGGTTGGTAGATGCCGATTCAAATGCCTAGGACAACAATTCAGCACCCAAGGCAGATTGAGATGCAATAGTCAATGGCTGCAAGAAAGGAATTGAATTAGAAGTTGGATATCATCTTAAGAGGGAGGACAAGTTAAGTTACCTGAGCAATTGATGATTTTGTTCTACAAAGTCTCTTCCTAGTGGTGGTTTTCTGAGTTACACCTTAGGTTGTCTTGTGTTTTAAAGACTAATATGTGAGTATTGTTGGGGCAGCTGGGGTTTTCATCAATTTTTTATAGTGGGTGCAGTTGATCCCATTCTTGAGGCGGGTCATGGTGGATAATATTCTATGAGATGCCCTTTCCTGTCCACACTTGGTGGATCAAAGTCGGTATCCTGCAAAAGAGTTTGTTAGATGAAATAATAGGAGAACTTGTTGGATAATCCTTCTAAAAGAAAAGTAGTAAATTACCTCACTATGAGATGCAAATTCTTCATCTAGGGCTAAACAGTTGGGATGAATTGGACTACAGAAGAGGTGCGAGTGCCATTCTTGCCACCAGGAATCAAACAAATTTGAGGAGAAGGTAGCTCTTGTCCATTCATGCAGGTAAAGAGAAGGAATGTCTGATCCTAGTTGAAAAACTCTAGAAGCTTCCGTCATCTCACTGATACCTTCTCTTGGCTTTAGAGTGTTCCTAAAGAATAGCTGAGGAGGTAGTTGACCAAGGCCGAATTGACGGGTCACAAAAGAAGGATTATAGAATTCATAAGTTGGGAGGTTATCTGGGAGAAAAGAACCAGTATCCATTTTCCCACGGCCATGGCGAAATTCGGCTGGCAGTACATAGGGTTTGATAATACAACTAAAGATTGCAGTAGCTGTTTCATCTGAGCAACCTGTTTCAAACCAAAATTTGACTGGCAGAACTAGTTCATTTTCTTCATCCTCATCATAAGGCAGCCAAGTCAAGATGTTTGCATCAAACCCTCTGAAAAATTTCTTGAAAAGGTGGCCTATATCAACAATAATTATTATGGCTGATGCAGCTTCACCATAATTCATACACTGTCGAGCTCTTCCTTCTTTTCCTTTATAATCTTCAGCAAAGTTGGAAGAAGGGAAGCTTAGATTCCTAAGATTGGGTCTTACAATTTTATGCATGTACAGATTCAGCCACAATTGTATTAACCACCAAGGGCCACTGATGGTATGCACTGGTTCATTTTTTAGTAATTGAATAGATACTTGGTGCATCAGGTGATAAGCAGACCCCAGCAGATATTTTCCCAGGGGGATTCCATTGCCAGTTGCTAGACGTTCTGCCATGTATTTGTGATTATAAGTTGGTCCACAAGATGACCCACAAAAGATGAATTTTTCTAGCCACATGTTCAGGAAAGCTACATGCTCTCTTTCATCAATAATCGACCCATCCCCAATATGGTTCAGAATATAGCTTGCCCATCCTATGTAGTCTGATATTTTGGCTAATTTCTTGGACCCAACACTTAAGAAATCATAGGGTTACATTGATTCTGTTATTCTAAGGCCGGTCAACTTGTAAATATTGGCCAGAGTGATGGTCATTGGACCATGACAAAAAACAAAGGCATTCAAAGTGTTGGACCAAAAGTAAGATGTAGAAATCAGAAGTGAGTCATTCCTTTCCATTCCAGACAGTGATAGTATTAGGCATTGATTCAAGTCATAAATTTCTCAATCTCTAGCCTTTTTCTCTGATACCCTATGTAACCAATCCCTCCATCCCTTAGGCATTTTGGGCCAGTTTCTAAAGGGAGTTTTGGTGTTCCAAGAAGACAAATCTACTATAGATTGTTTGAAGGGGATTCAGTTGGTTTGTTGATTGATAAAATCAGATGGATCAGGGTCACTCATGGGTCCAAGATAATAGGCATTAGGAACAATAGTTGATGGAATCAAAATTTCATTCCTCATTTCCTAGAAACCAGTCGGGATGAATTTAAGAAAAAGGAAAGTGAAGAGTAGCGGTTAATACTTTAAAGAGAGAAGTTTGAGGGCATACCTAAGGAACGTGGTCGCTGGTTGCCATTGTAGCCAAAATGGACCTGAATCTGAGGAAGGTTACTTGAACGGTAGTTTGGTAGAATAGAGGATTTGCTAGGGTTAAGGCTTTGGCGGTGGTAGCTTTGACTGTTGAAGTTTGCTTGAGAAAGAAGGGGAAAGTAAGCAGGCCGAGCGAGCTGGAAATAATATTATTAGGGCATTATATAGAATTTGGCCTGAGAAATTAGGAGCCATGCGTTTATTTTAGAATGAGTGGTTGCAACACGGTGAACAGATGAATATGAATTTTGGAATAAAATCATTTTTATCTCAAAATTGGGGGGCATGTGTTTACAGCACAATTTAGGAACAAGAATGCGAGAACTCAAAGCATCTAGGATTGTGTCATCAAGGAATCGATTAGATGTGAATCGGTATCAGCTGATTTAGATGTGATGTTAGAATCGGCTATTTTATGGATGACGTCAGTAGACGGCGTTAATGGGCTATACTTGGGTGGCGCTAGGAAGATGTGTCGGACTCTACAAATAAGGAAAATTAGGGTCCAGGTTATTATTAAGTTAGGAAGTTTTCTTTTATTCCAAGAATTGTAGTGAGTTGTATTTGAGTAGAATTCATGTTTAGGTTCCAGGTTTAAATATTAGACCCTGGTTATTGTAAAAAAGGACAAACACTCAATCAACACAATCTTTTTGGCTTTCACCATCGCATTAGGAGTTGGAGTACTGTAGATCTCAGCGAGTTCTTCAGCAAATAGGGCTGCATCGACTGATCGACCTCTAGCTTGCTTGTGAGTACCATCACGACTTGTATGGTGCTGGTGAAGCTGCATTAGCTGATTGATCTTTTATGAGCTATAATGTAAGTTAGTTATCGATATGTATCATAGTTTGTAAGGCTGCATCAGCTGATTGATCTCTTACAAATCATAATATAGATCAAAGTTATCAATCTTGTGTTAAATAACTTGTTGTTTAATACAATATCACCAGTTATCGAATCTGCTAAGATTTGTAAGATCTTCCTTGTTGTTTTTGGTTGATTCACCAGTTATCGATCTTGCTATAATTAATGTTTTATTAATTATAACAAAATCACTCGATTGAGATAGAGATAGATCAGCATCGTATCATCTTAATTGGTCGTCCTTTGATCTGGTCATGCTTTAAATCTTATAATTGATGGCTTAATTCCGCTAGATCGACTGTTTTATCTTTATTCCAGTCAAACATAGTATGCATCCAAAGACATGTTTCAATCTTGAATAAACTCACTAGTTAATGAGATCTAATTGAATGACACTACCATAGCTGCATCGATCTGGTCGAACCTCATTGGTAAGACTTTAGATTAGAAGTTATCGATTAGTGGTCTTTTCATGATCAAGATATATACTCTGTTTGTTTGCTATGACTGCAATCGGCTATTTTAGCTGATTTTGCGTATACTCTCACGCATATAGCATGTTTTCATGAATCTGTCAACATATAGATGGTTTTATAGATTCTTTGGCTTTAGTTTATCATCATTATCATAGTTGCATCAATCCGATCGAACCTCACTATTGATGATAATAGATTAGATTCAAACTATTTGTAGATGAATTTATATTAGGCAGTCAATTTGTTTACATGTTATACTCTTTTCATCAAACTTATCGGCTCGGCACTTTATATCGATCATGTTTCATTTAGCCGATGATGCTTTCTTATATCGCTTCTTATGGATACGTCGGATATCAACTATTTAGTCGATAGCCTCTTTGAATTGGCTATCTAGCAGCACATTTGGAACTATTTGGTGCAACACCGACATGTTCCACCTTAAATTACTGTTAAGATTTTCTCTACTTGTCAATTGCAGGTCAAATTGACTGGCACGTCGTTGAGTTTTCAGAATCGACTGGTTCTGTGTTGAAGCCAAGAAAATCTCTGGCCTCGTTCCACTCAGATCTTTTGACTTGCTGTGTGTTGATCACATCGCCACATTTTTGTGTCAATAGTAGCATTTCACCTAGAAGTATTCTGATGTAGACAAGGCCCGATCTTCCGATAGGTATGGTAGCATCGATTGGTGGAGACTCGAGATCCACGATCTAGGCTTCGAACCAAGACTGATTTAGACCCCCACAACCGTTACACCACTGCTTCGTTGGTTATCAACCACGCAAACGCGATTGACCTCGCCGAGAAGGCTTTCCTGCAAGTGAATCGAGAACACAAGCAAGAACGGGATGAATGGAATCTAAAATTGCAAATAAATATGAGGCTTATGAAAACAAGAAGGAGTTCAAGTCTTTATTCAAAAGGACTAATTGCCATAGGCGAACATGATCAAGAACTGGGGCCCTGTTTTATAGCAAGGAGCCTTGGCGGCACAGTTGCAGCAAAACGATGTCTATTTCATGAGGAAATCAAGAACTAAACAAAACCCAAACCCTAAGGAGAGTGACAGCTGCTAATTATAGAGTCTTGGGCATCACCCCCTGGATGCGCCCCCTAATAGGCCCAAACACGATACGTGGTCCAACGGACCAAAAGACAGTGTCGCAGCACCCTGGTAGATTCTAGATGCTGAATTGTTTCGACAATTTCTATTGATTCTGAAGGGCTTTTGATGTGAGACCACTTGCATTGGATTCCTTATCGAATTAGCTTTCCATCCATATGTGGATCGTTGAAAATGGAGCACAGATGCGCCTGTGTGACAAGTTTTATGATAGACTAGTCCTAGAACCCGAGATGGGCTCCAACTTCAGTTGGACTGGGCCTCCACCATGAGATAGATGAATTGGACGCCCATGCTGGACCTCCTCCTCTCCTTGGCTTGTATGCAATGAAGTAGTGATGTCCTCATCATCCTCCCTTTCTTGAATTGAAGTCATCCTCGACTAAAGTAGATCGTCTCCTCCATTGGATGACAACAATGATGGCCCCCGAAAGAAGACGTTCATCTTGGCGCCCAATCCTTCGCAAAGGCGGCTGCCATGGTAGCCTCCCTGCTGGAAATTCATCCTCCTTCTCCTACAAAAGGTTAGTACCAATAAGAGGCATAGCACTAGAAGCAGGACCAAGTGGACATATAGTCGATATACAAGTTAAAGCATAACATGGTTCGTCATGATCAGCAAGAGCAGATTTAAGAGCAAATAAAACTTCTTTTATGTTACTTGATGGTTCATGTGCTGGTTTGCTAAAGTCTTTATCATGGCCTTTATTTTTCTTTTCAGCAAGCTCCTTTTCATATTGCATAATTTCAGCAGGAGTTAAAGGAGGTAAAGTAATGGTCTTTCCTTTAAACATAAAAGCATGTCTATTTTGCCTACCATGATGTACAACATTATTATCATATTGCCAAGGGCGGCCTAACAAAAGTGAATAAGCTTGCATAGTCACGACATCAAAATCAGCATAATCATGGTATGATCCGATAGAAAAATCACACAAGCAGATTATGTTACCTTTGCCTTATCACTATTATTGAACCACTGAACATGGTATGAATGTGGAAGAGCACGTGTAGATAAACCAAGGGTCTTGACAAGCTCAGAGCTTACCAAGTTATTGCTGCTCCCTCCATCAATTATAGTATGAACATAGAAATTATTGACAATGAGGAACATTTAAAACAAATTATGGCGTTGTAGCTTGTCTACTGGCTCAACTTGTGTACTCAAAACACGCTGAATAAGGATTGATTTATAGTTTGCAGTGCATGCCACACTATCAATTACCTCATCAGGATCTTCAACAACACCAGGATCTTCAACACTATCCGCATATTTATCTACATAAAGATCAGTTGCAAGTGCAAATTCATTTTCTTCATCAATAGCACTAGCATACCCACCATCATTAGTAGCAATATATGTGCGTTTGCTGGGGCATTCTTTAGCAATATGTCTCATGCCCTTGCAGCGGTGGCAAACAACTTTAGAAGAGCTACTAGAGGAAGGTGTAGCTGATCCACTGGAAGAAGGTGTGATCGGAGAACTCTTCTTTACAGGCGCTGGTGGTGTCTGCACATTAGAAAATTTACTCACCTTGGTTGGATGTGAAGGAGTGGACGGAGTCATGGAACGCCTAGGTTGTTGTCCCTGTACTTCCCTTTCAGCTTTAAGAGCATAATGATATATTTGGGAAAATCTAGTCCATTCTTTATAGTCAAGAACATCCTATATTTTACGATGCAAACCTCCAAAAAATCTAGAACACCTATCCATTTTCTCTTCCTGTATGTTACTACATGCTAGACCAATTAAAAGCTCCTGATAATATTCCTCAACAGTCTTACTACCTTGATTTAAATGTTGTAGTTTTAATTGTAGATCACGCTGATAGTATGGAGGAACAAATCTTGATTTCATTCATCGTTTAAGTACAGTCCAAGTTTGAGGTATTTGAGCATTAGCATTAGCATTAGCATTAACATTATTGCAAATATCATTCCACCAGAAAAGAGCAAAACTAGTAAACTCACTAGTAGCAAGTCTAACTCTATATTCTTCAGGTACTTGATGGGTGCTAAATTTTTGATCTACAACCATCTTCCAATCTAAATATGCTTTAGGATCAGCAGAACCAGAAAAAGGAGGTATCTTAAACTTGGTTTTAGAGAAAGAATCATTATTACCTTGGTTATTACCTCCCATACCGCGTCGGTTAAAGTTCAACCGATTACGGTTACGTGCATCCTCAGCATATCGTCGAGCTTCGGCTTCAGCCTCCGTGTCGCCATCCTCCTCCTCAGAGAGATCATCATCATCATCATGATCTTTAGGACATGGTTCAGGATGTCGTTGTTCAACATCTTCAATCCTCTTGGCTAAGTTGGTGATTTGTTGAAGGATCTCATTGAACTTGTCATCAAGAATGACACGAAGCTCATTCTTGGAAACACAGTCATTGAAATCTATAGGTGTGTCCCCGTTTTCTTTGCCGCTGCCTCTGGCTTTTCCTGACATGGTTAGTAGAAAGGAGAAGACAACACAAATAGTATTATCCCTACCAACTACTTAGGTTGTGGACAAGGAAAAACAAAGCACTCAACTCTCAAGTGTCTTACCACGGTCTTACAAATGTTCTTACCAAAGCAACAGGCGATGCAATCGGTCGGTGACTATGATACCATTGTAGCTTGAATGTAATAGTTGCAAGGCGAACCTGTACTTGGTTAGAAGAAAGTGGAGCTTGGACAGGCATAATATAGTAGCAAGGAATATCAATATTCGCAACTAAATAGCAAAGTTGAATAAGTATTCCGAGTACTTGTCTTAGTTGCTGGTCTATTAACGTTCCAAGTACTAGATGTATCAAGTGATGTGAACAACAGGAATATGATTAGGAACAAGGTGGAAATTAGCACATGCAAACACAGCTCAAATGACGCTCTCTATGTGCTCCTCTAGATATTATTCCACTTTTGCCCCTCTCTTTTTTCTCTATTTTTGGGTTGTCGTTGTTTTTTTGGGATTCTTTGACTTTTTTATTTTTTTTATATTTTTTCTTCACTTAGGAGCACAAAAGAAGTAATCACAGAAAATATGAGCTTAAATAAGTGAAATGCGTGGCCTGTGGAAAATTCAGAAGTCATGCTCAAAATCGACAAAAAACTTGTGACCACGAAAAGAGGATCTTGTGACCAGTTTTTGGCCAAAATAAAATTTTCTGAACTCAGTAAGATTGGGGACAGACGGATCCAAAATTTTTTTCTCATCGATTTTGATATATGGAACATCAAAATCCGAGTTCGTATATGAAAACTAGACTAGTTTTAAAAATTGACTCCGAATTAGAGGACAAAACGGGAACCATGCATGCAAAAGTTGTTGCGGCGGCTATGGATAGATGCAAACAGTGAAGATAAGTGTAACAAATTAGAAGGCGTGGACTAGGGTTTGATGGATACAAAGGAAACACAATAAGACTTGAAGGTGTTCATGGATTATGATGAAAAACAAAGGGAAAGACACAAACTGGACTAAAAACGATCTAAAACCAGCAACCAGAACTTGCCCTAGGACACAAACTCAACAACATGAAACAGAGACAAAATTGCATGGCACAACGAGGTTATAGGATAGGGTATATATGGTGGTATATTTTTTTGGCTTTTTGTGGACTATAGGTAATGCAAAAACAGTAACAATCTAACGGGGGAAACAAAGTTATATCTAACGGGCAACAAGGGCTCTGATATCACTTGATGAAGACAAGGCCTGATCTTCCAATAGGTATGATAGCGTTGATTGGTCGAGACTCGATGTTCTTGATCTAGGCTTCGAACCAAGACTGATTCAGACCCCCGCAACCGTTACACCACTACTTCGTTTGTTATCAACCACACGAACGCGATTGACCTCGCCGAGAAGGCTTTCCTGCAAGCGAATCAAGAACACAAGCAAGAACAGGATGAACGCAATCTGAAATTGCAAATAAGTATTAGGATTATGAAAACAAGAAGGAGTTCAAGTCTTTATTCGAAAGGACTAATCGCCATAGGCGAACAAGATCAAGAACTGGGGCCCTGGTTCACTGCAAGCAGCCCTAGCGGCACAGTTGCAGCAAAACGATGTCTGTTTCACGAGGAAATCAAGAACTAAACAAAACCCAAACCCTAAGGAGAGTGACGACTGCTAATTGTAGAGTCTTGGGCATCACCCCCTAGACATGCCCCATAATGGGCCCAAACACGATACACGGTCCAACAGACCAAAAGACGATGTCGCAGCACCTAGGCAGATTCTGGACGCTGACTTGTTTCGACGATTTCTGTTTATTCCGAAGGGATTTTGACATGAGACCACTTGCATTGGCTTCCTTATCAAATTAGCTTTCCATCCATATGTGGATCGTCGAAAATGGAGCCCGGATGCGCCCGTGTGACCAGTTTTATTATAGACTGGTCCTGGAACCCGAGATGGGCTCCAACTTTAGTTGGACTGGGCCTCCACCATGAGAAAGATGAATTGGACACCCATGCTGGACCTCCTCCTCTCCTTGGCTTGTATGCGATGAAGTAGTGATGTCCTCATCATATTCAGGGTATCATTATTTATATTTTCCCAAAGGAGGGCAAGGTATAAGAGTCTAGCATGAGCATGAACGAGATTACATACTTGCATAGTGGACCAATAGTTCATGACAGGGGTAAAAATGGTATTTTAAGGATAGTGGACACACATCTGAGCCAACCTCAAGGATAAAGTAGAAAACAAAGAATAAAAGAATGTTCCTACATCCAACCGACATGTTCAAATATAGCCATGCAAGGAACAGTTAATGATCATACAAGTTATATGATTAGAGTTAGAACTAAGTTTAAGATGGACGGGGAGATCTCCGAGCACTGGTCTGCTAGCAAGCGTGAGAGACTTTAAAACTCCTACACTATACCTGAACGTGGGGGATTGCAAGGGACAGACAGGGCTGTCACCACCTGCCACCTACCCCTCAACCATGGGGTACTACCATATGCGAAGGTTCCCATGCACCCAAGCACCACGCCCATGTATAGAGAAGCTATCCATATCCCCCTAGGTCCCCGACCCTATGGATCGACAGGTAAAGGATATGGGCAAACCTGAAGGAACGACGTATCACCACCTCAACTTAACCCAACTTCTAGTCATACAAACCATATGAATGATTAAGCATGAAGTTGAACATGTTAAGATCATAACACACAAAACTATATGCCAGTTCATATATCATGATTATAATAAGGCAACTATACTCTAGTCCATATGCACTACTATATAAATGATATGAGAGCATGACTATGGAGGAACTCTTCATAGTATTATTCATACCAAGATGTCACTCTTCTTCCAAGGAGCAAAGCCCTCCTTGATATCTTTGCTAACTCCAAATACTACTACTAAAACTAAGAGAGTATAAGTAGAGAGAGGTGAGGTGTGTAGCTCCAAATGGTGTGTGTTTTGAGAATGAGCTCCACCCCTTCTTATATAGTGAAGTGAAGATGGTTTGGCGTGGGAAAAATAGGAAACACCCAGGAACCACCGTAGCATGGTGGCATGCTACCGCTAGAGCGAGGTGGGGCCGAGGTGTGCTGGGGGCGGTGGCCTAGCCTGCTCACCACTGCCTTGCTCTGGTGGGCTGCTGGCTAGGTCTAGGTCGCTTCCTTGGTGGTGTTCTACCCAGATAAGTTGTGTATGTGGGCTTGTATATTCGTTTCTCTTGTGAATTTCTGCTTTACACTTTCTGCTTTGCGCCTTTTGCTTGGTTTTCCACTTGTATTTGAATATGAGTCCTGCAAAACATATTTCTTCCAATACAAGTGGAACTATGTCAAAGTAAAAGCATATGTGTTGAAAGATTGTTTAATTCTCATGTTTTGGACATTATTTGGCGGTCGGATTCGATCGTTAGTGACCGCAAACAAATCCCCCAAGCTTAACCTTTGCTTGTCCTGAGCAAATAGCTAAGTACTTGGTTGTTGATTAGGAGTTGCTACTATGCTGATACAATTTACAAGTGCCATGCCTATAACACAATATTCTTCCACAATTTAAATAAGTTGGCATTTTATCCACGCTTTATCTTGATCCCTGTGGGGCGTATAGCTTTTCCAAGTTCATGTGCGGTTGCAAGATAGAATGGTTGTCGGTGTTTCGAACAAACACCGGCTAGTAAATTTATAATTGTTGCGCGTTAGGCCCGAATGGTGCACTAAAGGACACAAGGTTTACACTGGTTCGAGATGAATGTCCCTACGTCTAGTCTACTACTGCTCATGTTATTAGTACCGAAAAAGGTTCATAGTAGGGGGTACAAACGGTCGAGAGAGGGAAAGGTCCCAAGTCTCTGATGGAATGGTCGAAAGGATGCCAAGAGCTCAGTCGCTGCTTGGCTGTATGTGTGTCGAACTAATCCCTCCCACATGGGGTGTCCTGCCCTCCCTTTTATAGACCAAGGGGGAGCAGGGGGTTTACAGCTGGGAGAAAGAGGAAAAAACCTATGATAGTGGTCGCCCTTCGGAGGTGCCAACCTTTCCTTTTCCCTTGAGCCTGTTCCACTATCATGGCATATCATGGTAGGGATTGTGTGTCCGCTAACCCTAACAGGACCATGCCCTAGCCTTGCTTCAGCGAGTGGTTACATCCCGTCCTCCCCTGGTAGATGGTGTAGGGTGTTAGGGTGCCGAGCCATGACTCTGCGTGGGGTAGACGGGGAAATGACTATACGCCTATTACTGTAGATGATGTGAGTTCTTCCTTAGATTGTAGCAGTTGTCGTATGCCTGTGTTAGTATCCGCGCCCGAGGGCTGAAGGCGGTGCCTACTACACTATGGGACAAAAGTCGGCGCCTACAACACTATTCGGGCACTGTTATGTCAGAAAGGGCTTAAAGTGCTTGTCCCATCATATCCTGACGGTACCTTCCTGCAGGCACACAGGGCATGGCCCTCGATACTGCGGTTGACTCGAATGTCCTGTCATACCCTGTGCTCATCTTTACGAAGGATCCGGGTGTAGTTGTCGGGCGAGGCGGAGCTAGCCCTCAGTCGTCGGGTGAGGTCGAGCCCGCCCTCGGGCGTCAGGCGAGGTGGAGTCTAGCCCTTAGCCATCGGGTGAGGAGGAGCCCACCCCTGGATGTCAGGCGAGGTGGAGCCCACCCTTAGCCATCAGGCAAGGCGGAGCTCGCCCCCGAACATCGGGTGAGGCGGAGCCCGCCATTAGCCATCGGGCGAGGTGGAGCCTAGCCCTCGGACACCGGGCGAGGCGGAGCCCACCCTTAGCCATCGAGTGAGATGGAGCCTAGCCCTCGAGGGTTGGGTGAGGCAGAGCCCATCCTCGGGCATCGAACGTAGCAGAGCCAGCCCTTAGCCATCGGGCGAGGCGAAACCAATCTTCTATCGTTCGAGCAAGAAGCGCAGTAGTGTTCTTGTCTGACCGGAAGTGTCAACGTTCGATGGTTATTAGTTCCACCTCATTGGGTACCCCGGTATTAGGTCCCCGATAGTAGCCCCTGAGCCCCGAGTGATTCGGACAGAATTGCCCGGGGGGTGTTTTGACCTGCCAGAGATATTTTGCTAGAGGGTGTAGCCCCCGAGCCCCCAGGTGATTTGGGCAGAATCGCCTGGGGGGTAATTTTGGACCCTTCGTGGGTAAGGCTATGAGATTTGGTTTTTGTCAACTGGATAGTTTTAAGGGAACCCTGATATCCCATTCACAGGGATTTTGTCCAGGGTTAGCCTGGCTTGGGCTCGACTATGGGTCGAGGCCCCACTGATGCTTGTGTTCCTGAGTCGTGGTTGCTTGTGGGCCCATCCCTTGTTGGGATAGCCGTTGAGACTGTTGGGCCGACCCTTGGACTTCTGGGCCTAGGTGGGCCAGAGAAAAGGCCCTTTGACCTGTATTCCCTCGGTGGGAAAAGAGTCCTGGTTTGCTTGGGGCAGGCGAACCATCCGGCATGATTTTGGTGGGAAAGGATAGGGATCGCGGGCGCGTATCCCATGATGTGACATGGTGGTGTGTCGTGGTGGGTTCGAAGATCAAGGTGGATGGTTACCCTTCTCGCATCTATCGCCCCTATAAAACTGTGGGGTTTGCCCCCATGGTTCCATACTTTGTCTCCTCGCCTTTGTATCTACCAATGTCCGCTGCCAATCGCCTGAGCCTCCCACACCTATACTACTGCCGCCGTTAGGCTCGCATCAGCATTGTAGCCACCGTCGAGCTTGCATCCACCCCCGTTCCCATCGTTTCAATGGAGCCATGGTATAGATCTAGCATTACCCCTCAGCGCCTGGAGGGCCTCGTCCACCGTGGCCTCCTTCGCCCGTTGTTCGTCGTCGAGGAGTGGTGGCTGCCTGGTGATGAGGACGTGCCATTGCCACCTAAAGGGTATGTCGTGTCCTTTGCTCTCTTCCATGAGCGGGGATTCACCGTACCTGCACATAAGTTCGTTTGGGGGCTATTGGAGTACTATCAGGTGGAGTTGCAGCACCTTAATCCCAATGGGGTCCAGCATATTGCGGAGTTCGTTGCCCTGTGTGAGGGGTTCCTAGGGATTAGTCACCACTTTGATCTATGGCAGCATTTCTTTGTCATCAACCTATCGAAGAAGCGGGTTGGGAAGTAGGAGCTGAGCATGCCGATGGGATGTGCCAGCATTCATCTGCGCAACAACTAAGCGAATGACTACTCGTTGATGTGTCTGTCGACCTCCAACAAGGGGTGGCATTCGTAGTGGTTTTACGTCAAGGATGACGTGGCCACCCCCTTGCCGGTGTACTCTGGGCGCCTTATCGAAGAGGTCCTAGGGTCGTGGAAGTGGGGTGTCCAGGACAAAGATAAAAAGAGGATCAAGGACCATCTCATCACCCTCCAAATTCTAAAGCATAGGGGTGTGAAGGGATCAGGGATCATTAGTGCCTACCACACGTGGAGGGTGGCACCGCTGATGAGCCGCGTGCTCCCCCTGTACCTGATGGCGCCCGGGGCATCGCCTGAAGGGACGACACTCTCCGACAAAGCGCTCCCCCCCACCGAAGTGGCGTAGTAGATCAAGGAGGCGATGGAGACTTCGAAGGACACCGCTGGCGTTGTCCTTGACTTCATGTATCCGGTGTCAGGACATCCTCCAATGCGGCTAGAACCGGGGTTCATCGATTTTGTAAGTTGCCCTTTCCCGCGCCTTCTCTTTACTTGAATTTCTGACCCCTTGATGCTAACCTCGGGATAGCAGGACCAGCCAAAGAGACTCATCCTCAGGGATAGCCTAGCTCTACTGCCGAAGGACCAGATCCTGGCAGCAGTGAATTGCATCGTGGCCAAGTGGGATAAGAGGACAAGGGAGCTTAAGAAGAAGGAGATGATACAGAAGTAGCAAGCACGAGATCGAGGAGAGGTGATAGGCAGTGACAACGATGAGTTTGATGAGGTAGCAGCCGACATGGATTGGGATGTCCTGGAGGGTGAGGATTCGCTGATAGGTACCCAATTGTCCACATAGGGACCCTTCCCGTTCCACATGGGGGGAAGTGAGTCCATGAGGCTGGTGGAGCCGGGCTATCCTTGGGTCCGGTAGGAGCCAGAGGATCCATCGCGTCTCCCGGGGTGCTGGCAGAGGATCGGTGGATGGGGGGAGGCAGATCTGCCGCCACCCCCAAGGTGCTGATGAAGGGGGGTGGCTCCACTGCCGTGTCCCATAAGCCGATGGGAGTGGGCAGACCTACTACCATGCCCAAGGTATCGACAGAGAGGGGTGGCTCCATCGCTGTGCCCTCGGAGATAAGGGAGATGAGCCCCCCTGTTCGGGAGCAAGGGGCAGGCTCAAAACGGTCCCGCCTAGACGAGTTGGAGCGGGATCTGGGGGTTCGTCCCTAAAATGTTCCTACCACCCAAAAGCGCCAGAGTAGGTCACCGATTCCCCTGTTCCCCCCTTTTCTTTTTTTTGTTTTTCTATTTTGACCTTATGCCTTTTACCTCTTGTAGATTCTTGGGACGGGGCCATTCTTTGGCGCTGGTGCCCAAGAAGAGCGTTGCTCTTTAGGCGGGAGGGACGCCGTCGCTCGATGTCGCCCCTATTTTGGGCAGGAGCGGAACCGATGTTGCAGCCTCGTTGGCTAGTCCAGTGCCGCCTGTGGTGCCATCCGTGCCCTCGGTGGGTCAAGTAGGCACTGGGGCTGAAGAAGCACCCTCAGGGGTTACCGAGCAGACGACGGCGGAGGTGACACCGCTGCCTACATTAGAGCGGATGGGGCTACCGCCCGTGCTTGTGGTGCCCTCTACGATGGGCGCGGTGTCGCAAGTCGAGGTCCCAGTGTCGCAAGCGGAGGTGGCCATGATCGCGCCAAGTTAGGAGCAGCCAGACGTGGCCATGGTGGTGTCTGAGGGGGCGGCGCAATCTGCGCCTCTGGTGGCCCAAGCGATGGAGCTCGAGGTGGGCCGGATGGAGGAGGACACAGTCGGAGGGTCCTTAGGCGCCATGGCAGTGGTGGAGAGGACCGGCAGGAGATCGCCCTTGGCCCTAATGTCGGGGGCAGCCGCTCGCCCATGCGGGGTGAGCCACCACTCTAGTGGATGGCTCCTCAAGACCTATGGACATAGAATTTTCGTCTTCATGCCGAGGACACACACAGCAAGCCAGAAGGGTCCGCTTAATGGAGCAGATCCGCCCAGCTTCAGCACAAGGGTGGTCAATCCTACGCAATCCTCCCGAGACATGCCAGTCAATTTGACCCTGCAATAGACAAGGAGAGAAAGCTTATCAGTAATTAAGGGTGGAACATGCCGGTGTTGCCAAACAGTCCCGAATGTGTGGCTCTGAGAGCCGATATGAGAGGAGATCGACTAAATAGTCAATTCCAGCATATTCATAAGAATAAATCGATTAAAGCTCATGGGGTTGTATAGGAAGAGTCGGTTATCATTCAGGATAAATATTATTTAAGCAAATATTAATCAATGGCAATAAGATATCAATGATGATCGGTTTATACTAAGCCAATGATTACAAGTAAAAGAACTCTTTTTATATAAAGAAACAATTCAACACCACTTAACCATTTAATAAAGATAAATCTAATGAACATGTTAGATCTCATCTATCGTCATGACCAGTGGGGCATGAGGCAGAATCATGCAGGCCGTAGAAACAACAATAGACTCGACGGCCCTAACTCATTACTAATATCAGTGGGGCATGAGGCAGAATCATGCAGGCCATAATACAATAATAAGATCATAGGGCTAACATATCTTTCAACTTATCTTTACTTCAATGATCTTGTAATGTGAACTGTTCATGAAAGCGCTCGATATCGGCTAAACAGCCAATTCAGGCATAGCGCATAGTTAAGGTCATGCCTTCTTAGGAACGGATCTACCAACTAACGATCCCACTCCATGGTGCTAACAGTGGGGTGAGAGGTAGAATCCCATAGGCTATGATAACGGGCCATGAAATGGTTCTTGCTAACCAATAGATCTACTCAAGATCGAACATGCCTTAACTGCACGCTATGCACGATTAAGATTGATATAAAACAACCGATAAAACATAACTCATCGTTTAAGGTGTAGATTAGATCAATTTTAGATTAGCAAATGATAGGTTAAACAAGATATAAGGCTGATCTAGATCAATCTCAATCGGGCAGAGTGATATTGCTGTAATTAGATAAACAATGAAAGCAATAAGCAATATCGGTAACTTAATAAATCTACCAAAGACTGCCATACCAAGGTAGAGCCGATAACTTGCCCTCGATCTAATTCAAGTAGTGGGGTGTGAGGCAGAATCACACAGGCCATACTTGAATTAGACAAGAGTCGATAACTAGTCATACCAGAGTCGCAGTGGGGGTTGACCGAATCAATGCAGCCATACGAACAGAGGTATAAACCATGACGGTACTTACAGACAAGCAGTGAAGGTCGACCGGATTAATGCAGTTGTACTCGCTGAAGAACTCACTGAGATCTACTCTACTCCTACTCCTAAGGGGTGGCCAGAGTCGAAAAAAGTAATTGACTTGTATTTGATTGATTGTTGTTTTTTACAATAGCTAGGGTTTGGTATTTATACCCGGAGTCTAAATATGAATCCTACTCAAGCACGATTTGTTACAACCTTTGGCATAAAATGAAAATATTCCGAATTTAAGATAACTTGGACACTAATCTTTCCCTTTTTGTAGAGTCTAGCATGTCTTGTCCTAGTGCCAATCATAGCCTCTATCGTTATCTGCTGGCGCTATTTAATGAAAGCCGATTCTAGTGCTATATCTGAATCAGCTGGTTCTGATCTGCACGCAATCGATTCCTTGCTGACATGATTTTGGGAGTTCTCGAGCTTCTGAGATCTTCCTTCCAAATTCTGGTGTAAACACATGCCCCCCAATTTTGGGATAAAAGTAATTTTATTGCAAAATTATCCTATCTGCATCCCTGATTGGTCCACAGTCATGGGTAGAGAACCTTGATCTAGGGTCCACCATTTGTCGCCGCTTACGTCCATTCACGAGCCCATGCCTCAAAACTTTTGTAAGAGCTCCACTGTTTCATGGGCATTTGGATTCATCTTCCCAGACCGGCTATAAAACGCTCGTCTGACCCTAGCGAGAGCAATTCGACACTTTAGCCATGCTTTGTTTTCATCTACTCTCTCAAGTGCCTCTAGTTCCACCAGATCCTCCATGGTCTGCCCTCTTGTTATGAAGATCTTGAGCGGCTAGAAGCATTCTTATGCATAGGGTGATTGCGTTACTTATCCTAGCACCTCATTGAGCGAGAAGACCAGTCATTATGGTTAGAAGAATTCTTGTGATATCATCTGAGTCTTCTCTCCATTCTCACAAAGCTGTTCTAGTGTTTGCGAGGGCTAGAATGTGTGATCACCTTCCCCTTGTTATTCCTCCAAACGCCCACCGGAAAAGCCTCAGGCTTCTTTCCCATAGTTCCTCAATTTATTGAGAAATCTGTTGAGCACATGTTAGGTGGGCGACCTTTCTTCCTCTTGGATATAACTTTATTGATGGGCCGATGTGACTTAGTTCACAATGAGTTTCGGCCTTGTGGAAATTCGGACTCCCTTCAATCCAAAGAAGTTCTGGTGAGTTAATCCCTGGTAAATGTATCCACCCCATGATATTTTGTAATTTGGGGAAGTAATAAATTCGAGTCCGTTATCTTTTTGTTATCCGTCCCCTGAATTTCTGGAGCGTTGATCCATTTCTATTTCCGATTTCAATTTCACGCCTCCATCTTCTCGCTCTTCCGGGTTACATATACAGGTTATGGCTGTGAGTCAAAAAACAACCCTCTTCGTCTCAACCCTTCTTCGTCTTTAGCATATCTCCTGCCTTTTCGTGGGTTCGATGTCATGGAGAACAACAAGAGGTCTACTAAAGAAGCCCTCAACGAATCCACATCATCACGTGAATGCCCTTGTCGTCAAGAGGATGCATCTTGGGGCGCTCACATCGCTTTGGATCAAAGGGCAAACTCCGCCAAGCCCTTGGGGTCATCTTTGGCACTAATCCACCGCCAACTTCCTCGTCATATGAGGCAACATATTAGTAACGACGATCTACTAGCCTCCATTGATTGGACCGACCAGCATCTAGCCAACTGCCTCTCCTTAGCGGAATCAGCTCTGGCCATGATTGAAGACCGATCACCCCCTGAGATCAGCCTTATGAGAGAAAGGTTGGCTAGGGCTAAGGCTAGAATCATGGGTAAGATGTTCTGCCATTATTTCTCTGTTCTTTTTCCTTGATTTCATCCTCAAGATTTCTGATCACTCTTTTCTTGAATATTTTAGATCTAACCGCTTAGTTGGAGAGTCTTCGATCAGCCGTGGATCAGGCAGCGGGATTTGTCAATGCTAGGGGTGCCGTTCCTATGGTTCGCTTGCACGACATCCCGAATCGTGTCAGGGAGGTCACCCTTCATGGAGTTCATCATGGAGCTACCGTGGCGTTGGCTGCTGCCCAAGCCTGTTCGGGTCATAATCTTCGGTATCTTCCCCATGGTTTTCCAGGCACAACGTATTCTAGGGAGCACGAGTGCTTGGTTGAGGATTTTATGAGGGCCACCAACTCCGTAGATTTCAATACCCTAGCCGATGATATAGTAGGCAAAGTATTTTCCAGCCCATAGCTTGTAATAGGTGACATTTGGCAAACAACTTTCTTGCTTTGAGTGATTTCCCTTTGTTTTGTGCTTCATTTTACACGCATCACTCTATCGGCATAATTGATACGCATTGCACCGGCTCTCACTCCTTTGGGTTTACCCTCTCGCTAGCAATGATACCCTTCTGGTATCGGCTACTAAAACTGATGGCCGAGCAAATCAGTTGTTAAGTATCAATCCAAATGCTAGGGTAATATTCCTTCAAATATTTCCCATTTGATTGCTCTGCCGAATTTCATTTCACTTCTTAGTATCTTCAAAATACAAGTATTGCCAGGCGCATAACATTCGATCCGATAAGGTCCTTCCCGGTTGGGTGACTTTTCACCAAACCTATTGCTCCCTGACTCGATCGACGATTTTATTTTCCAGACTAAGTCTCCTTAAGAAAATTGCTTAATTTTGACCCTTAATCCTTAGTTTATCGGCTTCAAAGTTTTTGAGAATACGCAACCGAAAGTAATTCAAATCTTCTAAGTTGTCCATTACAAAATTCTTGTAGTCTTCGGTTGATAAATCATTTGGCCCCTCTGCTCTTGGCTCTCAAAAGTAGTCCATGCCAGGTCTTTTCTAGAATCTTACTGCCACTGATTGTCACAAGTCCATTCTGGCTAAGATGCCTGATGCCATTCAACAAGAGAAATGAGAACTGCTGGCCAAGGTCAGAATGGGTTGAGCTATCTAAATCAGCCTTGAGATCACCAGCTTGTGTGGAATTGATCATATTCCCCGTAGTCTAATTGCATTTTTTGTTTCGGCTAAAGAGCTAATTCGATACAGTCGATCCTAGACCTCTGATCTAAATTTAATTAAGTCTAAAAACACAGCTTTCATTAAGAGAGCCCTTTGATCTTCTATCCTTAGTCATCTGGTGCCGTATTCTCTTCATCATTGGTGAAGTGACGCTTTGCCTCCTATTAATTGCGGTTGCCTTTTGTGCATTCCGAGGCGTCCGTCCCTTCACTTTATGTCTTCAAATACTAGCCGATGGCTTCTGCCTCGAACACATCTCTATTCGCAACTATTCCTTTACTCTTCTCCGCCTACCAAAAACCCTATTGCAGTTTTTCTTCTCCTTTTCGTAGATCCAATCATTCTTCATGGACGGCAAAGACAACCGAGGCAAGCGCGCAGTGGAGGAAATCCCAGAAGAGAATATGCCGATGAACTAGCGTCTCCGACGCATGAGGTGAGATTGACATTTCTTGTTTATGATGATGAGCAGTTCTGACTCACCTATAGGTTTGTTGTGAATGATAGTCTCCATCCTCTTCCCAGGGCTGACGAACCTTCTAACGCCACACCTTCTTTGCCGACCTCGTCGTCGGACTCTTCTGACTCCTACAACGGCGACGATGCCCGATGCTACCTTCATGAGTGGAGGATGGCTCAGAACCATTACTCCAAGGTGACTTGGGAGATCGGCCAACTGGAGATTCGCCTCAGGGTTTCCTAGTCCGCTCTTCATGCGACCGAGGAAGAGGCTAATGCCACTCGAGCATGGTTAACTAAATCGAATGCTGTGGTGGCAGGTAAGATGAGCCTCAGGGATGCCCTTATTCTGATTTTGGTTATTTTTATCTTGATAACTTTTCCTCTTCTGTGATCATCAGCCCTGATAGCGCAATTGGAGTATCTCCAACTGGCAGCGAACGTGGCCATGAACACCATCAATGCCCGGGGCTCCTCTGTCGATGCTTGTCTCTAAGACGTCTTGGCCCATGTTCAGGAAATCACCCTCCATGGCGTTCACCACGGCACATCAGTGGCGCTGACCGCGGCGTAGGTTCAGACAGGACACGAGCTTTACGCCATGGAGACCGGCTTCCTGGTAGGCGACGGCCCTAAGGAGCACAAGGACCTACTAGAAGAGTTCATCATGGCAGCAGAGGCCACAGTGGACATCACATCCGCTCAAGATGTAGTGAACAAGGTCTTTGATTAGTTTGTTCTTAGGGTAATCCATTGAACAAAGATCCCTGTTCTTCTATGGATATGCTTTAATGCCATGCCTTTGTGTATGATTGTGAATGTTTCTTGCTCTATAGGCGATACATATCATATCGGCTTTTACTATCTTTGAAGATTTTTACCTTTTGAACTAGAGGCGATACCCTCCTGGTACCGACTGTTGGAGCCAAGAACGAATCGGCTATCAAATTCAGATGTCAGGATAACATCTCTTCATGAATTTTTCATTCCAAAGATCAAACGATCGATCAATCCAAGTCAAGCATTCTATTAAGCGAAATTGAACTTAGTGGGGACGGGGATCCCGATCTTCCGTCAGGTGATGGTAACTATCGTTGTGGCGGAGAATGACACACCGATCCGGCTTCAGATAGAAAGATCAAACCCTGCAATCTTAGCACCACAGCTCCTCTGGTTATCAACCAAGTCATGGACTAGGTTGACCTCGCCAAGAAGGCTAATCCCTGCCTACGCAACGAAGAACACAAGCAAGAACAAGAAAGATAGCAACCAAATTGCAGATGAATGATTAATCTCACGAGTTGGGGTCTCACAAACCGAAGAACGGCGAAATTGTTTCTTAACAAAATAATCTAAGCAAAACCCCAAACCCTAATGGAGGGGCAGCGGCTGTTTATGAAGACTCTAGGGTCGTGCAAGACCCCTGGATGCGCCCCTAATGGGTCCAAACTCGATACATGGTCCAACGGACCAAAAGACGGTGTCGTAGCACCCTGGCAGATTCTGGACGCTAACTTGTTTCGACGATTCCTGTTGATTCCGAATAGCTTTTGACATGAAACCACTTGTATTGGCTTCCTTATCAAATTAGCTTTCCATCCATATGTGGATCATCAAAAACGGAGTCCGGATGCGTCCTAGGCGACCAGTTTAAGGCAGACTATTCCTGGAGGCCGAGGCAGACTCGAACTCGGATTGGACTGGGCCTCTGGCTTGGCTTGGACGTCTTTGCTGGCCTCCTAAGGTGGTGGCCAAGGAGGAGGACGTCCAAGGGCTTTCTTGGTGGGTTCTCCAAGTCCTTGGGGTGTGCTTCCACTTGGGCCAGGGTCCCAAGGATGAATAACAAGCCCATGACAACAGTATAGCTCCCGCCAGAAATAGCGACAGAATATATTGGTGATTTGGAGGCCTTGCTGATGTGATATTGAGATGGAACTAGATCTATTTGAAAGCTTATCAAACAATATTTCCATCAAGTGCTCATTGACCTCGATCGCACTCCGGATGGATGAGTTATGGCCTTCCCAATGAGGCACTATCGGGCTACCGACGAACCGAAAGTTCAACTTTGATGAACTTCCATTATGAAACACATTTGAACCTACAATCAAATAGTGACATGTACATGTGGAACCAAGTGAATTATAACCAAAGCCACTATGCAAATGTAGGAACGAGCGCACCTTATAATCATTGTTTGTATCCGAAGGTGCCATGTCCTCATCATCCTCCCCTTCTTGACAACAAACCATCCTCGGTTTGAGCTTAGCTGGTGGACAAGTTGTCGGTAGTAGCCAACATTGCTCCCCTTCTTGAAATTTAACATATTTCTTTATAACAAAACTAGGGGAACTTGACATGACAAGATTATAGCAGTTGCAATCCTTTGGTTGATCATACTTTTGCACAATATAAGGAGATTTCAGATTTGAACAAATATAGACACGATGCACCATATACTCTCCTTTACAATTATATTTTCCAATAAAATGATATGTATGTCTAGAGAACCATGGCAAATCAGCATATGCATAAAGTTTCTCCTCTAAAGAACTAAGATTACACGGAACATCAAATTCAATGTAACCCAAAGTATTTAAAGAAGACAACAATTTTAGCTCATCAACTTCACTAGCATTATGAATAACAAGTCTATTTTTAGCACAAGTGCTCATTTTTAGCACACATATAGCGTGATCATTCTTCAATGATTGCATGGGTATAACATAAATATCATCATGCAACTCATCTTCGTCATAAGAAACATCAAGCAAATCATCTTGTGACAAAGGTAAATCAAGCGAATGCTTCACTAAAATTTGCTCTATCATAGCATGATTGGTGGAAAAATTCAGCACATCAAGAGAACTCTCACCTTCTGTGAGTTTAGCATCATGGGCATTACCTTTGCTCTCATGTTCAGCAGGGGTAATAGTTGATGGTTCTGAATTTTCACATGAGGCTGTGAGCTTCTCATTTTCTATCATGTCATCTTTGCTCTTTTCTACATTATCCTGCAAAAGGTTAGGCATAGTAGGAGGAATAACAACAGACTCTTCCTCTAAATGGTGCACCTCATCATATGAAGTCAAAATAGGAGGTGGATTAACAAAGGTTTCTCGCATAAGAAGTTTCATATCATTCCAAGTTTGAGGCTTATCAGAAGGATCTAAAGACTCCCACCAAGATAAAGCAGAATGTCGCAAAACACTAACTGCATTTTTTACCTTTCTCCTTGGACACATAAAGCGGGTAGCAAATATGTTATCGATGGCAATTTCCCACTCCATGTACTCATCAGCACCTATACCATCATAAGTCGGTGGATACGAACAACCTGTCATTGTAAACACAAAAACAAGGAACAAACGGTGAAAGTTATCCCTACCAAATGACTACGTGGTTGCAGTGGTGTCACTTTTCACAACAAGTGGAAGCGTCTTACCAAGCTCTTACAAAGTTCTTACCAACGCAAGCAGTGGCGGTACAACCAGCGGCTGGTTTGTGATACCTGTGAGGCAGTGGTACCGAGATTGCAAGGGTCTTTTTCTGTACCGATCGGAAGTATATGTGGAGCTTGGGAGGCACACAAAAGAACAAATATGTATATGTGGCACACAAGTCAGTGACAGACAACAATATTGAATAAATGTCCAGAGCACTTGTCCTAGTTGCTGGCCTATACGTGTTCCTATCACCAGTTGTGATAAACAAGAGAGGAAACAAGGATGAAAGGAAACAAGTATCAAAGATAGCAACGGATGTGAACAAGGCAAAAGGTATCACAAAGAATAGAGCTATTGAGTGTTCTTTATGTGCTCCTTCTCGATATCTTCTATTCTCTTTTACTATTTTTTCTTTTATTTTTTTGTCCAATCTTTTTTTTCTTGCTTTTGCTCTTTTGATATTTTTTTCTCAGCAAGGAGCACACAATAATAAACCACAAAAAATTTGAGCTCAATTGAATAAAAGATGTGGCCTATAGAAAATTAGAACTGTGCTCTAAAAAGCATACCAAAATTTGTGGGCCCAGAAACTCAATTTTCCTAATCAAATTTCGCAAATCTATTTTTTGCGAACCCAGCTATGCTGGGATGAAATAGATCTAAAATTTTTTGGCGTTCTCCGTAGATATAAAATTTTCCCCGTTTCGAGTTCGGATGCAAAAGTTATGATTGTTTTAAGGAAGCTACTCAAATCAGGGTTTTAGTGGACACAAGATGCAAACCGATGGTGATACGGAATAGCGGCGGGTGAAGGAATCAACACAAACTAGAAAAGAACACAATCTAAACCAGCAACAAGACTTTGACCTAGGACATAAACTCAACAAAGCGGACTCTGAAACTGAATCATGCAAAGGCTATGGCGCGGATGGTTATAGGATAGGAAACAAATATGGCATTGGACTATTGGATAAAAGCAAAAACACTCAAACTAAGGGTAAGATGCGAACTTGATGGTATACCTGAAGCTCTGATTACCACTTAATGGAGACGGGGATCCCGATCTTCCGTCAGGTGATGGTAACTATCGTTGTGGCGGAGAATGACACACCGATCCGGCTTCAGATCGAAAGATCGAACCCTGCAATCTTAGCACCACAGCTCCTTTGGTTATCAACCAAGTCACGGACCAGGTTGACCTCGCCAAGAAGGCTAATCCCTGCCTGCGCAACGAAGAACACAAGCAAGAACAAGAAAGATAGCAACCAAATTGCAGATGAATGATTAATCTCACGAGTTGGGGTCTCACAAACCGAAGAACGGCAAAACTGTTTCTTAACAGAATAATCTAAGCAAAACCCCAAACCCTAATGGAGGGGCAGCGGCTGTTTATGAAGACTCTAGGGTCATGCAAGACCCCTGGACGCGCCCCTTATGGGCCCAAACTCGATACATGGTCCAACGGACCAAAAGACGGTGTCGCAGCACCCTGGCAGATTCTAGATGCTGATTTGTTTTGACAATTCCCATTGATTCCGAACAGCTTTTGATGTGAAACCACTTGGATTGACTTCCTTATCAAATTAGCTTTCCATCCATATGTGGATCATAAAAAACGGAGTCCGGATGCATCCTGAGCGACCAGTTTAAGGCAGAATAGTCCTGGAGGCCGAGGCAGACTTGAACTCGTATTGGACTGGGCCTCTGGCTTAGCTTGGACGTCTTTGCTGGCCTCCTAAGGTGGTGGCCAAGGAGGAGGACGTCCAAGGGCTTTCTTGGTGGGTTCTCCAAGTCCTTGGGGTGTGCTTCCACTTGGGCCAGGGTCCCAAGGATGAATAACAAGCCCATGACAATAGTGTAGCTCCCGCCAGAAATAGCGACAGAATATATTGGTGATTTGGAGGCCTTGCTGACATGATATTGAGATGGAACTAGATCTATTTGAAAGCTTATCAAACAATCTTTCCATCAAGTGCTCATTGACCTCGATCGCACTCCAGATGGATGAGTTATGGCCTTCCCAATGAGGCACTATCGGGCTGCCGACGAACCGAAAGTTCAACTTTGATGAACTTCCATTATGAAACACATTTGAACCTACAATCAAATAGTGACATGTACATGTGGAACCAAGTGAATTATAACCAAAGCCACTATGCAAATGTAGGAACGAGCGCACCTTATAATCATTATTCATATCCGAAGGTGCCATGTCCTCATCAGAACTTCTCTTAAGAAATTCATTAACTCTAATTCGCACTTACACTTTAATTCAGCATCCACATACGTTGGCCTAAACCCATTTCCAAGACTCAATGTTTATTTTTCCTTAACTCAATGGCTGATGTGATGCCACAATTATTGATTAAAATAAACTTTCAGAGACAATTGCTTGAACTGGCTATTGGCCTTCATTATTAATCCTAATGAAGCCTCCTTCCCATGTTTTGCTAGAAAGGCATTCGAAGTCTCCTAATTCCCAAAACACTAGATTGGCTGTTGCGATGCTTACAGACTCATCAACGCAAACCACCTCGACATCATCCCCATGTCATTGAATCAAACAATGATGCATGGTTGATGGCACACAACAGTTTGTGTGAATCTAGTCACGACCGAGGAGTAAACTATATGAGCCTTTTCCATCGATGACAAAGAACGTGGTGAGCAGAGTTTTACTCCCGATTGTCAACTCGACGTTCATTGCCCCCCGGGTCTTAGATGTATTCCCTCCAAAGTCTCTAAGCATCATGTCGGTCTCAAGCAAATCTCTTGGTCCCTTGCTAAGCTTACGAAAAGTAGTGTAAGGCATAAGATTGATAGAAGCACCTTCGTCCACTAACATTTTGTTCATCGGTTTCCCATCAACAAAACCTTTCCTATATAAAGCCTTCAAGTGCTGATGTTTGATTGGCTTATCAAATATTGCTTGGTGGGTAACCGTCAACTTGGCAACCATCTCTTCTTACTCTAATTCATTGAAGTCTGAGTAAACTTCCTGACCTACTGGAGCTCTAAATTCTAATGGTAACAGAAAAGTCATTTGGATATTAGCCGATGGTTGCTTCTTATCAGCTATTTGCTTGGTACGCCACACTTGAGTTTTACCGGATGGCTGAGCCTACTCTATCTCCTTATTCCTTAGGCGTTGCACTCTTCTCTTCTGGCTTCTTGTTAAACCTCCAGGGCACCATTGGCTTTCCTGCCAAACATGTTCCCTCTGGTTGCTTCCTTCTTCATGATCAACCCAGTCTTGGTCAACAACTCTTTTTCCCAGCCGATCATGAATACTTTTATTTTTTAAGCGCCGATCCATGTTATTATGATGATATTCATCATGGACATGGATAGACTTGAGATTGCCTAAACTCCCAATATTGATTGTTGCATTCTGGACAGTCATGTCTGGTAGGTAATTTCAAACATTTGTTCCAGCAGTATCTAAAGAAAGGACAATTCCAGTGCGATTCGGCTTGCTTCCTTTCATACCTCTCTTCTTCTAGTTGACGCTGGTATTCTTGATCCTCTAACCATCGCTGATAATCTTTTTCCTTCTGCCACTGCCACTTGTTTAACAGGATCTGAGATGTGACTCATAGCTTTGTCGCTCCATCCTTTGATGTTTCCCCCTATTCATATCGGCTCCTCTGCTGATTACGATGTTTTCTAATCTCTCTGCATTCATCAGCCGATATTTGCATCTTGGGATCAACTGTTCCAGCTTCTCTCGATTTGGCCGATGTTAGGACCTTAGTTTTTCCTTTGAATAGCCCAACATCAACCATATTTTGATCTCCTAGGAAAGGATTATCATCCACCTTCATCTTCCAAGGTGTATCAAACTTGAGCCTCCCTTGCTAAATAGCCCTCTGTATATGTTGCCAGAAAATTCTACATTCATTGGTGGAATGAGAAGTAGCATTATGAAACTTGCAGAACTTTTTATTCTTCAACTGTTTAGGGGGCAACATAACATGATTGTCCTGCAATTTGATCTGGCCCTTCTCAAGTAAGAAGTCAAAGAGCTTGTCCAATTTTGTGACATCAAAGTAATAGCTCTCCTCGACTCCTCTTCCCCAAGGATTTGGCACCATTACTGTCTTCTTGCCCCAATTCCATTCAGCTGCAGCAACCTCCTCTTCTTCATCTTCATAGCCATCATCTGTCAAGTATGGATCATAAACTTCAGCTGTGGTAGTACTCTTTTGGAATCGGGTATCTCTACGCATACTTTGGAATTGGCTATTGAGCGCTGCTACTCGTTGAGCCAATGGACCTAAGTTGTCAAATTCTTGTCCTAGCAGCTTTTCTTTCCATATTAGCAATATTCCTTGGACAGCTAAAGCAGCTAGCTGCTCATCAGCCAAGTTCAATGAGAAGCATAAGTTCCTAGTCTCCCGGAATCTCTGAAGAAACTCAATGCCTGATTCATTAGTCCTCTGTCTCATGGTTGGCAAATCGGTTATCTTCTTTTCTCTAGTCCTATTGTAAAAATATGTATGAAACTTCTTTTCTAGGCCAGCCCAATTGGCAATAGAGTTGACTGGTAGTGATGAAAACCATGTGAAGGGTGGCCTTGACAGGGATAAGGAGAAGAAACAAACTCGATGGGCATCCTCAACTGATGCTTTGCCCAATTGTGTAAGATACCGACTGACATGTTCTATTGTGCTTGTACTGTCTTAACTAGTGAACTTGGCGAACTCTAGGAGCCTGTAACTTGTAGGAAGAGCGACCAAATCATACCATTCTAGATATGGGCATTTGTACGAAAAGGTCAGCCCCTTTGGCTTTAGACCGAACTGATTCTTCATCATCTCGGTCACCTTTAGCAGCAACTCGTTAGCTTGCGGATTTGGGTTTCTCAGTACTTGCTGACCCATCTGTGGATTAAAATCACGCGTGCCTTGATATCCTGGATTTGGCATCATGTGGAGGGTGTTATAATCTGTGCCATAGTGATAGCCTTGTGGAATCTCAATCTATTAGGTCCTTTGCTGGCTCGCTGCTTGAAGTCTCTGATTATAGACATAAGGATCTATATCTCTATGGATCCTTTGAATTGATGGTGCTATTTTTTGAGCCGATGGCGGTATGTGGCCTGATGTGCCAAAATTGATCACCTGATTCTGACCTTGCCCCGTCGACTGTTGCACATACTGTATTGACAGTCTAGGATTGTACTGTATCTAATTCGTAGTAGTACCTAGAGTTTGTTTAGATGAACCTTGAAGTATTTGGACATCACCATTACCAGCTGGTGTCGCTTCTTGATGGCTGGTATAGACTTGATTAGTCCCTTGAGTCGATAGATTTGGAATGTTGTAACAAGTCGATCCAACCTGACCAACTGGAATTCCATGAATCGCCTCTTTCATGGTGTTGTGAAATGCGTCAACGAAAGCTTCATTGTGGCTTGATATGGCATCACGAATAGATTTGTCTATGGCTTCCACAAAGAAATGTCTATCTTTAGCTTCGACTGTATCTGTCTGCCCATGTAGTAGAACTCTTGGTAGTGGAAATTTCTGAATAATTGTGCTATCACATGTTTTGGTGTAGGACAACAAACACTTCTTCTGAAATTCTATTGTAGCTTTGCTGATGGTATCCTTATCTTCATCAGGTAGGTATTCATAATGTACCATAAGGATGTTGTCGTTGTTGTGAGCCGCCATGACGATTGTGGGGTCCCACCGAGCGTGCCAGAAACGTGTGTCGACATAGAATTTTTGTCTTCGTGCCGAGGACACACGTAGCAAGCCGGAAGGGTCCGCTCGATGAAGCAGATCCACCTAGCTTCAGCGCAAGGGTGGTCAATCCTATGCAATCCTCCCAAGACGTGCCAGTCAATTTGACCCTGCAATTAACAAGGAGAGAAAGCTTATCAGTAATTAAGGGCAGAACGTGCCCGTGTTGGCAGACAGTCCCGAATGTGCGGCTCTGAGAGCCGATATGAGAGGAGATCGACTAAATAGTCAATTCTAGCATATTCATAAGAATAAATCGATTAAAGCTCATGGGGTTGTATAGGAAGAATTGGTTATCATTCAGGATAAATATTATTTAAGCAAATATTAATCAATGGTAATAAGATATCAATGATGATCAGTTTATACTGAGCCAATGATTACAAGTAACCAAACTCCTTTTATATAAAGAAACAATTCAACACCACTTAACCATTTAATAAAGATAAATCTAATGAACATGTTAGATCTCATCTATCGCCATGACTAGTGGGGCATGAGGCAGAATCATGCAGGCCGTAGAAACAACAATAGACTCAACAGCCCTAACTCATTACTAATATCAGTGGGGCATGAGGCAGAATCATGTAGGCCATAATACAATAATAAGATCATAGGGCTAACATATCGTTCAACTTATCTTTACTTCAATGATCTTGTAATGTGAACTGTTCGTGAAAGCGCTCGATATCGGCTAAACAACCGATTTAGGCATAGCGCACAATTAAGGTCATGCCTTCTTAGGAACAGATCTACCAACTAACGATCCCACTCCATGGTGCTAACAGTGGGGTGAGAGGTAGAATCCCATAGGCCATGATAACAGGCCATGAAATGGTTCTTGCTAACCAATAGATCTACTCAAGATCGAACATGCCTTAACCGCACGCTATGCACGATTAAGATTGATATAAAACATCCGATAAAACATAACTCATCATTTAAGGTGTAGATTAGATCAATTTTAGATTAGCAAATGATAGGTTAAACAAGATATAAGGCCGATTCAGATCAATCTCAATCAGGTAGAGTGATATTGCTGTAATTAGATAAACAATGAAAGAAATAAGCAATATTGGTAACTTAATGAATCTACCAAAGACTGCCATACCAAGGTAGAGCCGATAACTTGGCCTTGATCTAATTCAAGCAGTGGGGTGTGAGGCAGAATCACATAGGCCATACTTGAATTAGACAAGAGTCGATAACTAGTCTATACCAGAGTCATAGTGGGGGTCGACTGGATCGATGCAGCCATATGAACAGAGGTATAAACCATGACAGTACTTATAGACAAGCAGTGGAGGTCGACCGAATCGATGTAGCCATACTTGCTAAAGAACTCACCGAGATCTACTCTAGTCCTACTCCTAAGGGGTGGCCGAAGCTAAAAAAAGTAATTGAATTGTATTTGATTGATTGTTGTTTTTTACAATAGCCGAGGTTTGGTATTTATACCCGGAGTCTAAACATGAATCCTACTCAAGCACGATTTGTTACAACCTTTGGCATAAAATGAAAATATTCCTAATTTAAGATAACTTGGACTCTAATCTTTCCCTTTTTGTAGAGTCCAGCATGTCTCGTCCAGCGCCAATCATAGCCTCTACCGTTATCTGCTGACGCTATTTGAAGAAAGCCGATTCTAGTGTTGCATCCGAATCAGCTGGTTCTGATCTGCATGCAATTGATTCCTTGCTGATATGATTTTGGGAGTTCTCGAGCTTCTGAGACCCCCTTCCAAATTCTGGTATAAACAAGACCCAACGTCGGCTCTCTTCTCACTCGACGATGCTACCGAGAGCATGGAGCGGGAGAATCTTGGCATTGGGTTCTCGGCTATGATGGATGCCTTGAGCCAGGCCAGGGGCGTCCTGTGCAACATCATCATTCTCACTGGCTGGGTATCCGCTTGATCTTCTCCCTCACTTTCTTCTTTCTTCACGTATTTTTGTATTATCGTATTTTTGATACCGGTCTTCTTTTTAGTCCCTCATTGATCATAGCTGGGACAAATCCCGGTTCCTCTGTGAGCAAAAGGTGGAATAGGACCACCTCACCAAGGAGGCCCGACTGCGAGGTGTAACACCCCTAGTGTTACGAGCTTGTTCAGCACCATGATTCTGGCCTAAGAAAAATCATCGAAACGATTTTTCTGGATTTTAAAATTTAAAAACCAGCTTTTCGTGTCAACGGTAAAAATTGGAAGGTATATTTTAAAGCACGGTTTGTGGCAATTTGTTTTGCGTAAAATAAACACATAACGCTTTAATATTTGGTTCCATGGCTTGGTACTAGTATGAGCTATCGCGTCCGATATTTTTATGTGAGCGGCAGTCGCACCGAGCATTCTAGCAGCAACAGCTTCTTTTTCTTTTCCCCGCTCGCCTCTTCCTTATCTCTACGCTGCTCCTGCAGCGATGAAAGTTGACTGAACACTCTTGTTTTCCTCTATTTCTATTTTTGGTGGCTTGCCTTGCTTGTATCTGTCTGCTCCGTCGCATCGTTCCGCAGCAATCAGTGCCTCTGTCTGCCTTAGTGTTCGGCCAAGCGGAGTCATCTCGTCTTGCCTCTGCTGCCTGGGTCTTGTCCTTGCCTATCTTGTCTCTACGGCCGTGGTCTTGTCCGTGCCAACCGTCACGTCCTGCTGACCACGCTGTGCCAAGCCATCTAGCTCCGTGCTCATTTATTTCTCTCAAATCAAGTTCACTGTTCTTGCCGTGAAGCCGAGCATCGTTGCCGTATCACCCAGTCCTTCGCCGACCGGACCATGTGCTCGGGCATGTTCGCTCAGGCACGCCACTGCCGGATGCGTGGTGTCGTCCTTCCCTATCCCCCACGTCATGTCTATGAAGTGGTGCCCTCTCGCCCGCACGCAAGAGCACCGAGTCCCAGTTCTTGTTTTTCCCCTGCTGCTCCTCGCCTTGCTTATGCACGTCTTGCACGTCGGCACGGCCGCGTCCCTACTACCCATGCCAGCAGCACCTTGCCTCCCCCTATTTCCCCAGTGCGTCGTGGCCGTCCAATGTTTGCGCGTAGCTCCGTTTCACCTCGGCTGCAGCTCCACGCCACCGTTTTCCCTCGCATGCCTACGCACGTGACCCTGCGGTTCCACTGTGCTACCCCGCCGTCTCAGGTCTGTGCTAGCCCATGCCTTCCCCGCACCACTCCATCGCCTCTCGCTGCTGGTCTTGGCGTGTTAGCGCACGTCATGGACCCATCCGTGTTGCCGCGCACCATGCTCCCTAGCACCACCGTCAACACCGTCGGGCGCCATTCATCCGCTGCGCCGCACCACGCCACATCCACCGAGCCTGCACTACCCCATTGGTAGCCGCTGTGTCTGCTTCCACAACCACTACTGCATGCGTGAGCATCCACCGGAGTCGGGGAGCTACCCTACCGCGCTGGGCCCGCTGTTCTTTGGCCGCGCTCGTGCTCGCAGCGCTGCTTCACTGCTCCACGTGCCTCTCCCTCGCTGCCAGCACTGCCCCGACCACGTGCACTAGTGCCCCTCCTTGCTCATTCTGGACCACAACCCACGATGCGCCCGAGCTCTGCGTGCTCCGCGCCATCATCGTGCCTCGCCGTGGCCGCTTGCCGTGCGCCACACGCAGCTCCACATTCACCGCCCGAGCCCGCCACCACCACCATAGCCCCACACCTCTTCCACACGCTGCTGCTCCATGGCGACTCACCGCCAACGCCCTGCCTCCCGTGAGCACGAGATGTGGCTACGTAGCTCCCAACACCGCTCGCGCTGGACCAAGCCTCCAGCGCCACCGCACGCACGTTGCCGTAGCCCCACGCGCCGTCCTACCGACCTCACCTAGCCAGCGCTGCTGCTGCCGGCGTGCCCACCTCTGTGGCTCTCATGGGCAGGCTGCCTAGGGATAGCTTAGGCCTTGTCGCGGCTAGGCGTGGTCGCGTGGACTCCCCATGCAGATCGCTGGCGAGTGGACCACCGCCGTCGTGCCTTCTCGGCACCACCGCGCTGTTGCCGCCGCCGATCGATGTCTTAGGGCGGTGCTCTGCTTTTGTGGATGACGTGAAGGGTAAGAGTCCAAGCAAAAGAATTATACAGGGTTGTTTTTGTGAAATACATGTCTCATCTAAATAGTACTATGGACCTAAGGCTGAATAGGGAGAAGCGTAGGGGTCGTTTCGTGAATATACCATCGCCACCGTGCCCAAACCGTGTTGGGCCGGCTTGCTGGTCCGGCCCGTCAGTTGCTAATGCGCCTGGCCGCACTGTGCGCCCATGGGCTGGCCTAGTGACGCACGCTTGGGCCAGATGGCTAGGATGCGGTCTGCCCCTCGCGTGGGTTGTCCGCATGTTGCTACTTGCCGCTAGGCTGCCGGTCGGGCGTGCCTGTGGGCTGCTCACACGCCGCCTGTGCCGTGGCGCGTGCTGGGCCGGCATGCCCTCGGCTGCTGGTCCACCGTCACGTTGCGCTGGGTCTCGCACCGCGCATGGGCCACCCGCGCCTGCGCGTGCCCGCCCACCTAGATGCCTCGCCGCTGGACCAGGCCGAACGGGTCGCTGGGCTGGTTGATGGCCATAGGCTTTCAATTTTTCAAACCATTAGCTAAATTAGTTCGGGAATAAATCTGTAAAATCAATATAAATTTATGTAGCTGTCCAAAAATTGTGAAACCAGTTTTGTGGAGTTCCTAAAATCATGAGCTACCTGTTGGTAGATTTTGTTCACATAGTTTGATAATATTTTTGGGAGCTATATATTTAATTTAAGATACTTAACATTATAAAAATATAAACTTGTAGGAATTGTCATGATCAATTGGTAATATTATTGAATCTAAAATTTGCACAATAGGCTCCTAGCAATATTAGGTACTCACTGTAATTTTTGTAGCTCCAGAATAATTAGTTTGCTAAATAGATAATGATGTCCTATTTTGAATAATGATTAAATTGATAGAATAAAATAAAGAAACCACTCGGATTTATATAACTAAAATAATTGTTGAGAAATAACGCCTTATCCGACAACGTGTATATGTAGACTAAGTACGGTCATCGTTAGAACTAGCCCGTTAACATGAGAGGCGTACGTTGTATTTTACGAGTCATGATTGCAGTTGATTAATTACATCTTTGCATTACATCGCATGCATATCATATAGGTACGATGATGGATCATCGGATCGATCGAAGGATGATTGGGAATTTGAAGATGGTGTAATGGTATTCTCTTCAGGAGATGATGCAATGGGCTTTCTATTCAGATGATGTGGATGATCTGAAGATGCTGATACTAACTTTTTAATATCTCTTACCCAGGCAAGCCCTGGTGCATAACCCCTACTTTTCTACAATTTAAATTATATTTGTGCATTAAGTTTTAAGGAGTTGATTGAAACCCACTTGCATATATATATATATATATATATATATATCTTTATCCTATGAGTCATACTAGTATGATAGGATCGTGTAAAATGCTATGCTATAGGACTCTAGTACAAGTCGAGTGATTGCCTGTTAGTCATGAGAGATAGGAAATATATTACTGGATTATTATCACTTGAAATATATAAATGGTGGAAAGGAAAAATGGTGACCGGGTGGGGATATGGTTTGGATATTGGTGGGTGTAAGAGGTTGTGTCGCTATGGACGCGGGGCATGGCTTGGTTACACTGCTTTCCCTGTCTGTGTTGATTAAGGACCGGTGGTTGCATAAGCCATCAAGGCAAGTCACAGACTTATTATCCCGAGCACATACTTGGGTATGGGTACTTGGAAGACTTGTTGCTCTCTTGTCGCGGATCTGGCTCTTTCCGGACTGACTATCAGGGTTTATTTTGGTGGAGGAGGTCCTCGCATCGCACTTAGTCTGGGACTCAGGGGAGAGGGCTTGGAGTCCTAGTTTTGACGGGGACCTAGACACCCAGGACAGGAGAGTGATGGGTTGGTCCTACTTGTGCCTTGGGTACAAGCGAGGCGTGTGTTTTCAGGGTACCCAGCTAGGGCATTGATTCGTGAATCGTCGGGCAATCCGGTATGACTTGTTTCGTGTCTAGCATCGTAGTAAGAACAAAAAGATGAAAGATGGAAAGAAAAGGAAATCTGATTGCTTACCACCTGCTTAAAAGTAGTACAAGTGCTTACATAGAAAGGTTAGTTAATGAACCAATGCAATGCTAATAAAAATCAAATATAAGGACGCATATTTAGTAATGCTTCCTGCAGATGCAATAAACCCACAATCTAGATAGCCTTGCATATCCTTGGAGTCTTTTCTTTTCTCCTGTTGGGTAAGTCTTGCTGAGTACAATTGAGTACTCAAGGTTTTATTCCCCTTGTTGCAGGTGACAGGTGGATGCTAGAGCTGACTCTTGTGTGTGGATACCTCCTGGTGGGCTCAGCGAGGATTCCTTTATGTTGCGATCGTAGTCTTATTTAAAACTCTCACTACATATTTTTATAAATGAAAGTTTCATAATCTGTTGTCGTAGTTTATATATCAATACTTCATCATGTCATGAATAGATATTTATTTCCACTGTAATCCTAATCACATGTTTACATTCCGCTGTTAACTTAAATTGTCATAACTCTGTTAACATGTTTATATTCCACTGTTACGTTAAGTATTCATAACTCTGATAATATAATCACATTCCGCTGTTATAGTAAATAAATATTATACTCTGATGTTGTACTAAAAGTGATGTAAGAAATGATTAAGAATGATGTAAGCTTTATTCTCTCATTTGTGATCCTGATGGCAAAAATGTGGATTTTCGGGCACTATAAGAGATTGGGCTTTCTATGACAATTTTCTAGATTATAACAGACCTTCTATGACAACAGCATATTGTCAGAGAAGGGGTACTGTGACAAGAAAAAGCCTACAATTGTCACAATCAGAGTGTCAGAATTACTGATTGTGACAATTTTTAGGATTCAGTGATAATTACAGGCTTTTTTGGTCATTGTACCCCTTCTCTGACAATATGCTGTTGTCATAGAAGGTCTGTCATATTCCAGAAAATTGTCAAAGAAGGCCCAATCTCTTGTTTGCCCAATGGAACCGAGTAACTTAGTATTCTCCCTCGAGTGCTTAGTGTCTAATGAAAGACAAGCACTCCTGTGAGGCATTAGATTATGTGGTTCTACGACAGGTGGTATCAGAGCGCAAATGGGGAAATAAGGCTTCAAAAACCTTTTCTAAACTAAAATTTGACAACCTCTTTTTGCAAAAAGTTAGGACGTTTTTATGCGAAGTTATATAAGTAAGCCCTATTACTATGGTTATGTATCCAGGATAGATGGCACTCTACTGACTTAGGTAGGCTTAATCAAGTTTTCTGCAGGTACACTGAATTGAGCATAGTCTGATAGTATTGACTAGTTATAGGAAGAGAACGATGTGCCAAAAATCTAAGAACGGTTGCCCTATATGTTGACAACAGTGGAAGGACGTATAGGATGTGCATTCATGCATATCCTGTTTGTGCATTGCAGTGTCGTATTGCTTGCAGATACGCCATACATAGGTGTCATGCGTGTCGTATTATTCACAACTGGCTCGTTTCTATTTTAGAGTTAGGTCTGCATTGTGGCTTCGTGCTCCGTGTTCATTCGTGGTTCACGCCGGTCATGACCCACGTCTCCCCGTACCTCTTTTCTACACTCTTGTCAGACCCTTGCCCTGCAGTCATACTAGTCAGTAATGGCATCGCACGTTGCTCGCCTCAAACGCATAGAATTTGGTTGATTCGTTGTAGTGATCCCACACGGGAACCCTAGTGAACCGTGCCAGGACCACTGAGCGCTCCGCCTTTATAAGCAGAGCCTAACTTAGCTTTTGGTATCACCACTCGACGCACTTTAGCTCACTTAGCTTTTCCTTTTAGCAAGCTTTTTGCTCAGCCTTCCTCACAACCACTGCCAGAAATGGCAGGAGCCTGGGTTAGTAGTTACTGCCGGAACATTGAGGGTTTTCCCAGAATCCTGCATGCCACCCTACAAAAGCTCAGAGTTAAAGATTGTCCTGAGTATGAGGGCCATGAGTATGAGGAGCATGGCACCGAGCGGTGTGAGGTTACCGTCTACATTGGGAAGAGTGAGGAGTTCCCCGACCTCACCAAAGCCTACAGTGTGACCGCAACCGGGTTTTGCTTCATCGACACCTACTAGGCTGTGGCTCGCAAAGCCTTGTGGTACCTCTGCCAAATCTATGAGGAGCCCATTGCCCGTACCCCCATGAGGTTCTTTCCACCTTGGTACAAGAATTGGTGGGCATGGAGGGCTCGCATGGAGGCTTTGCAAGGGCGGGATGCGCAAGAGGATAGTCCAACCATGGTGCACTTGACCACGTACCTGCTTGCTTTGGATGAGCAGTATGATCGGCAAGCCTTGGAGCTGAGGGCGTGCCTTCAGTGTGCCGAGGAAGTCGAGGTCTTCAACCGGATGCTCTAGGTGCAGCTCACCGAAGCACATGCTAGTGAGGCAGCTGCTGAGAGCCAAGAGGCTGCCATGTCAGAAGCCCTGAAGGAGGCTGAGGATCAACATGTTCATTAGCTACGTGCAGCCTACCTTGTCACCAGGGCCAAGTGAAGGATGCTAGCTGCTAAAAGGTAGGATGCCCCGATCTTGGAAGGGATCCCTATCCATCCGCCAGAAAGAAGAACTGGTGTTGCAACACCGCCAGCACCTCCACCCTCAGAAGTGTCAGAAGTCGAGCCCTTGATTCCTCTCACTCAGCCATTGCCATGAGAAGATGTAGATTAGTTGCCTTAGGATGCTATACCCATAGTAGTAGTGTTTTTCGTTGCTGTACTCTTGCCATTGATTTCATTCGTAGTTGTTGAGATCGTTCGATCGTAGGTGAATGCTATGTTGTGAATGGGAGCCTGAATGCCTGTCCGTTGTACCTGTATAAGATTGTTGGAATATGCATTTTGTTATTTCGTTGTGTTTAGTGCGTTGATCTACCTTAAGTTTTGTTAGATGTGCTTAAGTTTTCAAGGGTGATGTTAAGTGCGTTATAAGAAAAGTTGCGATTCAGATGCCAGCAGACCAGTCATGATTGGATACCATAGGGCACTGTATCGATTAATTATGGATATCCTAGAAGAATACTTGAATCTTTTTTTAACCAAATTCGCTGTTGGATTTGAATTCCTGGTCCCTTGTTGTGAAGGGAACCTTTGTTGTTTCAATCTTCCCTTACAATACTCCCCTTATTCTATGGTCTATGACCCCACCGCCTTCATGGCGTGTAAGTTGGTAATAGTTGCCTAGTTAAAAGCTTATGGTGCCGCGATAAAACCGAGGCTCCCTGTGGAACAGCTGCCACATGGTGATGCTGCTTGGCACGCGCTGGTATCAAGGTTTTTGACCATGTACCTTTATCAAGTTACACCACCGTACCATTTTGCTACTAAATTTTCTCCTTGGAAATGTTCAGGTGTTCAAACGGGGAATCCACAATGGGTTGATGCAGAAGTGTTCTCTCTAGTAACCAAGAGGAGATGGTTTTGGAGGAAGAACGTATGTCATGATCTGAGTTTATAGGAAAGACGGATGTGGTCAAGGAAGGAAAGCAAAAGAAGAGTAGTAAGGAAAGTTAGTAGTGGATAGTCAGGAGTAATTGAAAGGTCTGGGTGGATGTCCTGTTTCAAGCCTATGTTTAGTTGTCTGCGCTATGCATGCTGGGTCATTTCGCTGTGTGCCCTACGAATGCTGTCTGTATCGGGCTCTTAGCTTCCTATTTTCGCGTGGCCACGGCATCGTGCCATTCTCACTGTCTTTGTGCACTGTGTGTTTCTCCTTTTCCTAGCATTCGGTCGGCTCTTGACTCTCACGCCTCATCCCTCGTACCAGACCCCCCATTTCCCCTTCCCTTCTTTCTTCTTTTTGGTGACACGGCCGCCCGCACGTTTGCCTCGTCGAGTGGACCTCCCCCTATCCTCTCCTTTATTTTCCACCTGCCGTTCGTGCAGGCACCATGTCTCCGACCTTATCTCCATGGCATGCACCATCTGTGTATCCCATCCCTGTCACAACCGCTTCTGGTGTGCTACGCCCCACCTCCGTTCGCCTCTATAAAGTACCCTTGGTCCTTGTTTTCTTCTTTGTCCCATTCCTCTCGCATTCACAACAGAGCTACGAAATCCAGTCGACATTGTGAATCTAGGTTCGTTAGTTTGAGGTGAGGTGTGATTTGAGAAGAAGGGATCCGGTTCATCGAAGAAGTTCAAGTTCCCTTTTGGGTAGTCAATCTTAGTGTTTACAATGTTTTACTTCTCAGTCGACTGTTTCTGGATCTATTGGTGCTACACCATGTTTTGGATAATCATCTTCCTGATGTTTCTCCATTGCCCTCATCTATCTCGACTTCTAGAGTAAGTCTTGATTGTATCAGGTTGCTCTTAGCCATGTATCTCTAAATCCCTGTGTGGTTTAGCATTTGAAGTCGTGTAACCTTTCATGTAATCCCTGATCTATGAAATGTAATCGTGTTTCCCCTCTTTTGGTTCTTGCTTCGAATCTCGAGATAAGATTCTTTTTAAGGGGGGTTGGTTGTAACAACCCTAGTGTTATGAGCTTGTTTAGCACCGCGATTCTAGCCTAAGAAAAATTACCGAAACGATTTTTCTAGATTTTAAAATTTGAAAACCAGCTTTTCGCGTCAACGGCAAAAATGGAAGGTATATTTTAAAGCATGGTTTGTGGTGATTTGTTTTGCGTAAAATAAACACATAACACTTTAATATTTTGTTCCATGGCTTGGTACTAGTATGAGCTATCGCGTTCGATATTTTTATGTGAGCGGCAGTCGCACCGAGCATTCTGGCAGCAGTAGGTTCTTTTTCTTTTCCCTGCTCTATCTCACGCGCCTGCTTTTCAATGCCTCTATTTGTCTACCTCTTCCTTATCTCTACGCTGCTCCTGCAGTGACAAAAGTTGACCGAACACTCTTGTTTTCCTTTGTTTCTATTTTTGGTGGCTTGCCTTGCTTGTATCTATCTGCTCTGTCGCATTGTTCCGCAGCAATCAGTGCCTCTATCTGCCTCAGCATTTGGCCAAGCAGAGTCATCTCATCTTGCCTCTGCTGCCTAGGTCTTGTCCTTGCCTATCTTGTCTCTGCGGCCGTGGTCTTGTCCGTGCCAACCATCATGTCCTACTGACCACGCTACGCCAAGCCATCCAGCTTCGTGCTCATTTATTTCTCTCAAATCAAGTTCGCTGTTCTTGCCGTGAAGCCGAGCATCGTTGCCTTATCGCCTAGTCCTTCAGTGACCGGACCATGTGCTTGGGCGTGTTCGCTCAGGCATGCCACTGCCGGTCGGGGGTGCCGTCCTTCCCTGTCCCCCACATCGTGTCTATGAAGTGGTGCCCTCTCGCCCACACACAAGAGCACCGAGTCCCAGTTCTTGTTTTTCCCCTGCTGCTCCTCACATTGCTTGTGCACGTCTTGCACGCAGACACGGCCGTGTCTCTGTTGCCCGTGCCAGCAGCACCTTGCCTCCCCCTATTTCCCCAGTGCGTCGTGGCCATCCAACGTTCACGCGCAGCTCCGTTTCGCCTCAGCCGTAGCTCCATGCCGCCGTTTTCCCTCATGTGCCTACGTGCATGACCCTACGGTTCCACTGTGCTACCCCGCCGTCTCAGCTCCACACTAGCCCATGCCTTCCCCACGCCCTCCATTGCCTGCCACTACTGGTCTCGGCGTGTCAGCGCACATCATGGACGCGTCCGTGTTACCGCGCACCATGCTCCCTGGCACCGCCGTCAACGCCATTGGGCTCCATTCATCCGCTGTGCCACACCACGCCACATCCACATAGCCCGTGCTGCCCTGCTGGTAGCCGCCGTGTCCACTTCCACAGCCACTACTGCACGTGTGAGCATCTGCCAGAGCCGGGGAGCCACCCTGCCGTGCTGGGCCCGCTGCTCTTTGGTCGTGCTCGTGCCCATAGCACTGCTTCGCTGCTCCACGTGCCTCTCCCTCACTGCCAGCATCGCCCCGCCATGTGCACCGGCACCCCTCCTTGCTGCACCGTTGCCCGATCCTCCCCGCATGAGCGCGTGTAGCCCACAGCTCATTCTGAACCGCAACCCACGATGCGCCCGACCTCTGCGCGCTCCACGCCATCATTGTGCCTCACCATGGCCGCTTGCCGTGCGCCACGTGTAGCTCCACAGTCGCCGCCCGATCCCACCACCACCATCGCAGCCCCACGCCTCCTCCACACGCTACTGCTCCATGACGACTCGTGAGCGCGAGACGTGGCTACACAGCTCCCGACGCCACCCGCGCTGGACCAAGCCTCCAGCGCCACCGCACGCACATTGCCGTAGCCCCGCACGCCATCCTACCAACCTCACCTGGCCGACGCTGCTGCCGGCGTGCCTGCCTCTGTGGCTCTTGTGGGTAGGCTACCTGGGGACGACTCGGGCCTTGCCGCTGCCAGGCGTGGTCGCGCGGACTCCCCGTGCAGCTCGCCGGTGAGTGGACCGCCGCCGTCATGCCTTCCCGGCCCCACCGCGCTGTTGCTGCCGCCGCCGGCCGGCGTCTCAGGGCGGTGCTCTTCTTTTGTGGATGACGTGAAGGGTAAGAGTCCAAGCAAAAGAATTATACAGGGTTATTTTTGTGGAATACATGACTCATCTAAACAATACTATGGACCCAAGGCTAAATAGGGAGAAGCGTAGGGGTTGTTTCGTGAATATACCGTCGTCACTATGCCTAAACCATGTTGGGCCGGCTTGCTGGTCTGGCCTGCTAGTTGCCAATGCGCTTGGCCGCGCTGTGCGCCCACGAGTCGGCCTAGTGACGCACGCTTGGGCCGGATGGCTGGGATGCGGTCTGCCCCTCGTGTGGACTGTCCGCGCGTTGCTACTCGCCACTAGGCCGCCGGTCGAGCATGCCTGTGGGCCGCTCACATGCCGCCTATGTAGTGCCGCGCGCTGGGCAGGCATGCCCTTGGCTGCTGGGCCACCATCACATCGCGCTGGGCCACGCACCACGCATGGGCCGCCCACGCCTACGCGCGCCCACCCGCCTGGATGCCTCACCGCTGGACCAGGCCGAACGGGTCGCTGGGCTAGTTGATGGCCACTGGCCTTTAATTTCTCAAACCATTAGCTAAATTAGTTCGGGAATAAATCTTTAAAATCAATATAAATTTATGTAGCTATCCAAAAATTGTGACACTAGTTTTGTGGAGTTCCTAAAATCATGAGCTAGCTATTAGTAGATTTTGTCCACATAGTTTGATAATATTTTTGGGAGCTATATATTTAATTTAAGATACTTACCATTATAAAAATATAAACTTGTAGGAATTGTCATGATCAATTGGTAATATTATTGAATCTGAAATTTGCACAATAGGCTCCTAGCAATATTAGGTACTCACTGTAATTTTTGTAGCTCTAGAATAATTAGTTTGCTAAACATATAATGATGTCCTATTTCAAATAATGATTAAATCGATAGAATGAAATAAAGAAACCACTCGGATTTATATAACTAAAATAATCGTTGGGAAATAACGCCTTATCCAACAACGTGTATATGTAGACTAAGTACGGTCGTCGTTAGAACTAGCCTATTAACGTGAGAGGCGTACATCATATTTTACGAGTCACGATTGCAGTTGATTAATTACATCTTTGCATTGCATCGCATGCATATCATATAGGTACGATGATGGATCAATGGATCGATCGAAGGATGATTGGGAATTCGAAGATGCTATAATGGTATTCTCTACAGGAGATAATGCAATGGGCTTTCTATTCAGATGATGTGGATGATCTAAAGATGCTGATACTAACTTTTTAATATCTCTTACCTAGGCAAGCCCCGGTGCATAACCCCTACTTTTCTGCAGTTTAAATTATATTTGTGCATTAAGTTTTAAGGAGTTGATTGAAACCCATTTGCATATATATATATTTATCCTATGAGTCGTACTAGTATGATAGGATCATGTAGAATGCTATGCTATAGGACTTCGGTTGAAGTCGAGTGATTGCCTATCACTCACGAGAGATAGGAAATATATTACTAGATTATTATCACTTGAAATATATAAATGGTGGAAAGGAAAAATGGTGACCAGGCAGGGATATGGTTTGGGTATTGGTGGGTGTAAGAGGTTGTGTCACTGTGGACGCGGGGCATGGCTTGGTTACACTGCTTTCCCTGTCTGTGTCGATTAAGGACCGGTCATTGCATAAGCCATCGAGGCAAGTCACAGACTTATTATCCTGAGCACATACTTGGGTATGGGCTCTTGGAAGACTTGTTGCTCTCTTGCCGTGGATCTAGCTCTTTCTAGACCGACTGTCAGGGTTTTATTTTGGTGGAGGAGGTCCTTGCACCGCACTGAGTCTGGGACTCAGGGGTGGGGGCTTGGAGTCCCAGTTTGGATGGGGACTTGGACACCTAGGACAGGAGAGTGATGGGTTGGTCCTGCTTGTGCCTTGGGTACAAGCAGGGCATTTGTTTTTGGGGTACCCAGCTGGGGGCATTCATTCGTGAATCGCTAGGCAATTCGGTACGACTTGTTTCGTGTCTAGCACCGTAGTAAGAATAGAAAGATGAAACATGGACAGAAAAGGAAATCTGATTGCTTACCACCTGCTTGAAAGTAGTACAGGTGCTTACATAGAATGGTTAGTTAATGAACCAATGCACTGCTAATAAAAATCAAATATAAGGATGCACATTTAGTAATGCTTCCTGTAGATGCAATTAACCCACAAGCCAGATAGCCTTGCATATCCTTGGAGTCTTTTCTTTTCTCCTGTCGGGTAAGTCTTGCTGAGTACAATTGAGTACTCAGGGTTTTATTCCCCTTGTTGCAGGTGACAGGTGGATGCTAGAGCTAACTCTTGTGTGTGGATACCTCCTGGTGGGCTCAGCGAGGATTCCTTTATGCTGCGATCATAGTCTTATTTAAATCTCTCACTACATATTTTTATAAATGAAAGTTTCATAATCTGTTGTCATAGTTTATATATCAATACTTCATCATGTCATGAATAGATATTTATTTCTGCTGTAATCCTGATCACATGTTTACATTCCGCTATTAACTTAAATTGTCATAACTCTGTTAACATGTTTATATTCTGCTGTTACATTAAGTTATTCATAACTCTGATAATATAACCACATTCCACTCTTATAGTAACTAAATATTATACTCTGATGTTGTACTAAAAGTGATGTAAGAAATGGTTAAGAATGTTGTAAGCTTTATTCTCTCATTTGTGATCCTGATGGCAAAAATGTGGATTTTTGGGTTCTCTCCTGGGGTGTGCCCGATGGAACTGAGTAACTTAGTGTTCTCCCTCGAGTGCTTAGTGTCTAATGAAAGACAAGCACTCCTATGAGGCATTAGATTAGGCAGTTCTACCACACAAGGAGATGTGGGCACGTAGCTTGCTGCTGCCTAGCAGCGGGAAGTCGAGGCACGTTGGGACATGGAGGAGATCCATGGGATGTTCGAGGACCTGTCAGTGAGGGTGAAGCAGGACAATGAGGCGGCCGTCAGGGGCCAAAAAGAGTGGGATGAGTTGGTCTAGAAGGATGCCGATGCCAGCGAGTGGCCGTTGAGCTCCTAGCAGAGCTGGAGACGGAGCAGGATCTCAAGCTGAAAGCCGATGATAGGTCTACGGTGCTGAAGTGGAGGGTAGATCATCATGCTGAGGTGATTGCCCGGCTACACAGGGAGCAAGACAAGCTGCTCTAGACTGTAGAAAGGCTCTACTCAAAGCATGGCACGATACGCGAGGAGTGTGACTAGGCCATTCGAGAGCGCGACAAGGCATATCAGGTGGTCAACTCCCTCCGAGCGGATCTTGGAGTCGCGGTGACCCAAAGGTTGGAGGCCGAGAGCATCTCTGCCAGGCTAGGCAAGGAATTCACCAAAGTGTGGGGGATTCTTCTAGCCGAGAGTGATGAGCACAATCTTCTACGCATCGCCGTCGGGGTGGTCTTTGATGACCTAGGGGTGGCGCAGCTGTGGGAAACCTGCTCACTTGCGGCTCGTGCCACGAGTATCATGGCGTGGGTGGGCCAGCTTGAGGAGGACGCCTTTCATGCTAGGATCACCCAAGCCTTCACTGTTGCCCGCTCTCATTATGATCGGGAGATCAACTTGGAGGTAATGAGCCTCGACTTCACGCCAAGCTATGAAGACTCCGAGCTAGATGAGATTGAGAAGGCGGTGACTCCCATTGCGCAGAACCTGGCGAATAGGCTAAAAGACATGGTTCTCCCTTTGAGGAAGTAGTTAGTTGAATAAGTTTGGTAAACATTTATCTATAATATGTGGACAAGTGTCAGTACTTTTGTGTCCGAAAACAGATTCATGATTTCATTTTGCAATTTTGTTTCGTTCGTTTGAGCTTACTTTTTTCCCTTTTTGCTTTTGGAAAAAGGATTATGTGATCTGATCTTTCCATTCATTAAGACTGTAGGGCCCAAGGTGTTTAGGGGAAATTTTGATTGTGCTAGTGAGCAAAATTACCGTAGCCATCTGGCCGTGGCTTTTTGCAGTCTTACCTATCTGTTCCCTTGAACCTTGCTGCCAGTCTCGATGCGAGGAAAAGGTCTAGTGTAATGACTATTTCGAAAAAAGAGAGAAGGTATTCATACCTTTATCAGCCCCCGAGTGAGATCCGACCCCTTGCGGTCACTAGGGCCAAATGTTACTGGAGACTAGAGCGAGGGTTGCGAACTTACTCTTGCATTCACACGTACCCCTTACTTAGGATTTTGGTGATCATTGCATGATCGTGCGTTTGGTCTTATCGCTGGCCCGGCCTTCCCTGAGTGCCCGTGCATGGTGGGGATTCGGTTAAGGGCCAGCTCATTTTGTGGCTGTCGCCCCATCTGCTTTTTCCGTAACTAGAGGGGTTAAGGCGATGTCACTTGCCTCGACGGCTCAAGTGACGCGCTTTATGAGCTCGCTAATGGGGATGCTCAGATAGAATCTGATCCTGTTGCTTTGCGACAGGGTTGGCAAAGACCATGGGTGGTGTTCCGCTGCTCCTTGACCCACCTTCCAATAGATTCCCCCTCAATGGGGATTCTATCGGCTCGGCTAGAGGCTAGATTGAACTAGAAGGTTGAGATGACCCTATCCGCCTCAATGCGGGTTGGGCAAGGGCCACTGAGGCTCATCTGCATTTTCTCCCCTATCTCTTGTTCGAAGCGAGGCAGCCCTAGACCCTTCGTGGGTTAGCCTTCGAACCTCAGTCTCTCGATCTTGGATCAAGCGGCTTGAGCCCCTGAGCCCCTTAGGATCTGATAGGGGTCGGCCATGTTTCGCGTGTCACCCCATCCTCGGTTTCCGCAACTAGAGGGGCTAAGTTGATAACACCTGCCTCGATGGCTCAAGTGTTGCGCTCAATGAGCTCACTAACGGGTATGTTCATGTGAAATCCGGGTCCATCATTCGCTGATGGGGTCGGTAGAGCCCTCATGTGGCATTTCACTACTTCTTAACCTACCTCCCGGCAGATGCCCGAGCCATTCAATAGGCTCAGGTGGCCCATTGGCCTCTCCTCGATGGAGATTCCGTGGGTTTGGCTCGGGGCTAGAATTGAACAAGAAAGGTCGAGATGTCCCTATCCGCCTCTGAGCGGGGTCAGGCAAGGCCGCTGGGGCTCATCTTAGTTTTTTCTCCCCTGGCACTGTTTGAGGCAAGGCGGCCTTGAGCCCTTCATAGGCCAACCTTCGAACCTCAGTCATTTGTTGCTCGTATCGAATGAGGTGACTGCCGCTTCATGACGTGACATGAAGCGTTGAGATGCAGCGATTGCATAGGTTTAATGTACGATTTAATTGAAACGAAAGCAGGGGTCGGTAGCATTACCTCAGTGGTACGAGCGACGGGAAGCTCTTACTAGATGTTCGTTCAGGGTTCAAGTCCGTCATTCACGATGGGGCCAGTGTAACCTGCACAAGCGTCGCAATTTATCATTTTCGTCTCTCGATGGCGATTCGAGCTGTTCAATTGATTTTTAGGATCTGACTGCTTCTCCTTGAAGGGGATTCTACAGGTGGACCCTCTCTGAGCCCCTCTCAAGAAGGCAGATATAGAAGCTCAGGGTATGGAGAACTGTGAATTCGATTATGCTGGTGAACAAAAACACTATAGCCGCCGGGGCGTAGGGTCTAGCGGTTCGTCTAGTTCTACTCAAAGTTCTACACCCGCACCCCACATCTCTAGTTTTTTAAACGTAAGGAGGGGTTAGATGATGAGGATGTCTAAATGAGTAGACACCCTCAGAAGCCCCTGAGCAATGTCCGTGCCCCTGCCATTGCCGGGGTTGGACGCTCGGTAATGAAATTAACACACGAAGTAGGTAACAGAGGTGCTTATCTTTTAGTGGTCATTCATTTGTTGTTTTACCTAGGCTGTCCGATCGACCTAGGAGGTCCGTTGGGCCCCCCTAGATGGGGGTTCCATTGTCGGGTCGTTCCATGGTCCTGCCTAGGGAAGCAGAGAGTCACCTGCATGCGGGTGTGCCCTGATTCTCGCGCCCAGCGCGCGGTAGTGGTGGGCCACGCCCAAGCAATGTCCTGTTTTGACCAGGCGACGTCTCATTGATTAGAATGCGTCCCATCAGTCCAGACGCATCCCCTCAGATTCCCATCAGCATTGATTTCCTATCTACATTGAATAGGGGAAGGCAGAGAGTTTTTTGTCCCAACCTTTCGCCTTTCCTCAGCTGCTGCACCTCTTCCTTAAATAGGGAGGGGGAGGGGAGTTCTCATCCCACTCCTTCACCTACCTCTGAGCCACCACCTCTTCTCCTTCCTTTCCACCAAAGGCATTCATGCATCGCGGTGGGTCCTAAGTGAGAGATGGTAATGCCAGGGAGAGAAAAAACTCATAGATCCACTTGTGAATCCAGAGCGTGATGTCGAGCTGGAGGTCATCCAACATAGATGAGATGGTGTAGGCCACCTTTGCTGAGAAGGGGCCACTGCTGCCAAAGGAGGAGGGGCACTAGAGGGTGCTGAGCGTCGTTGGCTTTGCCGTTGTTCGTTGTGGCCTTTCTTTGGTGGGAGACGCCCCCCACCCAGACACCGTTATTAGTGTTGTGACTAATCATGATGGTGTAGTCCCTAGATGCCCCGGGGAGGGCACCATAGTCGCCGACATGGCACTCAATGTTTGCAGATGATGGCACCTTCGAGGATCCCGTGGAGCGGTAGGACGTCGCCGATGGAGAGCGTGGCGCGGCGACCATTGCAGTACTCATAGTAGAGCTGGCCAGAGACTATAATTGAATAAGTTTGTGTGGGAGCCCCTGAGTGAATAGTCTTTTGTATTTATGAGTACATTAGTCCTTTTTGTGATGAAATCACTTTGTAAGCAATGAATTTTGTGCGAAAAAATGAATAAGTTTTCAACTTTCGCAATGGCAAAACAACCTTTAGGTTTTTCTCCTTCTTTTTGTAAAAGAGATTTTGGTGCCTTCCGACCCTTCTCATAGCTAAAGTCATAAAAAACTGGGAGTGCGGGCGAGCCAATTCTGATTATGCCGGTGAGCAAGGAGGCCATAGCCACTAGGGCGTGGGCTTCCCATAGTCCTACCAGTTACGCTCAGATTTTGTTTCCTAAAATCCTAGCCTTTAGGACTTGTCGTGAGAAAAGAGGGAAGTCTTAGAGAATATTTGCAAAGATAACACAGAGGGTGTTTTGTCATATAAATGTACTTATATTAGCCCTTGAGTGAGGTCTGACCCCTCACAATTTGCAGGGGTCAGAGGTCGCTAAAGATCGGGAATTTCTGAAGACAAAAACTGATAAGAAAAAGTATGCGTTTATTTAAGGGTAAAAACGACATAGCTACTCAATGTTCCAGGCGTTGGTGAAGACCTCGCCGTTGATGGTTTTCAACTTGTAGGCGCCTGGCCAGAGTACTTTTGCGACAACATACAACCCCTCCTATGGTGGGGAGAGCTTGTGGCGGTCCTTGTTGCTCTGTATGAGGCGGAGAACATGGTCCCCGACGTTGAAGGCTCAGTCCCACACCCGTTAGCCATGGTACCGTCACAACGCCTGCTAATACTTGGCCAAATGGAGGAGGGCGATGTTGCGGGCTTCGTCTAGCTGGTCCATGGCATCTTTATGGGATGCCCTGGCTCCCTATTCGTCGTATGCTCTGATTCTTGGCGCTCCATAGTTGAGGTCCGTCGAGAGGACGGCCTCGGAACCATAGACCATGAAGAAAGGTGTGTAGCCGGTGGACCAGCTGGGAGTTGTCCTTAGGCTCTAGAGCATCATAGGGAGCTCGGCGACCCAGCGTGCGCTGAACTTGTTCAACCGGTTGAAGATCCTAGGCTTGAGGCCCTTTAGGAGCATGCCGTTTGTGCGCTCGACCTGCCCGTTCGTTCGGGGGTGCACGATGGTAGCCCAATCGACTCGGATGTGTTGTTCATCATAGAATCAAATGAATTTCTTGCTGGTGAACTGCATGCCATTGTCTATGATGATGGAGTTTGGTACTCCCAAGCGATGGATGATGTCGAGGAAGAACATCACATCTTGCTCGTACTTGATCACGGAGATCGATTGAGCTTTGATCCATTTTGTGAACTTGTCTATGGTGACAAGCAAGTGGGTGTAGCCCCCGGGAGCCTTTTTGAGAGGCCCAACCAGATCGAGCCCCTAGACCATGAAGGGCCACACGATGGGGATCATCTGGAGTGCCTGGGTTAGGAGGTGAGTTTGTCGAGCGTAGTATTGGCACCCTTCGTAGGTGCATATGATTTGCTCGGCGTTGGCTACTATAGTGGGCCAGCAGAAGCCCTGTCAGAATGTGTTCCCAACCAAGGTTCTAGGCACAGCATGGTGACCGCACACCACACCATGGATATCGCTTAGCAGAAGCTTCCCCTGTTCAACGGGGATACAGAGCTATAGGATCCTAGTGTGGCTCAGTTTGTAGACTTCACCCTCTACAAGAATGAAGGACTTGGTGTGACGTGCGAGCCATTGAGCCTCTGTCTTGTCCGTCGGTAGCATGTTGTGGAGGAGGTAGTCGAGGTAGAGTGTTCTCCAGTCGTCTAGAGGGTCGGGCTCTATCGCTGGATCTTCTTCAAGCTACATGACATCGGGGTCGGGCGAAGCCATTGGTTGGTTAGCCCCCGGGGCTAGATCAGATGGGCCATCGTTGGCCCACTTTGACCCTTCGTAGCGCATCGAGGGTTTGTGTTGGTCGCTAGCGAAGACACCTGTTGGCACCGGTTTTCGACCGGACACCTTCGTAAGTGCATCGGCCGCCTTGTTGAAGCGCCTTGGGATGTGATTGAGTTTGAGGCCATTGAATTTGTCCTCCATACGTCAGACTTCTTGGCAGTATGTAGCCATCTTGGCATCGTGGTAGCTTGACTCCTTCATGACTTGGTTAACGACCAGCTAAGAGTCACCTCGAATGTTGAGGCGTCGAATGCCTAACTCGATGGCGATGCGTAGGCCATTGATGAGTGCTTTGTATTCGGCCACATTATTTGATGAGGGAAAATGGAGCCAAACTATGTACCTCATGCGGACCCTAAGGGGTGATACAAAGACCAGCCCCACACCGGCACCCTTTTTCATCAATGATCCATCGAAGTACATCGATGACCGCCGGTGGTGTCTGGACCTCGGTCCATTCAGTGATGAAGTCAGCCAATACCTAGGATTTGATCATCATTCGGGAGGCATATGTGATGCCTTGATCCATCAGCTCGAGTGCCCACTTTGTAGTCCTTCTCATGGCATCCTAGCTCTAGACGACCTCACCGAGGGGGAACAACGTCACAACTGTCTTGGGATGTGACTCGAAGTAGTGGCATAACTTCCTCTTGGTGATGAGGATGGTGTAAAGGAGTTTCTGGATTTGGGAGTAGTGGGTTTTGGAGTCGGATAGTACCTCGCTGATGAAGTACATAGGGCACTGCACCTTGAGGGCTTGCCCCTCTTCATCGCGCTCTAATACCAGGGTGGCGTTGACCACTTGTGCGGTGGCCGCTATGTATAGCAGGAGGGATTCTCCATCGTTTGGTGGAACTAGGATCGGGGGCCTTGTCAGAAGTAGTTTAACCATGTCAAGCGCCTCCTGGCCCTCGAATGTCCACTCAAAGTGGTTGACTTTCTTCAGGAGTCGATAAAGGGGAAGTTCTCATTCGCTGAGGCACAAGATGAATCGGCTGAGGGTGGCGAGGCACCCTGTGATTTGTTGAACCCCCTTTATATTCTGAATCAGGCCCATCCTTGTGATGGCTGAGATTTTCTCTAGGTTGGCTTCGATGCCATGCTCGGAGACAATGAAGCCGAGCAGCATACCCCTTGGGACCCTGAAAACACACTTCTCAGGGTTGAGTTTGATGCCATTCACTGGGAGTTTTGCAAAGGTATGCTCAAGGTCGGTAACGAGGTGGTTAGCCCATTTGGACTTAACTACGATGTCATCAACATAGGCCTCAACGGTCCACCCGATGAGGTCCCCGAAGCATTTGAGCATACAACGCTGGTACATAGCCCCAGTGTTTTTTAGACCCAATGGCATTGAGACATAGCAGTATGATCCAAAGGGGGTGATGAAAGATGTTGTGAGCTGGTTGGATTCTTTCATCGTGATTTGATGGTAGCTAGAGTACGCATCAAGGAAGCAGAGGGTTTCGCACCCTGAGGTAGAGTCGACTATTTGGTCTATGCATGGTAAAGGAAATGGATCCTTTGGGCATGCTTTGTTGAGACCCGTATAGTCAACACACATCCTCCATTTCCCACTCTTCTTTCGTACAAGAATGGGATTAGCTAACCACTCTAGGTGGTGTACTTCCCTGATGAATCCGGTGGTCGACAATTTTGCTATCTCTTCACTATGGTGTTGCTTCACTAGCTTAGAGCCTGGATGGATTTTCAAGGTATGCTCGGTGACCTCCCTCGGAATGCCTGGCATATCCGAGGGTTTCCACACAAAGATGTCTTTGTTGTCACAGAGGAAGTCGACGAGTGCACTTTCCTATTCGGTGGAGAGCGTGGTACCAATGCATACCATTTTACCCTCGGAGCTGCTGGGATCTACGAGGACCTCCTTGGAGCCCTCTACCAATTTGAACGACTTAGTTGAGTTCTTCATGTCGGGCACTTCTTCGGCGACCTCTTCCTTGAGGGCTGTGAGTTCCCTGGAGGCGACGATTGCTGTGGTGTGGCCGCAGCACTCGACCTCGCACTCGTAGGCCTGCTGGAAGGAGGTGCCAACAGTGATGACCCTGTGGGGGCTTGGCATCTTCAGCTTGAGGTATGTATAGTTGGGGATAGCTATGAACTTCGCGTAGCATGGTCATCCTAAGATGGCGTGGAAGGTTCCGGGGAACCCAACCACCTCGAAGGTGAGGGTCACAGTCCTGTAATTGAACTAATCCCCGAAGGTGATGGGAAGATCAATCTATCCTAGTGACATGGCCTATTTCCTAGGCACAATGCCATGAAAAGGTGCTCGGGTTGGGTGGATGTTCGTTCGATCAATGCCCATCTCGTCTAGCGTCTTAGCATACATGATGTTGAGGCCGCTGCCTCTGTCCATCAGTACTTTGGTGAGCCATTTTGGGCCAATGATCGAGTTGACAACAAGCGAATACCTCCCTAGGTGCGGGACGATATCCGGATGCTTGGTTTGGTCGAAGGTTATAGTGGACTCCGACCACCGGAGGAAGGGAGGTGTGGCCGGTTAGGCCGTGTAGACCTCGCGGCGTGCGACCTTCTAACGATGTTTGGAGTCATAGGCCACCGATCCTCCGAAGATCATAAGGCAGCCGTCTGGTGTTGGAAAGCCATCGTCCATCTCCTTGGCGTCATCCGTAGTGGGGGCAGGTTCCTTCCCCTACTCCCCTTTGTTGGAGTTTTTGGACAAGAACTTCCGCATGAGGCTGTAGTCTTTGAGCGGATGCTTTATGGGAAAGGTGTGGTTCAGGCACGGCCCCTTGAGCATTTTTTCGAAGTGGTTCGGAGCGCCCTCCGTGGGCTTCCAACCACCCTTGCAGTCAGTAGCAGCCACAAGCGAGTCCTTGCGCCGTTGCTTCTTATTCTTTCTTTTGGCAGAACGATTGGAGGTGCCTTCCCTGGTACCCTCTTCCCGCCTAGCCTTGCCCTTGAGGGGATCGAAGATTGCTCAGACCACCTCTTCTCCTAAGGCATGGCTGGTGGCGATGTCCAGGAGTTCCTTGGTGGTTCACGGGCCCTTGCGTCCCAGCTTATGGACCAAGGACTCATAGGTCATCCCGGACAGGAAGGCTCCTATCATGTCAGCGTCAGCAACGTTAGGGAGCTCGTTGCACTATTGGGAGAAGCGCCGGATGTACCTATAGAGGGTCTCACCGGCCTTCTGATGGCAGTTCTTGGGGTCCCATGGGTTCCCAGGGCGTTTGTACGTGCCCTGGAAGTTTCCCACAAAGATCTCCTCTAGATCCGCTCAACTTTGGATTGCGTTGGATGGCAGGTGTTCCAACCATGCCTGGGCCAAATCGGCCAAGAACAGTGGAAGGTTGCGGATAATGAAGTCATCATTATCTGCACCACCAGCCTGACAGGCAAGCCGATAGTCTTCAAGCCAAAGTCCGAGGTTCATCTCCCCAGAGTATTTAGGGATATTGGTAGGTGGTTGATACCTTGGCGGGAATGTAGCATTGAGGATGTGCTGGCTAAAGGCCTAAGGCCCTGGTAGGCTAGGGCTTGGGCTCTGATCCTTGCCACTGTCGTAGCATCCGCGGCATCGAGGATGATAGCCATGGTGGGCTCCTTCCCTTGGGTCATTGTAGGTGCGTCTGCGGGCGTCGAGGGTGCTGCGTGCGTCGCGGTTGTGGCCGAGACATCGATGTACTAGGATCGTAGCGCGCTGCCCGCCATGATGAGGACATCGCCACGCTGGACACACCGACGCCATGGTCTTCCCCAAGTTGCAATTCGTTTCCAACTCAGCTGCCACGTCATCCTCGGATTCAGCAGACACGTCGTCACTGTTTCGGTCATAACTTCCTCATACGACATCGAAACGGGCCGCTCTTGGATGCGTTGGAAAGGGGACGACGATGCCGTCGTTTTGGATCTGGTCCTAGCTCCAGAAGGTCCGTGGATCATTCTGTGTGACCACGGCAAGGTGCTGCGTCACCTATTTGGGCCAACTTGGCCATGTATCGTGTCGGGCCTTAAGCCCAAGTTGTGGGCGCCCAACCCCTGGCCGTCCCCAACCCTAGGTCGAGTCTTAGACTATAAACACAGCCGCCGCCGCTGCTACACAATTGGGTTTTGTTTAGAGTTTAGTTTTCCCTCGAGAAACTAAATCGTTCATTGTAACTGTGGTGACAAATCCTTTTACAGTGATCCAGGGCCCCCGTTCTTGATCTCATCCACTGTGTCGATTAGTCCTTTGGAACCGAGTTCTTGAACCCTCTATTGATATTCGCGTCATTCATATTTGCAATTTCAGATTGCGTGTTTTACCTTCTTGCTTGTGCTCTTCGATTCGCTTGCAGGAAAAGCCTTCTTGGCGAGGTCAATCAAGTTGTGCTTGGTTGATAACCAACGGAGCGGTGGTGTAACGGTTGCGGGGTTCGAATCGTGTCTGATTTGAAGCCGGATCGCCAACGTCAAGATCTCCACAAATCGAACTTACCGGCTACCTCTCGGAAGATCGGGCCTGTACTCATCAATTGGTATCAGATATTTCAGGTTTACCGTGAGGTATAATCTCGCTTGCCTTAGATTCATATTTGTTCATTACCTAGAGTCCACAAAAAGCCCAAAAATATTTCAATTTCCGCTGTCCTATCGCCCTTTGTGCCTTTGCAATTTCGTTTCAGATTCGTGTTGTTGAGTTTGTGTCCGTGGTCGAGTCTTGTTGCTGGTTTAGGATTGTGTTCGTGATCGTAGTTCAATCGCCCGTTGCTGTGATTTTGTTTTCCGCCGCTATCCCATCCATCGTTCCCAAACAACAAGTCGAAGCCACCACATTACTCGACTTGCCCCGCTAGCCGCCTTGTGTAACTTCTCGCCGCCGCGCAAACCCTAGATAGGTTGCCAGCCGCTCTTATTTTGCCTGCATCGTAGCCCTCCTTACATCATCAGGCGAATACCTACTGCTGTGATCGGTGTTAGAGTTTAGGGACGCTTTGCCCTAACTGCCGCCGCCGTGTTGTGCCTCCCGGAAAACATACCTTGAGATACCTTCAGTAAAACAGGCATAACTTTTCGCTCGTTTATCAGAAAAATCTGAAATTTTTTGTGCAGCTTCTTGACACCATTTGGACCCGACCCAAACTCGGCTTCGCCCTGTTTGGTTTCATCAGAATTGCCAAAAAAATTCAGGAAAATATAGAAAAAAAATTGTCAAAGTTTTTGCACGCTTTTCAGAGAACGTGCTGAATTTCTGTAGACCATATCCCACCTTAGTTGTAGGTGCCAATTTTTGTGGTTGCATCTTTTGTGATCCTTGTTCAGAGAAAAGTATAAAAAAAATAGTAAAAAAAAATTTGTTTCCTACTAGTGCCTTTTGGGAAAATCCGAGAAAAATTTAGGAAAAAGGAGAAATCCGGGCTATTTGCTTGTTCTGTGAGTTCTTTCGATCGTTCTTTGTTTTCACCTTGTTGCGCTACGTCTCGACACGTCTTAGCCAGCAACTGTGATTTGTACTTTGGATCCAAATTGAACAATCACTACTCTGCACTCGTTAATTGCTAATCCTTGCTGTCATATTGTGTGTCTACCCATAGCTCCACATATTCTTCTGTCAGCACAGGTTCATCTTGCAATTGTTACCCACGCTCAACAACAGATTGCTTCGCCACTTTGGTTTTGCTCCTGTTTGGCGTTGGTAAGAATACAGGCAAGACGGTGGTAAGCCGCTTGTGATTTTGCATTCCACTTTCACCACCACCACTTGTTTCCTTTTAGTTGATAGGGATAATACTTTGGTGTTGTCTTTTTCTATCTTCTAAGCATGGCAGGAACTCCGACGGACTTCAATGAGTGCGTGTCCAAGGGCGAGCTTGCAACGTTCATGACTGAACAACGCAATCTTATGACCGAGCTGACACGAAATGTGAACAATCTGGTCACCCGCATTGAACAGCTTGAGCAACGCCCTCCACCTTATCGTGCTGATGATGAAGATGCTGGTGATGAAGATGCGTATGCTGACGGTGGTGCCCGTCGCCGCCTCAACTTCAATCGTCGCGGTATGGCAGGCAATAATCATGGTAATAATGATCCTTTTGCTAAAATTAAATTTAGTCTACCACCTTTTGCTGGTAATGTTGATCCAGAGGCATATTTAGATTGGGAGCTTGCTATTCAACAAAAATTTGATTCTCATAATGTTCCTGCTGAGCATAGAGTTAGACTTGCTACCAGTGAGTTTACTAATTTTGCTTTGTTCTGGTGGAGTGATCTTTGCAATGCCAATAATGCTGCTGCTGTGCCTCAAACTTGGAATGTTTTAAAGCAACGTATGAAATCTCGTTTTGTTCCTCCTTATTACCAACGTGATTTACGTTTGAAACTACAAACTTTAAAACAAGGTGATAAAGGAGTAGAAGCATACTATCAAGAATTGCTTATTGGTTTAGCACGTTGTGGTATAAATGAAGATGATGATGATGCTAGTGCTAGATTTTTTGGTGGTTTAAACCATGATATACAGAACATACTTGATTACAAAGAATGGCGCAATTTTTCCCAATTGTATCATCTTGCTATTAAGGCCGAACGAGAAGTACAGGGACGCAAACAACACCAGCCTCTCAGGTCTAACAATGGGAGGAATTTTCAGCAGCGTTCCGAGCCGGAGACGCCCAAGCTTCCTGTTGCACCACAGCCATCTACACCTCCATTTTCTTCCGGGGTAAGTAAATTGTCTAATGTGCAGTTTCCACAGCTGAAGAAAGGTGGCACTCCGGGTGCTTCTACTAGCTCCTCCTCGTCCAGCTCTAAAATCATTTGCCACCGATGCAAAGGCATGGGACATGTCATGAAGGAATGCCCCAGTCGTCGCGCTTTCATTGCTACCGAGGATGGATATGTAAGTGCTAGTGATGTTGAAGATGATTTAGCCCTTGCTGCTAACATTGATGCAGATCCCATCGAGGGCGATCATGACAAGGAGGCCATCACCATTGACTCTGTGGCTGCTGCCGCGAACTACCCTAGCCTTCTTGTGCAGCGTGTGTTGAGTACACGTGTGGGTCATGAAGAAGAGATGAAGATCCAACGCCACAATTTGTTCCACATGTATCTCATTGTGCAGGGTTGTCGTGTTCTCACTATCATTGATAGCGGGAGTTGCAACAACTTGGTGAGTTCAGATTTGGTTGACAAGCTTGGCTTGACCACACGACAACATTCGTACCCATATAAACTTCAATGGTTCAATAATAGTGGTAAGACTAAGGTAACTAAATCAGCACGCATTAGCTTTTTCACAGGCTCTTATCATGATACTGCTGATTTTGATGTTGTCCCTATGCAAGCTTGTTCCATTTTGTTAGGTCGCCCATGGGAATTTGATAATGATGCTTTACACCATGGTAGAACTAATACATACACTATCATACATAAGGACAAGAAAATTACATTGCTGCCTTTGTCTCCTACGGATATTATTAAACATGCTAATGAGATAAAAAATAAACCTCCAACAGACATTGCTAAAAATAATGGGATTAAGTTAAAAGGAGGTGCTTTTCTTGCTACAACTCCTGCTACTGCTGAGTTATGTGATAATCCTGATGCACCATGTTATACTATGTTTTGTCAACCTTGTATGTCTGGTGCATTGCCTGCTGTCACTAACCTTTTGCAGGAGTTCGCTGATGATGGGATGGAGTCGAGGACGACTCCAATTCTACAAGGAGGGGATAATGAGGACATCGCCAAGATGGAGTCGAGGACGACTCCAATTTGAGAAGGGGAGGATGATGAGGACATCGCCACGCTGGACACACCGACGCCATGGTCTTCCCCAAGTTGCAATTCGTTTCCAACTCAACTGCCACGTCGTCCTCGGATTCAGCAGACACGTCGTCACTGTTTCGGTCATAACTTCCTCATACGACATCGAAACGGGCCGCTCTTGGATGCGTTGGAAAGGGGACGACGATGCCGTCGTTTTGGATCTGGTCCCAGCTCCAGAAGGTCCGTGGATCATTCTGTGTGACCACGGCAAGGTGCTGCGTCACCTATTTGGGCCAACTTGGCCATGTATCGTGTCGGGCCTTAAGCCCAAGTTGTGGGCGCCCAACCCCTGGCCGTCCCCAACCCTAGGTCGAGTCTTAGACTATAAACACAGCCGCCGCCGCTGCTACACAATTGGGTTTAGTTTTCCATCGAGATTGTGTAGCAATTGTGTAGCAGCGGCGGCGGCTGTGTTTATAGTCTAAGACTCAACCTAGGGTTGGGGACGGCCAGGGTTTGGGCGACGCAGCACCTTGCCATGGTCACACAGAATGATCCATGGACCTTCTGGAGCTAGGACCAGATCCAAAACAACGGCGTCGTCGTCCCCTTTCCAATGCATCCAAGAACGGCCCATTTTGATGTCGTATGAGGAAGTTATGACCGAAACAGCGACGACGTGTCTACTGAATCCGAGGACGACATGGCAGCTGAGTTGGAAACGAATTGCAACTTGGGGAAGACCATGGTGTCGGTGTGTCCAGCGTGGTGATGTCCTCATCATCCTCCCCTTCTCAAATTGGAGTCGTCCTCGACTCCATCTTGGCGATGTCCTCATCATGTTGTGGCCTCTAGAAGGCCATGGAGCAAAGCCATGGCAGTGATGATGTTTTGGCTTGCCCGAGCAAAGTGAGGAAGGGTTTCATCATTGGCGATGATCCTTCGGTTTACGTCACGGGCCACAGTGCGTGCGCGCCCACCGTTTCCACGGTGTTCGATCTACTGATTGAGCTCCACGTACTCCCGAACAAGCTATTGTCTGGCTTCATCTATCTCCCGCTTTCGGGCTCTCAGCTGGTCCACCCCTACGTGAGGTGGGGCCACTATTCCCCCTTCGGTTCTGTCACCGAGGTTGCCGGTCGGGGTAGCCGCATCCATGGAGACGCTTTCGACGTGTCCCTCGGGGGTTTCTACCATGAAACATTCCTAGGAGGGGTGATGGCTCCCCTTGCTGGAGTCAGAGCTAGAGTCTGACCCTAGCCCCTCCACGAGGAGGCCGTGGAGGGATTCCATGATGCTTTCAATCATCCCCATGAACTTGTTGTTCGCGGGGGATAGGATCGTGCGCCGTGCCACAAGGTGGCTAACGGTTGCCGTGGCATTGCGGAAACCAAACAGAAGTGCCGTTAGGGCATTCCATGCAGAGTGTTCTAGACAGAGGGTGACACAGCATGAGTCCTCCCCAGATGGCTGGGGACCAAGGGTGACGCTGGGCTAGCGCTCAAGCCTCCCATAGTTGAAGCTAACGGAGGGGAGAGACTGGATGGCGGCGTGGGCCAGCACCAACTCTCCTCCTACCGTGACGATGAAGTCCAGGTCAACAAAATGCACATTTGTGCCCGCGACACAGCTGATTGCGTGGTTAGCCATCCGAGGCCTGATTTGGAATGTGCAAAGGCCCATACCTAGCGTGCCAACTGTCGGTCAGTGTTTTGAACAAACATCGGCTAGTAAATTTATAATTGTTGCGTGTTAGACCTAGATGGTGCACTAAAGGACACAAGGTTTACATTGGTTCAGGCTGAATGTCCCTATGTTCAGTCTACTGCTGCTCGTGTTATTAGTACACTATCTCATTGGACATAAGAGTGACATCTATACTGATCACAAGAGTCTAAAGTACATTTTCACTCAGACATATCTAAATATTAGACATCATTGATGGTTATAGTTGATTAAAGATTATGATCTGGAGGTACACTATCATCCTAGAAAGGCGAATGATGTTGCTGATGCTCTTAGCAGGAAGAGTTATGCCAATGATGTGCAAGTGGCACCTATGTCAAGTGAGTTGTGTGCTGAGTTTGAGTGAATAAATTTGGGCTTTGTCACCAATGCAGTGGAGTTGGTGTTGGAGTCTAAACTGGAGCAAGAAATACGTAAGGGCCAGTTATAGGATGCGAAGTTGAAAGAGATAGTGGAGAACATAGTGATTGGCAAGTCACTAGGTTTTTGTATGGATGATAATGGAACTCTGTGGTTTGGGAAAAGACTATGTGTGCCTGAGAATAAGGCTATACGAGAGGCAATTCTTTGTGAGGCACATGAGTCTGCTTACTCTATTCATCCTAGGAGTAATAAGATGTATTTGGATTTGAAAGAGAAGTATTGGTGATATGGATTGAAGAGAGATGTTGCTGAATATGTTGCTTTTATGTGATACATGTCAGAGAGTCAAAGCTGAACATCAAAGACCTATAGGATTATTACAACCAATGAAGATACCTGAGTGGAAGTGGGAAGAAGTTGGTATGGATTTCATTCTTGGGTTACCACGCACTTAGAGAGGTTATGATTTGATTTGGGTGATAGTGGATCGGTTGACTAAAGTTACTCACTTCTTACCTATCAAGACTACCTATACTGGTCCCCAATTGGCTACATTATATATGGAAAGAATAGTATGTCTGCATGGAGTTCCCAAGAAAATTGTCTAATTGAGGTACTCAATTTACATCTCATTTTTGGCAGCAAGTACATAGTTCATTGGGAACAAAGTTGAATTTTAGCATAGCATATCATCCTCAGACAGATGGACAAACTAAGAGGATTAATCAGATATTAGAGAACATGTTGAGAGCTTGTGCATTGTAGTGTGGTACAAGTTGGGACAAGAGTCTACCTTATGCAGAGTTCTCGTATAACAACAATTATCAGAAGAGTCTTAATATGGCACCTTTTGAAGCTTTGTATGGATGAAAGTGTAGAACCCCATTATTTTGGAATCAAATGGGAGAAACTCAAGCCGATGTTCTAAGAGACACAGAAGAGCAGGGAAGGATGATTAGAGATAACTTGAGAGTGACACAATCTTGACAGAAGAGTTATGCTGACACTCAGAGAAGAGAGTTGGTTTTTGAAATAGGGGATTATGTTTACTTAAAAGTATCACCTATGAGAAGTGTGAGAAGGTTTAACATGAATGGAAAGTTAGCACCAAGATATATTGGGCCTTTCAAGATTTTAGAGAGACATGGAGAAGTAGCTTATCAGTTGGAATTGCCTGAGAGTTTGTCAGGTGTACATGATGTGTTCCATCTGTCCCAGTTAAAGAAGTGTTTGCATGTACCAGAGGAGTAGATACCATTAGAAGAGCTTATAGTTAAGGAAGATCTCACTTATGAGGAGTTTCCTATATGGATTTTGGAGACAACAGAAAGGGTTACAAGGAGCCGAGTTATAAAGATGATTAAGGTTCAGTGGAATCAGTATATAGAAGATGAGGCTACTTGGGAAGGAGAAGAGGATTTGAGGAAAACATACCCATAGTTATTTGAGTAAGCATTGTCCGAATCTCGAGGACGAGATTCATTTTAAGGGGGTAGAATTGTAACACCCTAAAATTTCATTATTTTTAAATAGGAGAAATGATTTAATTATGCCTATTGTGAGCATTTGAATTTAGAAAAATTAATAAGCTATGTTAAAATTAAAATCAAATATAGGTCTACATACATGTCTATGCATTCATGTTGCTGTATATTATTTTGTATTGTGTGGTTGGAAATCAGATTTCAAATTGATTTGAATTTGCATTCAAAGGTTGTTTGGAAAATAGAAAAATAATTTCCTTCACCCTCCTATGCTTTCAGCCTACTGGCCTACTTCTCCACGCTGGCCTAGCTCGACCTCCCTCCGTGCCCCGCTCTCCTTCGCAAGCGCTGCCCCATTCTGCTCTTCCCTTCGCTGTGGCCCATTTCCGCAATTGGCCCAGCTTCGCTAGCAGGCAGCCACGCCGCGCCTGCATTCCCCTCTCTCCTCTTGCTGACGGCTCAACCCCACCTGTCAGCATCACCTTCTTCCTTGGCTCATGACCAGGATGGACTCTGCCATGGCCACCGCTGTCGAATCCGCCTCTGCTACGCCGTGTTGATGTGAACTCCAAGCCAACTCCGCCCTTAAATAGCAGCCGAGCCCGCGCCGCCTCCCTAATCCTCCTTACAGCCAGTTTCTACCTCACCTAGAGCTCACAGTAGCTGTAGCCCTAGCGCCACCATCGTCATCGGGATCGTGTAGCCACCGCGTGCCGTCGTTGTTTCCCCACTCGTGTTTTTAGATTCGATGAGTCTACTGTCGTCCTCTCTTTCTTCTAGTGTTTTTGGTTCATTAAACGATGGACCGTTGGCCCCGAAGTGCTAGCGCTGCCTGCTCTGGCCATGGCGCTGCCGTGTCGGTCTATTCTGGCCGGCGAGTTTCCTATTCCCTCACTCGATTCAATCTGTGACGTTCAAATCTAATCCAATGGCCCAGATTCCATGATACCCTTTCGTTGGCATATTTACAAAAAAGGCCATTACAATTATTTGAGTCTCAACCCGTTGTCCCTAGTTTCTTTCAAAAGGACCCCTGCCTTTTCTGATAATAGCACCCGCAGTCCTCGGCCAGGTTTAAAAATCAGGTTTTATTTATTTTAATTAAAAAATCAAATTCCACTTATTTACAGAATTGCCACTATCTTCTATAGGCCACAAAATCTTCGTTTTAACTCCGATTTGATCTGTTCAACTTGCGTTAGGTTCATAATTCTATAATCTACATGCTAATACTACTGTTAAGTATGTTTTCAACTTTTAAAATTTGAGGTTAGATTTAATCTATTATTTTATTAAAGGAAAACTTGTTTAATTCATAACTTCTTCGTTTTAGCTCCAATTTTTGTGATCTTCGTGTCTGTGTGTTCTAGTGAGACATAGATTCATTTTACAAACTTTTCATCTTGATTTTATGCTGATTGGTGTACTGTTCTAATCTATAGCTTTTGTTTGCTATGCATAATTGCTTCTGGATGCTTGTATGTTGATGTGATTATTGAGTATGGATGGTGAGCATTTCATGGGAGACCAAGTGTATTACTTTAACGAGCTAGATCAGCAGGAGTACTTTGTTCAAGGCAAGTATAGCATGGGATCATCCTTGTTTCCTATTCACCTTAATACATTTAATTCATGTTGCATGTGTCACCTTGATAGTGATTTCCCTAGAACTGAACTTATACCTTGTCTCCTATGGGATATGCATTGGGTAGCTTTGCTAGTGCTCAATTAAACCATGATCTTGTAACTTGACTAATGTTATATGCAATAAACTTTAAAATATGACTTTTTTAGCAACTTGGAAACAAGGGGCTAGAGTATTTAGCTACTTTCTAAATGCTTCAGATTCCTCTCCCTAAGGACTTATCTGTAAGCGAACATCCGGGACTTACAATACAATTATGCGGTCTACATGGCTCTGGCTTTAGCTTAGTATGAGGACCTTTTCTAGCTTGTTAGCGGTTACCTTTATTGGTGTAAGAATGGCTTATCGAATCTGGTATAGGACAACCTCTACTCTTATGTGTATAGCCATGATGGAATTATGCCATTTGACAGGGGGATTCCTATATCTGTTTGCCAAGTGAATCTAATGGCCCTAACTTGTTAGACGAACCTTTGAAAGGCTTCATAGTGACCCCTGCCTGCTCACCTTGGAAGTGTTTTAGGAGTTGCAAACTTGGGCATATGGGTATCATGACTCACAGTGAAAGTGTACAACCTCTGTAGAGTGTAAAATCGGTATATCAGTCGTGCTCACGATCACGAGCGGCCTTGGACCCTTATGGAATAGATGATCACTAAGAATTATTTGTTTATGCTATTCATTATTCATGTTTATATTGAACATGTGTTTTACTTTGGGATTGAAACAACTTGTTGCTACTCTTATGCTAAAATTGTGACAACTAAAAGCTGAATGTTGTAAAACCTGTGTCAAGCCTTTTGAGCCTCATGAACCCCATGTTACACTTGTTGTGTACGACATGTACTTACGCTTGTTTATTTTCATTATTTGGATAAAAATCTTGGATGGATAATAGATGGCTATGGTAATGATGACTTTCCTGAGGATTACTAGACTTGTGGTCACCAGTTAACGTCCCTGTGATATGGAGCTTCTGTGAGAGATCTTTTCTTTATACTTCCGCTACATATATGTGAAGACTATGTTCTATTATTCGTGATATAATAAACACTTGTGATGATACTATTCATAATTTGTCGGCTTATGTGTGTGACTGATCTCTGGGCGCACATAAGATTTTGCATCCCATTTTATCCTTAAAATTGGGTGTGACACAGAAAAGAAGCATCGTGCTATGCAAAAGTTATTCATAAAATGAGAGAAAAAGAAAAAAGAGATGAGAAAAAGTGGACAAGTGTCCAAGATATTTCAAACAATGGGTACTTAGATGCCCGCCTGAAAAAAAGAAAAGATGTATAATATAGCCCATGTTCTCTTGCAAAGTTGTTTCTAAGTTTCAAAAGAGAGATATGTTTTCAAGGAGCATAGTAGAAATAGGTTAGCCACCAAATATATCCACCATACATCCACACACATGCACATCTTGACTTGATTGTATGAGTCAACTCTCTTTGGATCTGAGGTTTGACTTTACAATATATGTATTGCAAGTATACTCTTTCATGTTTTTTCCACTCCTATGAGCTCCACAAAAGCTTTAGTTGTAGTAAGAGAGAAAGGCATAACATCACTTTTTCCTTGGTGAGGATCCACAAATATCACATATATTGAGAGACTTGAGAGTGTCATACATTGGAAGCTCTGAGTTTTATTTTGAAAATTTATAAAAACTCAAGAATAATAGGTGAACAAAGAACTTGAGACATAGTGCTTGACTTGATCGTTCTATCTTTCAATTGCTCAAGACCTAAGTGAAGGCTGAGATGCCCCATGGTTGAAGGTAATATGGGTAAGTTTGAAAGTCAGATCGGTTCATTCTAATCTGGAGGAGAATTATTGTTTGAATGCATGTGTACTTTTAAGGAGTTGCATCGATGTTTTCAAAATTCTTAAACTCTTGATCTATTTACTAAGTTTAGCTTTGCTAAGGGACTAGCAAAGGTTAAGCTTGGGGGAGTTTGTTGATGGTAGTTAACAACCATTATAAATCATCAATATAACATGTATAAGGGCATAAATATAATCACCAACGAAGGTCTAGGGGTTTAAACTAACAAATTCCATGAGTTTTGGTGAATCTATATTTTCGGCAGGGCTTATTTAGAAAATTATCAAGGTGGACCTACATGTCAGATTTAATCACCCTTATTCATAGCAAAACGGACACCAGAAGACTCTATAAGAATTAAGAGGACTCCATGCCAAGGCAGAGGCTAGCCGACCCCACCTATAGGCCACCCGAGCTCCTAGGCCCACTGTTAGCCCCTCTTTTGAATGTCGGTTCTCCACCGCCTCTTAGGTTGCATCTACGCCGTCCTTTAAGTTAGTTTGATCCAAGGGATCACGTTGGATGCTCTGGGCTATATATACCAGCCCTTGCCACTCCCCCAGGCATAATAATAACTCCAGTCATCAAGTCATTTGAGAAGACTAAAACCCTAATCATCCTTAGAGCTCCACCATATTCTAGGGCATAGCTAGTTAGGCTAGGTCTAGAAGGAGGCAAGAAGGCTTTGCTTAGATTCCTGATCTTGTCAAGAGCGTGGTTTGGTATTGTGGTAGAACCTCCTTAATTATAGGGCCCACATGCACCTGTCAATGTCCAATGACCTCTGACGACTATGCATATGTTCTCGGTAACTTAAGAAGTCTGTCGGGTGTCCTCGGGAAACCCGAATCATCTATGATTTCTTCCGAGCAGGATCCATTATAGAGTCATTGCAGTATTACAATAGTTTATTCATTAATTTACATCAGAGTAAAATAGCGGCAGTCTTACAATACTTAGTTACAAAACAGTTGTTTCAAACTTTACAAACTAAGTACGATTATTATTACAAACCATAGTAGTGGAGTAGCATTAGTAACATAAAACAAAACACACAATTCAAGTGCCCTGCCCAAGGGCCACACATTTACTTGTCATCTTTGATTTGAACAACCATCATGCAGCATGGTCCAAGGCAGACCTGCTCATGAGGCTCACCTGCAACAAGGGTTAAAGAACCCTGAGTACAAAAGTACTCAACAAGACTTAACCGACGTAAAAACGGAGAAGACTCAAGAATGCAGGCTCGGAGATTCAAGGTAAGGCTTTAGCAAGAATCAAAGTTCTTTTGCGTAAAAGCTCTCTATCAAGATTCTTTCTTTCAACATTTAACTCTTCATACCGATCATATATAAAGATGACATGATCCATACTGAGATCATGAACTTCATATCAAATTCTTTCTCAAATCCTACTCAAGTTCCATTTGTTAACTACGTTGATGAACAGTGAGTTGAGTCTCCATAACCGAGGAGCAACGATGATTCGAACCAATTATAGCCCACTTGGGGATTCCTAGCCACATGACATATGCAGGTCCCTGACCTACATATACCAACCTACCCTCAGATCCTTTAAAACAAGAATGGGTCCATGCCACCCAAGAGCGCTAGGAGATGATGATCATGGTGACATGCTCTGCTGAGGCTGGGAGGGTGCTATGGCTCTGGCATGAGCTCGACAGAGTAGGACGACGTTGACAGAAAATAGAGGAAGGAGAGAGTGATGGGAGGGCACTTCCAGACTTATCGGCGAGCGAAGAGCGGCGGTGAGAGGTGCACTTGACATGCAACGACAGCGCAAACACGTCAAAGCTAGAGGTGTCACCTAAGGGCGCGCGTAGAAGCCGGTGGAAGCTCGCTGACGGTGAGTGTCTGCCTGCTTGCACTGTTCAAGGTATTTACTGAATTGCCACTCACTTCATTTTTCAAATTACTCTCAAATTTGTAAGGTAACTAAAAAATCTCCAAAAATAAAAGTTGCTCCAAATTCAAAGTTCTACAACTTTCCTTTAATAACCATACTCTAATTCATTCTACATTTAGAAATACAAGTTTAAAATCAAAAGGGGCACTTTAAGAATTTACCCCCTTTCAAATTACTTCAAATTTTATATAACAACTTTGAAAACTCTAAAAACCAACTTTGTACACCTTGACAAGATCTACACTTTTCCTTTTAGGCTCAACCCCAAAATGTGCTTAGATTTTGAATTAGGTTTTCCAGGGTAGAATTTAAATGCTGGAAATTAGGGTTTTGGAATTCCAATTCAATACAAAGGTTTTGAACTTGATTCATCCCATACAAGTCAACACATATAATCATAAAAATAAACTTGTTTTAGTGAATACATATCAATGTTTTCACTAACAGAAGAATGATGTGCAATGCATATGATGACATGGCATATTTTCGTGTTTGAAACACCAGAGGTGTTACAAGTATAATCCTTGCACCCCCTCTCTTTGGTACCTCCATTATTCTTATATGCTAGTTACAATTGTTATAACAATCTTAGTATTCATCTTATTCATGTTCTTCGTTATAATGTTCATCGTCTACTTTGATTATATGCTTAGTATAGTTAGATTATCATCTTGTTCATGCATAAGTTCGTATAGCGCTCACTCTAAGGTACCATGAGTGAGTGGTCGACATTGTGTAAGCGTGGTGCTTATACGTTGTTTACCTACGGATACACCCTATATTCTAAGTCATGTGGTAGATTGTAGATGTGCCACTCCCATTGAGTCCTTTGTAGTCCACTCCCAGAATATAGGTGCACGTATGGTTCGGTTACAAAGGAAGAACACGCTTTGTTCTTAATCTTCCTTAGTAATATCCCTTATGTGTAGATATGAAGATGATCTTAGCAATGACTACTAGGTATAATTGCACTAATCAATGTATGCTTTGACTTGTAATTAAGAATGACTTAGGAATTATTCCTCTAATATTCTACCTGACCATGCTAATGCCATAGAAAGGAGTACTCTGAGTGATTTATCATTATCATTGATCAATACTTATCGTATATCTTATCCTATGACTTACCCCTATTATGATTAGAACATTGGTTATGATTTATTTCTCCATCAATAGTATAAGTTATCAATACATGTCCTTGCCGGACCTTCTCTGTGGTAAAAATATAAATAACAATACCTAGAATACTCTAGGGTGAAGTGCTACATTGGTGTAATTATCTGTGTGCTTGTAGATTCCTTTCATATATTCATATCTATTCTTCCTAGTCACATACATTAAAAAAGAACTACTTAGTATTATTCTAGTAGTAATACTATGGAGTACCAACAAGCATCTCTGGCATCATCACTAGGGATGATAACCTAGTAAAGTAATGTTAGGAGATATAGGTTTATAATAGGTGGCTATTAAAACAAGTGACAAGTTAATAAATACTAACAGGAGTGCCTCCGGATTATTAGTGCAGTTGTTCGGCAGATCAAAACCACTCATACACTATCATGTTTTCATCCACAATAGGAAGAAAACAAGCAGAATTAGCCTGATAAACTATGGCTACCATTACATGCATGTGCTCATGATCATGTCCTACTAGATTCTTTAACCTATGCCCTCCCCAGCTATGGCACCAGAAATGCTTGTTGGCGTTTCTTAGTGCAATCACCAAGTGTGGAGGTTTTAAGCCCATCACCGGCAATGGCGTCGGAAATGCCTATTGATATTTCTTTACACCACCACAAAGATTGAGTTAACCTTAGTGACACCACCAAGAAACAACAACTACAATAGTTCTTAATGATTATAGAAAATATCCACAAGCACATGGATCTATCGTTGTAGCATTTCACCTAGAAGTATTCAGGGTACCATTATTTATATTTTGCCAAAGGAGGGCAAGGTATGAGTCTAGCATGAGCATAAACAAGATTACATACTTGCATAGTGGACCAATAGTTCATGGCAGGGGTAAAAATGGAATTATAAGGATAGTGGACACACAACTGAGCCCACCTCAAGGATAAAGGAGAAAACAAAGAATAAAAGAATGTTCCTACATGGAGCCGACATGTTCAAATATAGCCATACAAAGAACAGTTAATGATCATACAAGTTATGTGATTAGAGTTAGAACTAAGTTTGAGATGGACGGGGAGATCTCCAAGCACTGGTCTGCCAGCAAGTGCGAGAGACTTTCAAACTCCTACACAATACCCGAACATGGGGGATTACAAAGGACAGATAGGGTTGTCACCACCTGCCACCTACCCCTCCACCGTGGGGCACCATCATATCTGAAAGTTCCTATGCACCACACCCGTGTACAAAGAAACTACCTATATCCCCCAGGTCCCTGACCCTATGGATCGATAGGTAAAGGATATGGGCAAACCCAAAGGAATGATGAATCACCACCTCAACTTAACCCTACTTCTACTCATACAAACCATAGGAATGATTAAGCATGAAGTTGAACATGTTAAGATCATAACACACAAACTATATGCTAGTTCATATATCATGATTATAACAAGGCAACTATACTCTAGTTCATATGCACTACTATATAAATGATATGAGAGCATGACTATGGAAGAACTCTTCATAGTATTATTCATACCAAGATGTCACTCTACTCCCAAGGAGCCAAGCCCTCCTTGATAGTTTTGCTAAGTCCAAATACTATACTAAAACTAAGAGAGTACAAGTAGAGAGTGGTGAGGTGTGTAGGTCCCAATGGTGTGTGTTTTGAGAATGAGATCCACCCCTTCTTATATAGTGAAGTGAAGATGGTTTGGTGTGGGAAAAATAGGAAACACCCAGGAACCACCATAGCATGGCGGCATGCAACCGCCAGAGCAAGGTGTGGCCGAGGCACGCTAGGGACGTTGTGGCCACACCCTAAGTGCAGGGTGCAGCCGCACCCTAGCCTAGCCCGCTCACCATCGCCTTGCCTTGGTGGGCTGCTAGCTAGGCCTAGGTCATGTCCTTGGTGGTGTTCAGCCTTAATAAGTTATGTATGTGGGCTTCTTTATTCATTTCTCTTGCACATTTCTACTTTACACTTTCTACTTTGTGCCTTTTGCTTGGTTTTCCACTTGTATTTGAATATGAGTCCTGCAAAACATATTTCTTCCAATGCAGTGAAAGCATATTTGTCAAAAGATTATGTAATTCTCCTATTTTGGACATTATTTGGTGGTCGGATTCGATCGTTAGTGATAGCCAACAATGCCCATCTTGTTGAGGGTGCTGGCGTAGAGTATGTTGAGGCCGCTGCCCCCTCCATTAGCACCTTGGTGAGGCGCATTGTGCCCACAATCAGGCTAACCTCGAGCGGGCAGCGCCCCGGATAAGGGACGCAATCGGGGTGATCTTCTTGGTCGAAGGCGATGGCCATTTGGGACCATTGGAGCCACGTGGGGGCGGCGAGAGTGTGAACATCATTCAACTACTGCTCGGTGATGCGGCCTACCAGCGGGACTCATGTGCTTGGGAGCCCCTAAAGATCATGAGGCAGCGCTCGGCCTCGGGGAACTCATTGTCTTCTTCTTAGGCGTCGCCTGCTGGGCCGCTGGCCTTCGGGGCAGGCTTTTGGGCCTTGCCCTATTGGCCGAGGATGCTATGGATGTAGCCCTTCATGGTAGCGTAGTCCTTGAGGAGATTCTTTGCTTGCCTCCCATGGAAGGGCAGGGGGCCTCGAGCGCCTTCTATAAGTGCTCTAGGCATGCGCCACACCCATGAGGCTGAGGTATGGCGGTGTGGTCGGCCGTGGCCACCATCTCCTCCCCATGGCGCTTCTGGTCCTTGTTCTACTTGTCGCAGCCTCATTGGGATGAGGTGGGATCATCGGCACCGTCTCCACCACTAAGGTGGTAGCGCGGCCTTGGCTTTCCCGCTGAAGTTGGCCTAGACCGCCTCCTCATCGGTGGTGTTCTGGGTGGTGACATCTAGGAGCTCGAGCATCATGCGTGGGGTCTCGCGGCTGAGCACCTCGCTGGTCAAGCCACAGATGAAGCCATTGATCATGTTGGCATCAGTGATGTTGGGGAGCTCATTGTGCTTCTTGGAGAAGCATTGAATGTACTCCTAGAGGGTCTCATCGGCCCTCTACCTATAGTTGTGGAGGTCCCAGGACTTCCCTGGGTGGGTGTAGATACCCTGGAAGTGGCTGATGAAGAGAGAGCAGAGATCACCCCAGCAACGGATGCTACCGGGCTCGAGTTGCTCAAGCCAAGCTCTGGTCGAGCTTGATAGGAGCAAGGGTAGGTACTGGATGGTGAAGTCATCGTCTGACCCCCAGGCTTCATGGCTAGGCGGTAGTCCTCTAGCCAATGGTCTAGGTTGGTCTTATCATCGTACATAGAGATGTGTGTCGATGGCCAGAATCACCTAGGGTAGGGAGCCGCCTGGATCACTACCCTGAATGCTAGGGGCTGAAGTGATCTGGGATGGCGCATCCACCTCGCTACTCAGGGGTGTGGGACTACACCTGAGCATGGCGTCTAGCCTTGATGGTGTCACAGACATCACGGTCATTGCCGATCTGGTGGCGCATAGGGGGGCACCAAGGAGAAAGGTCATGCCTTTGCTCCTACCGAGGCTTGGTGCCCTAGGTCCACAGCCGGTCGAAGCTATTGCCAAAGGTGTCACCGCTGCTTCCTCCCATCAGTGGGGCATGAGCATCGGAGCGGTCCCTATTTGCGGTGGCCACCATCTAGGATGGCCGAGAGAGCACGGTGTGATGCTGGGAGGCTAAACACTCGGCCTGCTACTCGAGGGCAATGTGGAGGAGCCACTTTGCCTCGTTCAGTCGCTGTTGGTCTTTGGGTCTGGCATGTCAAAGATGTCTTCTAGGCGGTAGGCAGTGACTGCCATGTTATACGCCACACAGGGGAAGTGGAGGCCGTTGGGAGCCCCCATGCGAGCGTCATCATCATCGCCAAGAGGGTGCGTGGCTTGTTGCCATGCAAAGTCCTACCTTTGATGCTTGAGCTCTGCCTTGGCAACCTCTAAGTCCACCTGCCAAGTTCGCAAGCGGTCTGCCTTCTCCTAAAGGTAGGCCACATGGTTGCGAGGACTCTGGTTCGGCGGCGTGTGCCCGGGTGCCTCCTCGGTAGGATCCTTGCTATCGATGTGGTAGCACATGCACGGTGGGGCGTTCTAGTCGATGTCGTCGGAGTTGTACTTTGGGCCGTTCCCAAGAGGACCTCGAGGAAGGCGCAAAGGGAGGAGACATCGATGCCTGCTACACCAGAGAGGATAGCACTCCATGACGCCTCACTGCTGATGAGGTGCTCTAGCACCAGTTGGAAGGACGCCGCCATGTTCTGAATCCTAGAAGGCAGGTCCGAGAGGTAGTAATAGAAGCGGTCAGGCAGCGGGAGCACCTCATGAGTGGTGATCTAGTGGTGAACGTTGGCCAGCTTGTAGAATGTTGGTCTTGCTTAAGGTGTTGATCATCGAATCATCACGTTGCCTTCGTCCAAGTCATGTCTTGCACCCTATTGAACTATAAAACAATCACTTGCAAATTCATTAGTCTAATTTGGTTGTGTTGGTCATCAAACACCAAAATCCAAAGTAAATGGGCCTAGGGTCCATTTTCATTACATTGGAGAACAAGAGGCAACCCTTACTACTGGGCCCGGTGTATGGAGGTTAGTCCCATTTCTCCATGTGGGTATAGTTGTAGACCTCTACAGAGTTTGAAAGCCTGAAGTCCTTCGGGACAAAACAATTTGGTTGTTCCTACTTTCTATACCCATGGTAGTGTAATCGATGGAATATGAGCACCCTAGATTTATATACGATATATGACTTCTTTCATTCTAGTTATAAAGCATAACATAACTTACCTTTAAGAAATGCCATTGCTTTTCTGCAAATATACAAATGCCTGATAGATTACCCTTTGCACCCACCAAATATCTATGTGTTGGAATTAAGTCCTGCGAGTATGAAATGTACTCACGATGTTGCCGTTAAGTTGTTTGCAGGTACGTGATGGATCGGGTAGAGCCACAGCTCTAACCACCGTGGTATAGTAGCACTTGGAATGGGCATTCTGATAGTGCTACAAGTTAACTCCGAAGTATCGACTGAGTGATCCTGAGAGATCAACCCTAGAAGGGACGTTTGATTTTGTCCATTGGTTGGACCGAGTTGTGGAACCTATGTAAATATTTTTCCTATTTTTAATTATTTATGTAATAGCCAAGTACTATTCATTAGTATGTGTCAGTTTGCAAATTGGACTGTTATGTGCCACTCAACCTGATCCTGAAGAGGAGTTGCTACATGCGCTCCTAGGGGCCACACGGTGGTGATTTAGCGACAACCCCCGTGACCCCTGTGATAGAGCACATCTGGCACATGTCAACTGCTTGAAAGATCATTTGTTTCTTGGTCATCAAAGAAGCAAAATAGTGTTGCATTATCAACCATCGAAGCCGAATACATATCCGCCTATAGTTGTTGTGCACAAATTCTTTGGATGAAGGCTAGTTTGAATGATTTTGGAATCAAGTTCAAACAAGTGCCATTGTTTTGTGACAATGAGAGTGCTATCAAGCTCACCATCAATCCGGCTCAATATACAAGAACAAAGCACATTGATGTTCGCCACCATTTCATTAGAGATCATCAACAAAAAGGGGCCATTTGAATTGAGAGTGTGGGCACCAAAGATCAACTTGCCAATATATTCACCAAGCCACTAGATGAAAAGAGGTTTTGCAAGCTAAAGAATGAGTTGAACATATTGGATTTCTCAAATATGTGTTGATGCACCCCACTTATATGACATGCCTCTCCTTCGAGCAATCCAAGGTAAAAATTGTTTGGCATGGCATACATTCTTTGCTAAGGACTTGTTTAGTTCATCTTGTTGTTCCTCATGTTTTATAGGCTCATTCATGAAAATCAAATGAATTTGATGCTTGTATGGTACCACTATTGCTTCTATGCTTGACTTGATCTAGTGGTAGCATATAACATGTTTGTGGGCTTGTGACCCTAGTGCTTGATCTAGAAAACTAACTATAAGTGTTAAACTCAACATGATCAAGATAACCCTTTGAATGAGGTGTGAAGAAGATTGTCCTTAGATCAAACCAAATTAAATATCTTTGGCAAGTGTTCTAGATTGAACCAAAATTAGGAAAATGATCCTCACCCCATTGATTGACATTGATAATCTTAACCTATCTAAAATTGAACCTTTGTGGTCATTGATGACAAAGGGGGAGGGAAACAAAGATATAAGTGATAGGGGGGGATAATTGACATAAGGGGAGAGAAATGACAAAGGAAGGGGATCAATTAAAACTTTGAGCACACAAGTAGGGGGAGCAAGCTCATGGACTTGGTTTATGCATTTGAATGTGCATTTTCATATGCTTTCTTGCATTTGCCAAGTTTCAAGTGAAGAGACATGCTTGTGTGGTGTATTCTAGTTGTAGGTTTTGAATGATGAAATGAAAAACTAGCATGCATAGGATGATAACTAGATATGCCTTACTTTTTGGTTTCATAAGTGGTACTAGAACCTTGCTTCTAATGTTGATCTCATGAGGTATCTAGTGTTTATGTTGTTTTCAAGTGATTACAAGTGGTATCTAGCAAACAATGGTGCTAAGGATGGTATATTGGCGCACTCCGATTGGTATCACATTTCAAAGGTCCATCTCTTATACCTTAGCATCATTTGGTAGACATTACTCCCCCACATTTCCTATCTTTGCATATGTGCAAGCTTCAATCCAAACTCTTAGCACACATGTAGGGGGAGCTAATGCTACCAATTCAGGTTCATGAAACTTGTCCAAATCCTTTACACATGGTAAGCAACATGGATTCAAAATGATTTCATTTCATATCTTTGTGCAAGGGTTGTCATCAATTACCAAAAAGGGGGAGATTGAAAGCTCTAGTTTGGTTTTGGTGAACTGATAAAACCCTAGATACTAACCTTTGGCACTAAGTGTATATGGGATAGGTTAGTACACATTCCAAGTGGTGGAGCAAATCAATGAAGATCATGATGGTGGTGAGGCCATGGTGATGATCAAGTGCTCAAGACTTGGAAAAGAAGAAAGAGAAAAACAAAAAGGCTCAAGGCAAAGGTATATTTGATAGGAGCTTTTTATTTTGGCACTCAAGACACCAAGTGGTTGTGAGTGTGTTTAGGATAGATAGCCATACTATTACGAGGGGTGAAACTCATCGTGAAATGAGATTATCAAGGTGCCACTAGATGTTCTAATTCATTGCATATGCATTTAGTTTCTAGTGAGTGCTAACACCCATGAAAATGTTTGTGAAAATATGCTAACACACATGCACAAGGTGGTACACTTGGTGGTTAGCACATTTGAGCATGGGTGGTGAAGTTGGATAAGAAAAGGAGGAGTTGTGCAGGGACCGAACCCTGGACCAGACTTAGCCCTGAGTCCGGTCAATGTTGCACAGAAGTGGTGTGGCCTCGGGTCCTGACTGGACCCTAGTGGAGGCACGCAACCAGATGCACAGGGCCTACATCCGGTCATAGGTGATGTACGCTGATGCAAGGGCAAGTTGCTTAAGCACATAGCACAATGAGAGGTCCGAACTCTGGCCGAGTCCAGTCATGGTCGAGCAGACACGTTCGGTCATGAAAATACCTCTTGGGGTAGTTTCTGTACTCGACCGGACTCCAGGAGGCATTGTGTCCGATCATCGTCTAGGGCGTTCGATCTTGGCGCAAAGGCAGCATGGGGGCACATGAGCAAACACTGGGTGACCGCGTCTAGTCTACCTCTGTTGCATCTGGTCATCTCCAGACCATTGGCGCGCAACAGCTAGCCATTGAAATCGAACATGTGAGGTTAAATGCTGGGACGCGTGGCAGCATCCGGTGGACCGGATGTTGGGGCTAGCGTGTCCAGTCATCCCGACTGGCTCATCTGGTTAGCCCATGTTTTGTGCAGTGAGGAGCCTAATGGCTCTATGCATTTGGGGGCTCTATAAATAGAGCTTGGCTGGCTTGGGCTCACTCTCTTGGCCATTTCTATTGAGAATACACCCTAGTGAGCCCAACCAATCCTCTCTAACTCATCTTGATTGATTGATTCATCATTTGGTGAGATTAGAGGGCATCCAAGTGCATTGCTTTGAGTGATTACATCTAGAGGCACTTGGTGATTGTGTTTCACTGTAGGATTCACTTGTTTCTCTTAGAGTTTGCCGACTCCTAGATGGCTTGGTGCAGCAAGGATCATCGAGTGGAGGAAGGTGCTTATATCTGGTTCCAATCGTGGTGATTGTGAGGGGTTCTTGACCTTTCTTTGGCGGAGAGCCAAAAAGGTACTCTAGTGGATTGCTCGTAGCTTGTGAATCCCCATCTTGTGTTGGTTGTGCGGCACCCGATTGCGGGTTAGGCGTTTGATGCCTATTAGCGCAAGAACTTCTAACTGGGTGAATCACTACAATGAGGACGTAGCTTGCCACCAAGCAAGTGAACCTCAGGGATAAATCATTGTGTCATCATTGTCTCTAGGATTCTCATTGTGATTGATTAATTGTCTCTTGCCACGGTAGTATAGCCCTCACTACCTATCTTGCATTCACTTTCCTAGTGTAGCTAAGCTCTTTAGTGTAACTAGTTTTGAGAGCTAGCTTGGGTCTTGTTAGTTTGGTTAGTGAGGCTCTTTAGGTAGTCTATGAGAGCTCACTGACTTAGAGAGTAGTGACTTAGCCTCTTGTGTGACATAGAGATCATAGATAACTAGAATTGTGGATACAAGGCTTGCATTTTTAGAAGGCTAGAGCAATACTCGCACTGCCATTTAATTGTCTAACTACTAGGTTAAGTGTTGTTGTAGAAATTTTTATAGGCTATTCACCCCCTCTAGCCATTAGGACCTTTTGGAGGTAGAGTTGATCAAGCAATGGTGATGTCAAAGCCTATGCATGAACCTTGGTGTTGCTACATCATTGCTTCCTCGATCACGCGGAGGTGGCGGTGCCATGGCCGTCCTTCTCCGACCACCTCCTGATTGCACCCTTACTCGACCTACAAAGAATAGCCATCTAAAACACAAAAAACAAACCTGTACATGAAAGGCCACTACCTAGCACGCCAACTATTAGATTGTTTTGCTCCGGTAATAACTACCAATGTGATCGCTTAGATGGAATTAGATGGTTACACATGAGACATAAGGATTTATACTGATTCAGGGTGCGGCAGCGCATAAAACCCTACTCTAGTGGTGATGCTACTCTTGTATTTGTATGCTTAATTACAGGGGCTGTTGCTCCTAGCTACATATAGATTAGGATGATGGAAGATGGATCCCGAGGTCGAGGTCCCTACCCTCCTTTATATAAGTAGAGGTGGTAGGGTTACAGAGAGGGTGATTGGGCTAAAAGATTGGTTTCCTAGTTTGTTACAAGATATGTGCAACAGAATGATCCTAGCTATCGTCTAGATACGCCTATCTTGGTTTGCCTTGATCTCCATGTTGGTCGATCGCATCAGCCCTTGTAGGCTTCCTCCTTGGTAGCTGCTGGGCTGATAGCCTAGTGATAGTCACATATACAGGTAGTGCGGGTACCCCTAGCCCATATATCTGATAGGTTGCATGCGGGATCTCTGTGGAATATGCTGTGCAACCACCGTCAAAAGTTGTATAAGAGGAGGTGGAGGGCCCCCTCTCTTGCGCACACCTCATTTTGTAGCTGAACACCTCACACCTTCACACTTGTACTCTTTTACATTTTAGTAGTCTTTTGGAGCTAAGGCAAAGCTACCTTGGAGGGCTTGACTCCTTGGAAGGAAGTCTTGGTATGAATAATATGAAGAGTTCTTCTATAGTCTTGTTCTCATATTATCATTATAGTCATACTTGTGAACTAGAGTATAGTTCTTTTGTTATGATCATAGCATATGAACTAGCATATAGTTTCTCTGTTATGAATTTAACATGTAGAACATTAAACATAACCATTCATATAACTTATATGATTAGAATTAGAACTAAGTTGAGGTGGCGCATCGTCATTCTTTTGGGTTTGCCCATGTCCTATGCTTGTCGATTCGTAGGGTCAAAGTACCAAGGGGATATGGGTAGCTTCTTTACACACGGGCGTGGTGCTCGGGTATACAGGAACCTTCGGATGTGATGGTGCTCCACGATTGAAGTGTAGGCGATAGGTGGTGATAGCCCTATCCGTCCGTTGTAATCCCCCACGTTCAGGTATTCATATAGGAGTTCATAAAGTCTCTTGCGCTTGCTGGCAGACCAGTGCTCAGAGATCTCCCCATGCATCTTACACTTAGGTCTAGATCTAACCATGTATTTTGTATGGTCATCTACTATTCTTTGCATGGCTATATTAGGATAAGCCTGCTTCACTTAGGAACATTCTTTTATTCTTTCTTTTCCATTTATCCTTGAGGTTGGCCCGAGTGTGTGTCACACTGTCTTAAAATCCATCATATCTTACCCTTGTATTGAGTATTTGTCCAGTATGCCATCACTTTATCCTATCCATGTCTCTGCTAGAACTTTTTACACCATGCCTTCCTTTGGGAAAATATAAATAACGATACCCTGAATACTTCTAGGTGAAATGTTACAATGATAGATCCGTGTGCTTGTGGATATTTTTCTGTAATAATTAAGAACTATCGTCAAGGTATTTCTAGCAGCATCACTCGAAAACCCAAAATCTTAGTGATGTTGCTGTTGGCGGTCCGTAACAACCATATCCGATCGCCAATTTATATCCAAAATGGGAGAAATAAACAAACTTTTGACACATATGCATTTACTATTGACATATTTCCACATGTATGGGAGACTCAGTGTTTTGTAGGACTTATTCATAAAATACTTGGGAATATGATCAAAAGGCGCAACACAGAAAAGCATAAAGTAGAAAAGTGCAAAGGAACTATGACAGAACCATCCAATTTATACAAGATTAAGTATGGCTGTCCCCGCTAACACGTTGACACACGCATACTTTCACTTATATAAACCCGGTAGTCCGCTGAGTGTCCCAAAAGACCTCGGTAAATCAACATCACAACCAAGATCGCAGGATTAAACAAATACACATCACATATGCAAAGTTGCAGCGAAAATAATATTACAAATGGGTTCACAAATAATAGTACAAGTTTGGGTTTCAAAACCGCTTAGTGAAAACAACATAGCTTTCAAATGATTACATTAATATAAGTTCCAAATATATTGCTAGCATAAGTGACATCATCAGACAAGAGCATATAGGTGAGAAGTAACTATAGAATCACCGAGCACACTGGCGGTTAGCCACCATCTTCAATAGGCCGAGAACTTCACCTGCAACATGGTGGGATAAACCCTGAGTACTTGAATGTACTTAGCCAGACTTATCCATCGGAAACCAAAACAAATAACACCAAGGATCATGCATAGCTTAATTTAGTGGATTTGGCTGGACAACCTTTTTGCATAAAAGCTTGAGTAATCATTAGCATTATTCGCCTATACTAGCAGTGACTTTTAGCCATGACCTACCATCTATATTAGCACCCATACTAATCAATCACTTGATTAAGTTGCAAACAATAATAACCATATCAGGTATTTCATAGCTCATTGTCATTATCATCATTCTCATCATCCTTTAACCATATCTTTAAATTTAGTGAATCTATGTTGCCGCTGCTCAGTCAAGTTCTCACTATCCAGGAGAGACAGCGATTCGAATCGATTCTTATCCAGCTAGAGGGGTATTCCTAACACAAACCCTGCTTCCCCCATCAGGGTCGCAACGAGTCACCTTTGGTACAACTCAGGAGAAAAATAAAAGAAAAGACGCGGGTCTAGACCGCCCTGCATTCTCAGAGAACCACTCTGCCAGGAAGTGTAGGATTTTAAGCACCTAACTCCCCTTGGACTTATGCCAATGGCTCTTCGCACATCCTTACTACCTCCAATATGCATCCAACCCCCACAGATCCTGGCCTGAGTTGAGCTACTCGGCTTCACAGTCGGAACGACTTATCCAGCCAGCTAAGTGTTAGGCTACGTTCAACATGACATGAGGACGTATAGCGTATCGGTCCTTAAACAACACAGACAAGGATAGATTCACACCCAAGACCTCCATACCTTGTTGCTGCACTACCGTCATCCCATCCGGTCTCCATTCATTATTAACACATGGTTCTTTTTCAGGATAGCAATTATAGCCAACCATGACCAGAGCTCATCCTACATCTCGTAGGTGACAGGAAATCACCCGACTTCTACCGGTCTATGCATAGCTAAGCATCATTCGATCCTACACTTAATTAGGATTCACAGGATTTTATCTGGACAAGGTAAGGATATAATGCAACAATTAGTTCCAACCAATTCCTATACTTAATGCATCATCCACAAAAAAGATACTCAAGATATTTGTAAAAACATGGGAGACTTAGAATGCTCCGGGGCTTGCCTGGGATCCAACACTAGGTTAGTGTTTGTTAGACGACACTCGCTAGGTGAGCATCTCCAGTCCTAGCACTTGTCCAGTCCTTCCACCTTTGGGATAGGTCCACCATACACCGTCTCCGGGTTCGGCTCCAACATCACGTCCTTCACGTGGTTCATCTTATGCACCTAGATGAGATGCAAGATGCAAGTGCATGAATATGAAGAATGGTAATACAAGAGGCATCACATAAACATTCAAGACAAACACAAGATTATGCAAGACCTAGACACCAATAGCTATTTAACTAACATCACACAACTAACTATAGAGAGCAAGCACATCAAGCATGACACAAGTTTAACAAGGTCACAAGTATCATAACTTGACCATCAACAAGGGCACAAGCCACACTTAGCCACACATGGAGTAAACAACCACAACTAGCATATGTCTATTTCTGGACTAGAAACAACAGCTTCATGTTTGGATCATAACTAGAGTTATACAAATCCAATATCCATCCAACAAGACATTCTGGAAAGCTTATGGAATTTTCTACAGTTCATCTTTAATAATCTTAGCATGATTCTCAAGTTAACTAAGTCAAATATACCCATTTATAGAAACTGGTCCACAATTGACAGAGAGCAGCCATTTCTAAAACCCAACTTTAAACAGGCATAACTCACAAACCACAATTCCAAATACCACCAAATGTTAACAGCAGCTAGATACATGAATTATCTACAAGTTTGTTATTATCACCAAAAGCTCATTCAAATCCTAACTAGATCAAACGCTAGCATCTTTCAGATCTGCTCAGAATACAATCAAAACCTGATAGAAGACTTAAAAGTCATGTAACTCCTACACTATCTGGCCTATGACCTTACAATTCGAACACAAGCAAGATCATGAAATTTGGTACAACTTTTGTATTCACTACAACCATAGCAAACATCATTTACACCACGAAAATAATTGCACAAGCAAAACTGCAATTGCAACCCAACAGCAGTGGTACAGAAAACTGATAAGAACTTCAGAGAAGCACAACTGGAGTTCTAGACCTCCAACAAACATGAACCATAACTTTTTGAAAAGCTTAGGAAGTTACCTACAACTTTGATATTCTCATATTAAGATGATTCTACAGTTAGAAGGGTCAATTAATCCAATAATTGCATCTTTGTCCAAAACATAGACAGAAACTGACATGCCACTTTAAACAGCTATAAATGGAGTTATATATGTTCAATAAATGTGGTTCTAGAATTTTTAGAAAGCTTAACAAATTATAAACAACTTTGTTAGAAACACCTAAAGCTAATTATACTACTAAGAAGGCCCCACAATAATAATAAGGAAACCCTCTCTGAGTTTGGGCAGAAACAGCCACGGAGATTTAAGCAAGTATAACTCAAGATCTACTTAACCAAAAATCATGATATTTAGCTTTTTGAAAATCTTAATAAAAGTACTACAACTCATGTATTATCATGAAGTCATGATTCATAACTTAACTAAGCTAATTAATTCAAACATGAAGGACTATTCAGAATAGGAGCAAAGCAATACAGTACATTTGTTATTTTTATAACTCTTAAAATATAAATCCTACCCTTCTGAAAGTTTTACCAGACAACAACAATCACATTATGAGCAGTCCATAAAAATTTCACATTTATTTGAGCAAAAGAACTACAGTTATGAAAAAGACAAATACAACTAGCATTAAAAACCTAACTGCATAAATCTATTTTTACAGCTAATCCTTTAAACTAAAACATGTAATATTATAGATCTAGTGCATATATAATTTCACAAGGATTCCAAAAAGTCCTCATTTACTATTTTACGATTTTTCTACGAATTACTACGAATTTTCAAAGTGGAGCATTCAAGTCTGTAAAAACCAGAGAAAAGGAATTGAAATCTTGCATCGGGGTCCCTACGAAAAATATAAATCAAACATCAGCGAAGAGGTCCTCCTGAGCACTATTCACATGTGTCACAACTTCGCAGAAAGAACCTTCCCTTTTCTCGAATTCGAGTGCGAAGTCTTGGCGTTCTCTTCTTCACGGGATGAAGCAGATCACGGCTTGGGTCGGTCGGGCTCGGGATGGCGAAGCTCGTCGGCAGCGAGTGGCAGAGCTGGGGGCGTGCGACCGCTCTTGGGGGAGCCCACGATGCTGGACAAGGGGTGCAGCTCAGCCACAACGACCCGAACAGCTTGGCCGCGGCGAGGCTAAGGACCGGCTTGACCGGCGACCAGCGGAGGCGCGTTGGTGGAGCGAGGTCGACGAGAGAGGAAGACCGAGGTGACCGGGGCATCGGCAAGCAGCGGTGTATGGACTGACAGCCAAGGAGAGGGAGCAAGGAAACAGGGTGGCCATGGAGCACCGCTCGACGGCCATGGCTCCCTGCTGCCACGTGTGCCTGGCTGAGGAAAACAGCAAGGGAGAAAGAGAGAATGCAGAGGAAGGGAGAGACAACGGCGTCCATTTCATGTCTTCAGCACACGTCCGAGGCGAGCTGGTGGGCATGCAAATAGCAACTACGAGCGAGGGCAACATGCAGCGTCGAGACTGCTAAAAGAAGGAAACAAATTCAATACCACCTCAAACATACCACTGAAGCCCGATTTTCATCCCTCCATATCTCCTAAACCACTTAGTTTTGGCACAATCCATAGTAATAAAAGTTGTAGAGCTACGCGATATTTACAACTTTTCTTAAAGTGTCAAAGTCTGATTCAGCCTGGTTGGAGAGATACACAACTATGAAGCGGGGTACACGAAAACTAAAAACTCAGTTTCAGTCCATTAGGGACTTAGTCAAATTTTTGAGCTTCAAAACAGCCATGGATTCCAACTTGAGGGCTTGGTTTGACTTACTTGCCAACTAATCTAGCTCTTGGTTCAAAAACAAAGTTTGTTCTACTCCACTCAAGCTTCAACTTTTGTTTAGGTTCCACTGCCATGCAAACCCTCTAAACTATAGTTCAAACCAAGTCAAAGTAGCATCACGATAAAGCTTAAATTATCCTTTTTGATCTATTGGAGCATTTTCTGGCCACTTGCTCAACATGAACCCTTCATAACTTTTGTTGTAGATTTCAATTCAAGTTATTTGGGCAAGGTAGCAAGGTCTGGTTGACGATCTATAACTCTATTCACTTAATAAAGCAATCCAAGAAAGATTATAACTTATCATTTCATGTGACTTTTTGATTCCAAACTTCATGAAACTTTTCCAATCATCTATGTGGGTGGAAATTGATCTAAGGCACATGAAAGAAGCACCTTCAACATTACTTAGGTATATATCTAAAAAGGGCCAATATGCAAGTAAAGGTGTGTTGCCCAAGTTTAAGTTGGAGCTCACTCTTGTAGATTTGATCTTGACACCTTCATCACCACTTCATATGCCATGTTTGAGCTCAAACCCATTTCTTAACTGGTAACAAACACCTAGGGTGTTACAGCCCTCCCCCCTTAAAGGAATCACGTCCCGAGATTCAAGACGAAAGACTTTTATGGAAGAGAGACATGTTACCAGTTTCCAATATCAGCTATAGCTTTAGGCTACATAGCTTCAAGCATTAGAGGGACCAAATTGGTCAAAACAACTTTCTATACTTGTTCGTTGTAGTAAATTTTTGTCAAAAGAATTTCGTTCATTGGCTTCCATAAAGCATTGTTACATTGAGAGGAATCCAAGACAACACTGTCCTGCGTACTTCGTCCTCGATGTATGAAGAGTGATACAAGCGTAGACTAAATACTTGTAACAGCTACTTCCCTAGTGGATATAGCATAGACCATATGGACTTTGCACTAGACCATAGTCTGTTGACGGATATTTCTTGCAACGGTGCTATATTGGCTCCTAAGGTTTGAAAAGTAGTTCTCTACCAAAGTGGCTTGAGCACAACTTCTTGTAAAGGATGTGATCATAGACGGGGTAAATGTCCTTTGAGGGCATGAGAAGCTAGTTAACCAATATCCAAACTGGTTGTAGTGGTGCACTCACTCATATGTCAACTGATGGAAAGCTACATAATGTTCCATATGTGCAGTGCTCTTTCTCTGATAAAAACACTATATTACCTAAGTCTGTTGAGTGAGCGGTGAATGTGATAGCTGACTCTGTTGACTCTGCGTTTTCGACGACCATTATTTAAGGGAATTCTTGTATCCAAGCGGCAACAGTTATCTGAGTTGTATTTGAGGCAACCCCTTGGGTAAAACACATGGAAGACACCTTAGGCATGTCAGCATTGGAGAACCATTGATGCAGAAGGATGTTAGTGAGGCTTGGAGAACAACACAAGTTGCAAGTAATCACAAAACTAGGGACTAGTTCACTACCAAGCATGTTAAGTACAATTTGCCTTCGTGGTGCAGTTGCACAGCAAGTTGGGTTGACTTGCATCGTAGCAAAACCAGCTTTCTTAAAACTATAATTGACGTCGAGGCTTCCATTCTTAGGCCAATCAATATATCAAAAATCATAATCCAAAAATCTATGGTTTGACACCTTTCCAATTACTTTTGAATTGCAAGGGCACAATTTGACTTCTAGAACACCTTGACTGCTCACGCATCGCTGATCTAAGAGGGCAAAAGCAAGGCATATAGGGGTGCAATTAGTCTTCTCAAGGGTATAGAGGGTTGTCTAACAGCAAGACACCTACAAGTTGTAATTTCTTGGCATGAATTACAAACACAACCGTCTAATGCAAAGGATGATCGCAGTCACAGCGGAATTGCAGATTCTGTACTCTTTTGTTTTCTATTCATATCTCACAAACTACTGCTCCAATATGCACAAATTTTGGTGGGCATGTAGATCCATGGGTCTTCTAACTACTCACTAAAATTCAACTCAACTGGACACCGTTTGACCATCCAAACAATTCATCTACCAAAACTGCTCTGTTCTGAAATGGCAGCAAACCGAGCCGACCAGATATCTCTCAAATCCGATGTTTTACTCAACCAATACTCAAGCTAATTTAAGACATTGAAGGGTCCTAAGCAAGGAATGAGATCACCAAGTTTGGGGTCAATCCAACTTCGTTTGAGTCACTAATCGCCGGCTTGAAGATAACCGGTTTAGTGCCACAAAATCCTAACAGATTTCATGTTCTCCCTTTTCTTTGCTTCACACATTGAGGTGTGTGTTTTGCACTCTCTAACCTTTCTCATAGCAGCAGCAGCTCTTTTCTCTAAGGATGTAGACTAAGGTTTTCCATATATGATTCTCAGGAAACAACTTAAATCGTTTGATTTAGGCACTAATTTGACGATGCACAAGCATTGGACTTGTGACTATGTTTTCGGGACACAAAGCATACTCTACATGGAGGGACTATCCTATAGAGACAAGGAACCATTTCTGAATATTCTCTGACACTTGGTCCAATAGAACCTTGAACAAATCCGTTTGTGGTACCTAGGGGCACAATGATGCTGATCGAAACTAGGCACATGCTTTCTCTAGTTCTTCACTTAGCTGATACAACATCTTGCATTGCTGAACGTCCTTGCTGTTTCTTTGCTTAACATCGTCCTGTGAGACATAGTCTTCATAGCTACCAATAAGTTGCTACCTAGCTGGAGATTAACCTTACTATGGGTAACTAATCAGTTGTCTCTCAACACTCAAAGTTCCAAATTCTTACTCTTGACCACAACAATAATTGCAATCGAGGCACAAACAGATCAGGAACTTGAAAGGGAGGTTCATGAGCACCCGGTGACCTATTACACCACATGATATCGCCATCCATTATCATTAGATTGATAACTTGTCCAACATTAAGTGTTGGGGTACCTTTCTGATCCAACAAGGATGACATAAGTTGCTCATCAGACGATCGACGTCATTACAGGGATAGTTAGGTAGAGTCGCTCGTTTACCACCTCTTGCAGTCGTTAATGTTTATGCCGGTGATCTATTCTTCAAAGGTTATCTTCCAAACGACATCAAGAGGAAGCTCTACTACATATGGTCCTAATAGATTGATCTTCTGATAAGATATGGGGAGATAACCAAGAAAGGATCACAAGAAAATATCACATCGGCTGTTGTTTCATAATGGATCATGACTAGCAACCCTGATACCCACGCGTGTCGAGCAGCACAACCTTGTGTGCACGCCCACAGGAGGCTCTCGGTTTCATCGCAGCACCATAGAATGTTAATCGTAACACCATTACTGAACTGACAACCAAAGTGAAATTTCCAGTGGCACCAATTAGATTGTAAGAACAAGCATTGTGCAAAAGAGGGATAGCAAACAAGGATAGTCACAAGGTTAGGAATCAACAAGGAGGTGATCTGAAGATCAAAACACAGCGCAAAAGAACATAGCCTAATTGTCGAAGGCAACTAAGCATGAGACTCTTGCTTAATTTCCATAAAAGACTCGTGTCCACCAAAGTGATTACCAGATAAAGATTAACATGAGATTTGGTCTTGTCGAGCAACAACATGAGATCAAGACTGATAAACATCCAGAGACTTGAAAGGGTTGGAGACAAAATACATGAGATTCGAGGGACAGAGCCATTGCACTGACTAGGGATTCAGTTGATAAAGCAATGACATGATCTGTGAGGAAAAGGTTCCAAAGCCAGGGTAGATAGCGATTAGCGTTGCACCAGATCATCAGTAAAGGAAGGAGCAATGAGATCTAATAAGGATTTTTGCAGCAGGGTCCTCCCACACAGGAGCAGGACAACCACAAACATGCAAGCATTCAAGGGAACTAAGCTTGGGCCTAAGATCAAGCAAAGGCATGGATAAAGGCCTTCATAGCACAACGTTCAAGGGCTAGCAACCACGTGTACAGACTCAGGCTCCTAAGAGTGAACTTAATTAGAAACGACAACCATGAGATTATCAAAACTTGGACGCTATTCTAGGATAGCGCTATTCAACACTCGTATGCTTATCGAGGACAAAAGGAGTGACAGCTACGGCACTACCTAGATAACGAGCATCCACACCCACATCATGGTCTTAAGCGAGCATTTCGAATATACTCAATCCGATTAGCTTAAGCGACTATTACTAAGCACAAAGCTCATACATAACAAGCAGTCACCTATAGCAACACCACTACACATATCATGCAACACATGGTGGTAAGGCACTGTTATCTTTTGTTTCCTTTTTACTGAGTAGGTGGATATCTCTACAAAACAAGTTTTACTTACATTTAGCAATTTAGTTTTCAAAGGGGTAAACTTTTTGTTAACTAATAACTTGTCATCTATTTTCCTTTGGAAGCCAACATACGAGGCAAAGCTAATCACACACTAACTTCAAGCATAGCTATTCAAGCAGCATGGGACAAGGCATTTTGGCTAGCTTCACACAGGGAAAATAGTGACATCACATTGATCACAAGTTACTTAGCATTAGAACAAGGTGAGGGAAGCATATTTATGCACAAGCACAATCATGATGCATGCTCGTCCTATTTGTCCTCACGAAATTGCCAGCCTAAGGTGGCAATCACGTTCTATGTCAGTGGCATAACACGTACTCTCTCGATATATAGCTAGTCGTCAACTATATTCAATCTACGCATTCGTGGTTAGCGTACCTGTAGGCAAATTCATTGTAGCCCATCCCCACAAGAGATAAATAAACACACAATGAAAGCAGTAAACTAAGATACTCTCCATATATATATCCCCAGATGTATATACTTCGATATCCATAGCTACCCGATAAATATACCCGCAATTAAGTACCTTCATATATACATGGGTGTAACATGTAAATATTCCAGTAACCACAGCTAACTCTCCCCTAGACCGATAGTTGGACGGCCATGCTCTCACAACTCGCACTTACCTAGGCGTAGAGACAATTGATCCATACATTACCATTCAAGCGAATGGCATCCCTACAATAGCACGCTGTATGGACGACGAAAGTAAAACCCCCCATGTTAGTACTTAGATAGCCACCTAATAGTCCTTAACTAGGCATAAAGGAGGATGTCGCTAGCATAGTTTTGCAAATAAGTTTTGACAAATTTGCCTATAGCTAAAGTTTTAGTCAAAATAGGCTTTTTAAAACCAAAACTTTTGTTTTTAAAATGACGTACATGGCAGTATTATGCTTAATCTTGCTCTGATGCTAGCTATGACAGAACCATCCAATTTATACAAGATCAAATACGGCTGTCCCCGCTAACACATTGACATGCACATACTTTCACTTATATAAACCCGGTAGTCCGTCGAGTGTCCCAAAAGACCTCGGTAAATCAACATCACAACCAAGATAGCGGGATTAAACAAATACACATCACATACGTAGAGTTGCAGCGAAAATAATATTACAAATGGATTCACAAATAATAGTACAAGTTTGGGTTTCAAAACTGCTTAGTAAAAATAACATAGCTTTCAAATGATTACATTAATATAGTTCCAAATATATTGCTAGCATAAGTGACATCATCAAACAAAAGCATATAGGTGAGAAGTAACTATAGAATCACCGAGCCCACCGGCAGTTAGCCACCATCTTCAACAGGCCGAGAACTTCACCTGCAACATGGTGGGATAAACCCTAAGTACTCGAATGTACTCAGCCAGACTTACCCATCAGAAACCAAAACAAATGACACCAAGGATCATGCATAGCTTAATTTAGTGGATCTGGCTAGACAACCTTTTTGCATAAAAGCTTGAGTAATCATTAGCATTATTCGCCTGTACTAGCAGTGACTTTTAGCCATTACCTACCATCTATATTAGCACAACTAGAGTTCTAGACCTCCAATAAACATGAACCATAACTTTTTGAAAATCTTAGGAAGTTACCTACAACTTTCTTATTCTCATATTAAGATGATTCTACAGTTAGAAGGGTCAATTAATCCAATAATTGCATCTTTGTCCAAAACATAGACAGAAACTAACATGCCACTTTAAATAGCTATAAATGGAGTTATATATGTCCAATAAATGTGGTTCTAGACTTTTTAGAAATATTAACAAATTATAAACAACTTTGTTAGAAACACCTAAAGCTAATTCTACTATTAAGAAGGCCCCACAATAATAATAAGGAAACCCTCTCTGAGTTTGGGCAGAAACAGCCACGGAGATTTAAGCAAGTATAACTCAAGATCTACTTAACCAAAAATCATGATATTTAGCTTTTTGAAAATCTTAATAAAAGTACTACAACTCATGTATTATCATGAAGTCATGATTCATAACTTAACTAAGCTAATTAATTCAAACATGCAGGACTATTCAGAATAGGAGCAAAGCAATACAGTATATTTGTTATTTTTATAACTCTTAAAATATAAATCCTACCCTTCTGAAAGTTTTACCAGACAACAACAATCACATTATGAGCAGTCCATAAAAATTTCACATTTATTTGAGCAAAAGAACTACAGTTATGAAAAAGACAAATACAACTAGCATTAAAAACCTAACTGCATAAATCTATTTTTACAGCTAATTCTTTAAACTAAAACATGTAATATTATAGATCTAGTGCATATATAATTTCACAAGGATTCCAAAAAGTCCTCATTTACTATTTTACGATTTTTCTACGAATTACTATGAATTTTCAAAGTGGAGCATTCAAATCTGTAAAAACCAGAGAAAAGGAATTGAAATCTTGCATCGGGGTCCCTCCGAAAAATATAAATCAAACGTCAGCGAAGAGGTCCTCCTGAGCACTATTCACATGTGTCACAACTTCGCAGAAAGAACCTTCCCTTTTCTCGAATTCGAGCGCGAAGTCCTGGCGTTCTCTTCTTCACGGGATGAAGCAGATCACGGCTTGGGTCGGCCGGGCTCGGGATGGTGAAGCTCGTCGGTAGCGAGTGGCAGTGCTGGGGGCGTGCGACCGCTCTTGGGGGAGCCCATGATGCTGGACAAGGGGTGCAGCTCAGCCACAACGACCCAAATAGCTTGGCCGCGGTGAGGCTAAGGACCGGCTTGACCGGCGACCGGCGGAGGCGCGTTGGTGGAGCGAGGTCGACGAGAGAGGAAGACCGAGGTGACCGGGGCATCGGCAAGCAGCGGTGTATGGACTGACAGCCAAGGAGAGAGAGCAAGGAAATAGGGCGGCCATGGAGCACCACTCGACGGCCATGGCTCCCTACTGCCGCCGTGCCTGGCTGAGGAAAACATCAAGGGAGAAGGAGAGAATGCAGAGGAAGGGAGAGACAGCGGCGTCCATTTCATGTCTTCAGCACACGTCCGAGGCGAGCTGGCGGGCATGCAAACAGCGACGGCGAGCAAGGGCAACACGCGGCGTCGAGACTCTATGCCGCTGTCGGCCTTATTGCCTCTGCTGAAAGAAGGAAACAAATTCAATACCACCTCAAACATACCACTGAAGCCTGATTTTCATCCCTCCATATCTCCTAAACCACTTAGTTTTGGCACAATCCGTAGTAATAAAAGTTGTAGAGCTATGCGATATTTACAACTTTTCTTAAAGTGTCAAAGTCTGATTCAGCCTGGTTGGAGAGATACATGACTATGAAGCGGGGTACATGAAAACTAAAAACTCAGTTTCAGTCCATTAGGGACTTAGTCAAATTTTTGAGCTTCAAAACAGCCTTTTGAGCTTCAAAACAGCCATGGATTCCAACTTGATGGCTCGGTTTGACTTACTTACCAGCTAATCTAGCTCTTGGTTCAAAAACAAAGTTTGTTCTACTCCACTCAAGCTTCAACTTTTGTTTAGGTTCCACTGCCATGCAAACCCTCTAAACTATAGTTCAAACCAAGTCAAAGTAGCATCATGATAAAGCTTAAATTATCCTTTTTGATCTATTGGAGCATTTTCTGGCCACTTGCTCAACATGAACCCTTCATAACTTTTGTTGTAGATTTCAATTCGAGTTATTTGGGCAAGGTAGCAAGGTTTGGTTGATGATCTATAATTCTATTCACTTAATAAAGCAATCCAAGAAAGATTATAACTTATCATTTCATGTGACTTTTTGATTCCAAACTTCATGAAACTTTTCCAATCATCTATGTGGGTGGAAATTGATCTGAGGCACATGAAAGAAGCACCTTCAACATTACTTAGGTATATATCTGAAAAGGGCCAATATGCAAGTAAAGGTGTGTTGCCCAAGTTTAAGTTGGAGCTCACTCTTGTAGATTTGAACTTGACACCTTCATCACCACTTAACATGCCATGTTTGAGCTCAAACCCATTTCTTAACTGGTAACAAACACCTAGGGTGTTACAGGAACCAAGCAAAGGCCCAAGCAACCGATGAATCTGGGCCAAGCATCGGTGTGGGAGCCATACAGCCCTAGCCAGGAACCCACTAGAGCATGCAATGGTGAACGGGCTGGCCCAAGCTACGGCCACACCCAAGGTACGCCCGCACTGCCCCTAGCTCCACTCAGGCCTAGCTTGCTCTAGCGGTTGCATGGCATCATGCAATAGCGGTCCACGTCAGTTTCCTTTTTTACCTATGCCAAATAGACCACACTCTTGTATAAATAGGGGGTGCAGTTCATGCTCAAAACACACCTCATTTGGAGCCTCTACCTCACTACCACATCTTGTACTTTTTTACCTTTTAATAGTATTTGGAGCTAGCAAAGCTATCAAGGAGGGCTTGGCTCCTTGGAAGAAGAGAAACATCTTGGTATGAATACTATGAAGATTTCTTCCAAAGTCTTCCTCTCATATTATCAATATAGTTGTGCTATAAAACTAGAGTATAGTCTACATGTTATAATCTTGATATATGAACTAGCATATAGTTTGTGTGTTATGAGCTTAACATGTAGAACTCTATGCTTAAACATTCATATGACTTGTATGATTAGAAGTAGAGCTAAGTTGAGATGGCGGTTCATCGTCCCTTCAAGTTTGCCCATGTCCTATGCTTATCGATCCATAGGGTCGGAGTCCCGAGAGGATATATGATGAGGACATCACTCCTTCAGATGCACTCGCTGATCCTCCAAATAATTTGCAAGGTCCAATGACTTGAGCTCGAATGCGCTAGCTAAATTTAGAGGTGAGCTCGTTCTTAAGCAATCCTTTTCATACTTTTGAGAACCTAATGATGTTCTATTTCATAGGAACATTAGAGAGGATCATAAGGAACTTGGAGGAAGAGATGGAGGCAAAGATTACTAGCAAGGATGTCCAACACAAGCCGGAGGCCTGGTCCAACATGAATTCGAGTCTACCTCGGCCTCCAGGACTAGTCTGCCATAAACTAGTCACCTAGGACGCTTCTAGAATCTGTTTTCGATGATCCACATATGGATGGAAACATAATTTCACAAGGAAACCAATGGAAGTGGTACCACATCAAAATCCCTTCAGAATCAATAGGAATCGTCAAAATAAGTCAGCATCCAGAATCTGTTAGGGTGTTGCATCACCGTATTTGGTCCAATGGGCCATGTATCATCTTTGAGCACGTTAGGGGGCGTGTCCAGGGTAGGCGATGACCCTAAGACCTTTATAATCGTACGCCACCACCATTGTTAGGTTTTGGGTTTTACTTAGATCATTCTGTCCATTGACAGTTGCCATTCATTGGTTTGTGAGACCCATTTGAGAACTTAATCATACAATCTACAGTTTGTCCCATACTTTGAGTTGTGTACTTTCAAGTTCTTGCTTGTGTTCTTCATTTCGTAGGTAGGGATTAGCCTTCTTGGTGAGGTTAACTAGAGGAGTTATGGTGCTAAGATTCTAGGGTTTGGGTCTTTTGATCTGAAGCCGGATCGGTGTGCCATGCTCCACCTAAAACGATAGTTATCATCAACCTGATGGAAGATCGGGAATCACGTCCCCATCAAGTGGTATTCAGAGCTATGGTAAACTATTAGGTTCACATCTATCCCCTAGTTTTGAGTGTTTCGCATTCATCCTATAGTCCAATGCCATACTCGTTTTTCCTATCCTAGAATCTTATACGCCATAGCCTTTGCATATTTTAGTTTCAGAGTATGTCGTGTTGAGTTTGTATCCTGGTTGAGGTCTTGTTGTTGGTTAGGTCATGTTAGAGTGTAGTTCGTGTATTTTTCCCCATCATTTCCATCAAACCCTAGCCACCGTGACTAATTTTGCGTGAATTGTTCCTGTTTTATGCTCTATTTTAGAGTCGATTCTTAAACTGATCATAACTTTCGCATACGAACTCTGATCAAGATGTTGCCCGCTATGCTAGGTTTGGTGAATTTATTTTTCCCAAAAACTGGTCACAAGATTGTCTTTTTGAGCCTGGAAGCTTTTTGTTAGTTTTGAGCACATCTTCTGAATTTTCCACAGGCCACGTCTCTCACTTGTTTAAGCTCAAAATTTATGTGGTTACTTCTTGTGTGGGGGGTACAACCCCAGATACCCATGATAGACCACATGGGCTGCGCCCCTAGGGGCAGCCCAGCCCACAAGACGATGCCTTGCGGGGCACGACTCTGCTCGGTGGCTCCCGTAAGACATCTGGAAGATATCCTGAAGATACTATGAGATTTGTTAGGATATGTATGATCCCAAGATTCCTGTAATCAGTTATTACTTTCTGGTTATCTCTTAGATCTAACTGACATGTAACCCTGCTCCTCGGACTATATAAGGCGGGCAGGGACCCCCTCCAAACTCACGCAATATCATACGATAGCTAATACAAACCAACAGACCACAAGAGTAGGGTATTACGTCATACTGATGGCCTGAACCTATCAAACTCGTGTCTCTGTTGCCTTCTTGTTCTTGATCTCACGCTTCTCTGCCGATCAATCTACCTTTGTGGGATACCCCTCGGAGGGCTGTCGATGATATTCTATCGACAATTGGCATGCTAGGTAGGGGTTTGCATGCTGTTTCCTTGTCGAACAAGATGGCTTTTTCTGTAGGCTCTTCGTCCCTCCCGCAGCCCGGCTAGATCTTCATGGTCGGATCGATCTCGTGGATCATCAACGCTGACGGAGTTAGAGAGCTCCTTGAGCCAATGCAGATCGATTCTGCTCTGATCATCCCTGCACCTGCGATTGCAGATCTAATCTCGGAGCTACTTCTGAGGTCTCCTTCATCAACAACTCACCGTTCGCTTCCTCGCTACTAGAGGAGGCAGATCAACAATGATGATCTAATTGAATCCATCGATCAGGTCAGACTGAAGCTCACCGATTGTCTCTCCATCGCCGAATTAGCTCTAGACACTTTGGTTCAGCGCCAACCACCCTCTGATCCAAATCTATCGGAGGCTACCCAGAAAACTCTAGGAGTTGTGGCTTTGCCCTTCAGGCTCACCAACATCGCTACCACTTGCCAAGACACCCTGAGGGGCAAATTCGCCAACCAGGTGGAATGCGCCCATCTACTCGCCGACCAGATCGCCGTCTAGCCTCCGCCAGCCGTCAACATGCTACACTTAGGTTAGTGCCCCGGAGTGCCCCTCTAGACCATCCTAGCTCCGAGTCTCAAGGCTCTACGGAGACCCTTGCCGAAACCTTCTCCGAGCAACTCCTTCTTCCACCCTTTCGAGGTGGTGTGATCTTCAATGTCAGCGTCGATAGCCCTCCTCAGAATGGTGAAACTAAGGAGGAGTGCGTTGCTTGAGCAAACCAGAACATCAACCGTGTGTAGCGTCAAGAAAACAAGGCAGCCATTGCCAGGGCCGAGGCTGCTCGGAATAATCAGCTTGATTCATAGGGACGACGGCTCCCGCTCCACCGCGACCTCAACGAAGAATTTCTCCACGTTGACGTCCATGATGTCTTCAAGACTCCAAGCACCAATCTAGCAGTGGCCGCCAATGAGCTCGCTCACCTCCCGCAGACACCTGAGGTCGCCAAGGTCGTCGCCATGCTTAAAGTGGCACACTGTCAGGTTAATGAGATTCATGAGGATCAGAGACCTTCATGCTCTACGTGCACGATTCGCCGATCAGTTGCGCCGAGATCTAATCGTCGCCCTAGTCAAAGCCATTTCACCGACCAGTCTCTACCTCTCTAGGGGGGAGCCAGGGGCCACCACGCCGAACACCATCGCCAACACGACCAGGAGGTCGAACAGGACGCTCGAGTGCACCTCAGCAACCTCCGGGATGCGTGACGGCATATCGAGCAACATTGCTTTGGTCGCCATGAAGATGAAGTACATCGCCGCCAAGAGTATGAGCAGGAGCACAGCAACCCAGACTCAGCCCTCGAGCCTATCGCTGATGGCAATGCTACAGATGATGGTGTCGACAACCCTGAGGGACCTCCAGCTTTCATAAGGGTGCTCTGAACACTTCGGTGGCCCCGTGGTTTTAAGATCACTAGGGTCGAGCCCTACGAAGGAAGGATGAACCCGACATAGTGGCTGTAGGCTTACGCCATTGCTATTCGCGCCATTGGGGGAGACACTAGTGTCATGGCAAATTATCTCCCCATCATGCTCATGCCACCCTCCATGAGCTGGTTTACCAGCCTTGCGCCGGACTCCATTGGATCCTGGGAAGAGCTGAAGAAAGTCTTCACCGACAACTATATGGCCACGTGTACTTGACCCGGCACCAAGCATGATCTCAACCACATCAACCAGAAGCCGTCTGAGCTCCTCTGCAACTACATTTGATGTTTCTCCGAGATGAGGAATTCTATTCCCAACATCACAGAAGCTGAGGTCATCACCGCCTTCATCCGAGGACTCCACCAATGCGAGCTTCGCTCCAAATTCAACCGCAAGCCACCCACCGGCATCGGTGAGATGATCACTATGGCCAACCAGTACGCTGACACTAAGGAAGTCAAGGTGCGCTTCAACGAGGATGCAGGCACTCATTGCCCATCTCGCCGCTACGACGACCGCCCCGATGACCGATGCCACAGCGACCGCCACCCCAACGACCATAGCTACCATCGTGACATCGGCTATGATCGGACAGAAGGACCCAGGCCTGGCCAAAATCACCGCCACCAGCCAAACCACATCGTCGCCGCCGTCAGTCAACCTCATGCCAAGCGCAACTACAATGAATAGTACCAAAAGATCCTCGATGGCCCATGCCATCTTCACAAGAACGCCAAACACAAGATGGAGAACTGCCTCAGTTTGGCTAAGGAGTTCTAGGACAAGAAGCTAGACGACGACACCAACGATGGAGCTAGAAGTCACCGACCACCCGGGGGCAACAACAATGCCTTCCAGGACCACGACAAGGTGGTCGCCACCATCTTTAGGGGCCTCGCCTCCACTGAGAGCAAAAGAGAATGGAAGCTCACCGCATGGCGAGTGCTCTCCATCACTATGGAAGACGCCACCGCCAACCCCAGCTATCATCCATGGTCCGAGGTCCCCATCACCTTCAGCAGGCCCGAACAGCATCATCACCAACCTTGGAACTACATTTACTGGCCATCACTTCTAGGACTTTTGTGAAGACCGTTGCATCTCCATCAAATATGTCTCTATTGCCCATCCTAGAGCCAACGGACTTTTGTGAAGACCATTGCATCCTAGAGGTCAAACAGGCGAATGGCATGATCCTTGATGCCCTCAAAAAGCGACTATATCAGAAAGAAGCAAAGCACCTGGGCAGATGGCTCAAGGAGCTACCAGGTGTAGTCTTGGGACTGCATACTCAAGCTAGTCGCAGCATCGGCGTGACTCCATACTTCTTGGTCTATGGTTCAGAAGCCATAATACCAGCAGACATTGCATTCCAAGCACCTAGGGTGGAAAACTATGATGAAGAGCAGGCCGCAGCTGTTCGGATAGAGGACGTCGACAGGGCTGAGGAAGAACGCCTAATCACCTGCATCCGCACAGCTAAATATCTAGCAGGCTTGTGGAGGTACTACAACCAAAATGTCAAAGGTCGTTCATTTGCAGTCGGTGATCTCATTCTTCGCAGAAAACAAAAAACTGAAGGGATGCACAAGCTCTCTTCCCCTTGGGAAGGGCCTTACGTCGTCAAAGAGGTTTCCTGACCAAGGTCTTATCGCCTAAGTGACATAGAAGGAATCAATGTTCCCAACTCGTGGCACATCGAACACCTTATATGTTTCTATCCTTGAAATGCTCTAGATATGTACTCTCCACTTTTATGTTGAATAAAGTTTTGGTCTCCATAACTTGTCTCCATTTTGTCTCTATCGTGGTTTAACATCCACTCGCGGTCGCCGAGCTCTATGCTACTTCATAATGAACTCCAATATGAAATCACCATAACTGTGCGGACCACGTTCCTCCAAATCTCCAATGTTATCGCCAAACCGTTTTCTCCAAAATCGCCGAATGATTACTCCAAATCGCCGACACATTTTACGCCAAAAATTGCCAAATAAGTCTTCTCCAAATCACCGAACACGTCTCCTCTAAATCACCAATGTATTTTGCCACGCTTTTTCTCCAAATCACTGACCACTTTTCTCCAAATCTCCAAGATATTTCGCCGATCAGCGAGCAACATACTTTCTTTTCTATTCTCTTCAGAGAAGACCTAGTCTCTGATCTCTCCCTACACGTGCTACGGGCTCCGCGCTCTGCGTTATGGGTGGTTGGCTATGGTTCCTTGGTCACACCTGTTCATCCTACACATATATGGGCTTTGCGCCCAACACTATGGACTATGGGCTAGTCAAGACCGAGAGCTCAGCACAGAATTAATTGCTCGGACGCCGCTTAAATTACCTATATCTCCAAGTTATTTTGATAACCGCCGTGCAGCACACATTTTATTCTTTTCTCTATGGAGAAGACCTAGTCTCTGATCTCTCCATACACGTGCTACGGGCTCTATGCTCTGTGTTATGGGTGGTTGGCTATGGTTCCTTGGTCATGCCTGTTCCTCCTACACGTGCATGGGCTCCGCGCTCGACGTCATGGACTATGGGCTAGCTGAGGCCATATGGGTCAATAGCGAACCAACTGCTCAGACTCTACTTACACTACGTGGTTAAAACTATGAGGATTTTTTTTGGCTGAAATACAATCTAACCGCATACACATGCACCTTATAATATTTATTGTATACATAAGTGTTTTTTACGCTTTCACGCGTTCTAACTACACTGTCTAGAAATTACAGATGATATCCGCCAAGCAGATCATTGTGCTCCACTATTGCCGTCCATCTCACCAAACAGGTCTATATCGCTTGCCAACTTCTTTGCTATGTCCTCCACCTCATCCTCCAGCTGCTGGGTCTCCGCCTCGCTCAGTCCTTCGATGAACCCACCCCCTATCGCCTGAAGGTTAGTGGTTGGATAGTGGGACCGAACCACAGCAAGGGCATGGGTAGCGGTAGAAACAATGGTGTCATGGTTGAAGCCCTTGAAGCTCTCCCGCATCGTCTTGCATCTTTCGATGACGATTTCCAGGCATGTCAGCCTATCATCGGGCTGAGGAGCCACTTCTAGTTCGATGCAGTCGAGCACTGGTTTGATTCCGGCAACTACGGTGTCAAACTTGTCCCTTTGGGTCCGAGCGTCCTGCTCTAGCACATCAAATTGTGCCTTGACCCTCCGACAGTAGTCTGCAAGCATTACAAAGTTCCATCAAGCAAGAAAGTTACATTAGTAGTAACCCCGACTAGGGAATACTCACCATTCAACTCCTCGGCTAGCTTGCTCACTTGCCCTGTCTCCTTCGCCTTCTCCTCTCAGAGTTGCTCAAGGGCCTAGCGTAGCTGGCCGAGCTCTACATCTTGTTCTACAAGTACAACAGTCAGCACCAAAAGTAAGTGTATCCAACTATGCAAAGCACTTTCATCTATCACACGTACCTTTCTTCTGCTCAGAGACTTTCTATAGCTGTTCCAAATGCTCGGAAGCATCCTTTAGTTGTGTGGAGGCAGTGGCTAGCTACTTGGAATTGCTCCGCAGCTATTTTTCCACAGTCGCCAGTGGTTCAAATAGGACTCCCTTCTGGTGTTCTAGGTCCCGCGCATTGGATTCAGTGAGGTCTCGCTCGTGCCGGGCCCTCTAGGTGTTTGTCTCTGAGAGGTTCATCGCCTCCTTGAGTTTTTGGTTCTCCTCGGTGAGGGGCTCCATCCTCTTTATCAACCGGTGCCGGTGCTCAACAGTCTAAGTTATTCCCTAAAAATTCACAAGGACAATGATGGAATTTGATCTCCAACATCAAAGATGAATACTCAGGATTCAGTACTAACCTTGATTTGTTTTATTACTCCGGCGAGGGCAGATTTCAGCCGCCTCATTTCCTTAGGGGTGTCCTCCTCCTCGACAACTACCACCTCATCACCATGCTTGTGGAAGATTCAGACGGATTGGGTTCGAGGCTCAGCATGAATGATCTCCTCCACCATGTTTTCCTCTTCCGCAGCAGCCGAAGGCACCACCGGGGGCTATGTGGCCAGACAGCGGGTCCGACCATGCCTTGCAATGCCTTAGTGGGCGCCGTAAGCTCCTCGAGCGCCACCGGCTCCATCGACCTGGATTCTGGTGCATCGCCGGCAACTCCAGCCTCAGATCTTGAGGGCCCGATAGTACCCACCGTTGCTTCGGGTATCATCGCCTACCCATCCTCCGCTGATGTCGACCTCTCACCATCTTTAAGTCCACCCATAGCAGTGTTTCACTCTTCTGCCGGCTATCGAGCACCCGGGGACCCTGACACGGGATCAACCCGAGGTTGCTCGCTAGTCTGGCGGACGGGTTTAGACCCTCCATATGCCTTGCACTGCATTAGATCATTTGGTCAAGCGGCAAAAAAGCTAAGATAAGATAGCAAAGTAACTCCAACATGAGAATACTTACCGTTTGGTCTACCGGTGCAATTTTTTGAATCGATGATGCCTGCCCAAGCCCCCATGCGTGGCTGTGGGGTCAACTCCCATGCTCTAGGGTGAAGGTCTCGCCTCCTCCATAGTTAGCCACTGCTCCGCCTACTACTCTAGGGTTTCCTTCGCCCGTCGCTTCGGGTTTACCTCCGCCCGTTGCTCTGGATTTACCTCCGCCTGTTGCTCGGTGACTCCCATCACCTGCCTAGCGGGAACCTCTGTCGCCTAGTGCTTGGGGACTTCTTTGCTTCCCCTTGGTTGCTCCTCCATGCGTGTGTTGCTTGGAGGTGCTTGTGTCCTCGGAGGAGGAGCAACTAGATCTTCATCGTCATCAGACCACTCGAGCACCGTGGTCCTTCGCGGTCGAGTGGTCTGGTTGCCACCAAGCGATATATCGTCCTGTTTGAGGGGAGCAGCAGCCGCCATCTTTTTCTTCTTTTGGGCCAGCTCGTCTGTTGCTACCCCCTTTCCCCAGACTTTCTCCATCACCGGGGGCGAACTCTGCGTCCGACCAGCGTTGGTGCCTCTGGATTTTGATGAGGCGCTAGCCGCATCTTCTTTAGACCGAGCTCGTGGCCGGACATCTACTCCCCTTAGCCAGTCACCCCTTGGGACACCAGAGAAATACACCGCTCTTTCTTGTGAATGGATCTTTGCATAAGTGAATCAGTTCACTACTCGTCAATGCTTCAGGATTAAAAGTATCAGGAATAAAAATCAAGAAGATTACCTCCGAGGGCAGATATGTGCAATTGAAGGCCCTCGTTTGCTTTGGCTAGACGAACGAAATGTTGGTAGCGAACAGCTCTACGGCTCGCTCTAGGACATTCTTCTTTGTCAGTCGTTCCGTCCTCTCCCGGGTCCCATCGTCATCACCTCTGTAGTCAAAGCCCGGGTGGGCCCTCTCCTTGTAGGGCTGGATGCAACACACTATGAAGCTTGTTGCCATCAGTTCGCCTCTAATTTCCACGCCTCTAATCAGGTCGAGGACATCCATCACTTGTTCCATGTCAGCACTATTTGGTTTCTCCAACCAGCTCCTCTAGTTCTCTAGGATATGGTGGACATCGCAGCGGATTGCAGGGTGGCTCTGTTTCATGTAGAACCACTTGGAATTCTACCCTTTCAGAGAAGTGTTCAGTGGTATGTTAATATACTCGCTGGCCATTCCATCCTAGAGCTACAAATAGACGCTACCGACCACCTTGGAGCCACCTCTGTCTTTCTTCTTCAACCAGAAGAGATGTCTGAAGAGGTTGAAGTGCGGCAGAACCCCTAGAAACGTCTCACAGAAACGAATAAAGATTGAGATGTGCAATATGGTGTTGGGGTGGAGATTGCACAGACTAATCGACCAGAATTCTAGCAGATCTTGAAGGAAAGGATGAATAGGGAACCCCAACCCATGCTAGAAATAATCCTCAAAGACTACAACTTCATCAGTGTTAGGCATTGGGAGGGGCTCACCACTAGCTGGCCGCCATCCGGTGGTGACGCGGTCAGGAAGCATGCCCACTGCCACCAATCTCTCGAGCTCCATTTCTCCCATGCATGACGGTGCCCACTCTTCATCACGATTGGCTTCAGCACTTGCTTTCTTTGGGCTCGCTCTCTTTAGGTTCGCAGCTCTCCTCTTTAGCGCCATCTTTCAGATCTGGATGGGGGTTGGCGCCGGCAGCGTGTGTGGGTACGAATCTAGAAGTGTGATGGCTAAGGATGAAGATGAAGTGGCGATGTGGTAAGGGTGGGTTCGCGAGTGGTGGCGGCGTAGTTATAAACCACTTTCCCCACCTCTTTGCATTCGAGGGTTTTTGGGAAACCGTTCCCGCGATTTGCGCCTCTCTGAATCCTCCGCAACAGCAAGGTGGGCCATAATGTGGGCTTTTGTGCAACCACAGCCCACATCACCTATTTATCATCGACAACAGTACCTACTCACTAAATAATCGCTGACTTCTCCGCTATTTATTAAGGCTCAGTAACCGTCACTGTACAGCCATTACTCCGGTTTTTTTTCTCCATGGTTTGATTTCTCCAATATCTCTGCTTGTAGCTCGGGGACTAGCTGTCTGCTCGGCTAGTCTTTAACTATTTTTCTATTTCTAACCCTGGCACCACGTGACTGCATCACCTACTATCAGGCTCGGGGACTAAGTGGGCACACTTCACCTTGCGGTGAATGTGCTTTGTCTCTTTTTGGGGCCACGCCCGGAGACTGGCTGCCTGCTCGGCTAGTCTTCTACTATTCTTCTACTTTCTGACCCTGGCACCACATGACTACGTCATCTACTATCAGGCTCGGGGACTAAGTGGGCACACTTCATGTCATGGTGAATGTGTGGGATTTTTTCTTGAAGACTACATGCCTCTTGAAGAAGATTGACTCCTTCTCCCATGGTCGGACTCTAAGTGGGCACACTTGGTCCACTACGAGGAAATTTTTGATTTTGAACTTGAGCTCCTTACACCCTTATGGCAAGCCGTGTTTGGATCATACTGCTTGGCTGTGGTCTGCGCTGCTCGAGAACTACTCACAACTGCTCATCAACTCATCATGGTGGTCGGATCATGAGTTTTACTACTTGGCTTTGTTCGCACCTGCTCGGACAAGCGCAAAACGGCGTTGCACAATGGGTACAAGGCGCTCGGGGACTAGCTGTGGGGGTACAACCCTGGATACCCATGACAGACCACATGGGCTATGCCCCCAGGGGTAGCCTAGCCCATAAGACGACGCCTTGCGAGGCATGACTCTGCTTGGCGGCTCCCGCAAGACATCTGGAAGGTATCCTGAAGATACTATGAGATCTGTTAGGATATGTATGATCCCAAGATTCCTGTAATCAGTTATTACTTTTGGTTATCTCTCAGATCTAACCGACTTGTAACCCTACTCCCTGAACTATATAAGACGGGCAGGGACCCCCCTCCAAACTCACGCAATATCATACAATAGATAATACAAACCAACAGACCACAGAAGTAGGGTATTATGTCATACTAATGGCCTAAACCTGTCTAACTCGTGTGTCTCTGTTGCCTTCTTGTTCTTGATCTCACGCTCCTCTGCCAATCAATCTACCTTCATGGGATACCCCTTGGAGGACTACCGACAATATTCTGTCAACATCTTGTGTGCTCCTGAGCCAAGAAAAAATAAAAAAATAAAAAGAAAAAGTCAAAGTTTCCCAAAAAAACTATGATAGCCCAAAAAAGAGAAAAAAGATAGGGGCAAAAGAGGAACAATATATAGAGGAGCTCATAGAGAAGGCCTAATTGAGCTGTGTTAGCATGTGCTATCTTGTGCTTTGTTCCTATTGCTCTTGCTATCCATCATACTTGTTTCTCCATACTTATTATCACACACACACCTGGTACTTGGAACACGTTTGGCCAGCAACGAGAATAAGTATTTGGCACTATAATTAGCATTACTATTTGTTACTGACCTCTGTGCCACATATACATATTTTTCCTCTTTGTGTGCCATCCAAGCTCCACATATCCTTTAGATTAGTACAGAAAAAGACCTTGTAATCGCGGTGCGACTTCCTCACAATTATCACAACCAAGCCACCGGTTGCCATCCTCTGCTCACATTGGTAAGAACTTGGAAAGATGTGCGAGCAGTGTGATTCCACCAACTAAACCAAAATAGTTCATAGGGTTTTTGTTGATAACTAACCATGCTAGATGACGTACCTATTTTGTCTAGTCAGTTTTAGGAACTAAAGGATCTCATGCTACAATAGATGGGCACATTAATGGAAGAAGTTAGAGGTCTACATCATTCTGTTGAGAGTGTGGACAAGCGAGTTTCCGCCATAACAGGGAGGATTCAATAGCTCGAGACCAATCCTCCCAAGCCCGACGATAATAAAGACAAGGATGATGATGATGATGGTTTTCAAGAATTGGAGGAGGATGTTGTTTATAGTTTCAATGGTTTGCCTGACCACATTAAGACCAACGCGAACCGTCTACGTAGAAGACGACTCCTCAAGAATAAAATAGGTATGGTAGGTAATAAGAACTAGCACAATCAAGGTAACGATGATCCTTATGCTAAAATTAAATTTACCATTCCATCTTTCCATGGGAAATATGATGCTGAGGAATACCTAGATTGGGAGATGACAATAGAACAAAAATTTGCTTCCCATCTTGTACCTTATCGCCCTAAGGTTAGACAAGCCACTATTGAATTTAAAGATTTTGCTATAATCTGGTGGGCTTCTTTGCAACAAAAACCTGATTCATGGGAAGACTTAAAACATGGGATGCATGATAGATTTGTTCCTGTTTCTTATAAACAAGATTTGCGTAAAAAATTACAGCGCTTAGAACAGGGAGATATGACCGTTCAAGAATATTTTGTAGAGCTTCAAAAGGGCATGATTCGTTGTGGGATAGAGGAGGATCCAGAGGATAAAGTGTGTCATTTTTATGGTGGTTTGAGACATGAAATTTAGGATATTGTTTATTATAAAGATTTTAACACTACCAACCAGTTGTTTTAGCTTGCCGTGCTTGTAGAAAAAGAATTGTAGGGATGACTGCAACCGCCGCAAAGGAGCAGGAGCAACTACAACACCTTCACGTCCAAGGCAATCAGGCCGCCGCCCACCATGTCATCGGGTGCATCTCCTTCAACACCATCATCAAGCACATGGTCTACTCCACCAGCGAGCACCCTTTTAGCACCACCCGTGACTTTGCCTTCGGCTACTAGTAAGACTCATTTGCAGGAACTGGCTAAGAGTGCCATCATCTATGGCTTCCACCGGACGCTCTTTAGCCATTCAGTGCCATCGCTACGAGGGACTTGGACATGTGGCAAGGGAATGTCCTAGCAAGCGAGCATACATTGCTACAAAAGATGGAGGTTATGTTAGCACTTCTGATGTAGAGGAAGACATTGAAGATGAACCTGCTTCAAATGAAGATCAAATGGGAGTTTCTGCGAGCTTTGAAGATGCAGGCAACCAGTGGATTTTTATTGTGTAGTGAGTCCTCAGTACACAAATGGAGAAAGCAGAGAGGTTGTAGCATGATAACTTGTTCTAGATTTTATTTGTGATTAAAGATCGACTGTGCATGGGTCATCATCGTTGGAGGCAGCTGCAACAACTTGGTGAGTTCTAATTTGGTCAAGAAGCTTGAATTGACCGACGCGTCCACATAAGCATCCATATCATATTCAATGGCTCAACAACTCCAGTAAGGCAAGGTAACACAAACAGCCCGGGTGCATTTTTCCCTTGGCCCCTATTATGATTTTGAGGATTGTGATGTGGTACCTATGCAAGCTTTTTCACTTTTATTGGGACACCCATGGGAATATGATAATGATGCTGTCCACCATGGTAGAAATAATACATATACACTTATGCATAAGGGCCAAAAAATTATTTTGCAACCCATGACCCCTGCTCAAATTGTATAAGCTGATAAAGAGAGACTTGCTAGTGAAAACACACAAGTTGATGCTAACTCTACAAAATAGTTAGTAATTAAATTGAGAAATCCTGTGATGCTTGCTAATAAATTTTATCTAGCAAAGATTAAAGATGTGTGCTATGCTTTGATATGCAAAGATGCTTTATTTTCCATGGATGATATTTCTAGCACTTTGTCGTCTCTATCACTAACTTTGGGGGGTATAACCCCATGTACCCACAACAAAGAACATGGGCTGCACTGCCAAGGGAGGTCCAGCCCATAAGATCAAGGCCTACGGTGCTTGGCTCTGGTCGGCATGCACCACAAGGCAATCAGAAGACATCTTGGCGATGAAGGAAGATCTATTCGGATATGATAGATATCATATTCCTTGTAAATACTTACCATATAGCCAAATAGATCTAGACTTAAACCAACCTATAACCCTACTCTCCAAACTATATAAGGCGGGTAGGGAGCCCCCTCGAATGCATCTCATATTCAATATAATCCACCAAAGACATAGGATGTAGGGTATTACGTCAATCAGACGGCCTGAACCTATCTAAATCTCTTGTCTCTGCGCTTGTGTCATCATCTGGCTCTTATTACGCACCCCTCCACCGATTCTTCTACTATCGTGGGCATACCCCTTAGTAGACTGCTAACCAGATTTCATCGACAGTGGCATGCCAGGTAGGGGGTGTGCGTGCGATTCCATGGCAAGCCAGATGGTCCGCTTCTCGAGCTCCATGATCCTTCCTGAGCCAGGTCAGACCTTCATGGTCAGATCTATGACCTAGGTCATCGACATCGACGGTGTCGAGGAAATCATGGAGGTGGTGCAGAATTACCCTTGCGCCAATTGTGCCAACATCTACAATGACATCTCCGATCTTGGCTCCTCGCTGTTAGGTTAGGAGATCCATTAGCAATGACGATCTGATCACATCCATCAATCGGGTCATAGACTGCTTAGCGGAATGCTAGCTCCTCGTGGATTCAGTCTTAAATCAATCTAGAGCGAGCAACAAAGTTCCTGCACTCCAAGGTCACCATGCCACTAATGCCAGGCACCCTGCTCGTGCACATCATCCGAGGTTGCAAGATGAAGACTTGGTGATCATGGCAACTCTAGAAGGGCATACCATTCAACGTAGACCACTCCCCTCCCTGACGGAGAACATGCCAAGGCCCTATTCTTTTGAGCTAGTGGGTATGGATCTAATCTATTAGGATGCCCTGCACCATCTTTTGGCCGACCACACCAAGTGCAGCTACGTCAATGGCCTCTACTAGATCAACCTCCCTAAGGCCGACCAGCCTGCATCAATGATAAACATGGTGCAAATCCAGTAGCTTTCGGATGACATGCTCCATACAATCCTGGAGGAAAGCCCCGAGCCATACTATGAGGGCTCTACCAGCGACTATCCACCTTTCCCTCTAGGCTTTGGGAGACAGCTTTTAATGGTTAGCCACGACAGCATTGCTATCGATGGGAAAACCAGTGTCCAACGCCGTGAGCGCAAAGCCAGGAACGCTAATCGCCAACGACGTCGCAATGAAGAAGTAGAAAATGTCGCCTAAGCTACTAGAGGTGACCTGCCACCTCTCGCTCATAATCTCCAACAAGAGTTCCTCATGGTGGACAACCAGCAAGTGGAGCAGATGCCGAGCGCCAATCTGGCTGTGGCCACCCACGAGCTGGCTACACTCCCACCAACACCAGAGGTACTCAAGATTCAAGTGTTGCTTAAAGTAGCTCAGGTCTAGGTCAATGACATCTGGAACCCAGTTTCATCTTTTTGACCGCATCAGCTCACAGTCGAGACCCTTGTGGCTCTCACCATGAGGGGGGAAGCCATTGTCATAGCGGCTAGATCGTCCAAGGAGGGTCCAGGGGCAATGTTGCCATCATCCCTGGATCACAAGGGCCATGAAATTAGCATGGCCAACTAGCTCATGATGCCAACCTAGAGGTTAATCAACCCCTGCGCGGTGATGCCCATGACCGTATCAACGCTAATCTTGATGCCCACCATCGCATCGAGAATAGTCATGCCTAGCGGCATTGGGAAGAACTCCAACACTAACAGGAGTATGACGACCAACACGGCAACCCGTCGGCCTCCGACCACTCCCCGTTGTCGAGCCGATGGGACGTCGCCCCTTCATAGCAAGGCTTCGAGCTATACAATGGCCCACAGGCTTCAAGGTCTTCGGGGTCGATCCCTATGATGGCTAATCCCGAGCAGTGGATGTAGCTCTATGAGATCACCATATGTGCCGCTAGGGGAAACAACAACGTAATGGCAAACTATATGCCTGTTATGCTCTCCTAATCTGCCAATAATTGGCTTATGGGCTTGGGGGAGGACTCCATTGAATCTTGGGATGATCTTAAGAGAGTTTTTATCAAAAATTACATGGCAACATTTCAGTAGCCTAGCATGAGTATGATCTAGAGAAACTCCATTAGACGTCTAGGGAACCTTTGCGAAGCTACATCAGGTGTTTGTTAGAAATGAGGAACACCATCCCAAACATCGAGGATAGTGAGGCCATCTCTACTTTCACTAGAGGACTCCATCACCGTCTAGAGCTGTGCTCCAAACTTTACTACAAGAGGCCCCAGACCATTGTTGAACTCCTCAAGGTTGCAAACTCATACGTAGACTCCGAAGAAGCTAAACAGTAGTTCAAGGATGATGTTGCTCGTGCTTCCCACTCAGATCACCACCCACATTGTGATAATGATCGCCATGAAGAACGGTGCTATGAAGATCACGACAGGTGCTATGACGATCATGAATGTCGTCATAATGATCGGCTAGAGGGATCAAGGGCTACACAACCATGTCATCACCGATCAAAAAACTTCATCAACAATGTAGAGTGGCCATGCGCTAAGCACAATTTCAATGCTGCCTACGAAAAGCTCCTTGATGGTACATGCCCAATTCACAAGGACAGCAAGCATACCATGCGGCAATGCTATGGCCTGGCCAAAGCTTTCTGTGATGAGGAGCAAAAATGGTAGCGACGCAAGGATGATGAGTCAGATGATGGCAAGGGGAGGTGCGTCCTAAGGACACACACCCCTCTTTCAAAGATGCCAACAGGACCATCACCACAATATTCAGAGGGTATGTCGCCTCTAAGAGCAAACGCTAGCAGAAACTCACCACTTGACAGGTCTTGTCGATCACCAAGTATGACATGGTCACTGATCCTAAATATCTAGACTAGTCAGAGTACCATATCACCTTCAGTAGGGTCGACTAGTGGGTGGATATCCCATACCCAGGGCATTTCCCACTTATGCTGGATCCCACCATCCGCAATGTGCGATTGAAGAAGGTCCTCATCGACGGTAGGAGTGCCCTCAATCTCCTCTTTGCCAGAGCCCTAACTGAGTTAGGCCTCACAAAGGATGATCTCATCCCTATTGATTCTCCATTATAAGGGATTGTACCTGGCAGAGCGTCCCAAGCTTTGGGGCAGATCACCTTGCTGTCCAGTTTGGCACCGTCGACCACTTCCATACTGAGTACATGAACTTCTTTGTGGCAGATTTCAACACCATCTACCATGCCATCCTTGGCCGACCAGCTCTCGCCAAGTTCATGGCCATGCCTCATTATGTCTACCTAGTGTTGAAGATCCCGATAGAACAAGGCGTTCTCACCCTACGTGCCAACGTCTCCACTGCCTATGACTATGAAAGAGAAGGACTCGCCATCACTAATGTGATGGAACTCTTGGCTATAATGGAGGCTTACATCATCGACTCCAAGAAGGTCCTAGTGGAGGAGCAGGCAATCCTGACTTAGGAGCCACCTCAGTCCGCGACTAAGTCTAAAGACACAAAGGAGGTTGAGCTCATGATCAGCAATAGAAGCAAGATGGACCGGATTAGGGCCCATCTGGACCCTAATATAGGAAGACGTGCTCGTTAGCTTCCTCCATAGAAATGTCGATATGTTTGCATGGAAACCTATTGACATGCCTGGCGTTCCTTGGGAGCTGATCGAGCACTCCTTAAATGTCTCACCGATCGCCAAACCGATCAAGCAAAAGCTCTGACGATTCGTGTAAGACAAAAAGGAGGCTATTAGGGTAGAAATACCTCAGCTATTAGCAGCTGGCTTTATTAAAAAGGTGTATCACCTAGAGTGGCTCACCAATTTGGTCCTTGTATGAAAAAGAGTAATGAATGGAGAATGTGCGTTGATTACAGCGATCTCAACAAACACTACCCTAAAAACCCCTTTGGCTTACCTCGCATTGACAAGGTCCAAGATTCAATAGCCGGTTGTGAGCTCTTATGCTTTCTCGATTGCTATTCTAGTTATCACCAAATCTCCTTAAAGGAGGAAGACCAGATCAAAACTTTGTTCATCACACCCTTCGGTGCCTATTGCTACACCACCATGTCCTATGGGCTAAAAAACATCGGCGCCACCTACTAGAGTGCTATCCAATGATGCCTCTAGGACCAAATCAGGAAGAATGTCGAGGCCTACATCAATGATGTGGTAGTTAAGTCTAAGACTGTCGACAACCTTATCGCCGACCTCGAAGAAACTTTCCAAAACCTGAAGAAATTCCAATGGAAGCTGAATCCCACTAAGTGCATATTCGGTGTTCCATCTAGTATACTCTTAGGCAACATCATTAGTTGCCATGGCATGGAAGCAAACCTAGAGAAGATAGAAGCGGTTACCAAGATGAAACCACCAACCTATGTGAAGGATGTCCAGAAGCTAGCGGGATGCATGGCGGCTATAAGTCATTTCATATCCCGATCAGGCGAAAAGGGTTTGCCATTCTTCAAGCTACTCAAAGCTTCGAAGAAGTTTACCTAGATGCCTGAAGCCAACAAGGCCTTTGTCGAGCTCAAGCAATTCCTCACAACGCCTCCAGTCATGACGGCACCATAAGCTGGCAAAACTTTATTGATCTACATTGCTGCAACCAACCATGTTGTCAGTACTGCCATCGTCATTGAACGAGAAGAAGCTGGGCATGCCTATAAAGTTCAATGCCCTATCTACTTCCTCAGCGAAGTCCTGAACAAGTCTAAGGCTCGGTATCCTCAGGTCTAGAAGCTATTGTACGCTGTCCTTATTACGTCTAGGAAGCTCCACCATTACTTTGAGACATATCAAGTAGCAGTGGTTACTGAGTATCCGCTGGGCGACATCCTCTGTAATAAGGAAGCCAATGGCCGCATCATTAAATGGGCAGTAGAGCTCAACACATACTCCATTGATTTTAGGGGCTGCCAGACGATAAAGTCTCAAGTGCTCACCGATTTCATCGCCGAATGGACTGACATGCAAGCTCCTATCTCAGCTGACCGACCCAAGCACTGGGTCGTGTACATTGACGGCTCCCTCAACCTTAGATGGTGCTAGGGCAGGTATCTTTTTTATTTCTCCATTAGGGGATCACCTCCGATATGTCCACCAAATCCATTTTCTAGCCTCCAATAATGCCACCTACTACGAAGCTTGTCTCCAAGGTCTTCGTATTGCCATCGAACTTGGTGTTAAACACCTCTTGGTATACGATGACTCTACACTAGTCATTAATCAGGTCAACAAAGATTGGTCTTGTACCAGTGACAAGATGGATGCTTACTGCTCGGAAATCAGAAAGTTGGAGGGCAAATTCTATGGCATAGAATACCACCACATCATATGAGATCAGAACCAAGCAACCTGACCAGCTATCCAAGCTAGGGTCGACTAGAGCCGAGGTCTTGGCCGGTGTCTTCATCTAGGATCTTCAAACTCCATCCATTAAGTAGGAGCAAGCAGTTCACGAATCTTTCCCTACCGAGCAATTGGTCCTGGTAATTCCCACGCTGAACTAGAGATTGGTGAGAGCCTTTTATCAAGTACTTGACCACTGCAGATGTACCTGGCTAACTAAGACCGAGATGGAGCAACTAATTTGCCACAGCAAGCATTATGTGCTAGTCGATGGCAAGCTAATGCGGAAGAATGCAAAGGAGGAATTGCTTTAGAAGTGCATATCTCAGGAAGGAGTGGCATTGCTTCAAGAAATCCATGTTGGATCCTATGGCAACTATGCAACCTCTAGAAGTCTGGTTGGCAAAGCTTTCTGAGTAGGTTTCTATTGGCCATCAGCAATCGTAAATGCTAAAATGCTTGTTCGATGGTGTGAGGGATGCCAATTTTTCGCCAAACAGATCCACGTTCTAGCTCAGGCTTTGCAGACTGATTCCCTCCTCTTAGGCCATTTCGCATGCTGGGGACTAGACATGATTGGGCCATTCAAGAACACCCCTAGCGGATTCCGATGGGTTTATGTCACTATTGACAAATTCTCCAAGTGGATCGAGTACAAGCCGCTTGTCCAGTCTACAGCAAAGAAAGTAGTGGAGCTCTTCAACGACATCATCCATAGGTTTGGGCTACCCAACAGTATCATCATCGACCTTGGTTCTACATTTACCTAGCAGCGACTTCTATGAGGATCGGTGCATATCCATTAAGTATGTATCGGTCATGCACCCAAGGGCTAATGGCCAGGTTGAGCGAGCGAACGACATAATTTTAGACACCCTGAAGAAGAGGTTATATGAGAAGGATCAAAAACATCTGAGCAAATGGCTCAAAGAACTACAAGCTATGGTCTAGGGATTAAGGACCCAGCCTAGTCACAACACTAGAGTCTCCCCCTATTTCTTGGTGTTCGGATCAGAAGCCGTGTTACCCGCCGATGTCGCTTTCTGAGCACTAAGGATAGAGAACTATGATGAAGAGAACAACGATCAGGCATGACAAGACGATGTCGACCGACTTGAGGAAGAATGCTTGGTCACATGTGTTCGGATCGCCAAGTACCTAGACAGTCTACGTAAATACTTCAACCTCAATATCTAGGAGCAATCCTTCGTGGTCAGTGACATGGTACTCCATAGGAAACAAAAGACCAACGAGATGCACAAGCTATGTTCACCTTGGGAGGGTCCATACATTGTCAAGGCCATGACCCGACCTAGATCCTATAGACTCTACGATCAAGACGGCGTAGACATCCCTAACTCCTGGCACATCGAACACCTCAGGCGTTTCTATCCTTGACACATCCTACTAAGATATGTACCCCTTATGTATTTATGCATTTCAATAATGATTTTGTCCATGATGTTTTCTCCATTTGTTGTTTTCTCTATAATTTTCCTCCAATTATCTTTTGTTTTTCTCCATGCTAAACATCTTTATGATGATGCTTTGTATTGCCATTTGATTCGCCGACCAGCCACATTCTCATTCGCGTTATCCAGAAGTAGTTTTGTTCTCGATTTAGCACCTAAACGTGCATGGGCAGTAGCGCTCTACGTCATGGGTGGTTGGCATTGGCTCCTCGGTGATGCCTATATTCCTAAGCATGCATAAGAGCTAAGCTCTTTACGCCATGGGGTGTGGGATAGCCAGGGCTGATAACAAAATAAAGGACTAACAATGCATCATTAATATTAAATATTAACACTTTATACGTAATAAACACTAAAGTTTAATTTACAACTGCTCGGCATAATGCCAACAAGCCTTTTACATTCTAAATTGTCATGGTTCATTGCCAGCATCGCCAAATAGATCCATGTCATCCACCAGTTTGATCACCGAATCGGACACCTCCTCCAGTGCCAACTTGCACCTCTCCATGATGATGTCTGGCCACGACGCTCTATTGAGCTCTGGCACTTCTTGGTCGATGAGATCCAGCATGGGTTTTATCCCATTGGAGATGGTCTTCAACTTTTCTTTACTGGCCTCTAGCTAGAGCTCGAAGTCATGGAACTATGCCTTGACTATTGGTTCGGATCACTACAGACAAGAAGGGCAATTGTCTTAAATACGTTTCTCATAGCAAGAGGGGTATTGACATAAGGAATAACTTACAGGTTCAGTACTTCGGTGAGTTGTTCTTTCATCGCTAGAGCTTCATCTCTTTCTTTCTCTGCTAGCACTTTGGCTTCATGCTGCTAGCAGAGCTTGGGTCTCTGCCTCCACCTTGGCATCACGTGCCAGGCGTGCTTCGGTCTCCGCCCGCTTCTTCGCTTCATCAAGCTCTACACCAATGAAAGATTACTACCTAGCATGGGTGAATTGAGGATATGAAAGCAATACACTATGGGGCCTAAGGCCTTACTATTCTCCCGATCTACGCCATTCACCTAGGTGATTCGTCAGCTCCCAGTTCTCCACCTCTAGTCATGTCTTTTCTGCTTGCAACTTCTCCCGGTCGGTGTGTGCTTCAGCCAGCATCTTCTACAGAGTGTCCACAGACTCATGCAGCCTCTAGTTCTCAGTAATTGATGGAGCCACCCGCTTCAGCTGGCATGTGTGGTTCTCGGAGATCTTCATTAGCTCCTACGGCAAACAAAAGTTAACTGGCGTAATCTCCAACTTCAATTGGTTGGGCAGACTAACTTACTTCAATCTAGCTAGACATTGATGCTAGTGCCGCCCTGAGCTCCTTCACCTACTCGCTCACCTCCTTGTGCTCCACCACCTCAATTGTATCTCCGCGACACACAAAGGTCCGCAAAAGCTAAGGAGGAGGATCCCAAGTATTTGGCGCTTCATGCTCAATTTCTTCAATCACCTCGGGGGACTCCCTCACCTGCCTTGGTGCCCGGTTGGCTTATGGTCAGATGTAGGGGCCAAGATCCATTACTAGCGTCTGAGACCGGGGACTAGCCCTTGGCTCTAGGCGACTGGTCGGCTCGGTTGCAACATCTTCATTCATTTGCTTTGGGTGCTTGGGGACTTTGGCTTGGGGAGCAGCCTAGTTTCTAGGTATTTCTCATGTTTCTTCTAGCTGTCCTGCCCCAGCACCCTAAGCATCGGCAGTCATGGCACTCGGCTCGGTGTCCTACTAAGCATCGCCGATGTCGATTGGGTGAAGTTCCTCTATCGATGCTTCCCTGCAACATGATGTCGTATCATCAATACTTCCACTTTGGTTATGCTTGGACTAAGTCTAGGGCAGAGACACTTACTCGTTGGATCGCCTGCATGCAGCTCTGAATGGCTGGGGCCTGTTTGAGCTCCCCTGTCCTTCAGTTGCCAGCATGAAACTTGAGAACACCATAGGCGGCCGATTCACCTCCGGTGCTTCTAACCTTCCCACGGTGGCTCTCCTGGCCGAAGCCCCTCATCTAGGCTTGAGGACTTTGCCCCGAGTGGATCTCTCATCAGCTACGCCTTGGGCTGGCCGATCGGAGGCTCTGGCGGTCGGTGTTGGAGCAGTCATCCGCAGTAGCTAGTTGCTGTAGCGTCTTGCCTACGTCTTCATCATCATCCAACCAATCCGCAATGACTTGTCAGTGTGCCAAAGGCTCTCTAATCGAGATTCCACCCCTCTTGTGTGGTGGCAAAGTGTTTGGTTTTTTCTTCTTCTTCACCGGCTCTGCTCAGGCTGGTTGTTTCCCGTGCGATGGCTGTCGATGCCTGTGAGTCTCCTCCCCCATGTCTTTGGATGAAGATGACGAGCTGCTCTCTAAAGGAGGACTGGCCAGAGCTTGGGTTGCATGGGCATCTACGTCCTTCGGCCAGGTCCCATCCGACCCGTCGGAGACATACACAGCACAATCCTATCCACAAGTTTTCAAGAAGACGTTTCAACATCAACAAGATTTGACATTACAAGGACTGCCAATGGTACACTCTTACTAGTGGTGGTGGATTCATGATGTTGTATGCCACTCGCTACCCCATGTTGCTTAGTTTGGTATTACTTGAAAAGAGCTCCAGGAGGCGAATATAGGTGTCAACCTTATTTATCTTCTCAGGGGCTTCCCAAGCGGTATCTTCATCACCTGTATATTCATACGCGGGGTGGAACCTCTCCTTTCTTGGCTGGATCTGGCGTATGACAAAGTTGATGGATACACCAAGTCCATCAAGATTGTTACACATCCAACCTAAAATTTATAGAAGCTCATTGACCTAGGTCATCTCCGAACTGGTTGGTCTTGCCGACCAGTTTGCGCTTGGCACTGCTAAATGGTCTATGTTGGCCGATAGGCTGGGTTCAGCATTTCAAATATAGAACCACTTAGCACTCCATCCCTTCAATGATGTGTTGAGAGGCACTTGTATGTATTCCTTCACCATGCCATCCTTCAGCTATAGATAAACTCCACCGACAACTTTGGGGGACCTAGATCCAAGGAAGGGTTTGAGACAGAAGAAATAGCGAAAGAGGTTGAAGTGCGGAGCGATTCTGATGAATGCTTCACATAGATTGATGAAGAGGGAGATATGAAGAATGCTGTTAGGATGGAGATGGCAAAGGTTAATGCCATAATAGCCAAGAAGCTTTCGTAGGAAAGGATGCGCAGGAATCCCAATTCCACGAATGAAATAAGCCTCGAATACAACAAGTTTGTTGGTATCAGGGGTTGGGAACAACCTGCAGCAAGGGCGCCATCCTGTGTTTACCTGATCTTGAAGGATGCCTTTGAACACCATTTTTCTAGGGTCTCCTAGGTGATGGTGGATCTGACCCACTCTTGGTCACGGCGGAGCTCACCGGTACTCTCTGTCGCCTCCCTCTCTGACTTCTTCGGGCTCGAGCGGCTACGTTTCTTCCCACCCTTCACCATGAATCAGATCTAATTCGATTTGGCTACGCTCATATTCGATTGAGAAGGTGCTGCGGTTGTAATGCGACTGGAGCAGGGCAGTGCGAAGATGAAGCGTCGAGTATTTTGTGGTTGCAAGCAAGAGGATGCGCTAGGAGGAATGAGGGAACTGCGCCGCGGCGGGCGAATTCGTATGGTTCGACCCCGACCCTTCACCTTCAGGGTTTTTGAGAAACCGCGCTGACTCCACCGCGTCGTTCGCACCCCTCCAAGTCCTCCGTCAATGGTTATTGGGCCAATTTAATGGGCCTCCAGGCATACTGAATGGCTAAGCCTATTTTATCGGTCTACTTCTCCAATTTTGCCCTGATATAGTGCTAAGCACTCTCCAAATTTTGCCATGGTTAAGTGCTAAGCACTTCCCATGTTTGTCCACGGTTTAAGTGCTAAGCACTCTCCAAATTTCACCACAGTTAAGTGCTAAGCACTCTCCATGTTCACCACGGTATAGTGCTAAGCACTCTCCATTTTCTCCATGGTTTAAGTGCTAAGCACTCTCCATGTTCGCCATGGTATAGTGCTAAGCACTCTCCAAATTTCACCACGGTTATGTGCTAAGCACTTCCCATGTTTGCCACAGGTTTAAGTACTAAGCACTCTCAATTTTCTCCATGGTTTAAGTGCTAAGCACACTCCATGTTCGCCATGGTATAGTGCTAAGCACTCTCCAAATTTCACCATGGTTAAGTGCTAAGCACTTCCCATGTTCGCCACGGTTGAAGTGCTAAGCACTATCCATTTTCTCTACGGTTTAAGTGCTAAGCACTCTCCATGTTCGCCATGGTATAGTGCTAAGCACTCTCCAAATTTCACCACAATTAAGTGCTAAGCACTTCCCATGTTCGCCATGGTTTAAGTGTTAAGCACTCTCCATTTTCTCCACAGTTTAAGTGCTAAGCACTTCCCATGTTTGCTATGGTATAGTGCTAAGCACTTGCCATGTTTGCCATGGTATAGTGCTAAGCACTCTCCATGTTCGCCACGGTATAGTGCTAAGCACTCTCCATGTTCTCCAATGATAAAAGTGCTAAGCAGTCTTCATTTTTTTCTCCATTTTTAAGTGCTCAACACTCCAAATTTTACTCCATTGTCTAGTGCTAAGCACGGGGATTTCATCTTTTTCACTTGTTTCTTTGATCCTTGCTATAAGATATTGCTCAATCTTATAGCAGGCTCGGGGACTAAGTGTGTACACTTCACCTAGCAGTGAGTGTACTATTTTTCCTCTTACTGGTCTTCAGCTAAGCTAGGGGGCTGGCTGTGTGCTCGGCTAAGCTAGGGACTCAATTATTCTAAATAACTGATCGTTGTACTTCTTTGATCCTGACACCAGGTGCATTCTTAACCTACTGTCAGGCTCGGGGACTACAATGTATACATTGCACCTTGCAGTGCTTGTATCAAATTTAACAGGTTGGCTAAGTCCCCTTTTTCTTTCTCAGTCATTGATATCCTTTGATCCTAACACCAGGTGTCTTCTTCACCTACTATCAGGCTAAGGGACTACAATGTATACATTGCACCTTGCGGCACATGTATCAATACTAACATCCTCTTTGACTAAGTCATGGATGATGATCATCTGACTTTGCCAACGAAGCCTAAGTGTGTATACTTCACCTAAGGTGGAGAATTTTTTAAATTTTAAACTTGAGCTCCTTACATCCTTCTAGCAAGCCTTACATGAGTATGTTCAAGGCCTGTTGACTAGTTAAACTGGTCGTCACTTCATTTTGTTGATCGGATTACTAGTCAAAATTGTTGGCACTTCATTTTGTTGATTGGATTACCAATTAAACAGGTCGGATTGCTAGATTAACTATCTGACTCTAAGTTAAACTACTCTGACCTTCTCAAGATGGCATTGCTCAGCGGATACAAGGCGCTCGGGGACTAGCTATGGGGGGTATAACCCTAGGTACCCATGGTAATGAACATGGGCCGCACCGCTAGGGGAGGTCTAGCCCATAAGATCAAGGCCTATGGTGCTCGGTTCTGGTCGGCGTGCACCGCAAGGCAATCAGAAGACATCTTGGTGATGAAGGAAGATCTGTTCGGATATGATAGATATCGTATTCCTTGTAAATACTTACCATATAGCCGAATAGATCTAGACTTAAACTGACCTGTAACCCTACCCTCTAGACTATATAAGGTGGGTAGGGACCCCCCTTGAATGCATCTCATATTCAATACAATCCACCGAAGACACAGGAATGTAGGGTATTGTGTCGATCAGACTGCCTGAACTTGTCTTAATCGCTTGTCTCTACGCTTGTGTCGCCATATGACTCCTATTATGTGCACCTCCACTGATTCATCTACTACTATGGGCATACCCTTGGTAGACTGCGGACCAGATTTTGTCGACACTAACATTTTGTAGGAATATAGTGATGTGTTTCCCACTAAGATACCTCTAGGACTTTCGACCCATTCGAGGGATCGAGCATCATATTGACTTGATTCCTGGAGCGAGCTTGCCAAACCAAACTACCTATAGAGCCAACCCTGAGGAGACTAAGGAGATTCAGTGCCAAGTCCATGATCTTCTAGACTGTGGGTATGTACGTGAGAGCCTTAGTCCTTGTGCTAGTTCTAGTTATTTTGGTTCCAAAAAAGATGGTAGTTGGCGCATGTGCGTAGATTGTAGAGCCATTAGCAATATCACTGATAAGGTACCATCATCCTATTCCTAGGTTAGATGATATGCTTGATGAGTTAAAGTGGTTCTATAATTTTTCAAAGGTAGACTTGAGGAGTGGATATCACCAAATAAGAATGAAATTAGGTGATGAATGGAAAACTACTTTTAAAACCAAGTTCGGTTTGTATGAGTGGCTAGTAATGCCTTTTGGTTTAACTAATGCACCAAGCACTTTCATGAGATTAATGAACAAGATTTTACGTCCTTTCATTGGTAAATTTGTGGTGGTTTATTTTGATGATATCTTGATCTACAACAAGTCTTTAACTGAACATCTTGATCACCTACGTGCTATTTTTGATGCTTCATGGGCTACACGTTTATTTGGTAACCTCAAGAAATACACTTTTTGCACCAAACAAGTATCGTTTGTTAGCTATGTTGTGACCTCGCAGGGAATTTAGGTAGATGACGCCAAGGTGCAGGCTATACGGAGCTGACCAACGCCCACAACGGTGACACAAGTGCGGAGCTTTCATGGACTTGCAGGATTTCATCGCCGTTTTGTGAAGGATTTCAGCACCATTGCAGCCCCGCTGAAAGAGTTGACAAAGAAGGGTGTAGCATTCCATTGGGGGAGAGGAACAAGAGGCGTCCTTTGCTCTTTTGAAGGACAAGCTTACCCACACGCCATTGCTGCAACTCCCTAATTTTGGTAAGACTTTTCAACTTGAATGTGATGCTAGTGGAGTTGGCATTGGTGCCATTTTGATGCAAGATGGTAAACCCATTGCTTACTTTAGTGAGAAATTGAGTGGGCCTGTTCTTAATTATTCCACGTATGATAAATAATTATATGCTCTTGTTCGAACATTAGAAACATGGCAACATTATCTTTGGCCTAAAGAGTTTGTTATTCACTCTAATCATGAATCATTAAAACATATTGGAACACAAAATAAATTAAACCGTAGACATGCTAAGTGGGCTGAATTTATTGAATCTTTTCCTTATATTATCAAACATAAGAAAGGGAAGGATAATGTTATTGCTAATGCTTTGTCTAGACGATATACTATGCTGTCCTAACTTGATTGTCATATTTTTGGACTTGAAACAATTAAAGAGCAATTTGTAAATGATGATGAATTTAAAGATGTCTTGGAAATTGTAGAGAGGGCCGAACATGGAATAAATATATGATACATGATGGGTTTTTGTTTAGAGCTAACCGCCTATGCATTCTAGTTGGTTTCGTTCATCTTTTGTTGTTGCAGGAGGCACATGGAGGCAGATTGATGGGCCATTTTGGTTCCAAGAAGACAGAGGAGGTGCTGGCCACACACTTCTTTTGGCCACAGATGAGGCAAGATGTAGAGCGGTTTGTGGCTTGGTGTGCCACATGTCAAAAAGCTAAGTCACGGTTGAATCCACATGGTTTGTACATGTTTCTTCCCATTCCTTCTATTCCTTGGGCTAATATTTCTTTGGATTTTGGTTTGGGATTGCCAAAGACTAAGAGGGGTAGGGATAGTATTTTTGTTGTAGTTGATCATTTTTCTAAGATGGCACATTTTATTCCTTGTCATAAAAGCGACGATGATGTTCATATTGCTGACCTATTCTTTCAAGAAATCATTTGCTTGCATGGTATGCCTTCTACTATTGTTTTCAGATCGCGGTGCAAAATTCTTGAGTCACTTCTGGCGCACTTTATGGAATAAATTGGGGACAAAGCTGTTGTTTTCTACAACTTGTCATCCCCAAACTATTGGGCAAACTGAGGTAGTGAATCGCACATTATCCACCATGTTGAGAGCAATTTTGAAGCACAATTTGAAGATATGGGAAGAGTGTTTGCCACACATAGAGTTTGCATATAATAGGGTGAAACACTCTACAACCAAGGTAAGTCTCTTCCAGGCAGTGTATGGCTTTATCCCCCATGCTCCTATTGATCTTCTGCCTTTACCTACCACTAAGAGAACACATAATGATGCTAGAGAGCGTGCTGAGTTTATTCGAAAGTTACATGAAACAACAAAAGCAAATATTGAAAAGATGAATGAGAAGTATATAATTTATGGTAGTCTAAATTAATGCCAAGAGCTGCTGATCCTTATAAGACAATAGAGAAAATAAATGATAATGCATACAAACTTGAGTTGCCACCCGAGTTCGGGGTTAGTCCCACTTTTAACATTTCATATTTGAAGCCTTACTTGGGAGAAGATGAGCTTGAGTCAAGGATGACTCCATCTTATGAGGGGGAGGATGATGAGGACATCACTCCTTCGGATGCACCCGCTGATCCTCCAAACAATATGCAAGGTCCAATGACCCAAACTCGAATGCGCCAGCTAAATTTAGAGGTGAGCTCGTTCTTAAGTGATCCTTTTCATACTTCTGAGAATAGACTACTACCTAATGTTGTTGTATTTCTTAGGAACATTAGAGAGGGTCATGAGGAACTTGGAGGAAGAGATGGAGGCAAAGATGACCAGCAAGGACGTCCAACACAAGCTGGAGGCCCGATCCAACTTGAATTCGAGTCTACCTCGGCCTTTAGGACTAGTCTGCCATAAACTGGTCACCCAGAATGCGTCTGGACTCCGGTTTTGATGATCCACATATGGATGGAAAGATAATTTCATAAAGAAGCCAATGGAAGTTGTCCCAATATCAAAATCCCTTTAGAATCAATAGGAATTATCGAAACAAGTCAATGTTCAGAATCTATCAGGGTGCTACGTCACCGTATTTGGTCCAATGGGCCGTGTATCATCTTTGAGCCCGTTAGGGGGGCGCGTCCAAGGTAGGCGATGACCCTAAGACCTTTATAATCATACTCTTCCACTATTGTTAGGTTTTGGGTTTTGCTTAGATCATTCTATCCATTGACAGACATTATTCATCGGTTTGTGAGACCCCACTTTGAGAACTTAATCATACAATATGTTGTTTGTCCCATACTTTGAGCTACGTACTTTCAAGTTCTTGCTTGTGTTCTTCGTTTCGCAAGCAGGAATTAGCCTTCTTGGTGATGTTAACTAGATTGGTGATATGGTTTATAACTAGAGGAGTTGTGGTGCTAAGGTTGTAGGGTTCGGGTCTTTCGATCTGAAGGCAGATTGGTGTGTTGTGCTCCATCTAAAACGATAGTTATTGTCAACCTAATGGAAGATCGGGAATCATGTCCCCATCAATATACGTAGTTGAGGGTGTAGGGGAACCTTCAGATATGATGGTACCGGGTGCAAGGGAGCCTTCAGATATGATGGTACCCCCGGTTGAGGGGTAGGTGGTAGGTGGTGATAGCCCTGTCCATCCCTAGTAATCCCCCACTGTTCGGGTATTGTGTAGGAGTCTTAATGTCTCTCGTGCTTGCTAGGCAAACCAGTGCTCAAAGATCTCCCCATCCATCTTACACTTAGGACTAGCTCTAACTATGTAATTTGTATGATCATCAACTGTTCTTTGCACGACTATATTAAAACATGCCTGCTCCACATAGGAACATTCTTTTATTCTTTGTTTTCCTTTTATCCTTAAGGTTGGTCCAGATGTGTGTCCACTATCCTTGGAATACCATTTTTACCCCTATCATAGACTATTGGTTCACTATGCAAGTATGTAATCTTGTTCATATTCATCCTAGACTCTTTATATCTTGCCCTCCTTTGAGAAAATATAAATAATGATACCCTGAATATTTCCTAGTGAAATGCTACAGTGATAGATCGGTGCACTTGCGGATATTTTCTATAATCGTTAAGAACTATCATGGTTGGTGTTTCTTAGCAGCGTCGCTAAGGTTTACTGAATCTTAGTGATGGTGCTAAGAAATGCCAACAAGCATTTCTAGCACAGTCGCCGAGGATGGACTTAAAACTCCATATTCGGTGATGTCGCTTAGAAATGCCAACAGTTCCTAAGAAATGCCAGCATGCAGCACACTTCACCAGGGAACCACCGGAAACTGTAAAGGAACTCTTTGAAGTAATGGGTCGATATGCCAGATAAGAAGACAATTTCAAGCGATGAAAAGCTACGTGAAGTCAATAGAGGCAAGTAGCCAAAGATTCAAAGACCACCGCAAACAACAATACAGCAAAATTTGAGACCTTTTCATTCCGGCCAGAAGAATTAGGTCAATCAGCATCGGAGGAAGCCCAGTCTAGTCCAGCACATCCCACCCATATCACAGTTTTGACCTCCCATCGCGCGGTGGTAGGGGTGGACATAGTTTTCGCAGAGGATGAGATGCCAGAGGAAGAGGTAGAGGTCAAAGGCCCCCATATTGTTCCATATGTGGCAAAAACGCTAGACATATAACCAAGGATTGCAAGTACAACAAAATGGCCAGAGAGCTCAAGAAGAAAGATGACGCCTCTAGAAGTAGTGAAGCACCAAAACATGTTTACCATAACACGCATCATGCTGAGAACACACATAACTAGTATTACAGTAACCAAACTTACTTTTTGATTGGATGCAGTGCAATGAAATAGCCTGGTTTTTTACAAGAATACGCCTAGACACCATTCACCCGGCAACACCCGGTGTACCAACCTTACCAACAACTCCCTCAGTACCCAATCCAGTCAATGGCAGTATCTTCACTAGCTTAGCTAAATCAATAGTAGTCAAGTCAACCACATCAAGCCAAGCAAGAAAACAAACATGACCAGCAAACTGTGAACAACATTCTTTCATCGCGTGGTCACATTTTTGCCAAAATAGGTGGATCGAACTAGGAGCACGAAAGCAAAAGAGCCAAGAGGGAATATGAGTGAAGAGTGCATACCGTGTCCCCAAGATTGCCTTTGAACAAGTTGGCATGGTCTCTAGTTCTCATCACTTTTGACAAAAATGACTGTCAAGTGCGAGATTATCCACATTGTCACTACTACAGAAAGTCTATTCACCGCCGGGACCTTCACCAACGGTTTTGAGATAGTCAGGTGGTGATGTGTATCACCACCAGCTTATGACCTATGTGGGTTCCCTCCTAGCCAAATAACTAGCAATGATGAACATTTTTGCCATCGGCTTGGCGTATGATTCGGTGGTGAACAAAATGTTAGGCATCGCCACCGTATTGTACGCCGAACCGGCTATGCAACGCTTACCACCACCGTCCATTGATCTGATGCATGATGCATGAAGAAGGCATCAGACATAACAAGTTTTCACCACCAGGTGCCAAGATTGATGGGCCCTACATAGTAAGATCCAGGCGGTGACGCTTATGTAACACCGTCAGTTGATCGTATGGTCCGGCGGTGGAAATTGCAATAATTGAAGATGTCTTCCCGCCCTTTCATGCTGGTGGTGATAAGAAAGTTTTATCGCCATTTTGTTAGGACACTGAATACCATAATCTATGATCCTGAAGAAAAAACATAGAATCACCACCGGCTGTCTAATTAACCCGGCAGTGATAAAGGGCTGCAAGAGCAATGAAAACCCCATTTCCCTCCTCTTATTCTTCACTCGGTTAACTTTTCTTCAGCCACGGCTCCCCCACCATGTTTTGGTGATCGCCATGCTAGTGAAGGCTATTGATTATCGAAGGATGTTCTATATTGGGTGGTATGTAATTAACAACCCTTTTGGTGTAGTTACCTTAGTTCGATCATGTGGTTAAATTGTGACCGAAAATCATCTTTCTTGATTTTAGAGTGCTCCTTGATTTCGGAGGTGGCTTCTCTGATTCTTGATTGTTGCACGCGCACCAAATTACCCTATAGCCAATATGTATCCTATAGTTTTGATTGTATTAAATTGAATGACACATTAGTTAGTTCACCTATGTCAATCTCTAAAGTTGCATTGTGTTAATCATAGATGGATCGTGTGGATGGATGTACTTGCTGTCCTGTTTATGGAAGGCATTGACTCTTTTGTGAATGCAGCCCCTGTGGTTAAATTGTGATAGAAAATCAGCCTTCTTCCTAAGGGAGTTCTTATTGATTTCTTTTGATTGTTGATTGTTGCGTGCACACCAGATTACCCTATGGTACTATGACAAAACCGTCCAATTTATAAGAGCACAAGTACAATGGCAGTCTACGAAGCAGTCGCACTATCATACTTGAGCCCATATAAACCCGATAGTTCATCGAGTACCACAAAGGGTCTCGATTAATCGCCAACATACAATCAAGATCGTACATGATTCAACATACATGCCACATGTTACATAGAGTTCACAAATACATTACCGTACATCAGAGTATGATTAAAGTTATTACAACTCAAGTTCCAAATAAGGTAGTAGCGGAAGCAAAGTAGTTTTAAAACCAACATCTCACACCATTGTTTAATACAAGCCAGTTTGTGATCACCACCGACAAAAGCATCACAGATAAGATATATAAATAGAAGCGCCTTGCCCTAGCTTACTCCTCTTCCACAGCGGGCGAGAATCAGTTCTTACAATACCCATGATACACTGTGTTATCTACAACAAGTGGGAAATAAACCTTGAGTACAAGAAGGTACTCAGCTAGACTTACCCATCATAACCCTAAAATAATGTGACTCCAAGGATCATGCAAGGCTTTATAAGTGGAGCTAGCTTGACAACATTTTGCATAAAAGCCATTAGTTGAGCTATACATTTTGTAATTCGGTAACCAAGTTGATTATCACTATTCATCTCTAGATTACCAACTAACCTATGCCAAACATGTGGGATATCATTAGTAACATACAATAGTAACCATAGCTAGTGTAATATTTTCCATGTTCATCAAAACCATCACATTCCATAGTTCAATTACTATGATGAAGGGGCTCCACCAAGTTTCTCACTATCTAGGAGAGAACAATTCGAATCGATTGCAACCAGCTGGGTAGTTATTCCTAACACAAACCCAGACATACCTATGCCAAGGTAGTCTTAGGTCACCTTTGGTACAACTCAGGTACACATTTTGTGGGTTCGATCAATGTCGCACAACTAGGGACAACCAACTACCAGGATGAGCAGGACTATCCTACCCTTGGGCTCATGTCTGGCTCCCCGCACATCCTTACTACCATCTAGAGTGCGTACTTTGATAGAACAAGGCCTGTCCTGAGTTGAGCTACTCGGCTTTGCGATCAGAATGAGTTATCCAGCCAGCTAAGTGAGAGGCATGCAGTTCAAAATGACAAGAGGGCCTCCAACGATACGGTCCATAATCGGCATAGATGGAATCACATGAGTCAACCTACCATAGACTCCGCTTGGCCTCTAGTTACATATCCCATGGTTCTTTTCCATGATAGCAAATATAGCCAACCGTGCTCCTGGTATCCACCTATATCTCGTAGGTGACAGAAAATCACCCGACTTCTACCGGTCTAAGCATGTCTAAGCATATATTCAATCCTTGGACCTACACAGGGTTTAAAGTATATATCTGGACAAGGTAGTTATATGCATCAAGTGTTTCCAAATTAACTCTTATAACCTAATGCATCAAACATAAAGGACTCAAGTGATATTTTATAACACTTAGGAGGCTTAGAATGCTTCGGGGCTTACCTTTCAGGAAAGAAGTGGGTCGGTGGTCAAAGCACTCCAGATGTTCTCTTGGAGCTTGCTCCTTGCCTTCAGGAGCTGCAGGCTAGGGTGTCTCCTGATTATCCTCCTCCTCTGCTTCGAACCCCAAGAGGGTGATTCCTTCGGGTGATCCTATATGCATGAGGACGAATAAGATATCATGGATGCATAGGTAATGACATGGATGATATGATGAAATGCATACTCATGAGTGTTCTTAACATCAAGGTATTAGGGTGATAACAAGATTAACTTCTTTTACTGAGTAGGTTCATATCTCTTCTCTAGTAAGTAAACAAATGTCCATTTAAGCATTTTCTGGACTACAAGACAACAGCCACTTGTTTTCACCATAACTAGAATTTTACACATACAAAAAATATTGTCTTCAAATTTCTAGATATCTAATGAAATTGCCTACAACTTTCTTTTAATCATCTTAAGGTGATTCGGTAGCGATCTAGGTCAAACAATTCAATCTTTCAGATTTGTTTAGAGGATAAGCAAATATGACAGCAGACTTCTAACAGCTATAACTCTTAAACCATTATACCTATGACTATGAAATTTTAGGACAAGATAGATGATCAAGTTATCTACAACTTTGTTATTAACAAGTTTTACAGAAGAGGTCATTATCACCATGAATTTGTCAACACAACAGAAACTACTCATGCAGCCATTTAGTTGAAATATAAAGCAATAATTAACTAGCTGCCTATAACCAATTACTTCTAAGAACAACTATTCATCTCAACAAATCATATGCATCACAAGCACCATAGAAAACATCATGGTTAATCTCAAATAGTTTACTTATGTGCATTTATTAATATCCTTATATAATAAGGTGATTTAAAGGATAAATATTTCCACTCCTCAATAAATTCTGAGAAAATTATAGTATCTTACATATGACCCCAATAGTCTACTGCACAAATTTCATGCCATTTGGATAAGTATAATAACCTCTACAAAAATGACAAGTTGCATAGGCTTATTTTAGCAAAAATAGTTTAGCCTAGTGAAACATGTCAAACAATAGATTTCATATTTTTATTACTTTCATCCTAGCATAAGAACACTATGCAAAAAATTGCATGATCAAACGTTAAGGATTTTTACCCCATTTATTTTTACTAAAACTAGCAATTATTTAAGATTAAATAGGAAGACCATATTCTAGGTTTTCCTACTATAGGTTTAGTATTTTTCCGAGCTAGAGCATGGCAACATAAGACCAGCTAAATTGGAATCACCATTTTAGCACTTTCCCTAGCTCAAGTTATGCATTTTACAAGATAGAAACAAATTTAAAAGCACTTTACTAGCTTAATTTAATTCCCCTAGAAAAATATCCCAAACAGTAGGTTTCATATTTTTATCAAATAGTACACTTCATGAAGAATCCAACAAAATTTGGATCACCCCATTTGGACAATCCTAACTCCAGATATGATTTTTGCAATTTTGCTACAAAATCTAAAAAAACAAATAAAGAAAAAAAATCAAATTTCCAACCGGGAGCTACAGCTAGGTACACCCGGTCTATGCATCCATGGTGGCTGACAGCGAGGGCCCGCAGGTCGACCGATCCAATGTGACAGAGAAACAGAGGCAGGGGCATAGTGGTTGACCGACGATAACTCACCGGAGGCGAGGTCACCGGCGGTGAGGTCTTCACCACGACACTTGCCTCATCAAGCCGTATAGAGGGGTACCCTCAGTTGGCTCGGCGCATCACCGGAGCAACCTCATGGGCGACAATGGTGGCGTAGTGGAGGTGCTCTATGGCGGGCTCATCATCTACGGTGATGATACGGTCAAGAGAGCATGGCTACAGCGTCAGGAGGTCCTAGCGGAGCTCTAGGGTTAGGTCTAGGTCAAGGTGGAGCGGCGGTGTCCTCCAATCACATGCATGGCGGCGTGGCAGTGCACGCAGCGGCACTTGCCGTTCCGACGAGACGGTGATCGGTGATGGGTCTCTGTCTTCAGGGATGGTGCTAGGGTTCATGGTACTGTTGAAACACATGCTATAGGGGGATGATAGGGTCTAGCTAGGGTCGGTCACGACGAGTTTGAGCTCGTGGCCATGGCAGGCGTGCTCGATGTAGTTGCACGTACCCACATGGCGGCGGCGGTAGCGATTAAACTAGCTACGATGTGAGCTTCTGTGACCTAAGGGGATGAAGAACCACAAGAGAAGGAGGTAGGAGGAGCAATAGAGAGGGCTGGCCACGGCGAGCTTGGAGCTCGGTGGCGCTCTATGGCCATGGCAGCCATAGTGACACATAATGCGGCTTTACCTTGGCTCGGATGGTGGCATTGGCGAGTCAAGGAGGTAGAGGAGATGGTGGTAGAGCTGTGGGCATGATGGATTTGATGGTGGTGTTGCGGCTATGGTGTGCGAGCGTGGTGGAGGTGTGCGGCAGCGATGGCAAGCATGGCTCCGCTCAGCGAGCTAGCGAGAGGGAGAGAGCAGAGCGAGATAGTGAGAATGAGCAAGTGTAGCGGCTTTGTCTTCCTTTTCTCCCCCTGCTGTCCTGACCAGCCGAGCCGACACTAGCGAGTGGCTGCCATGCGTGGCCTGGTAGCGGCCAGCCACAACGCGCTTGGCCGGCCGATTCAAATCAGCCATCAGGCCGACAGACAAGCCATCTTCGTACCATTGTTACTCCTAATCCGTGTAGAATTAGCAAAAATTCCATTACTAAGAATTGTAGAGCTACAGGTGATCTCCAATTTTGCTTTAGGGAGTAACATCTAATTCATCATAGTTTTCAAAATGCAAAGCTCCAAAGTGTGCTACTTTGAAACTGTAATCACCTAATGACAGCAAAAAATTTTAAGTTTGAAAATAACATTTCATTGCTACTTGTGGGCTCTATTTGACCATGCTAGGCACTGAATTAGCTCATAACCCTTAAATAAAGTTTGTTACCCATGTCAAGAACTACAACTTTTATTAAGGGTGCACTACCATGCAAACAATCTATGCTATAGTTCAACTTTGGTGAAAGTAGGATCATGAAAAATGACATTATGAGTAAACTAGGACTTAGAAGCAAAATTGGCCCATGTCATGAATACAAACATTGTTCCATTTACCATCCTAGATGTGTCTAAGGTGTTTTTGTGACCTCACAACCATCTCTTGCATTGGTCACACATGATCACAAGTATATGCATGTATATAATCAACATCACATGTGATAATATGTAAAGAATAAGATGAAATTCCATATGCTTATGCTCATGAATGCTTGGATGATGCTTGTGCTCATGAAATGCAAGTGCCAAATGTAATGCTTAACACTAGGGTGTTACAGGTATGGTCAGTTTGTATCCTTTAGTTTGCTTGTATTAAATTGAATGATTATAGTTGACCTATGCCACTAAAGTTGTGTTATTCACAGATGGATCATGGATGGATGTACATGGAAATTGTGACTATCGTGTTCATGGAAGGCATTGACTCTTTTGTGAAAGCCGCTAAGATGTATGCAGGAAATAATGTTCCAAGTAGTAAAGGATACATACACTACCCATGTGTTGATTGCAGGAATGAAAAGGCATTCACTACTGCACTCGGACCTTTCACAGCCACGTTGTAACCCCCATCATAGACCAATTTTGGCCTTCGTAGTAAGCTATCGACAATGATGATCATAGCTATCGCAGAACCGACCAATTTATAAGAATACAAGTACAATGGCAATCCGCAAGCGGTCGCACTGTCATACTTGAACCCATATAAACCCAGTAGTCCGTCGAGTACCACGATGGGTCTCGATAAACGATTTACAACAACCAAGATCGTACAGGATTCAACATACATGCCACATGCTACATAAAGTTCACAGATACTTTTCATCCTCAGAGTATGAATAAAAGTTATTACAAACCCAGTTTGATAATTAAAGCAGAAGCAAATAAGTTCGAAGATAAAGTTTCCAACATAGTTTGATACAGTGCCAAGCCAGATCATGGTCCACAAAAGCAAAGATAGGAATTACTAAAGAAGCCTGCCCAAGGCTTACTCCTCATCCACGGCGGGATAGAAGCAACTCTTGCAATAACCATGATACACAGTGCCATCTGCAACAATGGGAAAATAAACCCTGAGTACGAGAAGGTACTCAGCTAGACTTACCCGTCATGAACCAGAAATAAAATGACTCCAAGGATTATGCAAGGCTGTATAAGTGGACGTAACTTGACAACATTTTGCGTAAAGGCAATTTACCCGTTGTACAATTATTATTCCTTTATCAAGTTAATTAAAACTATCCATTTCTAGATTAGCAACTATCCTGTGCCAAACATGTGGTATATCATTTAGAAGCATACAATAGTAACCATAGCAGGTATTGTAATTCCCTATTCATCTGAACCATCATGTTTCATAATATAGTTGCTACGATGTTGGGACTAGCCAAGTTTCTCACTATCCGGGAGAGACGGCGATTCGAATCGATTTCAACCAGCTAGGAATTTATTCCTAACACAAACCCAGATCTACCAGCCATGATAGTCTTAGGTCACCTTTGGTACAACTCAGGTACACATTTCGCGGGTCCGTACTGCGCCGCACAATCTGGAACACCAGATGCCAGGATGCTCAGGCCAAGCCTGCCCTTGGGCTCAGTCTGATCGTTCCCCGGAAGTAGCGCACAACAGAATGGTTCCTAGCCTGAGTTGAATTACTCGGCTTCACGGTCGGAACGAGTTATCCGGCCAGCTAAGTGAGAGGCATGCGTTCAATCTTGTCAGAAGCGCCAACAATGGTATGGTCCTTAATTGACACAGACGGGGATAAGTCCACACCCAAGACCTCCATGTCTTGTTGCTTCTCTATCGACTTCCCGTCCGGTCTCAATTTACTTTTACCTCATGGTTCTGTTCCACGATAGCAGATATAGCCAACCGTGCTCCGGTATCCACCTATATCTCGCAGGTGACAGGACATCACCCGACTTCTACCGGTCTAAGCATGGCTAAGCATATATATTCGATCCTGGACCTATACCGGTTAAAGGTGTAATATCTGGACAAGGAATGTACATGCATCAAGTGGTTTCATTCAACTCTTATAACCTAATGCATCAATCATAAATACGTAAGTAAACATTTGTAAATTACTGGGAGACTTATAATGCTCCAGGGCTTACCTCGCAGAAAGGAAGTAGGGCGATGGTCAGGACACTCCGGAAGCTCTTCAGGGTTCTGCTCCACGCCTTCGGGAGCTGCGGCTTGTGGATCCTCCTGCGGGTTCCCTTCCTCTGCTTCTTCGAATTCCAGCAACGTGATCTCTTTCTCCGATCCTAGATGCATGAGTATGGCATGAGTATTACGAATGCATATATGTTAACAAGTGCATCAAGTTGATTGAGTAGGTGCATATCTCTTCTCGATTATTACTTAACTACTTCTACAATGCATCGACTATGCCACAATCAGTAGCTACTTGTTTCACTCATAACTGGAGTTCTACTAATCCAAAAATAGTGATCCTGGACTTTCTGGAAAGCTTATCAAATTCTCTACAACTTTGTTATTAACCATTTTTATAGTACACATCAGTTTCAACATGCAACTCATCACACCCTAGAATTAGTCCAGAAACTATTTAACATGCAATATAAAGTAATAACACCTCTACTTCATGTAATCATTCAAAATTTGACAACATAGAACCTACCAACAGTTTAAGCATACCAAATACAGTTAAGATAATATAATGGTGAAGCCCAAACTTTTTATTTAATTACCTTTTATTATTTTATTTAGATATCTAGGTTAAATAATAAACATATATCAGATGTACTTCATAAATTCCCAAAAATTTATAGTGCCTTACTAATGCTATCAAAGGACAACTATAAAAATTTCATGTCATTTTACTAAGTAGAACATTCTGTACAAAAATGATAAGGCAGCCAGGCTTGAAATAGCATAAATGGGAAATCCTATTGAAAAGTGTCAAGCAACAGATTTCCTATTTTTCTTAACATCCATATGGTACTAGGATTACCTCCAACAAATTTCATGAATTTTGGACTCATAAATAATTTATAAAAATTCATGCAAGGATTGACTAGCCATAAAAGAAAAATCTATAACTATAATTCTACACATGCACTGGTCTTCAAATTTTTACCCAAGCTCATATATGCTAAGACTAGCTTACCACAAAAATTTCATAATTTTTGGAGCAAAGGAACTCTAGATATAAAATAAACAAATTTAAATGCATTCAAAAGCACATTTCAAATCCTGATTTAAATCTCCAGAAATTTCTACTGTTGAAACCAAGAACATATTTTTCTTAAATACTACACTTCCTAAGCAACACAACCATATTTATTTCACAATTTTAGGAGCTACCAAACTGATGATACAAAATTCACAAAACAAATCAAAAACTGGAATCAAATGAGTTAGCCTCCAAACACTGAGTCGCTGACCGGTGGGACCCGCTGGTCAGGGGACCCCACGCGTCAGTGACATGAAACAGAGCAGCGGCGCTGCTGGGCACTGCGCGGCTGCGGCTCGTCGATGGCGAGCTTCGCCGGTGGTGACGTCATCATGGTATGACCTACGTGACCTGGCGAACCTACTGAGCCACTTGGCCGGTCCTATTGCCGACCCTAGAGCTGACGGCGGCGGCCATGGCGGAACGGCGGGGCTGGACCACGGCGGTACGCCGGTGTGGGCTACGGTGGCTCAAACGGACACTGCGCCGAGCATCACCGAGCTGCGGCGGAGCTATCTAGTGCCCTAACGCGGCCTGGGATGGACGGTGGCGACGTGGCCACGGAGACGGAGCTCACAGTGGAACTCCGGCGAGCTTATACGCGCTACGGTGGCTTACCAAGTACTATCAGCGGGCACGGGAAGAAGCAGTGGGTCGCTGGGGAGCTAGTGGTGCTGCTGCGGTGAAGAATGGATGGCTAGGCGCGAGCTTGCGTGGCTATGGCGACGGCGGAGGTGGAGCGAGCTCGCTGCAGCGCTACGGCGAGGAGGAAGGCCGGGAAAAGCGAAAAGAGGGCGCAGGACGGCTCGGACAGGTGCTGGCGGGGTTAAGGCCGCGCCCAGGCGCGTCGTGGCCTGCGTGATCAGAGCACTGGCGACGCGCGGCCGTCGCCGAGGACACGCGGCGCGTGGGTTCTGCCAGTGTCGGCCACTGAACGGCGCCCGTTCAGTTCGTCAGTCGTTCGATGGCCGCCTGACAGCGTGTTTTCAAGTTGATTTATCGGCTAATCCGTGGCTCCTTCGTGCAAACATCCTGAATAGATTTTGTAGACCCATGTACCAGCTTCAATTGTTCTTAAAGGATCATGCTCTAATTCACAACCAAAACCAAGTTATATCATCACCAATGTCAGCCTGACAGTCGGTCAGTAAACCTAGACTTAGAAAAATTTTACAAGTGTTGAATTCTTGATTTTTCTGATTTTTGTGGGACCTATTCAAGCATGTTAGAAGCTAAATTAGTCCATGACCCAAAAATAAAAGTTGTTCCTTATGTCAAACACTACAACATTGCTTTAGTGAACTCCTCCATACAAGGTCTCTAACACCTAGTTCAACTTTAGTCAAACATGTCACTTTGAAATCATGATACAAATTCAAACCATGACTAAATGACCAATTTAGCCCTAGCCCTAAATACTAAAGTTGTTCATGATGATATCCTAAGCATGTTTAAGCAATTTGCAAGGTCATTCCATCATTTTATGTAGTGGTTACTCATAGAGCTAGTTAGGGCAATAACATGAAACATGCCTTAAAGGCTTGATTTAGAAAAGTGACTTTCATGAATAATGTTCTAATTGCTAACCCAAGTGTGGTTACATGTTTTTGTGACTCACTTCTACCAAGCACATGTTTTCATTCATGATCATTTGCAGATACACATGGAGGCATGAAATAACGAGAAAGATTGCATATGATAATGAAACATGCGATAACAAGTAAATGTTGCAAATGTTTCAATCAAATGTTTCAATTGTAAAAGCTTGTTTATGAATGTGTGATGATCATGCTCATGTTATGCAAGTCAAGTTATGCAAGGCTAACACCCGAGGTGTTACAGCCCCTCCCCCTTATAAAAATCTCGTCCCGAGATTTGCAAGACCTACCATTCTTGGAAAAAGGCGGGATAAACTTCTTGCAGATAATCTTCTCTTTCCCACGTAGCATCTTGTTCACTATGATTGTTCCACACCACCTTATAGAACTTAATAATCTTACTCCTTGTCACTCTCTCCATCTCTTCTAATACTCTAATTGGCTTTTCTTCATAGGTCAAATCCGATTGAAGCTACACGTTGGTGGGTGCAATCGCTTCTTCCGGTACTCGAAGACATTTCTTTAACTGAGAAACATGGAACACATCAAAGATTGCACTCATCTCTGGTGGTAGTTGTAGCTTATATGCAACATTTCCTTTTTGTTCCAAAATTTTGTATGGCCCTACATATCTTGGTGAAAGCTTCTTTTTCATCCCAAATCTCTTCACACCTTTCATGGGCGATACTCTCAAGTATACATAGTCACCCACTTCAAAAGTCAGTTGTCTTCTTCTTCTGTCAGCATAACTCTTCTGTCTTGATTGAGCTGCCTTCATATGTTGTTGGATGATACGTACTTGCTCTTCGGCTTCATTGACAAAATCAATACCAAAGTATCTCCTTTCACGGGGCTCAATCCAATTCAATGGAGTTCTGCACTTTCTGCCATACAAGGCTTCAAATGGAGCCATTTTGATACTCGCTTGATAACTGTTGTTATAGGAGAATTCAGCTAAAGGTAACCATTTCTCCCATGAACCTTTTGAAGATATAACACAAGCCCTAAGTAAATCTTCTAGGATTTGGTTCACTCGTTCTGTCTGTCCTGAAGTTTGCGGATGATAAGCTAAACTTCTGATTAGCTTGGTTCCCAAAGCTTGGTGTAAGTGCTCCCAGAAACGAGCTATGAACTATGGTCCTCTATCTGAGATTATGGTCCTAGGTACTCCATGCAATCTCACGATCTGGGAAACATATATCTCAGCGTATTTCCCAACTATATACCGCGTGTTCACGGGTATAAAGTGTGCTGACTTGGTGAGACGATCAACAATGACCCAGATTGAGACGATCAACAATGACCCAGATTGAATCGTGACCTTGTGGCGTTGTTGGAAGGCCTGTAATAAAGTCCATACTGATCTCCTCCCATTTCCATCCTAGAATAGGCAGTGGCTGAAGTAATCCAGCGGTTTTCATATGGACGGCTTTCACTCTACTGCAGTTATCACACCTAGCAACATAGGCTGCGATCTCTTTCTTCATCTTAGTCCACCAAAAACGGGTTCTTAGATCTTGATACATTTTACTACTACCCGGGTGGATAGACAATTTGGACGAGTGAGCTTCTTCTAAAATTTGATTCCTTAGCTCACGGTCTTTTGGCACCACTAGTCGGTCCTCAAACCATAATACACCTCTTTCGTCCAATCTAAAATGTTTGGTTTCTTGCTCTTGCATTTTTCTCTTGATGTGACTTATTCCTACATCTGTCTGCTGTAGCTCTATGATTTTGCCCTCAAGCGAACAACTGATTGTGATATTGTGTAGTACAGCAGGATGTAGCAAGTTGAATCCATCTTCCAATAGTGCTTCCATAGTGTTGCAATGGGACTTCCGACTAAGTGCATCAGCTACTACATTAGCTTTACCCGGATGGTAATGCACTTCCAAATTATAGTCCTTAATCAATTCCAACCATCTATGTTGTCTCATGTTCAGTTCTGGCTGGGTAAAGATATACTTGAGGCTTTTGTGGTCAGTATAGATATGACATACATTGCCCAACAAGTAATGTCTCCATATCTTTAATGCATGGACAACGGCTACAAGTTCCAAATCATGTGTAGGGTAGTTGACTTCATGTTTTCTCAATTGCCGAGAGGCATATGCAATTACTCTCCCTTCTTGCATAAGTACACATCCCAAACCTATTCCTGATGCATCACAAAATACATCAAAAGGCTTTTCAATGTCTGGTTGTGCTAGCACTGGTGCTGTAGTCAACAAAGTTCTGAGGGTGTGAAAAGCCGTTTCACATTCTGGTGTCCATTTGTACTTCTCATCTTTCTGAAGTAGTCTGGTCATAGGTTTAGCTATCTTTGAGAAGTCTGGAATAAACCGGCGATAGTATCCTGCTAACCCGAGAAAACTCCGAACTTCATGAACCGAAGTTGGGGCTTTCCAATCCATGACCTCTTATACTTTGGATGGGTCTACTGAGATTCCATCTCTTGATAAAATGTGACCTAAGAAAGGTACTTTGCTCATCCAAAATTCACATTTGCTAAACTTGGCATATAGCTTATGCTCCCTCAGTCTGGATAGGACAATCCTCAGATGCTCTTCATGATCTGACTCATTTTCTGAATAAATTAATATGTCATCGATAAACACGACCATGAACTTATCAAGTTCGGGCATGAATACCGAGTTCATCAGGTACATGAAATAGGCTGGAGCATTTGTTAGTCCGAAAGACATAACCAAATACTCGTATAAGCCGTACCTAGTAGAGAAAGTAGTTTTAGGTATATCCTCCGGTCTGATCTTTATCTGATGGTAACCTGATCTCAAGTCAATTTTGGAGAATACCTTTGCCTTTGCTAGCTGATCGAACAAGATATCGATGCGGGGTAACGGATACTTGTTCTTGATGGTCACAGCATTGAGGGGTCTGTAATCTACACACATTCTCAGTGACTTATCCTTCTTTTTCACAAACAATGCTGGACATCCCCATGGAGATGAGCTAGGTTGGATAAGACCTTTGTCCAATAGATCTTGCAATTGAACCTTAAGTTCTGCTAACTCATTGGGTGGCATTCTATAGGGCCTTCTGGATATGGGTGCGGTACCTGGCACTAATTCAATCTTAAATTCCACGTCCCTATCTGGTGGTAGACCTGGTAATTCCTCTGGAAATACATCCGGAAACTCACAAACCACGGGAATATCACCTATGGTGGTGGCTTGGATAGCACAGGCTAAATGTTGGGGTTCGAACTCGCGGGAGAGTGGAACTAGAAAAGCATTCCCTCCCGTGGGTTCTCTCAACATAATGGTACGGGTGCTAGTGTCAATAAGAACACCATGATCCTTCATCCAATTCATGCCTAAGATTACACTTATCGACAACCCCGGCAATATTATCAAATCTGTTGTGTACTCCCTCCCTTGTATCAAGATGAGTACATTTTTGACTATCTTTTTGGTAGTAACAGTTCCCCCTGCTGAACTTATGTTAAAACCCCCTTTACTTACTTCTATAATTTCTTGATCATGTCTAGATGCAAATGCTTGACTCATAAATGAATGAGAAGCTCCCGAATCAAATAAAACAACAGCGGGATGCTTGTTGACGAGAAACATACCAGCCATGACAACTTCTCCGGTAGGCACTTCCTCCATAGCAGTATAATGCACTTGTCCCTGACGTGCCCTGGCATTCACCTGCCTCTGATTGTTCTGATTTGGGTTGCTATTCCTCTTGGGGTGGGGGCACTCCTTGGACCAATGACCCAGTTGGTTGCAGTTGAAACAAGGTTTATTACTTCTGAATCTGGCGAAGCTGTCCTGATTACCATTTCCTTTTGGTAAGGCAATAGTGAACGCCTTACGAAATGGTTTCTATGGCCTATTATTCTGAGCTTTCGGTGGTGGAGGCCTGAACTTGGGTGCAGGTGGACGGAATTGTGGCCTAGCTGTGATAAGCGCTTTCGACTGGAAAGATCCGGATGCACCGGCCTCATATGCCCTCTTGCGACCTTTAGCAACTGCATGCATGTTGTTGTGGTTTTCTTGGGTCAAGGCATCACTAATAAACTCATTGTACGTGGCACATCGAGAATTTGCCATAGTCTTCATTAATTTGGTACCCAACCCTCGCTTGAAACTCTCAATCTTTTTCTCTTCAGTATCCACGAAACTTGGAGCATATCTTGACAAGTTGTTGAATGCGTGCATATATTCTGTGAGTGACTTTGTTCCCTGAGTGAGCCTCATAAATTCTGCTGCTTTCATGCGCATCAGGCCCGGGGGAATATGGTGTCCCCTAAAAGCCAGCTTGAATTGATCCCAGGTCACTCTCGCATTAGCAGGCAGAGACGACAGGAAGTGCGTCCACCAGATTCCTGCTGGTCCTTGCAGTTGATGAGAAGCATATTCTGCTTTCAGGTGCTCTGTGACCCTTAGCAGACGAAATTTCTGCTCAATGGTATTCAGCCACTCATCGGCCTACAGTGGTTCCTCAGCCACCTTGAAGATCAGAGGCTTCGTGTCCAGAAACTCCTTGAATGAACTGTGCTGATTTGGCTCGGCCCCCGGTTGCTGTGGGTGGCCACGAGCAGTGTTTTGCGCGATAAGGCGCAAGGCTTCTTCCATTGTCCTCTGGCTCCCCAGGAACTGGGCAAAGAACTCCTGAGCAGACGGCGGCAGTGGTGGGGGTAAGTCATCACCATTGCCATCCTGGCTGCTACTAGCTCCTGCACGGGTACGCGTCATCTGCGAATTTACAACAATAAGCGATTATTGGTTGAGGTCAAGAGATTGCAGAGGAATTTTGTACTCATGCCAAACTAAAATTACTGGAGAAAATTCTCAAAATCACAATAAAAACAGAGGCATAATAATTCATTCTCGCAACATGACATCACCAATTTGACCACTTATCGTGCTCATAACGCATGCAAATTTAAAGCGTGATTACCGACAAAGAACTGGAATTGCATTGACGTTCATCCAAACATGCGATTAACATTACATGATAGTCTGGTTACTAATGCCAACTTCAAACTATAGGTCCATTACATAAATAAAGGTGATACATTAGTCCTTCCACTAAATGCGAAGCGATCTAATCCTCATCAAGATCACTATCGAGGTCAGACGCAGAATCATCTCCTTCCTCAGGTTCTACTTCTTCTTCAGGCTCCACTTCTTCTTCTTCCTCGTACCCTTCTAGATCCATTTCTGTAGCTCTAGGTGGGACATAAGGGTGGAGCTGATTGTTCAGTAGATGAACCTCTTCATGCAGATTATCATTGTATTCTTCCGCATTAGCCAGCTGCTGTCCCAGCTCAAACTGTCGAGCTCTTAGGACATCTTCCCTGGACCAGGCTGCATTCTGCTGGTGAGTTAACCGAGTCATCTCTTCAGTGAGCCTCTCAATCTCGGTGTCGTGCTCCCTCTGAAGCTAATGTCGATCCTCGTGGGCATGACCCAGAGCACCAGACACACGTTTGAGGCTACCTTCGACTCCATCTAACACTCTCATCACTACGAACATGGCGCTCATGGTAGGGTTATCACTGTTCTGCCCTTCTGCTGCACCAATCTCCAAAGATCTTCCTCTTGCCTGCTGCCATGAGTCAGTGGAGGGGTTACCTCTTGGAAAGACTCCAACCAAAGCGGCTGCCAGAACTTGAGGAAAACGATCCATGATATCCCTCAGGATCCCAAAGGCTGCCCTGCCAGCTGCTTCTTCAGCAGTCCTACCAGTTGACTCATAACACTAGCCTGTCCACTCAGAATCGTCACCACGGGGACGAACAACGGCCTCCATAGTAACTAAGAGACCTTCTCCCAACCGCTCATTCGCCCAGAAGTAGCGGGGTTCCATTCCATTAGGATAGCCTACATAGCTGAGCACTCTCCACAAGAGTGTAGGCATCCCAAACTCTCCAAGGAACGTGTGACGTTGATGGGTACGTGGAGCAAGCTGATGGCTAGGAGCTCTGCCTCCGGTGGACTTGCGAGCAGTCTGCTTGGTGCGTGCCATCTGCACCATTAACATGTACCCTTGGTGAGACAATGACATAATGGATAAGAGTTACATAACCGAGTAAGAATCTTATAAGGGGAGGAACAATGTAATTATGTGAATGGTAATTTAACATGATGCATGCTCGTGCCGTACGTCCTTACAAACTTAGGAAAAATTTGTTTCTAACGGTAGACACGGTGGCATACATACGTTCTCTCATATATATCGTAACTAGTCGAGCTACACGTTTCGTTGTTAGTGTACCTGCATAAAATTTCATTTCAGCCCTAAACCCATAATGAAATATGCAGAATGTAATTGTAAATACTTTCATATATGTATACCCATACATATACTTCCGTATCAATCTACCCGACAAGAATTTAAACCCACAATTAAATACGTACCATATACACATGCAAGCATGCATACATAGCCGTACCAAAGCTAACTCTTCCCGACCGCACGCTCACATCTTGCGGTCATACACTCATCTTACCTTGGCGTAGAGGCATTTGATCCATACATTACCACTCAAGTGAATGGCATCCATACTATAGCACGCCGTATGGACGATGAAGTAAAAACCCCCATGTTAGTACTTAAATAGCCACCTAATAGTCCTTAATTTGGGCATAAGGAAAGTGATCATTGGCACACTTTAGATTTCAAATACCTATTAAATAACTATTAGTTGCCAGAGAAGGGTTTTAGGAAAACAAAAACTTTTGTTTTGAATACACTTGTGACAATTAACGTTGAATCTTGCTCTGATACCAGCTGTCGCAGAACCGACTAATTTATAAGAATACAAGTACAATGGCAATCCGCAAGCGGTCGCACTGTCATACTTGAACCCATATAAACCCGGTAGTCCATCGAGTACCACGACGGGTCTCGATAAATGATTTACAACAACCAAGATCGTACAGGATTCAACATACATGCCACATGCTACATAAAGTTCACAGATACTTTTCATCCTCAGAGTACGAATAAAAGTTATTACAAACCCAGTTTGATAATTAAAGCAGAAGCAAATAAGTTCGAAGATAAAGTTTCCAACATAGTTTGATACAGTGCCAAGCCAGATCACGGTCCACAAAAGCAAAGATAGGAATTACTAAAGAAGCCTGCCTAAGGCTTACTCCTCATCCATGGCGGGATAGAAGCAACTCTTGCAATAACCATGATACACAGTGCCATCTGCAACAATGGGAAAATAAACCCTGAGTACGAGAAGGTACTCAGCTAGACTTACCCGTCATGAACCAAAAATAAAATGACTCCAAGGATCATGCAAGGCTGTATAAGTGGACATAACTTGACAACATTTTGCGTAAAGGCAATTTACCCGTTGTACAATTATTATTCCTTTATCAAGTTAATTAAAACTATCCATTTCTAGATTAGCAACTATCCTGTGCCAAACATGTGGTATATCATTTAGAAGCATACAATAGTAACCATAGCAGGTATTGTAATTCCCTATTCATCCAAACCATCATGTTTCATAATATAGTTGCTACGATGTTGGGACTAGCCAAGTTTCTCACTATCCGGGAGAGACGGCGATTCGAATCGATTTCAACCAGCTAGGAATTTATTCCTAACACAAACCCAGATCTACCAGCCACGATAGTCTTAGGTCACCTTTGGTACAACTCAGGTACACATTTCGCGGGTCCGTACCGCGCCGCACAATCTGGAACACCAGATGCTAGGATGCTCAGGCCAAGCCTGCCCTTGGGCTCAGTCTGATCGTTCCCCGGAAGCAGCGCACAACAGAATGGTTCCTAGCCTGAGTTGAATTACTCGGCTTCACGGTCGGAACGAGTTATCCGGCCAGCTAAGTGAGAGGCATGCGTTCAATCTTGTCAGAAGCGCCAACAATGGTACGGTCCTTAATTGACACAGACGGGGATAAGTCCACACCCAAGACCTCCATGTCTTGTTGCTTCTCTATCGACTTCCCGTCCGGTCTCAATTTACTTTTACCTCATGGTTCTGTTCCACGATAGCAGATATAGCCAACCGTGCTCCGGTATCCACCTATATCTCGCAGGTGACAGGACATCACCCGACTTCTACCGGTCTAAGCATGGCTAAGCATATATATTCGATCCTGGACCTATACCGGTTAAAGCTGTAATATCTGGACAAGGAATGTACATGCATCAAGTGGTTTCATTCAACTCTTATAACCTAATGCATCAATCGTAAATACGTAAGTAAACATTTGTAAATTACTGGGAGACTTATAATGCTCCAGGGCTTACCTCGCAGAAAGGAAGTAGGGCGATGGTCAGGACACTCCGGAAGCTCTTCAGGGTTCTGCTCCACGCCTTCGGGAGCTGCGGCTTGTGGATCCTCCTGCGGGTTCCCTTCCTCTGCTTCTTCGAATTCCAGCAACGTGATCTCTTTCTCCGATCCTAGATGCATGAGTATGGCATGAGTATTACGAATGCATATATGTTAACAAGTGCATCAAGTTGATTGAGTAGGTGCATATCTCTTCTCGATTATTACTTAACTACTTCTACAATGCATCGACTATGCCACAATCAGTAGCTACTTGTTTCACTCATAACTGGAGTTCTACTAATCCAAAAATAGTGATCCTGGACTTTCTGGAAATCTTATCAAATTCTCTACAACTTTGTTATTAACCATTTTTACAGTACACATCAGTTTCAACATGCAACTCATCACACCCTAGAATTAGTCCGGAAACTATTTAACATGCAATATAAAGTAATAACACCTCTACTTCATGTAATCATTCAAAATTTGACAACATAGAACCTACCAACAGTTTAAGCATACCAAATACAGTTAAGATAATATAATGGTGAAGCCCAAACTTTTTATTTAATTACCTTTTATTATTTTATTTAGATATCTAGGTTAAATAATAAACATATATCAGATGTACTTCATAAATTCCCAAAAATTTATAGTGCCTTACTAATGCTATCAAAGGACTACTATAAAATTTCATGTCATTTTACTAAGTAGAACATTCTGTACAAAAATGATAAGGCAGCCAGGCTTGAAATAGCATAAATGGGAAATCCTATTGAAAAGTGTTAAGCAACAGATTTCCTATTTTTCTTAACATCCATATGATACTAGGATTACCTCCAACAAATTTCATGAATTTTGGACTCATAAATAATTTATAAAAATTCATGCAAGGATTGACTAGCCATAAAAGAAAAATCTATAACTATAATTCTACACATGCACTGGTCTTCAAATTTTTACCCAAGCTCATATATGCTAAGACTAGCTTACCACAAAAATTTCATAATTTTTGGAGCACAGGAACTCTAGACATAAAATAAACAAATTTAAATGCATTCAAAAGCACATTTCAAATCCTAATTTAAATCTCCAGAAATTTCTACTGTTGAAACCAAGAACATATTTTTATTAAATACTACACTTCCTAAGCAACACAACCATATTTATTTCACAATTTTAGGAGCTACCAAACTGAAGATACAAAATTCACAAAACAAATCAAAAACTGGAATCAAATGAGTTAGCCTCCAAACACTGAGTCGCTGACCGGTGGGACCCGCTGGTCAGGGGACCCCACGCGTCAGTGACACGAAACAGAGCAGCGGCGCTGCTGGGCACTGCGCGGCTGCGGCTCGTCGACGGTGAGCTTCGCCGGTGGTGACATCATCATGGTATGACCTACGTGACCTGGTGAACCTACTGAGCCACTTGGCCGGTCCTATTGCCGACCCTAGAGCTGATGGCGGCGGCCATGGCGGAACGGCGGGGCTAGACCATGGCGGTACACTGGTGTGGGCTACGGTGGCTTGAACGGACGCTGCGCCGAGCATCACCGAGCTGCGGCGGAGCTATCTAGTGCCCTAACGCGGCCTGGCATGGACGGTGGCGACGTGGCCACGGAGACAGAGCTCACGGCGGAACTCCGGCGAGCTTATGCGCGCTGCGGTGGCTTACCAAGTACTGTCAGCGGGCACGGGAAGAAGCAGTGGGTCGCTGGGGAGCTAGTGGTGCTGCTGCGGTGAAGAATGGATGGCTAGACGCGAGCTTGCGCGGCTATGGCGATGGTGGAGGTGGAGCGAGCTCGCTGCAGCGCTGCGGCGAGGAGGAAGGCTGGGAAAAGCGAAAAGAGGGCGCGTGACAGCTCGGACAGGTGCTGGCGGGGTTAAGGCCGCGCCCAGGCACGTCGTGGCCTGCGTGATCAGAGCGCTGGCGACGCGCGGCCGTCGTCGGGGACACGCGGCGCGCGGGTTCTGCCGGTGTCGGCCACTGAACGGCGCCCGTTTAGTTCGTCAGTCGTTCGATGGCCGCCTGACAGCGTGTTTTCAAGTTGATTTATCGGCTAATCCGTGGCTCCTTCGTGCAAACATCCTGAATAGATTTTGTAGACCCATGTACCAGCTTCAATTGTTCTTAAAGGATCATGCTCTAATTCGCAACCAAAACCAAGTTATATCATCACCAATGTCAGCCTGATAGTCGGTCAGTAAACCTAGACTTAGAAAAATTTTACAAGTGTTGAATTCTTGATTTTTCTGATTTTTGTGGGACCTATTCAAGCATGTTAGAAGCTAAATCAGTCCATGACCCAAAAATAAAAGTTGTTCCTTATGTCAAACACTACAACATTGCTTTAGTGAACTCCTCCATGCAAGGTCTCTAACACCTAGTTCAACTTTAGTCAAATATGTCACTTTGAAATCATGATACAAATTCAAACCATGACTAAATGACCAATTTAGCCCTAGCCCTAAATACCAAAGTTGTTCATGATGATATCCTAAGCATGTTTAAGCAATTTGCAAGGTCATTCCATCATTTTATGTAGTGGTTACTCATAGAGCTAGTTAGGGCAATCACATGAAACATGCCTTAAAGGCTTGATTTAGAAAAGTGACTTTCATGAATAATGTTCTAATTGCTAACCCAAGTGTGGTTACATGTTTTTGTGACTCACTTCTACCAAGCACATGTTTTCATTCATGATCATTTGCAGATACACATGGAGGCATGAAATAACGAGAAAGATTGCATATGATAATGAAACATGCGATAACAAGTAAATGTTGCAAATGTTTCAATCAAATGTTTCAATTGTAAAAGCTTGTTTATGAATGCGTGATGATCATGCTCATGTTATGCAAGTCAAGTTATGCAAGGCTAACACCCGAGGTGTTACAATAGTCCTCACCATCGCTATCTAAGACCAACTACAGTGTACACTAACACCACCGTATTGACTTATGATCTGTCCGTGCTAAGGTCCTTACTTCCATCGCATTAGAGCATGACACGACTATGTGGGTATACACTAACACTACCGTATTAGCTTATGATCTATCCATGATTAGGTCCTTGTTTTCGTCCCATTAGAGCACGACCTGCCTGTGTGGATGTACACTTACACCGCCGTGTTGGCTTATGATCCGTCCATGATCAGGTCGTTGTTTCCATCGCGTTATACCATGACTTGCCTATGTGGGTGTACACTAACACCACTGTTTTGGCCAATGATTAGGATCATAGTTGCCTTGCACAACGAGTCGATTGTGTGCAGTGTGTGTTCACCATCGCTTTGGCTATCGACGCGTCTGTGTCTAGGTGGACATCACCGTCACTTCACCATATGAACCGTTTGGTCATTGGTAATGGTCACCGTCGCATTGCAGTATGATCCACCTCTAAAGATCCTTTAGTAAGTGTAACACCCCATGTGTTTGTCACAAGTTAAGTAGTGAGTTTGGACTCAAGTAAGTTATGTCAAGTAGTGATAATGAGCTTTGGTTCATGATATTACAAGTGTTGATGAAGAATTGGAGTGAAACTCTTCTAAAGGTTGAACCCTTTTCAAGGATATGCATGAGTAATGCTAAACATGCTTCTTTCATGTGCCATACATCAGCTTCCATCTATATTGACTATTGGAAAAGTTTCATGGAGTTTAGAATCAAAAGGTCACATGGAAGGATGAATTATAACCTTGCTTGAAATGCCTTGATAAGTGAATGGAAATATGTGAGTCCAACTAGACCTTGCAATCTTCCTCAAACAACTCTAACTAAACTCACGAACAAAAGATGTGAAGGGTTCATATTGATCAAGTGTCAAGAAAATGCTTCAATGGACCAAAAGGCTCGTTTTAAGCTTAATCAAGTTGCTGCTTTGACCAAAACAAAATAGTAGGTTATATTCTAGATATGAGGTTTGACCTTTAAGAAGAATTTTAGAGCAAGATGTGTACAACAAACTTTGTTTTTGGATCAAGGGCTAAATCAGCTTCCAATTAGATCAAACGGTGGACTCAAGATTGAAAATGATGCTGATTTCCCCTTCTCGAAATTTCACCAAGTCCCTGATCGGCAACAACGAGTTGACATGTGACATTTGTATCTTCCAAATTCTTATGGAAACTCAAGATTCCTTAATATGAGTTGAAGTCCCCTTTGTGATGGAAACAACAAAATAAGTCTCATCACTTTTAGAGCACGTTTGGACCGCCAAATTTAGTTCCCAAAACTACTAGTTTCACTGAACTTTGTGGACTTAACCTGAATTTCTGAATTGTGATTCTAGTTTCCATGTGTCCACCTTTGGGAATTAATATCTCGCAAACCAGTTCGAATTGGGCCAAGCTTCATTAATCAAAGTTGTAGTACTCATGTAGATCTACAATAGGACTAATTGGTTGATCGAATCATCAAATTGTTTGAGAGATATATGGGCAGAAAGTTTGAGGCTTAGTCATTTTTCTAGCCAATTTGAACACCTTTAGCAGAGCGTCGTGGCCGACCGGTTGCTGATGCCGCTCAGCGCATAGCACCTCGGCTCGCTTGCATGATCGCCACCTCACGGCATTGGTCAATTTGGAGAGCTGAGCGCCCTCCCTTTCGTCATGCTTGCTCTCTCTCGTCTTGCTGTTTCATGCCATGGCAGATGTGCTAGATCTAGTGCCGCTGCTCCCTTCTCCATCCTCCTCCACCTTGGCTCGCCACCCACTGCTCCTCCTCAACTCACGCCGCTCACACAGCACCCTTCCTTGTCCAATGCCACAGTCGGAGCACGGCTAGCCGCGGTGGTGCTGCTGTAGACCCATCGACGCTAGTGGTCCTGCCTCCTCCATCCACACTAGGCCATGCCGCGGGCACTGGTGGGTGCGCCGTGTAGTAGGCAAGTCATGGCACCTCTCCCTTGCCGCCGATGAGCGCCTTCCCCGTTGGAGTCGGCCGTTCCCCGGCGACTCCTCAGCTCGCTGTACGAGGATTGAAGAAGAAGGTGAAGAAAATGAAATAGAAACTCTTCTCTAGGTCCTGATGCAAAAGCGCTAGAGAGAAGGATTTTTCAGATCTGAGCTTATTTGATTGCTCGAAAGTTCAGGATTCCCGATGCAAAAGTATTTTTCTTTATCTTTTCCTTCATTGCTTTTAATCGACTAAAAATTTGGAAAATCATAGTAAATCATAGAAAAATCGTAAAATAGCAAATGAGGATGTTTTGGAATCCTTGTGAGTAGATCTATGTAGTATAGTCATAATATGATATGTGTTAGTAGAAAGTTTCTGCTGTTTTTATTTATTTTCGTAAATTAGGGTTTTCTAGGAATAAATTCATATCAGGAGTTGTGGTGCTTCAATTGCTGTGAAATTTTTATGGTAGGCTACTGATGTCATATGTGTGCCATGGTAAAACTTTCATGTTCATTGGATGCAATATGACTGAGTTATTGATTTAAATTGCTTAGTGCTTAATAAATGGTTTTAAATGATTTATAATTAAAATAAAGATGCAAAAATGGAAAATGTTGTTCCTTTACCCCGACATAATGTTGTTATAACCTAAGGAACCTTTATATAGCCATGGGTTTACAAAAAATGTTGAGTTTCACTTTTGTCATGCTCTCACATGTTTTCTTGCAATAGCAATTTGTCTTTTTTGTAGTAATTAATCTATAAAACCTGAGCATGTAAGATTTAGTACAGTAATCATGTTTTGTCATCATCTATCTCTCATAAAAATTTCATATCCAAATGAGTTGTTTACAACATCACCTATAATTAATATATATATATATATAAAGCTAATGAAAGCTTAATAGTAGATAAGCTTATATGTGTTTCATGTGATGATGGTAATACTTGTTGCTGAGTGGCATGTTGCTGAGAAAGGTTAGTTTTGGTTGATCCTTGGAATGGCTTGTTTAGATGCTCTCTTGATTTGTATATTAACTCATGACTATGTGCTTATGCAAGTTGTAAACCATTGCTCTAGCTCCTTTTTAAATGTGTTAACGTGTTTTCATGTTAGCTATGACTAATGTTAAGTAACCATGTTAATAGTGGTTTGTGATCCATGTGATTAGTTGTACATGTATGGTCTTGTTAAAGGATGAAGTGAAGCACCACTTTGCTTATATGCTGAAAATGGCTGCATGTAGAGTTCTGTGGTGGTGATATTTTCGTGGTGCAAATGATGTTTTATGTAAATGTGGTGAATACCAAAGTTGTAGATAAATTCATTATCTTGCTTGTCCTAAAATTTTATGATTTTAGGCCTGACGGTTTAGGAGTTATAGATTTTACAAGTTTGCTGTCAGCTTTTGCATGTGCTTTGAACAGATCTGAATGATTATATTGTTTAGCTTATTTAAACATGGAATCATGTATTGGTGATGATAGAAGAGTTGTAGTGCTTTTGTTAAGCTTTCCAAAATAGTCTTAGAGCACCACTTTTTCAAAGTGGAATGGCAGGTTCTGTCCAAATCTGGACAGAGATGTCTTCATTAGGTTGTTTAACCTTGTTAGCTGTGGAACCATCTTAAGATGATAATAAGAAAATCATAGATAATCTAATAAGCTTTCCATAAAGTTAAGAATCATGTTTGTTGGATGATTAAAACTCGAGTTATGCATTTATGAAGTTAATGTCAGTTTTCTATCCTAATTTGTGTAGATCTGCTTGTTAGTGTTTATCAACCTTGTTAACCTTTGAATCAGCTATAGGTGTAAATAACAAAGTTGTAGACAATTTCCTAAGCTTTCAGAAAGTCTAGGATCAACTTTGTTTGATGCCGTATAACTCCAGTTATGGTTGAAACAAGTGTCTTCTTTGTTGCTATCTAGATTCTAGACATGTGCTAAGTTATTTGCTTTAGTTTACTCTTGTTGGCTAAATAGGTTTACTTAGTTCTTGATTAATAAATGCTTGATGTAACTGAACTTGAGTTCACTAGCATGCCATGCTTGATGTGCTTGCTATCTCTATGTTAGACTTGATGTAAATAACTTGCTCGTCTAGGTACTCATGTCATGTGGTGTAACCTTATGCTTATCTTAAAATGCTTGTATGTGATGCATCTAATGTTACCATTCTTCGCATTCATGCACTTGCATCTCATTTAAGTACGCCAGATGAACCACGCGGAGAACTGAAGGACGTCATGTTGGAGCCGAACCCGAAGATGGTGTTTGGTGGACCTATCCCGAAGATGGAATGACCCCTGGAGTGCATGCCTAGAGTGGAGATGTTACCCAAGACGGTGCAAGCTAATTGAACTTAACTTTGTGTTGGATCCTAGGCAAGCCTCGGAGCATTCTAAGTCTCCTACCCTCTCTTTTTACAAATGCACATAAGTATAACTTTTGTATGCCAGCATTAGGTGATAGGAAATCAGTTGGTGCATAATTCCTACCTTGTCTACTGTATATAAATACCTGAACCCTTACTAGTATGAGTAGGACATTCTAATGCTTAGCCATGCTTAGACCGGTAGAAGTGGGTGATTTCCTAGTCACCTGCAATATAGGTGGATACCTGGTCATAGTTGGCTATATTTGCTATCGTGGAAAATAACCATGTGACGATGAATAAATGGAGACCGGACAAGGATTTGGTGATTGAGAGGCAGCAGGACATGGAGGTCTTGTGTGCATATTTATCCCATCTATGTCAGTTAAGGACCACATCGTTGTTGGTCCTCGGTCATTTTGAACATAGCCTCTCACTTAGCTGGGTGGATAACTCAGTTCTGACCGCAAAGCCGAGTAGCTACCCTCAAGCTAGGCCTCATTCTGTATGAGTGCGCACACTAGAGGTAGTAAGGATGTGTGGGGAGCCGAATGTGAGTCCAAGGGAAGGTCAGGCCTGATCGTCCTAGTAGCCGGTCAGTCCTTGAGTGTGCGGCGCTGATCGAACCCATGACATATGACTTGAGTTGTACCAAAGGTGACCTAAGGCTACCTTGGTGTAGGTATGTTTGGGTTTGTGTTAGGATTTCTGCCCAGCTGGTTGCAATTGATTCGAATCACCATCTCTCCTGGATAGTGAGAAACTTGACTAAGCTTCCATCATCGTAATAACACTAGATGGAACATGATGGTTATGATAATTATATGATAAATCGGATATGGTTACTATTGTGATGCTTATTAATCAAGTGAGTGCTCTAGAATAGGTGCAAAGTGAGCCATAATAAGCTTCACTAAACTTGATGCTAAGATATTGACTAAAATATTGAAACTAAGGACTTATGGTAGTAATGCTCTTTTTGCAAAGTTATGCTATTCAACTAGCTCCACTAAATAAGCCTTACATATCCTTGAGAGTCTTTTTATTTCTCTCCTATCGAGGTAAGTTGAGCTGAGTATATTTGAGTACTCAGGGTTTATCCCACCATGTTGTAGGTGAAGTTCTCGGCCTGCTGAAGATGGTGGCTAATCGTCGGTGGGCTCGACGACTCTATATAGTGTTCTCATCTATATGCTTTTGTCAGAGGATGTCACTTATGCTAGCAACGTATTTGGAACTTATATTATTGTAATCATTTGAAAGCTATGTTGTTTTCACTAATTGGTTTTGATACCCAAATTTGTGCTATTACTTGTGAACTCCTTTGTAATATTATTTTTGCTGCAACTCCATGTATGTGATGTGTATTTGCTTAATCGTGCGATCTTGGTTGTGATGTTGATTTAACGAGGTCCTTCGTGACACTCGGTGGACTATCGGGTTTATATAAGTGCAAGTGTGTGTGTGCCAACGTATTAAGAAGGGGCAGCTGTGCTTGAGCTTGTATAAATTGGGCGGTTCTATCGCAGTCGGTGTTGGGTTACAAAGCTATTCAGCCATGATACACTATTGACCCCTACCGCGTGAGACGAATAGCGGCGGTGATGACAAAACAGTAATGGCCTTTACATTCGTTGGTCACAGAATTGAATCCAGTTTTCACAATTTATTTACTAATTCAGCTGGGCCTTAATAACTTACTAAACACACCATACAGATATAATCATTACACACCATTCATCATGTCCATAACGAAGAGTACTTTTTATAATAACAAGTGACACTAACATAACAATTATGTCAACTCAAGAATTAACACAAGTGGTACATAGATAGGAGAATAAAGGTTCTGCTCCCTATAGACTTACATAACGAAAACAAGGTAGATGTGCTCCGCTCCTTTAGATTGCCACTCCTGCTTGCAAGGCAAAGCTTCCTTCAGCTTGGTAGCCAGTGCACCATGGAACCCCTCTTCTTCCTCCCTTAGCCATTGTAGGAAAAATCGTTCAAAAGCACTCAGACTCCATAACCTGCACAAAGCAGCAGCATTAATAATATTCAACATACAAGTGCTTTAGTTACCAAGGGAAAATTGGACTGTATATAGAATCAAAACAACTCCCTACCAGAAGAAAGAATAGCATATGCAACTTTACTACTCTCCTACTGACTCCATGAACAAGACAACATAAGGAAGATAGTGAGGTCCCTCCAGATGTAGCCTCTAGGTAGGTCTAGGATACTGCATGACCTAGGTAGGGAGGACAAGAACTTTTCTAAGGTTCATGTCATATGCGATCAGTGTTCTGTCCCCACCAACAAGGAAAATCAAATTCCATTCCTAATGAACTGCAATCACTCTGTAGTCCGCATCACAAACATCATAACCAAATTGAATATTGTCCCATCCAAATATCTCCAGCATGGTCACCATATGCTTCAGTGTCTAGTTATTAGTACCATAGTCTTCTAAGATCCTGAATGAAATTTGATACTTCATGAACATACTAGCAGTACATAAACACAACTGACCCTGAGCTTCATGGATGGAGATTGCTTCACCATGTGGCCTACGAATTTTCCTCTATGCCTTTCCTTGCATATCAACAGCAACTATCTGGGACAACTCTAGCCCATGCATAGAATAATTAAGGAACACACTTGTCAAATATGTGCATACAACACCCTCGCCCCATTCAGATTCCTTAAACATCCATGCTGCACTCTTAGATGAGTATATGCTCACACCTACGGACTCACCCACCTTCTTCTTCCCATATTCAATCACATGGATGTTTGAGGAGACTATCGGATCGAACCCCATGTGAGCTGAACCAAAAGAACGGCTATTATCCGGTAGTAACCACCAGTTGTTAGTCACTAGATTGCAGACAACATAGCGAAACTCAATGCACCAGTAGAGGATGAGCCCACTGGCAGCAATCTAAGATCACAACATCCTGAATGGGGAATGGCAAGAAGCTCAAAGAGGGGTATTCACCATTGATGTTGGTGAAGTTGCGTTTGCCTTTCCAGCTACGATAGAAGAATCCGGCGATAATCTAGGGTAGCTCCTTATGGTACTCGGATTCAGAGATGAGGCGGTTCCAGGAGCGATAGACACACTTGCAGCTACACAAGGAGCGAGCGGTGAGGTGTTGGGGGATGTGGAAGAAGACATGGTCTATGAGGACAGCCACTTGGTTGCTCTTGTTTGGGGCCTCCTCCTCCATCTTGAGTTCTTGACTAGGATCTAGTGGAGCTAGTCCGGTGATGGAAGTGGTGGCACTATTGCCTGAATCAGAGAAGGTGCACCTACGGAGATTGGATCGTGAGCTCCTTAGTAAACAGATGGAAGGTTGCTTCGTACTCAGATGTCTGAAGAGGGGAAAATCCAAGAAAGATGGAGGGAAGTGCGAAAGCATTACCATTGCCTTTGGATCTTATGGGATTGAGCTAGAGCGGCCACATTGATGATGAGTACCAGCCTGGTCACTAGTGGATCTATGTGGGTTCTTGCCAGTGAGGCGTACCAGTGTGGGCTACTAGGTTGTCGGCAGTGAGTGGTGGCTTGCACCTCACTAAGTAGGGGCAGTCGCATAGTTCAGCACTAGGGAGCAAGGAATGGTGATGAGAAACAAAAGCTATGGGAGAGGAGAAAAACACAGGGTGGGGAGCATGCTTTGTAAGCAACCGTTTTAGACATGGGAATGGAAATTGTGCATAACTTTGTAAAAATGCGCTGGACTCCACACGCGGGCTTGGAAATTGATGAAAGTGTTACCATCTAGACCGTATGTATGTAGGCAGCAGTGAAGGCTACCTGTGGTGGTGAATGGGTCCGACGAAGATGTTCTAGGAGCCACCGTGCCACTGTCGCCGTAGACGGCGGTGACTGTTGCCTAGTTGAGGGCGTCAATCATTCTACCCGATAGTAAATCGCCACTCGTTCTACCCGATTGTAACTAGAAAAATGTTAAATTAAGTAGGAAATAAACTAGAACTGAGTCCAACATTTAATAATAAATCTTGAGATTTCATTAATATCTTATACCCTATGTAAAATTTATGGGTCCAAGAAATATGGCATTATAATGATCCTCATAACTTGCTTTGCTTTGGATAAGGGTCATTTGCATCTATGTCATTAATATGTTCAATCAATGATTGATCTACATGCAACAACATTCTTCCATTTGCATCTATCTCCTTAACCCATACCCAACTAAATAGGAGAATGGAGATGGGGAATAGCCTCGTGAAACTTCCTCTAACATCCCCTAGGAGCAGTGGGAGGAATAGGAGAAGTAGAATAATGAGGATATCTATTCCCACATCTAGATTGCATTTGTGAGCCAGAACTGCTCTAGCTCAAGAATGCAATCCAAATGATGCTTGGGCCCTTGCTCTAGTGAAAGCTTCGGAAGATCCACCGGTGCTAGGGCCCTTGTTCCAACGAAAGCTCTCCATGGTTTTGATTCCGCATGCTCTAACCGTGGATGGCGATTAGTAGCAAGACCATACCATGGTGGCATACCTCCCTACCTTCATGAAATATCCTCTAACACCTAGGATGAGCAGACAAAGCCACACCCAGGTGATGGTGGAAGCTAATCTTGAAGGCCTTTTCCCAGCAGCGCTAGAGTCGATGGAATTCTAGGGTAGCCATGGCGACGGAGACTAGGAGAAACTAAAGGGTTTCTCTAGTTCATCCGATGGTAAGGGAGGAAGATGGTTGGGATCAGAGTGTGCTTAAGAGGCTTGCCTTACCTTTGCTTAAATACCCCACCTCAAGACGTGAGCGGGGAAGGAACCGTCAAGATCCATGACTTGCGCGGTCACCCACGCGAGTCATGAGCGACGGCGCAGCAAAGATGATGGAAAGTTGAAAACGAGGCGGTTTACATTCACTTGCACATTTCATACTCATCTAAAGGACAGTCTCAGTGGGCCTTTCATTTTCATTAAATAGGGCATGTGTGCCACATGATCTTAGTGGAGCACGCTTCTCCCGGAATGGCATTGGAAGTTTGTCAATAGAATATCGTTGGTAGTCCTCCGAGGGGTATCCCATGAAGGTAGATTGATTGGCAGTGCTATGCGTAATCAAGAACAAGAAGGCAACAGAGACACAAGAGTTAGATAGGTTCAGGCCGTCAGCATGACATAATACCCTACTCCTGTGGTCTGTTCATTTATATTGGCTATCGTATGATATTGCGTATGTTTTGAGGGGGTCCCTTCCCACCTTATATAGTTGGGGGGTAGGGTTATAAGTCGATTAGATTTAGGAGATAACCTATAAGCAATAAGAGATTATAGGAATCATGGGATCGAACATATCCTAATAGATCTCGTAGTATCTTCAGGATATCAACCTTGATGTCTTGCGGCACATGCCGAGCAGTACTGTGCACCATAAGTCTTCATCTTATGGGCTGGACCACCCCTTGTGGCATAGCCCATGTAGTCTATCATGGGTATCCGAGGTCGTACCCCCCACAGCTAGTCCCCGATCACCTTGCATCCGCTGTGCAACATCGTATTGAGCTTGTCCGAGCAGGTGTAAACAAAGCCGAGCAGTCAGACTCATAGTCCGACCACTCTAATGAGTCACCGAGTAGTTGTGGACCATAATCGACTAGCTTAACTATCCGGCCAAGCACAGGCTTACCTAAGTAAGGCTTGCAAGAAGGATGTAAGGAGCTGCAGTTCAAAATCGAAAATTTCCTCGCTATGGACCAAGTGTGCCCACTTAGAGTCCGACCATGAGAAAGGCAGATAATCTTCTTCAACTTTAGGAGGCATGAAGTCTTCTAGATTAAAGAAAACACACTCATCGCAAGGTGAAGTGTGCCCACTTAGTCCCCGAGTCTGACAGTAGGTGACGTGGTCACGTGGTGCCAGGGTCCAGAAAGTAGAAGGCAGAAGACCAGCTGAGCAGGCAACCAATCCACGGGCTGAGCCCTAAAATGAAAAGGGCACATTCACCGCAAGGTGAAGTGTTCCCACTTAGTCCCCGAGCCTGACAGTAGGTGACGTGGTCATGTGGTGCCAGGGTCAGAAACAACAGTAACAAAAAAAAATCCCCAGTATGGTGAGAAATCGAATCATAATGATGACGTAGTCCCCGAGCCACAAGTGAAAATCTCAGATAAATCAAGAAGTGTCTATTACTCAAATCATGGAGAAAAAGCCAGAGTAATGATTGTACAGTAGAAGTTACTGAGCCTTGATGGCATTGCGGAGAGGTCGGTGAATATTCGGTCTGCCATACCAAGTTGCGTCGAAAAATGGGCGATATGGGCCATAGTTGCGCGGAAGCCTAGATAATGGCCTAGCATGCTGCTTAGGGAATTTGGAAGGGCACAAATCAGCATGGTGCGGTTTCCCCCAAAACCTTTGAATGTGAAAAGTGGGGAGGGTATCTTTATAACTGCATCGCCGCACTCCACGCTCCCACCTTTGCCACTCCTTCAATTCATCTTCCTCCTCACCCTCGCGCTCCCCCATTCGCATTCACACGCGCTCTGCCGCTAAGGCTAGAAAGCTTGCGTAAAGGAACCAGTTTTGATCCAGATCTGAGGGATGGCATCGAAGAGGGGATGTGGTAACATGAAGATGGCGGCCACCGGGACGAGCCGTGACAAGGAATGGGTGCTATCACTCATGGGGGAGATGGAGCTCAATGAGATGGTGGAGGCAGGCGTTCTTCCTGACCGTGTAATAGTCGGATGGCATTCGGTCGACAGTGAGCCCTATCTGATGCCACACACCGACGAACTCGTTGTATTCGAAGATTATTTTTGGCATGGATTAGGACTTTCAGTACATCCTTTCTTGCAGGATCTGTTGGAGTATTGGGGAGTGAGCTTGTGTAATCTTCATCTAAACACTAATTTGCACATTTCTGTGTTTTATCCACTTCTGCGAGGTTTATCTTGGCATTCTTCCCCATTTCAATCTCTTCCAACACTTTTTATGGCTCAAGAAGAAAGGAGGGGGCGGTTCCAAAGTTGTCGGCGGTGTGTATTTATAGCTCCATGACGAGATGGTGGGCGAATACATTCCCATGCCACTGAATACCACGCTGAAGGAGTGGAATACCAGGTTGTTCTATATGAAGTAGAGTGATCCTGCCATCCGATGCGATGTCGACCAGATTCTAGAGAATCAAAGGAGCTGGTCAGAAAAACCGACCAGTGCCGATATGGAATAGGTGAAGGAGCTCCTCAAGCTAATAAGGGGCATGAAGATGAGCAGAGTGGTGGTGGTGATGAACTTCATACTACGCCACATCTAGCCCTGCAAGGAGAGGGCTCATTCGGGCTTTGACTTCAAAGGAGATACTAACGGCACCCGGGAGAGGATGGAGAAACTAACGAAGGAGGCTGTGCTATACCGGGCCGCTAAACTATTTGCTCCAAACATGTCATGCACCATGCCGGGGCAGCCAAAAAGCTTCAACTGCATGAACCCACCTCCTCAAGTAAAAATCTCGACTATTGTTCGTGGTGCTTTTTATCTCGTGCCGGCACCGAGTAGTGGACTAATTCGCTTGTGGAAAGATCCATTGGTAGGAACGGATGGCATACTTCTCGATCATGCCGAGAAGCGATTTGCCAAAGGCAGTGGATGCTAGGCCGACCACTCGGCCGGAGGAAGGTGCCGTCAGCGCCTCGTCTAAATCTAGAGGTGAAAGTGCTGGTCAGAAGGAGAGTCCCCCGGGTATCGAAGAAAGTTCAGGGGAAAAGGGCGGCAAAACATGAGCCGGCCCAAAAGAAGAGAAGAACAGGGGATGTAGCTCCCCGCAAGCCAGGCGGCATCTCATTTGGTGGCGATCGGACCGCTCAGATGCAGAGCGTAGTGATATCAGAGTGGTCGGACGATGACGAGGATCTAGTAGCTCCCCCTCCAAGCACTAAAGCGTCATTGTACAACATGAGCGTGGAGGTGCAATCAAAGGGAGGGGAAGGAGTCCTCGAGCAGTAGGCAGAGAAGACGCTGATGGCGGGGTCCACAAGACCTCTAGCCTAGGACACGCGGGTTGAGCCCAGAGCAGTGAATGGGTGCTCGGGGAGGTAGCACCGGTTCAGAACCATTTATCGGGAAGCTGATGTGTAAGTATCTTTGACTTTGGATTGGTAGCTATCCAATTTTTATAGTTGCGCTGATCGATGAGCTAAACTAATGCAGAACGGGGCATGCAGAGGATCTAAATCCTTCAGGCCAGACTGGCGAGCAGTCGGGGGCTGTTCCCGGTGCAGAGACATTGCGGGCAGACTCTATCCTAGAGTCCCTAGGTGCTCGTTGGTTTGCAGAGGATTTGACCATCGCTGCTGATGGAGTTGGAGGTGGAGAGCAGTTGGCGACAACGGTGGGCGATTCGATGGAGATGCCAGGAGCAACAGAGAGAGCTGCCGAGTCTTCGAAGGTGATAGCAGGAGCTGCCGACGTCATGCCGGAATCTAGGGCGTAGAGGCCGGTATTGTTGGAGGAGCAATGGGCGCGCCCTGAGATGCCACAGGGCGTGGTCGGTCGCTCTGTGTGGCCACCAAGCCCCAAGGAGCGCCACTGGCTGTGGAGGAAGAGGACAAGGTCGAGGAGATTGAGCATGAAGGATCAAGAACTCAAACCATCCACATCTTCTACAAGCGAGGGGAGGAAGTTGTGGTTGTGGAAGAGGAGGACACCACCAGGGAGGTGAAGAGGCTACGGTCCACCCTTTCCACAACTATGAAGCAAATTGAGGTTAGTATTGCCTCAGCGGTGTCTGTTTTTGGCATTGGAGACTATGGTCCTTCATAATCTTGGTGCTTTGCAGGGCATAGCAAGAACTGCCATACCATGATAGCAGTTGATTAAAAGGATGGAGCCCCTTGCCAAGGAGAATGAGTAGCTAAAGGAGGCGATGAGGCTGATGGAGAAGAACTGTCTAGAGGGCCCTAGCGTGAAAGGGATCTTGCTGAATCAAACACCAAAGACCTAGAGTACCAAAAGGGAATCTTATCTGAGCAGTTGAAGACTATCTTCGAGCAGCTGGAGCGCACCTTCGAGTAGATAAAAAGTGGCTTCGAGCAGCTAGGAGCGCACCTCCGAGCAGCTGAAAAGCGTCTCCAGACAGAAGAAAGGTATTGCGGTTTGGTGAATTTGTTCTAGCATTGTCGAACAATCTTGATGTTGCTGTCGACCATTACGTTTGTAGAGCAAGATGCAGAGCTCAGGACGGTTGCAGTCAAGTCATCGGTCAACTCCAAGAGGATCTAGAAGGTGAGTAGTTCATGGTCGGAGTTGTTGCTGAATTGATTTCTTCGTTTGACAAATCTTTTTGGTGTCTGCAGAATACCATCGAAGAACCAAGGTGCTGTTCGATGTGATAGAGCTAGAGGGGAAAACTTGATGCCATGGTGGCCGAAGTCAGGCCGATGCTCGATTGTATCGACATGGAGGTAGCTCCTCATGCCCGACTGATAGGCCACCCCATCCGAATGCCATCATTGATAGGTGCAAGGTGGTGTGGGAGAACTTCAAAGGCTTCAACCGAGATGCTGCTATCTCCATCATGATGCATGCCCTGGTGGTGGTCTGGTCTCATTACTCTGCCATCAATCTTTGAGCGATAGGGGCTAGATTCGCTAGAGGGATGGGTGTGATGAAGCAGGAGCAGCTGAAAGATGAGGTGGAGGACAGTGGCGAAGAGGCTGGCCAGCAATGTCGATCTGTTCAGCGAGGTAGACTGGTGATGGCCAATTTCAATAACCTGAGTGGAGAGGAACCTATATGGGACAACTGGAAAGTGGAGTTAAATGCATGAGGGCCTAAGCAAACATTTGTATATTTGTATAAACATTGTATGCGTGTTTATGTCGCTTGCTAGCACTTTCAATGAAAAAGAGACGTGTTGTTAACCCTAACGTGTTCATATGTGGTATAAGTAGCATCCAAGCAGTTAGTTTGTTACTGGGCTCTTGGCCTTGGCTAGCCCATATCCCATAACATCGAGCGCTAGAGCTCGTGCACATGTAGGGAGAACAGATGTGACTGAGGAACCACAGCCAACCACCCATAACGCAGAGCGTTGGAGCCTATAGCACGTGTAGGGAGAGATTAGAGATAGGGTTTTCTCCAAAGAACATAGAGCGAAACGTGTGCTGCTTGATGATTGGCGGAATATCTTAAAGATATTTTAGTATGGAGAATCAGGGCGAAGCATTTATGGAGATCATGTATAATTGTTGGAGTTTGTTAAGGAGTAGCTTGGAGCTGGTAATCGTAAATGGAGATTAAACTAGAGTGGAGAAATAATGGAGACAAATTATGGCGACAAAAACTTCATTCATTATGGAGTGAAGAGTACATATCTAGAGCATTTCAAGGATAGAAACGTATAAGTTGCTTGATGTGCTATGAATTGGGGATATTGATTCCCTCCATGTCACATAGCCGGTAAGATCTTGGTCAAGTAACCTCTTTGACCACGTAAGGCCCTTCCCACAGGGAGGAGAGCTTGTGCATCCCTTTGGTTTTCTACATCCCGTGAAGGGCTATAGATGCTAACATTAAAAATCCCACCTCCATAGAAGGGTGGGAAAGGAGGTTGGATGACGGTGGTTTCGGTGACAGTCTCCATAGAGCCCTAGGACTCAGAGTCAGGATTTTCCTCTAGGATGGTGTGGAGGGATGCTTCGGGACATCGGCCAATTTGCAGCATATTAATAGTCAGCAAGAGCTGGTTGGCGATCGGGTTGGCGAGAGGATAGATGTCTCTAATCTGGTCAGCAAATTTGTCCTCTTAGGGCATCCTAATGGATGGTGGTCATATCCCCTAGAGCTTCCTAATCAGCTTTTGATATATCAAAACTAGGAGATGGTCGATGCCAAACCAGAGTGGTCAGAGCTGATTCCGTGAAGGAGAGGTAGTCGGTGAGCTTCTAGCTGACTTGATCGATGGACGTGATTAGATCAGTCGTTGTCGATCTGCTTCCTTCGGATAGCGGGGGAGCAGGCATGGAGTTGTTGGTGAAGACAACCTAAGAGGTGGTTTCGAGATTGGATCTACTATTGCAGGTGTTGGTGTGGTTGGTGCAGATTCAATCTGCACCGTCTCGATGATCTCTCCGTCTCCATCAGCACTAATGACCTAGGAGATCGATCTGACCAGTGAAGATCTAGCCAGGCTTCGGAGAGGACGTAGAGCCTACAAAACATACCATCTTGTTTGTCATGGAAACAGCATGCACACCCCTACTTGGCGCACCAACTAGTCAATAGAATATCGTCGACAGTCCTTTGAGGGATATCCCACGAAGGTAGATTGATCGGCAGCGGTACGCATAATCAAGAACTAGAAGGCAATAGAGATACAAGTGTTAGACAGGTTTGGGCCATTAGCATGACATAATACCCTACTCCTGTGGTATGTCAGTTTGTATTGGCTATCGTATCATATTGCGTGTGTTTTGAGGGGGTCCCCTACCCGCCTTATATAGTTGGGGGTAGGGTTACAAGTTGGTTAGATCTAGGAGATAACCAGTAAGCAATAACATATTACAGGAATCATGGGATTGAACATATCCTAATAGATCTCGTAGCATCTTCAGGATATCACCCTTGATGTCTTGCGGTACATGCTGAGCAGTACCGTGCATCGTAAGTCTTTGTCTTGTGGGCTAGACCACCCCTGGTGGCGTAGCCCATGTAGTCTACCATGGGCATCCAGGGTCATACCCCCACAAAGATGGATAGAGAAAATTGACTACACCACATGGCTAATTGCGAGTTTCCACGCCACTTCGCAGAGGGTATTTAGCCCCCGCTTGGCCACCTCCCCGCCTCCTCCTCAATCAACGTACATCGATCGCTCCGCTCTACCTCTCCAGCCCTCCTGTTCACTAGCATCCACACACCGTAGCTCCATCCATGCCACCGCACGAGCCCTTGGTTGGCCTCGTTGCACTATGCATCATGTGACATCGATGCTAGCAATCATGGCGGTGAGGCAGCACCCCACGTCCCCGATGGCGCTCCCTATTGACTTGGCCATTGAGATCACTAGCCACCTTGCTGCAACCTTGGATCGGTGCATGTATGACCTCCACAGCCTATGGGCGACCTTCTCATCCATGCGCAACATCTGCGGCAACCCCAGCTATGGGTCGGCGTCTATCACTGGTTCGGTTCAGATGCAGGATGACATGGGATGACCTCATCGACTATGAAGCCCTCCTTGCTAGCCTAACCCAACTTAGGAACCCGAAGGGTTGCTTTTTCACTAGGGATACGAACCTTATCATAGAAAACCACAGCACCCAGCCATGCCTTAATGATCTTGCCCGCTGCCACCGATGGCGAGCACAATCTGGCTGCCTATCCTGGTCGCCCTATTGCTCTATAGGCACAATGGCGCTGTCGGCAATGATGACACTACTAGGCGGTACATGAGACAGGTCGAGGGTGAGGAAGGATCACGGGTGGTGGTGGACCAACGAGTAGGTGGCTAAGCAACAATGGGTGTGTGATTGTGCCCCCACCAACATAGGTGCATGGCGATCTTCCATGCGTAGGTGGCATCTACAACAATATTGTAGACGGATGGGAACTTAGGGTTCTGTATTGCAGCGAGGACTATAGGATTCGCTAAGAAATCCATTTTTTCGAATGGGAATTTAGAGTAAGAGACTAGTAATTCACTCTTTACATGTGAGAGTGAATTACTCCCTCCATCCTGAAATCTAGTGTATTCTAGCATTTGAAATTTGTCCTACAAATATAGTGTATTCTGTAGCTTTTGATTTCATGTTGCTTTTCCTTAATTAATGCATAGAATAAAAATAAGAATGTGAGTTGCATGACAATAGCAATTTATACAATGGTATAGCGTATGATACGACATGAGCGGGGAAGGCAACAGTCAATCAAAGAAATAATATGTCTACAAATGCAAATGTTAAAAAAATGAAATGATACACGCGGGACTCGTGCGCAGGCTTGGAAATTGACATGAAAGTGTTACCATCCACACCGCCTGTAGGCAGCAGTGAAGGCTATCGGTGGTGGTGAATGGGTCCTACGAAGATGTTAGCACCTAATAACGATGGCCATGTCATACATTGTCATACATGTCAAAGGCACACAAATGGAACGTTCCAGGCAACAGTTAACACAGATATGTTCAAAGTTCAAACTCAGAGTAAATAGTAGTATGAACAATTTTTGTACAAGATGCAGAGGTAGAATACAATCCAACTACTCATGGGGAGGGTTAAGAATAATGTCTAGTATATCCTTCATGGCTGAGATGGCTATGGCCACTAGCTAAAAGTAGACGACGAGGTCCTCTTGATCGTGAAAGGACGACCGTGGCGGGAACCCCGGCTCCAGCCCATGCAGGCCCCCACGCTAAAGCTGGGCGGTGGCCAGGGACCCCATGGCACATTGGCGAATGCCAGAGTTGGTCACCTCCATGACCTGCACTGGCAAGGCATGGAGATGCTCCTCCACTATCGCCCCAGTAGGCGCCACCATGCGGACGGTGGCGACTGCTGCCTGGTTGAGGGCGTCGAAGCGATGACTATTTTTCACCGACAACTGGGTGGCGATGCGGGTGTTGTCATCCTCATACCAATGAAAGAGGATTGCCTCTACCATCTGCTAGGCTAGGTCATCATTGACCTAATGCAACTCCGCTGCCTCAGCCTGCGTGGCGTGGAGCTACTCCTAGACGGCAGAAAAAGGTGTCAAGAAAACCCTATAACTAAACACACAACGTCACATCGCATGAAGTGAAAGAGCAAGATCATGCTCAATATGACTTACCAGCAAGCCATGCCTAGGCCTCGGCGGCCATAGCCTCTATCGTAGCCATTTCGTGCTCCGACGCAACCAGCGTCGTCTACATGGCGTTGAGGCAAAGCTTCAGCCGGTGCGCCTCCATGCTGTCCTCCCTGAGGGTGGATTGGGGTGCTATTGACAGTCACCAACACCCATTTTTACCATCAACATTCCACCCAAAAGCATGACAATTTGAGGTAAATCATCATCACATGTGAATAATTTTGTTTATAATCCACCTAGTTCCACTTGTGCTTGTAGAATTATTTGTATGCCGGAAATTTGAGCAAAAATAAGCAAAAAGGTGACAAATATGGACACATGGAAGCAAGTGGATGTGGCAAGGAGCCTTAGGCACACTTGGTAGTGCTGCCCAGCCCCCAGCCCCCCCAAGTGGCCATGCCATGTCACCAATCCATGGGAGCTGCTCCAGAGCCAATGCCAAGCGTCCATTCACGTCGGTTTGATCAATGGACAAGATTTGATGATGGTAGATCCATGGGCCCATTGTCATAGACTTGGGAGGCTTCCACCACCTTACCAACCAACTTACCTGCTGAATTTCAACATGTGCCGGCTTCACAACCAACTTGGAGGAGCAACCACAGCGCTACGATGCAGAAGCGGTGCATCCAAGGGCCAGCCGATGCCCCCCTTGCGCCGCTCAGCACCCTAGGTGCTCCACCGACCTACCTGCTACCTACAAATACCCCCATGCCTCTCAACACTATAAATAGAGGGTGTGGAGCTTGGTGAAGAAGTGCCCTCATTCAATTCCAAGCTCTCCAAGCTTCTCTTAGTTTCTAGCTTAGCATTAGCTATAGAGTAGTAGTCTAGTAGTGGAGTAGAGCAAGAGCGGAGCTTTTTTTGGAGTCTAGAAGAGTCTTCTGGGTATGGTATAGCTCTTTTGTAATTCTTTCATTTGGCATTACTTCATTTAGTATTTACTTCAGTACTTTATTTTAGTATTATTGCTTGCTTTACTTAAGTACTTAGTCATTAGTATTCATCATTAGTGAGCTTAGGTGCTCATTGTTTAGCATTAGTAGCATAGGTGTTGGCATTTCTTAGCTTCACTACTAGGATTTGTGTTTCCTAGCAATGGAACCAGAAACGCCATGATGATATTTCTGAACACATGCAGAAATATTCCACAAGCGCATGGATATATCGTTGTAGCATTTCACCCGAAAGTATTTGGGTATTGTTCATTTATATTTTCCCAAAGGAAGGCATGGTATAAAGTCTCTATTAAGGATATGGACAAGATAACATGACTACATAATAGACCAAAGTCCATAACAGGGGTAATCCAAGATAGATATTGGATAGTGTGATACACACACTCGAGCCAATCTCAAGGATAAAGATAAAAGAAAGAATAAACCTAAATTGGAGCAGGCTCATCTTCTATAGCTATGTTGGGTTAAGCAGATCATACAAATACATGAATTTCTAAGGGTAGTTATCCTAAGTTAAGATAGTTTTGGTCACTATAAACTTACTTGGGGCACTAGATCACACCTGGTCTGCTAGGTGAGGCTAGCCTATGGCTCTACGCTGTATCCGAATGTGGGGGATTATGAAGGATGGATAGGGCTATCACCACCTACCGTCTGCCCCTCAACCGTGGGATACGAGGCAAATGAAGGTAACTTCTAACATAGACACCATGTCTACACTATTGGTTACTACTCTAGCGGATGGTCAGGAACTTCCGTCTTTATCAGGAGTCCTCTTACTATAGCATTTGCCATAGGGACGGACGATGAACCCGCAAGAATATAATGACCAAAAATATCTTAAAGTATAACTCACTACCTCAATTTAGGTCTTGGTCTAAACATGTATGTATGAGAGATTAAGCATAAAGTTTCATATGTTAAATGAATAACATAAGAACTTTGCTCTAATTTCATAACATAGCTATAATGATATGATAAGAGCAAGATGATAGAAGAACTCTTCATATTGATCATACCAAGAATTCTCCAAAGTACAAGCTCTCCAATGAAGCTTCTTGCCTTGCTCCAAATAAAACTAAAAAATAGTAAAAGATACAAATGGAGGGAGAGAGAGCTCAAGTGTGGTGTGTGTTGAGAAGAGCACCTAAACCCTATATTTATTCATGTTGAGGTTGGTTTGGTGCATGGTAAAATAGGAAACTATCTTACACCGCCTCAGCATGCCGCCATGCAATCACCAGAGCAACTGTGGGCTGAGCCACGCTGGGGGCGGTGCGGCCGCACCCCTGCTGGCCTGCCTCGCCATAGCCTTGCGTAGGTGGCTTCCTGGCTAGGCCTGGGTCTTTGCCACGTTGGTGCTTGGCCTGGTTGGATCGATTGGATGGGCTTTTGTTTATTTTCTTTGCGCAAGATTTGCTTTACACCTTCTCTGGTTGCGCACTTTGACCCCATTTCCATGTGTTTTATGTATATGCCCTGTAAAACAATGATTCTGCAATACATGTGGAAATAGGTCAATATATATAACATATGTGTGTAAGTCATGCTAGTTCTCTTCTTTTTGTATCTTATTTGGCGGTTGAATTTGGTCGATAAGGACCACCAACAAGATCCTCCAAGCTTACCCCTTGCTCGTCCTGAGCATGAGCTAAGACATTGGATGTTGATCAGGAGTTGCTTCAATGCCGGTTACATTTCGAAAAGTGCCATGCTTATAACAAAGTTTTCTTCCTTAATTTGAATAAATTGGCATTTTATCCATCCTTTATTATCTCGTTACCTGTAGGGCTTTTTAGCCTCCTCCAAGTCTTGGGTGGCTGCAAGATAGAACGGTTCATAGAAATGCTTATCATTTGTCCTTCGAATCGAATTTCTTTCTGGAGGTTTTGAAAGTTTTGCAAAAAGTAAGTTCCTCGAATGATTCACTCAATCTCTCAAAGAGTATTTGATCCTCACTAAAGGCTTTTGATAAGTGCCTTTCTTTTCATCCTACCAACTAAACTGGCTTATGTGGATCTTTGGGTAGGTATAAAGGAAGACATACTTGCATCACATAATGTTGCTAAGGCAAAAACCGGACCTCAAGGAGACGCAAGTCATACACTTTGATCAAGACGTGCAAGTGTGTGGAATTTTTTTTTGAAATCTTCATAATTCTAAATATTTTTGTACTCCTTTGAACATGACTCTCTCTTTTTGATGGATGCCTTCGAAAGTATGGGCTATCTTTCTCTTTTCTTTTTTTTCTTCATGCTTTTTGGCATTCATTTTTTCGCTCATGCTTTTTTAGCATGGATATTTTTTGTTTTCACTTTTTTCAGCATAGCCCATACTTTCTTTTGGCACATGAAAAACTTTAGAGAGAGACTCATGATAAATATAAATGGAGTATTTATTTGGTGGATGGAAAGACATGTTTTTGCGTAACTCTCAGTGTAAGAGTCAGCATTTTATTTGTGGGTGTATGTGTGTTTTGATCATGGATTCATGACAAGAATCTCAACAAGGGTCACAAACAATTTGACAAAGCTCAACATGATAACAAGCAGCATATGACTAAGGTTTTGTATTTAAAGAAGATGTCATATGGCTTTGGTAGGAAATATAAATCACTGAGGAACTTTTAGTTTTTAGCATTTTGAAAATAAAACTCTGGATGTCATGTCTTTCTTAGAACAAAGTCATAACAAATTTCCGTTGCACCATATCGTACCCCGCAACAACTTAGACTAGATTAAGCATTTGCAACCCACAAGTTTAGGATGAGACATTTTTAGCTAATAAACTCAAATCTTGGGGAAAGCTAAGTTATAAACTAGGCACAGTCAAAATATAAGATAGAGCAACTATTCATCATTTCAATAAGGATGAACTAAACATTTTTACTACACATATGTGGAGTGGAATAGATATTTTATTTTATTATTATTAATTTTTTATCAAGGTTCACCAAACAAGTTTTCATTTCTGTTGTCATCTCGAAGACTTACCCTCATGAAGTTGATAAATTCCTGCAAGGGTTAGTCCATATGATCAACCAATATCTATACTCAACAATTTTGGTTCAATAATCAAACTAGACACCATGTCTAACTTGATCAAGGCAGACTAATTAACCTAAGCACCATCCTTAAATTAAAAGGATGATAGAAGCATGATCATTACATCCAAACTTCAAACTAAGCACCATGCTTAATTTAAAAGATGTATAACCAAAACTCCTAAACCAAAACATGCTAGCACAGAGACAGGAAGCATGAAAGGATAAACAAGATTCATCCAACGAAGGTGAAAACATTAAATGGTGAACAAGAGAACCATAGTTTTTTTTAATTTATTTATTTCTCTCTTTTTTTTAGGCAGGCAAGGTAACAGAAAGTGGTGAGAGTGCAAGATACACTTTACCTTGTGGGGGTCCTCCCCCAAGCTAGCTCAAAGCCTATGGTGCAGGGTTGTATCCCTGTGCTTTTTAGCTCTTCCTGCATGGTTAGGATATGGTAGATCACGAGTGGACTTACCATCCCTCGTGATTACCGCATTGATATTTTCAAATGAAATCTCGGGGTGCCCCGGGATCTTTTCAAAATCATATGCAAGGAATTGTAGCAGCAATTTGAGCTAGTTGGGTTTCAAATATTTTATTAAGTCTTAATTGATTTTCGAAGGAAAAGTTTAAGCCTTCTAAATTTGAATTAATGTTTTCAAAAATTTCATCATTAGAGGCAAGTTTCTTTGTCAAGTTTTCATTTATTTGAGCTTGCCTTAACATAGGATCTATCAAGGAAGGTTGATTTGCAAAATTTGAATTGTAAGCAAAGTTACCTTCCTGATATGGTGGGTGCGACTGATTCCACCCTGGACCTCCTTGTGGACGAAAGCTGTTGCTGTCGTTCAGCGCATCTTCACGGGTTTTGGGGCAGTTGTTCCCTGAGTGTCCACTTTCACCACAGACCTCGCATATCATATGCAAGTCCATGGCCTTGACGGTGCCATACATCACCTCCTTCTCATGGGCACGCTCGTCAAGCTTTTTCATCAGAAGGTCCATTTTTGTGACAAGCATATCCATTTCCTATATGGTATGCATGCCGTCTTGTCAGGTTTGGAGTCTGTCTTCATTCCACCCCTGGTTGGAGACCATCTTCTCAATGAGAGTCAGTAGCTCCATTGACTGTGAGTGAGAAGAAGTCTCCTCTGGCAGTAGCATCTATGTGTGCTCTAGATGTGGAAGTTAGCCCATTGTTGAAGTTTTGAAGAATCAATCAGTTTTCCATCCCATGGTGTGGGTAGGCAAGGATGTATTCTTGTAGCCTCTGCCATGCTTCTAGGATGGATTCTGATGCTGTCTGTTGGAAGTTGGAAATTCTTCCATGAAGGGCATTGGTTTTGCCTGTTGGGAAGAACTTCGCAAGGAACACCGTGGAACACTTGTTCCATGTGTTAACAACTTCCAGTCCTTGTGGAACCATTAGTTTTGCCCCCCCCCCAAGAGGGAGAATGGGAACAAACATAGTCTAATTATCTCTGATGCGGCATCCTTCATGATGTCGGTGTCGCATAGCTTTAGGAAGTGTTGGAGATGTGTGTTGGCATCCTCGCTAGGCAATCCATAGAATGAATTTGCCTACACCATCATGATTTGGCCAGCCTTCAACTCAAAGTTTGCGTCACCCACGTTGATAGCGGGCCCGACATGCACTTTGGCAACATTGGCGACGGAGTACTCGTGCAATGTCTTGTCGTCCATGGTGTTTGGTATAGATGATGCTGGGGTGATTGGTTCAGTTGCCGGCGGAGTAGTGGAAGGAGGATCGACACGAGGTTAGGCCTTCTTTAGGAATGACTCTGGATTCTCGGTGAAGGTCGTCGGCAAGTCAAAACCATCTTACACTATCCTGTTTTCATCCACAATAGGAGAAAACAAGCAAAGTTATCCTATTATGAGCAATGGCTACTACACATGCATATCATCATGAACATGTCCTAATAGATTCATTTAACTAGTGCCCTCCTCGGCAACGATGCTAGAAATGCTTTCTAGCGTTTCTTAGTGTCACTACTAGGATTTGTGTTTCCTAGCAATGGCACCAGAAACACCGTGATGATATTTTTGAACACAAGCAAAAATATTTCGCAAGCACATGGATATATCATTGTAGCATTTCACCCTAGAAGTATTTGGGTATCAGTTCATTTATATTTTCCCAAAGGAAGGCATGGTATAAAAGTCTCTATTAAGGATATGGACAAGATAACATGACTGCATAATAGACCAAAGTCCATAACAGGGGTAATCCAAGATAGATATTGGATTGTGTGACACACACACTCAAGCCAATATCAAGGATAAAGATAAAAGAAAGAATAAAGAATAAAAGAATAAACCTAAACTGGAGCAGGCAAATCTTCTATAACTATGTTGGGTTAAGTAGATCATACAAATACATGAATTTCTAAGGGTAGTGATCCTAAGGTAAGATAGCTTTGGTCACTATAAACTTACTTCGGGCACCATATCACACCTGGTGTACCAGGTGAGGCCAGCCAATGGTTGTACACTGTATCCAAACGTGGGGGATTACGAAGGATGGATAGGGCTATCACCACCTGCCACCTACCCCTCAACCATGGGATACGAGGCAAACAAAAGTCACTTCTAACATAGACACCATGTATATGCTATCGGTTACTACTCTAGCGGTGGCCAGGAACTTTCGTATTTATCAGGAGTCCTCTTACTAGAGCAACCGCCATGGGGATGAACGACGAACCCACAAGAATATAATGACCAAAACTAATCTTAAAGTAGAACTCACTACCTCAATTTAGTTCGTGGTCTAAACATGTATGTATGAGAGATTAAGCATATTGTTTCATATGTTCAATGAATACCATAAGAACTTTTGCTCTAATTTCATAACTGTATAATGATATTCTAAGAGCAAGAACAAAGAAGAACTCTTCATATTGATCATACAAAGAATTCTCCAAAGTACAAGCTCTCCAATGAACCTTCTTGCCTTTCTCCAAATAAAACTAAAAAATAGTAAAAGATACAAGTGGAGGGAAACTCCTGCCTATGGTGGGGCACCTTTGGTGTCCCCTAGCATAGCAGGTCCCAAGCCCTAGGTAAATGAGGAGGGTTGTGTTAGGCATGGTGAGCCAATGTAAAAACTTAGCCACATTTATGGAGATGTAACCCAAAAGAATCCTATTAGGGCGTAACCCTTATGATGTGCCGGGTTGCTGATCTGGGCATGGTGTCAAGTGAGCAAGGATCGGGATGTCGTATCCTTAGTGGCGTGCCACATCGGTGCCTGGGTGTGGTGCAAAATGAGCAAGGGTCTTCACACCTACCTCGGCGGGTGCAAAGGGTAAGAAAGCTAGTCAAGCCAACTAGGATGCGTTTAGGTAGCTAGAATGTAGGGTCCCTTACGGGTAGGTTAAGAGAGTTAGTGGACATAGCGGTTAGGAGGCGTGTTAATATCTTATGCATCTAAGCAGACTAAATGGAAGGGGCAGAAGGTGAGGGAGGTGGACAATACCGTCTTCAAGCTCTGGTACATAGGGACAACTTCAAATAAAAATGGAGTATCAGTTTTGATTGATAAGAGCCTCAAGGATGGTGTGCTGGAGGTGAGAAGGCAATGGGATAGGATCATCTAAGTCAAACTTGTCATTAGTGATATGGTCTTAAACATAATTGGTGTGTATGCCCCCCAAGTAGGCCATGATGAGAGTGCTAAGCGATTTTTCTAGGAAGACTTAGATCGCTTGGTTAGAGCTAGTCCCTAGTAGCGAGAAGCTCTTTATAGGAGGTGATCTTAATGGCCATGTAGGTACATCAAGTGTAGGTTTCGAGGTGGTTCATGGGGGTTTTGGATATGGTAGTAGGAACCAGGAGCGAGAGGAAGTCTTAGACTTCGCTATAGCTTTTGATCTGATGATAACTAACACTTTCTTTCATAAGAGACAGTCCCATTTAGTGACCTTTAGTAGTGGCTAGTACTCTAGTCAAATTGACTTTGTCCTTACAATAAGGAGGGATAAATGAACATGCTTGGACTGTAAGGTGATACCTGGAGAATGTGTGGTCGCTTAACATAAGCTGGTGGTGGCTGACTTCCACTTTCTGGTGCAAGGTCATGGGAACAAACAAGCTAGGGTTGCTAGAATGAAGTGGTGGAAATTAGAAGGGGAGACATCAAAGGTCTTTAAGGAAAAGGTCATTGAAGAGGGCCCTTGGAAGGATGAAGGCTGATGCAAATAGCATGTGGGAGAAGATGGCAACATGCGTTCGGAAGGTTGCTTCAAAAGTGCTTGGAGTGACCAAAGGGAGCAGAGGCATCTCGAAAGACACTTGGTGGTGGAATGAAGATGCGCAAAAGGCTATTAAGGAAAAGAATGAGTGCTATAAGCACTTGTATCATGATAGGTGTGTAGACAACATAGAGAAGTACAAGGTGGCAAAGAAGACTACAAAACGAGCGATGAGTGAGGCAATGGGGTGGGCCTATGAGGACCTTTACCAATGTTTGAGTACAAAGGAAGGAGAGAAGGATATTTATAGGATGGCTAGGGCTCATGATAGGAAGACAAGGGACTTCAACAAAGTCAAGTGCATAAAGTATGAGAGGGAGCAGCTCTTGGTGAAGAAGGATGAGATCAGACATAGATGGCAAGAGTATTTTGATAAATTGTTCAATGTTGAGAATGAGAACACCACCATTTAGCTAGATGACTAATTTGATGACACTAATAGGCTGCTTTGTGCCGAGGATTCAAGAATTGGAGGTTAAAGAAGCCTTGAAAAAGATGAAAAGGGGCAAAGCTGATGGGTCCTAATGGTATCCCAATCAAGGTGTGGAGATGTCTCAGGGATATAGCTATAGTATGGCTAACCAAGATGTTCAACGATATCTTTTGATCGAACAAGATGCCTGAGGAGTGAAGAAGCATATTGGTACCAATCTACAAGAACAAGGGATATATCCAAAGTTGTACTAATTATCGGGGAATTAAGTTGATGAGCCACACTATGAAGCTATGTGAGAGAGTCATTGAGCAGTGCCTATGAGGAACGACACATATAGCAACAAACCAATTTGGTTTCATGCCTGGAAGGTCAACCATAGAAGCAATCTTCTTAATAAGACAAGTTATGGAGTAGTTTATAGAGCAGAAGAAGGACCTCCACATGGTTTTCATTGACTTGGAGAAGGCTTATGATAAGATACCAAGAAATGTTATGTGGTGGTCTTTGGACAAACATAAAGTCCCAACAAATTATGTGACCCTCATCAAGGACATGTACAACAATGTTGTGACTAGTGTTTGAACAAACGATGGTAACATAGATTACTTCCCGATTAAAATTGGACTTCATCAAGGGTCAACCTTAAGCCCATATCTCTTTGCCTTGGTAATGGATGTGGTTACTAGGAACATACAAGGAGATATCCCTTGGCATATGTTGTTCACTGATGATGTAGTGTTAGTGGACGAAGGCCAGGCGGGAGTAAATAGGAAACTAGAGTTATGGCGGTAGACCCTTGAGTCTAAAGGTTTTAGATTGAGTAGAACTAAAACCGAATACATGAGATGCAACTTTGGTAGGGCTGCACTAGGAGTACGGTGATGTGAGTTTGGAAGGTCAAGTAGTGCCTAAGAAGGATACCTTTTGGTATTTGGGATCGATGCTATAGAGGGATGGAGATATTGATGCAAACGTTAGCCATAGAATCAAAGCAGGGTGGATCTAGTGGCGACAAGCTTCTGGCATTCTCTGTGACAAGAGGGTACCACAAAAGCTAAAATGCAAGTTTTATAGGTTAGCGATTAGACCAGCTATGTTGTATGGAGCAGAATGTTGGCCTACAAAGATTCGATATGTTCAACAACTGAGTGTTGTAGAAATGCGTACGTTGCGATGGATTTGTGATCACACAAGAATGGACCAAGTTCAGAATGATGATATACGTGATCCCCTAGGGGTAGCACCAATTGAAGAAAAGCTTGTCCAATATCGGTTGAGGTGGTTTGGCTATGTCCAAAGGAGACCTCCAGAGGCACCTGTGCATTGTGGAGTCCTTAGCCAAGCCAATAATATGAGAAGAGGTAGAAGAAGACCAAAATTGACATGGGTGGAGGCAATAAAAAGAGATTTGAAAGCTTGGGATATACTTAGAGATATATGTTTGAATAGGAGTTCTTGGAAAGCAGCTATTGAAGTGCCTGAACCGTGACTTGGGGCTCTTGGTGGGTTTCAACTTTAGCCTACCCCAACTTGCTTGGGACTGAAAGGCTATGTTGTTGTTGTTGTTGATACAAGTGGAGGGAGAGAGACCTCAAGTGTGGTGTGTGTTGAGAAGAGCACCTACATCCTATATTTATACATGTTGAGGTTGGTTTGGCGCATGGTAAAACAATGATTCTACAATACAAGTGGAAATAGGTCAATATAAATAATATATGTGTGTAAGTAATGCTAGTTCTCCTCTTTTTGTATCTTATATGGCGGTCAAATTTGGTCGATAAGGACCGCCAACAATAGGTTATCTCTTAATTAGTAGCTATTCATTAGTATTGGTTCCACCATCTAGTTAGGGTGCTTTGATCTCATTTCATCGGAGCTCGGATCAAAGTAGTGAGTTTATAGATTAAGCATGGTGCTTAGGCTATAGATTACCTATGGATATGTCTAGGCCTCCGTATAGATTGTGGTAGGTGGTAAGTGATGACAGCCTTGTCCATCCTCTGTATTCCACCATGATAGGTCTATTTATTAAATCATAGGGCTCAGTGGCAGACCTTGTCTATTTAACTCTCCTAGTTGGTAGGCGGGTTGTGCCCCAAAGTACTAGCGCATTTCTCCTAGTCATTAGTTCACCCTTAGTTACTTGAAAGATAAATCGCTCGCTCTCCCACCTAGCTATCTCTAGTGTAGCTTGTTTAGTAGTTTAGTTTAGGTAGTTCACATTCAACTTCCACTATTGTTCACCTACCTAGGATACACTTAGGCTTCCCTTAGCAATCTACCAGTAAATATAAATTCTAGCTTTTCGCCTTCCTATGGGAAAAATATAAATTCAACACTTGGTACTCACCGAGCAAACTGCTACGTGATAGTTCTGTGCGCTTGCTGAAATTCCTCCAATAGTTGTTAAGAAGTATCAACAAGCATTTTTGGTGCCGTTGCCGGGGAAGGCAACTGGCCTCGAATTTATATTTCTAGTCTTGGTAACTAGTCTTTTAGTTATCCTAAGTAGTTTATCATTTTTTCTTCGTACCCTATCAATATCCTACACAATCATGGGTGACAAGTCCATTCATGATTTTTCTACACCCTCGACTGCTAATGTAGCCCACCGGACCCAATTGTCGACAGAATATCATCGGTAGTCCTCCGAGGGGTATCCCACGAAGGTAGATTGATCGGCAAAGATGTGTGTAATCGAGAACAAGAAGGCAACAGAGACACTAAGAGTTAGATAGGATCGGGTCCGTCAGCGCGATGTAATACCCTACTCCTGTGGTCTGTTGGATTTGTATTGGCTATCGTATGATATTGCGTGTGTTTTGAGGGGGTCCCTATCCACCTTATATAGTCTAGGGGGTAGGGTTACAAGTTGGTTAGATCTAGGAGATAACCGGAAAGTAATAACAGATTACATGAATCATGGGATCAAACGTATCCTAATAGATCTCATAGTATCTTTAGGATATCGCCCTTGATGTCTTGCGGTGCACGCCGAGCAGTGCCATACACCATAGGTCTTCGTCTTGTGGGCTGGATCACCGCTGGGAGCATAGCCCATGTAGTTTGCCATGGGTATCCAAGGTCGTTCCCCCCTATAGCTAGTCCCATGAGTGCCTTGTATCCGATGTGCAATGTCATCTTGAGCTTAGTCCGAGCAGGTGTTAACAAAGCCGAGCAGTCAGACTCATAGTCCAACCACCCTAATGAGTCACCGAGTAGTTGTGAATCAGTCACCGAGCAGAGTATCCCAAGTAAGGCTTGCCAGAAGGATGTAAGGAGCTCAAGTTCAAAAGCTGAAAATTTTCTCGCTGTGAACCAAGTGTGCCCACTTAGTCCCCGAGCCTGACAGTAGGTAACGCAATCACGTGGTGCTAGAGTCCAAAGTAGAAGAAAAGCAAAAAACTAGCCAAGCAGGCAGCCAGTCCTTGGGCAGAGCCCTAAAATGAGAAACGCACATTCACTGCAAGGTGAAGTGTGCCCACTTAGTCCCCGAGCCTGATAGTAGGGACGTGGTCATGCGGTGCTAGGGTCAGAAACAGCAGTAACTAGGAGAAAAGTCCCTAGTATGGTGAGAAACTAAATCATAATGATGACGTAGTCTCCGAGACTGCTGGAAGATTAAGAAGAAATCTTGTAGCAAGATTAAAGAAGTTTAATGAGAGCTTGTCAATGTCATCTGCCATGTACTTATCAAGACCCCAAACGTGCTGCCCAAGATCAGCACCCTGATCCGAGCAGCATGGAGTAACTTGATAGCACACTGATGAGACGTAGCAAGATCCGACCACCGAGGGAGTCCCCAGCTCAGCTGGCGATGCTTGCACAAAGAATCCGAGCACCAAGGAGTCCCTAGCACAGCTAGTGATGCTTGCATGAAGAATCCGATCACCAAGGAGTCCCTTGGCGCAGCTAGCGATGAAACCCATGCGATGAGCAGTCCAACCAACTGGTCGGCGGCGAAGTGAACGCCGAGCAGGAATGAGTGCCGAGCAGGAGGGAGCGCTGAGCAGGAGTGAGCACCGAGTAGGAGCGAGCACCAAACAGGAGTGAGCACCGAGCAGGAGTGAGCGCCGAGTAGTCCGACTAGTTGGTTGGCAATCAAGTCCGTCTGATAGGTGGTTCGACCACCTGGATGATGACCATCTTGTCTAGTTCCTAAGCATAAGCTCGTTGACCAAGCCATGCCCCTATGAAACAAATGTGTAGAATATGTAGTATATGATGTAAAAATAAAATATATGAATTCCGGAGAAGAATCAGCAATGGTGATAAAATAGCGTATGCAGCTTGGCGATCAGTTGGTGTGAACACTTAGTGTTATTCTGAAGATATGTTCATATTTAATATAAATCGCCCTACCAGTTAGTGTGTAGCTGAGTCTCCAGCCCTAGCTAGCCTGTTAACCATAACGTGGAGCATGGGGCCCGCATGCGTGTAGGAAGAACAAAGCGTTGCTAAGGAGCCGCTGCCGACCACCCATAACATAGAGGGCAGACGCTCGTGCACATGTAGGGAGGAGCCAGAGACAGGGCCGTCTCTGGGGATATCCGAGCATCAACATGATTGTTCGGGGATTTGCCTTAGACTTAGCTGTATGTCATCTTTAAGATGGTATACTTGAAAGAAAATCATTTGAAGAACAAATATGGAGAAAATAGTTTGGAGAAACATTGCAGCGATATATGAAGGTTGGGGAATATTTAGAAAAATAATAAAGCGTGACTTAGCTTTAAACAGAATGCCTGGTCGGTGGTGCATGGCGTTATCTGATCAGCATTGACGAAATTGCCCGACCCTCGAGCTTTCTAAACTATCGTCATGACGGCGATCGCGGTTGTCACGGTGCTGTTCTTCACGGCGATCATCATTGCTGACGCGATAGGTGGTCGGTGTAAGTAGTCCGAGCGGCTCGCTTAGCGGCTCCGGCGGGAGAGTGGAGTCGTAGTAGAACAGGCGTAATCGATAGCCATGACCGAGTAGTCGAAACTGCTTCCTAGTAGGTTCTTGATCAAGCTGAGCAGTTGTCAAAGTAGTTCTTGGTCGTCTTCCAGGTTGTCGCCGTGCAACTTGCATGTATACACGCATGCAAGCCTCAACAATTAATTAGCTTGTATATGGCTGTACAGGACTCAGCTTGCATTGCATGCTTTGTAGATGGATGTGAGACCACATAGCTTTCTCCTCTATGTAGATTGATTCATAGCCCCCCCCCCCCTCTGTTGATTGCGTCGGAGCCATGATGGCGTTGAGGTCTTGATCTTCGAGAGTTATTGCCGCTGCTATAGATGGATTTGTACTCCTTCCCGTACATTGGCACAGTGTCGGATCATGACAGTAATACACGCATCCATCCTCCTATACCTGAGTGATCCATGCCTGTAGATACATGTACATGCAAGAAGCCATGTTCTGATCAGCTTGCATGTTGTCCGATCTATTTATGTCTTCATGTTCTCATTCTTGATGATGGATTTCCGGCTAACATGCATGATGTCGAGTGCTGGAAACGATGGTGAAGGTTGATCCTGGCGGGAATGTCGATCCTCGAGAGTCTTCTTTTGTCGCCAGTTGTAGATGGATTCCGCCATTAACGAGTTTCTCGGGATGACAACAAGATGTAGACGTCGGTATGCAATGGAGGTCGCTGAGTTGCAGCCGTAGTAGATTGATTCCATCACCGAGTTGCCTGCCATATGGTGGAATTGAGGTCTGCCATCTTGTTTACCATAGGATTAGCATGCACAGCCCCTACCTGGCGCACCAACTGTCGATAGAATATCATCGGCAGTCCTTCGAGGAGTATCCCACAAAGGTAGATTGATTGGCAGAGATGCGTGTAATCGAGAACAAGAAGGCAATAGAGACACTAAGAGTTAGATAGGTTTGGACCGTTAGCGCAATGTAATACCCCACTCCTATGGTCTGTTGGTTTGTATTGGCTATCGTATGATATTGCGTGTGTTTTGAGGGGTCCCTGTCCCACCTTATATAGTCTGGGGGGTAGGGTTACAAGTCGGTTAGATCTAGGAGATAACCGGAAAGTAATAACAGATTACATGAATCATGGGATTGAATGTATCCTAATAGATCTCGTAATATCTTCAGAATATCGCCCTTGATGTCTTGTGGTGCACGCCGAGCAATGCCATGCACCGTAGGTCTTCGTCTTGTGGGCTAGGACCGCCCCTAGGAGCGCTTGCCCATGTAGTTTGCTGTGGGTATCCAGGGTCGTTCCCCCCACACTAATGCTATCAATGGGAACACTAACTTTGAGTTTAAGCCAGCGTTAATTACGATGGTTCAAGCTAGTCCATTTTGTGGGAAAGCCCACGAGGATTCAAATGCTCACCTCCAATATTTTTTGGAGATTTGTAGCACATTCACCATTAAGGGAGTGAACTAAGAGGCTATACGTCTTCGCCTTTCCCCTTCTCTTTAGTTAGGAAAGGCTAAGCAATGGTTTTACTCTAACCGCAACACTATAGACACATGGAACAAGTGTTCCAACGCTTTCCTAGTTAAGTTTTTCCCTTTGGGGAAGACTAATGCTCTTCGCAATAAGATCTCTAGTTTTCAACAACTAGCAGATGAGTCGATTCTTGTAGCTTGGGAACGAATGCAAGAGTACATCTCTGTATGCCCACACTGTGGCATGGAAGACTAGCTTTTGATCCAGAACTTCTACCACGGACTAGTGCCATTGGATAGGACCATTTAGATTCTGCTGGTGGTGGAGCATTCTTTTCGCTAAGTGTTGTAGATGCCAAAACACTAATCTAGAAGATGGTTTCCAACCAAGGATGGAGTGACGATCGACTCCAACCCCGTAAACGATGTATGCATTCAGTTAAAGAAATTGGCATGCTTGCAGCCTAAGATGGATCTGCTCGCAAAGCTGAGTAGAACATTATGAGAAGGTGAGTGCCCAAGATACACTAAATCTATGGATTTTCACATGACTTGCAAAGTCTATGGAGATGTTGGACATTCGGAAAATTTCTAGTCCCGAGACCTAGGAGGATCTTAACTTCGTCAGCACTGACAATGGGTTTCATCCAACACAACATCATGGATGGAATCAACGCTCCAACAACCAAGGAGGTAACAGTTATTACTCTTCTCAATGTATGAATAACCAAGGTAATAATAGTTATGCTTTCCTTAAAGATCTTGTTTATGTCAGAGTAGAATGACTGATAGCATTAATAAAAAGCTACATGCTCATGACAAGATATTGGAAAATATAAATCCTAAATTGGATGAGTTTTCTTCTACTTTAAAGAATCAACTTAGTTTCTATAAAATGATAGAAACCCAATTAGCTCAAATTGCTGCTGCTATCCCATCCTATGAAAAAGATAGAATTCCTAGCAAACCTGAAGGAACCATGGAGACAGCCAACCTTGTTACTGGCAAGGTATGACTTTTTGAAAATGGTTGGGGATTTCCTATTAAGAAAGGTGATCCTAGGAACCCCGTCATTACCTATTCCATAGGACCCCATACTTTTCATAATGCCATTTGTCATCTAGGGTCTAAATTAACATCATGTCTAAGAAAACTTATGATAGATTATTTTACACTCCCCTAGCTTCAACCTCAGTTTACTTACAATTAGCCAAGAAATCCACCCGTTATCTCGAGGGAGTAGCCAAGGATTTATTAGTTAAAGTTAGGAGTGCTTATGTTCCAATAGATTTTATGATCTTAGACATGGGCAACGACGAGGATAAACCTTTAATCCTTGGTCGACCTTTCCTTAATACTGCAAATGCTTGCATATATGTGGCTTCTAGGCAAATCCAATTCCACTTTGCCGGAAGAAAATAAATATTTACTTTTGCCTCTGGACAACCCCTCTTTGATGAGAAATAAGAAAAGAAGAAGCATCCGAAGAGAATCAAGATGAAGAAACCAAAGCCGACTGAAGATCCGAGAAGCCTGTCAATAAGAAGAATAGAAAGAGGTGGCAGTAAAAAGAAAGATTTGTCCTCAAATTCGTCATCCCCTGATCCTGACAAGGCCTCTGAGTTGGAACAAGAGGAAACACCTCCGCTCAAGGAAGAATAACCTTGAGTTTGTCAAAAAGGTAAGTCTTCTATTCCCTTGCATATTTATCCAATTTCATTAGTTGCATCTCATATTTAAATTTCGAATAAATTTGCTTTGCATTGCATGATTAGTTAGTTGCATTAAGCTACTCTATGTTAATAAATAAAGTCCTGTACTAGCAATGCATGTTAGGATAGGATTTGCATTTAGAACAATATAAAAAATAATATATATAATAACAAAATAAAAAATAATAATATAATATTCAGTAGTAGTCATACTGAATAAGTTATCTAGTAGTAATAGGTTTAGACATTTAGTCATTTATGCATTCTAGTAGTATTAGTTAGTCAATAAAAAAGAGAATCAAAAGAGTCGTCAGGAAGACATTCCAACCTATGCAAAAGGCAAGCTTCAGGGAGACATCTCTCCCCGCTCAAGTATGAAAATCTTAAACCCTCTCTTTACATTCATGTTTATTTTACATGTCAATATTCATGATCATAGAATGTAGAGAGGAGTGCCTTGAAATTTATTTTAAAAGAAACTTTGCTCTAATAAAATGATAATAATTTGTTTGGAGATGATGAAAAGTTGCTTCTGTGATACTTTGCAAAAGCTTGTCATACAACCTTATACTTCTTAAGTTTTGAGCATGATAACTTAGAGTTCATCTTAAGTTGAATGCTTCTGTGGGTTGCGAATGCTAGAACCAAGTATAAGTTTTGGTGAGAAATGTTGTAGCCTTGATTAGAGTAAATCTTTGAACCTATCTGAGGGATGGTTAAAAGAATCTGGAATTTTGTTTTGCAAAAGTACTAAAACTCTCTTGCTAGAAGTTCCTCAATGGTGATAAATTCCTACCAAAGCTAGATACATATTCATTCATACATGATAAAGCCACTATAAAAGCTGTTTGTTTGTTTTGAGCTTTTTCAAGCCTTGTTGATGTAAGTAGATAAACTTGTCATGCTTTTTGATCAAGATCATGTACACCCACATACTTATACTATTCCTACACTAGGGATACGCAACCACATATGCTTCTAATACATTATTGTTCTATGAGAATCAAAGTTACCTCTCTAGCTATCTTACATCAAAAAGAGAGGCATGGGCTACAGAAAAAAGTGAGAGGGAATAAAGAGCAAAAAGCTCTAGTGTTCAAATAAAAAGAGAGAGTGAGAAAAAGAAAGTATCCATGCCCTCTCAAAAAGAAGCTAGAGAAGGGAAACTTCTTAAAGGAGTACCACTTCAACCAAATATACCACACACATGCACATCATTATCAATTAGTATGATTTGGTACTCCTTGTGATCCAAGTGTTTGACTTAGCAATCCGATGACAGCCTTCGATTATAGGCCAATCTCATTGCTTAATTGTTGTGTCAAAATGCTTACTAAATTGATGGTAGAAAGGCTCCAGAGGGTAATTCTGAAGATCATTCATAAGAATCAGTACGACTTCATCAGGCATAAAACGATTGAGGATTGTCTTGCATGGAGTTTTGAATACATTCACCAATGTCAGTAGTCAAAGCAGGAGATTGTTATTGTAAAGCTGGACTTTGCAAAAGCATTTGACACAATTGAGCACTCGGTGATCATAGAGATGTTATCAAAGCTTAGCTTTCCTTCTCGTTGGATAAGTTGGGTTCAAGCTATTCTATCTTCAGGCACCTCAGTCGTGCTACTTAATGGGGTCCCTGAAAAAATCTTTAAGTGAAAAAGGGGAGTGAGGCAGGGTGACCTGTTGTCACCATTGCTTTTTGTTCTTGTTGCTGAGATTCTTCAGTACATCATAAACGGGCTAAAAAGACAAAGGGATTTTGAAACTCCCCATTCCACAGCCGAGCAATGATTTTCCTATTGTACAATACGTAGATGATACTTTGTTGAATATGCAAGCTGATGCCAGACAGCTCTTCTGTCTTAAAGCTATTTTGAACACCTTTGCTTCTTCCATGGGATTGGTAGTAAATTTCAACAAATCTCTCCTGGTGCCAATAAATGTTGCTACTGAGAAAATGAAGGTACTTGCTGGTACTCTAGGATGTCAAATTGGATCTCTTCCCTTCTCTTATTTGGGTCTACCAATGGGGATAACCAAACCAAAAATAGAAGAGTTTGCCCCTCTTTTAGACAGAGTTGAAAGGAAACTATCTGTCTTCTCTACTCTTCTTTCTTATTCAGGTAGAGTAGAATACATCAACACTGTCCTCACTCCTACTGTAACCTATGCCATGTACACCTTCAAATTTCATAAAGGGGTTATTCACAGTGTGGACAGAATCAGGAAGCAATGCCTCTGGAGAGGTAATTCAGAAAAAAAGAGGGGAGGAAATTTAGTTGCTTGGCCTATGGTCTAGAGGCCAAAACACAAGGGTGGTCTTGGTGTCAAGAACTTGAGTCTGTAGAATGATGCTTTACTGATGAAGCAACTACACAAATTCTATTCCAAAGCTGACATCCCTTGGGTTCAACAAGTTTGGTACAAATATTATAGAAATATGGTTCCACACGCTCAAAGAGAAGTCAGGTCCTTTTGGTGGAAGGATATATTTAGGCTGAAGGACCTCTATGGCTTTATCACCACCTGTCAGCTTGGGGATGGCACTTCAATTTTATTTTGGAAGGATAACTGGGCTGGGGATTGCCTTGATGAGTTGTTTCCTAATATTGCTCATTTCGCCAAGCACCAAGACTTGTCTGTTAAAGAAGTGTGTGAAGCTAGCTGCTTGGAGGATCTCTTTGACCTCCCCGTATCTCAAACTGCAGCCCTAGAATTAGAAGACTTAAGAACACTAATTCAGGCCTTTGAGCTCTTGATGGTCCTGACCAAAAGATTTTTTGTTGGGGAAGTGGTAAGTATGCTGCTGCTAGGCTTTACAAGCTAGCCTTCCTAAGTACGCATACACCAGTTGTCTTTTGCATGGTATGGAAATTTAAAGTAACTCCGAGGGTCAAATTCTTTGCCTAGTTGGTCCTGCTGGACAGATTAAACACAAAAAATATGCTTGCGAGAAGAAACTTTAGGGTGCAGCTGAATAGCCTCTGTGTGCTTTGTGTGGATGGTTTAGAGGAAACCATTGATCATCATTTCTTTGAATGTTGCTTTGCCAAGCAGTGTTGGGAAAAGCAGGGGATTTCTTGGGTTGATGATGAAGACATACATAGATGAATCGAACATACTAAACAGCAGGTGGGTCTGCCCTTCTTCGTGGAAATATTTCTCATTGCAGCATGGGAGCTTTGGAAAATCAGAAATATGCTGGTCTTCGATGGAGTCCAAGTATGTTTCAACAATTGGCTCAGGAACTTCAAGGAAGAGGCTACACTACAGTCTTTTCACATTAGTGACACAGATAGAGTTCTAGTTCGGCTCTGGCTTGATGCGTTGTAATTTTGTTTTGTTTTCTCTCTCTCTATGTTGTGGTTGTATAACTCTCTTTTCTCCTCTCCCTCCCCCCCTCCTCCCTTATAAGTATTCCCCTAAACTTTTGTACCTGTTTTATTTAATTATTTAAAATGCCATGGGGAGCTCCCCCATGGTTTTTGTGTCGAAAAATAAATTCAATTCAAGTAGGCTATGCTTTTATCCCCTACCTTGAGCTCCACTTAAGCTTTAGGATAGAAATTAAGGCTAAGAACCATGGCCTTGGTGAGATTTCAAAACACCATTGAGTGACTTGATTGTACCATATGAGGAACTTAGGCAAGTTTTCTTTTCAAAATTTATTGAAAACCTCCAGGAAGTTTGAGCTAAACCAAAGTAGGCAAAAAGTATCTATCTAGCTACACATTCTTGCAGTTGCTTGTGTCAAGGTGAAAGCTATAAGTCCCACATTGCTAAGACTGATGGTGAATTTCTAAGTACTAACATGTTCAACTCAAGAGATAGTATTTGTTTGTATATAAGTTTCTGCAGGGTGTTACATTGTAACACCCCAGAAGAAAAAAACAACAAAAATCTTCTGGAGAATTACCACAGTTCAGCATAAAGAAAACAACCCAACATTAGAGTATGCGGAAGCAACAATAATCATAAAGATCAACTATAAAATATCTTTACTGATCACTAAATTGTCATAACTCATCCAACCAAAAACCAGATCCAACATGAAGCATATAGTTTGAACCAACTAAACAATGGTTACATATTATTATTATTACAACACATGTGTCCCACAGATTATTTGACTCCAAGGTGACGTGCACACTTGTTGCTACTCCCGTCCCAAGCATGCATCTTCTAGGCTCAAACACCTGAGGGGAAAACAACGTGTGAGGTTTATGGAAAACCTCAGCAAGCAAACTGCCTTAACTGAGTTATTCAAATCATAGTTGATTAAATATCAAATTTAAAACATGATAGTAGATACATCCATTGCTTCATAGAACTGTAATGTAAATATATTAAAAGTACAAAGGTGAATGATGCAATGCAATGCAAATGCGAATGATGCCATGCAATACATATGTGAATGATGCAGTGCAATGCAAATGCGAATGATGCCATGCAATGCATATGTGAATGATGCAGTGCAATGCATGACTTCACTTCTACCCACACGTCCCAACAAGAGGGAGTGAGGGCTGCAACCACAAAGCTCATCAATGTGCGCTGCTGTACCGGTACTTACCGCACCAATTTGGCTACGGTTTCCTCAAATGCATATCAACGGGAAGAGTGCAAATGCAAATGTTGCATTGTGAGTAATTCATGTACTTCATAATTCAATAACAAAGCCAAAAGATATAAATCCATATACTTTAAGGTAACTTCAAATTTAGATTAAATGTCTAGTGCGAGATACTAAAAATTAAGTAGAGGCAATTCAAACAACCAAGCTAAAGCATGGGAACCACATCGTCACATTTACTTGCCTTCACTGAAGATCCAAAGTGAGAGCTAAGCACGATCCGAAGGTGCACCACCTGCTCATAAGAACATCTCAGTACTAACACCATCGTACAATCGAAACAAATAACAAATTATACAATTAAAGCGTCCCAAACCCCGTTTAAAACATCTACCATCTCGCTACCGATTGTGACAGCAGCACTGTCCCTTCTCTTTTTCATAGACAAACAACCATACATTAATAAATTACTAAAATCTACCAGATGATAGAAAACTCATTTATGTACAACTTTGGTATTATTATATTTGGCATTAGAGGTCTCCAAGATAGCATAAACATTGACTTAAGTTAACTGAACTTTTCTGTCAGTGAAAACTGGACAGCAAAGTTATAAAAATCATAAATGGAGACATACTCGTCCAAACAACGTGTTCTCTAACAATATGGAAAGATAAAGAAAAACTCTACAACTTTAATTTAGATACCAAGTTCAAATTCTTCCAGTAAAAAGGCCAAAAACGGATTAGATCTAAAACTGTCCAGAAACTCGTCACTGGAAAACAGCCTACTTCACACGATCATATCTCCAAGAATACGGAGGCTATGGGGGTGATCTTGGCGTCAAAAGAAAGATAACGAATTCCTCTACAACTTTGTCCATAGTGGCAAAAATTATTGAGGCCAATAAAACGACCTAAAACAGCGATGAACAGAAACTGCCTAATCTGATGGGGTTTCCGAACGTGGGCGAGATTAACTTCGGGAATTACTCCATCTAAACTCCACTTAAAAAAGATGATTTGATCCATGGAACTTGGTCCAAACAAGGGGATAAAGGTTTGATGTCTTACCAAGAGAAACCGCAGCAAGCACGCCGACAAACCCTAGGCGATTCACTCTTTTCTTCTTCACCTCCCGGTCATCCTCGTCGCTGCGATAGGATCGTGGTTGGATTCCGGAGAAGAACGGCACGTCAACGGCGGCGCAAGCCCTAGGTCTCCTCTTACTCATCTTCTCCCTTCGTTCCTTTGTTCTCCCGTGCTAGAAGACAAGGGGTGGCGGCTGTTGGGCTGGCCAGGACGGTGGGGAAAAGGAAGGGGAAAGGACTACGATGCCGACCAGAGCAGGAGTCGGACTCCAATGGTACGTAGCGGCGCGGTACTGTAGCTCCATAATCACTGTAGCGTTTTTTTTTTAATTTTCCCTTAAATCTTCCAAAATTCAAAGAGTCATGATCCGAACTCTAATCCAAGCACATGAGTAGTCAAACAAAAAGTATTTGACGAGCTCTACGCATTACTAATCTCCGTTCTTTCATGCGAGGAACGGATCAATAAGTCAAATTTTAGTCTCTCATTAAAAATCGGTCAACCTCTGCTAGATAAGGAACTTGATCCAAATTAAAATTCATATTCATGACTTCCTCTTTTTTTTGTTTTACATACATAGTAGCAACTCCTGATCCAACACCTATTCCATGCTAAACCCGCATCTCTGTTGAGGACAACAAAGGGGTAGTTTGGGGGAGCTTGTTGGTGGTCACTAACACCCGTTTTGACCATCCATATTCCACCTAAAAGCATGACAAATTGAGGTAAATCATGAACACATGTGAATAATTTTGTTTATAATTCACCTAGTTCCACTTGTGCTTGTAGAATTATTTGTATGCAAGAAATTTGAGCAAAAATAAGCAAAAAGGTGGCAAATATGGACACATGGAAGCAAGTGGACGTGGTAGGGAGCCTTGGGCCCACTTGGCAGCGCCACCCAGCCCCACAAGGGCCACGCCACATCACCGATCCATGGGAGCTGCTCCAAAGCCAATGACAAGCGTCCATTCAAGTCGGTTTGATCAATGGACAAGATTTGATGATGGTGGATCCATGGGCCCATTGTCATAGACTTGGGAGGCTTCCACCGCCTTACCAACCAACTTACCTGCTGAATTTCAACATGTGTTGGCTTCACAACTGAGTTGGAGGAGCAACCACAGCGCTACGATGTAGAGGCAGTGCATCCAAGGGCCAGCCGGTGCCCCTCTTGCGCTGCTCAGTGCCCTAGGTGCTCCATCGACCTACCTGCTACCTACAAATACCCCCATGCCTCTCTACACTATAAATAGAGGGTGTGGAGCTCAGTGAACAAGTGCCCCATTCAATTCCAAACTCTCCAAGATTCTCGTAGCTTTCTAGCTTAGCATTAGCTATAGAGTAGTAGTCTAGTAGTGGAGTAGAGCAAGAGCGGAGCTTCTCTCAGAGTCCCAAAGAGTCTTCTAGGTCTATATAGCTCTTTTGTAATTCTTTCATTAGGCATTACTTTATTCAGTATTTGTTTTAGTACTTTATTTTAGTATTATTGCTTGCTTTACTTAAGTACTTAGTCATTAGTGTTCATCAATAGTGAGCTTCGGTGCTTATTGTTTGGCATTAGTAGCATAGGTTATCTCTTATTTAGTAGCTATTCGTTAGTATTGGTTCCACCATCCGGTTAGGGTGCTTTGATCTCATTTCATCGGAGCTCAGATCAAAGTAGTAAGTTTATAGATTAAGCATGGTTCTTAGGCTATAGATTACCTATGGATACGGCTAGGCATCCGGATAGATTATGGTAGGTGGCAAGTGGTCACAGCCTTGTCCATGCTCTGTATTCCACCATGATAGGTCTAGTTATTAAATCGTAGGTCTCATGGCAGACCATGTCTATTTAACTCTCCTAGTTGGTAGGCAGGTTGTGCCCCGAAGTACTAGCGCATTTCTCCTAGTCATTAGTTTACCCTTAGTTACTTGAAAGATAAATCGCTCGCTCTCCCCACCTAGCTATCTCTAGTGTAGCTTGTTTAGTAGTTTAGTTTAGGTAGTTCACATTCAACTTCCACTATCGTTCATCTACCTAGGATACACTTATGCTTCCCTTAGCAATCTATTAGTAAATATAAATTCTAGCCCTTTGCACTTGTTTTATTAACTTCCACTATGTGTTGGGGTTTATTAACTTGTCACTTGTTTTAGCAGCCACCTAAGAATTTTTATATTTCTTAGCGTCACTTTTACTAAGTTGTCATCCCTAGCGTTGATGCCAGAAATGCTTGTTGGTACTACCTAGCATCACTACTAGAATGATACTAAGAAGTAAGTTAGTATTTTGTATGACTAGAGATAATGTATATATATGAAAGGGATCAGCAAGCGCACAGATAATATACCATTGTAGCACTTCACCCGAGAGTACTCTAGGTATCGTTATTTATATTTTTACCATAGGAAAGGACGGACAGTTGGAATATATTGATAACTTATACATATGATGGAGAGATAAACCATAACCAAACTTCTACTCACAACAGGGGTAACTAAAGAGATAAATATGATAAGTAATGATAAATGATCACTCAGAGTACTCCTTTCTATAGCATTAGCATGGTGAGGTAGAATATTAGAGGAATAATTCCTAAGTCATTCTTAATTACAAGTCAAAGCACATGTTAATTTGTGCAATTACACTTAGTAGTCATGGCTAAGATCAACTTCATATCTACACATAAGGGATATTACTAAGGAAGATTAACAATAGCGCTTGTCTTCCTTCGTGACTAGGTTATACTTGTCCTATATTTGGGGAGTGGACTACAAAGGACTCAACAGGAGTGTCACATCCATGATCTAGCACATGGCCCAGAATATAGGGTGCATTCGTAGGTAAACAACGAATAAGCACGACGATTACACAATGTAGACCACTCACCCCTGATACCTTAGAGCGAGCGCTATAGGAACTTATGCTTGAACATGATGATAATCTAACTATACTAAGCATATAATCAAAGTAGACGATGAACATGATAACTAGGAACATGAATAACAGTAAGAACAATGTCAAATCAATTGTAGGACACATATGAATAATGAAAGAAACAAAATAGGACACAAGGGGCTCTACTGAGCTAAGCTCTTGATAAGATCTATAATCCAAGCGAAGCTTGCCTTCCTCTAAACCTAGCCTAGCTAGCTATGCCTTAGTTACTTGAAAGATAAATCGCTCGCTCTCCCACCTAGCTATCTCTAGTGTAGCTTGTTTAGTAGTTTAGTTTAGGTAGTTCACATTCAACTTCTACTATCATTCATCTACCTAGGATACACTTATGCTTCCCTTAGCAATCTATTAGAAAATATAAATTCTAGCCTTCCGCCTTCCAGTGGGAAAAATATAAATTCAACACTTAGTACTCACCGAGTGAAGTGCTATGCGATTGTTCTGTGCGCTTGCAGAACTCGTCCAATAGTTGTTAAGAAGTATCAATAGAGACCGGTTGCGGCAATGCCAAGGTGCCTTCCCCATCAGTGGGGAAGCGTGGCACCGGATGGCCTTGGAGATAGCACTATACAATGCGGAAGCATCAAGACTACTAGCGTAAGGTAAAGTGCAAGAGCCATAATTAATTACCCATACTCCTGTCGCAAACTGTCATGGAGGGGAGGATCTCCGAACACCGTCTCCTCTGACGAATCTTCCCATGGACGCTTCTGCCGCTCTGCCATTGGATGAGATTTGGAAGATGGGGTGTGTGGGTGGTAAGTGTACCAAGTTTAGAAAGGAATCATACTTGCTACCCCGCTTTTATTGAAGGATATATAGGCGAGCTAGGTGTTGGTGTTTATTAACTTGTCACTTGTTTTAGCAGCCACCTAAGATTTTTTATATTTCTTAGCATCACTTTTACTAAGTTGTCATCCCTAGCGTTGATGCCAGAAATGCTTGTTGGTACTACCTAGCATCACTACTAGAATGATACTAAGAAGTAACTTAGTATTTTTTATGACTAGAGATAATGTATATATATGAAAGGGATCTGCAAGGGCACAGATAATATACCATTGTAGCACTTCACACGAGGGTACACTAGGTATCGTTATTTATAATTTTTACCACAGGGAAGGATGGGCAGTTGGAATATATTGATAACTTATACATATGATGGAGAGATAAACCATAACCAAACTTCTACTCACAACAGGGGTAAGTCAAGAGATAAATATGATAAGTAATTATAAATGATAAATGATCACTCAGAGTACTCATTTCTATGGCATTAGCATGGTGAGGTAGAATACTAGAGGAATAATTCCTAAGTCATTCTTAATTACAAGTCAAAGCATATGTTAACTAGTGCAATTACACTTAGTAGTCACGGCTAAGATCAACTTCATATCTACACATAAGGGATATTACTAAGGAAGATTAAGAATAGCGCTTGTCTTTCTTAGTGACTAGATTATACTTGTCCTATATTTGGGGAGTGGACTACAAAGGACTCAATAGGAGAGTCACATCCGTGATCTACCACATGGCCCAGAATATATGGTGCATCCACAGGGAAACAATGTATAAGCACGATGATTTCACAATGTCGACCACTCACCCCTGGTACCTTGGAGCGAGCGCTATAGGAACTTATGCTTGAACATGATGAGAATCTAACTATACTAAGCATATAATCAAAGTAGACGATGAACATGATAACTAGGAACATGAATAATAGTAAGAACAATGTCAAATCAATTGTAGCACACATATGAATAGTGAAAGAAACAAAAGAGGATACATGGGGCTATACTGAGCTAAGCTCTTGACATGATCTGGAATCCAAGTGAAGCTTGCCTTCCTCTAAACCTAGCCTAGCTAGCTATGCCTTAGTTACTCGAAAGATAAATCGCTCGCTCTCCCACCTAGCTATCACTAGTGTAGCTTGTTCAGTAGTTTAGTTTAGGTAGTTCACATTCAAGTTCCACTATCATTCATCTACCTAGGATACACTTATGCTTCCCTTAGCAATCTATCAGTAAATATAAATTCTAGCCTTCCACCTTCCGGTGGGAAAAATTTAAATTCGACACTCGGTACTCACCCATTGAAGTGCTATGCGATAGTTCTATGTGCTTGTGGAACTCCTCCAATAGTTGTTAAGAAGTATCAACAGACACTGGTTGCGGCAACGCCAAGGTGCCTTCCCCTTCAGCGGGGAAGCATGGCACCGGATGGCCATGGAGAAAGCACTATACAACACAGAAGCATCAAGACTACAAGCGTAAGGTAAAGTGCAAGAGCCATAATTAATTACCCATGCTCCTGTCACAAACTGTCATGGAGGGGACAACCTCCGAACACCGTCTCCTCCAGCGAGTCTTCCCATGGATGCTTCTGCCGCTCTGCCATTGGATGAGATTTGGAAGATGGGGTGTGTGGGTGGTAAGTGTAACAAGTTTAGAAAGGAATTGTACTTGCTACCCCGCTTTTATCGAAGGATATACAGACGAGCTAGGTGTTGGTGTTTATTAACTTGTCACTTGTTTTAGCAGCCACTTAAGATTTTTTTATATTTCTTAGCATCACTTTTACTAAGTTGTCATCCCTAGCGTTGATGCCAGAAATGCTTGTTGGTACTACCTAACATCACTACTAGAATGATACTAAGAAGTAACTTAGTATTTTTTATGACTACAGATAATGTATATATATGAAAGGGATCTGCAAGGGCACAGATAATATACCATTGTAGCACTTCACACGAGGGTACACTAGGTATCGTTATTTATAATTTTTACCACAGGCAAGGATGGGCAGTTGGAATATATTGATAACTTATACATATGATGGAGAGATAAACCATAACCAAACTTCTACTCACAACAGGGGTAAGTCAAGAGATAAATATGATAAGTAATTATAAATGATAAATGATCACTCAGAGTACTCATTTCTATGGCATTAGCATGGTGAGGTAGAATACTAGAGGAATAATTCCTAAGTCATTCTTAATTACAAGTCAAAGCATATGTTAACTAGTGCAATTACACTTAGTAGTCACGGCTAAGATCAACTTCATATCTACACATAAGGGATATTACTAAGGAAGATTAAGAATAACGCTTGTCTTTCTTAGTGACTAGATTATACTTGTCCTATATTTGGGGAGTGGACTACAAAGGACTCAATAGGAGAGTCACATCCGTGATCTACCACATGGCCTAGAATATATGGTGCATCCACAGGGAAACAACGTATAAGCACGACGATTTCACAATGTCGACCACTCACCCCTGGTACCTTGGAGCGAGCGCTATAGGAACTTATGCTTGAACATGATGAGAATCTAACTATACTAAGCATATAATCAAAGTAGACGATGAACATGATAACTAGGAACATGAATAATAGTAAGAACAATGTCAAATCAATTGTAGCACACATATGAATAGTGAAAGAAACAAAAGAGGATACATGGGGCTATACTGAGCTAAGCTCTTGACATGATCTAGAATCCAAGTGAAGCTTGCCTTCCTCTAAACCTAGCCTAGCTAGCTATGCCTTAGTTACTCGAAAGATAAATCGCTCGCTCTCCCAACTAGCTATCACTAGTGTAGCTTGTTCAGTAGTTTAGTTTATGTAGTTCACATTCAAGTTCCACTCTCATTCATCTACCTAGGATACACTTATGCTTCCCTTAGCAATCTATCAGTAAATATAAATTCTATGAAAGGGATATTACTAAGGAAGATTAAGAATAGAGCTTGTCTTCCTTTGTGACTAGATTATACTTGTCCTATATTTGGGGAGTGGACTACAAAGGACTCAACAGGAGTGTCACATCCGTGATTTACCACATGGCCCAAAATATAGGGTACATCCGCAGGTAAACAACATATAAGCACGACGATTACACAATGTCGACCACTCACCCCTGGTACCTTAGAGCGAGCGCTATACGAACTTTTGATTGAACATGATGATAATCTAACTATACTAAGCATATAATCAAAGTAGATGATGAACATGATAACTAGGAACATGAATAATAGTAAGAACAATGTCGAATCAATTGTAGCACACATATGAATAATGAAAGATACAAAAGAGTATACAAGGGGCTATACTGAGCTAAGCTCTTGAAAAGATCTGGAATCCAAGCGAAGCTTGCCTTCCTCTAAACCTAGCCTAGCTAGCTATGCCCTAGAATATGGTGGAGCTCTAAGGATGATTAGGGTTTCTATCTTCTCAAATGACTTATGCCTTAGGGAGGGGGTAGGGGCTGGTATATATAGGTCGTAGCATCAATTCTGAGCCCTCAGATCAAACCGACTTGAAAGGACAAAGTAGATGCAAACTCTAAGGCGATGGAGAATTGACATTCGAAGGAAGAGGCTGATAGTGGGGCCCATAGGCCGGCCAACCTGCAGGTGGGGCTAACCGGCCCCACCTGGCAGTGTCTCGTGGTCTTCTTTGGTGGTTTGGCTTCTGGTGTCCTCTGGAACCTTCTGGAGTTGTTTTCATCGTAGATAAGCGTGATTACTTCTAACATGTAGGTCCACATTAACGGTTTTCTAGATAAACCCTACTGAAAACATAGATTCACTAAAACTTATGGAATTTGTTAGTTTAAACCCCTTAGCCTATGTTGGTGATTATTTTCATGCCCTTATTCAAGTTCTATTGATGGTTTATAATGTTTGTTAACTACCATCAACAAACTCCCCAAAGCTTAACCTTTGCTCGTCCTTTAGCAATGTTAAACTCAACAATAAATCAGGAGTTTTAAGATTTTTGAAAACATCATAGCAACTCCTTAAAAGTACACATGCGTTCAAACAAGAATTCTCCTCCAGATTAGAACAAACTATTCTCACTTCCAAACTTACCCATATTACCCTCAACCATGGGGCTTTTTAGCCTTCACTTGGGTCTTGATCAATTGAAAGATAGAACAATTAAGTCAAGCACTATGTCTCAAGTTCTTTGCTCAACCATTACTCCAGAGTTTTTATAGGTTTTCAAAATAAAACTCAGAGCTTCCTTTATATGGCACTCTCAAGTCTCTCAATATATGTGGTATTTGTGGATCCTTACCAAGGCAATAATGATGTTATGCCTTTCTCTTCCTACAACTAAGGCTTATGTGGAGCTCATAGGAGTGCAAATAGCATGAAAGAGCATACTTCCAATACACATTGTAAAGTCAAACCTCGGATCCAAAGAGATTTAAGTCATACAATCAAATCAAGATGTGCATATGTGTGGATGTATGGTGGATATATATGGTGGCACACCTAATTCTACTATGCTCCTTGAAAACATATCTCTCTTTCGAAACTTGGAAATCTTTTTGTAAGCAAACATGGGCCATCTTATTCATCTCTTTTTTCCCTCTCTTTTCTTTTTTCCAGACGGGCATCTGAGTACCCATTGTTTTAGATATCTTGGACACATGTTTATTTTTTTCATGAATAACTTTTGCATAGCCTGTGCCTCTACTTTGGAACAAAACTTTTGAGAGATAGCAACAAGAACTTGGAGCATTTATTTGGTGAATATCTTATCAACATATTTTTGGTGTTTACTCCCTATGTAGCAGTAAAACATTTTTGGGTGGATCTAGATAGAATGACATATTTTTGTGCTTACCCCCAATGTAGGAGTAGTGCATATGTGGGTGGTGTATATGTGATCTTGATTTTAAGAGCATGACAAACCTCTCATAAGGGTCAACAAAGCTTGACTAAACTCAATGCAAAACAAGCAGCATATATGAGTGGAAGTTTTCCTAGCCTAAATATCATGTTTGGCTCTGGTAGGAATTCAAGGTTTGTCATACAGGAGCTCATCATGTAGCATTTGAGTTTTTCAAAAGATAAATCTCTGAAACTTTAGTATCACTTGGAACAGGATAAACGGTAGCTCAGATCTTCTCATATCATATCCGTCAATTACCTAGACTTAGATCAAGCATATGCTACCCATGAGTTTCAAGTTTAGAGTAAATTCTCATATCAAAACAGTCTTATCCAAAACTCGAGAGAATTCAAGGTTGAAAACTAGGTATTCGAAAGAAATTACAACAGAGCAACTATTCATCATTTCCATTCAGGAGATTATCCTCAGATTCCTTTTTATTTATTCAGCTCTTAAAATAGAAAACTAGCCACACACTTTTTATTTTGTTTTCATTTTTAAGATCACACCTTACTAATATATATATCTAGCATGAAGATAAATTTTTATTTTTGTTTTTTAGTTATGCATCTTTTTTTCATTTAACATGAAGCAGACTCTCTAATAGTAAAACCAAAGGGAAAGAAATACTTATCTAGATACACAGGGGATGCTCTTCCCCCAAGCTGGATGTTGTCGTGGTCAAATGTTGAAGTTGAGTGATCCTTCTTAGAGCAGTCTTGTCAGCTATTGTCCTTCTCATTCATCGGGTGAAATGAGGTGGATACAATTGGGTAAACTTGCTCTTAATCTTGTGCATCATCCTACAAAATGTTAACAAGAACACCAAAACTCATGAAATGGATTAGGATAAAGGGTTAGCAGTTAGCCGTCTAGAGATTAGTTGTTCTTGGGGTTTTAGAAATATTTTTGAACTGGTAGAATTTTAGCAGGATGTCTCTCTAATATATTTTTGGATTTTCTTATATAATTATATGCATGGTATTTTTATTTTTTATGGAACCACAGTGAATATTGTTGCGGTTTTTTACACATCGTAAAAAGTATTCACATGGGGCTTAAGATTTTATAATGCAATGATAAGATTTTTTTAAAATGCAATGCTAATGTAGAAAAGTAAATATGCTAAAGTAAAACAATTCATGCAATATGAAAAAGTAAATATGGATAACTACCAAATTTACCTCTTGGTGAGGGTTCGGATTTTTAAGTCCTCCGGATAGGACTTTACTGGAGAAGAATCCTTTATTCTTCGGGTGCATCATTTGGTCTTGGGGATGAAGACCTTGATGAGTGCACATCTTGTGATGGTGACTCTAATGATGATGATGCCACTTTTTCATTCTAGACCTGCTTGGTCTGTGGACTTGAATTTGGTGGAGTAGGTTCATCCTTCACAACTTCTACTTCTTCTTTCTAATTCTTGGGGAGTTGATTCCTCTAGTGCTGGGATGCTTGGCGTCTTCTCTTGGAGCAGGTCTTCTTTGGCTGTTCATAAGTGGTATAACTATTAAAATAACTACCTTTTGTCCTAGGAATTGGAAGTGAACTTGTCCAGATCTGATGTAGATGATCGTGTTAGTCATGTTGAGGAACGGTCTTCCAAGGATAATCGGTACATCTTCTTCTTCTTGTCCCATGTCAAGGACCATGAAGTCGGTAGGGACATAGTGATTTTGTATTCTTACCATGACATCTTTTGCTATTTCCTCTAGAAATTGGATTGATTGATCTGCCATCTACAATTGCATATATGTAGGGAACAAAGATTGATCACCAAATAAGTAGTCATACGTTACCATGGACATTATGTTGACACCCAACCCAATGTCGCAGAAGGTGTTGTGAAATATTCTTTGTCCAATGGTACACTAGATCATGGGTACACCTGGATCTTCTTTCTTGGTAAGGAATGGTGAAGCGAGGAGGTGTTCGAACTCCGATCGAAGTGTGTTGATCATGTTGACTGATTCTTCTTGTGTCTACCTAGCCTTGTTCTTCCTTCTTGGTCACTATTGTCTCTTCAAGCAAGTACGATGTTTGTGGATGTCCATGAGATTGCAAGATACGATTCTTGAAAGTAAACCTCTCCTTCTTATCCTTGATTGTGAAATAGATCTTTGCACTGTCTGCGTAGATGATGGTTTCTGCGGTGCTTAGGAAGGGTCAGCCCAAGATAATGGGTACCCTTACATCTCCACCTATTTCTAAAACCACAAAGTCTACGGGAACATATGATTGTCCCACTTGAACAATGGCATCTTCAAGAACTCCCTTGGGGTACCAGAGTGACTGATCTGCATCCTGCAAACGCATGTTTGTGTACAACAAAGTATCTCCATTAATTTTATCATACATTACATTTAGCATAATATTAACAGTTGCTCTGATGTCATAGACAACTGCTTGGAATATGTGGGGTCCAATGGCGATGGGGATGACAGGTCTTCCAGAATCACCTTTCTTTTTAGGCAAGGAATAGTCTTTCCACCTTCACATCGATGGTTGTATGCAGTAATATGCTGCATTGTGAATATCGACAAGATTTGTAGTTTCTAGATCTTCCGGCTGCCCTAGAACCTTACCATTGTTGGTTGGAGGAACAACGGCAGCCAGCTAGGCTATTTGTAATTCTATCATTTTTTAAAGCTATGCTGGTTTTTAATAGCAGAGGAGAAGCTATCCATTCTATTATTTATATTTTCTAATATTTTATCATTGGAAGCTAGTTTTCTAAATAAACCCTCCATAATTTTAGCTTGGCCAGAAATTAACTCTCTCAAGGGTGGTTGATTATTGAAATTATTGAAATTGTTACCTTGGTAATTATCTTGGTAGTTGAGCCTTTGTTGCTCATTCCATCCTTGATTTTGTTGAGGACGATAGTTGCTATTGTTGATGAAGTTCACATCCTCATGGGTTTTAGGGCAATTGTTCCCTAAATGCCCAATGTTTCCACATTCTTCATAGGTTATGCGGGAATCATGAATGTGCATGACTTCTTGCTTCTCATTAGCTCAGTCTTTAAGCTTCTTCATGAGCAATCCATCTTGGCAGACAACATGTCTACCTCCTTGAGTTGATGCATACCTCCACCTCTCTTGTGGGTTTGGAGACGTTCTTCATTCCAACCTTGGTTGGAGGCCATGTTCTCTATGAGAGTTGTTGCTTGTGCAACTATGAGTGATAAGAAAGCACCTCCAGTAGTGGCATCCATATTCTCACAGGCGTTGTTTGTCAATCCATGGTAGAAGTTTGTATGAGTAGCCAATCCTTCATCCCATGATGAGGACATTCTGATATGTAATCTTGGAAGTGTTCCCATGCCTCTTAGATAGATTCATCATGTTGCTGTTGAAAGCTTGAGATTCTCCCACGCAGAGCATTAGTCTTGCCTGTGGGAAAGAATTTTGCTAGGAAGGCAGTGGAGTAGTTATCCCATGTAGTGTTTCTATCTTTGTTGGCATAGAACCATTGCTTCGCCTTCCCAGAAGTGAGAATAGGAAGAGGCGAAGTAGTATGGCATCTTTGGATACTCCTTTGATGGTGAAAGTGCTGCAGATCTCCAGAAAGTGTTTGTAACACCCTAAAATTTGCATTCTTTTAAAATAGTTAAATTTGATTTATTTATGTAATTATGTGTGCATTCAAATATAGGAAAAATAATAATTTTTGTGCAATTAAAATCAATCTTAAGGATGGATACATGTTGATGCACTCATGCTGTAGCATTTTATTTATTGGGTTGAGTGGTTTGATCCAAAACTCAAAATGATTCTAAAAACTATTTGAAAATGAAGTTGGAAAATTGTTTTGGAAAAAGGAAAGCCAATTCTTTGTCCCTCCCTCTCTTTCTCTCATTCGGCCTGCTGGCCTATTTTCCCCGCCGGCCCGCTCGCCCACCTTCCCTTCCTTCCCCTTCTCCCCTTTCTCTTCCTGGGCTAGCCCAACTCGGGCAAGCAACCGCCGCCGCCGCGTCCGCCCCTCCTTCTCTCCCCACTGACGCCCTGGGCCCGCATGTTGGCACCGTCCTCTCCCTCCATTCCCACTTTGCACGCCGACACAACTACCAACGCCGCACCCACATCGTGTCGTGGGAGCACCCTCCCCGCGCCCCAGCCTCTATAAAAGAAGCCGAGCCCATCACCGCTCTCCCTGCTGCCTCCCGCGCTCCACTCTCGCATTCGCCCGAGCACGCGAAAGTCGCAACCACAGTGCCGTGGTCCGCCATCCTCCTGTCGTCTCCGCCTCCAATTTTCACCGTGGTGAGTTTTGCCATGCTCTCCTCTCTCTCCCTGACCTTTTCCCATGGAAAATGGTGGCTAGTATGGCCATTTTCGAGTGCGCCGGTGAGCTCTCGCCACCGGCCATGGCCACCACCGCGTCGACCGTGTCCTCCGGCCGCGTTCTCGGCCTAGGTGAGATTGCCTTCACCTCCCCTCTCTCTCCTAGCGCCCTCGGTTCATCGAACCGTGGCCCGAAGGCCTTGTTTCCCGCTCGCCGACGACCTCCTCACTGCAGGCCATGGTGCCCCGCCCTGCCGGAGCACTGTTCCGGCCGCCGGCTTTCCCCTCTCCCCCTTTCTCCTAATCTGAGCCATCCATCCTTGATCCAATGGCCTAGGATGGCCGATACCCCTTTGCATGGTAGAATTGCTTAAGAGCGCCCCGGCTTTATTCTTTTTACACCCGCAGTCCTCGGCCAGATGAAAATCCTGATTTTTCTGATTTATTTAAATTCAAAAATAGTTCATTCTATTTACAGAAATGCCACTACATTGTTTTGCTTATAAAATCGTCGTTTTAGCTCCAAATCGACCCGTTCAAATTGTGTTAGGTTTGTAATTAATTTCTCTACATGTTAATTCCACTGTCAAACATGTTTACAACATTTAAATTTTGAGGTTAGATTTAATTAAATAAATTGCTATAGGAAACCCCGTTTAATTCATAACTTTCGTGTTGTAGCTCCGTTTTTCGTGAACTTCATGTCTATGTGATCATAGAGAGACATAGATTCTTTTTAAGAACCTTTTTATCTTGTTTTTATGCCCTAGTGTACTGTTCTAATCCCATAATTGTTTGCTTTGCATGAATGCCTTTGGAATGCTTGTATGTTGCTTTGTTGGTCGAGTTCAGGCAGTGAGGAGAATGTTGGAGACCAAGAGTTCTTTGATGACCAGTAGGAGCAGCCCGAGTTCATTGAGCAAGGCAAGTATAGCATGGGATCTACCTTGATGTCCCATTCACCATTTATTAATTTCTCATTTGCATGTGTCTAATTTTGATACCCGTAAGGACATCCTAGTGATTGAGTATCCTGTTTCCTTGTCTCCTACGGGTTATATGCATATGGTAGTTTGCTAGCGCTCAATGTAACTGTACATGATCTACATAATGACTAATGGTTCTACAAAATGAAAAGGTAAAATTTGCTTTTAAACAACTGAATTATAGGGCGAAGGAGCAAATGACTTTTGATCATGATGCTCTTGGCCCTCCATAAGGACTTATCTATCGGTAAAAGGTAGGACTGATAGTGCAACCATGAGGGTCACATGGCTCTGACTTTAGCTCAGTAATAGGACCTTTTCTAGCTTGTTAGAGGTTACCTTTATGGCACAAAAGGTACTTGCCACGTTGGGTATAGGGCTGCCTCTGTTCCTATGTGTATAGCCACGATGGAGATGTGCCATAGGAAAGGGGGTCTCTACATCTGCCTGCCGAGGAAACCTAGCGGCCCTAACTTGTTAGAGAAACCTATGAAATGGCTTCATACTGTACCCCATCCACTCACCTTGGCAGTGTTATGGGAGTAATTAACCCGGGCATATGGGAATCACGACTCACGGTGAAAGTGCACAACCTCTGTAGAGTGTTACAAACTATTATAACAGTCGTGCTCATAGTCACAAGCGGCCCAAAAAACTCATAGAGTAAATGGTTACTTATTGTTGTTCATTTATGATGTTCTACGAAGATAATATGATTCAATTGTTTCTGATATCTGATCATGAGGGTTTAATTGGAGCTTAAGCATAACTTGATAATAGTTGATGATAAAATCTTGACTTACTAAAAGTGCTAACCATAGTAAACCAGAGTCACCCTTTTTGAGCTTTCATAACCCCATGTTATCTTGTTAAGTACGGGAAGTACTTACGCTTGTTTACTTTCAATATTGGATAAAAATCCCAGATGGGTAACAGATGTCAATGGATATGAGGAGTTTCTAGAGGACTTTTAGGCTTGTGGTCAACCAGTTGACCATCCCTGTGTTGGAGCTACCACAAGAGAGTTACCTTTTTATTTCCCGCTGTGTTGTGTAAGACTATGTGATGGTATTAATCGTGATGTAAGATACACCGTGATGATACTTTTTGTAATTTGTCAACTTATGTGTGTGACTGATCCCTGGGCACACATGAGTTTTATGCATTCAATTTTATCCTTGAAATTGGGTGTGACAAATTGGTATCAGAGCCGTGTTGACTGTAGGATGCAAGCCTAGTTAGAGATGGTCATTTTAGCATCTTTGCTCCCCTGGTTTCATGCTTACTGTCTTATTCTTGTTATTTTATTAAAATATCTATGCTTTTCATACCTTAATCTATTATATAAAATTGTTGATTCTAATTCTATCTTACTCTAAATCTATAGATGCCTCGTAACCCAAAGACCGCCCGCCTTAGCTCTATAGGCTACCATGCCATGTTCACCCCCCATGCTCCACAGGAGAAGGAGATTGTGGTCATCTCCGATGATGAGGTGGAACCCTTGATCGAGGAAGATGAGGAGTGGATGGCTACCCCGACTCCCGCACTAGCACTTGCACATGCACCTGCTCCTACTCCAGCTATTGCACCTATCTATGCTGTTGTAGCTACACCAATGGAGTCATCAGCTACTTCACCAACACCTATGCCACCCCCAACCATCCCTGTGGTGGATGAGGAGATGGGTTGGACGTGCAAATACTACTTCAAGTAGGCCTCGGAGATGGCCTACTACCACACCCTTCTTACTCAGGTGTTGGATGACTACTACACTAATCTACACGCCTCCATCAACTATCACTGTGCAGAGTACCAACACCCTTTGGAGGCAACTTTTTGGAAGGTAGAGGTGGTTGTCACCACCTGGAATGACATAAAGAATGGACATGAGGTGGAGACTGTCCATAGTGGCATTGCCAGACAGGCTCATGCATTGGTTGGCATGGAAGATGTAGCGCAGGACGCTTACATCTACTACCATGGTCATTGTTTTGAGGCCATGAAGGAGGATCGTTTTAGGTTCCTTCCTCACAATGATCATGAGGGTAATTGGCAGGTCCTGGCACCACCAGAAAGTGATCCAACTCTAGAAGCAACAGTGCAACATGTCCATGCCATGCAGGGGGTAGATGAAGAAGTCAAGGGAGAGCTGTGTGCATCGCAGAGGGCCGAGAGGCGTCTCTAGAAGCATGTTGATGAACTGCATGCTCAACTTGGGCTGCCATGGATCTACAAGAAGAAGCCTTGGTCGTTCATCATGGTTGACACAGCCCCATAGGTGTTTGGTGCCTTGTATAACGACGTTGTTAGTTCGTGTGTCATGTCTAGTCTTGTTTTCTCTTGTGGACTTTAGTGATTAGATGCTTTTAATTGTGAACTTGGATGATTTGGAGTTTGTTTGATTGCTGGCAGATTGTGGGCATGTCCACAAATTCCATAGGTTTGAACCTTAAGTTTAGATGAGGTCTTAATGCAGATGGGTTGCTTTATCATATCTCTATTGTGATGTTTTCTGGAGCAACCTGTGTTGTTTATCTTGTATCTTGAGATCTGAGCTGCCAAAAATTCTGAAATTTTTTGTGGAGATATCTAGACTTCTGTATCTTTCAAATGTCTCTAGAAACACATTGATATCTATTCAGTTTTGTGAGATCTAGCTATCACAAGTTGATGTTTCTACGCAGTCTGGAACTCATAACAGATTCGGTTTAGCTCTATTTTGACCATGTGTATATCAGAATCTGTAAAAACGTTCTAAATAAAAGTTGTATCTAATCTCCTAATCTTTCTAACCATTCTTGGTACAGCTCTGTTGGGTCTCTAAAACTCAAGTTATGATAGATTTACTGAACTGCTATATTTGAATCTTGTCCAGAAAATTCTCAGCGTTGTTCCTTATCTTTTATAAGTTCTCTATAATTTGGAGATCTCTAAAATTTTGTGCAGTTGTTTGGAAAGCAGATGGCTACAAGAGGAGGAAGAGGCAAAGCCCGTGGTCATGGTCATGATGCTCCCATGAATCCACCACCACCACCACCAGTGAGTATGGAGCAATTGATGGGAATGCAAGCACAGTTGATGCAAGCCATGATGCAATGCTTGGATAACGAACCTACAAGAGGACCACCGCCTATTCAGGTTAGAGACAAGTGTGGAGAATTTATGAAGGGTCACCCTCCGGTGTTCACCCATGCCTTAGACCCCTTGGAGGCAGATGATTGGTTGCGTGCTGTGGAAAAACAACTTAACATAGCACAATGCAATGATCTTGAGAAGGTGTTGTATGCTTCTGGTCAACTCCAGGGAGCAGCTTAGGATTGGTGGGAGTCCTTCCAGTATGGACGCCATAACAATGCTCCTGTTATCACCTGGTGGGAATTTAAGGACAATTTCCAGTCATATCATATCCCCAATGGACTAGTGGAGCTGAAGCAGGAGGAATTCAAGTCTCTTAAGCAAGGATCCATGTCTGTGGTGGAGTATTGTAACAAGTTTGCTCAACTATCATGCTATGCTCCAAATGATGTAGCTGAGGATAGTGAGAAGCAATGCCACTTCCTCAAGGGACTTTATGATGGCCTGCAGCTCTAGCTTATTTCCAACACATACCCTAACTTTCAGTCATTGGTGAACCGCGCTATTGTGATTGACAATAAGCGCAAAGAGATGGAAGACAAGAAGAGGAGGCTTCAAGGGCAAGCTTTTGGAAGCAACACCCACCCGCGTGCCTATCCTCAGCAGGGTTTTAGCAAAGGAATCAAGGACCATCTAACCAGGGAAACCATGGTCAGTATCCTCAGCGTAACCAGTTCCAGCAATGCCCTTAGTACCAGCAATAGTTTGGTAATCAGCATCCTCAGCAATAGACTGGCAATCCGGCATCACGCCAGGAAATGCCCAACAATGCTCCTATGAAGAGTGGTGCACCCAATAACCCCAACGCATGCTACCGCTGTGGAGAAGTAGGTCACTATGCTCATTAGTGTCCTAAGAAGCAGAACTAGCAAGCTCCACAGAACCAGAATGGCAATCCAAAGTTCAATGCCCGACCACCTCACACTGCAAAAGCAAACTATGTGTCATCTGATACAGCTTAGGAGATGCTTGAGGTCATGTTGGGTACGTTTAGTGTCAACTCTATCTCTGCTACAGTATTTTTTGATTCAGGTGCTTCGCATTCATTTATTTCCCAAGCTTTTGTTAGAATGCATAGCATACCTTTATGTGCCATGAAAAACCCCATACTAGTAAATTCACCGGGAGGTAGCATGCCAGCTTCTTATTGGAGTCCCTCAGCTAGCCTTTTCTTAAGGGGTAGACTTCAAAGTGAAACCTATTGTGTTGAGAACAGCGGGAATTGATCTTATCCTAGGTATGGATTGGATGAAACAACACCGGACAGTGATTCAGTGTCAGGAGAGATCTGTTGTTGTGACATCACCCAATGGAGATAGAATCTGTGTAGAAGTGGAAGTACAAGCTCAGCCAACAGCCACTGTGAACCAGTTGGATGGTGATGCCAATAAACAAGATCATGTTGTGGAGTTCTCGGATGTTTTCCCCGATGACTTGCCAGGTATGCCACTTGACCATGACATTGAATTCATTAATGAATTATTACCTAGAACTGCACCAATAGCTAAACGTCCATATAGAATGGGAGTTAATGAATTAGAAGACCTTAAGAAACAACTAAAAGAGTTGCAAGAAAAAGGTTTCATATGCCCTAGTTCTTCCCCATGGGGGCACCTATGATCTTTGTGGATAAGAAGGATGGTACCCAATGGATGTGTGTGGATTACCATTCACTTAATGAGGTTACTATCAAGAATAAATACCCTTTGCCAAGGATTGATGATTTGTTTGATCAGTTGAGAGGTTCCTATGTGTTCTCCAAGATTGATCTCCGCTTAGGGTACCATCAGCTAAAGATTCAAAACTCAGACATACCCAAGACAGCATTCACTACATGGTATGGCTTGTATGAGTATACCATTATGTCTTTTGGATTGACAATGCACCTGCATACTTTATGTATCTAATGACTAAGGTGTTCATGTAGTTTCTTGATAAATTTGTGGCGGTATTCATTGATGACATACTAATATTCTCCAAGACTAAAGAAAAACATGCTGAACATATAAGGTCGGTCTTACAAAAGCTTAGAGAACATAAGTTGTATGCTAAGTGGAGCAAGTGTGAGTTTTGGTTGAAGGATGTCTCTTTTCTGGGTCATGTTGTCTCCAATGGTGGGATAGCAGTGGATCTAAGCAAAGTGCAAGATGTATTGAATTGGAAACCACCAACCAATGAAAGTGAGATTCATAGCTTTTTGGGATTGACTGGATACTACAGGAGGTTCATTGAAGGTTTTTCCAAGCTTGCTAAGCCTATGATAGCTCTATTGGAAAAAAAATACTAAATTTGTATGGTCTAATAAATGCCAGGCAAACTTTGATGAGCTAAAGAAGAGATTGACTACAGCTCTAGTGTTGATTTTGCCAGATTTAAGCAAGAATTTCTCTATATATTGTGATGCATCTCATCTAGTCCTTGGATGTGTTCTTATGCAAGAAGGGAGAGTGGTGGCATATGCATCTAGACAATTGAGGAAGCATGAGTTGAATTACCCTACTCATGACTTGGAATTGGCAGCTGTGGTTCATGCTTTGAAAATCTGGAGACATTATCTAATTGGGCATAAGAGTGATATCTATACAGATCACAAGAGTTTGAAGTATATCTTTACCCAGTTAGACCTGAATCTAAGACAACGTCGTTGGTTAGAATTGATCAAAGACTATGAATTGGATGTGCATTATCATCCGGGAAAAGCAAATGTCATAGCTGATGCACTTAGCAGGAAGAGTTATGCCAATGGACTTCGGATGACATTTATGCCAGTAGAGTTGTGTGCCGAAATGGAGCATCTCAACTTGAGCTTTGTCACTAATGTAATGGAATTGGCGATAGAGCCTACCTTGGAGCAAGAGATACGCAAAGGGCAATTGGAGGATGAAAAACTTAAGGAGATAGCGGAGAATATAGTGCTTGTAAAGGCACTAGGATTCAGGATGGATGAGAATGGTACTCTTTGGTTCAGGAAAAGGATATGTGTACCTAAAGTGAAGGCTATCCATGATGTGGTTCTGCAAGAGGCACATGAGTCTGCTTATTCTATACATCCTGGAAGTACCAAGATGTATTTGGATCTCAAAGAGAAGTGTTGGTGGTATGGTTTGAAGAGAGATGTGGCAGAGTATGTGGCTTTGTGTGACACTTGACAAAGGGTGAAAGCTGAGCATCAAAGACCTGCGGGGTTGCTACAACCAATGAAGATTCCTGAATGGAAATGGGAAGAAGTTGGTATGGATTTTATCGTAGGTTTGCCCCGCACTCAAAGAGGTTATGATTCAATATGGGTAATAGTGGATCAACTCACCAAGGTTGCTCACTTTCTACCAGTCAAGATTACCTATACAGGTGCAAAGCTAGCAGAGTTGTACATGGAAAGGATAGTGTGCTTACATGGTATTCCCAAGAAAATTATGTCTGATAGAGGCACTCAGTTTACGTCACAATTCTGGCAGAACATACATAGATTTTTGGGGACAAAGTTGAATTTTAGTTCTGCTTACCACCCACAAACTGATGGACAGACTGAAAGGATCAACCAAATTTTGGAAGATATGTTGAGAGCTTATGCACTACAGTATGGTACTAGTTGGGACAAGAGTTTGCCATATGCTGAGTTCTTGTACAACAACAGTTACCAAAAGAGTCTCAAGATGTCACCTTTTGAGGCACTGTATGGGCGTAAATGTAGAACGCCTTTGTTCTAGAATCAGACTGGTGAAACTCAAGTGTTTGGACCCGATGTCCTTAGAGACATAGAAGAACAAGTGAGAATGATTAGAGACAACTTGAGAGTGGCTCAGTCCCGATAGAAGAGTTACGCAGATACTCGCAGAAGAGAGCTGACTTTGAAGTTGGAGATTATGTGTACTTGAAGGTGTCACCAATGAGAAGTGTGAAAAGATTCAATATGAAGGGAAAGTTGGCACCGAGGTATATTGGACCTTTCAAGATCCTAGAGAGACATGGAGAAGTAGCCTATCAGTTGGAACTGCCTGAGAGTTTGTCAGGTGTGCACAATGTGTTTCATGTTTCTCAATTAAAGAAGTGTTTGCGAGTACCAAAAGAGCAGGTTCCTTTAGAAGAACTTGCTGTTAAGGAAGATCTCACATATGAAAGTATCCAATAAAGATCTTACAGACTGACACAAAGAGTTACAAGGAGCCGAGTTATAAAAATGTGCAAGGTACAGTGGAATCGGTATACAGAGGATGAGGCCTACTTGGGAAAGAGAAGAGGATATGCGAAAGTCTTATCCACAACTGTTTGAGTAAGCAATCATCCGAATCTCGAGGACGAGATTCATCTTAAGGGGGTAGAATTGTAACACCCTAAAATTTGCATTCTTTTAAAATAGTTAAATTTGATTTATTTATGTAATTATGTGTGCATTCAAATATAGGAAAAATAATACTTTTTGTGTAATTAAAATCAATCTTAAGGATAGATACATGTTGATGCACTCATGCTGTAGCATTTTATTTATTAGGGTTGAGTGGTTAGATCCAAAACTCAAAATGATTCCAAAAACTATTTGAAAATGAAGTTGGAAAATTGTTTTGGAAAAAGAAAAGCCAATACTTTGTCCCTCCCTCTCTTCTTTCTCTCATTCGGCCTGCTGGCCCATTTTCCCCCATCGGCCCACTCGCCCACCTTCCCTTCATTCCCCTTCTCCTCTTTCTCTTCCTAGGCCGGCCCAACTCCGGCGAGCAACCGCCGCAGCTACGCCCTCCCCTCCTCTCCCAACTGACGCCCTAGGCCCGCATGTCGACGCCGTCCTCTCCCTCCGTTCCCACTTCGCACGCAGATGCAACTGCCGATGCCGTACCCACGTCATGTCATGGGAGCGCCCTCCCCATGCCCTGGCCTCTATAAAAGAAACTGAGCCCATCACCGCTCTCCCTACTGCCTCCCCCACTCCATGCTCGCATTCGCCCGAGCACGCGGAAGTCGCAACCGCAGCGCCGTGGTCCGCCATCCTCCCTTCGTCTCCGCCTCCAATTTTCATCGTGGTGAGTTTCGCCGTGCTCTCCTCTCTCTCCCTAACCTTTTCCCATGGCAAATGGTGGCTAGTATGGCCATTTTCGAGTGTGCCGGTGAGCTCTCGCCGCCGGCCATGGCCACCACTGCGTCAGCCGTGTCCTCCGGCCGCGTTCTCGGCCTTGGCGAGATCGCCTTCACCTCCTCTCTCTCTCTCTCTCTCCCGGCGCCCTTAGTTTGTCGAACCATGGCCCGAAGGCCTTGTTTCCCGCTCACCGATGACCTCCTCACCATAGGCCATGGTGCCCCACCCTGCCAGAGCACTGTTCCGGCCACTGGCTTTCCTCTCTCCCCCTTTCTCCTAATCTGAGCCGTCCATCCTTGATCCAATGGCCCAGGATGGTCGATACCCCTTCGCGTGGTAGAATTGCTTAAGAGCCCCTCGGCTTTATTCTTTTTTACACCCGTAGTCCTCGGCCAGATGAAAATCATGATTTTTTTGATTTATTTAAATTCAAAATAGTTCATTATATTTACATAAATGCCACTACATTGTTTTGCTTATAAAATCGTCGTTTTAGCTCCGAATTGACCCATTCAAATTGCGTTAGGTTCGTAATTAAGTTCTCTACATGTTAATACCACTATCAAACATGTTTGCAACATTTAAATTTTGAGGTTAGATTTAATTAAATAAATTGCTATAGGAAACCCGTTTAATTCATAACTTTCAGTGTTTTAGCTCCTGTTTTTGTGAACTTCGCGTCTATGTGATCGTAGAGAGACGTAGATTCTTTTTAAGAACCTTTTTATCTTGTTTTTATGCCCTGGTGTGCTGTTCTAATCCCATAATTGTTTGCTTTGCATGAATGCCCTTTGGAATGCTTGTATGTTGCTTTGTTGATCGAGTTCAGACAGTGAGGAGAACGTTGGAGACCAAGAGTTCTTTGACGACTAGCAGGAGCAGCCCGAGTTCGTTGAGCAAGGCAAGTATAGCATGGGATCTACCTTGATGTCCTATTCACCATTTATTAATTTCCTCATTTGCATGTGTCTAATTTTGATACCCGTAAGGACATCCTAGTGATTGAGTATCATGTTTCCTTGTCTCCTACGGGTTATATGCATATGGGTAGTTTGCTAGCGCTCAATGTAACTATACATGATCTACATAATGACTAATGGTTCTATAGAACGAAAAGGTAAAATTTGTTTTAAACAACTGAATTATAGGGCAAAGGAGCAAATGACTTTTGATCATGATGCTCTTGGCCCTCCATAAGGACTTATCTGTCGGTAAAAGCTAGGACTGACAATGCAACCGTGAGGCTCACATGGCTCTGACTTTAGCTCAGCAATAGGACATTTTCTAGCTTGTTAGAGGTTACCTTTATGGCGCAAAAGGGGCTTGCCACGTTGGGTATAGGGCTGCCTCTGTTCCTATGTGTATAGCCACGATGGAGATGTGCCATAAGAAAGGGGTGTCCCTACATCTGCCTGCTGAGGAAACCTAGTGGCCCTAACTTGTTAGAGAACCCTATGAAATGGCTTCATAGTGTACCCCGCCCGCTCACCTTGGCAGTGTTATGGGAGTAATTAACCCGGGCATATGGGAATCATGACTCACGGTGAAAGTGCACAACCTCTGCAGAGTGTTACAAACTGTTATAACAGCCATGCTCACGGTCACGAGTGGACCTAGAAAACTCATAGAATAAATGGTTACTTATTGTTGTTCATTTATGATGTTCTACGAAGATAATATGATTCAATTGTTTCTGATATCTGATCATGTGGGTTTAATTGGAGCTTAACCATAACTTGATAATAGTTGATGCTAAAATCTTGACTTACTAAAAGTGCTAACCGCAGTCAACCAGAGTCACCCTTTTGAGCTTTATAAGCCCATGTTATCTTGTTAAGTACGGCAAGTACTTATGCTTGTTTACTTTCAATATTGGATAAAAATCCTAGATGGGTAACAGATGTCAACGGATATGAGGTGTTTCCAGAGGACTTTTAGGCTTGTGGTCAACCAGTTGACCATCCCTGTGTTGGAGCTACCACGAGAGAGTTACCTTTTTATTTTCCGCTGTGTTGTGTAAGACTATGTGATGGTATTAATCGTGATGTAAGATACACCGTGATGATACTTTTTGTAATTTGTCAACTTATGTGTGTGACTGATCCCTGGGCACACATGAGTTTTATGCATTCAATTTTATCCTTAAATTGGGTGTGACAGTGTTGGAGATGAAGCCACTTGCATCTTCATGTGCCTTTCCACACAACTGGCGAGCTTGCACTATATTGATGAGCACTGGCTTGAGCTCAAAAACATTGTCCCTAATGTTGACCACCGGTCTAGTATGGATGTTGGCCGTAGTTGGAGCAGAGAATTCATGGAGAGTCTTGTTGGCCATGGGCTTCAAAAACTGGTGTTAAGCTTTGCCTTGTTTGGTTGTCTTCCAATTCTAAAGCTATAACTTCCTTGAGTTTAGTTCTTGTTCTCCTGATTAATGGTTCTGGATCTTCATGTAGTTTTCGGAAGGTCAAACCGGTCATACATTACCCTGCATAAGATACAAAAAACAGATAGAACAAAGGTAATCCTAGTTGAGCAAGGTTATATGGTTTTCTTGATCACATCAATAAGTTACAAGTTTATCCTTGGCCTATGGTCTAGAGGCCAAAACACAAGGGTGGTCTTGGTGTCAAGAACTTGAGTCTGTAGAATGATGCTTTACTGATGAAGCAACTACACAAATTCTATTCCAAAGCTGACATCCCTTGGGTTCAACAAGTTTGGTACAAATATTATAGAAATATGGTTCCACACGCTCAAAGAGAAGTCAGGTCCTTTTGGTGGAAGGATATATTTAGGCTGAAGGACCTCTATGGCTTTATCACCACCTGTCAGCTTGGGGATGGCACTTCAATTTTATTTTGGAAGGATAACTGGGCTGGGGATTGCCTTGATGAGTTGTTTCCTAATATTGCTCATTTCGCCAAGCACCAAGACTTGTCTGTTAAAGAAGTGTGTGAAGCTAGCTGCTTGGAGGATCTCTTTGACCTCCCCATATCTCAAACTGCAGCCCTAGAATTAGAAGACTTAAGAACACTAATTCAGGCCTTTGAGCTCTTGATGGTCCTGACCAAAAGATTTTTTGTTGGGGAAGTGGTAAGTATGCTGCTGCTAGGCTTTACAAGCTAGCCTTCCTAAGTACGCATACACCAGTTGTCTTTTGCATGGTATGGAAATCTAAAGTAACTCCGAGGGTCAAATTCTTTGCCTAGTTGGTCCTGCTGGACAGATTAAACACAAAAATATGCTTGCGAGAAGAAACTTTAGGGTGCAGCTGAATAGCCTCTGTGTGCTTTGTGTGGATGGTTTAGAGGAAACCATTGATCATCATTTCTTTGAATGTTGCTTTGCCAAGCAGTGTTGGGAAAAAGCAGGGGATTTCTTGGGTTGATGATGAAGACATACATAGATGAATCGAACATACTAAACAGAAGGTGGGTCTGCCCTTCTTCGTGGAAATATTTCTCATTGCAGCATGGGAGCTTTGGAAAATCAGAAATATGCTGGTCTTCGATGGAGTCCAAGTATGTTTCAACAATTGGCTCAGGAACTTCAAGGAAGAGGCTACACTACAGTCTTTTCGCATTAGTGACACAGATAGAGTTCTAGTTCGGCTCTGGCTTGATGCATTGTAATTTTGTTTTGTTTTCTCTCTCTCTCTATGTTGTGGTTGTATAACTCTCTTTTCTCCTCTCCCTCCCCCCTCCTCCCTTATAAGTATTCCCCTAAACTTTTGTACCTGTTTTATTTAATTATTTAAAATGCCATGGGGAAGTCCCCCATGGTTTTTGCGTCGAAAAATAAATTCAATTCAAGTAGGCTATGCTTTTATCCCCTACCTTGAGCTCCACTTAAGCTTTAGGATAGAAATTAAGGCTAAGAACCATGGCCTTGGTGAGATTTCAAAACACCATTGAGTGACTTGATTGTACCATATGAGGAACTTAGGCAAGTTTTCTTTTCAAAATTTATTGAAAACCTCCAGGAAGTTTGAGCTAAACCAAAGTAGGCAAAAAGTATCTATCTAGCTACACATTCTTGCAGTTGCTTGTGTCAAGGTGAAAGCTATAAGTCCCACATTGCTAAGATTGATGGTGAATTTCTAAGCACTAACATGTTCAACTCAAGAGATAGTATTTGTTTGTATATAAGTTTCTGCAGGGTGTTACATTGTAACACCCCAGAAGAAAAAAACAACAAAAATCTTCTGGAGAATTACCACAGTTCAGCATAAAGAAAACAACCCAACATTAGAGTATGCGGAAGCAACAATAATCATAAAGATCAACTATAAAATATCTTTACTGATCACTAAATTGTCATAACTCATCCAACCAAAAACCAGATCCAACATGAAGCATATAGTTTGAACCAACTAAACAATGGTTACATATTATTATTATTACAACACATGTGTCCCACAGATTATTTGACTCCAAGGTGACGTGCACACGTGTTGCTACTCCCGTCCCAAGCATGCATCTTCTAGGCTCAAACACCTGAGGGGAAAACAACGTGTGAGGTTTATGGAAAACCTCAGCAAGCAAACTGCCTTAACTGAGTTATTCAAATCATAGTTGATTAAATATCAAATTTAAAACATGATAGTAGATACATCCATTGTTTCATAGAACTGTAATGTAAATATATTAAAAGTACAAAGGTGAATGATGCAATGCAATGCAAATGTGAATGATGCCATGCAATACATATGTGAATGATGCAGTGCAATGCAAATGCGAATGATGCCATGCAATGCATATGTGAATGATGCAGTGCAATGCATGACTTCACTTCTACCCACACGTCCCAACAAGAGGGAGTGAGGGCTGCAACCACAAAGCTCATCAATGTGCGTTGTTGTACCGGTACTTACCGCACCAATTTAGCTACGGTTTCCTCAAATGCATATCAACGGGAAGAGTGCAAATGCAAATGTTGCATTGTGAGTAATTCATGTACTTCATAATTCAATAACAAAGCCAAAAGATATAAATCCATATACTTCAAGGTAACTTCAAATTTAGATTAAATGTCTAGTGCGAGATACTAAAAACTAAGTGGAGGCAATTCAAACAACCAAGCTAAAGCATGGGAACCATATCGTCACGTTTACTTGCCTTCACCGAAGATCCAAAGTGAGAGCTAAGCACAATCCGAAGGTGCACCACCTGCTCATAAGAACATCTCAGTACTAACACCATCGTACAATCGAAACAAATAACAAATTATACAATTAAAGCGTCCCAAACCCCCGTTTAAAACATCTACCATCTCGCTACCGATTGTGACAGCAGCACTGTCCCTTCTCTTTTTCACAGACAAACAACCATACTTTAATAAATTACTAAAATCTACCAGATGATAGAAAACTCATTTATGTACAACTTTGGTATTATTATATTTGGCATTAGAGGTCTCCAAGATAGCATAAACATTGACTTAAGTTAACTGAACTTTTCTGTCAGTCAAAACAGGACAGCAAAGTTATAAAAATCATAACTGGAGACATACTCGTCCAAACAACGAGTTCTCTAACAATATGGAAAGATAAAGAAAAACTCTACAACTTTCATTTAGATACCAAGTTCAAATTCTTCCAGTAAAAAGGCCAAAAACGGATTAGATCTAAAACTGTCCAGAAACTCGTCACTGGAAAACAGCCTACTTCACACGATCATATCTCCAAGAATACGGAGGCTATGGGGGTGATCTTGGCGTCAAAAGAAAGATAACGAATTCCTCTACAACTTTGTCCATAGTGGCAAAAATTATTGAGGCCAATAAATTGACCTAAAACAGTGATGAACAGAAACTGCCTAATCTGATGGGGTTTCCGAACGTGGGCGAGATTAACTTCGGGAATTACTCCATCTAAACTCCACTTAAAAAAGATGATTTGATCCATGGAACTTGGTCCAAACAAGGGGATAAAGGTTTGATGTCTTACCAAGAGAAACCGCAGCAAGCACGCCGACAAACCCTAGGCGATTCACTCTTTTCTTCTTCACCTCCCGGTCATCCTCGTCGCTGCGATAGGATCGTGGTTGGATTTCGGAGAAGAACGGCACGTCAACGGCGGTGCAAGCCCTAGGTCTCCTCTTACTCCTCTTCTCCCTTCGTTCCTTTTTCTCCCGTGCTAGAAGACAAGGGGCGGCGGCTGTTGGGCTGGCCAGGACGGTGGGGAAAAGGAAGGGGAAAGGACTACGATGCCGACCAGAGCAGGAGTCAGACTCCAAAGGTACGTAGCCGTGCGGTACTGTAGCTCCATAATCACTGTAGCACTTTTTTTTTAATTTTCCCTTAAATCTTCTAAAATTCAAAGAGTCATGATCCGAACTCTAATCCAAGTACATGAGTAGTCAAATAAAAAGTATTTGACGAGCTCTACGCATTACTAATCTCCGTTCTTTCATGCGAGGAACGGATCAATAAGTCAAATTTTAGTCTCTCATTAAAAATCGGTCAACCTCTGCTAGATAAGGAACTTGATCCAAATTAAAATTCATATTCATGACTTCCTCCTTTTTTTGTTTTACATACATAGTAGCAACTCCTGATCCAACACCTATTCCATGCTAAACCCGCATCTCTGTTGAGGACAACAAAGGGGTAGTTTGGGGGAGCTTGTTGGTGGTCACTAACACCCGTTTTGACCATCCACATTCCACCTAAAAGCATGACAAATTGAGGTAAATCATGAACACATGTGAATAATTTTGTTTATAATTCACCTAGTTCCACTTGTGCTTGTAGAATTATTTGTATGCAAGAAATTTGAGCAAAAATAAGCAAAAAGGTGACAAATATGGACACATGGAAGCAAGTGGACATGGCAGGGAGCCTTGGGCCCACTTGGCAGCGCCACCCAGCCCCACAAGGGCCACGCCACGTCACCGATCCATGGGAGCTGCTCCAAAGCCAATGACAAGCGTCCATTCAAGTCGGTTTGATCAATGGACAAGATTTGATGATGGTGGATCCATGGGCCCATTGTCATAGATTTGGGAGGCTTCCACTGCCTTACCAACCAACTTACCTGCTGAATTTCAACATGTGTTGGCTTCACAACTGAGTTGGAGGAGCAACCACAGCGCTACGATGTAGAGGCAGTGCATCCAAGGGCCAGCCGGTGCCCCTCTTGCGCCGCTCAGTGCCCTAGGTGCTCCACCGACCTACCTGCTACCTACAAATACCCCCATGCCTCTCTACACTATAAATAGAGGGTGTGGAGCTCAGTGAAGAAGTGCCCCATTCAATTCCAAACTCTCCAAGATTCTCGTAGCTTTCTAGCTTAGCATTAGCTATAGAGTAGTAGTCTAGTAGTGGAGTAGAGCAAGAGCGGAGCTTCTCTTAGAGTCCCAAAGAGTCTTCTAGGTCTGTATAGCTCTTTTGTAATTCTTTCATTAGGCATTACTTTATTCAATATTTGTTTCAGTACTTTATTTTAGTATTATTGCTTGCTTTACTTAAGTACTTAGTCATTAGTGTTCATCAATAGTGAGCTTCGGTGCTTATTGTTTGGCATTAGTAGCATAGGTTATCTCTTATTTAGTAGCTATTCGTTAGTATTGGTTCCACCATCCGGTTAGGGTGCTTTGATCTCATTTCATCGGAGCTCAGATCAAAGTAGTAAGTTTATAGATTAAGCATGGTTCTTAGGCTATAGATTACCTATGGATACGGCTAGGCATCCGGATAGATTATGGTAGGTGGCAAGTGGTCACAGCCTTGTCCATGCTCTATATTCCACCATGATAGGTCTAGTTATTAAATCGTAGGTCTCATGGCAGACCATGTCTATTTAACTCTCCTAGTTGGTAGGCAGGTTGTGCCCCAAAGTACTAGCGCATTTCTCCTAGTCATTAGTTTACCCTCAGTTACTTGAAAGATAAATCGCTCGCTCTCCCCACCTAGCTATCTCTAGTGTAGCTTGTTTAGTAGTTTAGTTTAGGTAGTTCACATTCAACTTCCACTATTGTTCATCTACCTAGGATACACTTATGCTTCCCTTAGCAATCTATCAGTAAATATAAATTCTAGCCCTCCGCCTTCTGGTGGGAAAAATATAAATTCGACACTCGATACTCACCGAGTGAAGTGCTACGCGATAGTTTTGTGCGCTTGCGAAACTTCTCCAATAGTTGTTAAGAAGTATCAATAGGCACCGGTTGCAGCAACGCCAAGGTGCCTTCCCCATCAGCGGGGAAGCGCGGCACCGGATGGCCATGGAGATAGCATTGTACAATGCGGAAGCATCAAGACTACCAGCATAAGGTAAAGTGCAAGAGCCATAATTAATTACCCGTACTCCCATCGCAAACTGTCATGGAGGGGAGGACCTCCGAACACCGTCTCCTCCGGTGAGTCTTCTGATGGACGCTTCTGCCACTCTACCATTGGATGAGATTTGGAAGATGGGGTGTGTGGGTGGTACATGTAACAAGTTTAGAAAGGAATCATACTTGCTACCCCACTTTTATCGAAGCATATAGGCGAGCTAGGTGTTGGTATTTATTAACTTGTCACTTGTTTTAGTACCCACCTAATATTTTTTATATTTCTTAGCGTCACTTTTACTAAGTTGTCATCCCTAGCGTTGATGCCAGAAATGCTTGTTGGTACTACCTAGCATCACTACTAGATGATACTAAGAAGTAAGTTAGTATTTTGTATGACTAGAGATAATGTATATATATGAAAGGGATCAGCAAGCGCACAGATAATATACCATTGTAGCACTTCACCCGAGAGTACTCTAGGTATCGTTATTTATATTTTTACCATAGGAAAGGATGGACAGTTGGGATATATTGATAACTTATACATATGATGGAGAGATAAACCATAACCAAACTTCTACTCGCAACAGGGGTAAGTCAAGAGATAAATATGATAAGTAATGATAAATGATCACTTAGAGTACTCCTTTCTATGGCATTAGCATGGTGAGGTAGAATATTAGAGGAATAATTCCTAAGTCATTCTTAATTACAAGTCAAAGCATATGTTAATTTGTGCAATTACACTTAGTAGTCATGGCTAAGATCAACTTCATATCTACACATAAGGGATATTACTAAGGAAGATTAAGAATAGCGCTTGTCTTCCTTCGTGACTAGGTTATACTTGTCCTATATTTGGGGAGTGGACTACAATGGACTCAACAGGAGTGTCACATCCATGATCTACCACATGGCCCAGAATATAGGGTGCATCCGTAGGTAAACAACGAATAAGCACGACGATTACACAATGTCGACCACTCACCCCTGATACCTTGGAGCGAGCGCTATAGGAACTTATGCTTGAACATGATGATAATCTAACTATACTAAGCATATAATCAAAGTAGATGATAAACATGATAACTAGGAACATGAATAATAGTAAGAACAATGTCAAATCAATTGTAGCACACATATGAATAATGAAAGAAACAAAAGAGGACACAAGGGGCTCTACTGAGCTAAGCTCTTGATAAGATCTATAATCCAAGCGAAGCTTGCCTTCCTCTAAACCTAGCCTAGCTAGCTATGCCTTAGTTACTTGAAAGATAAATCGCTCTCTCTCCCACCTAGCTATCTCTAGTGTAGCTTGTTTAGTAGTTTAGTTTAGGTAGTTCACATTCAACTTCTACTATCATTCATCTACCTAGGATACACTTATGCTTCCCTTAGCAATCTATCAGAAAATATAAATTCTAGCCTTCCGCCTTCCGGTGGGAAAAATATAAATTCGACACTCAGTACTCACCGAGTGAAGTGCTATGCGATTGTTCTATGCGCTTGCAGAACTCCTCCAATAGTTGTTAAGAAGTATCAATAGAGACCGGTTGTGGCAATACCAAGGTGCCTTCCCCATCAGTGGGGAAGCGCGGCACCAGATGGCCATGGAGATAGCACTATACAATGCGGAAGCATCAAGACTACTAGCGTAAGGTAAAGTGCAAGAGCCATAATTAATTACCCGTACTCCCGTCGCAAACTGTCATGGAGGGGAGGATCTCTGAACACCGTCTCCTCTGACGAATCTTCCCATGGACGCTTGTGCCGCTCTGCCATTGGATGAGATTTGGAAGATGGGGTGTGTGGGTGGTAAGTGTACCAAGTTTAGAAAGGAATCATACTTGCTACCCCGCTTTTATTGAAGGATATATAGGCGAGCTAGGTGTTGGTGTTTATTAACTTGTCACTTGTTTTAGCAGCCACCTAAGATTTTTTATATTTCTTAGCATCACTTTTACTAAGTTGTCATCCCTAGCGTTGATGCCAGAAATGCTTGTTGGTACTACCTAGCATCACTACTAGAATGATACTAAGAAGTAACTTAGTATTTTTTATGACTAGAGATAATGTATATATATGAAAGGGATCTGTAAGGGCACATTTAATATACCATTGTAGCACTTCACACAAGAGTACTCTAGGTATCGTTATTTATAATTTTTACCATAGGGAAGGATGGGCAGTTGGAATATATTGATAACTTATACATATGATGGAGAGATAAACCATAACCAAACTTCTACTCACAACAGGGGTAAGTCAAGAGATAAATATGATAAGTAATGATAAATGATAAATGATAAATGATCACTCAGAGTACTCCTTTCTATGGCATTAGCATGGCGAGGTAGAAGACTAGAGGAATAATTCCTAAGTCATTCTTAATTACAAGCCAAAGCATATGTTAACTAGTGCAATTACACTTAGTAGTCATGGCTAAGATCAACTTCATATCTACACATAAGGGATATTACTAAGGAAGATTAAGAATAGCGCTTGTCTTTCTTAGTGACTAGATTATACTTGTCCTATATTTGGGGAGTGGACTACAAAGGACTCAATAGGAGTGTCACATCCGTGATCTACCACATGGCCCAGAATATACGGTGCATCCGCAGGGAAACAACGTATAAGCACGACGATTTCACAATGTCGACCACTCACCCCTGGTACCTTGGAGCGAGCGCTATAGGAACTTATGCTTGAACATGATGATAATCTAACTATACTAAGCATATAATCAAAGTAGACGATGAACATGATAACTAGGAACATGAATAATAGTAAGAACAATGTCAAATCAATTGTAGCACACATATGAATAGTGAAAGAAACAAAAGAGGATACATGGGGCTATACTGAGCTAAGCTCTTGACATGATCTGGAATCCAAGTGAAGCTTGCCTTTCTCTAAACCTAGCCTAGCTAGCTATGCCTTAGTTACTCGAAAGATAAATCACTTGCTCTCCCAACTAGCTATCACTAGTGTAGCTTGTTCAGTAGTTTAGTTTATGTAGTTCACATTCAAGTTCCACTATCATTCATCTACCTAGGATACACTTATGCTTCCCTTAGCAATCTATCAGTAAATATAAATTCTAGCCTTCCACCTTCTGGTGGGAAAAATATAAATTCGACACTCGATACTCACCCATTGAAGTGCTATGCGATAGTTCTGTGTGCTTGCGGAACTCCTCCAATAGTTGTTAAGAAGTCTCAATAGACACCGGTTGTGGCAATGCCAAGGTGCCTTCCCCTTCAGCGGGGAAGCATGGCACCGGATGGCCATGGAGAAAGCACTATACAACACAGAAGCATCAAGACTACTAGCGTAAGGTAAAGTGCAAGAGCCATAATTAATTACCCATGCTCCCGTCACAAACTATCACGGAGGGGAGGACCTCCGAACACCGTCTCCTCCAGCGAGTCTTCCCATGGACGCTTCTGCCACTCTGCCATTGGATGAGATTTGGAAGATGGGGTGTGTGGGTGGTAAGTGTAACAAGTTTAGAAAGGAATTGTACTTGCTACCCCGCTTTTATCGAAGGATATATAGGCGAGCTAGGTGTTGGTGTTTATTAACTTGTCACTTGTTTTAGCAGCCACCTAAGATTTTTTTATATTTCTTAGCATCACTTTTACTAAGTTGTCATCCCTAGCGTTGATGCCAGAAATGCTTGTTGGTACTACCTAACATCACTACTAGAATGATACTAAGAAGTAACTTAGTATTTTTTATGACTAGAGATAATGTATATATATGAAAGGGATCTGCAAGGGCATAGATAATATACCATTGTAGCACTTCACACGAGAGTACTCTAGCTATCGTTATTTATAATTTTTACCACAGGGAAGGATGGGCAGTTTTAATATATTGATAACTTGTACATATGATGGAGAGATAAACCATAACCAAACTTCTACTCACAACAGGGGTAAGTCAAGAGATAAATATGATAAGTAATGATAAATGATAAATGATCACTCAGAGTACTCCTTTCTATGGCATTAGCATGTCGAGGTAGAATACTAGAGGAATAATTCCTAAGTCATTCTTAATTACAAGTCAAAGCATATGTTAACTAGTGCAATTACACTTAGTAGTCACGGCTAAGATCAACTTCATATCTACACATAAGGGATATTACTAAGGAAGATTAAGAATAGCGCTTGTCTTCCTTAGTGACTAGATTATACTTGTCCTATATTTGGGGTGTAGACTACTAAGGACTCAATAGGAGTGTCACATCCGTGATCTACCACATGGCCTAGAATATATGGTGCATCCACAAGGAAACAACGTATAAGCACAACGATTTCACAATGTCGACCACTCACCCCTGGTACCTTGGAGCGAGCGCTATAGGAACTTATGCTTGAACATGATGATAATCTAACTATACTAAGCATATTATCAAAGTAGACGATGAACATGATAACTAGGAACATGAATAATAGTAAGAACAATGTCAAATCAATTGTAGCACACATATGAATAGTGAAAGAAACAAAAGAGGATACAAGGGGCTATACTGAGCTAAGCTCTTGACATGATCTGGAATCCAAGTGAAGCTTGCCTTCCTCTAAACCTATCCTAGATAGCTATGCCTTAGTTACTTGAAAGATAAATCGCTCGCTCTCCCAACTAGCTATCACTAGTGTAGCTTGTTTAGTACTTTAGTTTATGTAGTTCACATTCAAGTTCCACTATCATTCATCTACCTAGGATACACTTATGCTTCCCTTAGCAATCTATCAGTAAATATAAATTCTACCCTTCCGCCTTCCGGTGGGAAAAATATAAATTCGACACTCGGTACTCACCCATTGAAGTGCTATGCAATAGTTCTGTGTGCTTGCGGAACTCCTCCAATAGTTGTTAAGAAGTATCAATAGACACCGGTTGCGGCAACGCCAAGGTGCCTTCCCCTTCAGCGGGGAAGCGTGGCACCAGATGGCCATGGAGAAAGCACTGTGCAATGCGGCAGCATCAAGACTACCAGTGTAAGGTAAAGTGCAAGAGCCATAATTAATTACCCATGCTCCCGTCGCAAACTATCACGGAGGGGAGGACCTCCGAACACCATCTCCTCCGGCGAGTCTTCCCATGGACGCTTCTACCGCTCTGCCATTTGATGAGATTTGGAAGATGGGGTGTGTGGGTTGTAAGTGTAACAAGTTTAGAAACAAATCGTACTTGGTACCCCGCTTTTATCGAAGGATATATAGGCGAGCTAGGTGTTGGTGTTTATTAACTTGTCACTTGTTTCAGCAGCCACCTAAGATTTTTTTATATTTCTTAGCATCACTTTTACTAAGTTGTCATCCCTAGCGTTGATGCCAGAAATGCTTGTTGGTACTACCTAGCATCACTGCTAGAATGATACTAAGAAGTAACTTAGTATTTTTTATGACTAGAGATAATGTATATATATGAAAGGGATCTGCAAGGGCACAGATAATATACCATTGTAGCACTTCACACGAGAGTACTCTAGCTATCGTTATTTATATTTTTTACCACAGGGAAGGACGGGCAGTTGGAATATATTGATAACTTATACATATGATGGAGAGATAAACCATAACCAAACTTCTACTCACAATAGGGGTAAGTCAAGAGATAAATATGATAAGTAATGATAAATGATAAATGATCACTCAGAGTACTCCTTTCTATGGCATTAGCATGGCGAGGTAGAATACTAAAGGAATAATTCCTAAGTCATTCTTAATTACAAGTCAAAGCATATGTTAACTAGTGCAATTACACTTAGTAGTCACGGCTAAGATCAACTTCATATCTACACATAAGGGATATTACTAAGGAAGATTAAGAATAGCGCTTGTCTTCCTTAGTGACTAGATTATACTTGTCCTATATTTGGGGTGTGGACTACAAAGGACTCAATAGGAGTGTCACATCTGTGATCTACCACATGGCCCAGAATATATGGTGCATCCACACGGAAACAACGTATAAGCACGACGATTTCACAATGTCGACCACTCACCCCTGGTACCTTGGAGCGAGCGCTATAGGAACTTATGCTTGAACATGATGATAATCTAACTATACTAAGCATATAATCAAAGTAGACAATGAACATGATAACTAGGAACATGAATAATAGTAAGAACAATGTCAAATCAGTTGTAGCACACATATGAATAGTGAAAGAAACAAAAGAGGATACAAGGGGCTATACTGAGCTAAGCTCTTGACATGATATGGAATCCAAGTGAAGCTTGCCTTCCTCTAAACCTATCCTAGCTAGCTATGCCTTAGTTACTTGAAAGATAAATCGCTCGCTCTCCCAACTAGCTATCACTAGTGTAGCTTGTTTAGTAGTTTAGTTTATGTAGTTCACATTCAAGTTCCACTATCATTCATCTATCTAGGATACACTTATGCTTCCCTTAGCAATCTATCAGTAAATATAAATTCTAGCCTTCCGCCTTCCGGTGGGAAAAATATAAATTCGACACTTGGTACTCACCCATTGAAGTGCTATGCGATAGTTCTGTGTGCTTGCGGAACTTCTCCAATAATTGTTAAGAAGTATCAATAGACACCGGTTGCGGCAACGCCAAGGTGCCTTCCCCTTCAGCGGGGAAGCGTGGCACCGGATGGCCATGGAGAAAGCGTTGTACAATGCGACAACATCAAGACTACCAGCATAAGGTAAAGTGCCAGAGCCATAATTAATTACCCATGCTCCCGTCGCAAACTATCACAGAGGGGAGGACCTCCGAACACCGTCACCTCCGGTGAGTCTTCCCGTGGACGCTTCTGCCGCTCTGCTATTGGATGAGATTTGGAAGATGGGGGTGTGTGGGTGGTAAGTGCAACAAGTTTAGAAAGGAATCATACTTGCTACCCTGCTTTTATCGAAGTATATATAGGCGAGCTAGGTGTTGGTGTTTATTAACTTGTCACTTGTTTTAGCAGCCACCTAAGATTTTTTTATATTTCTTAGCATCACTTTTACTAAGTTGTCATCCCTAGCGTTGATGCCAGAAATGCTTGTTGGTATTACCTAGCATCACTACTAGAATGATACTAAGAAGTAACTTAGTATTTTTTATGACTAGAGATAATGTATATATATGAAAGGGATCTGCAAGGGCACAAATAATATACCATTGTAGCACTTCACACGAGAGTACTCTAGGTATCGTTATTTATAATTTTTACCATAGGGAAGGACGGGCAGTTGGAATATATTGATAACTTATACATATGATGGAGAGATAAACCATAACCAAACTTCTACTCACAACAGGGGTAAGTCAAGAGATAAATATGATAAGTAATGATAAATGATAAATGATCACTCAGAGTACTCCTTTCTATGGCATTAGCATGGCGAGGTAGAATACTAGAGGAATAATTCCTAAGTCATTCTTAATTACAAGTCAAAGCATATGTTAACTAGTGCAATTACACTTAGTAGTCACGGCTAAGATCAACTTCATATCTACACATAAGGGATATTACTAAGGAAGATTAAGAATAGCGCTTGTCTTCCTTAGTGACTAGATTATACTTGTCCTATATTTGGGGTGTGGACTACAAAGGACTCAATAGGAGTGTCACATCTATGATCTACCACGTGGCCCAGAATATATGGTGCATCCGCACGGAAACAACGTATAAGCATGATGATTTCACAATGTCGACCACTCACCCCTGGTACCTTGGAGCAAGCGCTATAGGAACTTATGCTTGAACATGATGATAATCTAACTATACTAAGCATATAATCAAAGTAGACGATGAACATGATAACTAGGAACATGAATAATAGTAAGAACAATGTCAAATCAGTTGTAGCACACATATGAATAGTGAAAGAAACAAAAGAGGATACAAGGGGCTATACTGAGCTAAGCTCTTGACATGATATGGAATCCAAGTGAAGCTTGCCTTCCTCTAAACCTATCCTAGCTAGCTATGCCTTAGTTACTTGAAAGATAAATCGCTCGCTCTCCCAACTAGCTATCACTAGTGTAGCTTGTTTAGTAGTTTAGTTTATGTAGTTCACATTCAAGTTCCACTATCATTCATCTATCTAGGATACACTTATGCTTCCCTTAGCAATCTCTCAGTAAATATAAATTCTAGCCTTCCGCCTTCCGGTGGGAAAAATATAAATTCGACACTCGGTACTCACCCATTGAAGTGCTATGCGATAGTTCTGTGTGCTTGCGGAACTTCTCCAATAATTGTTAAGAAGTATCAATAGACATCGGTTGCGGCAACGCCAAGGTGCCTTCCCCTTCAGCGGGGAAGCGTGGCACCGGATGGCCATGGAGAAAGCACTATACAATGCGGCAGCATCAAGACTACCAGCGTAAGGTAAAGTGCAAGAGCCATAATTAATTACCCATGCTCCTGTCGCAAACTATCACGGAGGGGAGGACCTTCGAACACCGTCTCCTCCGGCAAGTCTTCCCATGGACGCTTCTGCTGCTCTGCCATTTGATGAGATTTGGAAGATGGGGTGTGTGGGTGGTAAGTGTAACAAGTTTAGAAAGGAATCGTACTTGCTACCCCACTTTTATTGAAGGATATATAGGTGAGCTAGGTGTTGGTGTTTATTAACTTGTCACTTGTTTTAGCAGCCATCTAAGATTTTTTTATATTTCTTAGCATTACTTTTACTAAGTTGTCATCCCTAGCGTTGATGCTAGAAATGCTTGTTGGTACTACCTAGCATCACTACTAGAATGATACTAAGAAGGAACTTAGTATTTTTTATGACTAGAGATAATGTATATAAAGGGATCTGCAAGGGCACAGATAATATGTAACAGAACCGACCAAATCATAAGAACGTAAGTACAAAAACAATCACCGAAACGATCAAATTTCTGTACTTAAGCTCCCATAATCCCGGTAGTCCGGAAATCACGAAGGATTTCAACCAACTCTCGACATACAAACCAAGATCGTAGTGATTCAACACAACACATCATCCGTTACAACATTTCACAAGTAGCATTCGGATTACATCCATCAGAGTTCAAATAAAATATTACAAACCAAGTTTGAGTGTGCGGAAGCAACATAGTTTGGTACAAAACATCATAGTTTTTGATTACATTGCCAAGTCTGAGTCATGTCCCACAAAAGCATTATCAGGTATGAGAACTAGTAGAGACCGTGCCCAATGGTCTAGTCTTCATCCCTAGCTGGGAGAAGGCAGTACTTGCAGCAACCAAAGTAGAACTGGTCATCTGCAACAGGTGAGAGATAAACCCTGAGTACGAGAAGGTACTCAGCTAGACTTACCCGACAAAATCAGAAATAAAGGACACCAAGGATCATGCAAGGCTTTTCAGGTGGGCTAGCTCGACACAGTTGCATAAAAGAGCTTATGATTATAGTAACCAATTTAAACTTAGCATCAAGCTTATCAGTAATTACCTGTCCACTAGATTAGCACCTGTACTAGAGCACTCACTTATTAGGAGCAAACAATATTAACCACAGCAGGTATAATAAGGCTGTCATCATCATATCATCATTTCCAAACCATTAAGTTATTAAGTGTATCTACATTGGAGATAAGCCCGTCAAGTTCTCACTAACCGGGAGAGACGGCGACTCGAATCGAATTACAACTCAGCTGAGGGGGTATTCCTAACTCTCACCCTGGCATACTTAGCAAGGGTAGCCGTGGGTTACCTTTGGTACATCTCAGGAACCAAATTCGCGGGTTCGATCAGCGCCAGCACTCTCAGGGATTACCCTTCTGCTAGGACGATCAGGACTTTTAAATCACCTGCCCTTGGACTCACGCCTATGGCTCCCTTCCGAGGCGCACTTTATACTTATCGACTCCTGGCCTGAGGTGAGCTACTCGGCTTCACGGTCGGTCTTCAGGCCGGCCAACTAAGAGAGAGGCATGCGTTCAACATGAACAGGAAAGGCTCCAAGATCCAGTCCTTAATCGACATAGACGGAGTCACTGCAAACTGGCAAGCCTCCGCCCGGTCTTCATTTCAAATTAAGATTGGTTCTTTTCCACGATAGCAATTATAGCCAACTGTGCCATATGTATCTTCCTATATCTCACAGGTGACAGGAAATCACCTGACTTCTACCGTGTTAAAGCAGGGCTAAGCACTACACGAACCTGAGCTACATAGGATTCAGGGTATCAATATCTGGACAAGGATTGGATAACCAATGCAGCAAGTGTTTACATCCAACACCTAAACTTAATGCAACAATATATATATGTAACGTTAGTACTTTAACTGAATTTCGGAAATTAGGAGGCTTAATATGCTCCGGGGCTTGCCTTTCACAAAGTTGCACGGACGGTGATCCGGGCACTCAACGGCGACCTCGTCTGGCACTTCTCCTGAAGGCTGCTCCTCCTGAATCTCCGGTGTCGGCTGCTGCTGCTCGCTCGGTTCCTCGAATTCCAGCAGGGTCACTCCTTCCGGTACACCTATTGCATGCCGATGCACAAGATAAATATCATGGATGCATAAGGAATGACATGATGCTCATGATGAATGAATCACGGTGAATGTTTAACAGAAACATCATTGGACACTCGTTTACCGATTAAGAGTAGCTCTATTCAAATCACTTTAAAACATGTATCTTAACTTAAATTGAAGAACAAGATCAACTTACCTAACTTGCATAACCTAAGATAAAGATGCTCATCTTCAGTTAAAGGCCTAACACCTAGGAACATTACCACAAACTTAGAAATAGTAAAGACATACTTAAAATAACAGTTAAAGCTTCATATGCAAACAAGTAGTTACTTAATTCAATCATAACCAGAGTTCTATAAATCCAAATGACCTGAATGAGGACATTCTGGAAAGATTATGAAATTCTCTACAATTCTTTTGTAAACATCAAAGCATGATTCAACCCTTTACCAGGTCGAAATCCTAGATCAACAGCACCCTGCCCTTACAAGGCAGAGAGTAAGCAAAACTGAAACCTAACTTTAAACAGCTGTAGTTTCTAAACTACTGGGCCAAATGCCCTCAAATTTTGACAGGAGCTAGATACATAAATTATACACAACTTTTGTATTCATCACATTCACAGAAAACTAAATTATCATGGGGAACTTTATAGAGTCCCCAGATCTGTCCCGAAGGACGAAATAATTATTAACTTATGTGGTAAACACATAAACATACAAAACCATCTTTTCTAACTTATCATACATATCACAAGAACACCAGAAAGTAGGGTGTTCATCCCTAAAACATTTCTTTTATTCCCTTTCTTAATTTATTTAATTAATTAGAGGAAATAATAAACATATATGAAAAATACACCATTAATTCTATAAAAATTATAGTAGACACTACATGCCCTAAGTAGACTACCATAAAAATTTCACACCATTTGAGTAAGTATAACAAGCTACACAAAAATGGTAAGGCAGAATAGCTTAAAATGGCATAATTAGGAAACCTTAGTGAAAAGTGTCAAGCAACAAATTTCATATTTTTCCTAGCATCCTTAGGGTACTAGGATACTACCTACCAAGTTTCATGACCATTGGATTCATAGATTAATTACTAAAATTTACACAAGAATCATCCAATGATAAAAGGAAAAATCTATAACTCAAAAACTACACAAGCAATGACTCTCAAATTTTAACCAGAGCTTCTACTATACAAGACTAGCTTACCCACAAAATTTCATAATTTTTGGATCACAGAAACTCAAGATATGATTTAAACAAGTTTGCATGCATTCAAAAACACATTTCAAGTTCCTATTTAATTCACCCAAAATTTCTACATAATGTGCTCAAGACATATTTTTCTTAAATACTAGACCTAACTGTGAATCTAACAAAATTGGAACCACCAAATTTGGATCTACCAAACAGGAGATACAAAAATATCAAATCAGCATTCAAAACTGCATTTTTGAACTAGCCCTATGACTACACAGTCACTGACAGAAGGGACCCGCCTGTCAGCCGGGCCCGCTGGTCAGCGACATCGAAACAGGGGACGTGGCTCGCACGACGGAAATCCGGCGGAGCTCGCCGACGGCGGCTTCTCCGGCGACGATGACGGCACCTACGTGACCGCCTCAACCTCACGCGTCGATTGATACCCTAACCCCAAACCCTACCGGTCTCTAGGTGCGCCAGCCATGGAGCTCGGCGGCTCGGCCATGGCGCACGGCAGCGCGCGGCCATGTTCCGGCTCAATGGCGGCGAATTCAGTGACTACGTCTTCGAGGTAGACACTACGGCTCCTAAGGGTCCCCATGCACGCACTAGAAGAGGCAGGAAGGGAGCGGAGGCGGCCGACCACGACGAGCGCTAGCTCCGGCGAGGTACGGCCATGGCGACGGCGTCGGAAAAATGGCCAATGGCTCTCACCTAGGGCTCGAATGTCGCGGCTAGAAGGCCAACAAGTTAGAGGAGGGCACGGCGGAGCTCTGGATGGAAGCTAGATGGCAGTGGTGACCCGGTGAGCAGGCGCAAGCACGACGGAGCAATGGCGGAGCTGCTGGTCGGTTGCTGCTCGCGGTGGAAGGCGAAGGAGGAGAAAAGAGAGTGAATGGGAGGGCAGAGGGCATGCGGGCATGCTCCACTTCAAGGCGGCCAGCGCGCAGTGCGGTCAGGGCGAGCCGAGCACGTGGCAGACACACGGCGGCGACGGCCTGACGCCGGTCGGTCACTGTAGCGAGTCTGAAATTTCATTTTAGTTTCGACAGTCCCGACTGACAGGCGAATTTCAACGATGATGATCTCCCAAACCATGACGAGTTAGAGGAAACAATTAACATGAAAGTTGTAGAGCTATAGTAGGGCTACAACTTTTATTTAGAAATCAACAGCTAACTCTCAACGGATCACGGGTTATTTCACGCCAAAGTTGACCCAATCCAACTGAAATTGCATTTTAGGACTTAGAAATAATTTCAAGTGTTGAATCCACCTTCAAAGCTGACTTGTGGGACCTTTTTGGGCATGTTGTGCACATTTTCAAGAGTTGGTCACAAAATAATTTTTGTTCCTTATAAAATTTACTACAAGTTTGCTTTAAGTTTCTCAGACATGCATAGACTCTAAGTTGCACTTTTTAAACAGTCAAACAATGACACTCCAAGGGTCAATTCAAGTCAAACTTGCACTTGAGGGCATTTTGGTCATTTTGATGTACATGAACAATGTCCCAACAAGTAACCTAAGTATAGTTAAGGTGTAATAGACCATGATCAACCACCTTTACAAAATTGTTATACCTCTTTTAATGATCACATGTAATAAAGCAACTAAACAAGCAATTCACTCATATGTTGCAATGAAATGTTGCACATGTTTCATAGCTTTGTTGTTATTCTACACTTGTCATATTTCTACCATGTTGCCATGTTTCAAGGTATGAGAAATTTATGTTGCATTCACAGATTACACCAATTCTATTCACAACAATCAAGCATGAAACATACACAGTTGAAAATGTTGCATATGCATGTTTCAGTAACAATGGCAATGATGACATAGATGATGCATATGTTTATGAAGTGAAATGCAATTAGTGGAAGCCAAACACCTAGGGTGTTACAGCCCTCCCCCCTTAGAAAAATCTCGTCCTGAGATTTGGAAAGCGTACCATTTAATATAGAAAGCCGGGTAATTTTCCTTTAGATAATCTTCCCGCTCCCATGTCGCATCCCGTTCACTATGATTACTCCAAACTACCTTGTATAACTTAACCACTCGTGTACGAGTCACTCTTTCTTGAGTATCCAGAACTTGCATGGGCTTTTCCTCATAAGAAAGATCAGATTTCAAGTTGACTTTCCTTGTTGCTATTCTTTCCTCGGGAATACGAAGACACTTCTTCAGCTGGGACACATGGAATACCGGAAATATAGCTCCCATCTCACGTGGTAGATCGAGCTTATATGCTACTCTTCCACTTTTCTCGATAATGCGGTAGGGTCCAACATATCGAGGCTCAAGCTTCCTTTTAATTCCAAAGCGCTTGACTCCTTTCATAGGAGATACCTTTAGATAAACATGATCACCTACTTCAAACTCAATAGGTTTTCTTCTCTTATCAGCGTAGCTCTTTTGTCTAGCCTGAGCGGCAGTCATATTCTTCTGTATAGTTCGGACTTGCTCTTCGGCTTCTTTTACAAAGTCAATACCATAGAATCTTCTTTCCCTGGGTTCCACCCAGTTCAAAGGAGTTCTACACTTACGGCCATAAAGAGCTTCAAAAGGAGCCATTTTGATACTCTCTTGATAACTATTGTTATAAGAGAATTCAGCGAGAGGTAACCAGTCTTCCCAAGAGCCTTTGCAAGAGATAAGACAAGCTCTAAGCATGTCCTCAAGAATTTGATTAACACGCTCAGTCTGTCCTGATGTTTGCGGATGATAGGCAGAACTACGGATTAGATGAGTGCCAAGATTCTGATGTAAGCACTCCCAAAAAGCGAGCCGTGAATTGTGGTCCTCGATCAGAAACAATGGATTTGGGTACACCATGGAGACGTACCACTTGTTGAAAATAAATCTCAGCATAATTGTGAGGGTGATAGGTAGACTTGACCGGAATAAAGTGAGCAGGATTTAGTTAGACGATCTACGATAACCCATATGGAATCACAACCCTTTTTGGTAGTGGGTAGTCCAACAATAAAATCCATGCTAATTTCTTCCCACTTCCAGCCAGGAATAGAGAGTGGCTGCAATAGTCCAGGCCTTATGTGAATAGCCTTGACTCTGCAACAGTTATCACACCTTGCCACGTAAGCTGCGATTTCTTTCTTCATCTTGGTCCACCAATAATACAGCTTGAGATCTTGATACATTTTACTGCTACCAGGATGGATGGACAATTTAGAAGAATGGGCTTCAGCCATAATTTGATTTCTAAGTTCTTTGTCTTTGGGGACCACAAGCCTATCATTAAACTAGAGAATTCCTTTGTCATCGACCTTAAAGTGCTTGGTCTCTTTCTCTTTCATTTTCCGCTTGATGTGAAACACACCCACATCAGTCTTCTAGAGTTCGATAATTCGACTTCTAAGAGAGCAATCCACAGTGATAGTGTGGAGTACTACAGGATGAAGGAGGTGTGCCAGATGAAAGTCTTCACTAACCAAGGAATTGCAATGGGCCTTTCTGCTTAAGGCATCAGCAACCACATTTGCCTTACCAGGATGGTAGTGCACTTGAAGGTTGTAGTCTTTGATCAATTCTAACCATCGCCGTTGACGCATATTCAACTCGGGTTGAGTAAAGATGTACTTGAGGCTTTTATGGTCAGTATAGATGTTGCACACATTACCCAGCAAGTAATGTCTCCAAATCTTCAGGGCATGAACAACCTGCAGGCTAGCTCTAAGTCATGGGTAGGATAGTTGACTTCATGCTTTCGAAGCTGAGCGCGAAGCATAAGCAATTACTCGGCCCTCCTGCATGAGAACACACCCCAAACCAGTGCCACATGCATCACAATAGACATCAAAAGGCTTCTCGATGTCAGGTTGTGCCAATATAGGAGCAGAGGTTAGTAAGGTCCGCAAAGTGTGGAAAGCCTCTTCAAACTTCGGAGTCCACACAAACTTCTCATCCTTTTGCAGTAGTCGAGTCATGGGCTTGGCGATTTTAGAGAAATCCGAGATAAAGCGACGATAATAGCCAGCCAATCCCAGGAAACTTCGGACTTCTAGTGACCGTAGTAGGTGCCTTCCACTCAAGGACTTCTTGCACCTTAGTAGGGTCAACCGAAATTCCATCACCAGATAACACATGACCTAGAAAAGGTATCTTGTTCAACCAGAACTTCGCACTTGCTGAACTTAGCATAAAGCTGGTTGTCACGTAACCGAGTTAAAACAATTCTCAGATGTTCAGCATGCTCTTCTTCATTCTGAGAATATACAAGGATATCATCAATGAACACGACGACAAACTTGTCCAATTCCGGCATGAATACAGAATTCATCAGGTACATAAAGTGTGCCGGAGCATTTGTCAACTCAAATGACATGACGAGGTATTCGAACAAGTCATAACGAGTAGAGAAAGCTGTCTTTAGGTATATCTTCAGGACGAATTTTGATCTGATGGTAGCCAGACCTCAAATCGATCTTGGAGAATACCTTAGCCTTGGAGAGCTGATCAAACAGAATATCGATGCGAGGAAGAGGGTATTTGTTCTTGATAGTAACAGCGTTTAGGGGGCGATAATCCACGCACATGTGCAAAGATTCATCCTTCTTCTTCACAAATATAGCTGACAACCCCAAGGAGAAGAACTAGGTCGAATCAAACCTTTCTTCAATAGCTCATTCAACTGACTCTTCAGCTCAGGCCAACTCATTGGGCGGCATTCTATAGGGCCTTCGAGAAATAGGAGCCGTACCCGGAATGAGTTCTATCTTGAATTCTACATCACGGTCCGAAGGTAATCTAGGCAAGTCATCAGGAAAGACATCTGGAAACTCACAGACAACCGGTAGATCCTTAATGGCTTTGGCTAGGGTAGCATTGGCTGTATTGTGGATAGAGATATCACGAGGTAACTGCACTAGAAAACCCTTCTTATCCACAGGATCCCTCAACATTACCACACGGGTTGAGGTATCGATCAACACTCCATTCCCGCTCATCCACTTCATTCCTAGGATTATATCAATTCCTACCCCCGGTAGAACTACAAGATCCGTACGGAACTCTCGATCCCCAATCTCAATCTTTACATCTTTAACTACTTGGTTAGTCAGGATATTATTTCCAGCAGCACTAATACAATAACCACCCTTGACAATTGTAATCACATTCATTTATGCTCAGATGCAAAAGTAGAACTCATAAAGGAGTGCGAAGCACCCAGAATCAAAGAGCACAACTACAGGGTGATCATTAATAAGAACTTACCAGCGGTGACCACTTCACCAGCAGGAATTTCCTCCACTGTAGTATAGTGAACACGCCCCTGACGGACATTTCCTTGAGCATTCTTGGGAGGATAGGGACATCTATTTGCCCAATGACCAGGCTGGTTACAGTTCCAGCACGGCCTATTTGCTGGTGGAACATTGGAGCTACCCTGCCTAGAGGTATTCTTCGACAAGGAAATTGTGTACCCCTTGCGGAAACTGGTTTTAGCTTGGTTCTTCTTCTGAGGTGGGCGGTACCGGACATTAGCATTGGGTGGATGGTACGGGGTCTTAGATACCATTGGAGCCTTGGACTGGGAAGCACCAGCCTCAAAGTTCCTTTTACGGCTCTTGGAAGCAGCATATATCTTGTCATTGTTCTCCTAAGTCAGAGTGTCACTGATAAACTCATTGAATGTGACACACTTGCAGTTGCCCATTGACTTCATCAGTTTTGGGGAAAGTCCCCTCTTGAAGCTAGCTATTCTCTTGGTGTTAGTATCGATGAACTCGGGAGCATACCTTGCTAGGTTGTTGAATGCCTAGAGGTACTCATTGAGACTCTTATTGCCTTGGGTGAGCTTCATAAACTCAGTATGCTTAATGGCCATGAGACCAGGTGGGATAAAGTGTCCCCTAAAAGGCTGCCTGAAACTGGTTCCAAATGATCTCAACATTAGCAGGGAAGGTGGTCCTGTGATGGGTCCACCAGATGCCGGTAGGGCCTTAGAGCTGGTGTCCTGCATACGAAGCCTTCATGCCTTCAGTTAAACGGAGCAATCCAAACCTTTGCTCTATCGTGCTCAACCATTCATCCGCTTGTAAGGGTTCTTCTGCCTCACGAAAGATAGGAGGTTTTGTGTCCATGAAGTCCTTAAAGCTGCTGTACTGGTTCGGCTCGGGTCCCTAGCGGACATGCCGATCCTCACGGTTAGCCATCTGGCGCATAGCCTCAGCTAGCATGCGCTGACTTTCCACGACCGTCTGCATTAGCTCAGCTGGTGTGGGCGGTGGAGGAGGTGGTTGTTCCTCATCTCCCATGCTACGACCGCGACGAAGGTTATAAGCCATCTGCAAAAGGTATAGCCAATGAACACTGACAATGTGGAAATTTTTGTAGATGAATTATATAATTATGCCAAACTGATTCCATTGGAGAGAATGCATTTCTATAATCAACAGAGGCACAATCATTCATCACCATCACACAACTCATCAAGCGCATCAATTGACACATGAATGCGATGAACTTAACTAACAATGAGATCCATAGACCGCAAAGACAAAATCTAGCAAAAGCTCACATACGTGGAGCACAACATGTTCGATAGGTTACATCCAAGCCATAGTGGTTCCAAACTTACATCAAGGGTAACATAGGGTTCGATATTCCATCCCAACGATTAACTTGATACAAAGCTACTCGTTCATGCATGAGGATCAACAAAAGACTAGCTCTAGCGCATTAGCTAAGTAGTAAGCTAAACAACGCATCGTCCTCGGAGTCAGTGTCGAAGATCTCTCCTCCATCTTCATCACTAGCAGGCTCTAACTCCTCATCTTCCTCCTCATCAGGTGGGACATCCTCGGGTCCATTGAACTCCATGTCATCATCACCTTCAGCCATGATGACACCAGAACCCATCTCATCCTCATCCTCAGGTGGCAGGAGAGGGTGAAGTTGATTGTGTAATAGGTGGACCTCCTCATGGAGATTGTCATTGTACTCTTCAGCAACTGCCACTTGCTGCTCTAGCTCCATCTATCGTGCTCTCAACACATTCTCTTCGTGCCAGGCTTCATTCCATTGGTTCATCACGTGAATCAACATACGTTCACAGTTGCGGTGAGCAACTGTCAACCTCTGAACCTCAAGGGTCTCTTGGTCCCTTTCCTATGTTACTTGCTCCAAACGGTGCTGAGCCGCATTCCTCTCAGCAGTCACCCGGACCAGCTCTGTCCTCAGCCTTTCCACCTCCATAGGCTTAGGACAGGGCTCACGAGGAGCTAACCGGTGACGAGGCGCCCTGCCTCCAGTGGACTTGCGAGCAGTGCGTTTCGTGCGCGCCATCTGTAGCAAAAAGTTGCAACGTAAGGGGAGAATCATTTAAGGGATACGAAATTTAATTAGTCGGGACAATCAATTTTTAAGGGAGGGAGTAATGCAAGAATGCCATGTATGCTTGAACATGATGCATGCATGATCCGTACGTCCTCACAAACCTAGAAAAATTTAAAGGCTAGCGAAATATACGGTGGCATACATACGTTCTCTCGTATACGGTAGATAGTCGATCTACAACGATACATTGTTAGTGTACCTGCAGAAAATTTCATCTCAGCCCAGTAATTTCCCAAAATGCATAAAAGCAAGCAGTAAACTAAATACTTTCATACATACATCCCCTGATGCATATACTCTAGTATCACAACTACCCGTCAGAGATACCCACATTTAAGTACTCTCATAGATACATGATTGAACATGTAAGTATGCGAGCAACCACAACTACTCTTCCCTAGACCGACGGTTAGACGGTTATGCTCTCACAACTCCCACTTACCAGAGCGTAGAGGTATTTTGATCCATACATTACCACCCAAGCGGATGGCATCCATACAATAGCACGCCATATGGACAACGAAATAGAAACAAGCAGGATCCCCAAGTTAGTACTTTAATAAGCCACCTAAGAGTCCTTATTTGGGCATAAGGGATATGACCACTGGCAATACTTAGTGTTTAATTTAGGATTTTCACAAATACTTTTGTTTTAAATACACAAATGACATGTTTAGTGTCGAATCTTGCTCTGATGCCAGCTGTAACAGAACCGACCAAATCATAAGAACGTAAGTACAAAAACAATCACCAAAGTGATCAAATTTCTGTACTTAAGCTCCCATAATCCCGGTAGTTCGGAAATCACAAAGGATTTCAACCAACTCTCGACATACAAACCAAGATCGTAGTGATTCAACACAACACATCATCCGTTGCAACATTTCACAAGTAGCATTCGGATTACATCCATCAGAGTTCAAATAAAATATTACAAACCAAGTTTGAGTGTGCGGAAGCAACATAGTTTGGTACAAAACATCATAGTTTTTATTACATTGCCAAGTCTGAGTCATGTCCCACAAAAGCATTATCAGGTACGAGAACTAGTAGAGACCGTGCCCAATGGTCTAGTCTTCATCCCCAGCTGGGAGAAGGCAGTACTTGCAGCAACCAAAGTAGAACTGGTCATCTGCAACAGGTGAGAGATAAACCCTGAGTACGAGAAGGTACTCAGCTAGACTTACCCGACAAAATCAGAAATAAAGGACACCAAGGATCATGCAAGGCTTTTCAGGAGGGCTAACTCGACACAGTTGCATAAAAGAGCTTATGATTATAGTAACCAATTTAAACTTAGCATCAAGCGTATCATTATTTACCTGTCCAACTAGATTAGCACCTGTACTAGAGCACTCACTTATTAGGAGCAAACAATATTAACCATAGCAGGTATAATAAGGCTGTCATCATCATATCATCATTTCCGAACCATTAAGTTATTAAGTGTATCTACATTGGAGATAAGCCCGTCAAGTTCTCACTAACCGGGAGAGACGGCGACTCGAATCGAATTACAACTCAGCTGAGGGGGTATTCCTAACTCTCACCCTGGCATACTTAGCAAGGGTAGCCGTGGGTTACCTTTGGTACATCTCAGGAACCAAATTCGCGGGTTCGATCAGCGCCAGCACTCTCAGGGATTACCCTTCTGCCTAGGACGATCAGGACTTTTAAATCACCTACCCTTGGACTCACGCCTACGGCTCCCTTCCGAGGCGCACTTTATACTTATCGACTCCCGGCCTGAGTTGAGCTACTCGGCTTCGCGGTCGGTCTTCAGGACCGGCCAACTAAGAGAGAGGCATGCGTTCAACATGAACAGGAAAGGCTCCAAGAATCTAGTCCTTAATCGACATAGACGGAAGTCACTGCAAACCGGCAAGCCTCCGTCCGGTCTTCATTTCAAATTAAGACTGGTTCTTTTCCACGATAGCAATTATAGCCAACCATGCCATATGTATCTTCCTATATCTCGCAGGTGATAGGAAATCACCTGACTTCTACCGTGTTAAAGCAGGGCTAAGCACTACACGAACCTGAGCTACATAGGATTCAGGGTATCAATATCTGGACAAGGATTGGATAACCAATGCAGCAAGTGTTTACATCCAACACCTAAACTTAATGCAACAATATATGTAATAAGTAGTACTTTAACTGAATTTCGGAAATTAGGAGGCTTAATATGCTCTGGGGCTTGCCTTTCACAAAGTTGCACGGACGGTGATCCGGGCACTCAACGGCGACCTCGTCTGGCACTTCTCCTGAAGGCTGCTCCTCCTGAATCTCCGGTGTCGGCTGCTGCTGCTCGCTCGGTTCCTCGAATTCCAGCAGGGTCACTCCTTCCGGTACACCTATTGCATGCCGATGCACAAGATAAATATCATGGATGCATAAGGAATGACATGATGCTCATGATGAATGAATCACGGTGAATGTTTAACAGAAACATCACTGGACACTCGTTTACCGATTAAGAGTAGCTCTATTCAAATCACTTTAAAACATGTATCTTAACTTAAATTGAAGAACAAGATCAACTTACCTAACTTGCATAACCTAAGATAAAGATGCTCATCTTCAGTTAAAGGCCTAACACCTAGGAACATTACCACAAACTTAGAAATAGTAAAGACATACTTAAAATAACAGTTAAAGCTTCATATGCAAACAAGTAGTTACTTAATTCAATCATAACCAGAGTTCTATAAATTCCAAATGACCTGCATGAGGACATTCTGGAAAGATTATGAAATCTCTACAATTCTTTTGTAAACATCAAAGCATGATTCAACCCTTTACCAGGTCGAAATCCTAGATCAACAGCACCCTGCCCTTACAAGGCAGAGAGTAAGCAAAACTGAAACCTAACTTTAAACAGCTGTAGTTTCTAAACTACTGGGCCAAATGCCCTCAAATTTTGACAGGAGCTAGATATATAAATTATACACAACTTTTGTATTCATCACATTCACAGGAAACTAAATTATCATGGGGAACTTTATAGAGTCCCCAGATCTGTCCCGAAGGACATAATGCAAAAAAGAAATAATTATTAACTTATGTGGTAAACACATAAACATACAAAACCATCTTTACTAACTTATCATACATATCACAAGAACACCAGAAAGTAGGGTGTTCATCCCTAAAACATTTCTTTTATTCCCTTTCTTAATTTATTTAATTAATTAGAGGAAATAATAAACATATATGAAAAATACACCATTAATTCTATAAAAATTACAGTAGACACTACATGCCCTAAGTAGACTACCATAAAAATTTCACACCATTTGAGTAAGTATAACAACCTACACAAAAATGGTAAGGCAGAATAGCTTAAAATGGCATAATTAGGAAACCTTAGTGAAAAGTGTCAAGCAACAGATTTCATATTTTTCCTAGCATCCTTAGGGTACTAGGATACTACCTACCAAGTTTCATGACCATTGGATTCATAGATTAATTACTAAAATTTACACAAGAATCATCCAATGATAAAAGGAAAAATCTATAACTCAAAAACTACACAAGCAATGACTCTCAAATTTTAACCAGAGCTTCTACTATACAAGACTAGCTTACCCACAAAATTTCATAATTTTTGGATCACAGAAACTCAAGATATGATTTAAACAAGTTTGCATGCATTCAAAAACACATTTCAAGTTCCTATTTAATTCACCCAAAATTTCTACATAATGTGCTCAAGACATATTTTTCTTAAATACTAGACCTAACTGTGAATCTAACAAAATTGGAACCACCAAATTTGGATCTACCAAACAGGAGATACAAAAATATCAAATCAACATTCAAAACTGCATTTTTGAACTAGCCCTATGACTACACAGTCACTAACAGAAGGGACCCGCCTGTCAGCCGGGCCCGCTGGTCAGCGACATCGAAACAGGGGACGTGGCTCGCACGACGGAAATCCGGCGGAGCTCGCCGACGGTGGCTTCTCCGGCGACGATGACGGCACCTACGTGACCGCCTCAACCTCACGCGTCGATTGATACCCTAACCCCAAACCCTACCGGTCTCTAGGTGCGCCAGCCATGGAGCTCGGCGGCTCGGCCATGGCGCACGGTGGCGCGCGGCCGTGTTTTGGCTCAACGGCGGTGAATCCAGTGACTACGTCTTCGAGGTAGACACTTACGGCTCCTAAGGGTCCCCATGCGCGCACTAGAAGAGGCAGGAAGGGAGCGAAGGCGGCCAGCCACGACGAGCGCTAGCTCCGGCGAGGTACGGCCATGGCGACGGCGTCGGAAAAACGGCCAATGGCTCTCACCTAGGGCTCGGATGTCATGGCTAGAAGGCCGATGAGTTAGAGGAGGGCACGGCGGAGCTCTAGACGGAAGCTAGCTGGCGGTGGTGACCCAGCGAGCAGGCGCGAGCACGACGGAGCAATGGCGGAGCTGCTGGTCGGTTGCTGCTCGCGGTGGAAGGCAAAGGAGGAGAAAAGAGAGTGAATGGGAGGGCAGAGGGCGTGCGGGCATGCTCCACTTCAAGGCGGCCAGCGCATGGTGCGGTCAGGGCGAGCTGAGCGCGTGGCGGACACGCGGCGGCGACGGCCTGACGCCGGTCGGTCACTGTAGCGAGTCTGAAATTTCATTTAGTTTCGACAGTCCCGACTGACAGGCGAATTTCAACTGATGATGATCTCCCAAACCATGACGAGTTAGAGGAAACAATTAACATGAAAGTTGTAGAGCTATAGTAGGGCTACAACTTTTATTTAGAAATCAACAGCTAACTCTCAACGGATCACGGGTTATATCACGCCAAAGTTGACCCAATCCAACTAAATTGCATTTTAGGACTTAGAAATAATTTCAAGTGTTGAATCCACCTTCAAAGCTGACTTGTGGGACCTTTTTGGGCATGTTGTGCACATTTTCAAGAGTTGGTCACAAAATAATTTTTGTTCCTTATAAAATTTACTACAAGTTTGCTTTAAGTTGCTCAGACATGCATAGACTCTAAGTTGCACTTTTTAAACAGTCAAACAATGACACTCCAAGGGTCAATTCAAGTCAAACTTGCACTTGAGGGCATTTTGGTCATTTTGATGTACATGAACAATGTCCCAACAAGTAACCTAAGTATAGTTAAGGTGTAATAGACCATGATCAACCACCTTTACAAAATTGTTATACCTCTTTTAATGATCACATGTGATAAAGCAACTAAACAAGCAATTCACTCATATGTTGCAATGAAATGTTGCACATGTTTCATAGCTTTGTTGTTATTCTACACTTGTCATATTTCTACCATGTTGCCATGTTTCAAGGTATGAGAAATTTATGTTGCATTCACAGATTACACCAATTCTATTCACAACAATCAAGCATGAAACATACACAGTTGAAAATGTTGCATATGCATGTTTCAGTAACAATGGCAATGATGACATAGATGATGCATATGTTTATGAAGTGAAATGCAATTAGTGGAAGCCAAATACCTAGGGTGTTACATAATATACCATTGTAGCACTTCACATGAGAGTACTCTAGCTATCGTTATTTATAATTTTTACCACAGGGATGGACGGGCAGCTGGAATATATTGATAACTTATACATATGATGGAGAGATAAACCATAACCAAACTTCTACTCACAATAGGGGTAAGTCAAGAGATAAATATGATAAGTAATGATAAATGATAAATGATCACTCAGAGTACTCCTTTCTATGGCATTAGCATGGCGAGGTAGAATACTAGAGGAATAATTCCTAAGTCATTCTTAATTACAAGTCAAAGCATATGTTAACTAGTGCAATTACACTTAGTAGTCACGGCTAAGATCAACTTCATATCTACACATAAGGGATATTACTAAGGAAGATTAAGAATAGTGCTTGTCTTCCTTAGTGACTAGATTATACTTGTCCTATATTTGGGGTGTGGACTACAAATGACTCAATAGGAGTGTCACATCCGTGATCTACCACATGGTCCAGAATATATGGTGCATCCATAGGGAAACAACGTATAAGCACGACGATTTCACAATGTCGACCACTCACCCCTGGTACCTTGGAGCGAGCGCTATAGGAACTTATGCTTGAACATGATGATAATCTAACTATACTAAGCATATAATCAAAGTAGACGATGAACATGATAACTAGGAACATGAATAATAGTAAGAACAATGTCAAATCAATTGTACCACACATATGAATAGTGAAAGAAACAAAAGAGGATACAAGGGGCTATACTGAGCTAAGCTCTTAACATGATCTGGAATCCAAGTGAAGCTTGCCTTCCTCTAAACCTAGCCTAGCTAGCTATGCCTTAGTTACTTGAAAGATAAATCGCCCGCTCTCCCAACTAGCTATCACTAGTGTAGTTTGTTCAGTAGTTTAGTTTATGTAGTTCACATTCAAGTTCCACTATCATTCATCTACCTAGGATACACTTATGCTTCCCTAGCAATCTATCAGTAAATATAAATTCTAGCCTTCCGCCTTTCGGTGGGAAAAATATAAATTTGACACTCGGTACTCACCCATTGAAGTGCTATGCGATAGTTCTGTGTGCTTGCGGAACTCCTCCAATAGTTGTTAAGAAGTATCAATAGACACCGGTTGTGGCAATGCCAAGGTGCCTTCCCCTTCAGCGGGGAAGCGTGGCACCGGATGGCCATGGAGAAAGCGTTGTACAATGCGACAACATCAAGACTACCAGCATAAGGTAAAGTGCTAGAGCCATAATTAATTACCCATGCTCCCGTCGCAAACTATCACAGAGGGGAGGACCTCCGAACACCGTCTCCTCCGGCGAGTCTTCCCGTGGACGCTTCTACCGCTCTGCCATTGGATGAGATTTGGAAGATGGGGTGTGTGGGTGGTAAGTGCAACAAGTTTAGAAAGGAATCATACTTGCTACCCTGCTTTTATCGAAGTATATATAGGCGAGCTAGGTGTTGGTGTTTATTAACTTGTCACTTGTTTTAGCAGCCACCTAAGATTTTTTTATATTTCTTAGCATCACTTTTACTAAGTTGTCATCCCTAGCGTTGATGCCAGAAATGCTTGTTGGTACTACCTAGCATCACTACTAGAATGATACTAAGAAGTAACTTAGTATTTTTTATGACTAGAGATAATGTATATATATGAAAGGGATCTGCAAGGGCACAAATAATATACCATTGTAGCACTTCACACGAGAGTACTCTAGGTATCGTTATTTATAATTTTTACCATAGGGAAGGACGGGCAGTTGGAATATATTGATAACTTATACATATGATGGAGAGATAAACCATAACCAAACTTCTACTCACAACAGGGGTAAGTCAAGAGATAAATATGATAAGTAATGATAAATAATAAATGATCACTCAGAGTACTCCTTTCTATGGCATTAGCATGGCGAGGTAGAATACTAGAGGAATAATTCCTAAGTCATTCTTAATTACAAGTCAAAGCATATGTTAACTAGTGCAATTACACTTAGTAGTCACGGCTAAGATCAACTTCATATCTACACATAAGGGATATTACTAAGGAAGATTAAGAATAGCGCTTGTCTTTCTTAGTGACTAGATTATACTTGTCCTATATTTGGGGAGTGGACTACAAAGGACTCAATAGGAGTGTCACATCCATGATCTACCACATGGCCCAGAATATATGGTGCATCCACAGGGAAACAATGTATAAGCACGACGATTTCACAATGTCGACCACTCACCCCTGGTACCTTGGAGTGAGCGCTATAGGAACTTATGCTTGAACATGATGATAATCTAACTATACTAAGCATATAATCAAAGTAGACGATGAACATGATAACTAGGAACATGAATAATAGTAAGAACATTGTCAAATCAATTGTAGCACACATATGAATAGTGAAAGAAACAAAAGAGGATACATGGGGCTATACTGAGCTATGCTCTTGACATGATCTGGAATCCAAGTGAAGCTTACCTTCCTCTAAACCTAGCCTAGCTAGCTATGCCTTAGTTACTCGAAAGATAAATCGCTCGCTCTCCCAACTAGCTATCACTAGTGTAGCTTGTTCAGTAGTTTAGTTTATGTAGTTCACATTCAAGTTCCACTATCATTCATCTACCTAGGATACACTTATGCTTCCCTTCGGAATCTATCAGTAAATATAAATTCTAGCCTTCTGCCTTTCGGTGGGAAAAATATAAATTCGACACTCGGTACTCACCCATTGAAGTGCTATGTGATAGTTCTGTGTGCTTGCGGAACTCCTCCAATAGTTGTTAAGAATATCAATAGACATCGATTGCGGCAACGCCAGGGTGCCTTCCCCTTCAGCGGGGAAGCATGGCACCGGATGGCCATGGAGAAAGCACTATACAACACGGAAACATCAAGACTACCAGCGTAAGGTAAAGTGCAAGAGCCATAATTAATTACCCATGCTCCCATCACAAACTATCACGGAGGGGAGGACCTCCGAACACCGTCTCCTCCGGCGAGTCTTCCCATGGAAGCTTCTGCCGCTCTGCCATTGGATGAGATTTGGAAGATGGGGTGTGTGGGTGGTAAGTGTAACAAGTTTAGAAAGGAATTGTACTTGCTACCCCGCTTTTATCGAAGGATATATAGGCAAGCTAGGTGTTGGTGTTTATTAACTTGTCACTTGTTTTAGCAGCCACCTAAGATTTTTTTATATTTCTTAGCATCACTTTTACTAAGTTGTCATCCCTAGCGTTGATGCCAGAAATGCTTGTTGGTACTACCTAGCATCACTGCTAGAATGATACTAAGAAGTAACTTAGTATTTTTTATGACTAGAGATAATGTATATATATGAAAGGGATCTGCAAGGGCACACATAATATGCCATTGTAGCACTTCACACGAGAGTACTCTAGCTATCGTTATTTATAATTTTTACCACAGGGAAGGACGGGCAGTTGGAATATATTGATAACTTATACATATGATGGAGAGATAAACCATAACCAAACTTCTACTCACAACAGGGGTAAGTCAAGAGATAAATATGATAAGTAATGATAAATGATAAATGATCACTCAGAGTACTCCTTTCTATGGCATTAGCATGGCGAGGTAGAATACTAAAGGAATAATTCCTAAGTCATTCTTAATTACAAGTCAAAGCATATGTTAACTAGTGCAATTACACTTAGTAGTCACGGCTAAGATCAACTTCATATCTACACATAAGGGATATTACTAAGGAAGATTAAGAATAGCGCTTGTCTTCCTTCGTGACTAGATTATACTTGTCCTATATTTGGGGAGTGGACTACAAAGGACTCAACAGGAGTGTCACATCCGTGATTTACCACATGGCCCAAAATATAGGGTGCATCCGCAGGTAAACAACATATAAGCACGATGATTACACAATGTCGACCACTCACCCCTGGTACCTTGGAGCGAGCGCTATACGAACTTATGATTGAACATGATGATAATCTAACTATACTAAGCATATAATCAAAGTAGATGATGAACATGATAACTAGGAACATGAATAATAGTAAGAACAATGTCGAATCAATTATAGCACACATATGAATAATGAAAGATACAAAAGAGTATACAAGGGGCTATACTGAGCTAAGCTCTTGACAAGATCTGGAATCCAAGCGAAGCTTGCCTTCCTCTAAACCTAGCCTAGCTAGCTATGCCCTAGAATATGGTGGAGCTCTGAGGATGATTAGGGTTTCTATCTTCTCAAATGACTTATGCCTCAGGGAGGGGGGTAGGGGCTGGTATATATAGGTCGTAGCATCAATTCTGAGCCCTCAGATCAAACCGACTTGAAAGGACAAAGTAGATGCAAACTCTAAGGTGATGGAGAATTGACATTCAAAGGAAGAGGCTGATAGTGGGGCCCATAGGCTGGCCGGCCTGTAGGTGGGGCTAACCGGCCCCACCTGGCAGTGTCTCGTGGTCTTCTTTGGTGGTTTGGCTTCTGGTGTCCTCTGGAACCTTCTAGAGTTGTTTTCATCGTAGATAAGCGTGATTACTTCTGACATGTAGGTCCACCTTAACGATTTTCTAGATAAACCCTACTAAAAACACAGATTCACTAAAACTTATGGAATTTGTTAGTTTAAACCCCTTAACCTATGTTGGTGATTATTTTCATGCCCTTATTCAAGTTCTATTGACGGTTTATAATGTTTGTTAACTACCATCAACAAACTCCCCAAAGCTTAACCTTTGCTCGTCCTTTAGCAATGTTAAACTCAACAATAAATCAGGAGTTTTAAGATTTTTGAAAACATCATAGCAACTCCTTAAAAGTACACATGCGTTCAAACAAGAATTCTCCTCCGGATTAGAACAAACTATTCTCACTTCCAAACTTACCCATATTACCCTCAACCATGGGGCTTTTTAGCCTTCACTTGGGTCTTGATCAATTGAAAGATAGAACAATTAAGTCAAGCACTATGTCTCAAGTTCTTTGCTCAACCATTACTCCGGAGTTTTTATAGGTTTTCAAAATAAAACTCAGAGCTTCCTTTATATGGCACTCTCAAGTCTCTCAATATATGTGGTATTTGTGGATCCTTACCAAGGCAATAATGATGTTATGCCTTTCTCTTCCTACAACTAAGGCTTATGTGGAGCTCATAGGAGTGCAAATAGCATGAAAGAGCATACTTCCAATACACATTGTAAAGTCAAACCTCGGATCCAAAGAGATTTAAGTCATACAATCAAATCAAGATGTGCATATGTGTGGATGTATGGTGGATATATATGGTGGCACACCTAATTCTACTATGCTCCTTGAAAACATATCTCTCTTTCGAAACTTGGAAATCTTTTTGTAAGAAAACATGGGCTATCTTATTCATCTCTTTTTTCCCTCTCTTTTCTTTTTTCCAGACGGGCATCTGAGTACCCATTGTTTTAGATATCTCGGACACATGTTTATTTTTTTCATGAATAACTTTTGCATAGCCCGTGCCTCTACTTTGCAACAAAACTTTTGAGAGATAGCAACAAGAACTTGGAGCATTTATTTGGTGAATATCTTATCAACATATTTTTTGTGTTTACTCCCTATGTAGCAGTAAAACATTTTTGGGTGGATCTAGATGGAATGACATATTTTTGCGCTTACCCCCAATGTAGGAGTAGTGCATATGTGGGTGGTGTGTATGTGATCTTGATTTTAAGAGCATGACAAACCTCTCATAAGGGTCAACAAAGCTTGACTAAACTCAATGCAAAACAAGCAGCATATATGAGTGGAAGTTTTCCTAGCCTAAATATCATGTTTGGCTCTGGTAGGAATTCAAGGTTTGTCATACAGGAGCTCATCATGTAGCAGTTGAGTTTTTCAAAAGATAAATCTCTAAAACTTTACTATCACTTGGAATAGGATAAACGGTAGCTCAGATCTTCTCATATCATATCCGTCAATTACCTAGACTTAGATCAAGCATATGCTACCCACGAGTTTCAAGTTTAGAGTAAATTCTCATATCAAAACAGTCTTATCCAAAACTCGGGAGAATTCAAGGCTGAAAACTAGGTATTTGAAAGAAATTACAATAGAGCAACTATTCATCATTTCCATTCAGGAGATTATCCTCAGATTCCTTTTTATTTATTCAGCTCTTAAAACAGAAAACTAGCCACACACTTTTTATTTTGTTTTCATTTTTAAGATCACACCTTACTAATATATATATCTAGCATGAAGATAAATTTTTATTTTTGTTTTTTAGTTATGCATCTTTTTTCATTTAACATGAAGCAGACTCTCTAATAGTAAAACCAAAGGGAAAGAAATACTTATCTAGATACACAGGGGATGCTCTTCCCCCAAGCTGGATGTTGTTGTGGTCAAATGTTGAAGTTGAGTGATCCTTCTTAGAGCAGTCTTGTCAGCTACTGTCCTTCTCATTCATCGGGTGAAATGAGGTGGATACAATTGGGTAAACTTGCTCTTAATCTTGTGCATCATCCTGCAAAATGTTAACAAGAACACCAAAACTCATGAAATGGATTAGGATAAGGGAACATATCTAGTGCAAACCAACCTCTCTGTGCAAACCGTGCAAACCAACTGCGGGGGAGAGGTGGGAGGGGGGATTTGCAAAAGTGTAATTACGCCCGCTCCTAATCACACTTTTGCAAAATCCCCCTCCCACCTCTCCCCCGCAGTTGGTTTGCACGGTTTGCACGGAGAGGTTGGTTTGCACTTGATACGTTGCCTTAGGATAAAGGGTTAGCAGTTAGCGTCTAGAGATTAGTTGTTCTTGGGGTTTTAGAAATATTTTTGAACTGGCAGAATTTTAGCAGGATGTCTCTCTAATATATTTTTGGATTTTCTTATATAATTATATGCATGGTATTTTTATTTTTTATGGAACCACAGTGAATATTGTTGCGGTTTTTTACACATCGTAAAAAGTATTCACATGGGGCTTAGGATTTTATAATGCAATGATAAGATTTTTTTTAAATGCAATGCTGATGTAGAAAAGTAAATATGCTAAAGTAAAACAATTCATGCAATGTGAAAAGTAAATATGGATAACTACCAAATTTACCTCTTGGTGAGGGTTCGGATTTTTAAGTCCTCCGGATAGGACTTTACTGGAGAAGAATCCTTTATTCTTTGGGTGCATCATTTGGTCTTAGGGATGAAGACCTTGATGAGTGCACATCTTGTGATGGTGACTCTGATGATGATGATGCCACTTTTTCATTCTAGACCTGCTTGGTCTGTGGACTTGAATTTGGTGGAGTAGGTTCATCCTTCACAACTTCTACTTCTTCTTTCTCATTCTTGGGGAGTTGATTCCTCTAGCGTTGGGATGCTTGGCGTCTTCTCTTGGAGCAGGTCTTCTTTGGCTGTTCATAAGTGGTATAACTATTAAAATAACTACCTTTTGTCCTAGGAATTGGAAGTGAACTTGTCCAGATTCGATGTAGATGATCGTGTTAGTCGTGTTGAGGAACGATCTTCCAAGGATAATCGGTACATCTTCTTCTTCTTGTCCCATGTCAAGGACCATGAAGTCGGTAGGGACATAGTGATTTTGTATTCTTACCATGACATCTTTTGCTATTTCCTCTGGAAATTGGATTGATTGATCTGCCATCTGCAATTGCATATATGTAGGGAACAAAGATTGATCACCAAATAAGTAGTCATATGTTACCATGGACATTATGTTGACACCCAACCCAATGTCGCAGAAGGTGTTGTGAAATATTCTTTGTCCAATGGTACACTAGATCATGGGTACGCCTGGATCTTCTTTCTTGGTAAGGAATGGTGAAGCGAGGAGGTGTTCGAACTCCGATCGAAGTATGTTGATCATGTTGACTGATTCTTCTTGTGGCTACCTAGCCTTGTTCTTCCTTCTTGGTCACTATTGTCTCTTTGAGCAAGTACGATGTTTGTGGATGTCCATGAGATTGCAAGATACGATTCTTGAAAGTAAACCTCTCCTTCTTATCCTTGATTGTGAAACAGATCTTTGCACTGTCTGCGTAGATGATGGTTTCTGCGGTGCTTAGGAAGGGTCAGCCCAAGATAATGGGTGCCCTTACATTTCCACCTATTTCTAAAACCACAAAGTCTACGGGAACATATGATTGTCCCACTTGAACAATGGCATCTTCAAGAACTCCCTTGGGGTACCAGAGTGACTGATCTGCATGCTGCAAATGCATGTTTGTGTACAACAAAGTATCTCCATTAATTTTTATCATAAATTACATTTAGCATGATATTAACAGTTGCTCTGATGTCATAGACAACTTCTTGGAATATGTGGGGTCCAATGGCGATGGGGATGACAGGTCTTCTAGAATCACCTTTCTTTTTGGGCAAGGAATAGTCTTTCCACCTTCACATCGATGGTTGTATGCAGTAATATGCTGCATTGTGAATATCGACAAGATTTGTAGTTTCTAGATCTTCCGGCTGCCCTAGAACCTTACCATTGTTGGTTGGAGGAACAGCAGCCGCCAGCTAGGCTATTTGTAATTCTATCATTTTTTAAAGCTATGCTGGTTTTTAATAGCAGAGGAGAAGCTATCCATTCTATTATTTATATTTTCTAATATTTTATCACTGGAAGCTAGTTTTCTAAATAAGCCCTCCATAATTTTAGCTTGGCCAGAAATTAACTCTCTCAAGGGTGGTTGATTATTGAAATTATTGAAATTGTTACCTTGGTAATTATCTTGGTAGTTGAGCCTTTGTTGCTCATTCCATCCTTGATTTTGTTGAGGACGATAGTTGCTATTGTTGATGAAGTTCACATCCTCATGGGTTTTAGGGCAATTGTTCCCTGAATGCCCAATGTTTCCACATTCTTCATAGGTTATGCGGGAATCATGAATGTGCATGACTTCTTGCTTCTCATTAGCTCGGTCTTTAAGCTTCTTCATGAGCAATCCATCTTGGCAGACAACATGTCTACCTCCTTGAGTTGATGCATACCTCCACCTCTCTTGTGGGTTTGGAGACGTTCTTCATTCCAACCTTGGTTGGAGGCCATGTTCTCTATGAGAGTTGTTGTTTGTGCAACTATGAGTGATAAGAAAGCACCTCCAGTAGTGGCATCCATATTCTCACAGGCGTTGTTTGTCAATCCATGGTAGAAAGTTTGTATGAGTAGCCAATCCTTCATCCCATGATGAGGACATTCTAATATGTAATCTTGGAAGTGTTCCCATGCCTCTCAGATAGATTCATCATGTTGTTGTTGAAAGCTTGAGATCCTCCCACGCAGAGCATTAGTCTTGCCTATGGGAAAGAATTTTGCTAGGAAGGCAGTGGAGTAGTTATCCCATGTAGTGTTTCTATCTTTGTTGGCATAGAACCATTGCTTCGCCTTCCCAAAAGTGAGAATAGGAAGAGGCGAAGTAGTATGGCATCTTTGGATACTCCTTTGATGGTGAAAGTGCTGCAGATCTCCAGAAAGTGTTTGTAACACCCTAAAATTTGCATTCTTTTAAAATAGTTAAATTTGATTTATTTATGTAATTATGTGTGCATTCAAATATAGGAAAAATAATAATTTTTGTGCAATTAAAATCAATCTTAAGGATGGATACATGTTGATGCACTCATGCTGTAGCATTTTATTTATTGGGTTGAGTGGTTTGATCCAAAACTCAAAATGATTCCAAAAACTATTTGAAAATGAAGTTGGAAAATTGTTTTGGAAAAAGAAAAGCCAATTCTTTGTCCCTCCCTCTCTTTCTCTCATTTGGCCTGCTGGCCTATTTTCCCCCGCCGGCCCGCTCGCCCACCTTCCCTTCCTTCCCCTTCTCCCCTTTCTCTTCCTGGGCTAGCCCAACTCGGGCGAGCAACCGCCACCGCCGCGTCCGCCCCTCCTTCTCTCCCCACTGACGCCCTGGGCCCGCATGTTGGCGCCGTCCTCTCCCTCCGTTCCCACTTTGCACGACGACGCAACTGCCGACGCCGCACACACGTCGTGTCGTGGGAGCACCCTCCCCGCGCCCCGGCCTCTATAAAAGAAGTCGAGCCCATCACCGCTCTCCCTGCTGCCTCCCCTACTCCACTCTCGCATTCACCCGAGCATGCGGAAGTCACAACCATAGTGTCGTGGTCCGCCATCCTCCCATCGTCTCTGCCTCCAATTTTCACCATGGTGAGTTTCGCCGTGCTCTCCTCTCTCTCCCCGACCTTTTCCCATGGAAAATGGTGGCTAGTATGGCCATTTTCGAGTGCGCCGGCGAGCTCTCGCCACCGGCCATGGCCACCACCGCGTCGACCGTGTCCTCCGGCCGCGTTCTCAGCCTAGGCGAGATCGCCTTCACCTCCCCTCTCTCTCTCCCAGCGCCCTCAGTTCATCGAACCATGGCCCAAAGGCCTTGTTTCCCGCTCGCCAATGACCTCCTCACTGTAGGCCATGGTGCCCTGCCCTGCCGGAGCACTGTTCCAGCCGCCGGCTTTCCCCTCTCCCCCTTTCTCCTAATCTGAGCCATCCATCCTTGATCCAATGGCCCAGGATGGCCGATACCCCTTCGCATGGTAGAATTGCTTAAGAGCGCCCCGGCTTTATTCTTTTTACACCCGCAGTCCTCGGCCAGATGAAAATCCTGATTTTTTTGATTTATTTAAATTCAAAAATAGTTCATTCTATTTACAGAAATGCCACTACATTGTTTTGCTTATAAAATCGTCGTTTTAGCTCCAAATCGACCCGTTCAAATTGTGTTAGGTTCGTAATTAATTTCTCTACATGTTAATACCATTGTCAAACATGTTTGCAACATTTAAATTTTGAGGTTAGATTTAATTAAATAAATTGCTATAGGAAACCCCGTTTAATTCATAACTTTCGTGTTTTAGCTCCGTTTTTCGTGAACTTCGTGTCTATGTGATCATAGAGAGACATAGATTCTTTTTAAGAACCTTTTTATCTTGTTTTTATGCCCTGGTGTACTGTTCTAATCCCATAATTGTTTGCTTTGCATGAATGCCTTTGGAATGCTTGTATGTTGCTTTGTTGGTCGAGTTCAGGCGGTGAGGAGAACATTGGAGACCAAGAGTTCTTTGACGACCAGTAGGAGCAGCCCGAGTTCATTGAGCAAGGCAAGTATAGCATGGGATCTACCTTGATGTCCCATTCACCATTTATTAATTTCTCATTTGCATGTGTCTAATTTTGATACCCGTAAGGACATCCTAGTGATTGAGTATCCTGTTTCCTTGTCTCCTACGGGTTATATGCATATGGTAGTTTGCTAGCACTCAATGTAACTGTACATGATCTACATAATGACTAATGGTTCTACAGAATGAAAAGGTAAAATTTGCTTTTAAACAACTGAATTATAGGGCGAAGGAGCAAATGACTTTTGATCATGATGCTCTTGGCCCTCCATAAGGACTTATCTATCGATAAAAGCTGGGACTGATAGTGCAACCATGAGGGTCACATGGCTCTGACTTTAGCTCAGTAATAGGACCTTTTCTAGCTTGTTAGAGGTTACCTTTATGGCACAAAAGGGGCTTGCCACGTTGGGTATAGGGCTGCCTCTGTTCCTATGTGTATAGCCACGATGGAGATGTGCCATAGGAAAGGGGGTCCCTACATCTGCCTGCCAAGGAAACCTAGCGGCCCTAACTTGTTAGAGAAACCTATGAAATGGCTTTATACTGTACCATGTCCACTCACCTTGGCAATGTTATGGGAGTAATTAACCCGGGCATATGGGAATCATGACTCATGGTGAAAGTGCACAGCCTCTGTAGAGTGTTACATACTGTTATAACAGTCGTGCTCACGGTCACGAGCGGCTCGGAAAACTCATAGAGTAAATGGTTACTTATTGTTGTTCATTTATGATGTTCTACGAAGATAATATGATTCAATTGTTTCTGATATCTGATCATGAGGGTTTAATTGGAGCTTAAGCATAACTTGATAATAGTTGATGATAAAATCTTGACTTACTAAAAGTGCTAACCGCAGTAAACCAGAGTCACCCTTTTTGAGCTTTCATAACCCCATGTTATCTTGTTAAGTACGGGAAGTACTTACGCTTGTTTACTTTCAATATTGGATAAAAATCCTAGATGGGTAACAGATGTCAATGGATATGAGGAGTTTCTAGAGGACTTTTAGGCTTGTGGTCAACCAGTTGACCGTCCCTGTGTTGGAGCTACCACAAGAGAGTTACCTTTTTGTTTTCCGCTATGTTGTGTAAGACTATGTGATGGTATTAATCGTGATGTAAGATACACCGTGATGATACTTTTTGTAATTTGTCAACTTATGTGTGTGACTGATTCCTGGGCACACATGAGTTTTATGCATTCAATTTTATCCTTGAAATTGGGTGTGACAAATTGGTATCAGAGCCGTGTTGACTGTAGGATGCAAGCCTAGTTAGAGATGGTCATTTTAGCATCTTTGCTCCACTGGTTTCATGCTTACTGTCTTATTCTTGTTATTTTATTAAAATATCTATGCTTTTCATACCTTAATCTATTATATAAAATTGTTGATTCTAATTCTATCTTACTCTAAATCTATAGATGCCTCATAACCCGAAGACCGCTCGCCTTAGCTCTATAGGCTACCATGCCATGTTCACCCCCCATGCTCCACAGGAGAAGGAGATTGTGGTCATCTCCGATGATGAGGTGGAACCCTTGATCGAGGAAGATGAGGAGTGGATGGCTACCCTGACTCCCGCACTAGCACCTGCACACGCACCTGCTCCTACTCTAGCTGTTGCACCTGTCTATGCTGTTGCAGCTACACCAATGGAGTCATCAGCTACTTCACCAACACCTATGCCACCCCCAGCCATCCCTGTGGTGGATGAGGAGATGGGTTGGATGTGCAAATACTACTTCAAGTAGGCCCCGGAGACGGCCTACTACCACACCCTTCTTACTCAGGTGCTGGATGACTACTACACTGATCTGCATGCCTCCATCAACTATCACTGTGCAGAGTACTAGCACCCTTTGGAGGCAACTTTTTGGAAGGTAGATCTGGTTGTCACCGCCTAGAACGACATAAAGAATGGACATGAGGTGGAGACTGTCCACAGTGGCACTACCAGACGGGCTCATGCATTGGTTGGCATGGAAGATGCAGCGCAGGACGCTTACATATACTACCATGGTCGTCGTTTTGAGGCCATGAAGGAGGATCGTTTTAGGTTCCTTCCTTGCAATGATCATGAGGGTAATTGGCAGGTCCTGGCACCACCAGAAAGTGATCCAACTCTAGAAGCAACAGTGCGACATGTCCATGCCATGCAGGGGGTAGATGAAGAAGTCAAGGGAGAGCTGCGTGCATCGTAGAGGGCCGAGAGGCATCTCTAGAAGCAGGTTGATGAACTGTGTGCTCAACTTGGGCTGCCATGGATCTACAAGAAGAAGCCCTGGTCGTTCATCATGGTTGACACAGCCCCATAGGTGTTTGGTGCCTTGTATAAAGCTACGACGTTGTTAGTTCGTGTGTCATGTCTAGTCTTGTTTTGTCTTGTGGACTTTAGTGATTAGATGCTTTTAATTGTGAACTTGGATGGTTTGGAGTTTGTTGGATTGCTGGCAGATTGTGGGCATGTCCACAAATTCCATAGGTTTGAACCTTAAGTTTAGATGAGGTCTTAATGCAGATGGGTTGCTTTATCATATCTCTGTTGTGATGTTTTCTGGAGCAACATGTGTTCTTCATCTTGTATCTCGAGATCTGAGCTGCCAAAAATTCTGAAATTTTTTGTAGAGATATCTAGACTTCTGTATCTTTCAAATGTCTCTGGAAACACATTGATATCTGTTCAGTTTTGTGAGATCTAGCTGTCACAAGTTGATGTTTTTGCGTAGTCTGGAACTCATAACAGATTCAGTTTAGCTCTATTTTAACCATGTGTATATCAGAATCTATAAAAACGTTCTAAATAAAAGTTGTATCTGATCTCCTAATCTTTCTAACCATTCTTGGTACAGCTCTGTTGGGTCTCTAAAACTCAAGTTATGACAAATTTACTGAACTGCTATATTTGAATCTTGTCCAGAAAATTCTCAACGTTGTTCCTTATCTTTTATAAGTTCTCTATAATTTGGAGATCTCTAAAATTTTGTGCAGTTGTTTGGAAAGTAGATGGCCACAAGAGGAGGAAGAGGTAGAGCCCGTGGTCATGGTCGTGATGCTCCCATGAATCCACCACCACCGCCACCAGTGAGTATGGAGCAATTGATGGGAATGCAAGCACAGTTGATGCAAGCCATGATGCAACGCTTGGATAACGAACCTGCAAGAGGACCACCGCCTATTTAGGTCAGAGACAAGTGTGGATAATTCATGAAGGGTCGCCCTCCAGTGTTCACCCATGCCTTAGACCCCTTGGAGGTAGATGATTGGTTGCATGCTATGGAAAAACAACTTAACATAGCACAATGCAATGATCTTGAGAAGGTGTTGTATGCTTCTGGTCAACTCTAGGGAGCAGTTTAGGATTGGTGGGAGTCCTTCCAGTATGGATGCCATAACAATGCTCCTGTTATCACCTGGTGGGAATTCAAGGACAATTTCTAGTCATATCATATCCCTGATGGTCTAGTGGAGCTGAAGCAGGAGGAATTCAAGTCTCTTAAGCAAGGATCCATGTCTGTGGCGGAGTATCATGACAAGTTTGCTCAACTATCATGCTATGCTCCAAATGATGTAGCTGAGGATAGTGAGAAGCAATGCCACTTCCTCAAGGGACTTTATGATGGCCTGTAGCTCTAGCTTATTTCCAACACATACCCTAGCTTTCAGTCATTGGTGAACCGTGCTATTGTGATTGACAATAAGCGCAAAGAGATGGAAGACAAGAAGAGGAGGCTTCAAGGGCAAGCTTTTGGAAGCAACACCCACCCGCATGCCTATCCTCAGTAGGGTTTTCAGTAAAGGAATCAAGGACCATCTAACCAGGGAAACCATGGTCAGTATCCTCAGCGTAACTAGTTCCAGCAACGCCCTTAGTACCAGCAACAGTTTGGTAATCAGCGTCCTTAGCAATAGACTGGCAATCCGGCATCACGCCAGGGAATGCCCAACAATGCTCCTATGAAGAGTGGTGCACCCAATAACCCCAACACATGCTACCGCTATGGAGAAGTAGGTCACTATGCTCATTAGTGTCCTAAGAAGCAGAACTAGCAAGCTCCACAGAACTAGAATGGCAATCTGAAGTTCAATGCCCGACCACCTCACACTGCAAAAGCGAACTATGTGTCATCTGATATAGCTCAGGAGACGCCCGAGGTCATGTTGGGTACGTTCAGTGTCAACTCTATCTCTGCTATAGTATTTTTTGATTCAGGTGCTTCGCATTCATTTATTTCCCAAGCTTTTGTTAGAATGCATAGCATACCTTTATGTGCCATGAAAAACCCCATACTAGTAAATTCACCAGGAGGTAGCATGCCAGCTTCTTATTGGAGTCCCTCAGCTAGCCTTTTCTTACAGGGGTAGACTTCAAAGTGAAACCTATTGTGTTGAGAACAGCGGGAATTGATCTTATCCTAGGTATGGATTGGATGAAACAACACCGGACAGTGATTCAGTGTCAGGAGAGATCTATTATTGTGACATCACCCAATGGAGATAGAATCTGTGTAGAAGTGGTAGTACAAGCTCAGCCAACAGCCACTGTGAACCAGCTGGATGGTGATGCCAATAAACAAGATCATGTTGTGGAGGAGTTCCCGGATGTTTTCCCCGATGACTTGCCAGGTATGCCACTTGACCATGACATTGAATTCATTATTGAATTATTACCTAGAACTGCACCAATAGCTAAACGTCCATATAGAATGGGGGTTAATGAATTAGAAGACCTTAAGAAACAACTAAAAGAGTTGCAAGAAAAAGGTTTCATACGCCCCAGTTCTTCCCCATGGGGGGCACCTGTGATCTTTGTGGATAAGAAGGATGGTACCCAATGGATGTGTGTGGATTACCATTCACTTAATGAGGTTACTATCAAGAATAAATACCCTTTGCCAAGGATTGATGATTTGTTTGATTAGTTGAGAGGTGTCCTGTGTGTTCTCCAAGATTGATCTCCGCTCAGGTTACCATCAGCTAAAGATTCAAAACTCGGACATACCCAAGACAACATTCACTACACGGTATGGCTTGTATGAGTATACCATTATGTCTTTTGGATTGACCAATGCACCTGCATACTTTATGTATCTAATGACTAAGGTGTTCATGTAGTTTCTTGATAAATTTGTGGTGGTATTCATTGATGACATACTAATATTCTCCAAGACTGAAGAAAAACATGCTGAACATATAAGGTCGGTCTTGCAAAAGCTTAGAGAACATAAGTTGTATGCTAAGCGGAGCAAGTGTGAGTTTTGGTTGAAGGATGTCTCTTTTCTAGGGTCATGTTGTCTCCAATGGTGGAATAGCAGTGGATCTAGGCAAAGTGCAAGATGTATTGAATTGGAAACCACCAACCAATGGAAGTGAGATTCGTAGCTTTTTGGGATTGACTGGATACTATAGGAGGTTCATTGAAGGTTTTTCCAAGCTTGCTAAGCCTATGATAGCTCTATTGGAAAAAATACTAAATTTGTATGGTCTGATAAATGCCAGGCAAACTTTGATGAGCTAAAGAAGAGATTGACTATAGCTCCAGTGTTGATTTTGCCAGATTTAAGCAAGAATTTCTCTATATATTGTGATGCATCTCATCTAGGCCTTGGATGTGTTCTTATGCAAGAAGGAAGAGTGGTGGCATATGCATCTAGACAATTGAGGAAGCATGAGTTGAATTACCCTACTCATGACTTGGAATTGGCAGCTGTGGTTCATGCTTTGAAAATCTGGAGACATTATCTAATTGGGCATAAGAGTGATATCTATACAGATCACAAGAGTTTGAAGTATATCTTTACCCAGTTAGACCTGAATCTGAGACAACGTCGTTGGTTAGAATTGATCAAAGACTATGAATTGGATGTGCATTATCATCCGAGGAAAAGCAAATGTCATAGCTGATGCACTTAGCAGGAAGAGTTATGCCAATGGACTTCGGATGACATTTATGCCAGTAGAGTTGTGTGCTAAAATGGAGCATCTCAACTTGAGCTTTGTCACTAATGTAATGGAATTGGCGATAGAGCCTACCTTGGAGCAAGAGATACGCAAAGGTCAATTGGAGGATGAAAAACTTAAGGAGATAGCGGAGAATATAGTGCTTGTAAAGGCACCAGGATTCAGGATGGATGAGAATGGTACTCTTTGGTTCAGGAAAAGGATATGTGTACCTGAAGTGAAGGCTATCCATGATGTGGTTCTGCAAGAGGCACATGAGTCTGCTTATTCTATACATCCTAGAAGTACCAAGATGTATTTGGATCTCAAAGAGAAGTGTTGGTGGTATGGTTTGAAGAGAGATGTGGCAGAGTATGTGGCTTTGTGTGACACTTGACAAAGGGTGAAAGCTGAGCATCAAAGACCTACAGGGTTGCTACAACCAATGAAGATTCCTGAATGGAAATGGGAAGAAGTTGGTATGGATTTTATCGTAGGTTTGCCCCACACTCAAAGAGGTTATGATTCAATATGGGTAATAGTGGATCGACTCACCAAGGTTGCTCACTTTCTACCAGTCAAGATTACCTATACAGGTGCAAGGCTAGCAGAGTTGTACATGGAAAGGATAGTGTGCTTACATGGTGTTCCCAAGAAAATTGTGTCTGATAGAGGCACTCAGTTTACGTCGCAATTCTGGCAGAAAGTACATAGATCTTTGGGGACAAAGTTGAATTTTAGTTCTGCTTACCACCCACAAACTGATGGACAGACTGAAAGGATCAACCAAATTTTGGAAGATATGTTGAGAGCTTATGCACTGCAGTATGGTACTAGTTGGGACAAGAGTTTGCCATATGCTGAGTTCTTGTACAACAACAGTTACCAAAAGAGTCTCAAGATGTCACCTTTGAGGCACTGTATGGGCGTAAATGTAGAACGCCTTTGTTCTAGAATCAGACTGGTGAAACTCAAGTGTTTGGACCCTGATGTCCTTAGAGACATAGAAGAACAAGTGAGAATGATTAGAGACAACTTGAGAGTGGCTCAGTCCCGACAGAAGAGTTACGCTGATACTCGCAGAAGAGAGCTGACTTTCGAAGTTGGAGATTATGTGTACTTGAAGGTGTCACCAATGAGAAGTGTGAAAAGATTCAATATGAAGGGAAAGTTGGCACTGAGGTATATTGGACCTTTCAAGATCCTAGAGAGACGTGGAGAAGTAGCCTATCAGTTGGAACTGCCTGAGAGTTTGTCAGGTGTGCACAATGTGTTTCATGTTTCTCAATTAAAGAAGTGTTTGTGAGTACCAGAAGAGCAGGTTCCTTTAGAAGAACTTGCTGTTAAGGAAGATCTCACATATGAAGAGTATCCGATAAAGATCTTACAGACGACACAAAGAGTTACAAGGAGCCGAGTTATAAAAATGTGCAAGGTACAGTGGAATCGGTATACAGAGGATGAGGCCACTTGGGAAAGAGAAGAGGATTTGCGAAAGTCTTATCCACAACTGTTTGAGTAAGCAATCATCTGAATCTCAAGGACGAGATTCATCTTAAGGGGGTAGAATTGTAACACCCTAAAATTTGCATTCTTTTAAAATAGTTAAATTTGATTTATTATGTAATTATGTGTGCATTCAAATATAGGAAAAATAATAACTTTTGTGTAATTAAAATCAATCTTAAGGATAGATACATGTTGATGCACTCATGTTGTAGCATTTTATTTATTGGGTTGAGTGGTTAGATCCAAAACTCAAAATGATTCCAAAAACTATTTGAAAATGAAGTTGGAAAATTGTTTTGGAAAAAGAAAAGCCAATACTTTGTCCCTCCCTCTCTTCTTTCTCTCATTTCGGCCTGCTGGACCATTTTCCCCCATCGGCCCACTCGCCCACCTTCCCTTCATTCCCCTTCTCCTCTTTCTCTTCCTAGGCCGGCCCAACTCCGGTGAGCAACCACCGCCGCAGCTACGCCCTCCCCTCCTTCTCTCCCCACTGACGCCCTAGGCCCTGCATGTCGACGCCGTCCTCTCCCTCCTGTTCCCACTTCGCACGCAGACTGCAACCAGCCGATGCTGTACCCACGTTGCATGTCATGGGAGCGCCCTCCCCGTGCCCCGGCCTCTATAAAAGAAGCTGAGCCCATCACCGCTCTACCTACTGCCTCCCCCACTCCACTGCTCGCATTCGCCCGAGCACGCGGAAGTCGCAACCGCAGCTCCATGGTCCGCCATCCTCCCTTCGTCTTCGCCTCCGATTTTCACCGTGGTGAGTTTCGCCGTGCTCTCCTCTCTCTCCCTGACCTTTTCCCATGGCAAATGGTGGCTAGTATGGCCATTTTCGAGTGCGCCGGCGAGCTCTGGCCGCTGGCCATGGCCACCACCGCATCGGCTGTGTCCTCCGGTCGCTGTTCTCGGCCAAGGCGAGATCACCTTCACCTCCTCTCTCTCTCTCTCCTAGGCGCCCTTGGTTCATCAAACCGTGGCCCGAAGGCCTTGTTTCCTGCTCGCCGACGACCTCCTTACCGTAGGCCATGGCGCCCCGCCCTGCCGGAGCACTGTTCCGGCCGTCGGCTTTCCCCTCTCCCCCTTTCTCATAATCTGAGCCGTCCATCCTTGATCCAATGGCCTAGGATGGCCGATACCCCTTTGTGTGGCAAAATTGCTTAAGAGCCCCTCGACTTTATTCTTTTTACACCCGCAGTCCTTGGCCAGATGAAAATCCTGATTTTTCTGATTTATTTAAATTAAAAAATAGTTCATTCTATTTACAGAAATGCCACTACATTGTTTTGCTTATAAAATCGTCGTTTTAGCTCCTGAATCGACCCGTTCAAATTACGTTAGGTTCATAATTAAGTTCTCTACATGTTAATACCACTATCAAACATGTTTGCAACATTTAAATTTTGAGGTTAGATTTAATTAAATAAATTGCTATAGGAAACTCCGTTTAATTCATAACTTTCGTGTTTTAGCTCCAGTTTTTCAGTGAACTTCGCAGTCTATGTGATCGTAGAGAAACGTAGATTCTTTTTAAGAACCTTTTTATCTTGTTTTTATGCCCTAGTGTACTGTTGTAATCCCATAATTGTTTGCTTTGCATGAACCCCATTGGAATGCTTGTATGTTGCTTTGTTGGTCGAGTTCAGACGGTGAGGAGAACGTTGGAGACCAAGAGTTCTTTGATGACCAGCAGGAGTAGCCCGAGTTCGTTGAGCAAGGACAAGTATAGCATGGGATCTACCTTGATGTCCCATTCACCATTTATTAATTTCTCATTTGCATGTGTCTAATTTTGATACCCGTAAGGACATCCTAGTGATTGAGTATCATGTTTCCTTGTCTCCTATGGGTTATATGCATATGGGTAGTTTGCTAGCGCTCAATGTGACAGTACATGATCTACATAATGACTAATGGTTCTAGAGAACGAAAAGGTAAAATTTGCTTTTAAACAACAGAATTATAGGGCAAAGAAGCCAATGACTTTTGATCATGATGCTCTTGGCCCTCCATAAGGACTTATCTGTCGGTAAAAGCTGGGACTGATAGTGCAACCATGAGGGTCACATGGTTCTGAACTTTAGCTCAGTAATAGGACCTTTTCTAGCTTGTTAGAGGTTACCTTTATGGCAGCAAAAGGGGCTTGCCATGTTGGGTATAGGGCTGCCTCTGTTCCTATGTGTATAGCCGCGATGGAGATGTGCCATAGGAAATGGGGGTCCCTACATCTGCCTGCCGAGGAAACCTAGCGGCCCTACCTTGTTAGAGAAACCTATGAAATGGCTTCATACTGTACCCCGCCCGCTCACCTTGGCAGTGTTATGGGAGTATTAACCCAGGGCATATGGCAATCACGACTCATGGTGAAAGTGCACAACCTCTACAGAGTGTTACAAACTGTTATAACAGCCGTGCTCACTGGTCACGAGCGGCCCGGAAAACTCATAGAATAAATGGTTACTTATTGTTGTTCATTTATGATGTTCTATGAAGATAATATGATTCAATTGTTTCTGATATCTGATCATGAGGGTTTAATTGGAGCTTAAGCATAACTTGATAATAGTTGATGATAAAATCTTGACTTACTAAAAGTGCTAACCACAGTAAACCAGAGTCACCCTTTTTGAGCTTTCATAACCCCATGTTATCTTGTTAAGTATGGGAAGTACTTACGCTTGTTTACTTTCAATATTGGATAAAAATCCCGGATGGGTAACAGATGTCAACGGATATGAGGAGTTTCCAGAGGACTTTTAGGCTTGTGGTCAACCAGTTGACCAACCCTGTGTTGGAGCTACCACGAGAGAGTTACCTTTTTATTTTCTGCTGTGTTGTGTGAGACTATGTGATGGTATTAATCGTGATGTAAGATACACCGTGATGATACTTTTTGTAATTTGTCAACTTATGTGTGTGACTGATCCCTGGGCACACATGAGTTTTATGCATTCAATTTTATCCTTAAAATTGGGTGTGACAGTGTTGGAGATGAGCACTTGTATCTTCATGTGCCTTTCCACAAAACTGGCGAGCTTGCACTATGTTGATGAGCGTTGGCTTGAGCTCAAAAACATTGTCCCCAATGTTGACCACCGGTCTAGTATGGATGTTGGCCGTTGTTGGAGTAGAGAATTCATGGAGAGTCTTGTTGGCCATGGCTTCAAAAACTGGTGTTAAGCTTTGCCTTGTCTGGTTGTCTTCCAATTCTAAAGCTGTAACTTCCTTGAGTTTAGTTCTAGTTCTCCTAATTAATGGTTCTGGATCTTCAACGTAGATTTTAGAAGGTCAAAACCGGTCATACATTACCCTGCATAAGATACAAAAAGCAGATAGAACAAAGGTAATCCTAGTTGAGCAAGGTTATATGGTTTTCTTGATCACATCAATAAGTACAAGTTTATCAATATTCCATGATTGCCTAGCTACCATCCCCGGCAACGGCGCCAGAAATGCTTGTTGGTATTTATTAACTTGTCACTTGTTTTAGTAGCCACCTTATGTTTTTTTATATTACTTAGCATCACTTTTACTAAGTTGTCATCCCTAGCATTGATGCCAGAAATGCTTGTTGATACTACCTAGCATCACTACTAGAATGATACTAAGAAGTAACTTTGTATTTTATGTGACTAGAGAGAATGCATATATATATGAAAGGGATCTGCAAGCGCACATATAATATACCATTGTAATAATTCACCTGGGAGTATTCTAGGTATCGTTATTTATATTTTTACCATAGGGAAGGATGGGCTGTTGGAATATATTGATAACTTATACATATGATGGAGAGATAAACCATAACCAAACTTCTACTCACAACAGGGGTATGTCAAGACATAAATATGATAACTAATGATAAACGATAAGTGATCACTCAGAGTACTTGTTTCTATGGCATTACCATGGCTAGGTAGAATATTAGATGAATAATTCCGAAGTCATTCTTAATTACAAGTCAAAGCACATGTTGATTAGTGCAATTACACTTAGTAGTCACAGCTAAGATCAACTTCATATCTACACATAAGGGATATTACTAAGGAAGATTAAGAACAGAGCTTGTCTTCCTTCATAACTAGATCCTACTTGTCCTATATTCTGGGAGTGGACTACAAAGGACTCAACAGGAGTGTCACATCCACGATCTACCACATGGCCCAAAATATAGGGTGCATCCACAGGTAAACAATGTATAAGCACCACGCTTACACAATGTCGACCACTCACCCCTGGTACCTTGGAGCGAACACTATACAAACTTATGCTTGAACATGATGATAATCTAGCTATACTAAGCATATAATCAAAGTAGACGATGAACATGATAACTAGGAACATGAATAATAGTAAGAACATTGTCAAATTAATTGTAGCAAACATATGAATAATGAAAGATACAAAAGAGGATACATGGGCTATACCGAGCAATGCTCTTGACATGGTCTAGAATCCAAGCGAAGCTTGCCTTCCTCTAGACCTAGCCTAGCTAGCTATGCCCTAGAATATGGTGGAGCTCTGAGGTTGATTAGGGTTTATGTCTTCTCAAATGACTTATGCCTCAAGGAGGGGGTAGGGGCTGGTATGTATAGGCCATAGCATCAATTCTGAGCTCACGGATCAAACCGACTTAATAGGACGGCATAGATGCAAACCCTAAAGTGGTGGAGAACCGATGTTCGAAGGAGGTGGCTGACAGTGGGCCCCATAGGCTAACCAGCCTATAGGTGGGGCTGGCTACCCCCTGGCATTGTCCCACGGTCTTCTTCGGTGGTTTGGCTTCTAGTTTCCTCTAGAACCTTCTAGAGTTGTTTTCATCGTGGATAAGCATGATTACTTCTGACATCTAGGTCCACCTTAACGGTTTTCTAGATAAACCCTGCTAAAAACACAGATTCACCAAAACTTGTGAAATTTGTTAGTTTAAACCCCTAAACCTATGTTGGTGATTATTTTCATGCCCTTATTCAAGTTCTATTGACGGTTTATAATGTTTGTTAACTACCATCAACACTAGGCATCCATTGGATTTCCTACCATTGCATTGAGTGAGAGCAGGAGTTAAGGCGAGGCCACGTCTCCCACGATCTTAGTGGAGCACGCTTCTCCCGGAACGCATTGGAAGTTGGATGGAGAAAATTGCGAAGAAATGATATGTCCAAAAATGCAAATGTTAAACAATGAAATGATATACAGTTAAAAGTACCACACCTAGATGAGGCAACATTTCATTAAAAAGTAAATCTTTATTCATAAGTCTAGTAGGTTACAATCGAAAGGTGTACAATAACACAGATGTATCCAAGACTACTAAGTGTACAATAACAAAGACCTATCGAGTATAGAAAACAACCTATACTCGACTACGACGTCACAAAACTTTCACTAACATCACCCAAGAAGGGGCATGCAGTGGAGTTTGAAACAACAAAGTTGTAGTCATAGGCTGCTCCAATGAAGAGAGACGACACGACACCCACCTCGTAAAGCTTCCACTTGCATCCCCCCATAGGCAAGGGTTGCAATGGAAAGCACGAGGAGAAGGAAGGAAAACAAGCATTCCCTAGCACCATCGCATCTTCAAGCGCTCCCTTTTTGCACTGTCACATCTGCATCTGTGATATGGATGAAGTTTGCATCAGCATCACGACCAAGCTCCATGGAAGCATGCTTTCTTCCCTATCTTGCACAAAACTTCCACTAACACAGAGGAAACGAGCAGACATGTAGCTGCACATAGGTGTTGGCGAAAGCTAATCTTGAAGGCCTTCTCCTAGTGGCACTGGACTCGATGCAAGATGAGGGAGGCCATGGCGATGGGAGACTACGTGCAACTCAAGGTTTTCTCTAGTTTTTCTGATGCTAAGGGAGGAATAAGGATTGGAATTTGGCAGATAGGCTTAGCTTACCTTGGCTTAAATAGCCCCACCTCAAGATGCACGTGGGGAAGGCAATAGTCAAGGTCTGTGAGATTCATGGCCACCCACGCAATTTATAGGTGATGGAGCAGTGAACACAATGTGGTTTAGATTCCCTGGCACATTTGATTCCCTGCCACATTTCATCCTCGTCTAAAACTAAATGTAATAACAATGTGTACTCAAGCATATGATATGACACAAGCGGGAAGGCAATAGTCAAGGTCCATGACATCCATAGCCACCCATGCGAGACACACAGGTGATGGAGCAGAGAAGACAGTGCGGACCATTTGATTCCCTACCACATTTTCTTCCTCACCTATAACAGTACTCAATGAGGCACATCTATAATGCGGGTGCATTGTAGTACAGTGCATCTTCCTTCTTCATTATCACGCTGGCCTTCCTCCTCTCAGAGTAGGACGATGTCAGACTAATGCTTAATCATTGTATGAAACTGGCGATAGGAGCTGTAACACCACCGTAACGTACTGTTCGCGCTAGAGAAATAAACCAATTTGCAAACACAACAAAGATGGCACACTAGTTTAGCTGCAATAATGACAACATCCATACTAGACAAAATTAACATGGCCATAGACAATCAAACAACATTGGTCCATTTGAACATGTCGTGACACAGAGATACATCAAATGGAGCTTTATTCACTGCTCTGCTAATGACTCCAAGAACAAGAACAAGGGAACATAAGGAAGAAAGTAAGGTCTGCTCATGAACTATGATAGGACTTTACGTCTACCATAGCTATGGTCCACACTAGGTAGGGATGACATTAACTTTTATTTGGTCCATGTCATACGCGATGATTGTTCTTTTTGCCCCAACAAACAAAATCAAATTCTATTCTGGGTGAAACTGTAATCGCTATGTAGTCCGAATCATAATCCATGTAACTAAATTTAATATTAGTCATTCCAAGCACCTTCAGTCTGCTGATAGTATGCTTCAATGTCCATTTATTAGTAGCATAGTCTTCAAGGATCCTGACTGAAAGTTGGGACATATTGTGACCACCAACACCACCAATAGTATATACACACAAGTGACCCTAAGCTTGTTGGATGGAGGGTAGAGTACCACGAGGACTAGGAATTTTCCTCCATGTCTTTCCCTCCATATCCACAACAAGTATCAGAGAGTACCCCATAATATGCCAACAACCGTTAAGAAACACACTTGTTGATCTTGAACGTATCAAATCATCAATGTCCTAGCCCCATTTAGATGCCTTATAGATCCATGCTATAGTTTGAGATGAGTAGATATCCACACCTACACACTCAGCATCCTCCTCCACCACAAATTCAATTCCATAGAAGTGCGAGGAGGCTGTCAGATCGAACCCCAATCGAGCCTAACCAACAACATCGATGCTAGGTGGTAAGTACCCAGCAAATTCTTGGTTGCCGGATTACAGACGACATAGCGGGATCCAGCAGCCACGCACAAGCATAGGATGAGACCATTGTAGCAATTTAAGATAGCTACTTGTTAATGGGGTAGGGCAAGAAAGACAAGTCAGGGCATTCACCGGATGACTGCTAGTGAAGTTTCGCTCGCCTCTCTCGCTGTTGTAGAAGAAGCTGGCCATAGTCTGGGGCTACACCTTATGATTATCGAAGATGAGGCGGTTCTAGGAGCAACAAACACATTTGCAGCAGAACAAGGAGTGGGCAGGGAGGTGGTTGAGGATCTTCAGAACAACATCCTCTATGAGGCTGGCTAGTGCGATCCTATTATTGGGGGCCACCTCCATTTCGAAGAGCCTATGATTGTCAGTGTGCAGTAGGATGAGAGCTTCCTTAGTAATGAGATCACTAAAGAGGAAAATAATCCAACAAAGATCCATCAGTGAAGTGAGAAAGCAGTTACCGTTGCCCTTGGATCTGGCGGTGGCTTGGCATGAGGCGTGTAATGGCTCACACAAATTGCAAGAGATGAACAATGCGCCAACCTTGAAGATGGAGAAGTGGAAGTAAAATGGTGATGGAACTGTGTTGTGGGTAGTTAGGAAATTGGGAAATAACTCACTGCTGAATCTACTATCAGCCGGTACACCAAACGGTTGTGTAGGTTCTGGCTGCCATAATGCCTATCCTAGTTGGCTCAGCTTTTCATGCAGTAGGAGAAAATACCACTACCGCATCTATTGTTAACCCATGGGTGGTAGAAGTTTCAACTACCAGTTTCCTTCCTTAGGAGGCCATGCTATCGGTCCAACCGTCGGTGGAAGTATAACACCGTCGCTATTATCGCTATGGTAGTGAAAGTGGTGATGTGAAAGATCAATTTGTAGTAGTGATTTTAAATCCACAATGTCAAATAGACATGATATTGTCGGGGTTACGATCCCTGGGTGTTTCAAGGCATCGATTAGTTAACAGGCCAAGTGACCCATGATATATTAGCTAGCAAAAGCCCGAACGACCTACACCCAGCTGAGCCAAGGGGACCTAGCTAGACACCAAGGCCAGGGTCAGCCACGACCCCTCCCTTTTGCCTTAGCCAAATGATGCACAAGACACTCATGACCTCTCCACCATCCTAACCCCTAGGAGGAACAGGGTGAGGTTGAGCCAAGCCTAGCGTGCCTGCTCTAACAAGAGTAGACACGCTGCAATGACCCCCTAAGGACCGAGGGGACAGCGGTCACCTCGGTTCGGTCAGACGCCATCCCCGTGCCACGCAGCACATATAAGACAACATCGCATGGTGGTGACTGCTAGTACGGCAACCCTGTAATGCCCCAGAGTCCAAACAGCTCATATTCTTGCGGGTTCGTCATCTGTCCCCATGGCGGATGCTCTAGTAGAGGACTCCTAATAAAGATGGATGTTCCTGGCCAATGCTAGAGTAGTAACCAATAGTGTAGACATGGTGTCTGAGCTAGAAGTTACCTTCGTTTGCCTCGTATCCCCCGGTTGAGGGGTTGGTGGAAGGTGGTGATAGTCCTGTCCATCCTTCGTTATCCCCCATATTCGAATGTGGCATAGAGCTGTAGGCCAGCATCACCTGGAAGACCAGGTGCAACCCAGTGCCCGAAGTAAGTTTATAGTAACCAAAGCTATCTTATCTTCGGATTGCTACCCTTAGATATTCATATATTTGTATGATCTGCTCATCTTAGCATAGCTATACAAGATAAGCCTGCTCCTATTTAGGTATATTCTTTTATTCTTTATTCTTTATTTTATCCTTACCCTTGAGAATTGGCTTAAGTGTGTGTCACACTATCTAATGTTTATCCTGGCTTACCCCTATTATGAACTTTGGTATATTATATGGTCATGTTATTTTGACCATGTCCCTACTAGAGTCTTTTACACCATGCCTTCCTTTGGAAAAATATAAATGAACGATACCCTAATACTTTCGGGTGAAATGCTACAACGATATATCCGTGTGCTTGTGGAATATTTTCCAAGTGTTTAGAAATATCGTCACAGTGTTTCTGGTGCCATCGCTAGGAAACACAAATCCTAGTAGTGACGCTATGAAACACCAACAAGCATTTCTAGCGCCATTGCCAAGGATGGACTTAAAAACTCCATAATTGGTGATTGCATTTAGAAATGCAAATAAGCATTTCTGGCGCAGTTGTCATGGAAGGCACTAGTTAAAAGAATCTATTAGGACATGTTCATGATATTATGCATGTGCAATAGCCATTGCTCATAATAGGATAACTTTGTTTGTTTTCTCCTATTGTGGATGAAAACAGGATAGTGTAAGACGGTTTCGACTTGTCGACGACCTTCACTGAGAATCTTGAGTCTTCCTAAAGAAGGCCTAACCTCATGTCGATCCTCCTTCCACTACTCCACCGGCATCCAAACCCATCACCCCCACACCATCTGTACCAAACACCATGGCTGACCAGACGCTGCACGAGTACTCTATCCCCACTATTGCCAGTGTACCCATTGGGCCCACTGTCAACATGGGCGACACGAACTTTGAGTTGAAGACCGGCCTAATCATGATGGTGCAGGCAAATCCATTCTATGGATTGCCTAGCGAGGATGCCAATGCACATCTCCAATACTTCCTGGAGCTTTGCGACACCGCCGTCATGAAGGATGTCGCACTAGAGATAATCAGACTCTGCTTCTTCCTGTTCTCCCTCCTAGGGAGGGCAAAACAGTGGTTCTACAATGACCGGGAAGTTGTTAACACATGGAACAAGTGTTCCACGATGTTCCTTGCGAAGTTCTTCTCGACGGGCAAAACCAATGCCCGTCATGGAAGCATTACCAACTTTTGGCAGACAGCATCAGAATCCATCCCAGAAGCATGGGAGAGGCTACAAGAATACATCCTTGCCTACCCACACCATGGAATGAAAGATTAGGTTGATCCTTCAAAACTTCTACTATGGGCTAACTTCCACATTCAGAGCCCACATACATGCTGCTGCCTGGAGGAGCCTTCTTCTCACTCACAGTCAACGGAGCTACGGCTCTCATTGAGAAGATGGTCTCCAACTAGGGTTCGAGTAAAGATAGATTCCACATCTAAGAAGACGGCATGCATACGGTGGAGGAAACGGATATGCTGACTGCAAAATTGGATCTCTTAATAAAATGCTTGGACAAACATGGTATTGTCCAATCGCTCTACTCGCATATACCATGCAAGGTGTGCGGCAACTTCGGACACTCAGGGAATGACTGCCTCAACACCCATGAAGATGCGTGGTACAACAACAACAGGTTCTGTCCACAAGGAGATCTAGGGTGGAATCAGTCTCACCCACAATATCAGGAAAGTGAGTTTGCTTACAATTCAAATTTTGCAAATCAAACTTCCTTGGAAGATCTTGTGTTAGGGAATGCTCAAATGAAACTTGCCTCTAACAATGAAATTTTTTAAAACATTAATTCAAAATTAGAAGGCTTAACCTTTTCCTTCAAAGATCAATTAAGCCTAAATAAAATATTTGAAAACTAACTAGCTCAAATTGCCACCCCAATTCCTACATATGATCTTGGAAAGATCCTAGGGCAACCCAAGATTTCATTTAAAAATGTCAATGTGGAAAAGCATGGAGGTACAACCACGAACCTTAGGCATTAAGCTAGCTTGGGGGAGGACCCCACAAGGTAACGTGTATCCTGCACTCACACCACTTTTCGTTACCTTGCATAAAAAGAAAATAAGAGAAATACTTCCTTTGGGAAAATATAAATGAACGATACCCGAATAGTTTCAGGTGAAATGCTACAACGATATATCCGTGCGCTTGTGGAATATTTTTGCATTTATTCAGAAATATCATCATGGCATTTCTAGTGCCATTTCTAGGAAACACAAATCCTAGTAGTGATGCTAAGAAACACCAACAAGCATTTCTGGCGCCGTTGCCAGCGATGGACTTAAAAACTCCATACTTGGTGATTGTGTTTAGAAATGCCAGCAATATGTGCGCCCTAGAAATTCCTAGGATCTCAAAGCCTACAAACAAAAAGTAGGAGAGACTACACGAGTACATCCGTCGCTTTTCTAAGTAGTGCAATGAGCTTCCTGATATCATGGATGCGGACATGATCAGAGCGTTCATTTCTAGCATGACCAACGAAGCACTCGTTCATGAGCTCGGACGCTGCAAACCATGGACAACACGAGAGTTGCTCGACCTCGTGACAAGCCACGCCTCCGGTGAGGAGGGCGTATGTGCAATCTTTTGCAAGTACAAGGGTAAGGCTCAAGCTGAACCTACGGATAAGGCTAAGGACCACAGTCGATGGGGAAAAGGCAAGAAGGATATTTGGAGGCACCACGACAGTGAGTTCGTCACGGCGATCGATAGGGTCCATAGGTAGAAGACTACCAAGTTGAACCATGTCATCTTTGACAAGATAGTCAAGATGTCGTGCCACAACCATGGCTATCCAGTCAAGCACACCCTCGAGGAGTGCGACCTCATCAAGCACTACTTTAATGGCGACTACAAGGCAACCGACACGGACACACCGTCTGGATCTACCAGCAATGAGGAGAAAGGGAATGCGGATCCCGACTATTGGTATTTGTTAACGCAAATAGAGAAATCCGCAAGTGCACGGATACGTTGTAACTTTCACCCAGGAGTATTTAGGGGTATCATATTTATCCTCAGGGAAGCATTGGTTAAAGAAGTGATAGTTAACCATCATGTATCTACTAGCTAGTTTACCGACTAGACTAATATGGGATAAGTGATAAAGATAGGAGTTTTTATATAAAGACACACATAGGAGAACTCCAAAGTAAGATAAAAGATTAGATAGACTAAGCTGGGAGGACAGTAGGTGGGTTCAAGGTTCCTATTTACTTCTCCATTACTGTGGTTCTATTCTAGAGCACACCAAAGGGATTAACTAAGCAAAGGTCAGACATAGCAATCACCCCATAGCACTTTGGAGCAGCAGTTCCTTTTCGAACCTTGAAAAGATTGGGAAGGGATGATTGGGGTCAGGCTACCAAAAGCTCTATGAAAACACCAACCCGAACGTGGTAGACTACAAAGGCCTGGTCAGAGCTGTCACCTCTGGGGCTACCACAACTATCTATGGGGTTGGGCGCAAACTCAGGTAACCTATAGTTTAGACACTACGTCTATACTATCGATTACTACTCTAGTCTCACGTGATAACTGGAGCACTTGATCGAGGGAGACCTATGCCAAGATGTAAACCACTATACTAACCACGCTTGCTAAACCACTAAGGCATAAACTAGATAACCATGAAGGACAATTCGATAATTATAGAGAAGATAAATATATTAATACTCGAGTCTTACAAAGGAAAGATGAAAGATTATACCAGACCTCTGAGGACTCTTCTAGAACCCGAACATCTCTCCCTAACTCCCAACTAGGCTATACTACTATTACATCTTGAAAAGAGAGAATGGAATTGCTTCTTGAGGTGTGTGTGAATGAGAGGGAGTGAGGGGGGTATTTATAGTTTGAGAGGAGGAACGGAGGCCACTCAATGTGCCATGTCAATGATCCATGTGCTTCTTCACCATGGCCCTTGGATCAAACTGTCATAAGATCAATGGTGCAGATGGAGTGGAATTGTGTTTCTTTGCATGCCTCCATGCATTGAGGCGGTGGAGCAAGGGGAGGTTGGTTTGGTGCCAGGCATGCATGCCTGTGCTTCTTCAACTCATGCATGCTGCTAGTAGAGTTAGCTTGTCCTTTTCTTTAATTGGAAAATTAATATCTTCTCATTCTGAGCTCTAAATATAGCAAATAATATGTCCGTTTCCATCGGCTTGATGAGCTCTTCGCAATGGTTTTCTCCAAATCTTTGTTTGAGATTCTTTTGCTATGAATTAAAATTCGAATTTCTTTGCTGCCCGATTTTTACCAAGCTGTATATGTAATATTTAATATCCTTTTAACACACATTTTGAGCACGTCCTACAAAACAATTTCGAGCACCAAAACTCATGGAACGTGTTAAATAAAATAATATTTTGTTATGATATAGCATGGAATTTTGTCATTTTAGATTAATTTGGTGGCTAAATTTAGGAGTTAAGGACCGCCAACACCGACCCTAAAGGGTGCCACATGATCTTCGGTGGACTGGTGGCGTATGAGTCCAAACGCTGGCAGAAGCTCATGCTAGGGAGTCAATACGGACGTCCCTGGTGAAAGGTCCTAATGGCTAGAGGGGGTTGAATAGCCTATTAAAAATTTCTACAAACACTAAGACAAGTGATTGGTAAATAAGATGGCGAAGTGAATTTTGCGCTAGCACTATACTTGTGTTGCAAGCCACCGACCCAATTCTAATTTCTATGATCTCTAGTATATCACACAAGAGCTATGTCACTAATTTACACCTAGGAGAACAAAACTACCCTAGAGAGCTACAACTAAAGAGATACACTAGCTACAAGCACTACACAAGGCAAATACAAAGTAATGCTAGAAAAGGTAAAAGTAACATACCGCCGTGGCAAGTGATCAATCAATGAATACCAATTGTAACACCTCTGGTGTTTTAAACCCAAAAATATGCCATGTCATCATATGCTTTGCACATCATTTGTGTGTTAGTGAAAACTTTGATATGCATTCACTAAAACAAGTTTATTTTATGATTATATGTGTTGACTTGAATGGATGAATCAAGTTCAAAACCTTAGCATTGAATTGGAATTTCCGAAAAACCCTAATTTCCAGCATTTAATATTACCCTGGAAAACCTAATTCAAAATCTAAGCACATTTTGGGGTTGAGCCTAAAATAAAAAGTGTAGAGTTTGTCAATTTGTACAAAGTTGGTTTTTGGAGTTTTCAAAGTTGTTATATAAAAATTGAAGTAATTTGAAAAGGCGATAAGTTCTTAAAGTGTCCCCTTTTGATTTTAAACTTACATTTTAAAATATAGACATAATTGGAGTATGGTTATTAAAACAAAGTTGTAGAACTTTGAATTTGGAACAACTTTTGTTTTTGGAGATTTTTGAGTTACCATACAAATTTGAGAAATTAGGCGAGTGGCAATTCGGTAAATAGCTTGAACAGTGCAGCAGGCTAGCTCTCATCGTCAGTGATCTTCCACCGGTTTCCAGGCATGGCCGTAGCCACCTCCTGCTTCACGCTGGCATGGACAAGCTGCTGCATGTCGTCTCCTTGTCCCTTCGCCGCGCTATAAAGCCAGGACGCCATCGTCGTCCTCATCCGCTTCTTCTCCTCTGTTTCTCGCCTCTCGCGCCGCCGTCACTCCGTCGAGCTCGCGCCGGAGTCACAGAGCTTCCGTAGCCTCAATTTAGCATGTCACCAATCTATCTATACCTTGAGAACCTAGTCGACTAGTCTAAGACATCAAAATTCACCGGGAGACGCTGCGCGCCGTCTTTCTTCTTTGCGGCCGGCCGCAACGCCACCGACCTTGTCTCTCCGTGGCCAGCCCTCTATGGTGCATCTCTGCCCTTGCTTAGCATAGCTCCATCATCTCCATGTTGCCGTGATGCTCTGTGTATTATTGGTTGATCTGTTCGTCGACTACAGCCACCGGAACGACGTGCTTGCCGTTGACGCCGTCGCCATCAACGCTGATAGGCGCACCCTTTGCTGCTCACAGTCATCCAAGTACTCTAACCCGATTTAGGTGAGCCTCTGCTACTATTCAAATAGTTAAAGGAAGCTCTAGCAAGCTCTAGTAGCTAGGACATTGCCGCGCCGCCATGCATAGCTCGGCCGAGCCGCCATGGCCGGCGTCGAGCTCGGACCAAGCCGTAATTGGTTCGACAAGTACCACCAACCGACATGCCGTGAGGTGGGGAACTTGATGGTACCCTTGTCATCGCTGGCAACCTCACCATCGGTGAGTAGTCGCCGGTCAGAGAGCCTCGCCACCATAGTCAGCTGCGGGCTGACCGGTGGGGTCACCCTATCAGTGACCGTTTGTCTGAAAATGATTTTTCTATTTTGTAGAAATGATTAAATAGTGTTGTGATTTGTTTATTTTTGTGTAGAATTAAATTTAGCTCCACAAATTATGAAATTTTTGTGTGACCTCTCTTGAGATGTAAACTTTTTAGGAAAAATATTAAATGTTACTTTTCAGTACATTTTGATTATGATAAAAATTGCTCAAATTAATTAATAAATGGGATTCCATGATTTTTCTAGCCTTAAATAATTATCCAAAAAATTATGAAAATTGTTTTGCCACTTAGTTATCATGTGATGAGTCTTCACAAAAATTTGAGCTCAATTGGAAAAAGTTGATTTATTTCATAATTTTGAATTAATTGTTTAATTAATAAAAACAAATAATAACTCTTAATGACTTAGGTATTGTTTGAATTTGGGATTGAGTGATGACCTTGGATCATTAGTATAAAATGATTCTTGGTAATTTAAGTAAGTGTTTGAGTTTATGATCAAGTGTGATTAAGAAATGTTAATTAGTATAACCCCATTAAGGTTTAGTTAGTTTTGGCTTGTAACTGTACCACGAAGGAAAGTTGTATTCAAGTGATTAACTTTTGCAGCCATCGTCAAGCATCATGTCTTATATCTCGCATCATTTTAAACATGGCATTATTACTACGTGTAGTGAACGAAAGTGAGAATGTGGTAGTCAACCAAGTTGTTGAGGAAGTTAATCCACCTGTTGAGGTCGGGTTTGATATCTATGGAACATCTCCGGAACCTGACTTTTCCAACAATCAAGGCAAGCCTCGGATGCATTTAAACCTACCTTGTGTTTTACAAATTTATATCGCTTTTAGTTTTTAAATACTGCATTAAGTGATTAGGAGTTGAGTGGAAACCTAATTGGTGCATTATCAACCTTATTGTTCCATATCAACCTTGTTACTAGTTTTAATTCGAGAATGCCTAATTATGCTTAGCCATGCTTAGACCAATAAAAGTCAGGTGATTACCTGTCACCTGCGAGATATAAATGGATTTTTGGATACGACTGGTTCTTTATGTTATCATGAGATATAATCTTGTGGAGTAATAAATCTAGACTGGGCGGACTCGGTGTATGAGAGCCACAAGACATGGATGTCTTATGAGCGGGTTCTTTCCGCCTGTGTCGATTAAGAACCATCCGTTATTGAATTGCATGAGGTGAGACTTTGTAGTACTAGCCACATACTCCGGTAAGCCTTAACTCAGCTATTCTATTACGAGAATGGCTACTCGCGCACTGGGAGTGGAGAGATGGAGAGAGTAGCATGTACCCACGTGGCAATGGGCTGGATCGGTGGAGTACTATATTCTCAGGTGGCGCGGACCTATTCTTGTTTTAGAGGATCTGAGGGTAGGTTGGTATATGTAGGTCAGGGACCTACATATGTCGTGTGGATGGGAATCCCCAGGCTAGGTTATAATAGGTTCGAATCGTCGTTGCTCCTCGATTATGGAGACTCAACTCACTGTTCATCATCATAGTTAATAAATGAAACTTGAGGAAGATTTGAGAAAGGGTTTGATATGAAGTTCATGATCTCAATACGGATCATGGCAGATTCATATATGATCTTTATGAGGGTTATATGTTGAAAGAAAGAATCTTGTTAGAGAGCTTTTACGCAAAAGAACTTTGATTCTTGCTAAAGCCTTACCTTGAATCCCTGAAGCCTGCATTCCTGAGTCTTATCTATTGTTACTTCGGTTAAGTCTTGTTGAGTACTTTTGTACTCAGGGTTCATTAAACCCTTGTTGCAGGTGAGCCTCATGCACAGGTCTACTTTGGACCATGCTGCATGATGAGTTTTTCAAATCAAAGATGACATGTAAATGTGTGGCCCTTGGGCAGGGCACTTTATTGTGTGTTTTGTTTTATGTTACTAAGCTACTCCACTACTATGGTTTGTAATAATAATTGTACTTAGTTTGTGAACCAACTATGTTGTAACTAAGTTATTGTAAGACTTCCGCTATTTTACTCTGATGTAAATTAATGAATAAACTATTGTAATACTGCAATGACTCTGTAATGGATCCTGCTCGAAAGAAATCATGGATGATTTAGGGTTCCCGAGGACACCCAACATGCTTCTTAAGCTACCAGGAACATATGCATAGTCGTCAGAGGTCATTGGATAGTGACAGGTGCATGTGGGCCCTATAATTTAGGAGGTTCTGCCACAGAATGGTGTCAGAGCACCATTACAAAGATTTTTGTAGTATTGTTTTACAAAAACTTCAAAACAATTTGGAGCAAATAAATTTAACTTGTTAATTTGGTCCAAACTGCTTCTGACTTATCTTAATTCATTCTCGACATTCCTTATTTGATTAAAAAGGCTTTATATGGTGGAGTAGTAATCTTATTATGCCCTATATAATAAGAACTATTGTTTATGTACTTTAGGAGCTTTGATGTTTAAGTTTCATAAGGACGATTCATGCATCATGATTAATCCACTTGTTAATTACTTTCCCTCTTAGTTTGGGTTGAGTAGTATAAATCCCATTCTTGCTACTCTTTAGACTTTTCTCAGATTGTCTTACTGTTATTAAATCTTGCTTTCTACAGTATGGCTCATACCAAGATAACGCCCCATAAGTCCGTTGGACCCAAAGGAGTTCCTAGTCACCTAGCTTGCCCCTAGGAGTGATGGTGCTAGCAGTAGAAGCTTTAGGCCTGATCCCTAGGCTGAGGTACAAAGGCTTTCAACAGAATTAGCATAGGCTACTAGAGATAGGGCCTTGGATGCCATCCAGGTGGGCAAGTTATAGGATCAATTGAGGTGTCTCACCACCGCTCATAAGAACCATGAGAGTATGTTAGTTCAGTATGGTGGAAGGAAGAAATGAGGCCTGGCATAGAGAAGATATAGCTAGAGCCTGAGTTCATGAGTTAGAGTTCTATGTAGAAGACTTAGAAGAATATTATACCAATCTACATGAAGAAGTCCATAGGCTGAACAATCTCCTGAATCCAAATCATGAGCCTCAAGAAGATGCAATGGACCCAGGTGCCATCATTGTAGATGATGATGAACTCGAAAAGGAAGAAGAAGAGGATCCAGAAGAAGTAGTAATGGTCAATGAAAGTGATGATGAAGGTGGAAATGTTTCTAGAATGGACACCAATCACGAGGTTTGATGTGATCGAGGAGAAGAGTAGAGTTGTAATATAGTGAGTTCTAGTTTAGTTGGGTAGTCTAGCTTAAGTGCAGACTTGTGTATAAATAAGTAAACCCAATGTAATGTGTATGTAGTAAGCTCTTTTAATAGTTCAATAAATGTTTGTGAGTAAAGTTTGGTTTGTCATGAATAGATGCGTCATACTCGGGGTTCGAATATTCCTGGTTCTTTGCAAGACGAGGATGGTATTCCTGATCCCCTACCAGTTCTGCCAAAATTTGGCTGATGCTATCACGGCACTGGTCAATGTGACCATAGATAATGCTCGGTTGCTTTGGGAGTTAGCTCAAAGCAATCAAAATATGATGCAAGGGAATCGTGGTCGTAATCATCAAAGGCAGGAAGTTACGTATGTTGACTTCATGGATACACGACCACCAGTATTTACTAAGGCTGACAAACCACTTGAAGCTGATGATTAGCTTCGTACCATGGAGCAAAAGTTTGACCTTATTCCATGCACTGAGTTTCAGAAGCCTATTTTTGCTGCCCAACAGCTTAGAGGTGCAGCAGGCGCTTGGTGGGCAAACCTTGTGGCCATGCAACCAGCCGATACTCAGTTAACTTGGGCTGAGTTCCACACTCCTTTTCGTGCCCATTACATTCTGGAGGGAGTTATGGCCATGAAGCTTGATGAGTTTCTTGCTTTAAAGCAAGGTGATCAAACAATCATGCAGTATGTGGGCAAGTTCAATCACCTTTCATAGTACGCACCTGAGCATGTTAACATAGATTCCAAGAAGAAGTGGTTCATGCGTGGCCTTAATACCAAACTTCAGACCATGATGACTACCTGTACCAATGTCATGTATCATGAGGCGGTTAACATTGCTATTGCTTCAGAGGAGAAATATCGGCAGCATAAGGAAATTAAGAAGAAAAAGAGCGTGCCATCTGGGTCTTTTGGTGGCAATCAAAAGAGATAGAAGATAATTTATCATCCGGTGAACCACTACCGTCCTCTTTATCGCCCGCCGTAGTTCCAAGCTGGTCAACGATCAAATGTTTGTCCTGCCACAACTTACCCAAACTCTCAATAGACAAATGTTCCTGGTGTTCATGCTCCAACACCCCAAGGCCACAATTACCCATGTTTCAATTATGGGAAGTCTAGTCATTTCTCTAGGGAATGTCCGTATCCTAAGCAGTATAATCCGAATTTTCAGAAGGCTCCCAAAAATCAACAACAAGGTCAAGCTCAGGACAAGAACAGTAACCAAAATGCTTAGAAGGGCAAAAATGAAAAGAAGACGGGGCGGGTTTTCTATACTCAAGCTGGGGAGATTCCAGAAGGGGAACCAGTGATGCTGGGTATGTTTCCTATCGCCGATCATCCTGCAGTTATGCTTTTTGATTCTGGTGCATCTCATACATTCATCAATAGAACCTTTGTTATAAAGCATGAAATTCTAGTTAGGGAAACAAAGGAAAATTTCTATATACAGTCGCCCAGGGGACGTCTGTGTACTAAGGAAATAGTGTACCAGGTACCCATAAACCTAGGTGGGCATATTTTACCCACCACCATGATTATTCTAAAGGATCAGGATATAGATGTGATCTTGGGAATGAACTGGATGTATCAACATAAAGCTGTTGTAGATACTTTGAATAGGACAATAAGGTTGAGTTTGCCAGACAGTAATTCTCAGCTTCTTATCCAACTTCCAATCTTAAAGAGATCAGTGGAAAAAGTTTTTGCAACTTCCGTCAAGGACATTAGAGATATCCCTGTAGTGTGTGAATTCCCAGATGTTTTTCCTGAAGATTTACCTGGTCTACCACCTGATAGGGATGTTTAGTTTAACATAGATCTAAAACCTGGAACAGCTCCGATCTCTCAGAGAGCTTATAGGATGCCTCCCAAGGAATTAGCCGAGTTGAAGACTTAGTTGCAAGAGTTGATTGATAAAGGGTTTATCCAACCTAGTTCATCACCTTGGGGATGTCCTGCAATTTTTGTGAAAAAGAAAGATGAGACCCTGAGGTTGTGTGTTGACTATCATCCATTTAATGAAGTGACAATTAAAAATAAATATCCCTTACCTCGGATAGATTTACTTTTTGATCAACTGGCTGGAGCCAAGGTTTTCTCCAAGATTGATTTGAGGTCAGGTTACCATCAAATCAAAATTAAGCCTGAAGATATTCCCAAAATGGCATTTACCACCAGATATGGATTATATGAGTACCTGGTAATGTCTTTTGGTTTGACGAATGCCCCAGCTCACTTCATGTATCTAATGAATTCAGTGTTCATGCCTGAGCTAGACAAGTTTGTAGTGGTATTCATTGATGACATATTAATATATTCTGAGAATAAGAAAGAACATGCTGAACATCTCAGAGTTGTTCTAACACGTCTAAGAGAACATCAGTTATATGCCAAGTTCAGTAAGTGTGACTTCTGGCTAAAGGAAGTATAGTTTTTAGGACATGTCTTGTTAGCTGAAGGAGTTGTAGTAGATCCAAGCAAAGTTAAGGATATACTAGATTGGAAACCACCAACCACTGTTCATCAGGTTCGAAGTTTTCTAGGAATGGCGGGTTATTACCAGTCGTTTTATTCTAGATTTCTCTAGAATATCCAAGTCCATCACCGGATTGTTGAAACCAAGCCAAGTTTGTCTGGTCACCTGACTATGAAGAAGCTTTCCAGACTTTGAAGAGATTATTAACCACTGCACCAGTGTTAGCACAGCCAGATATCGAGAAGCCATTCGACGTTTATTGTGATGCTTCTGGTATTGGTATTGGGTGTGTATTGATGCAAGAAGGCTGAGTCATTGCCTATGCTTCCAGACAACTTAAGCGACATGAAGAACATTATCCAACTCATGATCTGGAATTAGCAGTAGTTGTCCATGCTTTGAAGATCTGGCAGCATTATCTGCTTGGTAATATTTGTCATATTTATACAGATCACAAGAGTCTAAAGTATATCTTTACTCAATCAGAATTGAACATGCGACAAAGAAGATGGTTAGCATTGATTAAAGATTATGATGTGGAGGTGCATTACCACCCTGGTAAGGCAAATGTGGTTGTAGATACACTCAGTCGTAAGAGCCATTGCAATTGCCTGACCATGAAGACAATGGATCTGACTTTATGTCATAAGATGGAGAAGTTGAAAATAGAGATAATTCAACAAGGTAGTTTGACTAATATAATTGTTGAATCAACTATTTGAGACCAAATTATTGCCGCTCAGAAAGAAAACAAGGGTATAGCCCATATCAAAGAAAGAGTCAGGAAGGGAAAAGCAGCATGTTTCAAAATAGATGATGCATGTGTGTTATGGTTCAAGAATCGCCTAGTGGTACCAAAGGTTTCTGAGTTGCGATAGTTGATTCTTGAAGAGGCACATGCCACTAGGTTCTCTATTCATCCAGGAAGTAATAAGATGTACCTTGACTTGAAATAGAAATTTTGGTGGACCAAAATGAAGATAGAGATTGCTCGATATATAGCCAAGTGTGATACTTGTCAAAAAGTAAAAGCTATACATTTGAAGTTCGCTGGAGAGTTACAGCCATTGCCTATTCTAGCTTGGAAGTGGGAGGATATTAGTATGGACTTTATCATTGGTCTACCCAAGACATCAAAAGGTTTTGACTCAATATGGGTTATTGTAGATCGACTAACTAAGTCAGCACATTTTCTTCCAGTCAAGAGTATATATCCCACTATCCAATATGCCAAGATGTATTTAGCATGAATCGTGAGCTTCATGGTGTACCAAAGACCATTGTGTCGGATAAAGGTACACAGTTTGTTTCCAACTTTTGGAAACAATTGCATGCTTCGATGAGTACCAAACTTCTATATAGTACCGCTTATCATCCATAGACTGATGGTCAGACTGAAAGAGTAAATCAAATACATGAAGATATGTTAAGGTGTTGTGTCCTTAACTATTCCAATAAGTGGGATGAATGTTTGCCTTTGGCTGAGTTCTCATACAACAATAGTTATCAAGAGAGCATTAAGATGGCTCCGTTTGAAGCACTCTATGGTCGTAGATGCAGAACATCGCTAAATTGGTCTGAACCCGGGGAAAGATGGTTCTTTGGAGTTGACCTTGTGAAAGAAACAGAAGAGAAGGTTAGGCAGATACAAAGTAATTTGAAGATAGCTTAGTCCCGATAAAAGAGTTATGCAGATAAACAACATCGACCATTGGTGTTTAACAAGGGAGATTATGTATATATGAAGGTATCACCAATGAAGGGGTCAACCGTTTCGGTGTTAAAGGCAAGTTGGCACCTCGTTATATTGGACCATTTCAAATATTGGAGAGGTGTGGAAAGGTGGCATATCGCTTGAAGTTACCAGAACATCTCTCAGCTGTACACGATGTGTTCCATGTCTCTCAGTTAAAGAAATGTCTTCAAGTGCCTAATCAAAATATTGATATTGAAGGAGTGGAACTTGAACCTGATTTGACCTATTCTGAATATCCTATCTGAGTTCTGGATTAGAAAGACCGTGTCACATGAAGGAGAACAATCAAGTTCTACAAGATACAATGGAATCAACATTCCGAAGAAGAAGCTACTTGGGAATCCAAAGATTTCTTGCTAGAACAGTTTCTGGAGTTTCTTGCGTCGATATAGAATAATGTTAGTTGTGTTTGTCTTTATGAACCATGTTTTGTAAAGGGACCTTAGCTGTTTTATGGTCAGGTTTTGAATGTATTTGCTTGACACATTTCCTTTTCTATTACTTTATCCTAGGACTTTAAATCTCGGGACGAGATTTCTTTTAGGGGGAAAGATTGTAACACCTCTGGTGTTTTAAACCCAAAAATATGCCATGTCATCATATGCTTTGCACATCATTTGTGTGTTAGTTAAAACTTTGATATGCATTCACTAAAACAAGCTTATTTTATGATTATATGTGTTGACTTGAATGGATGAATCAAGTTCAAAACCTTAGCATTGAATTGGAATTTCCGAAAACCCTAATTTCCAGCATTTAATATTACCCTAGAAAACCTAATTCAAAATCTAAGCATATTTTGGGGTTGAGCCTAAAATAAAAAGTGTAGAGTTTGTCAATTTGTACAAAGTTGGTTTTTGGAGTTTTCAAAGTTGTTATATAAAAATTGAAGTAATTTGAAAAGGCGATAAGTTCTTAAAGTGTCCCCTTTTGATTTTAAACCTACATTATAAAATATAGACATAATTTGAGTATGGTTATTAAAGCAAAGTTGTAGAACTTTGAATTTGGAACAACTTTTCTTTTTGGATATTTTTGAGTTACCATACAAATTTGAGAGTAATTTGAGAAATTAGGCGAGTGGCAATTCAGTAAATAGCTTGAACAGTGCCAGCAGGCCAGCTCTCACCGTCGATGATCTTCCACCGGTTTCCAGGTGCGGCCGTAGCCACCTCCTGCTTCGTGCTGGCATGGAGAAGCTGTTGTGCATCATCTCCTTGTCCCTTGGCCATGCTATAAAGCTGGGACGCCGTCGTCGTCCTCATCCACTTCTTCTCCACTGTTTCTCCCCTCTCGCGTAGCCGTCACTCCGTCGAGCTCGCGCCGGAGTCACAGAGCTTCCCCAGCCTCAATTTAGCATGTCACCGCTCCGTCTGTACCTTGAGAACCCAGTCCACTAGTCTAAGACATCAGAATTCAATGGGAGACGCTGCGCGCCGTCTTTCTTCTTCACGGCCGGCCGCAACGCCGCCGACCTTGTCTCTCCGTGGCCAGCCCTCTACGGTGCATCTCTGCCCTTGCTTAGCATAGCTCCATCATCTCCATGTTGCCATGATGCTCTGTGTATTGTTGGTTGATCTGTTCATCCACTACAGCCACCAGAACGACGTGCTTGCCGTTGCCGCCGTTCCATCAATGCTGACAGGCGTGCCCTTTGCTACTCACAGTCATCCAAGTACTCTAACCCGATCTAGGTGAGCCTCTGCTGCTATTCGAATAGTTAAAGGAAGCTCTAGCGAGCTCTAGCAGCTAGGACATTACCGCGCCGCCGTGCACAGCTCGGCCGAGCCGCTATGGCCGGCGTCGAGCTCGAACCAAGTCGTAATTGGTTCGACTAGTACCACCAACCGACGCGCCGTGAGGTGGGGAACTAGATGGTACCCTTGCCATCGCCAACAACCTCACCGTCGGTGAGTAGTCGCCGGTCAGAGAGCCTCACCGCCGTAGTCAGCGCGGGCTGACTGGTGGGGTCACCCTGTCAGTGACCGTTTGTTTGAAAATGATTTTTCTATTTTGTAGAAATAATTAAATAGTGCTATGATTTGTTTATTTTGTGTAGAATTAAATAGAGCTCCAAAAATTATGAAATTTTTTGTGTGACCTCTCTGAGATGTAAAATTTTTAGGAAAAATATTAAATGTTACTTTTCGGTACATTTTGAATGTGATAAAAATTGCTCAAATTAATTAATTAATGGGATTCCATGATTTTTCTAGGATTAAATAATTATCCAAAAAATTATGAAAATTGTTTTGCCACTTAGTTATCATGTGATGAGTCTTCACAAAAATTTTGAGCTTAATTGGAAAAAGTTGATTTAGTTCATAATTTTGAATTAATTGTTTAATTAATAAAAACAAATATTAACTCTTAATGACTTAGGTATTGTTTGAATTTGGGATTGAGTGATGACCTTGGATCATTATTATAAAATGATTCTTGGCAATTTAAGTAAGTGTTTGAGTTTATGATCAAGTGTGATTAAGAAATGTTAATTAGTATAACCCCATTAAGGTTTAGTTAGTTTTGGCTTGTAACTGTACCGTGAAGGAAAGTTGTATTCAAGTGATTAACTTTTGCATCCATCGTCAAGCATCATGTTTTATATCTCGCATCATTTTAAACATGGCATTATTACTACGTGTAGTGAACGAAAGTGAGAACGTGGTAGTCAACCAAGTTGTTGAGGAAGTTAATCCACCTGTTGAGGTCGGGTTTGATATCTGTGGAACATCTCCGGAACCTGACTTTTCCAACAATCAAGGCAAGCCCCGGATGCATTTAAACCTACCTTGTGTTTTACAAATTTATATCACTTTTGTTTTTAAATACTCCATTAAGTGATTAGGAGTTGAGTGGAAACCTAATTGGTGCATTACCAACCTTGTTGTTCCATATCAACCTTGTTACTAGTTTTAATTCGAGAATGCCTAATTATGCTTAGCCATGCTTAGACCGATAAAAGTCGGGTGATTACCTATCACCTACGAGATATAAATGGATTTTTGGATATGATTGGTTATTTATGTTATCATGAGATATAATCTTGTGGAGTAATAAATCTAGACCGAGCGGACTCGGTGTATGAGAGCCACAAGACATGGATGTCTTGTGAGCGGGTTCTTTCCGCCTGTGTCGATTAAGAACCATCTGTTGTTGAATTGCATGAGGTGAGACTTTGTAGTACTAGCCACATACTCCGGTAAGCCTTAACTCGGCTATTCTATTACGAGAATGGCTACTCGCGCACTGGGAGTGGAGAGATGGCGAGAGTAGCGTGTACCCACGTGGCAATAGGCTGGATTGGTGGAGTACTGTATTCTCGGGTGGCGCGGTCCCATTCTTGTTTTAGAGGATCTGAGGGTAGGTTGGTATATGTAGGTCAGGGACCTACATATGTTGTGTGGTTGGGAATCCCCAGCTAGGTTATAATCGGTTTGAATCGTCGTTGCTCCTTGGTTATGGAGACTCAACTCACTGTTCATCATCGTAGTTAATAAATGAAACTTGAGGAAGATTTGAGAAAGGGTTTGATATGAAGTTCATGATCTCAATACAGATCATGACAGATTCATATATGATCTTTATGAGGGTTATATGTTGAAAGAAAGAATCTTGTTAGAGAGCTTTTACGCAAAAGAACTTTGATTCTTGCTAAAGCCTTACCTTGAATCCCCGAGCCTGCATTCCCGAGTCTTATCTATTGTTACTTTGGTTAAGTCTTGTTGAGTACTTTTGTACTTAGGGTTCGTTAAACCCTTGTAGCAGGTGAGCCTCATGCGCAGGTCTGCTTTGGACTGTGCTGCATGATAGTTTTTCAAATCGAAGATGACAAGTAAATGTGTGGCCCTTGGGTAGGGCACTTTATTGTGTGTTTTGTTTTATGTTACTAAGCTACTCCACTACTATGGTTTGTAATAATAATCATACTTAGTTTGTGAACCAACTGTGTTGTAACTAAGTTATTGTAAGACTTCCGCTATTTTACTCTGATGTAAATTAATGAATAAATTGTTGTAATACTGCAATGACTCTGTAATGGATCCTGCTCAGAAGAAATCGTGGATGATTTAGGGTTCCTGAGGACACACGACATGCTTCTTAAGTTACCGGGAACATATGCATAGTCATCAGAGGTCATTGGACAGTGACCGGTGCATGTGGGCCCTATAATTTAGGAGGTTCTGCCACACCAATGATTACCAAGGAGACAATAAAGACACAATGATTTTTCCTCTGACGTTCACTTGCTTGTTGGCAAGCTAGTCCCCGTTGTGGTGATTCACTCAATTAGAGGTTCATGTGCTCATAGGCATCACACGCCTAACCCGCAACCGGGTGCCACACAACCAAAACAAGATGAGGATCCACAAGCCACGCGCAATCCACTAGAGTTGCTTTTGGCGCTCTACCAGGGAAGGCACAAGAACCCCTCACAATCACAATGATTAGAGCCAGAGACAATCACCTTCCTCCCCTCAAAGATCCACCAATCACCGAGCCGTCTATGTCGGTGTTTGATGACCGGCAACCCATCATCGGGTACCTAGGATGGTGTTCAGTGGGCTTTAGCGTATGCAGAACTAGATGGTGAACACAGAGACATCGATTTATACTAGTTCGATCTGCTAGAATAGTGTCCCTATGTCTAGTCTAAGTGGAAAATATATTGCACCCTACGCTTAGGGTTTAGACCATGAGGTATGTTCCTCTCATGTTATGCCGATCTAGGGAGCCTTGCCCTCCTTTATATATCCCAGGAGGCAAGTCTCCTAGTTGATTAAAATGTAAGAGTCCTAGAAGGATTACAGGATAGCAATATTACTAGGATTACATGTCGGGAACTTCCTTGTGGGGTATTCGGGGACTATGTCCCACAAGCCTTCGAGCACTGTATGGTTGAACTTTGGAAGCGGTGGTGCCCCTCCAACAGTCAAATCTAACGACTAGTTGACTGGTCAGGCGGTCACCGGACAGGCGGCGATGGCACCACCACTGGGGTGGCAGTGACCACCTAGCCAACCCTCTAAAAAACATAACCTCTAGAAAATTATGATGGTGCACTGCCCTCAAGGCGGCGGTGCCCACGGTGGTGACAATCCCCAATTCACCTAGTCTCAGGATAAATATGGCGGTGGCACCACCCTACCTACGGCGGTGATAAGACAATGCACCGCCCTCACCACGGCGGTGCACACTAGACGCATAGGTGCCCACGCCCACACTGCTGCTCCTTGGTCGGACTCAGTGACGGTGCCCCCAGGGCAACACATTGCTCTTGGCCTCCCAACTGGTGTTGGTATATTTAATGCACATAGATAAATCCGCAAGCACATAGATACCATTGTAGCTTTCACCCGGAAGTATTCTAAGTATCGTATCCATAGGAAAACATATGAGAGTAACTATGTCTAACTTAACCCGGACTAGCAACAAGACTTAAGATAATAGGAGTATAGAGGAAATCACAAAGGTCTTCTAGTTCTAACTTCGGTAAGCTATGTCTTCTATTGTTCAACTAGGGATATTACTAAGGGAAACACAAGCAAAGTATGTTTCCTGTAGTAACTAAATCCTGCTAGGCCTACAAATGGGAGGTGGACTACAAAGGATTCAACGAGGCTATAAGAGTCACCCTCATGAGCTACCACCGATCCAGAATATAGGGTGCATCCACAATTAACCCGGTTTAAGCACCACGCTTACACCTATAATTACTACTTTAACCTAGAGCGTCCTATAGATTAAAGCACTCAAAGACTTACGAACATGATGAACAATATAAACACGACGCTTACTTGAATTAGAAGTCGATTACTAGAGAATCATCAAAAGTAAGCTCAAGTAGAACTTGATTCTGCTAGGGTACAAGCATAGAGAGAGCACCGACAGGCCGGCACTTCCTCCAAACTCTTCCCTCACATTCTATCTCACTATTATTTACAAGGTAAGATCCTATGGAGGACTAATCTTCTCTTGATAGCTAGCTCTGATCCTAATGAGGAGAAAATGAATTAAGGTTTCAAGATGGCTCTAGGGAGGGGGGGTAGGGGCTGCTATATATAAGCTGAGGTGGAGTATGGGGCAAGGAATCGGGGTAGAGGAGGGGGCAAGGAATCACCACGTCATCGATCAACATCAACTCCCTTGATCACTGTTGGATAAACCAACCTAAAACCGCCTTAAAATCAATGGTGTATATCTTAGGAATGAGTACAAGGCAGCGGAGGGTGAGCGGGCTCTGTGGCAGGCCAGACGGCCTATGGGCTAGGCCAGTCGGCCCACTTTCATGGCTGTTTGGCCCAAGCTTCAGTGTGGTGTCTTCGAGAACCTTCTAGAGTTGTCTTTTGCGGTTTTCATGGGTTGAATCACTTGTTGTCGTCGGTTTGCTTGTTTGGAGTGTATGACAGTGGTCCTAGGAGATGTTTTCTGGATAAATCCTCTTGCAGTAATGAAATCACTAAAACTCATGGAATTCATTTGTTTAAACCCCTATACCTATGTTTGGTGATGGAATTAAATATAAATATAGGTTATATTGATGGTTTATAATTGGTGTCAGTGACCGTCAACAAGCTCCCTCAAGCTTAACCTTTGCCAGTTCCTAAGCAAAGCTAAACTGAGCAATGGATCAGGATTTGCTATAATGCTTTCATGCCTCAAAAGTATACATGCATTCAATCAAAAATTCTCCTCTGAATTAGAATAAACTGATCTAAATTTCAAACTTACCCATATTACCTTCAACCATGGGGCTTCTTAGCCTTCACTTGGGTCTGGAGTAATTGAAAGATAGAATGATCAAGTCAAGCACTATGTCTCAAGTTCTTTGTTTCACCATTGTTATGGAGTTTTTATAAGTTTTCAAAATAAAACTCAGAGATTCTATTGTATGACACTCTCAAGTCTCTCAATATATGTGGTATTTGAGGATCCTCACCAAGGCAATAAAGATGTTATACCTTTTTCTCTTCCTACTACTAAGGCTTATGTGGAGTTCATAGGTAGGGAGAAAGCTAGAGCCTACTTGTGGTGCATATATTGTAAAGTCAAACAATGGACCCAAAGAGAGTTGAGTCATACAATCAAATCAAGATGTGCATATGTGTCGGTAAATGGTGGATATATATGGTGGCTAACCTAATTCTACTTTGCTCCTTGAAAACTTATCACTCTTTTGAAACTTGGAAACAATTGCTAGAGAACAAGGGCTATCTTATTCATCTTTCTTTTTTTTAGGCAAACATCTAAGTAATCATTGTTTTAGATATCTCAGACACTTGTCCATTTTTTTCTTTTGAATAACTTTTGCATAGCCCCATGTCACTTTTCTACAACAAAACTTTGAGAGATAACAACAAGAACTTGGAGCATCTATTTGGTGGATGGAAACCCTATCAAGCATGTTTTTGGTGTTCACTCCCAGTGTAGGAGTAAAACATTTTTGGGTGGATCTAGATGGAAAGCATGTTTTTGCGCCTACCCCTAGTGTAGGAGTAGTGCATATTTGGGTGGTGTGTACGTGATCTTGATTTTAAGAGCATGACAAATCTCGCATAGGGGTCAACAAAGCTTGATAAAACTCAATGCAATTACAAGCAGGATATATCTAGAAGTTTTCCTAGCCAAAATAACATGTATGGCTCTTGGTGGGAATTCAAGCTTTATCATATAGGAACTCATCATGTAGCATTTTTGTGTTTTTCAAAAAATAAATCTCTAGAACTTTAGTGTCACGTGGAACAAGATAAATAGTAGTTTAGACCTTCTCATATCATATCTATCAATCAGCTAGACTTAGATCAAGCATATGCTACCCACGAGTTGTATGTTCAGAGTAAATTTTTATATCAAAATAGTCATATCCAAAACTCGAGAGAATTCAAGGCTGAAAACTAGGTACCTGAAAGGAATTACAACAGAGTAACTATTCATCATTTCCATTTAAGAGATTATTCTATGTCCTCTTTATTTGGTAACAATTCTTAAAAACAAACTAAATCAAACTAGACACACCTTTTTATTTTGTTTCAAATTTTACTAGATCACACATTATTACTATAAATGCAAAGATAAATTTTTATTTTGTTTTTCATTCATCATTTTTTACTAATTAAAAGAAACTAAAACTAAAACAAAGGGGAAAGAATACTTACCTGGATATATGGGAGTGCTTCTCCCCCAAGTTAGCTCTTTTGGTGAGGGTTCGGTGTTGTAAGTCCTTCGAATCTAGGCTTCTCCTTGTGAAGTTCATTGATCCAATACCTCGATTTGCTCTGAAGACAAGGATTCTTGTGATGACACCACTAATGGTAATGTCACCTTCTTCTGCCAAACCCATCTTGATTTTGAGTTTTGATTTTGGTTTGATAGGCTCAGAACTTTCACTTGCAGAAATTGGGGGAATTAACTAACTCCCCCACACTTTGCTTGAAGTGTGTCCTGCTTATAAAGACAAGGTAGAGATCAAGTGCATGGGCTCTATTGGTGGGCAAACACCAACAGAACCAAAATTTTATTCATTCTTCTCTAACCTTAGGCACATGGGGCAAGATGAAGTTGATGTTATGCACTTTATTCAATTGTAACATAGGTGGTAAGATCATAAGATTGAGCTTGAATGTAGCATTTAAGTACATTTGGCCAAAAGGGTTCAAGAAAGTGGTGCTAGGAACAAGCTCAAAGAACTACGCATGTTTAGTTAATCAAGTTGGATGAAGTAAGTTGTAACTCGAACATGTTTGTTTCTTATTTATGTGCATACTAGAGTCAAGGAAAAACTTTAAATAATGACCATTTACCTTAGGATGTTACCTTTGTCATTGGAGTGTGATAACACCATATGACTAATGGCACATGTTTTGTGATGGTCCTTCCCTTTTTGCTTGAAGTTTTCCTTGTTCGGCTAGCCTTGCAGCTTGGGTTGTTCATGGACTTCTTGTCTCCTAAATTAAACCCTTTCTTTCTCATCCTTTTGTCATGCCATCTTTCTTCTCTTCGATCTTGCCATTTTGTTAGACCTTCTGTCTCACTCTTTGTTTTATGCCTCAATGATTTGTTTTCATGGTGAGGGCTTATTAGGTCCATTGATCAAGACCTCTCCTTGTATTTAGCTTTTCTTTGCATCATCAAATCTAGGAGATGAGTACACAAAAAATTGCATGTTATTGGAGCTGTAGACTTGAGTTCCTCCATCCATGATGAATGAGTTGTGTCTTCTTCTCGCAAAGTTATTGGAGTTCATCATCTGCCTTGCTTCATCTCCAATTTAAATTCATCTAATAACTAACCCAAATTGAATTGAGAGTTTCCTGTAGGGGTTAGTCCAACAAAATATCCAATATCTACAACATCCGATCAGCTCAAAAATCAACCTAGACACCACATCTAATTTGATTTAGGAAGGTACTTAAACCTTTAGAAGTAAGATCAACACTCCTAAACTAAGCACCATGCTTAATTTAAAATATGTATGAATCATACTCTAAACCTTAAGCATACTATAGTAAACAAAGGTAGCATGAAAGCATTATAGAGATTTATTCAAATTGAGATGAAAGAGCATGATTGTTATTTAGCAAATTGAGTATGGCTTAAACATAGAGACAACCAAGATGAATTAGCAAAATGGCATAAGACTTTTTAGAGAAGTTCATCCCCCACACTTGAATTTTTGCAAGGAAAAATTAAGTTTGGATGGATGTGATTCAATGTTACATGATGATTGGTTGGACATACCTGGCGTTGTCATCCTTCATTCTTTTTGCTTCAAACCTGGAATGGTTAGTGACAAAAATACCTGAAGGAATATTTTCACAATTATATTCCTGTGCTAATTTCACAAGGGCATTATAGCGAAAGGTGAAGGCTCATGTTATCTCCCGAAAGTGCTTCTTTAGGACAGAAGCTCATCCTTGGGAAAACTTTGAATTGCATTTCTAATTGGTGAAGTGGTTTCGCCTCCAACACCAACCTTTGTGTACCTATCTCAAGATTCATGCCAACGAGATTTGCAATATTTATGATAAACATATGCATCTACAACCACCCTTTCAAAGTCTTAATGAATAGGGAGTATGAGGGGATTGAAGATCTTGTGTGTAGCAATGTTGGAGAGACCAATTGATTTAGGAGATTTCTCATGTGAGCAAGGATTTGATGAGGTGTTCATGAAATAACTTCCATGCTCGTTTATGTCATCTTCCTTTTTAAGCTCTAAGGGTGTTTCTTCATGAATGTCAATAGGTGAAAACAATGTCTCCATCATTGCATGCCTATGACATTCATTGGACGTTTTATTGTCCAAGATTTCCCATGGATTGGTGACTCTCGGGTTGATCTTATCTAAAGTCTCCTCCAAACTTGGATGAGTCATGTGTATTAAGGAGATTGATTTAAGCTCACTATTTGGATCTAAATCAAGTTTGGATTCTACCCATAAGGCTTCATCCTTATCCATCCATTCTTTAGCAACGGCATATGAGTTCTCAATACATTCCAGCCATTGTCGTTGCTCTTCTTGGTCATCCTTGTGGCCTTCATGACTCCTATACTTTGGTTGTCTTAGTGGATTTCAAGAATTATCATGAGTCTTAGGAAAAAGAGCATAACAGGAGTCATCGAGGTCAAGGATGGGTTTGAATGATACATGTAATGTGGGCATAGAAGGAGAGAGGATAGGAGTGATTTCTAAATGGCTTGACCCTCCTTCTATGGGTTCACTAGACATGCCATCAAGGGAATAAGGATGCTTTCTAAGAGAACCCTTCTTGAGAGGATTTGAATTATATTCACTCGAAGGTCTCTTATGGAACTGGAAGTTTAAGCTTTTCCCACAATCAACACAAAAAAGATTATCCTTTCTCAAAAGAGATTTCCAAAGGTTGAATTTCTTCTTCCCTTGAAGGATTTTGGGGTATTGATGGTTCGAGGTTGATAGCTAAATCTTGGGACTGGGGTGGTTGTGATTTGGCTATCAAAACTTCCCCTTCTTATTTGAGAGATGATTCCTTCTCTTCCTCAGGGAGTTCATTATGAATGCTAGTGCAAGAAGTCTTTCCACTAATTCTATCAAGCATAGATCTTGCTTCACTAGCTGACAAATGAAGGAAAGATCCTCTAGAGGTTTCATTAAGGGTTTGTGTAGAATCCTTGCTAAGACCCATATAAAAATGTTGAACGAGCATCGGGTCTAAAATAGCAAGGTCTAGGCCAGTGGTAATGAGGTCATTAATACGATCCCATGATGTGCCAAGAGATTCTTCTTCTAGTTGTCTAAAATTTAGAACCTCATTTTGAAGGCTGACTACTTTAGAGATGGGAAAGAAACATAAACAAAATTTAGAGCATAGCGTTTCCCAATCTCCTTGCATACTTCCTACGGTTTGACTATACCATTGTTTAGCTCTTCCCATCAAAGAGAATGGAAACAACTTCCATCTTAAAGTCTTGTCAGACATGCCAGCAATACGCAGGCATGCACAAGTCTATGCAAACTCGAATAGGTGTGAGTATGGGTTTTCATTGCCTTCTCCCGAGAAAGATTATTCCTGAATCAATTTTATTAAACACGGGCGCATCTCATAACCAGGTGTTATGATAAGCTCTGAAGATTTTGGTGGCTTTAGGCTTACGCTCGTGGGTTTAGCATATTGATATATAGGAGTGGAATTCATAATGAAAAGAATAAAAGAAAATAATAGATATAACGTACAAGGATAAACTAGGTTCGAAGTTAACTCAACGACCATTTCCCCGGCAATGGCGCCAGAATGCTTGTTGGTATATTTAATGCACACAGATAAATCTGCAAGCGCACAAATATCGCTGTAGCTTTCACCCAGAAGTATTGCAAGTATCGTATCCATAGGAAAACATGTGAGAGTAACTATGTCTAACTTAACCTAGAATAGCAACAAGACTTAAGATAATAGTAGTATAGAGGAGATCACAAAGGTCTTATAGTTCTAACTTCGGTAAGCTATGTCTTCTATTGTTTAACTGGGGTTATTACTAAGGGAAACACAAGCAGAGTATGTTTCCTATAGTAACTAAATCTTGCTAGGCCTACAAATGGGAGGTCGACTACAAAGGAATCAATGAGGCTATAAGAGTCACCCTCGTGAGCTACCACTGATCTAGAATATAGGGTACATCCACAAGTAACCTGGTCTAAGCACCACGCTTACACCTACAATTACTACTTTAACCTAGAGCATCCTATAGATTAAAGCACTCAAAGAGTTATGAACCTGATGAACAATATAAACATGATACTTGAATTAGAAGTCAATTACCAGAGATTCACAGAAGCAAGCTCAAGTAGAATTTGATTCCGCTAGGGTACAAGCCATAGAGAGAGCAATGACAGGCCAACTCTTCCTCCAAACTCTTCCCTTGCACTCTATCTCACTATTATTTACAAGACAAGATCCTATGAAGGACTAATCTTCTCTTGATAGTTGGCTCTGATCCTAACGATGAGAATATGAATTAGGGTTTCAGGATGGATCTAGGGAGAGGGGTAGGGGCTGCTATATATAGGCTGAGGTGGAGTAGGGGGTAAGGAATCACCATGTCATCGATCCACGTCAACTCCCTCGATCACCATTGGATAAACCGACCTAAAACCACCTTAAAATCAATGGTGTAGATCTTAGGAATGAGTACGAGGCAGCGGAGGGCAAGGGGGCTCCGTGGCACTCCAGCAGGCCTATGGGCTAGGCTGGCTGGCCCACTTTCATGGCTGTTTGGCCCAAGCTTTGGCGTGGTGTCTTCAAGAACCTTCTGGAGTTGTCTTTTGCAGTTTTCGCTGGTTCAATCACTTGTCGTCAGTTTGCTTGTTTGGAGTGTATGACAGTGGTCTCGGGAGCTATTTTCTGGATAAATCCTCTTGTAGTCATGAAATCACCAAAGCTTGTGGAATTCATTAGTTTAAACCCCTATACCTATGTTTGGTGATGGAATTAAATATAAATGGAGGTTATGTTGACAGTTTATAATTGGTGTTAGTGATCGTCAACAGCTGGTCACCGCCACCCCTGTGGTGGTGCTCCAGACAAGGGGTGGCGGTGCCCCCGTGGCAGCACCCCAAGCTAAGTTTCGCCTCCTTTTCTTCACCTTTTCCACCACCTTTGCAAATGTGCTAACACTCCAAGTGTTTCACCATCACGTGCAAGTGTGTTAGCATTTTCATAATCATTTTTTCAAACGTTAATCACTTTTTCACCAATTGTGCACTAGGCCTAAAATGCAATGCAAGTTTTCCAACACCTATTGGCACTAGATGATTGAGTTGTCCGATAAGAGCTCCCCTCTTAATAGTATGACCATCTAACCTAAATGTGATCACACTCTCTATAGTGTCTCAATCACCAAAAACAAAATGGCCCTGTAATTATACCATTGCCTTGAGCCCATTTTGTTTTTCTCTTCTTTTCCAAGGCCAAGCACTTGATCATCTCCATGGACTCCACCATCATCATGATCTTCTCCTTTTGCTCCATCACTTGGAATGTGCTACCTATCTCATAATCACTAGAGTAATAGTGTTTACACCAAAATTTGGAAGAAGAGTCACAGGGACTCAAAAGCTCCCAAGATCATGTCAGCAGAGAATCAATTGTGTGTGGATCGAGATCAGCTAATTTGAATGCAGCACTGGAATCGGCTTTTTTTAGGCAGCGCTGGTAGATAATGACAAAGGCTACGATCGGTGCTAGGACGAAACATGATGGACTCTACAAAAGGGGAAAGATTAGAGTCCAAGTTATCTTAAATTAGGAATGTTTTCTCTAGGGTCAAAAATTGTGATGAGTCGTGCTTAGACAGGAGTCATGCACAGGTCTCGGATATAAATATCAAAGCCCAACTATTGTAAGACACACAATCAATCCAATATACAAGTTATTTACTTTTTCGGCTCCGGCCACCCATTAGGAGTAGGATTAGAGTAGATCTCGACGAGTTTTTTAGCAAGTATGGCTGCATCGATTCGGTTGACCTCCACTGCTTGTTGTAAGTACCGTCATGGCTTATACCTCTATTCGTACGACTGCATCAATCCGGTCGACCTCCACTGCAACTCTGGTATAAGTTAGTTATCGATTCTTGCCTAGTTCAAGTATGGCTGCATCGATCCGGTCGACCCCCACTGCATGAACTAGATCAAGGTCAAGTTATTGACTCTACCTTAGAATGGCAGTCTTTGGTAGATTCATTAAGTTACCGATATTGCTTATTGCTTTCATTATTTATCTAAATTACAGCAATATCACTCTGCCCGATTGGGATTGATCTAGATTGGCCTTGTATCTTGTTTAGCCCATCGTTTGTTAATCTAAAACTGATATAATCTACACATTAAATGATGAGCTACATTTTATCGGTTATTTTACATCAATCTTGATCGTGCATAGCGTGTGGTTAAAGCATGTAGCGTCTTGAGTAGATTTATTGGCTAGCAAAAACCGTTCCATGGCCCGTTATCATGGCCTGTGTGATTCTGCCTCACACCCCACTGTTAGCACCATGGAGTGGGGATCATTATTTGGTAGATCTATTCCTGATAAGGCATGACTTTAACTATGCGCTATGCCTGAATTGGCTGTTTTAGCCGATATCGAGTGCTTTCACGAATAGTTCGCATCACGAGACCATTGAAGTAAAGATATGTTGAAAGATGTGTTAGCCCCATGATCTTATTATTGTATTACGGCCTGCATGATTCTGCCCCATGCCCCACTGATATTAGTAATGAGTTAGGGTCGTTGAGTCTATTGTTATTTCTACAGCCTGCATGATTCTGCCTCATGCCCCACTGGTCATAGCGATAGATGAGATCTAATATGTTCATTAGATTTATCTTTATTAAATGGTTAAATGGTGTTGAATTGTTTCTTTATATAAAAAGGGGTTCGATTACTTATAATCATTGGCTTAGCATAAACCAATCATTGTTGACATCTTATTGCCATTAATTAATATTCGTTCAAATAATGATATTTATCTTGAATGATAATTGATTCTTCTTATACAACCCAATGAGCTTTAACTGATTTATTCTCACGAATATGCTGGAATCGACTGTTTAGTCAATCTCCTTTCATATCGGCTCTTAGAGCCACACATTCGGGACTGTCTGGCAACACTGGCATGTTCCGCCCTTAATTACTGATAAACTTTCTCTCCTTGTCAATTATAGGGTCAAATTGACTGGCACGTCTCGGGAGGAGTGCACAGGATCGACCATCCCTGCGCTGAAGCTAGGCGGATCTATAGCACCATCGAGCAGACCCTTCTAGTTTGCTACGTGTGTCCTCAGCACGGGATGAAAAATCTATGTCAACACATGTTTCTGGCATTCCTGGTGGGACCCCATAATCGTCATGGCGGTTCACAACAACAAAGACATCCTTATGCTGCATTATGAAGATCTACCTAATGGGGATAAGGGTATCATCAGCAAAGCTACAGAAGAGTTTCAGAATAAATGTTTGTTGTCCTACACCAAAACATGTGACAACATAATTGTTTAGAAATTTCCACTACCAAGAGTTCTACTACATGGGCAGACAGATACAACTAAAGATGAAGACAGGCATTTCTTTAAGGAAGTTGTAGACAAATTTATTCATGATGCCATATCAAGCCATAACGAAGCTTTCGTAGACATATTCTACAACGCCATGAGAGAGGCGATTCATGGGTTTCTAGTTGCTCAAGGTGGGCCGGCTTACTACAACATTCTAGATCCGTTGACCTAAGGGACTAATCAAGTCGGTACTAGCCATCAAGAAGCAGCACCAGCTAGTAGTGGTGATGTCCAGACAGTTCAGGGTTCATTTGAACAGGATCAAGGAACTACTACGAATTAGATACAGTATAATCCTGGACCATTAATACAGCATGTGCAACAGCCAGCGGGGCAAAGTCAGAACCAGGTGATCAATTTTGGCACATCAGGCCACATACCGTCGTCGGCTAAAAAAATAGCACCATCAATTCAAAGGATCCGTAGAGATATAGATCTTTATGTCTACAATCAGAGATTTCAAGCAGCAAGCCAGCAAAGAACCCAACAGATCGAGATTCCATAAGGGTATCACTATGGCACGGATTATAACACCCTTCACATGATGCCAAATCTAGGATATCAAGGCACATAGGATTTCAATCTTCAGATGGGTCAGCAGGTGCAAAGAAATCCAAATCCGCAAGCTGATGAATTACTGCTGAGGGTGACCAAGATGATGAAGAATTAGTTCGGTCTGAAGCCAAAATGGCTGACCTTTTCGTACAAATGCCCATATCTAGAATGGTATGATTTGGTCGCTCTTCCCACAAATTACAAGCTCCCAGAATTCGCTAAGTTCACTGGCCAAGATAGTACAAGCACGATAGAACATATCAATCAGTATCTTACACAATTGGGCAAAGCATCAGTTGAGGATGGCCATCGAGTTTGTTTCTTCTCCTTGTCCTTATCAGGGCCAGCCTTCACTTGGTTTTCATCATTGCCAGTCAATTCCATTGCTAATTGGGCTAACCTAGAGAAGAATTTTCATACATATTTTTACACTAGGACTAGAGAAAAGAAGATTACTGATCTGGCAACTACAAGATAGAAGACTAATGAATCAGGCACTGAGTTTCTTCAGAGGTTCCAAGAAACCAGGAACTTATGCTTCTTCTTAAACTTGGCTAATGATCAACTAGCTACTTTAGCTATTCAAGGAATGCTGCCAATGTGGAAAGAGAAACTGCTGGGACAAGAATTTGACAACTTGGGTCAATTGGCTCAACGAGTAGCAGCGCTCAACAGCCAATTCTAGAGTATGCGTAGAGATACCCAGTTCCAGAAGAGTACCACAGTAGCTGAAGCTTATGATCCATACTTAGTCGATGATGGCTATGAAGATGTAGAAGAAGAGGTTGCTACAGCTAAATGGAATTGGGGCAAGAAGACAGTGATGATGCCAAATCCTTGGGGAAGAGGAGTCGAGGAGAGCTATGACTTTGATGTCACCAAATCAGATAAGCTCTTTGATTTCTTACTTGAGAAAGGGTAGATCAAGTTGTCCGATGGTCATGTTATGTTGCCCCCTGATCAATTGAAGAATAAGAAGTTCTGCAAGTTCAATAATGCTACTTCTCATTCCACAAATGAATGCAGAATTTTCCGGCAGCATATACAGAGGGCTATTCAGCAGGGGGGGTCAAATTTGATACGCCTCGGAAAATGAAAGTTGATGATAATCCTTTCCCAGGAGATCAAAACATGGTTGATGCTGGGTCACTCAAAGGAAAGACTAAGATTCTAACATCAACCAAATCAAAAGAAGCTAGAACAGTCGATCCCAAGATACAAATATTAGCTGACGAGTACAGAGAGATTAAAAGACATCACACCAAGCAAAAGAGTCGATACGAGCAGGGGGAGATGCCGAAAGCAGGGATGACAAAGCCACGGGTTACATCTCGGATTCTGTTGAATAAATGGCAGCGGCAGAAGGAAAATGATTATCAGTGTTGGCTAAAGGATCAAGCATACCAGCATCAACTGAAAGAAGAGAGGTATAAAAGGAAACAAGCCGAATCACATTGGAATTGTCCTTTCTTCAGACATTGCTGGAATGAAGGTTTGAAGTTGCCTACCAGACATGACTGTCCAGAATGCAGCAATCAATATTTGGAGTTTAGGCAGTCTCAAACCAACCGCCAGTCTATCCATACTCAAGATGCATATTATCATAATAACATGGATCGGCGCTTAAAAAATAAAAGTGCTCATAATCGGCTGGGAAAAAGGGTTGTTGACCAGGACTAGGCTGATTATGAAGAGGAAGGCAATGAAAAGAAAATATGTTTAGCAGGAAGGCCAATGGTGTCCAGGAAGTTTAACAAGAAGCCAGAAGAGAAGGGTGCAACGCCTAAGGAATAAAGAGATGGAACAGGCTTAGGCATCCGGTAAACCTCAAGTATGTCATACCAAGCAAACAACCGATAGAAAGCAACCATCGGCTAATATCCAAATGGTTTTTCTATTGCCATCAGAATTCAGAGTCATTGGTGAAAGCCAACAGCCGATCCAAGCAGTCGGCTTTGAAAACTTGTATTAATGGATAATCCAATAGATGGCACAGATGGCAAACTAGGACATGGCATCACGTCGGCCGATGAATTGGAAGAAGTAGATATTGGTCCTAGAGATAGACCTAGGCCGACGTACATAAGTGCTAAGTTGGATCTAGAGTATAAGTGGGAATTAATTGATTTATTAAAGGAATTTAAAGACTGCTTTGCTTGGGAATACTATGAGATGCCTGGTTTAGACCCGTCAATTGTTGAACATCGGTTGCCAATCAAGCCTGGATATCGGCCATTTAAACAAGCTCCGATAAGATTCAACCCGAACGTGCTTGATGATATCAAAAAGGAGACTGAAAGGTTACTGGAAGCAAAATTTATCCGACCATGCTGATATGCAAAATGGATATCGAATGTTGTCCCTGTATATAAGAAGAATGGAAAATTGAGAGTTTACATCGATTTCAGGGATCTAAACAAAGCCACACCCATGGATGGTTATCCGATGCCAATAGCTGATATGTTAGTAGATGCAACAGCTAGGCACAAGGTTATTAGCTTCATGGATGGTAATGCAGGATACAACCAAATTTTCATGGCTAAGGAAGACATAGCAAAGACTGCTTTTAGGTGCCCCAGTGCAATCGGTCTGTTCAAGTGGGTTGTGATGACCTTTGGTCTAAAGAATGCCGGTCCAACTTATCAAAGGGCAATGAATTACATTTTCCATAAGTTGATCGACATGATTGTTGAGATCTACATCGATGATGTGATGATAAAATCCAAAGGGTACAAAGAGCACCTGGCTGACTTGCGTGAGACTCTAGAATGCACAAGAAAGCATGGTTGGAAGATGAATCCTAATAAGTGTGCTTTTGGAGTATCAGCCGGACAATTATTAGGATTCATGGTCCACGAGAGAGGAATGGAAGTTGGTCAGAAAAGTGTGAAGGCAATTGATGAAGCAGTTCCCCCGACTACCAAAACAGAGTTGCAATCTCTGCTTGGTAAAATTAATTTCATCAGAAGATTCATTTCAAATTTGTCGGAAAGGATCCTGCCATTTTCTCCCTTGTTGAAGTTGAAAAATGATCAAGAATTCAAGTGGGGTGACATACAACAAACGGCGTTCGAAGAGATAAAAGAATATATGAAGTGTCCACCTGTGTTGGTCCCTCCTCAGCAAGGTAAGCCATTTAAGCTGTACATATCGGCTAATGACAAGACAATTGGATCGGCCCTGATGCAAGAATTTGAAGGAAAAGAGAGAGTTGTTTTCTATCTGAGTAGAAGACTACTGGATCCAGAGATGAGATATTCTCTCACCAAAAAATTATGCTTGTGTTTATATTTCTCTTGCACTAAATTGTGACACTACTTATTATTGACCGAGTGTACAGTTGTTTCCAAGGCTGATGTGGTTAAGCACATGTTATCAATGCCAATACTGAATGGAAGAGTGGGAAAGTGGATTCTTGTGTTATCAGAGTTCGACTTGAAGTACGAATTTGCTAAAGCATTCAAAGGACAAGTAATGGTCGATTTTATCACCCAGCGTCACAAGCCAAGCATTAGTTATGTAGAGCCGATGCCTTGGCGATGTTCTTTGATGGGTCATCATGCAAGCAGGGTGGTGGCATTGGTATTGTTATTATTTCACCTTGAGGGGCAAGTTTTGAGTTTGCTCTTCCAACTGAGCCAATGATTACTAACAATCAGGCAAAGTACGAGGCTATTCTCAAAGGACTTCAACTTCTTCATGAAGTAAAGGATGAAGCAATTGAAGTATTTGAAGACTCATAGTTAATTATTAATCAGTTGATCGGCCTATATGAGTGCAAAGAAGAGACTTTGAAAGGATACTATGATGAATGCCAAAAGCTACTCAAAGGGTTTTTTCATATCTCTTTCCAACATATTCCGAGAGCACAAAACCAAGAAGCTAATCGTCTAGCTCAAAGTGCATCAGGATATTGAGTGTTTCAAGAAGTCTTGAGTAGTGAAACTTCAAGTGATGATTGGAGAATCAAAATAGCCGATTACCTTAGAGAGCCATCTCAGAAAGTTACCAGAAAGCTAAGGTATAGATCGGCTAAATATGTTTTGTTAGATGACCAATTATATTATAAAACAGTCGATGGAGTGTTGCTCAAATGCTTAAACCAAGAGGAAGCTAAGGTGTTGATGGGTGAGGTGCATGAAGGGATATGTGGAGCTCATCAATCGTCTTATAAGATGAAATGGATTATACGTAGAGCTGGATATTTCTAGCCAACGATGTTTGAAGACTGTTTTGAATATTACAAGGGGTGCCATGATGGTGAACGTTTTGGTAATGTCCAGAGATCGCCTGCATCGGCTATGAATCCAATAATCAAGACATGGCCATTTTGGGGTTGGGGGATTGATTTAATTGGCTAGATTTTTCCGCCTTCAAGCAAAGGACATAAGTTCATATTGGTAGCAACAGATTACTTCATAAAATGGGTTGACGCAATTCTTTTGAAGACAGTAACCTCAAAGAACATGATTGATTTTGTCAGGGAACACATTGTGTATCGCTTTGGGATTCCTCAAACTATAACTACAGATCAAGGAACAATGTTCACATTAGAAGAGTTCAGGGATTTTGCTGCTAGTATGGGAATCAAGCTACTGAATTCCTCTCCTTACTATGCTCAAGCTAATGGCCAGGCAGAGGCGTACAACCAGATTATGATTAAACTTATCAAGAAAAAGATTGAGGAGCAGCCAAGGAAGTGGCATTCGATGCTAAATGAGGCGCTATGGGCATATAGGATGGCCTGCCATGGATCAATTAAAACATCACCTTATGAACTTGTGTATGGCCATAATGCAGTTCTTGCTTAGGAAGTTCGGACTGGATCGAGGCGTGTTACACTGCAGAATGATTTGTCAGCTGAAGTCTACAAGAATCTTATGATAGACAATTTGGAAGACTTGAGTTGCCTTCGGCTGCGTGGTCTTGAAAATATCAAAGCCAATAAACTAAGGGATGCGAAATATTACAATAAAAAGATCAAGATTAAGCAATTCTCTAAAGGAGACTTGGTCTGGAAAGTGAAATTGCCGATCGGGTCAAAGGACAGTAAATTTAGCAAATGGTCACCTAACTGGGAAGGACCTTATTGGGTCAAATGTTGTGCGCCTGGTAATTCTTATATTTTGGAAACACTAAAAGGAGAGGAAGAATTTGGCTGAGCAATCAACAGGAAATATTTAAAGGAATATTATCCTAGCGTTTGGATCAATACTTAATAAACAATTTGTTCGGTCGATAGCTTTAATAGCCGATATTGGAAAGGTATCGCCTCCAGTGCAAAAAATGAACCCAAAGGGGTAAAAGCCGGTACGATGTGTATTGCCTATAGAAGCAAAGCAAACATGGATGAAGTGATGTGTATGAAGCATGAAACAAAGGAAAATCACTCAAAACGAAGAAGTTGTCTGCTAGACGGCACCTATTACAAGCTACGGCCCAAAAAACACTTTGCCTACTATATCATCGGCCAGGGTGTTGAAGGCTATAGAGTTGGTGGTGCTCATGAAGTCCTCACCCAAGTGCTCATGCTCCCTAGGGTACGCCATCTCTAGGAAGCCATGGGGAAGAAGCCAAAGATTGTGACCAGAATGGGCTTGTGCAGCAGCCAGCGCCATGACGGCACCATGACGAATGCCATGAAGGGTGACCTCCCTAACATGATTTGGAATGTCATGCAAACAAACCACTAGAACGGCACCCCTAGCATTGACAAATCCTGCAGCGTGATCCGCAGCTGATCGAAGACTCTCCAATTGAGCAGTTAGATCTAAAAGATTCAAGGAAAGAGTGATTAGAAATCTTGGAGGCAAAATTAAGAAGAAAATAGAGAAATAATGGCAGACATCTCACCCATGATTCTAGCTTCAGCCCTGGCCGGCCTTTCTCCCACCAAGCCAACCTCGAGGGGTGATCGGCCCTCAATCATGGCCAAGGCTGATTCTGCTAGGGAGAGGTAGTTAGCCAGATGCTGGTCGGTCCGATCGATGGAGGCCAGTAGATCGTCATTGTCGATCTGCCTCCTCGAGTGACGAGGAAGCTGGCGGCAAATTGGTGCCAAAGATTGTGGCAGAACCTCCTAAGAAATCGGGCCCACATGCACCTATCGTTGTCTTAACAGACCTCGGATAGCGTACATGAGTTCCCAACAACTCAACAGGTCTGTCGGGTGTCCTCAGGAAACCCGAATCATCCACGATTCTCTTTTTAAACAGGATCCCAATCACAGTCATTGCAGATTACAACAGTTTATTCAAATATATACCAGAGTAAAAGATAGCGGAAGTCTTAAGATAACATAATTACAAACCAGTTGTTTTCAAACTTACAATACCATAAGTGTTATACAACCATAGTAGCGGGATAATATTACATTAACTTTATTTATCATACAAACTAGTGCCTTGTCCAAAGGCCATTCATTACTCTTCATCATCATCGTTGACTTCAAACACTGACATGCAGCAGGGACCAAAACAAGCCTGCGCATGCGACTCACCTGCAACAAGGGTTAACAAACCCTGAGTACAAAGGTACTCAACAAGACTAACCCGACGTAACGGGGTGTAAGACTTTAGAGATGCAGGGATTTGGGGCAAGGTAAGGATGTAGCAGGGTTCAAAAGTTCTTTGCCAAAAGCTTACTATCCTTCATTCCATTTTCAAGTTTACCACTAAGTTCTTTTAGTTCATTATCTCAACTAAATATACATTTCCCATATTCCATTCCTTCTCATTCCATTCTTTTTCTCATATTTTAGTAATTCACCAGTACTACATTGCTTCTGTAATGAATCGAGTCTCCATATCCGCGGAGCACCGGCAATTCGAATTGATTCAAGTCCCAGCTGGGGATTCCTTATCACACGACATATGTAGAACTTAATCTTGCATATATCAACCTCGCTATCGGATCTTCCTAGACTAAGCCGTCTCCACGCCACCCGAGAGCACAGCACACCTCAAATCCGGCCACATTCCAGCCACGAGGGTACACGCTACTCCCGCCATCTCTCCACTCCCAGTGCGCGGGCATTCGTCTTAGTATCGGATTAGCCGAAGTAGGCTTACCGGAGTATGTGACCAGTACTACAAAGTGTCTCGTTCAGAAGATCCACAATGAGTGGCCTTTAAGCGACGTAGTCGGCAACATTACCCAACGTCAAGATAAGTCACCCGACTAGTCTCTAGTTCATTCTACCTTCTTTCTTTCTTTGGCCAGTATGCCATCTTTGATTGTATCAAAACTTTTGCTTTTAAAGCCTATCATAAAGCATACTAAGCATTCTACGCCTTTGTAAATAAAAACATCTTCAAGGATGGTAAACAAGTAACAAGGTAGGCAATGCATCAAGTAGGTGATATTTGAATTGAACAACCTAATGCAATAAGTAACATAGGTGATAAACTTTTCAAAGTAAACAAGGTAATGGCTTAATGCATAAACCGGGGCTTGCCTTCGTTGACGATTTCTGGTTCCGGATTAGTACCACAATTATCAAATCCCGTGACAACCGGGGATTCTTCCAGAACTTGCTCAACTAGAATCGTTTCGTTCTCGGGTTCTACACGAAATGGTAACATATGCTTTAACATGATGATAATGTAAACATGATGCTTTCACGGTACATGAAATGTAGAAACACCCGCAACGATTTTATTTCGCGGTACAGTTGCAAGCCAACAAAACCAACCTGTAACCCTATCATTAAGAAACACACACTTGACTTGACCTAATGGATCTTGGAACCCTACTAGTCACAAAACATGACCAAAACAAGATCCAACACTAATCAACACTTAGGGTTTCGACGAGTTAACTTATTAATGACTTTTGTTATCACATGAAATGTCATTAAGATTTACTAATTACAGATTAGATATTAGTTCAAATACTAATTAAAGTTCTAAGGATCATTATAAGTTAATGACCCAAGGTCAACAATCAAATCTAAAGTCAAACAAATCTTAATTGATTAAACATTGATTAAATGAATAATTAATTAAATACTTAAGTCTATATTAGGTATAAATTAAACTTTGTCCAATTAAGCTCAAATTTTTATGTAAGCTTCCTCATGATAAATTAGTGTACCAAAATAAATTTCATAATTTTTGGAGGTATATAGTGACCTACAAAAATCATGGAAATTGCATTTTTCAATTAATGGACCAAATATTTGAACATTAAAAATTTATTCAAATTCCAAGTTTCAAATTTTTAAATCATACTAGAACATGTACAGAAGCTACACAAAAATTTTCAGAATTTTTGAATGTGTAAATAAATTCCTACAAAATTGCCAAATCTCTGCACTATTCAAAATCAGAAAATAATCAAGGCTCACTGTTCTTCTTCCTCAGCATCACTGACAGCCTGACCCCACGCGTCAGCGACAGTGGGCAAGGCACGGCGGCGCGGCCAGCTCCGGCCAGCAAAACGCGCCGGTGGTGACTCTCCGACGCTACGGATTGCTCCTACATGATCTTCTACTTCCTACGAATCGAACTCGGCTATCAGAACGGAATAAGGTGCACCGGAGGCACCTCCACACCGGGCATGGCGGGCGGAGCACGTCGGTGAACGGCGTAAACACGGTGATGATACAGTAGGGACTGAAGCGAAGTGATAAACACGTTCAGGAGCTTACTGCGATCACGATGGCGTACTCGGTGCAGCCGGAGATGGTCTGGAGCAGCCTGGCCACGGTGAGGCAGTCGCGGCGGAGCTCCGACCGGTCACGGGGAAGATGGGTTACGCCGGGCGATTCCGGCCAACACCAGCGACGTGAGTAAGTCGAGGAGGAGCGCAAGACCAATGCGATCACGTTGACGTAGCTGGGAACGACTGACGCGGCTCGACGAGACCAACGGCGAGCGGCGGAGCTATGCGGTGGCGGAGCAGAGCAGAGGGAAGAAATGGGAGCGACGGCGACGACGGTGGCTATTTATAGCCCGGAAGGAGGCGTACGGTGTCGCCAACGCACGGGCGAACTCGCCACGGTGACAACGGCGTGTCACCGCGCGTGAAAGCGGCGAAGAAGGGCGGCGGCAAGCTGACTGCGTGTCGACGGCGGTGAGCAGTGAGGTGGAGATGAAATTTTGAAAAATTTACAAAACTGCCATTGCGTCCATTTCTCAAATTACTCTTAAATTTTCTAAAGAAGTTGAAAATCTCCAAAAATGAAAGTTGCTCAACTTTTCAAGTACTACAACTTTGATTTAAGAAACATTTTCAAATTCTACCTCCATTTTGAATTTCACATTTGGGGTACATTTAAAGATTTGAATCATTTCAAAATTACTCCAAATTTTGTATGTAAACTTGAAAAACTTTGAATACCAAAGTTGATCCTTATAAAATAATCTCCAACTTTGCTTTTTGCCTCAACCCCAAATTCCTCATGGATTTTGAATTAGTCAAAAGGGGCAAAAAGGACCTTTATAATTTGAATGTGAATTCAAATTTGATTTGTCTTCCTTTTACTTAGATTTTGATTTTTGACCAGTAACATGGCCCATTAGGGTTATTTGAGTCAAAGGACATATGGCCTCACATGATCACATGAAATTTAACCCCTGTGGTCATGATCTGTATTTAGGGTTTTTGAAACACATCACATGAAATAACAACATTATGAAATAAACCTTATTTAGCAAATGCATTCAAAACTTTATACTATATGAATGCTTTGCAATGCACATGATGACATGTCAAATCTTAGTATTAGGTCAAAACACCAGAGGTGTTACAACCCTTCCCCCTTAAAGAAATCTCGTCCCGAGATTTAAAACTTAAGGCTAAGTAATGGAAAAGGAAATGTGTCAAGCTAACATATCATAACTTTATTCAAAAAGCTAGTGAGGGGGTTTTCCATTCTGTTAACAAGACAAGTTACAATATAGACAAGGTATTGCAACTAGATAGAAGCGAAGAAGTCAGAAAAATTCTCTTCTAAGTAATCCTCGGACTCCCAAGTAGCTTCATCTTCAGTGTGTTGGTTCCATTGTACTTTGTAGAACTTGATCGTACGTCTCCGAGTGACTCGATCTTTCTGATCTAAGACTCTAATGGGGTACTCGGCATAAGTCAAATCAGGTTCTAGTTCTACATCACCAAAGTCGATTTCCTTGGTCAGGTACTTGAAGACACTTCTTTAACTGAGATACATGAAAGATATCATGTACCGCTGACATGTGATCTGGTAAGCTTGACGCGATAGGCGACTGGTCCACATCGTTGTTGGATCTGAAAAGGACCGACATAACGGGGTGCCAACTTTCCCCGAATCCCAAAACGATGAACTCCTTTCATCGGTGATACCTTGAGGTAGACATAATCTCCCACTTTGAATTCTAGCGGTCGTCTCCTCTTATCAGCATAGCTTTTCTGTCTGGATTGAGCTATCCTTCATATTAGGCTTGTATGAGTTTAACTTTCTCTTCAGCTTCCTTGACCACATCCGGTCCAAAGAACCAACGTTCTCCAGCTTCTGACCAATTTAAAGGTGTTTGGCACCTACGGCCATACAGTGCTTCGAACGGTGCCATTTTAATGCTCTCTTGATGGCTGTTGTTATATGAGAATTCTGCTAAGGGTAGGCATTCATCCCATTTAGCACCAAATGAAAGAACACATGCTCTCAACATATCTTCAAGAATTTGATTTACTCTTTCAGTCTGTCCGTCTGTTTGCGGATGATAAGCAGAACTACGGATAAGTTTAGTTCCTAAAGACTCATGTAGACTTTTCCAAAACTTGGATATGAACAATGATCCTCTATCAGAGACAATGGTCTTGGGTGCCCCATGCAGACTGAAAATTCTATCAAGGTAAATCTTTGCATACTGCTCCGCTCGATATTTATCTCTGACTGGCAAGAAATGAGCTATCTTGGTTAGACGATCAACAATAACCCATATTGAATTGTAGCCTGCAGATGTCCTAGGCAATCCCACGATGAAGTCCATACAAATATCTTCCCACTTCCAAGATGGAACTGGCAACGAATGTAATGGACCTGCAGTCTTCATATGAACTGCTTTGACTCTCTGGCAAACATCACACTTGGCCACATATTGAGCTATTTCTATTTTCATTTTGGTCCACCAATATCTCTTTCTCAGATCATGATACATTTTGTTGCTACCCGGATGAATGGAGTATCTTGTAGAATGAGCTTCATCAAGAATCTGCTTTCGCAGCTCCAGATTTTTGGGTACTACCAACCTATCCTTGAACCATACAACATCTGATTCATCAATCTTGAAACATGTTGGTCTTCCAGATCTGACTTTATCCTTAATATGGGCTATGCCCTTACTTTTCTGTTGAGCAGCAATGATCTGATCTTTGATAGTGGACTCAACTACAATATTGGACAGGGAACCTTGTTCTATGATTTGTAAATTCAGATGCTCCATCACTTGACACAATGTTTGCTGCATAGGTTCTGCAATTAGGCAATGACAATGACTCTTGCGACTCAGGGCATCGGCAACCACATTAGCCTTGCCCGGATGATAATGCACTTCTAAGTCATAATCTTTGATAAGTTCTAACCATCTTCTTTGCCTCATATTCAGCTCTGACTGAGTGAAGATGTATTTCAGACTCTTGTGGTCCGTATAAATATGACATATATTGCCCAATAAATAATGTCGCCAAATCTTGAGTGAATGGACAACAGCAGCTAATTCAAGATCATGGGTGGGATAATGTTCCTCGTGCTTCTTGAGTTGTCTGGAAGCATATGCTATGACTCTGCCTTCTTGCATAAGAACACAGCCAATACCAATTCCAGATGCATCACAATAGATATCAAATGGCCTCTCGATATCAGGTTGTGCTAATACTGGTGCAGTTGTCAGCAACTTCTTCAATGTCTGAAAGGCCTCTTCACATTCTTTCGACCATACAAACTTTGTTTGATTTTTCAACAGTCCAGTAATTGACTTCGCAATTCTGGAGAAGTCAGGGATAAACCGACGGTAATACCCTGCCAACCCCAGGAAACTACGAACTTGATGAACAGTTGTAGGTGCTTTCCAATTAAGGACTTCTTCTACTTTGCTCGGATCAACAGCTATACCTTCAGTAGATAGCACATGACCCAGAAATTGTACTTCCTCCAACCAAAATGCACATTTGCTGAATTTGGCATATAGTTGGTGATCTCTTAATCTTTGTAGAACAATACGGAGATGTTCCGCATGTTCCTCTTTACTCTTAGAGTAGATAAGAATGTCATCAATAAACACCACGACAAACTTATCCAACTCAGGCATGAAAACTGAGTTCATCAGGTACATGAAATGAGCCGGGGCATTGGTCAGCCCAAAAGACATGACTAGATACTCATATAGTCCATATCGGGTAGTAAACGCTGTCTTTGGCACATCTTCACGTCTGATCTTAATCTGGTGGTAGCCTGATCTTAAGTCTATCTTTGAGAATACCTTAGCTCCCGCAAGTTGATCAAAAAGCAAATCAATTCGGGGTAAGGGGTATTTGTTCTTGATGGTGACTTCATTTAATGGCCTATAGTCAACACATAACCTTAAGGTTTGGTCCTTCTTCTTCACGAAAATAGCAGGACATCCCCAAGGTGATGAACTGGGTTGAATGAAACCCTTGTCTAACAACTCTTGTAGTTGCATTTTTAATTCTGCTAATTCTTTCGGTGGCATCCTATATGCTCTTCTGGACACTGGTGCTGTCCCTGGTTTCAGATCAATTCTGAACTCTACGTCTCGGTCTGGTGGCAGACCAGGCAGGTCATCAGGAAAGACATCCGTAAACTCACCTACCACTGAAATTTTCTCGGCCCCTTCAACAATAGTTGCACAGACAGTCTCCACTGTACTCTTAGGAAAAGGAAGTTGGATGAGAAGTTGGGTTTTTCTGTCAGGTGTATTTACCCTTATTGTTCTACGCAGGACATCTATGATAGCCCCGTGTTGAGTTAGCCAGTTCATACCAAGGATCACATCTATATCTTGATCCTTTAATATCAGCATATTGGTAGGGAACTCATATCCTCCCAAATCAATAGGTACATGCTGAACTACCTCCCTTGTACAGATTCGTCCCCCTGGCGACTGTATATGATAGGGTTCTTTTGTTTCCCCAATAGCTATCCCATGCTTCACAACAAATGTACGATTGATGAATGTATGGGATGCACCAGAATCAAATAAGGTAATTGCAGGATGCTTAGCAATGGGAAACATACCCATCATAACTGGTTCTCCTTCTGGAATAGATTCCACTTGCGTATAGAATACCCTTCCAGTTTTCTTCTCAGCCTGACCCTTCTGATTGTTCTGAGCATTGCCCTTGTACTGATTCTGAGCTTGATTAACAGGGACTTTGGGTGCATCAGGATTGTTCTTCCTAGGATACGGACACTCTCGGGAAAAATGCCCGGGTTTACCACAATTATAGCATGGAAAATTGTGATTCTGGGAAGTAGCATTGCGGTTTGCATTATTTGCATTGCTCTGCTGCTGCGGTGCTTGATGTGTATAAGGTGTATTAATTGCAGGGCGAATGAAGATTTGCTGCCTGCTTAGGCCTTGTTGTGGGCGGAATGGCGTACGGCCATGGTTCTGAGGATGGTATACTATCTTCTGACGCTTGCCACTTGATGATCCGGAAGCAAATATTTTCTTCTTCTTCGCCTCCTTGTGTCGGCGGTAATTTTCTTCCGAAGCGATAGCAATGTTGATTGTCTCATGATAAGTCGCATTACCACAAGCTGCCATCATTGTCTGAAGTTTAGTATTCAAGCCTCGAAGAAAATGATTCTTTTTCTTCCTGTCTGTGTTCACATACTCAATAGCATACTGAGACAGGTGGTTGAAACGCCCAACATAATGCATCACCGGGTGCTCCCCTTGCTTAAGAGCCAAGAACTCTTCTAGCTTCATGGTCATCACACCGTCCGGAATATAATGTGCCCTGAAGGCATCCTTGAACTCCCTCCAGTTGATTTGGTGACCAACGGGCTGTACTGCTACCAAATTTGCCCACCAGGCACCCGCAGCTCCTCGGAGTTGCTGTGCCGCAAACCTTGGTTTTTGAACCTCAGTACAGTGGATCAGCTCGAACTTTTGCTCTATTGTCCTAAGCCAATCATCAGCTTCTAAAGGTTCATCTGCCTTAGAGAACACAGGCGGACGTGTGTCAGTAAAATCCACATAGGTTGACTCGTCGTTTCCGTTATTACGACGGCCACGATTAGGATATGGTGCCTGCTGGTTCTGCGCCAACTCCCTTAACAGCCTGGCATTCTCTGCCGTTGCGTTGACGAGTGCAGCTATGGCATCTGCCATAGTCGAGGGTATTGGTGGAGGATTTGGGCACTCATCATCATCATGCGAGCCACTAGCACCAGTTCGGGTGATAGGACGAGGCATCTGTTAGAGAAACACATTTACTTACATTATTCTTTATTGGAAGCTTTTAAAAGGTTGCATACTACAAAGGGTTCTTATTTAAATTACATGTCTTGTATCCCACAAGACAACCCTGGTTCTCTAGGAAAGCAGTAAAGGAACTACTACTACTCCAAGTTTTTAGTCTTCGGCATCCGTGCCCGTATCAGACGAAACCTCATCTTCATCTGAGAAGTACACTAACTCCTCAGGGTCCTCCTCCTCCTCTTCATTCTCGACTTCCCCTGGAGCTACAATCATTTCTTCATCGGTAACTTCACCACCCCCATGAGGAGGATGAAGTTGAGCATACAGCATATGGACATTCTCGTGAAGAATGGCATTGTCCATCTCCAGGTCCTCTACGTAGAACTCCAACTCATTGACGCGTTCATTGGCCGCATCTTCTCGTGTCCAGGCTTCATTCCGCAGTTCCATGGTCATGGTGATACCCCTTTGCATTTCCGCCAGCTCTTCTTGGTCTTTGGCATGAGCTCGACGAAGAGTGTTGAGCTCCTTGTTAAGGTTCTCGACGTTGGCGGGGTTGCTCGAACATCCCTCCTCTCCTAGGTTCTTGGAACTTCCTTCACCAAGCTCGTGATTTCTTGGTGCCATTTGGTGACGAGGGACTCCATGAGGTCCGGTGGACTTGCGTGCGGTTTTCTTGGTCTTTGCCATAGCCTGAAGAATTTAGGGTAGGACTATAAGAATAACTTGAGGATAATGGAGGTTAGCAAGAATGGGATTGTCATTACTTATCCCAACCACTATTAAGGGGAATTATTATGCAATGTGCTCAAGCATGATGCATGAATCGATCTTACGAACCTAAGTACAAAAGATTGATATAATCATAAGCACTAGATTTTCATAATACATAGGACAAACCTAATCATATTATCCGCCACAAACTTTCAAATAAGACAGGATTGAGGCTAGATCATAGGTAAGAAGAAAGAAATTGAACTTTTAAAATATCATGTTTACTTTCATTGATCCAAATCATTTTGAAGGCTTTCCAAAGTAACCTACAATGATCTTAGATGGGAACTTCTCTGATACCAGCTGTGGCAGAACCTCCTAAGAAATCGGGCCCACATGCACCTATCGTTGTCTTAACAGACCTCGGATAGCGTACATGAGTTCCCAACAACTCAACAGGTCTGTCGGGTGTCCTCGGGAAACCCGAATCATCCACGATTCTCTTTTTAAACAGGATCCCAATCACAGTCATTGCAGATTACAACAGTTTATTCAAATATATACCAGAGTAAAAGATAGCGGAAGTCTTAAGATAACATAATTACAAACCAGTTGTTTTCAAACTTACAATACCATAAGTGTTATACAACCATAGTAGCGGGATAATATTACATTAACTTTATTTATCATACAAACTAGTGCCTTGTCCAAAGGCCATTCATTACTCTTCATCATCATCGTTGACTTCAAACACTGACATGCAGCAGGGACCAAAACAAGCCTGCGCATGCGACTCACCTGCAACAAGGGTTAACAAACCCTGAGTACAAAGGTACTCAACAAGACTAACCCGACGTAACGGGGTGTAAGACTTTAGAGATGCAGGGATTTGGGGCAAGGTAAGGATGTAGCAGGGTTCAAAAGTTCTTTGCCAAAAGCTTACTATCCTTCATTCCATTTTCAAGTTTACCACTAAGTTCTTTTAGTTCATTATCTCAACTAAATATACATTTCCCATATTCCATTCCTTCTCATTCCATTCTTTTTCTCATATTTTAGTAATTCACCAGTACTACATTGCTTCTGTAATGAATCGAGTCTCCATATCCGCGGAGCACCGGCAATTCGAATTGATTCAAGTCCCAGCTGGGGATTCCTTATCACACGACATATGTAGAACTTAATCTTGCATATATCAACCTCGCTATCGGATCTTCCTAGACTAAGCCGTCTCCACGCCACCCGAGAGCACAGCACACCTCAAATCCGGCCACATTCCAGCCACGAGGGTACACGCTACTCCCGCCATCTCTCCACTCCCAGTGCGCGGGCATTCGTCTTAGTATCGGATTAGCCGAAGTAGGCTTACCGGAGTATGTGACCAGTACTACAAAGTGTCTCGTTCAGAAGATCCACAATGAGTGGCCTTTAAGCGACGTAGTCGGCAACATTACCCAACGTCAAGATAAGTCACCCGACTAGTCTCTAGTTCATTCTACCTTCTTTCTTTCTTTGGCCAGTATGCCATCTTTGATTGTATCAAAACTTTTGCTTTTAAAGCCTATCATAAAGCATACTAAGCATTCTACGCCTTTGTAAATAAAAACATCTTCAAGGATGGTAAACAAGTAACAAGGTAGGCAATGCATCAAGTAGGTGATATTTGAATTGAACAACCTAATGCAATAAGTAACATAGGTGATAAACTTTTCAAAGTAAACAAGGTAATGGCTTAATGCATAAACCGGGGCTTGCCTTCGTTGACGATTTCTGGTTCCGGATTAGTACCACAATTATCAAATCCCGTGACAACCGGGGATTCTTCCAGAACTTGCTCAACTAGAATCGTTTCGTTCTCGGGTTCTACACGAAATGGTAACATATGCTTTAACATGATGATAATGTAAACATGATGCTTTCACGGTACATGAAATGTAGAAACACCCGCAACGATTTTATTTCGCGGTACAGTTGCAAGCCAACAAAACCAACCTGTAACCCTATCATTAAGAAACACACACTTGACTTGACCTAATGGATCTTGGAACCCTACTAGTCACAAAACATGACCAAAACAAGATCCAACACTAATCAACACTTAGGGTTTCGACGAGTTAACTTATTAATGACTTTTGTTATCACATGAAATGTCATTAAGATTTACTAATTACAGATTAGATATTAGTTCAAATACTAATTAAAGTTCTAAGGATCATTATAAGTTAATGACCCAAGGTCAACAATCAAATCTAAAGTCAAACAAATCTTAATTGATTAAACATTGATTAAATGAATAATTAATTAAATACTTAAGTCTATATTAGGTATAAATTAAACTTTGTCCAATTAAGCTCAAATTTTTATGTAAGCTTCCTCATGATAAATTAGTGTACCAAAATAAATTTCATAATTTTTGGAGGTATATAGTGACCTACAAAAATCATGGAAATTGCATTTTTCAATTAATGGACCAAATATTTGAACATTAAAAATTTATTCAAATTCCAAGTTTCAAATTTTTAAATCATACTAGAACATGTACAGAAGCTACACAAAAATTTTCAGAATTTTTGAATGTGTAAATAAATTCCTACAAAATTGCCAAATCTCTGCACTATTCAAAATCAGAAAATAATCAAGGCTCACTGTTCTTCTTCCTCAGCATCACTGACAGCCTGACCCCACGCGTCAGCGACAGTGGGCAAGGCACGGCGGCGCGGCCAGCTCCGGCCAGCAAAACGCGCCGGTGGTGACTCTCCGACGCTACGGATTGCTCCTACATGATCTTCTACTTCCTACGAATCGAACTCGGCTATCAGAACGGAATAAGGTGCACCGGAGGCACCTCCACACCGGGCATGGCGGGCGGAGCACGTCGGTGAACGGCGTAAACACGGTGATGATACAGTAGGGACTGAAGCGAAGTGATAAACACGTTCAGGAGCTTACTGCGATCACGATGGCGTACTCGGTGCAGCCGGAGATGGTCTGGAGCAGCCTGGCCACGGTGAGGCAGTCGCGGCGGAGCTCCGACCGGTCACGGGGAAGATGGGTTACGCCGGGCGATTCCGGCCAACACCAGCGACGTGAGTAAGTCGAGGAGGAGCGCAAGACCAATGCGATCACGTTGACGTAGCTGGGAACGACTGACGCGGCTCGACGAGACCAACGGCGAGCGGCGGAGCTATGCGGTGGCGGAGCAGAGCAGAGGGAAGAAATGGGAGCGACGGCGACGACGGTGGCTATTTATAGCCCGGAAGGAGGCGTACGGTGTCGCCAACGCACGGGCGAACTCGCCACGGTGACAACGGCGTGTCACCGCGCGTGAAAGCGGCGAAGAAGGGCGGCGGCAAGCTGACTGCGTGTCGACGGCGGTGAGCAGTGAGGTGGAGATGAAATTTTGAAAAATTTACAAAACTGCCATTGCGTCCATTTCTCAAATTACTCTTAAATTTTCTAAAGAAGTTGAAAATCTCCAAAAATGAAAGTTGCTCAACTTTTCAAGTACTACAACTTTGATTTAAGAAACATTTTCAAATTCTACCTCCATTTTGAATTTCACATTTGGGGTACATTTAAAGATTTGAATCATTTCAAAATTACTCCAAATTTTGTATGTAAACTTGAAAAACTTTGAATACCAAAGTTGATCCTTATAAAATAATCTCCAACTTTGCTTTTTGCCTCAACCCCAAATTCCTCATGGATTTTGAATTAGTCAAAAGGGGCAAAAAGGACCTTTATAATTTGAATGTGAATTCAAATTTGATTTGTCTTCCTTTTACTTAGATTTTGATTTTTGACCAGTAACATGGCCCATTAGGGTTATTTGAGTCAAAGGACATATGGCCTCACATGATCACATGAAATTTAACCCCTGTGGTCATGATCTGTATTTAGGGTTTTTGAAACACATCACATGAAATAACAACATTATGAAATAAACCTTATTTAGCAAATGCATTCAAAACTTTATACTATATGAATGCTTTGCAATGCACATGATGACATGTCAAATCTTAGTATTAGGTCAAAACACCAGAGGTGTTACAAAGATGACCCGAAGGCTGGGCAGAGTCGGCCCTCTAATCTGAAGCTATGGGAGTGCCCCAAGTTGCATCCTCTTGGCGACAAGGGCATTGGCACAATGATGCAGATCTATTGAGGGCTTCTTCAGTAGACCTCTTGTTGTTCTCCGTGACCTCAAACCTACGGAAGGGCAGGAACTATACTGAAGATGAAGAAGGTTTGAGACGAAGTGGGTTGTTTTTTGATCCACAGCCGTAGCCCGTATATATAGCCTAGGAAAGCAAGAAGGTAGATCTCATCGGGGGTGTGAAATTGAAATCAGAAACGGAAACGGATCAATACGCCAGAAATTCAGGGGATGGATAACGAGGAGATAATGAACTCAAACTTATTGCTTCCCCAAATTACAAAATATCATGGAACGGATATGAAGAATTTACATTGACTAGAGGTTAACCCACCAGGGCTTCTTTGGATTGAAGGGAGTCTGGATCCTCACAAGGCCAAAACTCATCGTGAACCGAGTCACATCAGCCCGTTGATAAAATTGTGCTAGAGAAGAGGAAAGGTTGCCCACCTAACATATGATCAGTAGATTTCAAGGTAAATTGAGGAACTATGGGAAAGAAGCATGTGGCTTTCCCAGTGGGCGTTTGGAGGAGCAAACAAGGGGAAGGTGTCCACACATTTTAGCCCTCATAGACACTAGAACAGCTTTGCGAGCATGGAGAGAAGACTCAAGTGATATCACAAGAATTCTTCTAACCACAATGACTGGTCTTTTTGCTCAATGAGGTGCTAGAATGAGCGACACAATCACCATATGCGCAAGAATTTTTCTAACCGCTGGAGATCTTCTGACCATGGAGGGTCCAGCAGAATCGGGAGCACTTGAGGAGGCAGATAGAAGAGAAACATGGCTGAATTGTTGAGTTGCTCCTGCCAGGGTCGGATAGGCATTTTATAGCCAGCCCGGAAAGATGAGTCCAAGTGCCCGTGAAGCAATGATGCTCTTGTAAAAGTTTTGAAGCAGGGGCCCATGAGCAGACATAGATGAGGACAAACAGTAGACCCCAGATCGAGATTCTTTACTCATGACTACGGACCTATCAGGGGCACTAATGTGATAATTTTGGAATAAAATTACTTTTATCCCAAAATTGGGGGCATGTGTTTACACCAAAATTTGAAAGAAGAGTCACAGGGACTCGAAAGCTCCCAAGATCATGTCAGTAGAGAATCAATTACATGCGGATCGGGATCAGCTGATTTGAATGCAGCACTAGAATCAGCTTTCTTCAGGCAGCGCCAGCAAATAATGACAAAGGCTACGATCGGTGCCAGGACAAAACATGATGGACTCTACAAAAGGGGAAAGATTAGAGTCCAAGTTATCTTAAATTAGGAATGTTTTCTCTAGGGTCAAAAATTATGATGAGTCGTGCTTAGACAGGAGTCATGCACAGGTCCCAGGTATAAATATCAAAGCCCGGCTATTGTAAGACACACAATCAATCCAATATACAAGTTATTTACTTTTTCGGCTCTGGCCACCCCTTAGGAGTAGGAGTAGAGTAGATCTCAGTGAGTTCTTTAGCAAGTATAGCTACATCGATCTGGTCGACCTCCACTGCTTGTTGTAAGTACCGTTATGGCTTATACCTCTGTTCATACGGCTGCATCGATCCGGTCGACCTCCACTGCGACTCTGGTATAAGTTAGTTATCGATTCTTGCCTAGTTTAAGTATGGCTGCATCGATCTGGTCGACCCCCACTGCATGAACTAGATCAAGGTCAAGTTATCAGCTCTACCTTAGAATGACAGTCTTTGGTAGATTCATTAAGTTACCAATATTGCTTATTGCTCTCATTATTTATCTAAATTACAGCAATATCACTCTGCCCGATTGGGATTGATCTAGATCGGCCTTATATCTTGTTTAGCCCATCGTTTGTTAATCTAAAACTGATCTAATCTACACATTAAACGATTAGCTATGTTTTATCGGCTATTTTACATCAATCTTGATCGTGCATAGCGTGTGGTTAAAGCATGTTGCATCTTGAGTAGATTTATTGGCTAGCAAAAACCGTTCCATGGCCCGTTATCACGGCCTATGTGATTCTGCCTCACACCCCACTATTAGCACCGTGGTGTGGGGATTGTTATTTGGTAGATCTATTCCTGATAAGGCATGACTTTAACTGTGCGCTATACCTAAATCTGCTGTTTTAGCCGATATCGAGTGCTTTCACGAATAGGTCGCTTCATGAGACCACTGAAGTAAAGATAGGTTGAAAGATGTGTTAGCCCCATGATCTTATTATTGTATTACGACCTGCATGATTCTGCCCCATGCCCCACTGATATTAGTAATGAGTTAGGGTCGTCAAGTCTATTGTTTTTTCTATGGCCTGCATGATTCTGCCTCATGCCCCACTGGTCATAGCGATAGATGAGATCTAACATGTTCATTAGATTTATCTTTATTAAATGGTTAAATGGTGTTGAATTGTTTCTTTATATAAAAGGGGTTCGGTTACTTGTAATCATTGGCTTAGCATAAACCAATCATTATTGACATCTTATTGCCATTGATTAATATTTGTTCAAATAATGACATTTATCTTGAATGATAACCGATTCTTCTTATACAACTCAATGAGCTTTAACCGATTTATTCTCATGAATATGCTGGAATTGACTGTTTAGTCGATCTCCTTTCATATCGGCTCTTAGAGCCGCACATTCGGGACTGTATGGCAACACCGGCACATTCCGCCCTTAATTACTGATAAACTTTCTCTTCTTGTCAATTACAGGGTCAAATTGACTGGCACGTCTTGGGAGGAGTGCGCAGGATCGACCATCCCTGTGCTGAAGCTAGGCGGATCTACAGCTCCATCGAGCAGACCCTTCCAGCTTGCTACGTGTGTTCTTGGCACAGGATGAAAAATATGTGTCAACAAATAGGTTAGCACTTTAGGGTTTCATCAATTCACCAAAACCAAACTAGAGCTTTCAATCTCCCCCCTTTTGGTAATTGATGACAACCTATTCAGAAAGATATGAATTGAAATTCAATTGAATCCTTGTTGCTTGCCCAAGCATATTTACCATGTGTAAAAGGATTTGGACAAGTTTCATGAACCTCCACTGGTAGCATTTGCTCCCCCAACATATGTGCTAAGAGTTTGGATTAAAGCTTGCACAAATGTATGGATTTGAGTTGTTGGAGAGTAATGTCTACCAAATGATGCTAAGGTATAAGAGATGGACCTTTGAAGTGTGATACCAATCAGAGTGCACCAAATATACCATCCTTAGCACCATTGCTAGTTAGATACAACTTGGAATTACTTGCGAAACACAAACACTAGATACCTCATGAGATCAACATTATAAGCAAGGTTCTAGCACCACTTGTGAAAGCAAAGCAAGTAAGCAAGGCATATCTAACTATCACCTATGCATGCTAGTTTTTCATTTCATCATTCAAACTTACAACTAGCATACACCACACAAGCATGGAATTTTAAATTTAAAACTTGTGCCATGCAAGCAAACATATGAAATGCACATTCAAATGCATCGATCAAGCTTATGAGCTTGCTCCCCCTACTTGTGTGCTCAAATTTTCATTGATCCCCTTACTTTCATATTTCTCCCCTTATGTCAAAGTTCTCTCCCTTTGTCATCTTATCACTATCTTTGTGCACTAATTTCTCCCCCTTTGTCATCAATGACCATAAAGGTTCAATTTTGGATAGGTTAAGATTATCAACGTCAATCAATGGGGTGAGGATCATTTTCCCAAATTTGGTCCAATCTAGAATACTTGCTAAAGATATTTAACTCATTTTGATCCAAGGAGAAGCTTCTTCACACCTCATTTTAGGGGTTATTTTATACCATGTTGAGTTAAACACTTATAGCTCATTTTCTAGATCAAACACTAGGTTCACAAGCCCACAAACATGTCATATGATACCACTAGATCAAGTCAAGCATAGAAACAATAGTGGTACCATACAAGCATCAAATTCATTTGATTTTCATGAATGAGCCTATAAGACATGAGGAATGACTAGATGCACTAAATAAGTCCTTAGCAAAGTATGTATACATGCCAATCAACTTTTACCTTGGGTGCTTGAAGAAGAGGCATGTCATATGAGTGGGGGGTGCATCAACACATATTTGAGAAATCCAATATGTTCAACTCATTCCTTAGCTTGCAAAACCTCTTCTCATCAAGTGGCTTGGTGAATATGTCAGCAAATTGATCTTCAGTGCCCACACTCCCATGAAATGGTGGCGGACATCAATGTGCTTTGTTCTTGCATGTTGAACCGAATTATTGGTTAGCTTGATTGCACTCTCATTGTCACATAGCAATGGCACTTTCTTGAATTTGATTCCAAAGTCATTCAAGGTGGCTTTCATCCAAAGGATTTGTGCATAACAACTACTGGCGGATATGTATTTGGCTTCGGCGGTTGATAATGCAACACTATTTTGCTTCTTTGATGACCATGAAACAAGTGATCTTCCCAATAATTGACAAGTGCCCAAGGTGCTCTTCCTTTCAACCTTGCATCTTGCATAGTCTGAGTCAGAATATCCAACTAGCTCAAACTTTGCTCCTTTGGGATACCACAAACCAACATTTTGTGTATTCTAGCAAGATTCTAATTGCTTCCAATCTAGCAACCAGGGCATATGTTTCTCCAAAGTCAAGACCTTCAACTTGTGTATAGCCTTGTGCTACCAATCTTGTTTTGTTCCTTACTACTATCCCATCTTGATCTTGCTTGTTTCTATAGACCCATTTGGTTCCAATTACATTGTGGTTCTTTGGTCTCTCAACTAATTCCCATACTTGATTTCTTGTGAAGTTGTTCAATTCTTCATGCATTGCATTGACCCAATCAACATCCTTCAATGCTTCATCTATCTTCTTTGGTTCAATGGATGACACAAATGAGAAGTGTTCACAAAATTATGCTAATCTTTATCTTGTTTGTACACCTCTTGAGATATCACCAATAATAGTGTCTAATGGATGATCCCTTGCAATATGAGTTGGTTGGAGTATTGGAACATTGTTGCTTTCACTTGCTTGATCATTAGATTGAGATGATGTACTGGCCACTTGATCTTCTTCATTTTCATGAGAGCCACTTGAACTTGCTTGATTAGTGTCAACTTGCACATTTGAGTTAGAGAGCACTTGCACTTGATCATCTTCTTCAGCATTCACATGCCTAGGCCTCAATTCACCAATATCCATGTTCTTTATGGCATTTGAAAGTTGAATGCCTCTCACATCTTCAAGATTTTCATTCTCATCTTGGGAACCCTTGGTCTCATCAAATTCAACATCATGAACTTCTTCAAGAGTACCATTTGCCAAATTTCAAACTCTATATGCTTTGCTAGTGGTTGAGTATCCAAGCAAGAATCCTTCATCACAATTCTTGTCAAACGTTTCATCAAATTCAACATCATGAACTTCTTCAAGAGTACCACTTGCCAAATTTCAAACTCTATATGCTTTGCTAGTGGTTGAGTATCCAAGCAAGAATCCTTCATCACATTTCTTGTCAAACTTGCTCAATCTTGTGCCTTTCTTTAAGATATAGCATTTACAACTAAATACCCAAAAGTATGCAATGTTGGGCTTTCTACCATTCAAGAGCTCATAAGGTGTCTTCTCCTTCAATGGATGACAATAGAGGTAGTTGCTACAATAGCAAGCCATGTTAATTGCTTTAGCCTAATAGGATTAACTCACATTGTACTCACTCAGCATTGATTTTGCCATGTCAATCAAGGTTATATTCTTCCTCTCAACAAGGCCATTTGATTGTGGAGTGTACTTGGTGAGAATTAATGTCTAATTCCAAATTCATCACACAACTCATCAATTCTTGTGTTTTGGAACTCACTACAATTGTCACTTCAAACTGTATTGATGGTTATTTTAAATTCATTGTGTATGCCCTTGACAAATGATTTGAATGTTGCAAACACATCACTCTTGTCCACTAAAAAGAATGCCCAAGTGTATCTTGTATAGTCATCCACTATCACAAAGCCATATTTGTTTCCACCAATGCTAGTGTATTGTGTTGGCCCAAACAAATCCATGTGCAATAACTCAAATGCCTTGCTAGTGCTCATTATGCTCTTCTTAGGATGGGTGTTTCCAACTTGTTTGTCAGCTTAACAAGAGCTACAAAGTTTGTCCTTCTCAAATACCACATCTTCCAAGCCTCTAACTAGATCATGCTTAACCAATCTACTCAATAGTTTCATTCCAACATGACCAAGCCTTCTTTGCCATAACCAACCCATGCTAGACTTAGTGAATAAGCATGTTGACAATTGAGCTTCACTAGTATTGAAATCAACCAAGTATAGATTCTCATATCTAAAGCCTTTGAAGATCAAATTAGAGCCATCTACACTATGATTTCTATATCATCTACTCCAAATATGCATTTGAATCCAAGATCGCACAATTGAGCCATGGATAGCAAATTGAAGTTCAAGCTCTCAACTAGCAACACATTGGAAATGCTCATGTCATTGGATATTGCAATCTTACCAAGCCCTTTGACCTTGCCTTTGCCATTGTCACCAAATGTGATACTATCATAACCATCATTGCCATTGCTATTTATTGAGTTGAATATTCTTGCATCACCGGTCATGTGTTGAGTGCACCCACTATCAAGAACCCAATGCCTTCCTCTAGCTTCATAATTGACCTACAAAAAAAGATCAATTCTTTTTAGGTACCCAAACTTGCTTGGGTCCTTGAAGGTTAGTTACTAAACTCTTTGGCACCCAAATGGCTTTCTTCTTTGAGCCCATCCATGGTGCACCAATGAACTTAGCCTTCACACCATTAGTACCCTTGGTAAACACATAGAAATAATCAAGCTTAATTGAGGATACTTTAGCTTGTGATTTCTTGTTCATGCATTTTTGCTCTATGTGATCAACTTGCTTGCAACTAGTGCAAAATCGACCATTGTTCTTCACAAAACTGAGCAAAGTCCGCCTTGCCTTTCTTGTGGGTATAGCCCAATCCCTCTTTGTAGAGTGAAGCTCTTTGGCTACCCAAGCACATAGGCTTTGCCTAAGGCAAGAGTGAGCACATTTACCTCTTTCTTGAGTGTCTCATTCTCAACCATTAGTGAGGAATCACAAGTGAAACCATCACTACTAGACGAGCTTGAAATGGAAGTGCTACAAGAAGGGTTAGTGGGAGCAATAATGATAGGCTTATAGAAAGATTCATCAATTATGTCACATGTTACAACATGCTCCTTCACATTTTGCTCATCAAGTAGATAGGAATGAGCCTTTTCAAACTTCTTGTGAGCCTTGCCAAGCTTCTCATGAGCCTCCTCTAGCCTCTCATGAGATGCATTGAGCTCATCAAAGGCTTGCTTAAGGGCTTTTAGTTCCTTACGCAAGCTTTTGCATTTCCTTTTCTTAATTTCAAAATGTTCTTTATCATCATCTAACATGTCAAGTAGTTCATCCTTAGTTGGTTCATCATTATCATCACTATCATTTTCATTGTTATCATGTTCCTCATTATCACACTCATCATCGGATTGTACCATAGTGGCCTTGGCCATGAAGCATGTCGATGGAGTGTCGAAGAGAGAAGGCTTCTCATTTATGGCAATGCTAGCAAGAGCCTTCTTCTTAGTGATCTTGTCATCATCACTATCATCATCATCACTTAAGGAAGCATCACCATCCCAAGTGACCACATATGAACCACCCTTCTTCTTCTTCTTGAAGGTCATCTTGTCCTTCTTCTCTTTCTTTTCCTTCTTTTCCTTCTTCTTGCTCTTCTTGTCATCATCATCATTGTCGCTATTGTATGGGCATTGAGCAACAAGATGATCCTTGCTTTCATACTTGAATCACCTCCTTGATTCCTCCTTATTCTTAGATGAAGACTTCTTACTTCTAGCACGATAGCCCTTCTTCATCCTGAACTTGCCAAATCTCTTCACAAAGAGAGCCATCTTCTCATCATCATCATCATCATCATCCCAAGAGAATGAACCTTCATCTTCACTTGAAGTGTCTTGCTTGGCCTTGCCCTTGAATGATGTGGCTTTGAATGCCACACTCTTCTTTGTGTCATCCTTCTTCTCATCTTTCTCCTCCTTCATTTCTTCCTTCTCATCATTATCTCGATATGTATCATCGGTCACCACATCACCCAATACTTGGTTTGGTGTCATGGTGTCCAAACCACTTCTCACTAGAATAGTGACCAATGTGCCAAATCTTGATGGCAAGCATCTCAAGAACTTGTGGGAGAAGTCCTTGTCCTTCACCTCTTCTCCAAGTGCTTTGAGATCATTGACAAGCACTTGAAGCCTATGGAACATCTCTGGCACACTCTCATCATCCTTCATCTTGAAACTAGCAAACTTCTTCTTGAGGATGTAAGCCTTGGCACCCTTTACCGCTTGAGTGCCCTCAAATGACTCCTCCAACTTCCTCCAAGCCTCATGTGCCATCTCAATGTTCTTGATTTGCTCAAATATTCTCTCATCCAATGCATCATGAATGGCACTAAGAGCAATGTCATTGTTTTGGAGCAATACTTCTTCGGCGACGATGGGAGCTTTGACATTGGCAACCTCAATCTTAGTCTCCACCACCTTCTAAACCTTCCTATTGATTGACTTCATATATGTTGTCATCTTCACCTTCAAATAAGGATAAGTTGAGCCATCAAATTGGGGTGGCTTCTTGGTGTTATTGATTTGAGCCATTTTGACACCGAAGGTTGTTAAGTCTCAAATCATAGTGACCACGGCTTCAATACCACTTGAAAGGTCCTAATGGCTAGAGGGAGGAGGTGAATAGCCTATTAAAAATTTCTACAACAATACTAAGACAAGTGATTAGTAAATAAGATGGCGAAGCGAATTTTGCGCTAGCACTACACTGTGTTGCAAGCCACCTATCCAATTCTAATTTCTATGATCTCTAGTATATCACACAAAAAGCTATGTCACTAATTTACACCTAGGTGAACAAAACTACCTAGAGAACTACAACTAAAGAGCTACACTAGCTACAAGCACTACACAAGGCAAATACAAAGTAATGCGAGAAAAGGTAGAAGTAATATACCGCCGTGGCAAGTGATCAATCAATGAATACCAGTGAATACCAAGGAGACAATCAAGACACAATTATTTTTCCTTTGAGGTTCACTTGCTTGCCAGCAAGCTACTCCCTATTGTGGCGATTCACTCACTTGGATGTTCACGCGTTAATAGGCATCACACGCCTAACCTGCAACCGGGTGCCGCACAACCAACACAAGATGAGGATCCACAAGCCATGCGCAATCCACTAGAGTTGCCTTTGGTGCTCTGCCGAGGAAGGCACAAGAACCCCTCACAATCACAATGATCGGAGCAAAAGACAATCACCTTCCTCCGCTCAATGATCTACCAATCACTGGGCCATCAATGTCGGTGTTTGATGACCGACAACCCATCATGGGGTACCTAGGACGGTGTTTAGTGGGCTTCGGCATATGCAGAACTCAACGTTGAACGCAGAGACAACGATTTATACTGGTTCGGTCCACCAAAATAGCGTCCCTACATCTAGTCTGGGTGGAAAATATATTGCACCCTGCACTTGGGGTTTGGACCGTGAGGTTTGTTCCTCTTGTGTTATGCCGATCTAGGGAGCCTTGCTCTCCTTCATATATCCCAGGAGGTAAGTCTCTTAGTCGGTTATAATGTAAGAGTCCTAGTAGGATTACAAGATAGCAATATTACTAGGATTACATATGGAGAATCCTAGTCGCACTAGATCTTCTCCCTTCCTTATGGGGTACCCGGGGACTATGTCCCACAAGCCCCCCAGCACTATGTGGTTGAACTTTGAAAGCCTTCTTGTTCCTCCAGGTGTTGCCGAGTAGAAACAAGCGTTGTCCAAGTGCTTTCTTGAGTGAAACCATGTAGTACTTCTTGAAATCTTCGAGTGGTGTGTACTTTTTGGAATATTGCACTCTCTAAGTGTAGCCCCCGAGCCTCTTGCTATTTGGAACAAAGAGTTGGAGGGTCTTGTCTGCAATTCCTTTTCGAAGAAATTTGAATGCATCCTCTGAGGATATATATCCCGAGCCCCTGAGCCTACAATTTTACTACTCGGTAGTTGATTAAAGGATCTTGTAGATGTCCTCAAGGGTGCAGCCGATTAATCTCCCGAAGACAATGATCAACGACCGCTTGTCGTCGAGTGGTTGAAAGCTTGTAAATTTGGTCTTCCATCCTTGAATTCGAGCCCCCAAGCGTAGTTGCAGTGAAGTCGAATAAGCTGCTAGCTTGTCGTCATCTTACATGCTGCTGTAGGTCATGTATCTTCCTTTGTTTGCTATTGGATGCAGCTCCATTGGGAAGGGTAGCATTGCTGTTGGCAGCTCGGCTTGAGCCCCGTCTCGCTCCCGGTGTCAGGTACCAGGATGAGGCATGCCCATGTATCCCACGTGCGTGTACTACTTATTTGCTTGCTGGTTGAGTGTAAGGCGCTGCTACATGATTCCGTTGTCGAGTCTGAGTAAAGCAGCCCGCGGAGGGTGTGTCTTTCATCCAGCGGTGTGGTGGCTGAGTAAGGTAGCCTGTGGAGGCGCGTACCTCACCCAGCAGCATAGTCCAAATCTGGTCCCCTGCAAAATAAATATACAAAATTTTGTAGGTATTGATATTCAGGATATCAAGTTAGGAGCATGTCCCATGCATGTAAAATAATAGGTTGGGAGCGGATCCCAGTATTATGAAATGCATGCAAATTTTTTGTGTCTTGCTCTTGCTAGGCTGTGTAAATTCCTCAAGTAGTTGAGCCCATATGTGTAAGCACTTGTATCTCTGGCATATGATCGGGAGGTTAATGACTTCGACCATGTGAGCTGTGCGAGTAAATGCATCACAAATATGATTTCGTACTACTTGAGTATTTATACAACTGTTAAGAGAAGACTAAAGCAGTCAGCGCTGTGTGAAAAAAGAGAATGCGCGCGGAGCACATGTTATACACTAATTAGGTGTAGTTCCGACTACCCAAGCACGGAGCTGTGTGTGAGTAGCCAGGAACGCAAATTTATTGTATGATCGTGGGGAACATGTATAATATCGGGAGATATATAAAAAGTAAAGAATATTTGAAAAAATATTAAAGCATGACTTAGCTTGATTGACGGTCTCATGGAGGAATCAGCGTGCGATCTTGGTGTGTTGGGCTTGAGAGCCCCCAGGCATCATCTTGACCTTTGTGGCTGAGTAGTTGGTCTCTGTGGCCGAGTAGTCGGTCACCACGGATGACTAGCTGGACACCCGTGGCCGAGTAGTCAGTAGGGCGTAGTCGGACAGCCTGATGTAGTCGGACGGCTTGCTTCATGTAGGAGTCGGATCGCGCTCGAGTCGGATCCCATGTTGGAGGCAGGTCACGAGGATTTTTGCATGCGTGACTTGTGCATGCGTATACACGTATATGTAGAAACCAAGATTAATATGTCGATCACTTTTGGCTAGCTTGCGTGCACCATCTTCAAGTCATGGTGATGTAGACCACGCATAATTTGCTTGCTTGCTGATCGGCTCTTATCTGACTAGAGTCTGACTCCCTCTACCACGCGATCCCGTGCACCCATGGCAATCCCAAGCCAGGCTGCCATGTCGACAATGGCATTGTATGCCTCGACACAGCCTTCTTGCCATGGGGCTGCATGTGCGCGTGCACGGCCAGGTGACCCGACGGAGGCATAGTGTTGAGCGAGAGCGAGAGCATCACGGCCGCGGGCTCCTAATCGAGCGTGGACTTGCTTTCTTGTCTAACGTACATGGAAGCTATAATTAGCTTGCATATGGTGGTGTAGATCATGACATGATGGCATAACACTGCTTTCAAGTCTTCGTCGTGGATGCATGCCGTGGCTGAAGCTTTGACTTCGTATTCGCCAACACGAGATGCATGCGGGACAGATTCCAATCTCGTCGTGAGTTTTAAAATTGGATCTGATAAAATTTGCTGCAGCTGAGGTCGCCTGGCTTCTCACCGACTTGCTTCCTAGTGTTGGTCCTGGCCAAAACCAAGGCGAGTCAGAGCTGGATGCTTGAGAGGTGAAGTCCCATCGCAGGTAGCCGGATGGTTGTTGTCGCTGTGATAATCTGCTTGAGATGTGAAGTCCCGTCGCAGGTAGCCAGAAGGCTGTCGTTGCCGTGACGTCGAGCCCATAAGGCTGCTGAAGAACGCCACCGTGGGAAGTCATCAAGAATAACAAGATCTCCACTAGCCCAAATCACCCAATTAGTGCCTCAAGATGCTAGACCACTAAGCAATGCACTAGAGGCTCTCCAATCACACTCAAGATGATCAAATCAAGTGTGCAAGTAAGTGGAGTGGTGTGCTCAGCTCTCAAAGGGTGTATACAGCTGTTCGAAGTGCCAAGAGAGTGGCCAAGGCCGGCCACACCCTCTATTTATAAGCTTACAAGCAAATACAGCCATTACCCCTTTAATTCAGCTTCTGCGAGGGCACCAGACATGGCGGTCCTAGCACCGGACAGGGATGGTGGTGCCCCTCCAACGGTCAAATCCAACGGCTAGTTGTTAGGTCAGGCGATCACCGTACATGCAGCGATGGCACCACCACTGGGGTGGCGGTGACCACCCAGCCAACCCTCTGAAAAAAACATAGCCTCTAGAAAATTATGGTGGTAAACCGCCCTCAGGGCAGCGGTGCCCACGACGGTGACCATCCCTAATTCACCCAGTCTCTGGATAAATATGGCGGTGGCACCGCCCTGCCTACAACGGTGATCGGGCGGTGCACACCGAATGCACCGGTGCCCATGCCCAGACTGCTGCTCCTCGGTTGAGTCCGGGTGGGCACCACCCTAGGGTGGTGGTGCCACCGGACACAGTGACGGTGCCCCCAGGGCAACACGCTACTCTCAGCCTCCTAGCCGGTCACTGCCACAGGGGTGGCAGTGCACTAGACAAGGGGTGGCGGTGCCCCCATGGCAGCACCCCAAGCCGAGTTTTGCCTCCTTTTCTTCACCTTTTTCACCACCTTTGCAAATGTGCTAACACTCCAAGTGTTTCACCATCACGTGCAAGTGTGTTTGTATTTTCACAATCATTTTTTCAAAGGTTAATCACTTTCTCACTGATTGTGCACTAGGCCTAAAGTGCAATGCAAGTTTTCCAACACCTATTGGCACTAGATGATCGAGTTGTCCAATAAGAGCTCCCCTCTTAATAGTATGACCATCTAACCTAGATGTGATCACACTCTCTATAGTGTCTCAATCACTGAAAAACAAAATGGCCCTATAATTATACCTTTGCCTTGAGCCCATTTTATTTTTCTCTTTCTTCTTTTCCAAGCCCAAGCACTTGATCATCTTCATGGACTCCGCCATCATCATGATCTTCTCCATTTGCTCCATCACTTGGAATGTGCTACCTATCTCATAATCACTAGAGTAATAGGTTAGCACTTTAAGGTTTCATCAATTCACCAAAACCAAACTAGAGCTTTCACCAAGGCGAAGCTGTCCCGTCCTTCCTGAAATGGTCGAAAACTATGATCACTTTCGATAGAAAGGATCACCCCGACCACATTCCACAACTGGGACCCTTCCCCCTCATCATGGACCCAATCATCGGCAAGACCCGACTGTCTCATGTCCTCATGGATGGCCAGAGCGGCACGAGCGGTGATACAACCATTCGGTGCTCCGTTCCATGGAGTCATCCCTGAACTCCAGGCCGTTCCCCTCGGGTAGGTCGACTTACCCGTGACATTAGGAGGTCGAGCTAACTTTTGCATGAAAACGCTCACCTTCGAAATAGTGGATTTCCCTAACACCTACCACGCCATCCTGGGTCGACCGTGCTACGCCAAGTTCATGGTCGTCCCCAACTACACCTATCTAAAGCTCAAGATGCTCGATCCCCACGGGATCATCACCATAGGAGGCGACCTTCAGCAGGCTCACCTCTGCGAATGAGAGAACAACGACATCGCGATAGCTGCATGCCAACCCCTAGAGCCTCGACTCACTTGGGCGGTGGCGACTAGCATCGTGCCAGAGTCAAGCTTCGAAGGGCACCCCCCTGGGAGCTGGGCCTGAACAAGACTTCCCTACATGGTAGGGGAGCACACGGAGGTCATGCTCAACGACCTCAGTCATGGCATGCGACGAGACAGGCAACAAACAGGCATTAGAATGATGTGATCGATGAGCTCCAAAGGGCTCATGACACAGCACGTTCCTCGATTTGACAAGCCATGCATTCTAGGCCTCACCATGCCAAGCACCACCGATGTCAAAAGCCACAACCAGCAACGAGGATACCCAGTGTTCGCACCAAAGCTACTCTAAGATGCGAGTCTCCCCGGCTGAGTATTTGTACATAATCATCAATGAGTCCTTCCCATGCTCGAAGATCACACTATGCCTCGATGAGCGCGCATCAAAGTGACACTCTGACGACACATGCGACCCCAAGTGACCCATGTCGATCGGTGCATGGCAGTCGACATGACTCACTCATGGGGGCTACATCACAACAAAATTGTGCATCGATGCACGTCCACGAGACGTACAAAACCGAACCCCAAGATCCATCTCTGGGTAAGGCCGCGCACCCACGCATAAAGAAAAGGAAAGAAATAAAGTCACAACCTAAGAAATAGAGGTCGAAGTAAGGCGCGCTGCCGCTAGATCTGTCCTATGACATTTTGGTCACAAAAATGGAGTTGCACTAAGCTAAACCTCATAGGTCAATCCCTAGGCAAGGCCGCATGACTACGGCATTCGAACGGCCAGATCATCGGCGAGCACACGAAAGAAAAAGAAGCGCAAAATACAAACTAAGAAAGTTTATTTATTAAAAGACCCTAGGTACAACCTAAGGTCCTTAGCCACCACCATGGAGGATGTCCCCCACATCTATGATGGCCCGGCATGATCCTAGAACCTAGGCGCCACTTGACTGAAGTCTTGGCCGGTGCAGAGCTGCAACGCGGCAAGGGTGACACCGGCTCCCTGTCGGACATCAGCCACCACCACGCGCTCATAGTCCTCCATCAGGAGAACCTCCTAGAGGCGGGCCTCTTCTGTCTCATGGCAGGAGGCTGCTAGCTACTCCTCCATCACTGACAACAAGAAGACAGGAAGATCAGGAGTGGCGAACAACAAATAGGATGGCAAGACCAAGAAGCATCCTTAACCACGATGCGAGCCTAGGCGTCGGCGGCCACCGCCTGCATAGCGGTGGTCTCCCTCTCTGAAGCCTCGGGGGCCACCTTGACGGTTTCAAGGTAGCACTCCAGCTGGCTCACCTTATGGGTGGCATCAAAGTAGCACTAGCGGGCCTCATCCGCCCTGTGGATGAGCTCGCGAAACTCACGCTGATCATCCAAAGAAGATGACAACGAGGACAACGAACTCGACCCCCTGAGGGCAAGATCATGAGCGGCACTGGTAGCCCCCTCTAGACATGGTGTGGGAGGTAGCCTTGTGAACATGCATGGTCAATATAGGTTAAGACTTCAAACTTAAACACCATCTGAATACTTACCCCTGATTGCACAAGCAAGCACGAAGACGTGGTGGTGGCCGATGACCCCTCTAGTGGCCACTTGCCATGATCCATTTCGACTGGTGAAGAAGGGGCTCCGAGCGCACGAGAACAAGAATAGGGAAGTGGTGGAGCAGGCAAATCAAAGCGAATACCTCTCCCGCCATACCACTCCAGCATATTTATAGCCACTATGAACATTCAAGGCGCACGCGCACTCACTTGCATTTATTAACTGCTTGGGAAACCCCACAGAGCAGGTGAAGTGATCGGAGGGAAGGCGGAGTGATGATTGCCAATGCAACGGCATGAACCAAGTAAGCCTTGCACATCCTCACTCTTTCCATATCATTTTGATTTGCACACCCGCATTCCGCAACGCACGACCACTCGCGAGCGAGCGCCATTATGCCATGACATGACCAGGGAGGCCAATCGACCCTGAGATCATGCGTAGAATGACCCACCATAGCCATGACCCCATGTTGTGCTTAGGAAAATCACTCTTGGGCCAGCCCTTAGAAGGGCTCGAGGCCACAAAGGGATAGGGGCAGAGTGAGATGGCCCTTGTGGCTCTAATCGGTGGTACGGAGCAACACACCAACTCTCTCTGTGTTTGAGCCATCCACTTCAAAGTCATCTGGGTTGACCCCCTCTAGGGGAGGCATCTTGCCCTCTGACTGCTGTGGAGACGGTCGTGGACCGATGGGTTTGACGGCTGATGATTTATGGGACATTTCTTGATGAAGTACAGCCAAACTCCACGTCGATTGGGGAGGATATCAGGTCTCGCTTGATTTACCCATCGACCCTAATGAGGCACACTGCTTCGACCGCATGGTTATGTGGACATGCCTCTCCCCATGTGTGGCCAAACCAAACCCGCCTATAATAGGGCAACATGACCTCTTGAGGTCGGCAAGGATGCTAGGGAAAAATAGAGTTGGGTTCTCATGACCCCGCAAGGAGTTAGGGCCTAGCCTTGACCAACTCCACCCTACGTCTTAGGTCCAAGACCTAAGGCTAGCTCTAGAGACTTATAAACCATTAGGGGTCCATGACCTCTCTAAGAGAGTTCAATGAAGCAGATGGTCGGCATGACGCAGCAGTGTCTTCCTAGTGAAATGATGCGTAGCCCAAAGCATGATCATGGCACGGTCACATGGAAGAAATAAAAGGTCTAAGACCTACGAGCCAACGCATGGTCACAGAAAATCCCCACGACCGCGCAAGAAGGGGTCAGGGAAATGGCTCCCTGCGCTAAGGGAAACAACCCCATTAATGACTCTAGGCCAAAGGAATGGCCCCAGTGCATGGACCCGGGGGCTCGCCGAACCCACGAAGGCAGCACAACCACAAGGGTTGGGTGTCACCTCGTTGGTGATGCCAATTGACAACCCAAGGCAGAGTGACATAAAGGAAACAGGGGCAACAAGTGCCCCACCTGCTCCTTTGCAGACTTCATGACCTTGGGGACCACACGCAGGTGGACAGCGGCCATCCCTTGGGCACAAAGGGAGGCTAGCCATCGCTAGCAATGGTGGTGTAGCCACATCACCTTCCTGCCCTGTCCAACATGGGTAGTGTGACAGGGCAATTGCGCTCTGGCCTCCTCCCACCCTATGAGTAGTCCCAAGTAGACACTAGACCATCCCTCAATGGGACTCCAATGTAGCGCCGGACCACACACGAGGGTCAGGGAGGAACTGGCAACACCGCCGGCTGTCGCACATTTTGAGCACCAGAACCGTCGAGGATCGGGGCAAGAAAAAGTGATGACATCATGGACCGATGTCGCGTATGACCCGACTCAGAGGTCATCCTATCTTGCACCCCCTTGCTCGTAAATCTCCTTCTAGCACCAGCTGCTAGAAAGGGCAACACTAGTTCCAGCCACCATAGATGACCCCTAGTGGAACGTACAATGGGAACCACATAGTTCTCCTAGAACTTTTCTCTCCCATTTCTTCACTCTCTTAGCATCTAGCCACTTAGGAAGGTGGGGAACGATTTGTAGTCATAGCCATGAGTGGTTCAAATGGTAGGAAGGCCCCCATTTATTGGCTAAAGGAAGACTCAATAGCCTGAGATCCTCATGCCGCATGGTGAACCATGGGATGTCACGGCCAATGTCAGATGCCCACGTAAGGTCTAGGAAATTGGGACCCTCCCAAAGGCAAGGTCGGTACAATATCAATGAGACCACTCAGCCCCACCTAGGTCACGAACCCCAATACACAGCACACTAACATGGTAGAGCTCCGCAGTCGTGTACCACATCGTCATGGTGTCCAAACAGGGTGGAGCGTAATGGCCACCTACAGCATTGAACGCACCAGCCTGCAAGAGGTCGAGCAACAAAGCTCGAACAAGCCATGACTATGAACCCGCACTTGACATGCACGCATCTCAGTGCTTTCATGATCACTTCGAGATCACAAAAATGCTTGAAACTACTGTTGGGGTTATGATCCCCGGGTGTCTCAAGGAATTGATTAATTAGCAGGTCGAGTGGCCCATGATACATCAACTAGCAAAAGCTCAAACGACCAATGCCCAGATGAGCCAAGTGGACCTGGCCAGACACCAAGGCCCCAGTTAACCACAACACCTCCCTTCTGCCTTAGCTGAATGACACACAAGAGACTTATGACCACTCCACCGTCCTGACCCTTGGGAGGAATGGGGAGAGGTCGACCCTAGCCTAGTGCGCCTACTCTGACAAAAGTAGACACACCACACTGACCCTGTAAGGACTAAGGGAATAGCAGTCACCTCGGTCTGGTTAGATGCCATCCCTATGCCACGCAGCACAGACAAGACAACACCACACCACTGTCCAAATATGGTCCAACAAGACATATGTACGATTCTACCCACTACGGGATAGGATCCATGATGGAGGCCTTGACTTTGAGGCCATCCAGACCGGTGGGAGCCATGACCCCGGAGCTTGGGATCATGGACACCAACTCCACAAGCTAACCAGATGATCGATGACCTGGGGGCGGCTACCAACTCCTGTATGACGCCCCTAGGAGATCAGGAGGCAATGACGATGGCCACAGTGGAGACCATGTCACGTAGGACGGCTGGCGAACCACCATTGTGCCTATAGTGCCACCACGACCAACATAGTAGCACCATGCCACACCTTACTATGATGTGGGCACAAGACCATAACGACAACCATGCCTAAACATGCATTACAAGACAACGTAGCTTGCAAGCCAAGTGAACTAGGCTCCTCCCTTAGGCTCACGACCCCTCGGTCGGGAGAACCTTCTACTTTATACATGCCTTGGCCCCAAACTCTATATAAGGGCAGCTAGGGCATCCTTCCCACCATTCTGAATCATTCACACTCTTCACAACCTCCAGACTCCTAAAGCTTCCCTTCAGGCAGTCCATCTCCTAGCTCTAGCTCTCCTACCTCTTCCACATTCTTGCACCCCCATTGTAAGAACTTCAGAGCATTCAAGCCAGGAACACACACTTGATCATCTCTGAGACTAGACATAGGGCTTTGGCCTGAACTAGTATAAATCCTTGTGTCTTTTGGATGCTACCAACATCTTCCTAGAGCAGCGCGGCAACCGTATAAATTTACTAGTCCAGTTTACAAAACACCGACATATATCATCTGCTAAGTAGGGGTTCATGAAAAACTATAAGGTTTGGAACATGCATGGCAAGGCGGGTGACAACTTACCTAAGGAAACCATCCAAGGACCCTTGTCAGAGACTGTAGCAAATGAAACCTTGCAGCAAACCGTCCATGAAACAGTTGGTGAAACCATGCAGGAAACCGTCCATGAACTAGTGAATGAAACCGTGTAGGAAACCATTAATGAAATAGGCTATGACACTTTGCTGAATACTAAAGCGCTTGATGCTCTAGACAAGATGATACGTTATGGGGAGCTAGAGTTCCTTGATGCAAGAAATTTGAACAAGTTGGAGCAAATGGGAAACGATGCAAAAACACCGCTATTCAATGGTTCTTCTATTACCAAGTTAGATGCTAACCTTTGCTACTTGAGATGAAATCAAGGAATGGTCTGTCGGATAAAGGATTCGATGATTTGCTAACTCATTTGAAGACCAAGATGCTTTCATGGCCAAATGAGTTGACGGAGAACACATATCAGGCGAAGCAAATGATCTATCCATTGGTGCTAGAAGTACAAAAGATTCATGCGTGCAACAATGATTGCATATTGTACCATGGCAAATATGTAGAGTTGGATCAGTGTCCAATGTGTGAACTCTCACGCTACAAATCTAACTCTCCTGAGGCAATGACAGTCGTTGACCGAAACAAAAGACCACCCAAGAAGGTTGTGTGGTATTTCCCTATAATTCCACGCATGAAGAGATTATTTGTGAATGAAACAATAGTAAAGCTGATGAGGTGGCATGCCAAAAAGCGCATGAATGATGGAAAAATTAGACACCCAGTCGATGGATCACAGCGGAGGGCTATTGATTCTAGATACAAGACATTTAAAACGGAAATAAGGAACTTATGGTTCGGGTTGAGTACTGACAGGATGAATCCTTTCAACATGGTCAGCACCAATCACAACACCTAGCCTGTGACTCTATGCATATACAACCTTCTGCCTTGGTTGTTGTTGGTATTAGTTGACGTGATCAGATAAATTCGCAAGCGCATGGATACCATTGTAGCTTTCACCCGAAGTATACCTAGGTATCGATTTCCACGGGGAACAAGAAGTGAATTAGAAAAGATCAAGGTCATCCAAGGATAAAGGTGAAAAGATGTTTTTGTGGGTAGAGAGGGGTTTCTTAAGGTTCTTCTAAGACAAGCTAGATAACCATGGTCTAGGTTTACTAAACCTACTTACTTCGGAGCAGTAGTACCTTTCCAGTCCTCAAAAAGACCGGGAAAGGGTGATCGGGGGAAGGCTGCCAAAAGCTCTATGAAAACACTAGTCCGAACGTGGTGGACTACAAAGGCCTAGTCAAAGCTGTCACTTCTGGGGCTACCACAACTATCCGTGGGATTGGGCGCAAATGTTGCAGAACCGACCAATTTATAAGAATACAAGTACAATGGCAATCCGCAAGCGGTCGCACTGTCATACTTGAACCCATATAAACCCGGTAGTCCGTCGAGTACCACGACGGGTCTCGATAAACGATTTACAACAACCAAGATCGTACAGGATTCAACATACATGCCACATATTACATAAAGTTCACAGATACTTTTCATCATCAGAGTACGAATAAAAGTTATTACAAACCAGTTTGATAAATAAAGCGGAAGCAAATAAGTTCGAAGATAAAGTTTCCAACATAGTTTGATACAGTGCCAAGCCAGATCACGGTCCACAAAAGCAAAGATAGGAATTACTAAGAAGCCTGCCCAAGGCTTACTCCTCATCCACAGCGGGATAGAAGCAACTCTTGCAATAACCATGATACACAGTGCCATCTGCAACAATGGGAAAATAAACCCTGAGTACGAGAAGGTACTCAGCTAGACTTACCCGTCATGAACCAGAAATAAAATGACTCCAAGGATTATGCAAGGCTGTATAAGTGGACGTAACTTGACAACATTTTGCGAAAAAGGCAACTTACCCATTGTACAATTATGATTCCTTTATCAAGTTAATTATAACTATCCATTCTAGATTAGCAACTATCCTATGCCAAACATGTGGTATATCATTTAGAAGCATACAATAGTAACCATAGCAGGTATTGTAATTCCAATTTCATCCGAACCATCATGTTTCATAACACAGTTACTACGATGTTGGAGCTAGCCAAGTTTCTCACTATCCGGGAGAGACGGCGATTCGAATCGATTTCAACCAGCTGGGAATTTATTCCTAACACAAACCCAGATCTACCAGCCACGATAGTCTTAGGTCACCTTTGGTACAACTCAGGTACACATTTCGTGGGTCCAGTACTGCGCCGCACAATCTGGAACACCAGATGCCAGGATGCTCAGGCCAAGCCTGCCCTTGGGCTCAGTCTGATCGTTCCCCGGAAGGAGCGCACAACAGAACGGTTCCCGGCCTGAGTTGAATTACTCGGCTTCATGGTCGGAACGAGTTATCCGGCCAGCTAAGTGAGAGGCATGCGTTCAATCTTGTCAGAAGTTCCAACAACGGTACGGTCCTTGAATCGACACAGACGGGGATAGATCCACACCCAAGACCTCCATGTCTTGTTGCTTTCTCTATCGACTATCCCGTCCCGGTCTCCATTTACATTAACCATGGTTCTTTTCCACGATAGCAATTATAAGCCAACCGTGCTCCGGTATCCACCTATATCTCGCAGGTGACAGGAAATCACCTCGACTTCTACCGGTCTAAGCATGGCTAAGCATATATTCGATCCTGGACCTATACCGGTTAAAGGTGTAATATCTGGACAAGGAATGTACATGCATCAAGTGGTTTCATTCAACTCTTATAACCTAATGCATCAATCATAAATACGTAGTAAACATTTGTAAATTACTGGGAGACTTATAATGCTCCGGGGCTTGCCTCGCAGAAAGGAAGTAGGGCGGTGGTCAGGACACTCCGGAAGCTCCTTCAGGGTTCTGCTCCACGCCTTCGGGAGCTGCGGCTTGCGGATCCTCCTGCTGGTTCCCTTCCTCTGCTTCTTCGAATTCCAGCAACGTGATCTCTTCCTCCGATCCTAGATGCATGAGTATGGCATAAGTATTACGAATGCATATATGTTAACAAGTGCATCATGTTTATTGAGTAGGTGCATATCTCTTCTCGATTATTACTTAACTACTTCTACAATGCATCGACTATGCCACAAACAGTAGCTACTTGTTTCACTCATAACTGGAGTTCTACTAATCCAAAAACAGTGATCCTAGACTTTCTGGAAAGCTTATCAAATTCTCTACAACTTTGTTATTAACCATTTTTACAGTACACATCAGTTTCAACATGCAACTCATCACACTCTAGAATCAGTCCGGAAACTATTTAACTATGCAATATAAAGTAATAATACTTCTACTTCATGTAATCATTCGAAATTTGACAACATAGAATCTACCAACAGTTTAAGCATACCAAATACATTTAAGATAATATAATGGTGAAGCCCAAACTATTTATTTAATTACCTTTATTATTTTATTTATATATCTAGGTTAAATACTAAACATATATCAGACATACTTATTAAATTCTCAAAAATTTACAGTGCCTTACTAATGCTATCAAAGGACTACTATAAAAATTTCATGTCATTTTACTAAGTAGAACATTCTATACAAAAATGATAAGGAAGCAAGGCTTGAAATAGCATAAATGGAAAATCCTATTGAAAAGTGTCAAGCAATAGATTTCCTATTTTTCTTAACATACATATGGTACTAGGATTACCTCCAACAAATTTCATGAATTTTGGACTCATAAATAATTTATAAAAATTCATGCAAGGATTGACTAGCCATAAAAGAAAAATCTATAACTATAATCTACCCATGCACTGGTCCTCAAATTTTTACCAGAGTTCATATATGACTAAGACTAGCTTACCACAAAAATTTCATAATTTTTGGAGCACAGGAACTCTAGATATAAAATAAACAAATTTGAATGCATTCAAAAGCACATTTCAAATCCCTATTTAAATCTCCAAAAATTTCTACTGTACAAGTCAAAAACATATTTTTCCTAAATACTACACTTTCCTAAGGAACACTCACAAATTTATTTCACAATTTTAGGAGCTATCAAACTAAAGATACAAAAATAACAAAACACACTTGAATCTGGAATTTTTGAACTATCCCTAAAACCTAGAGTCGCTGACAGCAGGGACCCACGCGTCAGTTGGGCCCACCGGTCAGCGAGATCAAAACAGAGCCGGCGGACGCAGAGCAAGCTCGCGCGGCCACAGCTCGTCGACGGCGAATCCGTCGGCGGTAACATCTTCACTACACGATCTACGTGACCTAGCGAAGCTATTGAGCACTTGGCCGGCCTTATCGTCGACTCTAGAGCTAACAGCGGCGACCATGGCGGAACGGCGGGGCTGGACGTCGGCGGTACGCCGGTGTGGGCTACGGTGGCTCAACATGAACGCTGCGCCGAGCATCACCGAGCTGCGGCGGAGCTATCTAGTGCCCTAACGCGGCCGGGGATGGACGGTGGTGACGTGGCCACGGAGACGGGGCTCACGGCGGAACTCGGCGAGCTTGCATGCGCTGCGGCGGCTTACCAAGTGCTGTCAGTGGGCACGGGAGAAGCGATGGGGTGCTGGGGAGATGGTGGAGCTATGGCGGGTGGTGCTGGAGTGGCTAGGCGCGAGCTGTGCGCAGCTATGGCACGGTGGAGGCGGGGAGGAGCTCGCTGCTGCGCTTGTGGTGAAGAAGGAAGCCAGAAGCGAAATGGGAGCGCTGGGAGGAGCGGGCGGTAGCTGGCGTGATGTAGGCGCGCTCAGGTGCATCGTGGCCTGCACGGATAGACCGGCGGCGACGCGCGGCCGTTTCCCGCGCCACGCGGCGATCAGCACCTGAAGCCGGTCGGCCACGACGCCGTGATTCAGTTCGTCAGTTAGCCTCGGTACCAACCCTGACGATGAGTTTTTGGTGATGATTGATCTTCCAATCCGTGACGAATTAGCGCTAGGTTACTAAACCAACTTTGTAGACCTAAGTACCAGTTACAAATGTTGTTCAATGATCGTTCTCTAATTCTCAACGTAAACTGAGTAAAATCGTGATCAAAGTCGGCTTGTCAGGCTGTCAGTGTTCACGACTTAGCAAAAATTTGCTAAGTGTAGCAATTGTGATTTCTCTGATTTTTGAAACCCAAATTCACACATGTTAGGAGCTGAATCAGTCAAAGACCCAAAAATCAAAGTTGTTCCTTATGTCAAACACTACAACTTTGCTTTAGTGAACTCCTCCATGCAAGGTCTCTAACACCTAGTTCAACTTTAGTCAAACATGTCACTTTGAAATCATGATACATATTCAAACCATGACCAAATGACCAAACTAGCCCTAGCCCTAAATACCAAAGTTGTTCATAATGATATCCTAAGCATGTTCAAGCAATTTGCAAGGTCATTCAATCACTTTATGTAGTAGTCACTCATAGAGCTATTTAAATTAATCACATGAAATATGCCCTAAAGACTTGACTATGAAAAATGACATTCATGATCCATGTTCTAATTGTGAACCTAAGCATTGCCAAAATATTTTGGTGACTCAAATCTACCAAGTACATGTTTACATTCATGATCATTTGCATATGTACAAAGAAACATGCAATAACAAGCAACGTTGCATATGTTTCAATCAAATGTTTCAATTGTAAATGATGATTTATGAATGCTTGATGCTCATGCTCATGTTATGCAAGTCAAGTTATGCAAGGCTAACACCCGAGGTGTTACAGCCCCTCCCCCTTATAAAAATCTCGTCCCGAGATTTGCAAGACCTACCATTCTTGGAAAAAGGCGGGATAAACTTCTCGTAGATAATCTTCTCTTTCCCACGTAGCATCTTGTTCACTATGATTGTTCCACACCACCTTATAGAACTTAATAATCTTACTCCTTGTCACTCTCTCCATCTCTTCTAATACTCGAATTGGCTTTTCTTCATAGGTCAAATCCGATTGAAGCTGCACGTTGGTGGGTGCAATAGCTTCTTCCGGTACTCGAAGACATTTCTTTAGCTGAGAAACATGGAACACATCAAAGATTGCACTCATCTCTGGTGGTAAGTTGTAAGCTTATACGCAACATTTCCTTTTCGTTCCAAAATTTTGTATGGCCCTACATATCTTGGTGAAAGCTTCTTTTTCATCCCAAATCTTTTCACACCTTTCATGGGTGATACTCTCAAGTATACATAGTCACCCACTTCGAAAGTCAGTGGTCTTCTTCTTCTGTCGGCATAACTCTTCTGTCTTGATTGAGCTGCCTTCATGTGTTGTTGGATGATACGTACTTGCTCTTCGGCTTCATTGACAAAATCAATACCAAAGTATCTCCTTTCACCGGGCTCAATCCAATTCAATGGAGTTCTGCACTTTCTGCCATACAAGGCTTCAAATGGAGCCATTTTGATACTCGCTTGATAACTGTTGTTATAGGAGAATTCAGCTAAAGGTAACCATTTCTCCCACGAACCTTTTGAAGATATAACACAAGCTCTAAGTAAATCTTCTAGGATTTGGTTCACTCGCTCTGTCTGTCCGGAAGTTTGCGGATGATAAGCTGAACTTCTGATTAGCTTGGTTCCCAAAGCCTGGTGTAAGTGCTCCCAGAAACGAGCTATGAACTGTGGTCCTCTATCTGAGATTATGGTCCTGGGTACTCCATGCAATCTCACGATCTGGGATACATATATCTCAGCGTATTTCCCAACTATATACCGCGTGTTCACGGGTATAAAGTGTGCTGACTTGGTGAGACGATCAACAATGACCCAGATTGAATCGTGACCTTGTGGCATTGTTGGAAGGCCTGTGATAAAGTCCATGCTGATTTCCTCCCATTTCCATCCTGGAATAGGCAATGGCTGAAGTAATCCAGCGGTTTTCATATGGACGGCTTTCACTCTACTGCAGTTATCACACCTAGCAACATAGGCTGCGATCTCTTTCTTCATCTTAGTCCACCAAAAACGGGTTCTTAGATCTTGATACATTTTACTACTACCCGGATGGATAGACAATTTGGATGAGTGAGCTTCCTCTAAGATTTGATTCCTTAGCTCACGGTCTTTTGGTACCACTAGTCGGTCCTCAAACCATAATACACCTCTTTCGTCCAATCTAAAATGTTTGGTTTCCTGCTCTTGCATTTTTCTCTTGATGTGACTTATTCCTACATCTGTCTGCTGTAGCTCTATGATTTTGCCCTCAAGTGAACAACTGATTGTGATATTGTGTAGTACAGCAGGATGTAGCAAGTTGAATCCATCTTCCAATAGTGCTTCCACAGTGTTGCAATGGGACTTCCGACTAAGTGCATCGGCTACTACATTAGCTTTACCCGGATGGTAATGCACTTCCAAATTATAGTCCTTAATCAATTCTAACCATCTTCGTTGTCTCATGTTCAGTTCTGGCTGGGTAAAGATATACTTGAGGCTTTTGTGGTCAGTATAGATATGACATACATTGCCCAACAAGTAATGTCTCCATATCTTTAATGCATGGACAACGGCTGCAAGTTCCAAATCATGTGTAGGGTAGTTGACTTCATGTTTTCTCAATTGCCGAGAGGCATATGCAATTACTCTCCCTTCTTGCATAAGCACACATCCCAAACCTATTCCTGATGCATCACAAAATACATCAAAAGGCTTTTCAATGTCTGGTTGTGCTAGCACAGGTGCTGTAGTCAACAAAGTTCTGAGGGTGTGAAAAGCTGTTTCACATTCTGGTGTCCATTTGTACTTCTCATCTTTCTGAAGTAGTCTGGTCATAGGCTTAGCTATCTTTGAGAAGTCTAGAATAAACCGACGATAGTATCCTGCTAACCCTAGAAAACTCCGAACTTCATGCACCGAAGTTGGGGCTTTCCAATCCATGACCTCTTGTACTTTTGATGGGTCTACTGAGATTCCATCTCTTGATAAAATGTGACCTAAGAAAGGTACTTTGCTCATCCAAAATTCACATTTGCTAAACTTGGCATATAGCTTATGCTCCCTCAGTCTGGATAGGACAATCCTCAGATGCTCTTCATGATCTGACTCATTTTCTGAATAAATCAATATGTCATCGATAAACACGACCACGAACTTGTCAAGTTCGGGCATGAATACCGAGTTCATCAGGTACATGAAATAGGCTAGAGCATTTGTTAGTCCGAAAGACATAACCAAATACTCGTATAAGCCGTACCTAGTAGAGAAAGCAGTTTTAGGTATATCCTCCGGTCTGATCTTTATCTGATGGTAACCTGATCTCAAGTCAATTTTGGAGAATACCTTTGCCTTCGCTAGCTGATCGAACAAGATGTCGATGCGGGGTAATGGATATTTGTTCTTGATGGTCACAGCATTGAGTGGTCTGTAATCTACACACATTCTCAGTGACTTATCCTTCTTTTTCACAAACAATGCTGGGCATCCCCATAGAGATGAGCTAGGTTGGATAAGACCTTTGTCCAATAGATCTTGCAATTGAACCTTAAGTTCTGCTAACTCATTGGGTGGCATTCTATAGGGCCTTCTGGATATGGGTGCGGTACCTGGCACTAATTCGATCTTAAATTCCATGTCCCTATCCGGTGGTAGACCTGGTAATTCCTCTAGAAATACATCCGAAACTCACAAACCACTGGGATATCACATATTGTGGTGGTTTGGATAGCACAGGCTAAATGTTGGGGTTCGAAATCACGGGAGAGTGGGACTAGAAAAGCATTCCCTCCCGTGGGTTCTCTCAACATAATAGTACGGGTGCTAGTGTCAATAAGAGCACCATGATACTTCATCCAATTCATGCCTAAGATTACACTTATCGACAACCCCGGCAATATTATCAAATCTGTTGTGTACTCCCTCCCTTGTATCAAGATGAGTACATTTTTGACTATCTTTTTGGTAGTAACAGTTCCCCCTGCTGAACTTATGTTAAAACCCCCTTTGCTTACTTCAATTATTTCTTGATCATGTCTAGATGCAAATGCTTGACTCATAAATGAATGAGAAGCTCCCGAATCAAATAAAACAACAGCGGGATGCTTGTTGACGAGAAACATACCAGCCGTGACAACTTCTCCGGCGGGCACCTCTTCTACAGCGGTATAATGCACTTGTCCCTGACGTGCCCTGGCATTCACCTGCCTCTGATTGTTCTGATTTGGGTTGCCATTCCTCTTGGGGTGGGGGCACTCCTTGGACCAATGACCCAGTTGGTTGCAGTTGAAACATGGTTGATTACTTCTGAATCCTGTGGAGCTGTCCTGATTGCCATTTCCTTTTGGTAAGGCAATAGTGAACGCCTTACGGAATGGTTTCTGTGGCCTATTATTCTGAGCTTTCGGTGGTGGAGGCCTAAACTTGGGTGCAGGTGGACGGAATTGTGGCCTAGCTGTGATAGGCGCTTTTGACTGGAAAGATCCGGATGCACCGGCCTCATATGCCCTCTTGCGACCTTTAGCAACTGCATGCATGTTGTTGTGGTTTTCTTGGGTCAAGGCATCACTAATAAACTCATTGTACGTGGCACATCGAGAATTTGCCATAGGTCTTCATCAGTTTGGTACCCAACCCTCGCTTGAAACTCTCTATCTTTTTCTCCTCGGTATCCACGAAACTGGGAGCATATCTTGACAAGTTGTTGAATGCGTGCATATATTCTGTGAGTGACTTTGTTCCCTGAGTGAGCCTCATAAATTCGGCTGCTTTCATGCGCATCAGGCCCGGGGGAATATGATGTCCCCTAAAAGCCAGCTTGAATTGTTCCCAGGTCACTCTCGCATTAGCAGGCAGAGATGACAGGAAATGTGTCCACCAGATCCCTGCTGGTCCTTGCAGCTGATGAGAAGCATATTCAGCTTTCAGGTGCTCTGTGACCCTTAGCAGACGAAATTTCTGCTCGATGGTATTCAGCCACTCATCGGCCTGCAGTGGTTCCTCAGCCACCTTGAAGATCGGAGGCTTCGTGTCCAGAAACTCCTTGAATGTACTGTGCTGATTTGGCTCGGCCCCTGGTTGATGTGGGTGGCCACGAGCAGTGTTTTGCGCGATAAGGCGCAAAGCTTCTTCCATTGTCCTCTGGCTACCCTAGGAACTGGGTAAAGAATTCCTGAGCAGACGGCAGGCGGTGGGGGTGGCAAGTCATCATGGTTGCCATCCTGGCTGCTACTAGCTCCTGCACGGGTGCGCGTCATCTGCGAAGTTGCAACAATAAGCGATTATTGGTTGAGGTCAAGAGATTGCAGATGAATTAGGTACTCATGCCAAACTGAAATTACTGGAGAAAATTCTCAAAAGCACAATAAAAACAGAGGCATAACAATTCATTCTCGCAACATGACATCACCAATTTGACCACTTATCGTGCTCATAACGCATGCAATTAAAGCGTGATTACCGACAAAGGAACTGGAATTGCACTGATGTTCATCCAAACGTGCGATTAATCAACATTACATGATAGTCTGGTACTAATGCCAAATTCGAACTACAGGTCCATTACATGAATAAAGGTGATACATTAGTCCTTCCACTAAGTGCTAAGCGATCTAATCCTCATCATGATCACTATCGAGGTCAGACGCAGAATCATCTCCTTCCTCAGGTTCTACTTCTTCTTAGGCTCCACTTCTTCTTCTTCTTCGTACCCTTCTAAATCCATTTCTGCGGCTCCAGGTGGGACATAAGGGTGGAGCTGATTGTTCAGTAGATGAACCTCTTCATGCAGATTATCGTTGTATTCTTCCGCATTGGCCAGCTGCTGTCCCAGCTCAAACTATCGAGCTCTCAGGACATCTTCCCTGGTCCAAGGCTGCATTTCGCTGGTGAGTTAACCGAGTCATCTCTTCAGTGAGCCTCTCAATCTCGGCGTCGTGCTCCCTCTGAAGCTGACGTCGGTCCTCGCTGGGCATGACCAAGAGCACCAGACACACGTCTGAGGCTACCTTCAACTCCATCTAACACTCTCATCATTGCGAACATGGCGCTCATGGCAGGGTTATCACTGTTCTGCCCTTCTGCTGCACCAATCTCCAAAGATCTTCCTCTTGCCTGCTGCCATGAGTCAGTGGAGGGGTTACCTCTTGGAAAGACTCCAACCAAAGCGGCTGCCAGCTCTTGAGGAAAACGATCCATGATATTCCTCAAGATCCCAAAGGCTGCCCTGCCAGCTGCTTCTTCAGCAGTCCTGCCAGTTGACTCATAACACCAGCCTGTCCACTCAGAATCGTCACCTCGGGGACGAACAACGGCCTCCACAGTAACTAAGAGACCTTCTCCCAACCGCTCATTCGCCCAGAAGTAGCGGGGTTCCATTCCATCAGGATAGCCTACATAGCTGAGCACTCTCCACAAGAGTGTAGGCATCCCAAACTCTCCAAGGAACGTGTGACGTTGACGGGTACGTGGAGCAAGCTGACGGCTAGGAGCTCTGCCTCCGGTGGACTTGCGAGCAGTCTGCTTGGTGCGTGCCATCTGCACCATTAACATGTACCCCTTGGTGAGACAATGCCATAATGGATAAGAGTTACATAACCGAGTAAGAATTTTATAAGGGGAGGAACAATGTAGTTATGTGAATGGTAATTTAACATGATGCATGCTCGTTCCGTACGTCCTCACAAACTTAGGAAAAATTTGTTTCTAACGGTAGACACGGTGGCATACATACGTTCTCTCATAAATAGCGTAACTAGTCGAGCTACACGTTTCGTTGTTAGTGTACCTGCATAAAATTTCATTTCAGCCCTAAACCCATAATGAATATGCAGAATGTAATTGTAAATACTTCCATATATGTATACCCATACATATACTTCCGTATCAATCTACCCGACAATAATTTAAACCCACAATTAAATACGTACCATATACACATGCAAGCATGCATACATAGCCGTACCAAAGCTAACTCTTCCCGACCGCACGCTCACATCTTGCGGTCATACACTCATCTTACCTTGGCGTAGAGGCATTTGATCCATACATTACCACTCAAGTGAATGGCATCCATACTATAGCACGCCGTATGGACGACGAAGTAAAAACCCCCCATGTTAGTACTTAAATAGCCACCTAATAGTCCTTAATTTGGGCATAAGGAAAGTGATCATTGGCACACTTTAGATTTCAAATACCTATTATATAACTAATAGTTGCTAGAGAAGGGTTTTTGGAAAACAAAAACTTTTGTTTTAAATACACTTGTGACAATTAACGTTGAATCTTGCTCTGATGCCAGCTGTCGTAGAACCGACCAATTTATAAGAATACAAGTACAATGGCAATCCGCAAGCGGTCGCACTGTCATACTTGAACCCATATAAACCCGGTAGTCCGTCGAGTACCACGACGGGTCTCGATAAACGATTTACAACAACCAAGATCGTACAGGATTCAACATACATGCCACATATTACATAAAGTTCATAGATACTTTTCATCATCAGAGTACGAATAAAAGTTATTACAAACCGAGTTTGATAAATAAAGCGGAAGCAAATAAGTTCGAAGATAAAGTTTCCAACATAGTTTGATACAGTGCCAAGCCAGATCACGGTCCACAAAAGCAAAGATAGGAATTACTAAAGAAGCCTGCCCAAGGCTTACTCCTCATCCACAGCGGGATAGAAGCAACTCTTGCAATAACCATGATACACAGTGCCATCTGCAACAATGGGAAAATAAACCCTGAGTACGAGAAGGTACTCAGCTAGACTTACCCGTCATGAACCAGAAATAAAATGACTCCAAGGATTATGCAAGGCTGTATAAGTGGACGTAACTTGACAACATTTTGCGAAAAAGGCAACTTACCCATTGTACAATTATGATTCCTTTATCAAGTTAATTATAACTATCCATTTCTAGATTAGCAACTATCCTGTGCCAAACATGTGGTATATCATTTAGAAGCATACAATAGTAACCATAGCAGGTATTGTAATTCCAATTTCATCCGAACCATCATGTTTCATAACACAGTTACTACGATGTTGGAGCTAGCCAAGTTTCTCACTATCCGGGAGAGACGGCAATTCGAATCGATTTCAACCAGCTGGGAATTTATTCCTAACACAAACCCAGATCTACCAGCCACGATAGTCTTAGGTCACCTTTGGTACAACTCAGGTACACATTTCGCGGGTCCATACCGCGCCGCACAATCTGGAACACCAGATGCCAGGATGCTCAGGCCAAGCCTAGCCCTTGGGCTCAGTCTGATCGTTCCCCGGAAGGAGCGCACAACAGAACGATTCCCGGCCTGAGTTGAATTACTCAGCTTCGCGGTCGGAAACGAGTTATCCGGCCAGCTAAGTGAGAGGCATGCGTTCAATCTTGTCAGAATGTTCCAACAACGGTACGGTCCTTGATCGACATAGACGGGGATAGATCCACACCCAAGACCTCCATGTCTTGTTGCTTTTCTATCGACATCCCGCCCGGTCTCCATTTACATTAACCATGGTTCTTTTCCACGATAGCAATTATAACCAACCGTGCTCCGGTATCCACCTATATCTCGCAGGTGACAGGAAATCACCCGACTTCTACCGGTCTAAGCATGGCTAAGCATATATTCGATCCTGGACCTATACCGGTTAAAGGTGTAATATCTGGACAAGGAATGTACATGCATCAAGTGGTTTCATTCAACTCTTATAACCTAATGCATCAATCATAAATACGTAAGTAAACATTTGTAAATTACTGGGAGACTTATAATGCTCCGGGGCTTGCCTCGCAGAAAGGAAGTAGGGCGGTGGTCAGGACACTCCGGAAGCTCTTAGGGTTCTGCTCCACGCCTTCGGGAGCTGCGGCTTGCGGATCCTCCTGCTGGTTCCCTTCCTCTGCTTCTTCGAATTCCAGCAACGTGATCTCTTCCTCCGATCCTAGATGCATGAGTATGGCATAGAGTATTACGAATGCATATATGTTAACAAGTGCATCATGTTTATTGAGTAGGTGCATATCTCTTCTCGATTATTACTTAACTACTTCTACAATGCATCGACTATGCCACAAACAGTAGCTACTTGTTTCACTCATAACTGGAGTTCTACTAATCCAAAAACAGTGATCCTAGACTTTCTGGAAAGCTTATCAAATTCTCTACAACTTTGTTATTAACCATTTTTACAGTACACATTCAGTTTCAACATGCAACTCATCAAACTCTAGAATCAGTCCGGAAACTATTTAATATGCAACATAAAGTAATAATACTTCTACTTCATGTAATCATTCAAAATTTGACAACATAGAATCTACCAACAGTTTAAGCATACCAAATACATTTAAGATAATATAATGGTGAAGCCCAAACTATTTATTTAATTACCTTTATTATTTTATTTAGATATCTAGGTTAAATACTAAACATATATCAGACATACTTATTAAATTCTCAAAAATTTACAGTGCCTTACTAATGCTATCAAAGGACTACTATAAAAATTTCATGGCATTTTACTAAGTAGAACCTTCTATACAAAAATGATAAGGAAGCAAGGCTTGAAATAGCATAAATGGAAAATCCTATTGAAAAGTGTCAAGCAATAGATTTCCTATTTTTCTTAACATACATATGGTACTAGGATTACCTCCAACAAATTTCATGAATTTTGGACTCATAAATAATTTATAAAAATTCATGCAAGGATTGACTAGCCATAAAAGAAAAATCTATAACTATTAATATACCCATGCACTAGTCCTAAAATTTTTACCAGAGTTCATATATGACAAGAATAGCTTACCACAAAAATTTCATTATTTTTGGAGCATAGGAACTCTAGATATAAAATAAACAAATTTGAATGCATTCAAAAGCACATTTCAAATCCCTATTTAAATCTCCAAAACTTTCTACTGTAAATGTTAAAAACATATTTTTCCTAAATACTACACTTCCTAAGGAACACTCACAAATTTATTTCACAATTTTAGGAGCTATCAAACTGAAGATACAAAAATAACAAAACACACTTGAATCTGGAATTTTTGAACTATCCTTAAAACCCAGAGTCGCTGATAGCAGGGACCCACGCGTCAGTTGGGCCCACCGGTCAGCGAGACCAAAACAGAGCCGGCGGCGCTGCTCGACTGACACGGCTAGAACTCGACGGCGGCGAGTTTGCCGGCAGTAACATCTTCACTACACGATCTACGTGACCTAGCGAAGCTATTGAGCTACTTGGCCGGCCTTATCGTCGACTCTAGAGCTGACGGCGGCGACCATGGCGGAACAGCGGGGCTGGACGTCGGCGGTACGCCGGTGTGGGCTACGGTGGCTCAACCTAAGGTGTGGACAAGCATCTATGAACGCTGGGGGACCTAGCGCGCTAGCCAACAGAGCGGGAGAAGGACTGTGGCGGTGTGGCCGCGGCGACGGGGCTCACGGCGGAACTCCGGCGAGCTTGCATGCGCTGCGGCGGCTTACCAAGTGCTGACAGCGGGCATGGGGAGAAGCAATGGGGTGCTGGGGAGACGGTGGAGCTATGGCGGTGGTGCTGGAGTGGCCAAGCGCGAGCTGGCGTCTCAAATGGCGATGGCGGAGGCAGGGAGGAGCTCGCTGCTGCGCTTGCGGTGAAGAAGGAAGCCAGAAGCGAAATGGGAGCGCTGGGAGGGAGCGGGCGGTAGCTGGCGTGATGAAGGCGCGCTCAGGCGCATTGTGGCCTGCGTAGATAGACCGGTGGCGACGCGCGGCCGTTTCCCACGCCACGCGGCAATCAACACCTGAAGCCGGTCGGCCACGATGCCGTGATTCAGTTCGTCAGTTAGCCTCGGTACCGATCCTGACGATGAGTTTTGGTGATGATTGATCTTCTAATCCGTGACGAATTAGCGCTAGGCTACTAAACCAACTTTGTAGACCTAAGTACCAGTTACAAATGTTGTTCAATGATCGTTCTCTAATTCTCAACGTAAACTGAGTAAAATCGTGATCAAAGTCGGCGTGTCAGGCTGTCAGTGTTCACGACTTAGCAAAAATTTGCTAAGTGTAGCAATTGTGATTTCTCTGATTTTTGAAACCCAAATTCACACATGTTAGGAGCTGAATCAGTCAAAGACCCAAAAATCAAAGTTGTTCCTTATGTCAAACACTACAACTTTGCTTTAGTGAACTCCTCCATGCAAGGTCTCTAACACCTAGTTCAACTTTAGTCAAACATGTCACTTTGAAATCATGATACATAGTCAAACCATGACCAAATGACCAAACTAGCCCTAGCCCTAAATACCAAAGTTGTTCATAATGATATCCTAAGCATGTTCAAGCAATTTGCAAGGTCATTCAATCACTTTATGTAGTAGTCACTCATAGAGCTATTTAAATAAATCACATGAAATATGCCCTAAAGACTTGACTATGAAAAATGACATTCATGATCCATGTTCTAATTGTGAACCTAAGCATTGCCAAAATATTTTGGTGACTCAAATCTACCAAGTACATGTTTACATTCATGATCATTTGCATATGTACAAAGAAACATGCAATAACAAGCAACGTTGCATAGATTTCGATCAAATGTTTCAATTGTAAATGATGATTTATGAATGCTTGATGCTCATGCTCATGTTATGCAAGTCAAGTTATGCAAGGCTAACACCCAAGGTGTTACAGCAAACTCAGGTAAACACTAGCCAAGACACCACGTCTATGCTAACAATTACTACTTTCACTACTAATTTTTGATCCTATCGCATTGCTTCACCTTGCATCAAACACAAATCTAATGCAATAGGTGGCTCCTATTGCATCAATTTTGTAAATTTGATGCAATAAGTGGTCGTTATTGCATCAAGGAGTTGGATGCAATAGTAATTGATGTTGATGCAATAGGTATGATCTATCGCACCGATTTCGTACAAGAGATGCAATATGTAGAAATTATTGCATCGGATAATTTTTGTTGTGTTAGTATTGATTTTTGATGCAATATTTAGGTGGTACTGCACCAGTTTAGCACTACTATAGAATAGCACTTCACTGCCAGTTCAAAACACTCCATCACTGCCAGATTTTGAACCGGCACAACCATACTGGCAGTGATGAGGGTCAGCTATCACTGTCGGTTCCTACAAACCAGTAGTGTTCTTCAACTTCACTGCCGGTTCTTTACTAAACCCAGCAGAGTTCAATTCCACCAACACTACCAGTTCATGAGACCACTCGGCAGTGTAACCTCAAATATCATTGTCGGTTTGTGTTTTAACTGGCAGTGTTGTCATAACCAGCACTACCGGTTTGTGACAAGAACCGGCAGTGATGGCTAAGTCGACGCTGCCGATTTGTGGCTCAAGCCGGCAGTGCCATCTTGGGCATCAGTGTCGGTTTGTTGCTAACCGGCAGTGATGGTTACGACAACACTACTGGTTTGTTGCTAATCGGCAGTGATGGTTACGATAACACTACCGGTTTGTTGCTAACCGGTAGTGATGGCTCGTTCACATTTTATTGTTTTATAATTTATTTTAATTTATATTTTTTTGTGGAATCGAGTTTCGCTTTATATACGCTACGTAGATGACAAGTCCATCAATATTAAACATTACAAATATTATGGTTACAGTTCAAATATTCTTATCAAGATCTCGATCCCTCAAAAAAAAGAAATTATTCGATAAGATGAAGGATTCTTCTCGGGCTTCTTACAATAATCTAGCGAGCCGCTCTGGGCCATACTGGTCCTTGAACTTCATGGATTGTGCAATGGAAAATACTCCATCTTTTTCCAATACCTCGGCTAAGATGAATTTTGCTAGCTCCGATTGCAGTGCGACAATCTCTATGTCTAACAGCCTTTCGTGGTTGTATTTCTTACGCTGTCATTCAAAAAAGATGATATCCAAAGAGGAATCAGTAAATCATTTTGTTGAATTATTAACAGACATAAATGAAATGGGGATTATACACACCAACTTATCTGCTTCTTCTGATTTCCCACCGATGTAGCGAAGCATTGCCCACATTACATAAAACCCACATTCAATGTTTCTCGCTGGCTGTTTTAGGTACTTTCCTTCCATTTCAACAACCTTGAATGGGACCTGCGTCCCACTGATATGTCTTCTTAGGACACTGTGCAACATTAAAAGGAGAAACATTTGAAAGCAGTATGTGTGACTAGAAAATAATATGTTATTAGGATTGCTTACTAATTCAGCACTGCCACCGGTGCATCCAGATGATGAAATGGTATTTTCTTTGAGTCCCACACCTCGATTAGATTTTTACCAAGATTGACACAAATGAAGACAAAAATAGTTGCTGCAATCACAGAATCCTAATTATCGAATAATCTTAACGAACAAAGAAGCATAAAATTGAAAGCCGAGAACACGTACTCGCAGTTGTAGGCTAGAAGTATGTGGGTTTTGTTCTTCATCTTGAATTCATCGAAAACAACAATCAATCTCTCTTTCAAGTCTTCCATGTCACATCCATGGAGGCCTAAACATGTCTTCTCATTGACTTGCAAGGGGTCCAAGAAGCCTATGTTATCCCATTTGCTTTTTAGTATACAAAATTTTGCTATACACCTACATAAAATCATAGGAATTGGTCAAAAGTTAACAATTTGTGTCTCGAGAGAGTAGTTAATTATAATATCGTGCGTGTAGGGTACTTACATAGTCCACAACGTCAACATTTGTGAATCGAGAGAGTGTTTCTAGTATAGCTGGAACAAGCACTCCCACTCGACATCGAACTTCTCTTCTTCAGGATAATGAAAAACATGTGGCGAACGGATAATAACCTCAAAACCAAAGTCCTCCGTCTTTGTTGCTTGAGCCATGTAATATTCATGCAACTGGCGCATATATGTTGTAAAATTTTTATACTCATCATCGGGAACCAAAAGATTGCCCCTTTCATACTTCATTATCGGTGTTCCCATCCCTTGTACATCATAATAGATGTTCGTGGCCTCTTCCATGGTTAATTCGGGGTTGTCTTCGACGTACTTCTATATCTTCCTTAAATCTTCATTATGTATTTCATTGGCTCTTATTGTAGCGTACTGATTCTGTGTTTGCCTTTCGAATTCGAACTTCAACAAACACGGAGGCAGTGAGGCATAGAGATTGAAGAAACTAACACAATCTTCCTTCAAGATGTGTGCTGTAAATTTTCCTTCCATCAAGTTTATAACGCTGCCACTGAACGGCGTTTTTCTTTTTTGTTTGTCCACTTTGGGAGCATTAGCGACTGAATCCAAGGACCTTTTCTGCGACTACAAGGATGCCTTTGATCTTGTTTTGGGCTGAGGTGGAGGAGGAGGAGGATGACGATGAGAATTCTATTTTCCTGATGCTGATGAAGATGGAGGAGGAGGAGTCTTCTCTTTTCTCGAGGCTGATGAAGATGGAGTCGGACAAGGAGGAATAGAAGGAGACCTCTGTCTTCTTAGGGGTGATGGCAAGGGATGAGGATGGGAGTGATCTCTATTGGGAGATGGTGAGTGATCATCATGGGTGGGTGAAGACTCGTAGTTGTCCTCATCATCAGAGGACAATTGGTGGTCGAGCTTAATGAAGCGCTTGCGCTAGTCCACTTGAGAGCCCTTGTTATGACCAAGTTTTAGCTTGTCTTACACTATGGGGTACTCATTCTGTATCTTGTTATACTTCTTGTCAAGTATTCTGTCAATGGTGACGCGATCATACCCCTGTGGAATTGGGCAGCCATTAATGGTCCCGTCTCCCGTAGGCCAGGCCTGGCCGAGCGCCACCTTGTCCTTTGTCCATTCCTAACGGATGTACAACTTGACATTGATGGGTTCAGTGATGCCATCCACCAAATGAGGCACATTCACATCTTCTTTATCGAGCGGGGTTGATCCACAGTTGCTGCGACCCCTAAACTATGGGCTAAAGGCAGTAGGAGTAGGGTTTTGTGGTACTCCTGACCCCTTGGATAGCAAAATTTGCTGGACTCTTGCTTCAACAGTCACCTCAATCCATGCGTCCATTCTGTCTTCCATCTCCTTTAGTCGCCTCCAACACTCTACCTCCTGATCTACTCTACCCCTCGAGCAGCTCTGGTAAGTGTGAGATTCTTTGGGGCATGCTAGTTTCCAAGGAACAACACCAGTTTCTCTAGTGCGACTAGGGTACTCCTTGGTTCTGAGTGCTTGGGTGAGCACGTCTTTCTCCCTATTAGAAGTGCGAGTCCCTTGCCTCACCTCCTCAGTTACCTAGGAGATCCTCTAGATGAGTTTACTCATGGGTGGATTCATGGAGCTAAATCTCCCATCCTCGGTGTGGCGTACATTTCTCCCCATACAGTATAATGCCGATCTTGGCTCCCAATGGGCGGTCTCAACCTGAACGCCTTCCTTAGCAAGGCGATCCATCTTTACAAGTTTTGCTTCAAATTCGGGCAACTTTTTGGCATAGCCATGAGAGTCGAGATGATGAGTGTAACACCTCGGGTGTTAGCCTTGCATAACTTGACTTGCATAACATGAGCATGAGCATCAAGCATTCATAAACAAGCATTTACAATTGTAACATTGGATTGAACCATCTGCAACATTTGCTTGTTATTACATGTTTCATTGTACATATGCAAATGATCATGAGTGTATACATGTAATTAGTTGATGTGGATCACAACAACATGTAGCAACACATAGGTTAGCAAATAGGACCTTGTTCATGAAGTCACCTTTCATGAACCAACACTTAAGATTTCATGTGATTAAACTAAATAGCACTATGAGTGACTAATACATGAAATGATTGTATGACCTTGCAATTTGCTTAAACATGTTTAGAGTATCATTATGAACACCTTTGATATTCATGGTTAGGGGTAAATAGGTCATTAAGCCGTAGTTTGAAGTGTATCATCATTTAAATGTGACATGTTTGACCAAGTTTGAACTAGGTGTTAGAGACCTTGCATGGAGGTGGTCACTAAAGCAAAGTTGTAGTATTTGATATAAGGAACAACTTTTATTTTTGGGTCATTGAATGATTCAGCTCCTAACAAGTTTGAAATTGGATCACAAGAGTCAGCAAAACAAACATTTCAACACTTATAAATTTTTTTCTAAGTCATGTTCACTGACCGACTGACAGGCTGACATTGGGGGTGATATTACTCAGTTTTGGTTGCGAATTAGAGCATGATCCCTTGACAAGAGTTGTAGCTAGTACATGGGTCTACAAATCCTATTCAGACTGTTTACACTTTGGAGCCACGAATTAGCGGTTAAATGGACGAGAAAACACGTTGTTAGGCCCCCGTCGCGTGACTGAACGAACTGCATCGGCTGGCTTTGGTGGCCGACACCGAATAGAGTCCGCGCGGCAAAGCTAGGCCAGCGCGTGCATTAATACCCCAGCTACCGCTCGCACTTAGCCGCGCACGCCATTCACCTCGCCTCAGCCTCCTTCCTCGCCCGCAGCAGTAGCCGTCCCCGCGCCGAGAGTCCGCCATCGCCGTTGCCAGTCACCGGCTGGCCTCGCCGCTTCTCCATCACCACAACAGCACCACCGCCACCCCAGCAACCCACTGCTTCCCCTAGTGCTCGCTGATAGAGCTCGGTAAGCTCCAGCACCACGTGCAAGCTCACCAGAGCTCCGCCGCCACCCTCCGTCACCGTGGTCGGACCTAACCCGACCACTGTAGGCCACGATAGAGCGTGAGATAGATTTACCGTAGTTTAGTTATGCTCATCCAAGCTCTAGGTTGAGCCGCCGTGGCTTCCACCGGCGTAACGCCGTCGTTTCGCCCTGCCGAGCCGCCATGGCCGCCGCCATCATCGCTAGCGCTGACGAGAGGTCCCACCAAGTAGACCAATCGACGCGTTAGGTCATGGGGATCACCTAGTGAAGATGTCATTACCAGCGAGTTCGCCGTCGGCGAGCTCTGGCTGCGCCAGTAGCATAGCGCCGCCTGCTCTGTTCTCGTCTCACTGACGCGTGGGTCCTCTGTCAGGCGGGTCCCACCGGTCAGCGGCAGTGAGAGTATAGGATAGTTCATTTAATTCTAGATTTTGTACTGTTTTGTAATATTTGTATCTCTAGTTTTGTAGCTTCAAAAATTGTGAAATAAATTGGGTAGTGTTCCTTAGGAAGTGTAGTATTTAGGAAAAATATAGTCTTGATACTTACTGTAGAAATTTTGGAAGATTTAAATGGAAATTTGAAATGTGTTTTTGAATGCATGCAAACTTGTTTATTTTATATCTAGAGTTCCTGTGCTCCACAAATTATGAAATTTTTGTGGTAAGCTAGTCTTAGCATGTATAAGCTCTGGTAAAAATTTGAGGATCAGTGCATGTGTATATTTGTAGTTATAGATTTTTCTTCTATAAATAGTTAATCCTTGTATGACTTTTTATAAATTATTTATGAATCCAAAATTCATGAAATTTGTTGGGGGTCATCCTAGTACCATAAGGAGGCTAAGAAAAATATAAAATCTGTTGCTTGACACTTTTCACAAAGGTTTTCTATTTATGCTATTTTAAGCCTTTATGCTTTGTCTTTTTTGTATAGAGTGTTTTACTGAATAAAATGGCATGAAACTTTTACAGTGGTCTTTTGGTAGCATTAATAAGGCACTGTAATTTTTTGAGAATTTATGAAGTACATTTGGTATATATTTATTATTTAACCTATGTATCTAAATAAAATGATAAAGGCATGTAAAGAAATAGTCTGGGCTTCACCATTATATTTCCTTGAGTGTATTTGGTATGCTTAAACTGGTGGTAGACTTTGTGTTGTCAAACTTTGAATGATTACATGAAGTAGAAGTATTGTTACATTGTAATGCGAATTGGAAGGATTCCGGACAGATTCCGGAGTTTGATAAGTTGCCAGATAAAAATGATGTTTGCTGTAAAAATGGTTAATAAGAAAGTTGTAGATAATTTCAACCTATATCTTGTGTTAAAATTTCAGGACCATAGGTCAAACGGTTCAGGAGTTACAGCTGTTTAAAGGTAGCTTTTCCGAATTTGCTTGCTCTCTGGAATTTCTGGACAGCACTGATATGATTGTCTGTTTTGCCTAACATGAGTTGTGAATTAGCTTTTGTGAATTAAATAAGAGTTGTAGATAATTTTATAAGCTTTCCAGAAAGTCTAGGATCACTGCATTTGGATAATTAGAACTCCAGTTATGAGTAAAATAAGTAGCTGCTGTTTGTGAAATAGTTGATGAATTGTTGAAGTAGTTAATTGCATAATCAAGAAGAGATATGCACCTACTCAGTAGAACATGATACACTTGTTAACATATATGCATTCGCAATATCTTATGCCATATTCATGCATCTAGGATCGGAGGAAGAAATAACGTTGCTGGAATTCGACGAAGTAGAGGAAGGGGACCAGCAGGAGAATCCTCAAGTCGTAGCTCCCGAAGGTGCGGAGCAGAATCCTGAAGAGCTTCCAGAGTGTCCTGACCACCACCCCACTTCCTTTCTGCGAGGCAAGCCCTAGAGCATTCTAAGCCTCCTAGTATTTTACAAATGATTACTTAAGTACTTATGATTGATGCATTAGGTTATAAGAGTTGAATGGAACCACTTGATGCATATAAATTCCTTGTCCAGATATTACACCTTTAACCGGTATAGGTCTAGGATCGAATATACGTTTAGCCATGCTTAGACCGGTAGAAGTCGGGTGATGTCCTGTCACCTGCGAGATATAGGTGGATACCGGAGCACGGTTGGCTATATTTGCTATCGTGGAACAGAACCATGGGATAAAAGAAAATCGAGGCCGGGCGGAGTCTATGCGTAGGTTGACTCATGTGATTCCGTCTGAGCCAATTAAGGACCGTACCATTGTTGGCGCTTCTGACAAGATTGAACGCATGCCTATCACTTAGCTGGCCGGATAACTCGTTCCGACCATGAAGCCAAGTAGCTCAACTCAGGCCAGGACCCGTTCTGTTGTGCGCTCTTTGCGGGGGCCGATCAGACTGAGCCCAAGGGCAGGCTAGGCCTGAATGTCCTGGCATCTGGTGTCCCAGATTGTGCGGCGTGGTACGGACCCGCGAAATGTGGACCTAAGTTGTACCAAAGGTGACCTAAGGCTACCTTCGCGCGGTTTGCCTGGGTTTGTGTTAGGAATAAATTCCTAGCTGGTTAAAATCGATTCGAATCGCCGTGTCTCCCGGATAGTGAGAAACTTAGCTAGTCCCAACATCGTAGTAACTGTGTTATGGAACATGATGGTTCAAATGAATATGGAAGTACAATACCTGCTATGGTTACTATTGTATGCTTTTAAATTGATATACCACATGTTTGGCACAGGATAGTTGCTAATCTAGAGATGGATAGTTATAATTAATTGATAAAGGGATCCTAATTGTACAACTAAGTCAATTGCCTTTATGCAAAATGTTGTCGAGCTATCTCCACTTATACAGCCTTGCATAATCCTTGGAGTCGATTTATTTCTGGTTTATGATGGGTAAGTCTAGTTGAGTACCTTCTCGTACTCAGGGTTTTATTTCCCATTGTTGCAGATGGCACTGTGTATCATGGTTATTGCAAGAGTTGCTTCTATCCCACCGTGGATGAGGAGTAAGCCTTGGGCAGGCTTCTTTATTAATCCCTATCTTTGCTTTTGTGGACCGTGATCCTACTTGGTACTGTAACAAACTATGTTGGAAACTTTATTTTCGAACTTAATTGCTTCCTCTTTATCTATCAAACTCGGTTTGTAATAACTTTTATTCGTACTCTGATGATGAAAATGTATCTATGAACTTTATGTAATATGTGGCATGTATGTTGAATCTTGTACGATCTTGGTTGTGGTAATCGTTTATCGAGACCCGTCATGGTACTCGATGGACTATCGGGTTTATATGGGTTCAAGTGTGACAGTGCGACCGCTTGCAGGCTACCATCGTACTTGTACTCTTATAAATTGGTCGGTTCTATGACAGCTGGTATCAGAGCAAGATTCAACATTAATTATCACATGTGTATTTAAAACAAAAGTTTTTGTTTTCCAAAAACCCTTCTCTAGCAACTAATAGTTATATTAATAGGTATTTGAAATCTAAAGTGTGCCAATGATCACTTTCCTTATGCCCAAATTAAGGACTATTAGGTGGCTATTTAAGTACTAACACGGGGGGTTTTACTTCGTCGTCCATACGGCGTGCTATTGTATGGATGTCATTCACTTGAATGGTAATATATGGATCAAATGCCTCTACGCCAAGGTAAGATGATGAGTGGTATGACCGTAAGATGTGAGCGTGCGGTCGGGGAGAGTTAGCTTTGGTACGACTATGTATGCATGCTTGCATGTGTATATGGTACGTATTTAATTGTGGGTTTAAATTGTTATCGGGTAGCTTGATACGGAAGTATATGTATGGGTATACATATATGAAAGTATTTAAATTACATTCTGCATATTTCATTATGGGTTTGGGCTGAAATGAAATTTTATGCAGGTACACTAACAATGAAACGTGTAGCTCGACTAGTTACGCTATATATGAGAGAACGTATGTATGCCACCGTGTCTACCGTTAGAAACAAATTTTTCCTAAGTTTATGAGGACGTACGGAACGAGCATGCATCATGATAATTACCATTCACATAATGAAATTGTTCCTCCCCTTATAAAATTCTTACTCGGTTATGTAACTCTTATCCATTATGGCATTGTCTCACCAAGTGTATATGTTGATGGTACAGATGGCAACACCCGTCGGATGTGAGAATTTCCTGAATGTTTTTAGAACACCTACCCTCTTGTGGAGAGTTCTGCACTTTGTGGGGTACCATGAACTACCCCTTTATCATTGGATCAAAGAGTACTTGGAAGGACAGCCATGGTATGAGGTGCGGCTCACTATACTAGCCCGCACACAACCACCCTTCTGGCAGGAGTGGAAGGCAGAATCGGAGGGGAAGACTCCTTGGGAGGCTGCCCAAGTAGTGGCCTTTGAGGTGTTAAGTCAAATCTGTCAGCAACATGGAGATGCACTTACCGGCAGTGCAGCGAGTGTGTTTCCTTGGGTGGATCCATCCACCACAAATTGGGAACAACGTAGCCAAAATGCTTTGATCAGAGATCAGGATGAGCGCGTGAATAGCTCTAGTCCGTCCATGAGTGCAATGTTTGCCGTGATGAAGATGTTTTGTGCACGCCAGGACACTAGGGATTTTTGGCAGGAATCATACATCATCTGCATGGACAAACTCATGAGAGCTGAAGCCACGCAAAACAAGCTCAAGAAGTGTGTGCGCAAGTAAAAGAAAGCCGCAAGTAAAGCCCGAAGGGAATCTGACCAAGCTTATGAAGCTTTGGGCGCTCTTCATGCCCAAATGGAACAAGTGGATCAGCAGAGAGCAGCAGCTCAAGAAGCTAGAGCTAATGATCAAGTAGTACTTGCAGGACTACGGGAGCAGTTGGAGACCACCCATGTGGAGGTGTCCACAGCTAGACGTCAGCGTGATGCAGCAGAAAACCATGTCGCTAACATAAGGATAGAGCGAGATAGGCACCACGACATGAGCCACGCTCAGGATCATGCTGAAAGGAGCCTACGTCAACAGCTTGCACAAGCCCAACTTTAAGTAATGAACCTTCAACATGAAGTGCACTATTTGAACAACCAGCTGAACCCTATCCTTGATGGGGAAGAGGATGGTCCAAATATGGAAGAGGATGATGAGGAGGAGCCTAAGGAAGGAGATGATCCTATCTCTAACCTCGATAGTGATCATGACAAGGATTAGATCGTGAAGTACTTAGTATAAGTACTTAGTGTATCATCATTGGTTATGTAATGGACCTGTAGTTTGGATTTGGTGTTGGTGATTTGAACTATCATGTAATATGGTTATTTGCATGACTATCGCATGTTCGGTTAAAACTCTAATTCTAGTTGATCTATCTGAGCTCATGATTTGGATATTAACGTGCTATGAGTCCGATGAGCGATCAAATTGGTGATGTCATGTTGCAAGAATGAATTGTTATGCCTCTATTTTTATTGTGAATTTGAGAATTTTCTCCAGTAATTTTAGTTTGGCATGATTATGATTCATCTGCAATCTTGTGGCATCAACCAATAATCGCTTATTGTTGCAACTTCGCAGATGACGCACACCCGTGCAGGAGCTGGTAGCAGCCATGATGGCAATAACGATGACTTACCACCGCCACCGCCGCCGTCCGCTCAGGAGTTCTTTGCCCAGTTCTTGGGGAGCCAAAGGACAATGGAAGAAGCTCTACGCCTCATCGCGTAAAACACCGCTCGTGGCCACCCACATCAACCAGGGGCTGAGCCAAATCAGCATAGTACATTCAAGGAATTTCTGGATACAAAGCCTCCTATCTTCAAGGTGGCTGAGGAACCACTACAGGCTGACGAGTGGCTCAACACCATTGAGCAAAAGTTTCATCTGCTAAGGGTCACCGAGCATCTAAAAGCTAAGTATGCTTCTCATCAGCTACAAGGACCAGCAGGGATTTGGTGGGCACATTTCTTGTTGTCTCTGCCTACTAATGCGCGTGTGACATGGGAATAGTTCAAGCTGGCTTTTAGGGGACATCATATTCCCCCGAGCCTAATGCGCATGAAAGCGGCTAAATTTATGAGGCTCACTCAAGGAACGAAGACCCTCATAGAATATATGCACGCATTCAACAACCTGTCCAGATATGCTCCAGGTTTTGTGGATACTGAGGAGAAAAAGATAGAGAGCTTCAAGCGGGGTCTAGGTACCAAACTGATGAAGACCATGGCCAATTCTAGGTGTACCACGTACAATGAGTTTATTAGTGATGCCTTGACCAAAGAAAACCACAATAACATGCATGCCGTTGCTAAGGGTCGCAAGAGGGCATATGAGGCAGGTGCCTCCGGATCTTCATAGTCAAAAGCGCCTATCACAGCTAGGCCACAATTCCATCCACATGCACCCAAGTTTAGGCCTCCACCACCTAGAGCTTAGAATAGCAGACCTCAAAAACCATTCCGTAAGGCATTTACTATTGCCTTACCAAAAGGGACTGGCAGTCAGGGGAGCTCTACCGGACCAAGGAATAATCAGCCATGTTTCAACTTCAATCAAATGGGTCATTGGGCCAAGGAATGCCCCCACCCCAAGAAGAATGGTAACCCAAATTAGAACAATCAGAGGCAGGCGAACACAAGGGCACGTCCAGGATATGTGCATTATACTGCTGTTGAGGAAGTGCCCATTGGAGAAGTTGTCATGGCTGGTATGTTTCTTGTCAACAAGCATCCCGCTGTTGTTTTATTTGATTCAGGAGCTTCTCATTCATTTATGAGTCAAGCATTTGCATCTAGACATTATCAAGAAATAATTGAAGTAAGCAAAGGGGGTTATAATATAAGTTTAGCAGGGGGTACTATTTCTAGCAAAAAGATAGTAAAAAATGTGCTCATCTCTATACAAGGGAGGGAGTACACAACGGATTTGATAATATTGCCCGGGTTATCGATAAGTGTAATCTTAGGCATGAATTGGATGAAGGATCATGGTGTTCTTATTGACACTAGCACCCATGCTATTATGTTGAGAGAACCCACAGGAGGGAATGCTTTTCTAGTGCCACTCTCCCACAATTTCGAACTCCAACATTTAGCTTGTGCTATCCAAACCACCACACTTTGTGATATCCCAGTGGTTTGTGAGTTTCTGGATGTATTTCTAGAGGAATTACTAGGTCTACCACCTGATAGGGAAGTGGAATTTAAGATTGAGTTAGTGCCAGGTATGGCACCCATATCAAGAAGGCCCTATAGGATGCCACCCAATGAGTTAGCAGAACTTAAGGTTCAATTACAAGATCTATTGGACAAGGGTCTTATCCAACCTAGCTCATCTCCATGGGGATGTCTAGCGTTGTTTGTGAAAAAGAAGGACAAGTCATTGAGAATGTGTGTAGATTATAGACCACTCAATGTTGTGACCATCAAGAACAAATATCCAATGCCTCGCATCGACATCTTGTTCGATCAGCTAGCGAAGGCAAAGGTATTCTCCAAAATTGACTTGAGATCAGGCTACCATCAGATAAAGATTAGACCAGAGGACATACCTAAAATTGCTTTCTCTACTAGGTATGGCTTATACGAGTATTTGGTTATGTCTTTTGGACTAACAAATGCTCCAGCCTACTTCATGTACCTGATGAACTCGGTATTCATGCCCGAGCTCGACAAGTTCGTGGTCGTGTTTATCGATGATATATTAATTTATTCAGAAAATGAGCCAGATCATGAAGAACATCTGAGGATTGTTTTATCCAGATTGAGGGAGCATAAGCTATATGCGAAATTTAGCAAGTGTGAGTTTTGGTTGAGCAAAGTACCTTTCTTAGGTCACATCTTATCAAGGGATGGAATCTCTGTAGACCCATCAAAAGTACAAGAGGTCATGGATTGGAAAGCCCCAACTTCGGTTCATGAAGTTCAGAGTTTTCTAGGGTTAGCAGGATATTATCGTCGTTTCATTCCAGATTTCTCAAAGATAGCTAAGCTTATGACCAGACTACTTTAGAAAGATGAGAAGTACAAATGGACACTAGAGATGAGTGGAATATTTGATGTCTTCCACGTTTCTCAGTTGAAGAAATGTCTTTGAGTACCTAAAGAAGCTATTGCACCCACCAACGTCCAGCTTCAATCGGATTTGACCTATGAAGAAAAGCCAATTTGAGTATTAGAAGAGATGGAAAGAGTAACACAGAGTAAGATTATTAAGTTCTATAAGGTGGTGTGGAACAATCATAGTGAACAAGATGCTACGTGGGAAAGAGAAGATTATTTACGAGAAGTTTATCCTGCCTTTTTCCAAGAATGGTAGGTCTTGCAAATCTCGGGACGAGATTTTTATAAGGGGGAGGGGCTATAACACCTTGGGTGTTAGCCTTGCATAACTTGACTTGCATAACATGAGCATGAGCATCAAGCATTTACAATTGTAACATTGGATTGAAACATCTGCAATATTTGCTTGTTATTGCATGTTTCATTGTACATATGCAAATGACCATGAGTGTGTACATGTAATTAGTTGATGTGGATCACAACATGTAGCAACACATAGGTTAGCAAATAGGACCTTGTTCATGAAGTCACCTTTCATGAACGAACACTTAAGATTTCATGTGATTAAACTAAATAGCACTATGAGTGACTAATACATGAAATGATTGTATGACCTTGCAATTTGCTTAAACATGTTTAGAGTATCATTATGAACACCTTTGATATTCATGGTTAGGGGTAAATAGGTCATTAAGCCATAGTTTGAAGTGTATCATCATTTAAATGTGACATGTTTGACCAAGTTTGAACTAGGTGTTAGAGACCTTGCATGGAGGTGGTCACTAAAGCAAAGTTGTAGTATTTGATATAAGGAACAACTTTTATTTTTGGGTCATTGAATGATTCAGCTCCTAACATGTTTGAAATTAGATCACAAGAGTCAGCAAAACAAACATTTCAACACTTATAAATTTTTTTCTAAGTCATGTTCACTGACCGACTCACAGGCTGACATTGGGGGTGATATTACTCAGTTTTGGTTGTGAATTAGAGCATGATCCCTTGACAAGAGTTGTAGCTGGTACATTGGTCTACAAATCCTATTTAGACTGTTTACACTTTGGAGCCACGGATTAGCGGTTAAATGGACGGGAAAACACGCTGTCAGGCCCCCGTCGTGCGACTGAACGAACTACATCGGCTGGCTTTGGTGGCCGACACTGAACAGAGTCCGCGCACCGCATGGAGGCCAGCAGCAGCCGCGCATCGCTAGCGTCCTGCCCCGCGCGGCAGAGCTAGGCCAGCGCGCGTGTTAATACCCCAGCTACCGCCCGCACTCAGCCACGCATGCCATTCACCTCGCCTCGGCCTCCTTACTCGCCCGCAGCAGTAGCCGTCCCCACGCCGAGAGTCCGCCATCGCCGTTGCCAGTCACCGGCTGGCCTCACCGCTTCTCCATCACCACAACAGCACCACCGCCACCCCAGCAACCCACTGCTTCCCCTAGTGCCCACTGATAGAGCTCGGTAAGCTCCAACACCGCGTGCAAGCTCACCAGAGCTCTACCGCCACCCTCCGTCGCCGTGGTCGGACCTAACCCGACCACTGCAGGCCACGATAGAGCACGAGATAGATTCACCGTAGTTCAGTTATGCTCATCTGAGCTCTAGGTTGAGCCGCCATGGCTTCCACCGGCGTAACACCGTCATTCAGCCCCACCGAGCTGCCATGGCCGCCGCCATCATCGCTAGGGCCGACGAGAGGTCCCACCAAGTAGTCCAATCGACGCGTTAGGTCACGGGGATCACCTAGTGAAGATGTCATTACCGGCGAGTTCACCGTCGGCGAGCTCTGGCCACGCCAGTAGCATAGCGCCGCCTGCTCTGTTCTTGTCTCACTGACGCATGGGTCCTCTGTCAGGCGGGTCCCACTGGTCAGCGGTAGTGAGAGTATAGGATAGTTCATTTAATTCCAGATTTTGTACTATTTTGTAATATTTGTATCTCTAGTTTTGTAGCTTCAAAAATTGTGAAATAAATTTGGTAGTGTTCCTCAGGAAGTGTAGTATTTAGGAAAAATATAGTCTTGATACTTACAGTAGAAATTTTGGAAGATTGAAATGGAAATTTGAAATGTATTTTTTAATGCATGCAAACTTGTTTATTTTATATCTAGAGTTCCCATGCTCCAAAAATTATGAAATTTTTGTCGTAATCTATTCTTAACATGTATAAGCTCTGGTAAAAATTTGAGGATCAGTGCATTTGTAGATTTGTAGTTATAGATTTTTCTTCTATAAATTGTTAATCCTTGTATGAATTTTTATAAATTATTTATGAATCCAAAATTCATGAAATTTGTTGGGGGTCATCCTAGTACCATAAGGAGGCTAAGAAAAATATAAAATCTGTTGCTTGACACTTTTCACTAAGGTTTTATATTTATGCTATTTTAACCCTTTATGCTTTGTCTTTTTTGTATAGAGTGTTTTACTGAATAAAATGGTATGAAACTTTTACAGTAGTCTTTTGGTAGCATTAATAAGGAACTGTAAATTTTTGAGAATTTATGAAGTACATTTCTTATATATTTATTATTTAACCTATGTATCTAAATAAAATGATAAAGGCATGTAAAGAAATAGTCTACGCTTCACCATTATATTTCCTTAAGTGTATTTGGTATGCTTAAACTGGTGGTAGACTTTATGTTGTCAAACTTTGAATGATTACATGAAGTAGAAGTATTGTTACATTGTAATGCGAATTGGAACGATTCCGGACAGATTCTGGAGTTTGATAAGTTGCAAGATAAAAATGATGTTTGCTGTAAAAATGGTTAATAACAAAGTTGTAGATAACTTCATCCTATGTCATGTGTTAAAATTTCAGGACCATAGGTCAAACGGTTCAGGAGTTACAGCTGTTTAAAATTAGCTTTTCCGAATTTGCTTGCTCTCTGGAATTTCTGGACAGCACTGATATGATTGTCTGTTTTGCCTAACATGAGTTGTGAATTAGCTTTTTTGAATTAAATAAGAGTTGTAGATAATTTTATAAGCTTTCCAGAAAGTCTAGGATCACTGCATTTGGATAATAAGAACTCCAGTTATGAGTAAAATAAGTAGCTGCTGTTTGTGAAATAGTTGATGAATTGTTGAAGTAGTTAATTGCATAATCAAGAAGAGATATGCACCTACTCAGTAGAACATGATACACTTGTTAACATATATGCATCCGCAATATCTTATGCCATATTCATGCATCTAGGATCGGAGGAAGAAATAACGTTGCTGGAATTCGACGAAGTAGAGGAAGGGGACCAGCAGGAGAATCCTCAAGTCGCAGCTCCTGAAGGCGCGGAGCAGAATCCTGAAGAGCTTCTAGAGTGTCCTGACCACCGCCCCACTTCCTTTCTACGAGGCAAGCCCCGGAGCATTCTAAGTCTCCTAGTATTTTATAAATGATTACTTAAGTACTTATGATTGATGCATTAGGTTATAAGAGTTGAATGTAACCACTTGATGCATATAAATTCCTTGTCCAGATATTACACCTTTAACCGGTATAGGTCCAGGATCGAATATATTCTTAGCCATGCTTAGACCGGTTGAAGTCGGGTGATGTCCTGTCACCTGCGAGATATAGGTGGATACCGGAGCACGGTTGGCTATATTTGCTATCGTGGAACAGAACCATGGGGTAAAAGAAAATCGAGGCCGGGCGGAGTCTATGCGTAGGTTAACTCATGTGATTCCGTCTGAGCCGATTAAGGACCGTACCATTGTTGGCGCTTCTGACAAGATTGAACGCATGCCTATCACTTAGCTGGCCGGATAACTCGTTCTGACCACGAAGCCAAGTAGCTCAACTCAGGCCGGGACCCATTCTGTTGTGCGCTCCTTGCGGGGGGCGATCAGACTGAGCCCAAGGGCAGGCTAGGCCTGAACGTCCTAGCATCTAGTGTCCCAGATTGTGCGGCACGGTACAGACCCATGAAATGTGGACCTAAGTTGTACCAAAGGTGACCTAAGGCTACCTTCGCGCGGTATGCCTGGGTTTGTGTTAGGAATAAATTCCCAGCTGGTTGAAATCAATTCGAATCGCCGTCTCTCCTGGATAGTGAGAAACTTGGCTAGTCCCAACATCGTAGTAACTGTGTTATAGAACATGATGGTTCGAATGAATATGGAAGTACAATATCTGCTATGGTTACTATTGTATGCTTTTAAATTGATACCACATGTTTGGCACAGGATAGTTGCTAATCTAGAGATGGATAGTTATAATTAATTGATAAAGGGATCCTAATTATACAACTAAGTCAATTGCCTTTATGCAAAATGTTGTCGAGCTATCTCCACTTATACAGCCTTGCATAATCCTTGGAGTCGATTTATTTCTGGTTTATGACGGGTAAGTCTAGCTGAGTGCCTTCTCGTACTCAGGGTTTTATTTCCCATTGTTGCAGATGGCACTGTGTATCGTGGTTATTGCAAGAGTTGCTTCTATCCCGCCGTGGATGAGGAGTATGCCTTGGGCAGGCTTCTTTATTAATCCCTATCTTTGCTTTTGTAGACCGTGATCCTAGTTGGCACTGTAACAAACTATGTTGGAAACTTTATTTTCGAACTTAATTGCTTCTGCTTTATCTATCAAACTCGGTTTGTAATAACTTTTATTCGTACTTTGATGATGAAAATGTATCTGTGAACTTTATGTAATATGTGGCATGTATGTTGCTATACGATCTTGGTTGTGGTAATCGTTTATCGAGACCCGTTGTGGTACTCGATGGACTACCGGGTTTATATGGGTTCAAGTGTGACCGCTTGCGGGCTGCCATTGTACTTGTACTCTTATAAATTGGTCGGTTCTGCGACAATGAGGATTCATTGCTTTCTGTGAGTTCTCCTTATTCTTCCTGCTCAGTTCTAAGTACTCCTCGAATAACCTGTACTCCTTGAAATCCTGCCAGAAGTCCTTCTGCTTCCTAAACTGTCCTCCATTGAAATCTAGCTCTTTATTTTGGAGGACAAAATTCTTGTACAATGTCCCCTTGAAATTCTTGAAGCATGTCCTCATGATTTCTTTTGCTTTTTTCTTGACTACCTCCTTGTCATACTCCATTGGGAAAGTGAAATACTCTAGGATCTTGATATCCCATATGTAATCCTTCTCACTTTCAGGAACCCTCCATGGGTCATTATCTTTCCCATTCCACTTCCTGTACCTAATCAGCATGAAGTCCCTTATAAGTAACCTGAGGATAGTCTTCTATTTGGTCAAAGCTATAGGCGGTGAGAGTGGATCCCTAAATTCATCAAACTCAGTGATGTGCCAGTGTGCATTCCTACCAACAGGAATCTTTGACATGCCTCGCTTGGATCTAGCCTTCCTGCTACGCGAACCCTCTAGGCTCCTTGGCCGGCGGAGGCTCCTTGCTGGAGACACCAAGTAAGCTTTGACCCTCTCAATTAATTAGCATGTGTGGCTACATAGTCACATGATACCAAAGTTACCTGGCCATCTTGATCATTTTGACCTAGCTCAAGTAGGTCAGGACGGGGTCTATGGCTGCTCATTCTCACTGTCCTGATTGACACCGTCACCATTTGTTGGATCATGTGGCTCTCCCTGTCGTAGCGATATCAGCTGTTTCTTGTTGCTGATCTGTTCTTCGGTGAATGGGGTAACAGGCGACGACTGAGTCATGGCTATGACATGATCATGGTTAGTTTTGGTTGTGGACAACTACTAATAGCATATGTTCATATTATATATATAATATGTTTAATACAAACTCTAATAATAGTCCACATACAACAAAGTTAAATAATAGCATATGTTCACCTAGAACAAATTCATTGTTTGATTTACCACATACAATAAAGTCCACCTACTATTCTACAAAACTAAGCCTACATCAACTTCCAAATAAGAAAAGCAATGACCATAGCCATAAATAAAAGCATGACATCTTTCCAAGACCAAGGAGCAATTCTCCTAATCTTTACATCTCCGGCGGGTGGCTTCTCTTCAATCTCCAGTGCCTAGTGGATGGTCATGGTTTGTATTCATTGGACCATAGTAGGCCAGGTTGCCCATGGTTTGCAAGGTAGGTCAGGATGACTATAGTAGGCCCTCAAAGCTTCAGCTTCTATGTTGTATTTTTTGTGCAAATTACCAGGGTAGCGATTGACTTGAGTATAGCAATCTTCCTAGGTTCGATAAATCCTAGGCACATGACCAACATGCACTACATACGATGCCATGGTTGCCTATACATTTAAGTAAATTAGGTTGTCATTCAAACATGATGTATTCTTATAAAATTTAATGTATTTATGAATAATACACAACCATTGCATAGATAGGAGTGTTTAGAAAATAGCTATTCACGTGTCTGAACATTGATTGCTTCTCCTGGGTTTCAACTCTAACCTACCCCAACTTGTTTGGGACTTATAGGCTTTGTTGTTGTTGTTGTACACAACCATTGCATAGACAAACAAAGGATACAAAAATACAAATGTGACAACTATGTTGGCAATGTTCCTGATATAGGTCTGCAGCTTTCCACCATGGTTTCATTACATTAGTCTGTTAATATAGACCAATTTTAAAAGTTTTTTTTAACTTTTTTTCTAGAACAATCATCTATAGATGCCTTTTTTAAGCATGCTATACATTCCATCAAAATCAATTGACACTCTACCTATAGCGATTATTTTTCCTACAAATGAAATTCAGCAACATCATTTCTAGATATAGACCTTTTTACTAATGTACATTGTTAAGCAATGTACAGGTTGAGCTCAGCTTCCCAAATGCAGTTCTTTGTACAAGCAGGCTTAAAGCCTTTGCTGCAGATTAAAAAATTGAGGGGAACAAAATAATTTATAAAAGGAAGCTTAAAAAATAACCAAATAGATAACAACACATGACCATAGCACACATGTCTGTAGCCTCAGTAATAGTTACTACAACTTATGATTATATTATCATTGCACATGACCATAGCCTCAGTCCAATTAATATATTAAGTCATCATAACCTTAGTCTAAATGCCATCATAGATGAGAGAAAACACTCAGATTAAATATAGTTATCATTGGCACTAACATCATAGGAAATGGACAATGCTAAGAAGTAAGAAGACATCATTGGCAATGGATCAATGCTCAGATTAAAAACAACCATCATAAGCATAGACATGTGCTTGGTATAGAGAAATCCTCATAATATAATCAATCATCATTGGCATGGACATGTGCTTAGATTTATATAACAAACATATTTCAACAATGGACATGTGCTCAGTATAACCATTTTCATTAACAAATTCAACTCGAGCTTGAGCAATCACTGAGAGAGAGATAAGGTTGACGGCTGCCAACCGTTGTGGGAAACCAAGCTAAGCTACGAAAACTCCAAACCGTGGGGCATTTCATCAAACGCATAGCGGGCAGTGAGCCACGTACTCACATGTGGGGGGTGGGAAAGCAGCTATCCACGTGCTCCTGAAGGCCTCGGTGGTGGGAGTGCAGGCTTGGAGGAGGAGGGGTATAGCCGGCATCATGGACGAGGAACGAGGGCACAAACGGTGCGTGGTGCTCTGACGTGGGGCAGTGGACAGCGTGGGGCGGTGCTCTGGCGTGGGGTGGTGCTCCAGCATGGGGCGGTGCACGGGCGTCAGCGTCGAAGAAGAGGAGCGCGGGGCTAGGAATGGCGGCGCAGGGGGCGGTGGACGGGTGCGCGGGGAACAGTGGTGCCCATCAGCATGGGATCGTGCTCTAGCGGCATCGGGGGAGGGGTTGGCATGGGGTTGAAATGAATTTGGAAAATTTCAACCCATGCCTTTCTATATACCAATGTCGGTTCATCACTGCCGTTTCTAATAATAAACCGACAGTGATGAGGAAATATCACTGCCGGGCCATTCCTCAAACCGGCAGTGATGGGGGTGTAGCAGTTAGGGGTTAAGTAGGATAACTTTTCCCTTTCTTTCAAATTCCTTTGACTGGCTCAACAGTTAAGACCTCGCAACTTAGCCCCCGAGACCCGTGTTTGAGTCCTAGGCGGCCCAAAATTTTTTGGTTCAATATTATAAATTATTAAATGACTTTGGGAAATGGTTCATCACTGCCGGTTGTAAGTCTAAACCGACAGTGACGAGGAAACATCACTGCCGGGCCAATCCTCAAACCGGCAGTGATGTGGGTGTAGCAGTTAGGGGTTAAGTAGGATAACTTTTCCATTTCTTTCGAATACCTCTGACTGGCTCAACGGTTAAGACCCCGCAACTTAGCCCCCGAGACCCGTGTTCGAATCCCAGGCGGCCCAATTTTTTTGGTTTAATTTTATAATTTATTAAGCGGTCTAAAGGTCAAAAAGAAAAAAACTAAATTAGCCTTGGCACATAACCTATACTAGCGCAGCGGTTAAGTCTCTGAACTCTATAGCCCGAGACCCTAGGCTCGAACTCGAGGGTAGGCATAATTTTTTTTAATTTTTTATATATCACTACCGATTTTCAAAAAAACTGACAGTGATAACAAGCATCACTATCGATTTCATCTCATCACTGCCAGTTTTTTGAAACCGACTATGATGTTTATATATATTAAAAAAATTCTTTTATATTAAATAGAAGCATGTGTATTCCTATGTTGAAATGGCTTGAAATTTTTTTGACAAGCATGTACACCCAAATTAAGACCCCACATAGGATCTTAGGTTTTTTTGATCTAGTTTTTTTATTTATTATATTCTTCTGTGTGCTGAATGAGACAAAAGAGGGTGAATTTTATCTTGGACCTAATAGATTTTTTCATTGACCTCCACAAAATTCTTATTCCTAGAGCACATTAGAGCCTATATAAAAGTTTGGCACCATTCTGGATTTTTTCGTGGGTAGACTCAGTTCAACCTATAATTAAACGGTATCGTCATGTGAAAATTCAATTAAACCTCAGAAAGTAGCAAACCATCTCCGAAAAATTCCTAAACTAGGTATTTCCTTCACACGTGGCACGTGCAAGTCTAAGAAAAAGTTTGAGACCAATACGACACCGGAATGCATATGAACCACAGAAACCTTGATAATTATGTATATAGTCATGGTTCGATGAAAGGGCTCATGTACCTCTGTGAAGAATATATACTCTGCCTATGTCGAAATGGCTTGAAATTTTTTTGGCAAGCATGTATACCCAGATTAAGGCCCCAAACAAGATCTAAGGTTTTTTCTGATCATTTTTTTATTAATATATTTTTTCTCTATGCTGAATGAGACAAAAGAGGGTGAATTACATCTTGGACCCAATAGATTTTTTCATCGACCTCCACAAAATACTTATCCCTAGGGCATATTAGAGCCTGTGTGAATGTTTGGCATCATTTTCAGATCTTTTCGTGGGTAGACTCAGTTCAACCTATAATTAATCAGTGTCATCGTGTGGAAATTTAATTAAACCTTAGAAAAGTATCAAACCATCTCCGAAAAATCACAAACTTGGTGTTTCCTTCACCTGTGTCACGTGCAAGCTTGAGAATAATTTTGAGACCAATATGACACTAGAATGTATATTTCTAGTTGCCCAACAAATGTTACACGAATTACATGCATGATAATAATTAAACACACAAAGCCGTATAAATTAAAATTAGAACCCAATTAAACTATGACCTTGAAAACCTAGCTAAATAAACATTAATTACTATCAGAATCACTGTCAGGATTCGATCGGGCCATGCACACTAACTATGCCTCTATAGACATATATGGTAATTGATGTCGCGGATTATGTATCCGCTTGTATCGATGAAGGTCAATGCCCATATGAGTGCACTCTCTCGTGCCTCACAATACTAAAAGAATGGTCGGCCATAGATGTAACCTACTGAACGACACTGCCCCTGTTAGTAATCCTTATGCAGTATTGGCATCCTTCTATAGTGAGCTGGCCTGAGGTTTCCATTGCAGAAGTCCTAATTGTACCCGAGTTGCTCCATATCTTGGTCTAGAATGGCCCACAAGCCACATGCAGCATAGGTAAGGTCCTGGAGCACAATCTGCATGCGGAGAAAAGAAAAAAATAGAGAATGTTATTACAATAATAAACAACAAATAACCATGACTCAGGTATAAGTGATCATTTTACCACATCCGCATGGTTGTAGCTCGCAAACCATTCGCTTGCTTGCGGGACGAGGGATATCCCAAGCATTCAAAGCAAGTGCCTTGAAGTGTGAGAAAATCAGGCACATCATAGCAAACACGTTGAAGTGCCTCTAAATAGATGCGCACGACACTGAATTGGGGGCTTATCACGTCTGGGCTCTGTCTTCCCGTCTCGTGGATATGGTTCCGATGATTTGCACCCCTCAAAGGGATAGAAAAACTGAGTTCACACGTCCATAGCCGACCACTTGCATTGGATGCCGTGTTCTCGATGATGTCCGAGATAAAGAACTAGCTAAGTGTTGTTCGCAGCCAATCTATTGGGGATATAGTCTATGACATATATATATGCAACAATGATATTAAACTAATTACACTTATTTGTTAGCATCAAAAAAACAAAAGATGTTGGAAAATATTTCATACAATAGCTGTAACAGGGAACCGTGGAATGGCCATATTAGGAGTGAATGGCTCATCGCCAGGGTGGAAACCTAGTTCTTGTGGTGGGGGAGGTCCGTTGTTCATACCACCTGATCGATAAAATGCAAAAAAAATATGAACATAAAATTTATGCACAAAAATTCTTCCAAGTAAAATGTGGCAACATAATTAAATATAGATTGAATGCAAGGAATAAGAATATATATAAATGTAGAATGCAAAGAAACATGAATATAAATATAGATCAAATGAATATAGATAGAATATTGGAGAAGACAACATATCAATACCATTGAAAAATGCAGGAGCCATGACCAAATCACATAGAGAGTGGATTTCTTGAGAAGTGAGAGTGAAACATGAGAAATGAGACTGTGAGAGTTCATGGGTGGGTGGGATCGATTATATGGCCGGTGGTTTATTTTATATAGGGGGGCATGACATCACTGCTGGTTTTTAAGTAGAACCGACAGTGAAAGTTAATATCACTGCCGGTTTTTAAATAGAACCGACAGTGAAAATTAGTATCACTGTCGATTTGTAAGTAGAACCGACAGTGAAGGTGCATATATGTAAAGGATATATTTATTTAGATAGTACAATGGGAAAGTTTTAACAACAACAATATATTTATTTAGATAGTAATGAAATACATCAAAAAATAACAAAAATATTAGAAATAAATTACATATACGATAACAAAGACCTTACACTAAAATTTCATATACGATAACAAAGACCTATTTGCGTATAGGTCAATGTTACAATCAATGTGTATCATCACATTATAATATAACCACTCAGTAGCATTCTTCTAGCACCAACTAGGGTCAAACTGCAGCACCGAGGTGGTCTACGAGCTATACCGGTTGGAGATGACAAGGTGGCATCGATGAATCCATGCCTTGTCTGTACATGGCCTTTTTCCAGATGTGCACCGCAACGGATGGCCTTGTGAACCATCGTGGCATCTCCAATCTTCGGCGTTGCTCTATCTTCAGTAGCATTCTTCTAGTATCTCTTGTGTGCACCATTTTGGTGGACTACGAAGCTATAACGATATCTATGGTTTGTTGTGAGAGGAAAACACTATATCATGGCTGATAAGCCTCGGCTGAAGCCAACATACATGGAGAGGCCAGCTCCTAGCCGAGGGCCATTTTATAGGGGCTAGCAGTCATGGTACATTTTTGTTTCTGAACTAAAGTTATCGGGGTAGGTGGGAGCAGTGTTCCTACTGTTGTAGTCAGTGAGAGCACTGTTGGCATAGTGAGGAGCATCTAGACATCACTGTCGATTTTAGTTTAAAAACTGACAGTGAAGGTTGCCTTCTATGCCAGTTCTAGGAACCAACAGTGATAGCTTCTATCACTATCAGTTTTTAAACCAAAATCAACAGTGATGGCCCTGCCATGCTGACGCCCAATGGCTGGGCTACCTGCCATCGCAGCCTTTTTATAAAAAATATAAAAAAATTCCTGAGCCTAGGATTCGAACCCAGGTCTCGGGGTTCTTAGTTTGGAGCCTTAACCACTACGCTAGAATAGGGATTACTGTTAGAATTAGTTGTTCTTTTTCTTTTATCCTATTGTGACGCACTACTACTACATAATAAATGAAAAGTCAAAAAAGTTTGGCCCGCCTGAGATTCGAAGTGTGGGTCATGGAGTCAAGAGTGCGTGGCCTTAAGCGCTGAGCTAGGATAGGGAGTTAGATTAGATTGGTTTTATTTTTTTCTTTTATCCCATCGTAATGCACTACTAAATAATAAATGAAAAATCAAAAAAGTTTGTCCCGCCTAGGATTCGAGCGTGGGTCTCAGAGTACAGAGTGCGCGGCCTTAACCGCTGAGCTAGGATAGGGAGTTCAGATTAGTTTGCTTATCTTTATTTATTTATTAATAGAAATAATGCAGTTAGTTTATATTCTAAAATAACACAAAAAATTGTGTCTTGATTATTTAATTCTATGATAATTAATTAATGGTCTATAATTATCAAATAATAGTGTTTGTGAATGTCATCTCAATATTTGATTACATAGTCAATAATTAAATTATAGAGATGCACACAAAATATAAATTAGATATTCAGTGTGAATTACTGATACAACGTCTGCATAATGATTACATAGTTAACAATAATCTAACTATCTTTAGGTGCATCAACAATGAGGGCCTCATTGTGATCAAGCCATACGTAAGCAGGCTTGTCACCCTCTTGAAGGATAGGTAGGGGTACGTTCGCCCCGAATGGAGGCATTTCCGGATAGCCCCTGTAGTCTTCTTTGTCTGTCACTCCATCGACTACCGACAATCTTCCTTTTCCCTTCTAGGACTACTTTTAGCCTTCCTTTTGTCTTGTTGTCCCTTGCATAGAAGACTTGCATAACATCTCTTGCAAGGACGAAAGGGGTCGTTTCTATATGCGGTCTTAGTGAGATCAACGGTAGTGAACCCTTCAGCTATCAGTGTTGATTTCCTCGAGCCAGACCCACTAGCAGCGAAAAAGAGCTGCCTTCAACGGACCATAGGCTAGCTCCCATATCTCCTTTATGAAACCATAGTATGTGGCCTGCACGTTGTCGTTTTCGTCGTGAGCATCAAAACGAACACCACAATTTTGGTATGTGCTCTTTCCATCTTCCACAATTCTGATGCAGGTACATTGGGCCAAGGGCTCTAATTTGGTCAACAAGATGAATGAGCAGATGTAATGAGATATCAAAGTAAGTCGGTGGGAAATGCATCTCAAGCCTAATGAGAGTTTTGGCTATGTCCTGCTGCAACTGCTCTAGCGTGGACACATCAATGACCTTTTTTGAGATCGTGTTGAAGAATGAGCAAAGCTTTATGATTGGGGCATGGACCTTTGGGGAGGATACCACACAAAGCAACAGGGAGCAGCTGAGTCATAATGACATGACAGTCATGGGCCTTCATAGGGCCATAGTTGAACTTGAGTTCTCTTATGTTCACTAGCCTCTTCGGGTTTGCATAGTAACCCGTCGGGACTTTGAGTTCATTGAAGAAAGAAATAAGCACACGCTTTTCTTCCTTCTTCAATGTCCATGACACAAGCCGGAAGTTTGAACTGGCCATTCTCTAGTTCCATGGGATGCAGCTCCTTCCTGATTCCCAAATGTTGCATGTCTAGGCTTATGGCTAGTGAATCCTTCGATGTCCCTCGGTGTCCATCAAGGTGTTAAGAGTGTTAGCGCACACATTTTTAGTGATGTGCATGGGATCAAGATAGTGGCGTACACTCAGAAATGGCTAGTAAGGTAGTTTCCAGAAAACCAATTTTTTCTTCCAAATGCTCCCATTAGGTGCTACTACTACATTGTCCCCCTTCCCAAGGACAACCTCTAGTTTGTTGAGTTCTCCAAGTATCGCAGACCCATCTCGATATTTTGGAGCTAAGCGTTTCTCAATAGTACCATTGAAATCTTTTCTGTTCCTATGGTAAGGGTGATCCTTAGGTAAGAACCTACAGTGTCCCATATAAACTATCTTTGAGTTATTTGGTAGATTTACCGTATTGGTGTCGTCCAAGCACTCGACACATCTAGTATAGCCTTTTGTCTTCTCTCCGAACAATGAACCTCGACTTGGTAGGTCCATAATTGTAGCGATAAGTATTCCCTTGATCATGAACATGTTCCTTTTTGTACTCGTCCCAAACATCTGGCACACCTTTTTCAAACATCTTCCACTAGTTCATCGATCACTGGTTCCTAGAAACACATCGATGTCATTCCTAGGTTGTCTTGACCCTTGGATCAGTAGTGGCATCTGGATGTACGACCGCTTCATATAGACCCATGGTGGAAGGTTGTATATACAGAGCAGTCACTGGCCAGGTGCTATGATTGCTCCTAACCTGGTCTAAAGGATTCATCCATCTGTGCTCAAAGCAAACCAAAGGTGCCTTACCTCTCCACCGATGTTCTTATAGAAGCATAGTATTGACAATCCTCCAGTCATGCCCAACAGTGGGGTGCCTCATCATTGTATCTTTCTTACGCTCTTCGCCATGCCAACACAACAACTTAGCTAACTTTGCACATGCAATAGCCTATGCATCCGGAGAGCTATAGGGAAATACCAAACGACCTTTATGGGATCTCCTCTGGTCTTGGTACCCTCATCTAATGGCCCTTCCTTGTACCGTGGAGCTTCACACTTGGGGCACTTGTCCTAAGTCTTTGTATTTTTCTCCATGGTACAATATACAATCATTGGAACACGCGTGGATTTTTTTTCAACCTCGAGGCCGATGGGGCAGATCATTTGCTTGGCCAAGTATGTCTTTTCTGGCAACTCATTTTTTTTGGAGCATTTTCCTTATTATACCTAAACAACTGATCGAAGCCTTTATCGCTCAATCCGTTTATCGATTTGAACTCTAACAGCATGATATCGACTTCCGGTTTGCTCATTGGACAATTCCTATACAATGGTGTTTTGCCATCTTGTCTCATTTTCTCTAGCTTTCTCAGTTGTATTTCACTAAGACATCCGATCTCTACATTATGTAGCAGCTGAGAAATGCTATCGTTATCCTCGGTGTCGTCAGCTAGCGTGTTCCTAAACACATTATTAACTGTGGCCATAGGTTCTATGTTAACACCGGGTTCTTCATCAGCATCGTGGATGGCTACGTCAGGCATGTCCACATAATTATCGTTTTCTTGCAAAACATTCACACCAACCTCACCATGCATAGTCCATATCGTATAGTTTGGCATGAACCCCCTGGTAATCAGATGCAATCGTATAGATTCAATTTGACGAAAGTTTCTTTGATTCTTGCAATCTTTGCATGGGCAGAAGACAGGGTTCCCATTCCTAGCATGGGCTTTGGCATGGGTGATAAACTGGCTGACGTCATGCATGTACCGCTTATCCGTTCAGGACAAATGCATCCACTCTCGATCCATCTTTGCACAAAAAAATCCTAAGACAATAATTACAAAGAATTAATAAGAAATCAAGCTTTATGAACAATAATTGTAGCTCAAAAGTACCATTTTTGGAAAATATTATTATACACTAATTATTGGAAAATTGAAATTGGTAGCCCCGGCCCTGTAAATTGAAAATCATAGTAAAAAGCAATTATTGCACAATAATGAAGAACATCTATTCTACTCTACTTCTAAGAACTAATTATAGCATCACATACTAGCAATGATGATCTTGACAACCATGGAATAATTAGCTAGGAATTTAAATATGTTCATAGACACTAACCTTTGGGATGATGGATTCACCAAGCAATGTAGCCATCAAAACGAAGATAATTAAGCAACAAAATCAAAGGAGTGGATGTTTGTTACTAGCCTTAAAGCAAAAAGATCAAGTCATTCTTCAAAATCCAAGCGCTAGCTTTATGGTGAAGAGTAGACGCAACAATGGAGGGAATGGCCTAAACGCGCGTCTTTATTCTCGGGATGGAAGAGAGGAGGAAGCAGAGCACAGCTGCAGCCTTTTTGTGCTGTAGGCTTATCACCGTCAGTTATTAGCTAGAACCGACAGTGATAGATTAAAATCACTGTCGGCTCTTGGCTAAAACCGGCAGTGATGAGTTGCCGCCAAAACACTACCGGTTCAAGCCATAAACCGACAGTGATGTGGTCCTTCACTGCCGGTTTTAGCCCAGCCCCAATCATTTTCTCATTTTTAAGCTCATAACCGACAGTGAAGATACATCACTGCCTGTTGTTACAAATCCGGTAGTGATGAGGCCGGCAGTGATGTCCAAATCTGGGGTAGTGTAGAATATGGGTGTAATTAGAAAGTACTATTGCAACAGATTGATATTGCTATACTCTGATACAATATGTGATTTTTATTGCATGGAGTCACGAATGTTTTGATGCCCTATTAGGCCACAAGTGCCTTGGCCCTGGAAAAGGTCAACGCAGGCAGGGGCCTATGTAGCGCGGATACTTCACAGGGGTCACGTATCCCATATCCGGATACGCGTAGGATACACCTTGGATACATCCCAGCCGTACTCAGCAATATGGATAGTATCTGCTTAGATACGCGTATTAGACGGCCAGGCTACTTTTGGATACGGCCCAACACATGAATCAGCGTCACTGGCCCATACTTCATCATGACTGAGTCCACGAGATGATGAAAAGGTGGCCTAATCAAGCATTCAAAACATGTATCACAGCTACACACTTTTTTAGCTAAAATGGAAAATGTTGCTCATGCACAGAGTAATTAGTTCTGACAGATTTATTGCACAACTAACATGACAATCCCAATTTTATTAATCTTTTTTAATCATATATACTCCAATCTCCATGCTGCATGGAATACTTCAATCAAATTAATTGCAAACTTTTCTAGGTATCTGATGGTATTTCTTATGTCTATTGGATAATTCTGTAAGTGCGTAGAATATACCGTTGTAGCACTTTATCCGGGAGTATTCCAAGGTATTGTTATTTATTTTATCCCAAGGGAAAGCGATTGCTAGAAACGATAATAAAAGAGAGATCCTTATATTTATCACAACTTAGTGCCAACTAGTGTAGGGGGTAAACAAAAAATGATAGGAAGGGATGATTCATAATGACCACAAATAAGGTAACTAAAGATAACTTAGTAAGTACAGCTAGGTGGGAGGACAACGAGTAAAGGATTCCTATGTTTCAACCTCTACTTTGTGGACTTAATCATATAATTGAAATAACTCGGTTGATACCTCACAACAAGTATGCTAGGTGATAGGCGAGACAATAGGAGACAAAACCCCTACCCGAAATAGCTACCTTGTTACTGGAGCCCTACCTTTTAAGAACTTGTCTACAACACGTGGTGGAATGTGAAGGCTAGACAGGGCTATCACCACCTACTAGCTACCACAAACAATCCGTGCAATAAGTGGTAACCAAAGGCAAGATAATGTATAAGCACCACGCTTACACCTCCTCTCACTACTCTAGTTGTGTACACAAGGCCAACTAGAGCACCCTATGACAGGCGATGATCGCAATAAGGTGTGTTTCCAGGATGACAACCAAGTATATAATAACTATGTGACAAACTAAGTACACTACAATAGTATAACAAGTATAATATTGCACAAAGTAAGAACTAAGTAAAGTAGAGGAAGAGTAATATATTAAATAAGCGAAGTCTTACAACGAGAAAGATACAAGAGCTATACCAGACTCTCCAGAAGACAACTCCGAAAACCCTGAGCAAGCTCGATTCGATTCTAACTCTCACACTAGACTACACTACTAACCAGAAGTGAACTACTCTACTCTGCACTTGTAGCCCTGAATGAATCATGAATGGAGAGGGGGGTGTGACCCTCTGTTTATAGATGGAGGTGGAGCCTGGCGCCACGTCAAGCGATCCGTGTGACGTCCATCAAGCACCATTGGATCAAACCGCCTTTAAATCAAAGGTTCAAATCATGGGAGTGCATGGGGGCATGCACTAAGGCGGTTGAGCAAGTTGGACGTTGGGAGGCACCAGACAGGTGGGACCTGTCTCCCCCTTCTAGAAGGTTGGCCCACTACCATAGTGTGTGGTTGGCCACTTTGGGTACGTTGGATGCTTCGTTGTGGGCCCATGAATCCGTGGGACTTCATCTTTCACCCTTGAGGGAAAACACAAATGTAATCCAAGGGTGGGGAATTGCTCTAGGGTGCTTCTCCTGGATCCTGCCACCTTGGCAGGGCCTGGTGGGCCCATAGGGAGGTCGCCCAACCTCCCTATGGAGGGTCCACAGGCTCATTTTCTCCCATTTGTTATTTCCTACATAAACATACTTCCAGGTACAAGTAAAACTAGTTATTGATAAAATATGTTTCATGACATGTCTTTCTTCCATAAAACCGAGGTTGTTGATGGTGTTTTGAGTGAGTATTTTTATATCATTTTCACCATCAACAGTACCCTAGATTAATTGAAACTAAGAGCAATTGGAAAACTTCAACCAGCTTAATTGCAGCTCAGAGCAAGAAATCGTTCGACATCTTGAAGGGAAGCAAAAACCAGACTTGAAATTGACACCAAGTCAAGACAACTAGCATGCAATAGCATATATACATAGTTGTTCCATTAGGTCTTACAAACTACCAAACACTAGCACATACAGTGCCTTCATTAGTTCATACAACCACCAGCACATAGAGTGCATCCATTAGTTCTTACAACCACAGCACATACATAAATATAATAGTAGTTTATTCAAGTGACGACCACTACAAAAAGATGACCACCAGGTCAGACTTGCAATTCACTTCTTGAGAGCAGCCCTCTTCCTGTTCTTCAGAATATGCTTATGTAACTGTAAGCACTTATCTGGCATGAATGTAACACCCTAAAAATTGCCTCTTTTGAAAATAGGATTAAAATGATTTAATTTTGTATTTTTGTGCTCATGTAATATAGGAAAATAAAAATTTTCATTAAATTAAAATTTATCGTAAGGTAGCAACATGTTTGAGCATACATGCCCTTGCATTGATGTATTTGATTGAGTGATTTTGAATGAAAATTTAAAATGGTTAAAATTGCTTTTTGCAAATGAAATTAAAAATAGGCTTTGAAAGAAAAGAAAAGAAAATGTGAAAGTAAAAGGAATTAAAAAGTTGTATAATTTATTTTTGAAAAAACTTACCAAAATGGCTCATTTTTATTTTAGTGGAAAAGTATACTTGAAACTACATCGGAATTTCGATTTGGTTCAGTGTTTTAAATTTGGTTGGAATTAAGAAAGGAAAATAGAAAGGTATTTGGAAAAAGAAAACTACATTCTCCCTTCTTCTCTCTTTTGGCCCAGCCAGCCCCACAAGCCAAGCGGCCCAGTTGCTTCTCTACCCCTCCCGCACAGCCCAGCAACCAGTGGCCCGCCTCTCCTCTCTTGGGCCACCATCACCAAGCTGAAGACCGCAGCCCACCTCGCCTTTGGCCGCTCCCGCCTCCACTCGCGAAGGCCAGCAAGCAGGCCAGGCCCAGGCTGAAGCCGCGCGGCCTTCTCTCCTTGGTTCACTAACAGCCCTGGTTCCCCCGCCTTGTCTCACCAACCGCCCGGGCCCGCGTGTCAGTGTTTTCTCCTACCTCGAGTCCGACTGGGACTCTGCTTGAGTCGGACGCTGCCGAGAGCCCCAGCCACGCTAGATTCCACCGCCGCTGCCGAGAGTCCAAGGCTGCCCCGCGTCGTTGCCTTGCGCCTCAAGTAGCCTAGCCTCATAAATACCGAAGCCGAGCTCACACCACCTCCCTATCCCGATTCTGCCACAGCGCCGCCGTGCAACCCTAGCTTGCCGCCATTGCACACGTCCCCGTTGCCTCACCGCTCCACCGAGGCTCCAAGCTGCTCTCCGGCCTTCCCACCGTGGTAAGGATGCCGCAGGTACCAGTAATTCCTGCCTTCTCATTTCCTATCCTGTTGTTCACGCTCACCGGAGCTTCGTCGGACACTCAAGCCGCAAGATCACGCACGCCGCCATCTTCGTCGCGTCCCGACCTCAACCAATACCCCCATCAGGTTCACCGGTTTCCCCTCTGTCTTACCGTACTATTCGTTGAATCAATTGAGCTCAGGAAATTGCCATTTTGGTTAACGCCGGTGAGGTTCGGCCATGGCGCCGCCGTGACCCTGCCCTGGCACTAGTTCTGGTCGGTGGCCGGACTCCCCTCTCTCTTTTCCCATCTGATCTCAACCGTCCGGTCCTGATCCAAAGGCTCATATGAGCCCGTACCCCTTCGCCGGTTTCTTTTACAAAAGAGACCCTGCCCTTTTACAGATTCTAACCCACTGGTCCAAAGCATAATCACTGATTATGTCTTCTTCTTTGGAAAGCGTAGTTTCATCAGTTTAGATCCAAAATACTGTTTTCACTTATTTATAGATTTGCCACTGATTTTATTTTAGCCATAAAATCTCTATTTTAACTCCGATTTGATCCGTTCAACTTGCGTTAGGTTCAAAATTTCATAATCTACATGTTCATACTACTATTATGTATGTTTTCAACTCTTAAAATTCGAGGTTAGAGTTAATCTATTATTTTAATAAAGGAAATCTTGTCTATTTTATATCTTCTGCTGTTTTAGCTCCGTTTTGACCCATTCAAGTTGCGTTACATTCATAGCGACGAGATCTACGCGTTAGTAATAGTGGTTACCATGTCACTATTTTTGGAATTTCATGGCTTAAACTTTAACTTGAATAATAATTATGCAACTGGATTTTATAAATAAAATATGATTTATTTTACTTTAGTATTATAATTCAAACTTAAACTTGACTTAATTTATATTATCTATAAAATATCTTATATATGATTTTATATAATTAAAACACATGAAGCTAACAATTTTATGAGTAGATCTTTCGGTAGTTGTATCTTTCCAACCATAGCTCCGATTAGCGTGCTTTTCGTGTCTGTATGTTCGTAGTAAGACGTAGATTCGTTTTACAAACTTTTTATATTGATTTTATGTTTGGTGTATTGTTCTAATTTAGAACTATTGTTTGCTTTGTGTATGATTGTATGGATGCCTGTGTGGTGCTTTATGATTTCGTCCAGTCGGTGAGATATACGTGGTGATAAAAAAGAAGAAGAAGAAACGTTGAAGATTAAAGCTTACCGAAGGATCGGTGTTTTAAGGCAAGTATAATATGAGGCTCCTTGTTACCTATTCACTTTAATACACTCTCAATTCATATGCATATGTTGATGAACTGCTTGGAGTCTAGCTACCTTGATATTGATTATCCTGTCCTTGATATACCTATGGGTTTTGCATGTGGGTAGTATGCTCAGTCTGCTTCAACTAATATTGATTAAAGAATACACTTAAAGATATATGCAACATGGTATTAAAAGATGCTTTTTAGCAACATGGAATCAAGAGGGGCTAGAGCATTCACTACACCACAACACCATTTCACCGTCAGACATCTGACGCTAAAAAATATATTTGGCGATGGATGATCTGACGCTAAAGATAACTTAGAGACCATCTGACGCTAAATCCTCATTTAATCGATTTGTTGTCTGTCGCTATAGATGTTAATGTTTAGCAGTTAGCCCATCTATCGCTAAAACCAGATATAGCGTTGCTCTATCTGACGCTAAAAAAAGGGCCCCACGCTCAGCTCATGCACCGTGTCTCCATAAGCCGTTCATGCGCAAAATTTTGCCTAGCCCACGGTACCATGACAAACCCTAGACTCTTCCCCAATCCCCTCACGCCTGCCCTGCCCCTGAGTCCCCACACCGCTCACCCTCACTGCTCCCCCTCCCCCTCCCCCCTCCCACCCCCAACACCCCCACCGGCGCTGGCGTCGGTGCACCTCTGCGGGATCCACCCACAAGCCACTGCTGCCGGGCCCCATCGCCATGGCTGCCACCGACCTTGCGGGATCCAGCGCTGAAGCGCCATCCCCGCCCCCACCGCCGCCAACACCGTCCCTGCCGCCATCGCCGCCGGACACCACCGTGGCGGCCACCACCACCACCTACAGCAATGCTGGCACTAGAGCACCTCCGCAGCCACTGCTGGGGCTAGCCGCTGCCACCACAGGGCCACATGAGCCAGGAGGAGGTCTGAACCCTAGGAGGCTCGATCTGATGGTGTCCATTAGAGATGACCCCTCCGCCGCCACCATCACCAGGGCCCTGCAGCCACGGCCTCCGCCACCGCCGGATCCGAGCCCGCCACCGGGGGAATCGGTGCAGGATCTCCGCGGGCTCCCTCCACGGCACCACCGACGACGACTCCGGGTCCCAACACCGTAGTTTCCCTCTCTGTCCCCATGGCCACCGACACCGGGCTCCACGCTTTCACCGGCCGTGCTTGCATTATCTCGAAGCACTACCAGCAGTTAACATGGTAAGCTTTTTTCACAATTACTAAACTAAAAGGTCATTCTGTGCTTGCAAAGGGCTAATGTACTTCCTATATTTGTGTAAACTCATCTGTGGGATACTATTGCTTAGGAAATACTCTAGGTCACTTTGTGGTTCTTATACCTCAATCCTTGCTTATTGATAAACCTGAGAACATAAACTGGGAAAGTTATGCAAGAGGTGTTGTTTATGCACTACAGAATAATGGTATGTAGTTTACTTGACTTGCAGCTAGGTATCCTGAACGTTTTCTCTAGTTTTTTATGCCATGTGGTTTGAAAAAAAATTAAAAAATTCAGGCCTTACCAGGGCATATTACACTAGCATATCATTTACACTTTTATGCCATGATTTAAGATTAGTAAAGAGCTTCTAGTTCATCATTTTTGTTCATAGCAAGTTTATGCCTCCCTTACATAGCTGCCTACTTTCAGATCTTTACTATGCTATGTAGCTGTCATCTGAAGAACTTGGAAGCCAAATCAAGATTTGATGATGCCTTAGAAGAAAGGAAGACCTAGCATTAGTGGATTCTTACACTAAGGTAACTGTGTTCCCTTTTTTTGCTACTGTAGCCAGCCAACTGTGTTGTTGATTGCTTTGTGAATAACTGTGGTTTATTGCATGGACATTAATTTGCATTTTACTATTTCCTTTCAGTAGAGTTCTTTTGTTCAATTTTATTGAGTTTTAATCAAATGATATTGTTTTCATGTAAATTACATATTATTTCCAAGAACTTCAAGAGCAGTATGTGTTATTTAGGTGAATGGTTACTTTTGGCCCTCAACTTTGGCGCTGGTTTAGTTTAAACCCTGAACTCTAGATCTGTTTAATCATTATTCTGGAAATGTCAAAACTCAAAGCTGGTGCAACTAAGCATCCTTAACCTAAAGTCCCAAACCACATATATTCGTTTTCTACTTTTCTCTTTCTCTTTCTCTGATATGAATATACTGGAGAGCATATTGCCAGCTATGAGGTCAACCTGATGGTTATTTTCAAAATCAGTACAAGGAAAAGAAACCCTGATATGAACCTTGATTTCATGACCTATATTTATGCTTCCATATTTTCTGAGTTACTTTTGCTCCTAGCATAGGACTTGGAATTTCTAAATAGAAATAGTAGACAATATGGTAGTAAAGTAGTTCTCACTTCCTTGCTCTAAACATTTCATGAAATGCAGTTTGTATTTTAATAAAGCCATGGTTGACTACCTTCATGGTTGCTGGATGAAATAGGACAAGGTTTTAGATTTCCTGTTGTTCTTAAGTCTTCCCAGGGTTCAGCCACATGGCCACTTTGTTAGTCTTGTCTTGATGGCATGAGGAAGAAGCAAACCAACTGATCAAGGTTGAGTGGCATATACTTGGCCAGGCCTCACTTGTAACTTGGTGGCAATGATCCACAAGACCATGTCCTATCTGGACACACTTGGTGAGCTTGGTATGAAACAAGGTGGAAAAGTAGATATTTGCTGTCCTAAACAAGGCCACTCCAATTTCTGTGGTGTCACATTCAGATCTTTACTTTGAACTGTTTGTCCTGCACTGAGTCACGATAATAAGTTTAAAATTACTTTGCTTCTCACCTTATGCCACCAGTTGTCTTAGAGCCTTGTCAGCTTCCTCTAGCACGTTGTGGGACTGGAATCCTACCCAGCTGCCTTTATCCATCACCCAGGCATTAAATTATGGCTTCCATCCTGGATTGCTACCTTGCAGCTTGAATATGACCCACATCTAACCATGGCACAAATGAAATGTTATGGTGCTGGATTTCAGATGTTTTAGATCTTTTTAGGAAAAGATTAGTTTCCATTGATTATGCTTCTATATATATTAGAAATTGGCAGATATGTTTTTGGATGGGAAGTATAGTGAATGTGTAAGTATGCCTTATCTTTCAGTCATTTGGCATTTTTACAATGTATTGTCTATGCCAATCAGGGATTAGGTTCTGTAGAAATTACTTATTGCTTTGCTCTCAGTACGCATCATCCAAATTCAACTCAGTTACTGAAAGTACTGTTTATCTTCTGCTCAATGTTAGGCTATAAAGCTAAAGGAACAAAATCTGAATAATCTGAAGGCCTTCAATGCCGAACAAGAAAAAGATGTTGAACGTGTTCGGCTAAGAGATAATCTCCTCAGAAACAGAAAGGTATGTACCTTTTTGTACATGTGTATGATTCTATCTAATCAGAAGTTTCGCTGCTGCTAAGTCTGCATTAGAGAACGATAACTGTTTACTGCTAGATAAATTTACTAGGCTACTAAACTTCATCTTGATGCAGAACACAACATATGAAGGCTATAGGTCTCACAGATCTGTGCATAGTACATGAACTGGTTACTAGGCTTAGGTTTCATGTGTTGATGACATATAATACTTCACATTGGCCTGGTTACTGGGCTTAGGTTTCAGGTGTAGGTCTTGATATTGTTACTAATATAAATGGATTCATCCATATTTAGATTTGATATGGTCGTGCTGTACAGAACTACAGAAGGAAAATCAAATGAACAATCGTGCCTTATTTATACAAAAATTCGTTTCTATTATTGTTTTTTGCGTCGTGTATTGCCTATCTCATGTACTGTCACTGTTTACAAAATCAGGAATGTTATCTTGGAAGTCAGAATCCTTGGCACGAACCGTTGTTATCTCTGGAGCTGTAGTTGCTGCTGATGTATTGCTCAAGATATGATTGTACTCTAAAATTCAGGTATAGTGAACATTACTAGCATTTTCTTAGAAGTGTTGGGTGTCAGCTTTCTTTACTTGGTTCTTGTAGTTATTGGGATTCAACTAGAATTTTTTTAATTTTTTTGCAATGCTGTGTCACAATTGCATACAACAATCTTAGTTAATTGACCTGGTCATATTTGCTTTCTTATTCCCATTGTTCCTACTAGTGGATTGGCTATTGCAAGTTGGCAAAATTTGAGTTTGCCTTCTAGTGTTGAGGGCCTGGCACCCGTGGATCTGTGGCAGTGACTGGTGGGCAGGCAACTGCGCCTGCGCTTTGCTCTGCTGGTGCCTGCTGCTCAGTTGATACTTGTGAAACTAACTCTGATATTTTTATTTTTGCATCTTCCAGGTTTGCAGGACCCAAATTCTGTTTTCCAAGTGTCTCTTGTGCCTGCTCCAAAACTGCCTGTAGGTATTTCCCTTGGGCTTCAATTCGTAGTTGTAGATGCCTTTGCACCTGTTTCCAGTTTAAATTTCAGATCAGAATCACTACAGCACAGCTCCATTTTATAGACACTATAAGGGGACTTTGCTGGACCATTAAAAACATTGAAACTAATTTGATATTGTAGATGTTGATGCATTTTTCTATAAATTTGGACAAAGTTAGAGAAGTTTGACTTAGGACAAAGCTAAAAAGAACTATAATTTGGAACGGAGGGACCATATAATGGCTGCATGCCACCTGTTGAAGATTGCGGACTTGCATTAATGGGAATTTTCATCAAACATTTAGAAGTTCAATAATAGAATTAGTGTTTGAGAGATCCGTTTTCATATTTGTTTTTTAACAGACTATTTGTTTCTTCACCCTGTAATAACTAATGGCTATGTGCATCTCTTGACTCAGCTCAAACAATCTTATTGCTTAATCTAAAATGGTAATTAGCTTGTACTCCCTCAGTTCCAAATTGAAAGTCATTTTAGCTTTGTAAATGTTTGGTTCTGAATCAGATCCGGTTTGTAAATTATTTTGTCCTCGAGGTAGTAATTTGGAATCGTTGTCTTCCCTTATGCTCTTCAGAAGTTTGGGACTGTGCTAGCCAAAATGCTTGGGATAGCCCATTGTTCAACCTACCTTATCTACCAAGTAAAAAATCTGGAACAAGAGTGTTATCTTAGTGGTGTCAGTGACTCACTTCAAGTTGTTCATTTAGCTGTCTCTGAACCTCAATTTGCATCTGAAGTGCTTCACCAATTTGAATAGTCCTTGCACCCAGGAAAAGAGACTATTATTTCAGTATTCAGATTATATGAACCTGAAGTTACAAATATCATTTTAGCAGGCGGATTTCTGATTCTAAAGTACCTGGAGATGGCTTTTCAAACTAAAGATTGCTATTATCTTCTATTTTCTGCTCATTTCTTGGCTGCTAATATCTTCATTTGTTTGCTTGAACCTTGAGTGTACTTGACTGTTTCAGTTCAAGTACTTCACTAGTACATGGGACCCCTTTTAACATATGTTTAGTTTGATTTTAATGTTTGTTACCCTTGCCTCTGTAGGAAACATGCTAACCTTTATGGTTGGTTCAAAGCAAGCATTTGAAGTATCCCTAGCAGATGTTGCACAAACCCAGATGCAAGGAAAAACAAATGTTCTCTTAGAGCTTCATGTTGATGATACTACTAGGAGCCAATGAGGTTTGTAGTGGACAGTAGTTGTAGTGGATCCACTCATATTTTCTGCATTGCCAATGAGGTGCTAGTCGATCTCATTTGGATACATGTACTTGATACTGTAGACTTATCATTGATGAATCATTGATTCATGTTTGTAATGGCTGACCATATATGTATGTCTTAGTGACTGTTTGGACTTGGTCATGAATGAATCTATTTGTATGAGAAATGTGCACAATGATGTTACTTTTGTATTAATTTGCAACCAAATAGGCCTTTTATTTTTTTAAATGCATTTAAATGATCTCAGTCAAACCATCTGTCGCTGAAAATATTTGTAACTTCAAATTGTCTATCGCTATAGAGTACTGGGAGGCAATCTATCGCTAAAGAGTAGCAGCAGACTATCTGTCGCTAAAAAAATTCAGGGCAACGGACTGTCTGACGCTAAAAGTACTGTCTGACGCTAAAGATGTTTAGCGACAGGACTTACAGCGTCTGCAGAAGTCTGTCGCTATAACTTTTTAGCGTCAGATTGTTTATCGCTGTAGCCGCTTTTAGCGTCAGACCGTCCATCACTAAACTTGGTGTTGTGGTGTAGTGATTGGGCCTTTTCTTAGGGTGCTCTAGTTTCTCTCCATAATGACTTATCTTTAAGTGACAACCCAGGACTTATAGTACAACCATGAGGACTACATGGCTCCGGTCTTAGTCCAGTACCTTGCTCTTTCTAGTTTGTAGTAGTTTACCGAAAGGGCAAGAGGGACATACAGGGCTGGGTATGGGCCTCATCCCCAGGGTGTGTACTATGTTGCGTGTATCAGTGCCACTTTTGGAGATGACTCCATAATACTTGGGAGATGGAATCCTTAACTGACTGCTCCTTACTAGAACGACTAGGGAAAAGCTTCGTAGTGTACCCTGCCTACTCACCTTAGAAGTGTTTTGGGAGTAATTAACCTGGGCATATGGGCTACATCACTCGTGGTGAAAGTGTACAACCTCTGCAGAGTGTAAAACTGATATATCAGCCGTGCTCACGGTCACGAGCGGCCTGGATCCTTACTGAATAGTTGGTTTCTCGGATGGTTTGGGTTATGATTAAAATTGCTTGATATCTCTAAATATTCATATTTGGGAGCCTAAGCATAACTCAGCAACTTATGATTAATAATAAAATATGACCAACTAAAAGTGCTTACCGCAGTTCAGCCGTGTCAAGCCTTTTGAGCCTGCATCCCCTCATGTTATGCTTGCTAAGCGGTAGTAGCTTACGCTTGTTTTATTTCACTACTTTGGCAAAATCCCAGGATGGGTACCAGATTGCTAGAGTTTGGAGGAATTAGGCTTAGTGATCAACCAGTCAGTTGTCCCTGTGGAATTGGAGTCTTCACCTGAAGATCGGAGTTGTCTTTCCGCTGTTTGCTATCTAAGGTTATATTCTCTATACTAAGTACGTTACATATTTAGCATTGTCTTTTGATATTATCCTTATTTGTAGCTATATGTGAGATTTGACTTTCTAGGCTCACATATGGTGTGTATCTGGTTTTGTTCTTAAAACCGGGTGCTACAATGAATTAGTTAATAGATATTGGACAGGCAATCAGCATATATAAGTTTCAGATTAACCAGGTCTCCCACCTAAGGAGAATGGATACATGAGCTAGCAGTTGCATAATGTGTGTCTAATTTTGCTGGACAGGCAACAGGTAATATATTTGCAAAATATCAACCTGCGGTTACATGGATTTTTATAATTGCTTTGAGGTGATTGTTCCTTCAAATCTCCTAGATTTTGCAGACTATAACAGAAAGTGTATTGAGCACACAAAACACAATTCAATCTAGTCGCTTCACTCCCAGCAGTGCCAACAGATCTCTTTTCCTAAATGACAAAGGCAATAATGCGCCAGAGAAATTTATTTCAACACAGACATTGAGGAATAATGCTGCAGCTAAAAAGGGAGATATGAGAAAGAACGGCAGAATGGCATAAGCTGGAAAACTTTTGATGATTACAATGGATCAATGCGTGTATATTTGTTGAGTCGTGACCTATTTAAATGTGGCATCTAGGAATGAAAATAGTGGAGCTACGTGATTTTTGTTCTATTCAGACATGTTATTTATGTCCTGTTTCACCATCTAGAAAGTATGCCGCAGCTATGTTATTTCTTTTTTCTAAGAAGTGGCTGGAGATGTGGGCTGCATTTCAATCAAGGGAATTGCTAAATCTCACCTTAGATTAACTGAAATTACTAGATTTCTATATGTCTGCAGCTTGCTAGATTAATTGAAATGATTACTCCACATACACTTTGAAAATTTTTTGGTTGATTTTTGTGTCTGCAGCTTGCTGCTGCATCTGAACTTTGCCACTGAAATTTAATAGTTTGCAAAATTATGTTTGCTAAGCCTGCACTATTTCTTTCTGACATTAGTTTGCAAATGATACCATCATACCTGAGATACCTAGTCTGTGTTTCTGTTATTTCGAAGATTCAGCCATACTTGATTCTATGATGCCTACTTTGCAAATTATTCAGCTCATATAGTCATTTGGAAGATTATGTGATGCCTAGTCTGTGATCCATTATATATTACTGATGTATATGTCATTTGGACTTTTTTCCATTGAGCAAGAAGATGAACCTTGAGGGACTCTTCGCAAAATGAACTGAATCAAAGATTCTGCAATGACAAAGATCCTATGCCGATCTGTGCTAAGAGTCATCCATATTTGTTTAATTATATAAGTTAGTGGTCTATTATGCAGTTCAAACTTTGCAATTACTTTTTTGAAATAGGAAGCCATTTGATTTCATTATATTGTACAAACTATTGAATGTGGATTTTCAAAGTTATTAATATCATTGCCTTTTTGTGTCATTAGATTTTATAATTTTGTGAATTTCTCTGCCGCAAATCTTTATTATTCAGCAAATAAAATTGGGTGCAATATAAAATGGCAGCGAATAGATTCCGCTGCAATAAACCTAATGTCGATGCAATAGTTTGTGTTACATCAAACCTAATGTCTATGCCATAGTTTGAATTGCATCGAACCAAATGTTGATGCAACAGGTTGTATTGCATCGAACCTAATGTCGATGCAAAAGGTTTTATTGCACCGAACCTAATGTCGATGCAATATGGTCTATTGCAACGAACGTTAGCCATTGCAATTAAAATTCTTATTGCATCAAATTTATTAGATGTATTACATCTACATGATTTCGATGCAATAACCTTTTTGCATCTCTCTATCTTGATGCAAGAGACATCTATGGCTGATGCAATAGCAACCTCGTATCAAAACGATTTTGATGCAATAACCCCTTTGCATGTCTCTATTTTGATGCAAGAGACAACGGATGGTTGATGCAATAGCGAACTCTCGCATCGGTCATAGCAAACCGATGCGACAAGGCTATTGCATCTAGAGCTATTGCATCGGCTCGCATCAAACGCGAAATTGATGCAGTACCAAGCTATCGCATCAATTTTGGACCTATTACATCAAAACTTTGCCGGTGCAACAGGGTCAAAAATTAGTAGTGCTAGTCCAGTACCTTAGACTAGAGCACTCGGTCGATTGGAGTTCCGTAAGTAAAGTGAAGTGAAACTTAAACTTAGTCAAATAGAGGTCTTTGAATTACCAAAGCAAAAACCTGGATATTACTCAACAGTTGAGTCGGCTCTGTAGAGGTATAAAGTTGAGGAGGATCCGACAGACCCGGCTCCTCCTCCGCTCTCTTCCTCTCCTCTCTCCTTATTTTCTTTACTACAACTAGGTAGGAGCACCTAGGGGGACACTACTACTAAGAATACTAGTATATTGCTCTTGCTAACGCTATGATAAAATACAAAACCAGATAAATTTTATAAAAAAATAAAACGAGATAAAAGTTCCTTAGTCTTTTTTTTTTGAACCTGGGTAGATTTTCATTCCATCTGAGTTGATAGTTCCTCAACAACAATTACAAGAACGTTATCTGGGGCAGTGCACGTTATGTGCTCCTCCCCTTCAACGCTACCCACACCAAAAGCGGCAAGCCCATGAGCTGCCCTATTACAAACTCTTGACCGAGACACACACTCGAAATTTATGAAATTTGACGACACCAAAGACTGTAGTTCATCTATCAGACCTCCAGACATTGACTTGGCAAAATCATCAGTCGTCAGAGCTTGTTTCACCATCGTTGTGTCCGTTTCCAGGATCAAATTCCCGATTCCCAAGTTGCATGCTGCCTGAACACCATGGAGACAGGCAATCAACTCCGCCTGGAAGGCACTGAGCATGTGATCAACTCGCCCCCATCCAGCAAGCACCACGTCTCCATCACTATCTCTGATGAGGAAGCCCCAGCCACCACTCTTGGCATTCGGTGAGAAAGGCCCATCGCAATTTAGTTTCAGGACACCTTTAGCCGGTTTTCTCCAACGATCCCTTCTGCTTTTCTGTGTTTTGTCTGGCCTCGGAATGCTGTTAGATTCCCAAGTTCCTTAGTCTTAGCATCCCTGTATAAAATATATAAGAAAAATAAGGGCCAGTGAACTTGAGGCAACTGTTGGATATATCTATATTTATCAAAGTATACCAAAGAACAATAGTTAGACTCCAAAGTTTCGCTCGGCAGCGGTCCGCGAACATTTGTTTCACAGCAGCAGGCAAAGAGCACATGTTACCACCTGTGGCATGGTTCCTAAGGTTAATATAGGATTTTTTCAACCAGCGAGGCAGCCTTATGATTTTTATCCTGATGTAAATGAGAGGGACTTAGCAATGGCATCCCAAGGACATGCCTTTATGACACCCCCTTTCAATCCTGACCAAATTTGGCCTTTATGACACCCCCTTTCGATCCTGACCAAATTTCACCTGTTTCCAAGAGATTAAATAAAACAATAAGTTCTTCAGGCTACTGAAGCATCGACACTGTGTCTCGGTTACACGGGTTTTAAGCATTTGATATTAAAATGTGGCATGATAGGTTCTTTTTTGTTTCTTTGCGTATAATAGCAATGTACATTCAATTCTTCAGGATATCTTTTTGGCAGGATCAGCTGCCGCCAAGACTCGATGCCGGCAAACCAGCCAAAACACTAAGTACTTACCTGAGAACCAGCAAAGGCTCACAATCTTTCAGGGACCTTCAAACTGTTAAGGTAATTCTGAACAACCTACAGAAATATCAGAAAGAGAGTTAAATAATCACACGATCCACTGTTGTGTGCTATAGAAGTTCAGGTCAAAGATAAAGAAAAAAGGACATGCATGATGATGGTCCCATGTTCCTTCATGTTGGCCTCGCTTGTCTCCTCCAAATCATTGCCGAGTAACCTCAGCTCTTGCCTCAGGAACACCTGGAGCCTCTGGCACACCCTTTTGGCACAGTGCCTAATTCAAGAGCGGGTAATGTCAATTACAAAATAATTTATTTATGAATTTAACAAGGAGACACAAAGCACAGAATCAAATAACGACAAGAACAAAAACAGGCATCCAAATTTACTATCCGAAGGCATGAGAATATAAAGCTCCTTTGCAAAGTAACTTTTCTTTTACCTCATTGGACACTTTGGATATGGAGATTATCAAATCTTACCCTAGGAATTTAAGGAGACAACTCAGGGGGATTCACCATTCACAGAACATGAAATCGGAAGGCATAAGAATATAAAGCTCCTTTGCAAAGTAACTTTTCTTTCACCTCATTGAACAGACTTTACATATGGATAGACTTTACATATGGAGATTATCAAATCTTACCCTAAGAATTTATGGAGACAACTCAGAGGGAATTCACCACTCACAGAACATGAAATAGTTTTTTTTGTAATAAAGGAGGGCCTCATGTGCCAACAGTTCATTTAGAACAACAGCAAGGGAGAGGGGAAAGAAAACACTGACCTGTTTTATTTGCCTTGGACCCCATGTTGATGTTAGCCACCGGGATCGTGAAAATGATTCAGCATAAAAACCATCATTCAACAAACCCCTTCAGAAGTAAAATTCAAAGATATTAAACATAGAGAGATCACAGGCATAGCAAAATGAATACTGTTCTTAGAACTACATATTAATGCCTACTGCCTTGCTATATCAGCAAAAGGTATTGGTTAGATCTAACATTAAAGATCTGGAAATACAAAACGCAAAGGCCCTTTAAAAAATTTGTGGACTTACACTGCACGGGTTGTAGAAATGGATAATGATAGTTCTATCATTATTCTACTGTATGTGTGATCAGCAAACTATTCATTTATGCTCGATACCCAGTTCATACTACAGAGTGAAAGAACAAAAACATTCAGTACAGTTGCTACCAACAAAGTTTCAGGAAAATATCATAAACATCTCTAGGCGGGAATTATTCATCAGTTCTCACCAGGCAGTAAGCAATTCAATTGCAGCCTTCCCCACATCTCGCACCACACTTTCGCTAATTTCGCACACCACATCATCACTCTCCTCTTCAAAAGAAAACTGCAGAGACTCATTGGCAAAGTTCTTTTCAATGGGCTCTAGGTCTAGGGCCCTGCCATTGGCATCCTTGCAATGACCAAGCAGTTCATCTGGAATCGGCACAGCCTTATCCCTCGTTGCCCGGCAAGTGGCAAGAACCAAATCAGTTAAATTAAACCAAAATGGTCTACAGAGCACCAAACTGAAAACCACTTCTGTAACATCATCAACGCCTCACCTGCATTCCCATCTTCGAAAGCACCTTGCCAGCAGCGGCAGGTCACATGCTTCGGGCGTGGAGGCTCTGCAAAAGTGGTTTGTAAAGCAAAAGTTTGTGAATTTGGGGACAGAGAAATCAGTAGGAGTTGGGCCCAGCGGCGTGTGGTTAGGGTAGAGGTTTACCGTGAGGAGGAGAGGAGGGTAAGGCCACTGGACCGCAGGGCGCAGGCACAGCTCCAGCCCCGGCAGGAGATGGAGGAGGTGGCGGTCTGCCGCCATGGCCGACATCCCTAGGCAGCCGGATCCAGCTTTTCAATCCTCGCGTATTCCACGGCGGCGCAGGCTGCCTCGTCATCCAGGTAGATCGCTACCACCACGGCCATCATAGCCAAAAAAATCCCTCCGACTTCCACGAACCACACGTGCCCCAAAACCTTGGGTTTCGTAGGTTCAAGGTGAGCACGGTAGCGCGGTCGTCGTACTCCTCCCGCTGCTGCCGGAGATCACGACGGCCTCAACGCTGCGTCCGTATCCCTGCGTCCACTGCGACGCTCGCGACCGGTAGTGGCGGTGCGGGCTCCACGGCGTGGCTGTCCTCAAAAGGGAGCCGCGGCAAGGCTCGGGCTGGCGGATCCGGGAGGCGGCGGCGGGCGGGAACAGCGGCGGCAGCTGCTTGCGAACTGGGTGCTCGCCATGGCGGGCATGCACGCGCGAAGGGAGGGTGTGTGGCTCGAAAGAAGTCCATCATTTGAGGCTCAGATCCCGCGCCCGCCGACCACGGCCCTGACCAAAACCGCCGCGGACCCGGGGCACTGACAGCGAACGTGCGTTGTCCGCGTCGGCGGGGGCCTCATGACGGCACAGCTTGCGGCCACGGCGCCCAGCCAGAGCGGGGGAGGCCGCCGGAGCCGGAGAGGAGGAGGAGTGGTTGGGGGAGGATGGGGATGCCTTGGCCTTGCGCCCCCGAAGTAGGCTAGGGTTTTGCGCGCGCGGAGGAATGGCTTGCGGACATTTTTTTCTTTTTACCGGAGAAATCATGTGGGATTCAATCCCTAGCCGCGTGGAGGGCGTGCGGGGGCACGCGGGGTGCAGCTGCGTGGGGGGCCAGAAGCCTGGCATCACACATCGAATCGTGTCCATCGGATTTGGTTTAGGTGTTTTATTAGCTCTTGATTTTAATAGAGACGAATTCTTTTGTATATTTTTCTAGGTGCACAATGGTTGGAGGCTCTCAGCGGGGGATGTTTTCCTTGGGGGACAAAGTATAATTTTGATCGGTCCATTCTAGTAGAGATGAAGAAGTGCTCAAGTGTAGAGGTGCGTTTACAAGTGGAGGAGATGGTCTCTATTTATAGTGGAGAGGAGAGGGTAGATGCATGCCTAGGAATATTCTTAGATTCTTCATCAATTGCCGCCTCTTGGAGCATGCAACTGACCTCTCCATGTCGGTAGTTGCCCAAATCCCGCGTGAAAATATCTCCCCCACCAACCTGTAGCAAAAACCAGAGCAAAACCGGGCTTCTGGGGCCTGAACCGGAGCTAAACCGAGGAGGAGATAGGCGATGTTTTCAGTTAACTGGGGAGAAAATTGGCTTCCTTGGCTTCTGAACCGAGCAAACCGGGCGGCCCAATTGGTCCCAGGCGAGCGAACCACGACACAGCCTCCAAGGGTCCAACCCACGCGCGCCACCTGTCCCAGGACCCGGCTCCCGCGTCGACACCGCACCCGAGCGCGCGCGTTCCCACGCGTCTGAGGTGCCACACGTCGAAGCCTGACGGGCCAGGCCCATCGATGGCCACCGCATGGGGAGCAGGTGGAGCCGCCCCTGTCCCCTTGCCGGGTTGGCGCACTCGCGAGGATTGGGCTGGGCGTAGTGCCGTGGGGCCCGCCGACCTGGCTGCGCCACTCTCGCACATGAGGTCGAGTGTGTGCGCCGCCGCTGGCTCCCACGTGGCGTTGTCTAGTAGACGGTGCATGGCACTGTTGGGATGCTGACGTCAGCGATGGCGTTGGCACCCTTTTTAATTTGCGAATTTTGATATCTATTTCCTCAAAGCTCCAAATATAGTAAATCATATATCCAATTTGATCGTCTCGATGAGCTCTTTGTAATGGTGTACTCTATTTTGTCATTTGAGATAGCTTTTATCTATGAAAAATTAAATATCCTGCAAAACAAGTGAGAGCACCAAAACTCGTGGAACTTGTTAGATAAAATAATATTTTGCTATGATGTATCATATAATGTTGTTATTTTAGATTAATTTGGTGGTCAAAATATTTGAGTTAAGGATTGCCATCAAGCTCCCCCACACTTAGTTCTTTGCTTGGCCCGAGCAAAAATTAGGATAAAGTAAACATAAACATAGCTATTCAAGATATGGGCCAGCATAAGGTTAATTCCAAAACTTTACCTTATACTTGTGGGATATGTGGAGTGGCTAACATATCTTCTTGAGTGGTTGAAAAGTGGAACGGCTCTAAAACAAAGTCATCTCATCCTATTTTCTTATCTTAGTAACTTAGAGGGTTTTTTTAATCTTTTTGAAATAAAGCATAGTTCACATGTACTCCTCGAATGGTACTCTTGAATCGCTCAATGGTGTTTGGTTCCTCACCAAGACATATCATAGCAATGCCTTCTTTTTCTTCCTACTTCTAAAAAGCTTATATGGAGCTTCGGGTAAGAAAAAGTATGAAGGCGTACTTGCATTGTCTATTTTGCTAAGTCGAACAATGGATCCATGGAGTAAAATGTCATACAATCAAATCAATATGTGTATGTGTGTGGTACATTTGATGGATATATGGTGGCTTACCGAATTCGACTATGCTCCTTAAAGCATATATCTCTCTTTATTAGGACTTGGAAAATTTTTGTGAGAACATGGGCTATCTTTATTCTTGTCAAGATCAACACCCTCTTAAGTGGGTACCCAATGTGATAGTCCACTAAGGACTATTAGTCTAGATAGACCCCTTAGTAGGTCATCCTGGTACACCTCCCATAAGATGTACATGTCGCCAACCTTCATCCAGGATCAGCCCAAGAGAGAGAACACACCAAAACCAGGCTTAGGTTACATTACAAGTTCAATGTACTTAAGATTACACACCATGGTTCACAAGCTTAGTCATGACACAAGTCACATATTACATCTTAACAACATCGAAGTCTAGCGGAAGTCATTTCAACATAACATTTATTTATGATAACCGATACATGGGCATGCCACATCCATGTATCTACGAGAACATAGATCCTTCACCATCCCGTGTCCTGAGAAGGATCGGGAGCATAGAAGAATCCATGGATAGGAGGCTCGCTACCTACAAAACTTAAGATCTCATAGGGTGAGTACTCAAATGTACTCCGCAGGACTTACCCAATATAATAAACAAGGATCATGCATTTGGGTAGTAGCAAGGAATACGTAGTTTTGCATAAAAGCCTTTGAATCATAAATAACAAGTGAATCCTAAAACTTAGCATTGCAAGCATAGCATAGGATTATGAATTAAGCGATTAGCAAATGGAACTCGATCTTCCACGAGCCCAGAGCCTACATGACTCCAGTCCACGTCTAGGACATAGAACTTATTGCCTTCAAATAAACACTCAGTAGAGGGGTACAAGTTGTCCCCACTAGAAACAAGGGATGTCACCCATAAAACCCGTCGGTACAGAAGGGATACCTCGATGTTTCAACCTTCTACTAAACCGGCCTGAATATCCAATGAAAGGTTCGACTGGTGCCTAATTAATGGTACCACCATCTAACCGGCGCCACCTTCTTGCCAATCTCACAGATAAACCGGTCGCGAGTAGCTACTTGGTTTGTCGCTCCCATAAAACGACAAGTGGTTTGTAATTTTATGTTCAAGCCCAGTATCATGGATACACGGTCCTTAATCCGTTAACGAGCTATCATTCAAGAATCAACCTCTTCTTGCCATGACCCAACCCCTCGTCGACCATTCAACAACATCCATTCATCATTGCTCAAGTTTTAGATCATTCTCCATTAGTGTTGCTTAGTGGACAAACATTCCTAACATCACGCGAGAAATGAGAAACCCATCATTTGCTCGACTTTAAGAACTAAGCATACTAAGCATGAATTAATAAAGGAAATTCAAGCAATGGTTGAGTGTTGTGGAATCAACAAGGTATGATAGCTCAAGTAGGTAACTCTTGGTTGAACTAGTCTTATAGTAACATATCAATGCAATAGATAACCATAGTTCATTATGCACTTAGCAAAGCATAGGGATGCATAGGGTCCTGCCTTGGGTTTCGTCGCTAGGAAACTCAGGGTTCCATGGCTTGAGGCTCCTCCTCAACTTCAGGGTTCTTCCAGGAACTCTGTCACATATATATGCATGATGCTTGATGAGTACAATGCATAAAAGTAACTAGTACGCAATGTCATGCAATGATATTTAGTTGATTAACAAATGTTGATATGTATTATTTGTGTGAGTGTACACCGATGGACTAGTTGGTCTGAGGCATCGGATGATCCGGTGTGGGTGTCGAACTGTCCACTATTTTCAGGGACTTGGCGAACAAAGGACACTGGAAGTATCGGACACTCCGCTATGGGTAGTGGATTCTCCGGTACCAACCTGGTGCTCTTGGGAAACAAGGTTGCTGCCACCCTATTTGCTTGAGCTACTTTTCAGACATAGAACAATGTTTTCCTCTCACAACATTTCAGCATAAGCATCAGCATAAGCCAAATTTCAGCATAAGCGAATAGGGTGTATAAATCATCGGAATGTTCCGTCAGGGTGATGGACCATCCATCAGATTGGGTCTAGGTGACACTCAACTGACTAAGTGTTCGGGCTTCATCGGAATGTTCCGCCGTGATTGTCGAATTGTCCGGTACGAACTGGCTGCTCTCGGGTTTCTCTAACAAGTCTATTTATTCACTAGTGGACACTCCAAAAAAACTCACGGATGCTCCATTGTAGCAAGTCTACAGCCTAGGCTCTATTTTTATGTTTATGATTCAACGAACACTCCACCAAAGCGGTCGAACCCTCTAGTGAATTATAGAGTGCTCTACTTAGGTGTAGATAGACAGGTATCAGTGTTCAACGGACATTCCGCCAAGTGGGTCGGACCCTCCATCAAACCACTGACAGTGAGCAACTCAACAACTCAAAATCCAAATCTTGCTTTGGACTTCATGCATGTGCAAACCATCATTTGGGTAGGTTTCTAGTGTTCTAAGGAACATATCTAGCTAGGATAAACCAGCTACTTTAGGGCACAAACTACATCTGGGTCACAAATTAACATTTCCTAGGTTTTGGGTAATGAAAGTGCAAACCTAGGTTTTGCTTGATCTCAACCATACCAAGGGCTACAAAGGAGAGGTGTGATGTTCTCCAAGACATTGGGGAAGATGGATCTCCCCCTTGGTGACTCAAAATCTTCTTGCTCTTGGCTCCTCCTCCTCCTAGCTCCTTATGGTGAGGGTGAGAGGGCCTCCTCCCCCTTCAAACCCCAACCTCTTATGGATGAGAGCTTCTAGGTGATCTCCATGGCTTCCTCCTACTACTGCAACTCCAATCCTCCCCTCCTTTTCTTCTCCTCCTCTTTCTCTTTGCTTGAGTGTGTGAGAGAGTGTAGAGAGAGATGAACTAGAGAGAGAGGGAGTGTGAGAATGACTGGAGGGCTGGAGAGTGTTTTGGGTTGGCATTGCCATGAGGTGGATAGCTATGCTGACATGTGGGGCTAGGGTGATCTCTAACTTGAAACCTCACATCCTGTTGCATGGGACGGTTTATCAGATGGTTCTGATGTCCTGTTGGACGTTCTGGTGGTGTCGGTGATTCAACTGACAGGAGTCTGAACTCTGTCAGGACGTGCAATTGAAGTGGCGGAATAGTCTAGCAAACTAGACGGTCTCTGTCAAATCAATAGTGAGCAGATTAATTATAGATTTTAGTGTAGTTTGGTTTCTTAGAAATGGATTGCAAATGCAAGGGTGCTTATGATGCTAATGAGCTCAACCTTGTCATGATTGGATCATCACAAACTCTCCCCCCCCCTTAGAAGAATCGTGACCCAAAATTCTCCAAAAATAGTTTTTATGCAAGCAAGGGACAAAAATCAAGGAAAATAGGATTTTATTCCCTCCTAAGGACTCAATTCCCTCCTCAAACTGAAAACTTCCTAAAACAGATACCTTGGCTCAAATAGGTGAGGATAGTCCTTTCTTATCTTATCCTCAACCTCCCAAGTGGCTTCTTTGGTTGAATGATGACTCCATTGCACTTTCACCATCTTGATGGTCTTTGTTCTAGTTTTCCTTTCCAAAAAGTCAAGAATGTCTATTGGATGCTCTTTGTAGCTCAAATTCTTGTCAATCTCAACATCTTGCAAATTGACCTCTTCGGTGGGAGCTCTCAAACATTTCTTTAGTTGTGATACATGGAAAATGTTGTACACTTCCAAGAGTGAATTTGGTAATGCTAATGCATAAGAAACCTTTCCTCTTCTTCCATATATTCGAAACGGTCCAATATACCTTGGTGCTAACTTTCCTTTCTCTTGGAACCTTTGAGTATCTTTGAATGGTGTAACCTTCAAATACACATAATCTCCAATGTCATACTCAACATGTCTCCTACGATCATCGGCATAGGCCTTGTACCTATCTTGGGCTGCTTTTAAGGCAATCCAAACTTGCTTAACCTTTACTTCGGCTTCGTTAACCTTCTTGTTGCCATATAACCCTCTTTCTCCAACCTCGGACCAATTGAGTGGTGTCCTACAATCTCGTCCATATAAAGCTTCATAGGGGCTCATGTTGATACTTGCTTGATAGCTATTGTTGTAGGCGAATTGAGCAAATGACAAATAAGTGTCCCAACTGCTACTATATATTAGAGCACACGCTCTATGCATATCTTCCAAGATTCGATTGACTCTCTCAGTTTGACCTCCGGTTTGCGGATGATAAGTTGTACTAAAATTCAAAGATGTTCCCATTGCCTTATGCAATTCCTCCCAAAATTGAGATGTAAACTGCAGACCTCTATCTGAAACTATTGTCTTTGGTACTCCATGCAAACAAACTATATGCTTGAGGTACAATTCTGAATACTTAGGGACCATATACTTGACATTGACCAGGAGGAAATGTGCTGATTTCGTCAGCCGATCAACTATCACCCAAATAGAGTCATACCCACTAGAAGTCCTCGGCAATCCTAAAATAAAGGCCATTGGTAATATCCTCCCATTTCCAAGCTGGAATTGTCAATGGTTGGAGAGTTCCAGCCTGGTTTAAGATATTCAGCCTTCACTCTACAACAAACATCACACTCTACCACAAATCTTGCAATGTCTTGCTTTAGGCCTCTCCACTAAACTTTTTCCTCAGATCTCTATACATCTTATTACTGCTAGGGGTGAATAGAGAAGAGTGACTCATGTGCCTCATTTAGAATTTGCTTCCTTAGTTTCTCTTGGTTAGGCACTACTATCCTCTTTCCAAACCATAAGGTATTCGAGTGATCCAAATGAAAGCTCTTATACCTTAGGATCCTCTAATCTCTCCTTGATTGTGGCAAGATCCACATCTAGTTGTTGTCCTTCTTTGATGTCTCGCAATAAATGAGAGGTCACTTGTAGCATAGACAATGAACCTCTAGGTATTTGGGACAAATCCAACTTTTGCATATCTCGACATAGAGAGTCCATTTTCCTTTCTAATAGGATGCAATCACAACTTGCCTTCCTACTCAAAGCATCGGCTACCACATTTGCCTTTTCCGAGGTGGTATTGGATATTCAAATCATAGTCCTTGATTAACTCCAACCATCTCCTTTGCCTCATATTGAGCTCTAAATGGTGAAAAAATATCTTAAGCTCTTGTGGTCCGTATAGATTGTACATGGCTGTCCAAACAAGTAATGCCTCCAAATCTTCAACGCATGAACTATAGCTGCTAGTTCAAGATCATGAGTAGGGTAGTTCACCTCATGGATCTTCAATTGTCTTGATGCATAGGCAATCACATGTCCATCTTGCTTAAGCACATAACCCAGACCAACGTTGGATGCGTTACAATACACTTCAAACGGCTTGGTGATATCCAGTTGGACTAATACGGGTGCAGTCACTAACTTTTGCTTGAGAGTTTGAAAGGCTTCCTCTCTAGCTTCATTCCATACAAACTTCACTTCCTTCTTTGTGAGCTCAGTTAACAGGCTTTGCTATCTTGGAGAAATCTGGCACTAATCGACGGTAATACCCCACCAATCGGAGAAATCCTCGAACTTGTTTCACCGTAGTGGGAGTAGCCCATTCCACTATATCCTTTATTTTACTTGGGTCCACTGAGATTCCATTTTGAGTTAAAATATGACCCAAAAATGAAACTTCAGTGAGCCAAAACTCGCACTTGCTAAACTTAGCATAAAGCTTGTGATCTCTTAGTTTCTGCAGAACAATGCCTCAAATGTTTCACATGGTCTTCTTCAATCTTTGAGTATACCAAAATATCATTGATGAAGATTATCACAAACACATCCAACTCCTCAAAGAAGATGGAATTCATGAGATACATGAAGTATGCCGGGGATTGGTTAGTCCAAAAGACATAACTATGTATTCATAAGATCCATATCACAGTGGAAAACGCGGTTTAGAATATCTCCTTCTCTAATTCGGATTTGATGATATCCCAATCTCAGGTCAATCTTAGAGAAGTACTTGGCTCCATTGAGCTGATCAAACAAGATGTTGATCCTTGGGAGTGGATACTTATTCTTGATGGTTCTTGCATTGAGCAGCTAATAGTCTACCACCATCCTTAGACTATGGTCCTTCTTGGTCACGAACAAAGCTAGACAACCCCAAGGAGAAGAACTAGGTCTAATGTAACCCTTCTACAATAAGCAAGTAAATTGCTTCTTCATTTCCTCTAGCTCAGACTGGTACCATCTTATATGGTGGCTTTGACACGGGTGCGGTTCTAGGTTCTAGTTGAATAAAAAACTCTATGTCTCTCTTTGGTGGCATCCTCGTTAACTCCTTAGGAAACACATCCTGGGAATTCACACACCACTAGAACTAGCTCGACACCCTCTAACACATTAGACTTGGCTCTCAAAATGTTCAAGGCAATCTGCTGACTTTGAGAGGCATAAAAGATAACTATCTTATTTGAGGGGTGTTTTATCTCTATGGATCTAGGCACACACCTAATGACGCACTTATGCTTAACCATCCATTTCATACCCAAAATGACTGTCCACATCATTTCCCAACTTAAGAACTATTAGGTTGGCTAAAAATTCCAAACCTGCTATATCAATCTGAGCTGAACTAACTATTTGGTTAGACTCATGGGTAACCCTAGGGGCAATGATTTGGTACCACTTTCCAAACTCCATAGTTAGAAACTTATTATCCCGAACATATCCCTCATGAATGAATGAATGTGATGCACCAGTATCAAACAATACTCTAGCTGGAACTAAGTTGATGGGTAACTTACCAACTATCATGCCTATCGTCCATGTTAGCTTCCTCAGCTATCATAAAGTGTAGCTGAGCATTCTTCTTAGGGCATGTTGGCGGCACATTTGGTGGCTTGGTGCCCATGGTACGGCTGCTTGCTACTGCTTCTAGTAGCTTGACTGGGCAATTACAAGCATAATGGCCATAACCACTGTTGCCTGATCTTTTACCGATCACATCCGACCGCTAATGAAGACACAAAAGAGGAGAAAATAGCAAACTTAAACACATATGCATTTACTATTAACCAAGTTCCACATGTATTTGGAGAACATTATTTTGTAGGTCACAAACACAAATACATGGAATAATTCATCCGAAAGGCGTTTTTCGACACTGATTTGCACAAAGGAACAATGTAGACGCCCATCAAATCAATTCAACTGGGGCAAAATACCACTGGGCAAGCAATCAAGGTCTAGCCCATGGCCTACCATGTGAAGGCAGTGGTGAGAGGCCACGGTCAATGGGCGGCCAACCCCTAGGGGCACTCGACCCCTTGCTGGCGCTGCTCAGCCCCTCCTTCGATCGACGGTGGCATGCTCCCATGCTGAGGCAGTGCAGCCTAGGGTTTCATGCCTAGAATAGCCAGAGCACCTCCTTAGAGCCTTGTATAAATAGAGAGGGTATCCCCCCTCTCTCAACACACCACCACAAGAGCAAGAGCACTCCTCACTTGAGTTAGAGCAACACTCCAAAGGGCTTAGGCCCTAGTAGCTATCTAGAGTTGCAAGGGAGAGATGTGAGGGAGAGTTCAGGGAAGAGCCGGGCTTGTCGGTGTCTCCCTGCCTTGTACCTCAACGAATACTTATGCCTCAATGGGGTTTCCAGCTAAGTGAGTATTCATGATTCCTTTGGTATGAAGTTCTTGATTAGTTAATCTTTACTCATACTTGTTTGCGGGATTGTCGTTCGCCCTTGCAATGAATGCTCTAGTAGAAGGGCACTGGTAGAGATGGATAACCCTTGTATACACACTAGAGTAGTAGTCGATAGCGTAGATGTGGTGTCTATGCTAGAGGCTACCTTTGTTTGCTTCATTCCCCATGGTTGAGGGGTAGGCGGCAGGTGGTGACAGCCCTGTCCGTCCTTCGTACTCCCCACATCTGGGTTCGAAGTAGAGCAAAGGCCGGTATCGCTTGGCAAACCAGGTGTAAGCTGACGCCCAAAGTAAGCAAGTAGAAGTAGAGTTTATCTATCAATAGACCCTATAACCATACGAATCCATCTCAACCTTTACCAACTCTACCCTTGTGTTGTCCTTGGATGAACTAGCTACAAGAGTACCTCAGTTTCCTATGGAAAATATGATACCCTGAATACTTTCGGGTGAAATGCTACAACGGTAATTCCATGTGCTTGTGGATTATTTCTGTATGCGTTAAGAAATACCAACAAGCATTTCTGGCACCGTTGCCAGGGAATGGTTGCCGTATTTTCTTTGAACCTAGTTCATCCTCTGTTGGTATAAATTAATGCAAACAAAATATTCCGCAAGCGCACGGATGTTATATCGATGTAGCACTTCACCGGGAGTACTCAATTTTATATCGAACTCAAGGAAACATGTGTGATAATAACTAAATCTAACTTATTCCAACTTCACAATCAAGGCTAGATAATAGGAGCATAGAGGAGACTGCTAAGGTCTTCTAGTTCTAACTTTGGTAAGCTTTGTCTTTATTGTTCAATTCAGGGGATATTACTAGACAAAACATAGGCAGAGTATGTTTCCTATAGCAACAAAGTCCTGCTAGGCCTACTAACAGGAGGTGGACTACAAAGGATTCAACGAGGCTATAAGAGTCACCCTCACTGAGCTACCACCGATCTAGAAAATAGGGTACATTCATGAGTAACCGAGTCTAAGCACCACGCTTACACTATGAATACTACTTTAACCCAGGAGCTACAAGGATTAAAGTACTCAAAAGAGAGTCGCAAACCTAAAGAACAATATGAATAAGATGCTTACTTGAATTAGAAGTCGATTACCAGAGAAATCTCAGAAGCAAGCTCAAGAAGAATTTGATTCTGCCAGGATACAAGCCGTAGAGAGAGCACCGACAGGACGGGACTCCTCCAAATTCTTCCCTCTCACTCTATTTCACTATCTCTAATACAAGACTAGATCCTATTGATGACTAATTTTCTGTTGATTGCTAGCCCTGATCCTGGTGGACATATGAATTAGGGTTTTTGGCTTCTTAGCTCTTAGAATCAAATGAGACATGCCCTAGAGGGGGGTGTAGGCAGGTATATATAGGCCAGAGCATCAATCCTGAGCCCTCGAATCAAACCTGACTTGAATAAATGGCGGACATGCAATCCTTAAGGCGGTGGAGAACCGACATAGCAATGGGAGGCTGACATGGGGGCCCATAGGTTGGGCGGCCTCTAGGTGGGGCTATCCGGCCCCACATGTCAGAGACATGGGATTCACTTAGGTAATTCGCCTTCTAGAGTCTTCTAGAGTCTTCACACTGTCGATTACGCGAATGGAATTCTATAATTTCCTTTGACGAATAGGTCCTCCTTGGTGGTTTTCTGATTAAATCCTGCTGGAAACACAGGTTCACCAAAACTCATGGAATTTGTTAGTTTAAACCCCTAAGTCTACATTGGTGATCCATTTTAGCCATTTATACAAGTTATATTGATGGTTTATGATGAATGTTAACTACCATCAACAAACTCCCCCACACTTAGGCTTTTATTCATCCTCGATAAAAAGATGGATTACTCAAGACATAACCTTAGGATAAGTCATCAACATAAAACCATTCCCCAGTCATGCATGCACTGCAGGATTCAAAGTGTCTACCATGAAACTTTGGGTCGGTTGAAGAATGGAACAGCTTGAAACAGATCACCATCTTCCTTCAGTCAAGTCAATTGGAGAAACATTTAAAATTTTTTAAAACAAAACATAGCTTACCTTCTCCTTTTATAGTACTCTCAAATCACTCTTGGATATATATAATATTTTTGGATCCTCACCAAGGCATTGATGACTTTGATTTCTTTTGTCTACTTCTAGAAGCTTATGTGGAGCTCAGGTAGGGATGAATATGAAAACATACTTGCATTGCATATATTGTAAAGTCTAACAAGGGATCCAAGGAGAAAGTATGTCATACTCTTAGATCAAGATGTGCATGTGTGTGGATATGTATATGGTGGCTATCCTAATTCTACTATGCTCTTTGAAACATATCTCTCTTGATTGAAACTTGAAAATACTTTGCAAGAAAACATGGGCTATCTTATTCATCTCCTTTTCTTTTTTTTGGGTAGGCATCTAAGTACCCATTGTTTTCAATATCTCGGAACACTTGTCCATTTTTTCAATACTTTTTCTTTTTCATTCTTTTATGAATAGCTTTTGCATAGCCATGCCTCTATTTCTGTAATTGAAACCTTTCAAGAGAGACATTTACAATAACTTGTAGCATTTACCCTAACAAACTTATTTTTGTGTCTATTCCTAGTGTAAGAGTAGAGCATTTTGAGGTGGATGGAAAACATCTTTTTGCGTACTCCCTAGTGTAGGAGCCGAAGATATACTGTGGAGTGTACATGATCTTGATCTTGAGAGCATGATAAGTTTCTCAACAAGGGTCACAAGGTTTGACCAAACTCAACACAATGACAAGTAGTATATGTAGAAGGTTTCCTAATCTATCGTATTTGGCTCTGGTAGGACATTGCTTACCACAAAGGAGAGGTGTAGCTATTCTTTTTAACTTTTTGAAATAAAATTCTCCAATAACAAGACATCAAGAATCGAGTTCTCATTATTCTACTATATCTCATTCCACAACAACTTAATTAACATGGGGTAGATGATGGCTTTTGTGGTACTTAGGAAAGGTTGGCACAAAATAATGGGTGCCCTTACATCTCCACCTATTTCCAAAACCACAAAGTCTACAGGAACATATGATTGTCCCACTCGAATAATAGCGTCCTTAAGAATTCCCTTGGGGTAACAGAGTGACTGATTTGCAAGCTACAAACCATACTTGTGTACAACAAAGTATCTCCATTAATTTGGTCATAAATTACCTTAGGCATGATGTTGACACTTGCTCTGAAGTCACAGACAAGCTTCTTGAAAAATGTGAGGTCCAATAGCGATGGGGATGACATGTCTCCCTAGACCGCTCTTCTTTTCCGGCAAGGTATAGTCTATCCACCTTCCTCGATGGTTGTATACAGTAATATGCTGCATTGTGAATATTAACAAGATTTGTAGTTTCTAGATCTTCTAGTTGCCCTGGAATCTTACCTTTGTCAGATGGAAGAACAGCAGCAGCGGGCGGAGCTATTTGTGATTCTATCATTTTATTAAAGCTGTGCTGGTTTTTAATGGCAGAAGCAAAGCTATCCATTCTATTATTTATGTTCTCTAGAATTTTATCATTGGTAGCTACCTTTCTAGATAATCCTTCCATAAGTTTGGATTGGCCAGCAATTAATTCTCTCAAGGGTGATTGATCAAAATTATTAAAATTATTACCTTGATAAACCTTGGTAGTTCAGTCTCTGTTGCTGTATCCATCCTTGATTCTACTGAATACGAAAGTTGTTGTTGTTGTTGACAAAGTGCACATCCTCTTGGGTTTCAAGACAGTTGTTTCCTGAATGCCCAATGTTTCCACACACTTCACATGTCATGAGAGAATCATGAATATGCATGACATCTTGCTTCTCATTGGCTTGATCTTCAAGCTTTTTCATCAGCAGGTCCATCTTGGCAGATAGCATGTCTACCTCCTTGAGTTGATGCATACCTCTACCCGTCTTGCGGGTTTGAACACGTTCTTTATTCCAACCTTGATTGGAGGCCATCTTCTCCACAAGAGCCGTTATAGCTAGGTATGGTGAGTGATAGGAATGCACCTCCAGCACCAGCATCCATAGTCTCACGGGTACTGTTGGTCAACCCATGGTAGAAAATCTACATGAGTAGCCAATTCTCCATACCATGATGAGGACATTCCGCAATGTAATCTTGAAAGCGTTCCCATGCCTCAGGGATAGATTCATCATGTTGTTTCTGAAAGCTTGAAATTCTCCCACGTAGAGCATTGGTCTTACCTGTGGAAAAGAACTTTGCTAAAAAGGCAGTGGAGCAGTTATCCCATGTAGTATTTCTATCTTTGTTGGCATAGAACCATTGCTTTGCCTTCCCCAAGAGTGAGAATGGGAAGAGGTGAAGTAATATGGCATCCTAGGTTACTCCTTTGATGGTGAAAGTGCTAGAAATCTCCAAGAAGTGTTGGAGATGTGCACTCGCATCTTCATGTGCCTTTCCACAAAACTGGTTTGCTTGCACCATATTGATGAGAGCTGGCTTGAGGTCGAATCCATTGTCTCCAACATTGACTGTTGGTCCAGTACGGATGTTGGCCGTAGTTGGAGCAGAGAAATCACGGAGAGTCCTGTTAGCCATGGCTTCAAATTCTGGTATTAAGCTTCACCTTATATGGTTGTCTTTCAACTTTAAAGCTAGAACTTTCTTGAGTTTAGCTCTAGTCCTTCTAATTAATGCTTCTGGATCTTCAACGTAGTTTGTCGGAAGGTCAAAACTGGTCATACATTACCCTGCATAAGATACACAAGTAGACAAAACAAGGGTAAGCCTATTTGAGCAAAAGTCAATGGTTATCTTCGATCACATCAATAGGTATAAGTTTATCAATACTTCCTTTGCCTAGCTACTTCCCCAGCAACGGCGCCAAAAATACTTGTTGACATTTCTTAGCGTCGCTACTAAGAACAAAGTTTTAAATCTAGTCCATAGAAACAAGCGCTAGAAATGCTTGTTGGTATTGATTAACGTGTCACTTGTTTTTAAATAGCCACCTATTATAAACCTATATCTCCTAATTTTACTAGGTTGTCATCCCTAGTGATGATATCAGAGATACTTGTTGGTTCTACAAAGCATTACTACTAGAATAATACTAAGCAGTTCTTTTTTAATTATGTGACTTGGAAGAATAAATAAATATATGAATGAAAAGGATCTACAAGTGCACAGATAATATACCATTGTAGCATTTTACCCGAGAGTATTTCAGATATCATTATTTAAATTTTTACCATAGGGAAGGTCTAGAATGGACATGTATTGATAACTTATACTATTGACAGAGACGTAAACCATAACCAATATTCTACTCATAACAGGGGTAAGTCATAGGATAAGATATATATATATATATATATATATATATATATATATATATATATATATATATGATAAGTATTGATCAATGAAAATAACAAATCACTTCAGAGTACTTCTTTCTATGGCATTAGCATGGTCAGGTAGAATATTAGAAGAATAATTCCTAAGTCATTCTTAATTACAAGTCAAAGCATACATTCATTAGTGCAATTATACCTAGTAATCATTGCTAAGATCATCATCACATCTACACATAAGGGATATTACTAAGGAAGATTAAGAACAGAGCTTGCTCTTCCTTTCAGTAACCGAACCCTACGTGTGCCTATATTCAGGGAGTGGACTACAAAGGACTCAACTGGGAGTGTCACATCCGCGATCTACCACATGACCTACAATATAGGGTGTATCCATAGGTAAACAACATATAAGCACCACGCTTACACAATGTCAACCACCCACCCATGGATCCTTAGAGTGAGTGCTATACGAACTTATGCATGAACATAATGATAATCCAACTATACTAAGCATATAATCAAAGTAGACCATGAACATTATAACAAAGAATATGAATAAGATGAATACTGAATATTGTCATCACAATTGTAACTAGCATATAAAAGTAATGGAGATACAAAAGAGAGAGGGGTACAAAGATTATACCAAACCACACTCTTGACAAGATCGGGAATCCAAGTGAAGCCTGCTCCCCTCCCTCTAGACCTAGCCTAACTAGCTATGTCCTAAAATATGGTGGAGCTCTGAGAATGATTAGGGTTTCTATCTTCTCAAATGACTTATGCCTTCTCAGGGTGGCAGGGGCTGATATATATAGACCGTAGCGTCCAACGTGAGCCCTTGGATCAAACTGACTTAAAGAATAGCAGTAGATGCAACCTAGGAGGCAGTGGAGAACCAACATAATAATGAGGGGCTGATAGGTGGGCCCCAGGGGCTTGGCAGATAATAGGCCTGGTGGCATCTCGTCCTCCGCTTCGGTGTCGAGTCCTCTAGAGTCTTCTAGTGTCTGTTTCGCAACGGATAAGCGCAATTAAATTTGACATGTAGGTCCACCTTGATGGTTTTCTGGATAAACCCTGCAGAAAATACAGATTCACCAAAACTCGTGGAATTTATTAGTTTAAACCCCTAAACCTTCATTGGTGATTATATTTATGCCCTTATACATGTTATATTAATGGTTTATAATGGTCGTTAACTACCGTCAACAATACGTGATCTTGATTTTAAGAGCATGACAAACCTCTCATAATGGTCAACAAAGCTTGACAAAACTCAATGCAATTACAAGCAACATATATATGGAAGTTTTCTTAGCCTAAATAACATGTATGGTTGTTTTTTCAAAAGATAAATCTCCAGAACATTAGTGTCAATTAGAACAAGATAAACAGCAGCTCCGACCTTCTCATATCATATCTGTCATATGCTACCCACGAGTTCCAAGTTTAGAGTAAATCCTTGTATCAAAACAATCTTATCCAAAACTTGGGAGAATGTAAGGCTAAAAACTAGGTACTTGAAAGGAATTACAATAGAGCAACTATTCATCATTTCCATTTTAAAAGATCATCTTTAGAGTTTTTATTTTATTTTATTCAGCTCTTAAAAAGAAATTAAAGCAAACTGGACACACTCTCTTTATTTGTTTTCATTTTTAGATCACACATTATAACTATGACTATATATACTTATTATAAGGATAACTATTTATTTTGTTTTTAGTTATTCATCTTTTTTTATAAAGGAAACCTAAAAATAATAAAATAAAAAGGAAAAGAAAATACTTAGCTCGATACAATGGGGTGCCTCTTCCCAAAGCTGGTTGTTGTCGTGGTTCTCAATGCGATGGCCGGATGTGGAGATGCTGGACAGACCCAGTTTTGGTTTTGCTGTTGCTATTGTTGCTGGAGGCTGGCCACCTTGTGTCCCATAGTAGCCTTAAGATGTTACCTTCATTATTGGAGTAGAATGACATGAAGGGTAGATGACTTGTGGTGGTCTTCTCTTCCTGCTTGAAGCTTTTCTTGCTTGAGCTGTTCATGAGCATCTTGTCTCCTATGTCACACTCATTCTTTCTCATTCTTTTGTCATACCATCTTTTTGTTCTTTCTTTTGTGGATCTTGTCATTCTATTTGGACCTTCTACTCTACTCATTGTTTCTTCTTTGCAAAGGATTAGTGGACAACACATACCTGAAGTAGTATACAAATGATTCAAAACAAGGATAGTGTTGTCATAGAGCTAAAAATCATCTATATCCCATGTTTTAAATAATGTGCCTTTATTATTCACCACTACTTCAAAATTTCAACAAAATTTAGGAAAAATGTGCAAAATTGTTTTGAAGAATACATCAAATCTTGATTTGTTTCTTTGAATGATCTCCTAACATTCCCAACAAAATTTGAATATTTTCCTGCAAGGGTTAGTCCACATATACCACCAAATTTTATACAAGTATGTTTTAATTTAATAATTATGTTTGTATAATATGTTGAAGCATACTTACAGTAGAATAAGGAAGTTTGAAGACTAAAGAGATTCATTCGAGTAGAAACAAGAATATGTATGGTGACTCAAAGGAGCATGATTATTTAAATTGTTACTTGTTAGAGATTTAGCAAGTTAAGCACATCACAAAGGTAGGGATGACCAAGACAAACTAGCAACGTGACATGAGATGTTTTAGAGAACTCTATCCCCCACACTTGAATTTTGCAGAATGCAGAATCAAGTTTGGTTGATAGAATTATCCTGTGAATGTGATTCCATGTTGCACAATGCTTGGTTGAATCTACCTTGTGTTTTCCTTTGTTTTTATTGAAATGATTAGTGACAAAACATACCTGAACGAAGCTTATCCAATTTATCTATTAGCGAGAGCTTCATGGCTTTAGGTCCATTGAGTAGGACCTCTTCTTGCTTTTAGCTATTTTGCACCATCCAATCCTGGAGATGAGGATACATACAAATGCATGCTCTTCTTCCATCAACCTTTCTTGATTTTTATTGATCCTTGGTTGATGAATTGGGGTTCATTGGAGATGCAAACTCAAGTTCCTCCTTGATTGTCTTTATCTTCTAGCGGCATGGCAAAGAGTTCTTCTTCTTTGTTTGTTAGCGATACGCCAGTCGTCCTAATGGTCAGGGAAGGAACTTCTTTGAAATTTGCATGAAAGCTTCATCTCTAATGACTTAGGGGGTGTCATGTGTGACCATGGCTATTTTCAATCCTTATGAGACACCGTTAGTAATCCACCATCGGTTGATGATGTTGGTTGATATGAGGATGCATATCATAGCATCTCGTTGTCTTGGTCCTTGCTGTCAACATGCGAGTCAGTGTTTTCGAAGATCATGAAAGCAGGCATCATTTTGGCTAATTATGAGGTGAGTTGCACCCTGCTTCTCATTAGCCTCCTAGCTTGAGTCCTGAAAAGGTGAGTTGCTAGGTTGCTAGGTTGCCTTCGACTGTTACTTGTGGCCTGTTGATTTGTTTGTCCACTTCCTATGAGTGAGTGCTTCTATTATACATCCTTTTTGGGGCACTCGTCTTGTTTCTCTATGTTCCATAGCTGAAGTGGTGGTTTGGTTTAGGTTCGTAGGTTCATACCAAACCATGGATAGGCACATCTTATATTCATTCTTTCCTACAAAATGTTAATGGACACATACCCGAGGGAATACAACAAATTTGAAATATGGGTTGTTATCTATAATTTGTGTGATTTTCATCTATGCTAATGAAAAGATAGCTTTAGGATTACTTTAGCATAGGTTTTGCTTATCATGTCTTATAGCAATTTTTATGTGTTTGCTGCATTCTAGCATGGTTCAAGGCTAAGATAACTTGCAACAAAGGATGAGTGAATAAACCTTGATACTTACAGTTTTTCCTTCCATGAAGAATGAGATGGGTCTTCTTTGCAGCAGAGTTATTGGAGTTCATCACATGCCTTGATTCATCTTTGACATGAATTTATCTCAGAACTTACCTAGATTGAATTTGAAAGTTCCCTACAGGGGTCAGTCCAACAAAATATGCAGTATCTACTAAAGCATACTATCGGCTCAAATATCAACCTAGACACCACGTCTAATTTGATTTAGGAAGGTATTTTAACCTATGCACCATGCTTAATTTTAAAAGCCTTTGAAAGTAAGATCAACACACCTCTTGGTTCAAAAATCAAACTAAACACCTCATCTAATTTGATTTAAGAAAACAGTTTAAACTAAGCACCTTGCCTAATTTAAAAAGGTGTATGAGGATACTTCAAAACCTTAAGCATACTATAGCAAACAAAGGTTGCATGAAAGCATTATAGAGATTTATTCGAATAGAGATGAACGAGCATGATCATGGTGAGAAATTTTTTTACCAAGCATGAGCCTTCATGTGCTCACATTTTTTTCTTTTTTTATACTTGGACCTTCATGTGTCCATATATTTTTTTCTTTATTTAATAAAGATGCAAGTGGGATGGATACATGAATGGAACTAAACATGTTGTGGATTTGATATGGGAAAATTTAAACTAATCAGAGTGGATGCATGGATTATTCAAAGTAAACATGCAATGGAACACAAAAAGTTTAAAAGATAACTACTCATTAAATTTTAAGTCCATGAGCAAGACTATCTCACCTTTCTTTATCATACTTACCATGACTCACATGATGGAATTTGTGAGTAGTGCAGCATCTGTATTGGTCACTTGAGATGTGATTTGAATTCTTATGACGACGACCTTTTTCTCCAATCTACACCTGATTAGAGAATATATATATGTCTATACAAACCTGTGAGATGGCAGGGTTCCATGATGATGCATCATGAATTTTAGGTACCCTGGGGTTCTTCAATGTTTCTTCTTTTCTTGTGGAAGCTTGCCAGAAGGTCGAAATGACATCTGTTGTCCTGTCTATTTCATAATATAACAGAACAAGGGTAATCCTACTAAAGCAAGTGGTATGTTAATTATCTAAATCTTTACGCCAATTGTTTCCCCGGCAATGGCGCAAAAAATGCTTGTTGGTATTTATTAATGTAAATAGAATATGAAGGATTATGCAAACATACAGAATATCATTGTAGCATTTACCAGGAGTATTCCAGGTATCATTATTTATATTTTACCACAGGGAAACAATGGAGTAAAGATTTATTGGGTAACAAAGGAGTATCTATTAGCATACCAACACTAGCTAGAGCAGGGGATAAATGTAATGATAGGAGTAATGCTTAATGACACTCAGGGGATAAATCTATAAGATAATATAAACTAGTCAACTCAGGAGAACAACGGGTGAGGTAGATTCCTGTGACATACATTCTTAGTACATGCTCAAAGTATATATATACCCTAACTATAGGTAAGACTAACTCTACTCTTATGCACTTTGGGATGCCGCTTAGACTAGTAGAGATCCACAATAGATAACTCTGCTGACGCGAACTACGGTCCTACAATTTAAGAACCTATTCAATTCAGCATGGACTACAAAGGATAGACGGGACTGTCACCACCCTGCTGCTACCACACAACTACAGAATAGAGTGTACTCATAGGCAGAGCACTGTATAAGCACCATGCTTACACGAGGCTCGACTACTTAGCCCAATCGATAAACTATAGCAGGCTAAGCGCTCTATGAACCCGCACACAAAAGTAAAGATAAGCTTAACTAAGCAAGATTGATATTCAAAGTAAGTATAGCCATGTAGATAAGAATGATATAATGATAACAAAGTCTCATAAGATAAATAAGTGAAGATACAATGGCTTTACCGAGCCACCAAGACTAGATCCTGAATCCTGAGCAAGAGCCCAACTCGACCCTCACTCCCAAGCTACTAATTTACTACATTGGAGAGCTCTAGACCTAATCCTCCTGGTGTGTGTTGATCTGAATGAAAGATATGAATTAGTGTTTTAGGATGATCTTAGGGAGGGGGTATAGGGACCATATATATAGGGGGTAGCATCAATTCTAGACCTTAGATCAAACTGACTTGAATAAACTGGTGTAGATACTATCTTTAAGGTGGTAGGAGAACCTAACATTCGAAGGAGGGGCTGATAGGTGGGGACCATAGACTGGCCGGTCCTATAGGTGGGGCCAGACCAGCCTCACCTGACAGCCACTTGCCCTCTACTTTGGTGGTTTGCCTTCTGGAGTCTTCTAGAGTCTTCTGGAGTTGTTTTTGCCATGGATAACTACTGATTTAATCTGACGATTGGGTCCACCTTGATGGTTTTCTGATTAAATCCTCCTACAAACATAGGTTCAACAAAACTAATGGAATTTATTAGTTTAAACCCCTAGACCTATGTTTGGTGATGGAATTAAGTATATATGCAGGTTATGTTGATGGTTTATAATTGACATTAACGACCATCAAGCACCTCCCTCTAGACCTAGCCTAACTAGCTATGCCCAAGAATATGGTGGAGCTCTGAGGATGATTAGGGTTTCTATCTTCTCAAATGACTTACGCCTCAGGGGGGTGGCAGGGGCTGGTATATATAGGTCGAAGCATCAATCTTGAGCCATCAGATCAAACCAACTTGAATAAGCGGCATAGATGCAATCTAGGAGGTGGTGGAGAACCGACATAGCAACAGGGGGGCTAACTAGTGGGCCCCAAGGGCCGGCCAGCCCCACCTAGCGGTGCCTCACTCTCCACTTCGATGTGGAGTCCTCTCAAGTCTTCTAGAACCTTCTAGGGTTATTTTTGATGTGGATAAGTGCTGATTAAGTCTGACATCTAGGTCCACCTTGATGATTTTCTAGATAAATCCTATAGAAAATATAGATTCACCAAATCTCATGAAATTTGTTAGTTTAAACTGACCTTTATTGGTGATTATATTGATGCCATTATACATGTTATATTGATGGTTTATAATGGTTATTAGCTACCATCAACACAGAGTAGGGTTGTCAGCACCTCGAAGTTGAGTGCCAAAAACTACGCTTCGCCTATAGCAGTGAGTCCTCTTCTACTCTACATTGTGTCTCCGTTCTATCGTTGTGTCTAGTCATGAACCAACTATCTCTTTTTAGGGTTAGCATATGAGGGTGCTCTTAGATTAGGAGGAGAAGGTGGCTATGAACCATAGGATGCTGGAGTTGGATAACCAGCTGGCAGCGCTGACCGTCTCCTGATGGGCTCTTTGTGACATCAGTGCTCGGCGCCAATCGAGGGAGTGCCCAGCTAGTGCCTCATCTTGACGAGACCCGTCCTCAAGTGGATTCCTTGATTTTCGACGGAGTTCGTTGTGGCCCTCATGCCGCCTTGACAGTCAGTTGGCCTCGCACTATGGCAGTGTCAATTTTGATGCTGTTGGATGAGGGTATGCAGTCGGAAAATCCGAGAGTGATGTCCTCGCCATCGGTAGTGTCGCCGCTCGAGGTGCGAAGGTCCTCGCAAGCAAGATGTCAGCTGCGAGCATTCATCATAGTACCTAGTCTTTTGGTGTATGAGAAGTTTTTGATGTGGATGTTTGGTGTTGTATGGGTGATCTTGCTATGATGAACATGTTCAAGTTTTATGTATGTATGGCGTCTGATCAGTGCATTCGCTTTGTCATTTTGCCATTTCCCCCATTTTCTTCTAGTTCAAGCTAGGAATGTATGCCATCCCCCTTAGTCCTATGCATGTGGGTGCATGTTTTAGCATAGGGGCTAGACCATGGGGCTAGAAGCCATGCGACCCGATCGTGCGGTAGGACATCAGGAAAATGTCACCGACCCAGTGCGATGCGAGAAGAAAGCGAGTAAGCGAGTGGCTAGGAATTCTCTTTCCTTTTGTTCCCTCCTCCTTGAACGAGTGAGTTCCTCATTTCCTTTTGAACTCATGCATAGGTTCCTAGCCTTGCCTGGGAGCTGGCCCATGAGGGTTGGCTAGGGCGACCATTTTAGTGCAAACTGAGAAATCAAGACTTGGGTCACCAGTTTGTCATGGCTTCAGGCGCAATTGGAAAGAACTCAAAATGAGTCAGTCATAGGGATGATGGCAAGTCAGTGCTACATTGTGGATCATGCATATGTGTCTATATGTGATACTCCCACAAGTGAATCGTGTTCAGCTGCTAGCACGAGCCGGATCGAATTGCTCGAGAGTTTAAGCAATACTAGGATGAAGTGTACGGGCATCATGTTCTCAGGTAAGCTCTATGGGTCGGCTCTAAGTTTCTTGGAACTATAGGTGAGCCTACACATGTATGTGGACATCCTTAGGTAGAGAGCCTAAGGTCAAAGTTGACATGACTGACCAACGTACCGGAAGCTATCAGTGAACCTAGGCTATCATTGCTTGGGACACGGCGAGCCACCGAGCGCTTGCTCATGGCAGAGTTGTTGCAGTCCCTAGACCATGAGCTAGTGAGGGTGCTTCTTTGTTGCCTAGAGCAGTCGTAGATGGTGTAGGTCGACATCTCAGGTAGCCTCGGGTTGTCCCTTACTAGCTCGATGTCCTCGATGGGCTCACGAGCCCCCGGGGATGACTTCTTCATGTTCGGCCTGCTATAGTTTCTAGCTAAGAGGGCTCATGCGCTCTAGTGCTTGAGCTTTTGGGTGTGGTTGCCGCTCTTGACAAAGAGCCTAGCATGATCTATCGCTATGGAAGTGGGTTCGTAGGGTAACACGGTTTGGTCCGCTCGGCGCGGCACGTGGTGCGCTTAGAGAACCCACTTCCTTCGATGCACATGCCTCCGAGTGAAAACCAATAGTTCATAAAGGCATGGCAGATGACTAGTCCATCACATGGGACTAGGACCTTGGTTCCAGGCTTGGCCTTGTGAGGCATGGTGTTAGGTAGCCACCTGATCACTAACTGATGACACTACGTGGCGGTGGGTGATTTCGTCGCTCACTTATGCCCTGATTCAGTAGTGTTCCACTGGCTATAGAGGCACTGCTTAGGGCAGTGGTCCCGGCCATCGAAATCCATGCCTCCCACATGGTGGCCCTAGACTGGGGTAGAGACCGGTGACGGGTGTTAACTTGTCAGTGCGGACATCCTCATGATTTCCCTAAAGGATGTTGCCACCAAGGGCCATTCTGTGGGTGAGTTCACCATAAGCCATGGGCCTCTGGCTTCCTAGGTGGAAGACCTAGCCATGGCCGGTGATAAGAGAGGTTACTAGGCCCCCCTTTTGTAGGTAAACTCTAGAATGCTACCACTGAGGGTAGTTCCAAGAGTGTGTCCACCATAGGCTGTGGGTCTACATCTCTTGGGTGGAGGTCCGGGCCGTAGCTGAAGGTAGACATGGGTAGTGGCCCTTCGACATCGATGAACTCATGGTTTTCAGTGATGGATGTGGCCATCGTAGGCCATCCATGAGCGAGTCCACTGATGGTGCAAGGAGCCATCGCTTCCTTCTCAACAAATGAGAGTGCACGACTGTCCCTCTACCTAGGCGTGCCAACTGTCGGTGTTTTGTAAACCTAGACTAGTAAATTTTTATGATTAGTCACACTGCTCTAGGAAGATGATGGTAGAATCCAAAAGACATGAGGATTTATACTAGTTCAGGCCAGGAGCCCTACCTCCAGTCTTAGAGATGATCGATTGCGTGTTCCTCGCTTGAATGCTCTGAAGTTCTTACAATGGGGGTGCAAGAATGGTAGAAGAGGTAGGAGAGCTAGAGCTAGGAGATGAACTACCTGAAGGAAGGTTCAGGAGTCCAAAGGATGTGAAGAGTGAGGATTGTTCAAGATGCTAGGAAGGATGCCCTAGCTGCCCTTATATAGAGTTTGGGGCTAGGGCATGAACAAAGAAGAAGGTTCTCCTGACCGAGGGGTCATGAGCCTGAGAGAGGGGCCTAGCTCACTTGGCTTGCAGCTATGCCATCTTGTGGTGCATGTCTAGGCGTGGTTGTCATCATGGTCTTGTGCCCACGTCATGGTAAGGTGTGGTGTGGTGCTACTATGCTAGCCATGGGGGCACTGTAGGCACGGTGGTGGTTCGCTAGCCATCCTGCACGACATGGTCTCCGCCATGGCCTTCATCATTGCCTCCTGATCTCCTAGGGGCATCATATAGGAGTTAGTAGCTGCACCTAGGTCATCGATCGCCTTGTTAGACTATGTAGTTGGTGGCCATGATCCCAAGGTTTGGGGTCGTGGCTCCCGCCGACTTGGATGGCCCCTAAGTGAAGGCCTCCGTCATGGATCCCATCCTGTAGTGGGTAGAATCATACATGTGTCTTGGTCCGTATTGGGATGGTGGGTCACCATACTAGCCATCACCACTAGGCGGTGTTGTCTTGTCTATGCCACATGGCGCAGGGATGGCATCTGACTAGGCCTAGGTGACTGTTGTCCCCTCGGTCCTTAGTGGGGTTAGTGCGGCATGTCGGCTCTTGTCAGAGTGGGCACGCTTGGTTGGGCTTGACCTTCTCTGATTCCTCCTAGGGGTCGGGACATGAGGAGAGGTCAGGAACCCTCATGCGGCGTGTGGCTAAGGCAGAAGAGAGGGGTCATGGCTGACCCTAGCCTAGCTAGCTGGTCTATTTTGCTTAGCTAGGCCTTGATTGTTTGGGCTTTTCGCTAGCTAGTGTACCAGTAGGCCGCTTCGGCCAGCTAACTAGTCGATGCCTTGAGACACCCGAGGATTATAACCCCGACACAAGTAGAAGTAGAGTTTATCTATCCTTAGACCCTAATATGATAGGAATCCTCCTCTATGCTTTCCACCTCTATCCATGTGTTGTCCTTGGACAAATTAGCTAGAAGAGTACCTCTGTTCCCTGTGGACAATACAACACCTGAATACTTCCGGGTGAAGTGCTACAACGGTACTTCCATGCGCTTATGGAATATTTCTATTTGCGTTAAGAAATACAAATAGAAACTGAGCATCTACTCAAACTTGGTGAGAGATGAGATTTTCATGGAATCTTCGGCAAGATTGACTGCTTGTATTAGCAATGGAAAAGATGCCCAACTACATGGAAGGGTCACTTCACTCATGGTGATTAGAAAGTGCCGACATTGGTTCTTGAGGCATGTGGCGGCATCACATGATCTTTGGATTTGGCATGCATTTTTTGGAGTACCGGGTTCTAACAATGATATTAATGTTTTGAACCAATCTACTCTATTTATTAAAGAGCTGAAAGGACAAGATCCTAGAGTCCAACACATGGTCAATTGGAATCAACACAACATAGGGTACTATCTTGCTGATGGAATAGACCCCAGAATGGGCTGTATTCGTGAAGTCAATACATATGCCCATCGCTGACAAGGACAAGTTATATGCACAACATCAAGAAGGGGCAAGAAAGGACATTGAAAGAGCCTTTGGTGTATTGCATCATCAATTTTGCATTTTAAAATGACCAGCTTGTCTATATGACCAAGATCAACTCCATGACAGTTGTGCTAGCTTGCATCATACTTCACAATATGATAGTTGAAGATGAAAAGGAAGAGCACATTCAAGATAATCTAGATCTGAAGAGGCTTCCAGTTCAGCGACTATTGAAGAACCAGAATTCTCTCCTAATCAATATGTTACGTTTGACAGAGTTTTAGAAAAAGATAGTGATATTTGAGATTGATCCACTCATTTCTAGCTTAAGAAAGATTTAGGTGGAACATATTTGGAATAAGTTTGGTCTATGTAATCATTTTTATATATAAGTGCGTTCATGAGTATTGTATTTAATTAATATATTATACTCCCTCTATTCCAAATTACAAGTCGCTTTGAATTTTTTGGTTCATCTATTTATCTATGTATCTAGACATATTATTATATCTATATGCATAGCGAAATTGATGTACCAAAAAAGTCAAAGTGACTTATAATTTGAAACAGAGGGAGTATATAGTTGACCATGTTTATTTGGCATGCAGCCGTACATGACAAAGTTTGATCCCTAGTATGTAGACATACGTGATAGAGTTTGATCCAAACCCAATAAACGACAACAAAGTTCATCTGGCATATTTGATCATAGCAAAACACAAGAATTAAATGCTACAATATGCACATGAAACAATGAACCGAAACTATCCAACTCAGAGAGGTTATTTCATATTCCATTTTTCAAGACCTAGTAGTATTGAAAATAGTAACATGAAACGCTATATTAAGATAGGTCTGAGAGGTTATTTTATGTTCCAGTTTTTAAGACTAGACTATTGGAAACGTTGTATTGAGAATTGTCAAATCTAATGACGATCACAGGCTCTTTCCATGGTATGAAATTTTATGATTAGAAAATTTGGTTCTATAGCATTGAAAGATCGCCACATCCGCATCGAAAGTTCACCGTTATGTAAAATACCATTGAAAGTAATAATCTATTCCAGAATCTAGCATTCTGCTAAATTGTTGTTAACAGCGTCTACCTCACGCTCACTCTGTTTCACTCAAGAAGGATGGTCCCACTCGTCATCCTCTTCCCACCCTCTCACTAATCCCCTTGGCTTGTTGCACATTCGCTCATTTGAAGTGCTGGCCAAGCCATCTTCACACCTCGCTTGACTCCACTTAGATGTAGATGGCTGGCAGAGAGGTGGCTGGCCGATCAAGGACTTGGCTATGGTGTATTGCTTCATCTTGCTGCACCCGTACGTCATGCTAGGGCCATCCATACGTCGAGTTGTGCCAAAGACCACTAGGCGTAGCTCCTGCTCCCTAGCTGTTGAGGGGAGGTGTGCTCACCTGCAATAGAGGGGACACAACTAGCCATGGGCATGGGTGGCACATGTGCTAGCTTCTACTCAGCCCTAGCCATTGTCATCCTTGCACGTACTATGACTCGCACTAGGCTCACTCGCAATTCACAATAGGGCCATGGTCACCGTGGATAGCAGCTACTTATAGTGACACCGCATCAGCGTCATCCTTCTCCATCACCTGGTGCAGGCACTGATGGGACAAACCACCATTATCGGCCATACGACGATGTGGTTGGTGAGCCTAAGGCCTTCCACCATGGGCGGATGAGGAGCTACAGTTGGGAATTCCAGGCAAGACAACAAGGATGCAAGTGCAGCAACTCATCACCATGTAGCTCTACCCCTCTTCCGTGAACATGGTGATGGACCGGACCTATAGCCTGCTAGATTCCATATGGTACTTGTGTGTGGTGAATGGTGGCGAGTACAAATCCGGTTGCATTTCACAGGTGGGTGGAGCCATTGAGGTCTTAGGCAGGTGGAGGTGGATAGAAGTTCACAACGTTATCTCAAAACGTGATGGAGTGGTTGTTGACACAAAAATGTGGCGATGTGATCAACACACAACAAGACATAAGATCTGAGTGGAACAAGACCAGAGATCTACTTAGCTTCAACACAGAACTAGCCGATTCTAAAAACCCAACGACGTGCCAGTCAATTTGACCTGCAATTGATAAGGAGAGAAAATCTTATCAGTAATTTAAGGTGGAACATGTCGGTGTTGCACCAAATAGTTCCAAATGTATGGCTAGATAGCCAATTCAATGAGGCTACCGACAATAGTCGATATCCGGCGTATCCATGAAACGAAGATCTTTAAATCAAGGATTATTGGCTAATATTAAATGATAATGATACGAATCAAAATAACCGATGCTCATAGAACATCAGAAAGCATCATCGGCTAGATGGAACATGATTGATATAAGGTGTTGAGCCGATAAGTTTGATGAAAAGAGTATAACATACGAACAAATCGACTATCTAATATAATTGATTCTACAAACAGTTTTGAGTCTAATCTATTATCATCAACAGTGAGGTTTGATCGAATCGATGTAGCTATGATAACGATAATAAGCTAAAACCAAAGAATCTATAAAACCATTTATATGTTGACAGATTCATGAAAACAGGCTATATGCGTGAGAGTATAGGCAAATCGGCTAAAATAGCCGATGCGATCATAGCAAACAAATAGAGTACATTTCTTGATCATGAACAAGACCACTAATCGATAATTTGTAATCTAAAGTATTACCAGTGAGGTTCGACTGGATCGATGCAGCTATGGTAGTGTCATTGGATTAGATCTCATTAACTAGTGAGTTCATTCAAGATTGAGACATTTCTTTGGATGCATACTATATTTGACTAGAATACAGATAAAATAGCCAATCTAGCAGAATTAAGCCATCAATTATAAGATTTGAAGCGTGGCCAGATCAAAGGACGACCAATTAAGATGATATGATGCCGATCTATCTCTATCTCAATCGAGTGATTTTGTTATAATTAATAAAACATTAATTATAGCAAGATCGATGACTGGTGAATCAATAAAAATAGCAAGAAAAATCTTACTAATCTTAGCAGTTTCGATAACTGGTGATATTGTATTAAATAACAGGTTATTTAACACAAGATCGATAACTTTGATCTATATTATGATTTGTAAGAGATCAATCAGCTGATGCAGCCTTACAAACTATGATACAGATCGATAACTAACTTATATTATGGTTCATAAAAGATCAATCAACTGATGCAGCTTTACAAGCACAATACAAGTCATGACGGTACTCATAAGCAAGCTAGAGGTCGATCAGTCGATGCAGCCATGTTTGCTGAAGAACTCGCCGAGTTCTACAGTACTCCTACTCCTAATGCGATGGCAAAAGCTAGAAAGATTGTATTGATTGAATGTTTGTCCTTTCTTACAATAACCAGGGTCTAATATTTATACCCAGAACCTAAACATGAATCCTACTCAAATATGACTCATTACAATTCTTGGAATAAAAGAAAAATTCCTAACTTCATAATAACTTAGACCCCAAATTTCCTTATTCGTAGAGTCCGACACATCTCTCTGGCGCCACTCAAGTATAGCCCATTGACGCCGTCTGCTGACATCATCCATAAAATAGTCGATTCTGACATTACATCCAAATTAGCTGATACCGATTCTCATCTAATCGATTCCTTGATGACACAATCCTAGAAGCGTCGAGTTTCCACGTTCTTCTTCCCAAATTTTGGTGTAAACACATGCCCCCCAATTTTGGTGTAAACACATGCCCCCCAATTTTGGGATAAAAATGATTTTATTCCAAAATTCCTATTCATCTGTTCACCGTGTTGAAACCGCTCATTCCAAAATAAATGCATGGCTCTTTACTTCTAGGGCCAAATTCTATATAATACCCCAACAGTATCATTTCTAGTTCGCTCGGCTTGCTTACTTTCCCCTTCTTTCTCGAACAAACTTGAACAGCCAAAGCCGCCACCGTCAAAGCCTTAACCCTAGCAAATCCTCTGCTCTTCCAAGCTGCCATTCAAGTAACCTTCCTTTGATTTAGATCCATTTCGGCTACAATGGCAACTAGCGACCACGTTCCTAAGGTATGCCTTCAAACTTCTACCTTTCAAGTGTTAACCGCTACTCTGTATTTTCCTTTTTCCTAAATTCACCCAAACTGATTTCTAGGAAATGAAGAACAAAATTCTAATTCCATTAGCTATTGTTCCTAATGACTATTACCTTGGACCCATGGGTGACCCTGATCCATCTGATTTCATCAATCAAGAAACCAACCGCATCCCCTTCAAACAATCTACAATAGATTTTGTAACACCAAACTCTCTTTAGGAACTGGCCCAAAATGCCTAAGAGATGGAGGGACTGATTTCGTAGGGTATCAGAGAAAAAGGCTAGAGATTGGAAAATTTATGACTTGAATCAATGCCTGACACTCTCATTGTCTGAAATGGAGAGGAATGACTCACTTCTAATTTCTGCATATTACTTTTGGTCCAATACTTTGAATGCTTTTGTTTTTGGTCATGGTCCAATGACCAACACTTTGGCTGATATTTACATATTGACCGGCCTTAGAATAATAGGATCAATGCAACCCTATGATTTCTTAAGTGCTGGGTCCAAGAATTTATCCAAAATATCAGCCTACATAGGATGGGCAAGCTATATTCTAAACCATATTGGGGATAGATCAACTGTTGATGAAAGAGAGCATGTAGCTTTCCTGAACATGTGGCTGGAAAAATTCATCTTTTGTGGGTCATCTTGCAGACCAACTTATAATCATAAATACATGGCAGAACGTCTAGTAGCCAGCAATGAAATCCCCCTTAGAAAATATCTGTTGGAGTCTACTTATCACCTGATGCACCAAGTATCTATTCAATTACTAAAAATGAACCAGTGCATACCATCAGTGGCCTTTGGTGGTTAATACAATTGTGGCTGAATCTGTACATGCATAAAATTGTAAGACCCAATCTCAGGAACCTGAGCTTCCCTTCTTCCAACTTTGCTGAAGATTATAAAGGAAAAGAAGGAAGAACTCGATAATGTATGAACTATGGTGAAGCTACATCAGCCATAATAATTGTTGTTGATATAGGCCACCTTTTCAAGAAATTTTTCAGAGGGTTTTATGCAAACATCTTGACTTGGCTGCCTTATGATGAGGATGAAGACAAGAACTAGTTCTGCCAGTCAAATTTTGGTTTGAATCAGGTTGCTCAGATGAAACAGCTGCTGCAATTTTTAGTTGTATTATCAAACCATGTATATTGCCAGCCGAATTTTGCCATGGCCGTGGCAAAATGGCTACTGGTTCTTTTCTCCCAGATAACCTCCCAACTTATGAATTCTATAATCCTTCTTTTGTGGCCCATCAATCCGGCCTTGGTCAACTACCCCCTCGGCTATTCTTCAGGAACACTCTGAAGCCAAAAGAAGGTATCAGTGAGATGATGGAAGCTTCTAGAGTTTTTCAACTGGTATCAGACCTTCCTTCTCTTTGCCTACATGAATGGACAAGAGCTACCTTCTCCTCAAATTTGTTTGATTCCTGGTGGCAAGAATGGCACTCTCACCTCTTTGGTAGTCTAATTCATCCCAACTATTTAGCCCTAGATGAAGAATTTGCATCTGATAGTGAGGTAATTTACTACTTTTCTTTTAGAAGGATCAAGTTCTCCTATCAATTCATCTAACAAACTCTTTTGCAGGATAATGAATTTGATCCACCAAGTGTGGACAGGAAAGGGCATCGCATAGAATATTATCCACCATGTCCAACCTCAAGAATGGGATCAACTGCACCCACTCTGAAAAAGTTGATGAAAACCCTAGCTGCCCCAACAATACTCACATATCAGTCTTCAAAATGCAAGGCAACCCAAGGTGTAACTCAGAAAAACCACCACTAGGAAGAGACTTTGCAGAACAAAATCATCAATCACCCAAGTAACTTAACTTATCTTCCCTCTTAAGATGATATCCAACATCTAATTCAATCCCTTCCTTGTAGCCATTGACTATTGCATCTCAATCAGCCTTGGGTGCCGAATTGTTGTCCCAGGCATTTGAATCGGCTGTCTACCAACCTCTGATCGGCTAATCCCTCTAAGGAGCCGATTACAATTGAAATAACAGATGCTTCTGACAGACCCAAAATAGCAGAAGATGAGAACCTCTCTACTTCACCTCTTGATGCTACCAAGGTATCTCCTCAAGCCTTTTAATCTCATGTAATCCTCACTCTTCTCTGATCAGTCTCCTTTATTAGATACCAACTGAGAAAACATCTGCACAAGAGCAAAGGTCTAACAATCCAATAGTTGAAGATGATCCTATTGATGCTGATACCCAACCCATTAACTCTCCAACTCAGCAAACAATCAATGGTAAGAAATTCATATGCTCATTCTTGTCCTTCTATAACAAACATAAATCGAAAAACTTCTTGATGCCCACAAACACCAACATCGAAAGTCCAGAGCTGATTCAACCAAATGTTGAAAAAGATATTAGCACATCCTCAGCTGTTCCTTCTCCTCAGCCAGAGTTTCTTCCAGAAAAGGTATTGTGTTTCTCTCACCATTCATCTCATTGTCAACCCATCTACCATTTCTAATAAAACTCCTTTTGTTCACATGTAGGCACTTAATTCTCTAGCTCTGAGCTACTCATTCAACTTTGAAGAATACATAGATGAAAGTGAGATTAGCTCATCAGCCATTTCTTCCCAAGAGACTTTATCAGATGAGACCAAAAATTGGCTAAAAGACATGCTGCCAATGCTCGAGGGAAGCATAGCCAATTTGGTTCAAGATGCAGACCCAATGAGAAGAATCTTCTGGGCCATCAAGGATAATTTGACCCAAATCTTGCTGAGGCCTTGATACCTATATCCAATATCGAAGACCAGGCTCCTAAGGTGAAAAAGGCTCAAAACAATCTGATTGACCATGAAGCTTTGATGGCCAAAAAGAATTCTAACAAACAAGAAGCCAAAGAATTAGCACAACGGATCGATAATTTAAAGAACTCTTCTTCCAAAATTGAACCAGAACTAAATCAGCTGAGAGTTAGGCGTGCTGAGCTTGAAAAAGAACTGGAAAGTGTGAAAACCACCATCAAACATCATGAGTCCAACTTGATTTAGATCCCCAATGCTATCAAATAGAAGAAGCAAGAAATGCTGACCAAGGTCAAAAAAGGCAAAGCTATTCGCAGCAGTCTTGAGAGCATTCCCTAATCCGCCAAAGACGATAAACAACAAATTATAGAAGTTGATGCTATTCGACTGAAAGCACTATGAGCAATTCATGATGCTCTTAACTTGTAATTTGCATTCCAGTGTCTGTAGCACATAAACCTGATGATAACTGTACTTTTTAGTTAGGCTAGAAGAGCCGATTTGAATTAGCCAATTTTTGATTTCTAACTTTAATCTAGCTTAACTGAATATGAAAATGGCTTTTATCACAAAACCCTTCGAATTCCTTCTTAGTCATCAATGCCGCGTTCCCCTCGGTATTAGTGAAGCGGTGCTTCCCCTTCCATCAATTGGGGTTGCTTTCACACGTCCCAAGATATCTACCGTCTCGCCTTCATGGCTATAAATACCAGCCAAAGGACTTCGGCCTCAAACACATCTACATTTGCAACTGCTCTCATTCTCTTTTGTCATTCCATCTTCACAGACCCTGTAGCAATTTCCTCTTCTCCTCCTCTCAAGATCTAAACCAACACCCATGGTCAGCGAAGATAACCTCAGCAAGCATGCAGCAGACGAGATCCTAGAGGAGGAGATGCCAATGAACTAGCACCTTCGCCACATGAGGTAATACCAAACGTCTTCTGCTGATGGCAATGAATCATCCTCTAACTTGTCCACAGATTTGTCTTGAATGACAGACTCCTTCCTCCTCCTCCAGGGCCGGTGAGCCCTCCAATGCTAAGTCTATTGTAGCCCCCATGCTGGCCTCATCGTCGGACTCCTCCAAGTCATATATCGGCAACGATGCCCGGTGCTTTCTCCAAGAATGGAGGGCGGCCAAGGACCGTTACTCCGAGGCAACTCGGGAGAACGGTTAGCTTGAGATCCACCTCAAGGCCTCTCAAGCCACCCTCCTCGCCATCGAGGAAGAAAACCAACACCACCTAGGCACGGTTGGCTAAGTCCAATGCCATGGTGGCGGGTAAGATGGATTCCAAGAAAACCTTTGTTCTTATTTTCTCTGCTTTGTCTTGACAGTTTCTTTGTTTATGTGATTGCTAGCCCTGATGGTGCACTCCAACTGGTGGCGAACGTGGCTACGGCAACTGTCAATGCCCGTGGCCCCTTACTCATCAACCATCTGCATGGCGTCCTGGTGTGCGCCTAGGAGATCACCCTCCACGGCATCCACCGCGGTGCAGGTCCAGACCGAGCACGAGCTCCGCACCATGGAGCCTGGCTTCCCGATGGCCGATGACCCTAGCATGCAGGAGGAGTTGATCGTGGACTTTGATGATGCAGCTGCAGCCATCGTGGACATTACATCTACCCAGATGTGATTAATATAGTCTTTGATTAGTTTGTACTAGGAACAAACTATCAATGAATAATATTTCTGCTTCTTTTTATGAATGCGTTTCTGAATCTGCTGAAATATAAACCTGATTGTCTTTGTATGTGATTTTGCTTTATAGGCGATACATATCATATCAGCTTTTTCCCCTTCAGTTTAATTTTCCTTTTTGAACTAAAGGCGATACCATCCTAGTACCGACTATTAGAGCTGATGACCAAACAAATCGGCTATCAAGTATTAATCCAAATGCTAGGATAATACTTCTTTAGAAATTTTTCATTGATTGCTCTATCGAACTCCTCTCCCCCTTCTAGCATTTCCAAAATATAAGCATTTCTAGGTGCACAACGTTTAATCTGATAAGGACCTTCCCAATTAGGTGACCATTTGCCAAACCTGCTTGTCTTTAGACCCAATCGGCAATCTTACTTTCCAAACTAGCTCTCCTTCGCAAAACTATTTTTTCTTGACCTTTTTATTATAATGCCCTGCAACCCTTAATTTATTAGCCTCAATATTTTAAAGAGCACGCAGCCAATGACAACTTAAGTCTTCCAAATCATCCATCATAAGGTTTTTATAGACTTCAACTGTCAAATCATTTGCAATGTAACACGTCTTGGTCCAGTCTGAATCTCCCAAGGAAGAACTGCATTATGCCCATATACTAACTCATAAGGTGGTGATTTAATTGATCCATGGCAAGCCATCCTATATGCCCACAATGCTTCATTAAGTGTCAAGTGCCATTTCCTTGGTTGCTCTTCAATTTTCTTCTTAATCAACTTAATCAAAATTTGATTGGATGCCTCTATTTGGCCATTAGCTTGAGCATAATAAGGAGAAGAATTTAGTAATTTAATTCCCATACTGGAAGCAAAATCTCTGAATTCCTCTGAGTGTGAACATTATCCCTTGATCAGTAGTAATAGTTTGAGGAATCCTAAAATGATAAATAATATGCTCCTTGACAAAATCAACCATATTCTTTGAAGTTACTATTTTCAAAGGAATCGCCTCAACCCACTTAGTAAAATAAACTATTGCTACCAATACAAACTTGTGCCCTCTACTTGAAGGTGGAAAAATCTAGCCAATCAAATCAATTCCCCAGCCTCGAAACAGCCATGGCTTAATTATTGGGTTCATAACTGATGCAGGCGATTTCTGAACATTACCAAAACGCTAACAATCCTGACACCCCTTGTAATATTCAAAACAACCTTCTAATATTGTTGGCCAGAAATATCCAGACCTATGAATAACCCATTTCATTTTATAAGCCAATTGATGAGCTCCGCATATTCCTTCATGTACTTCTCCCATCAATACTTTTGCTTCTTGTTGACTTAAACATTTAAGCAAAACTCCATCGACTATTTTATAATACAACTGATCATCCAACAAAACATACTTAGTCAATTTATATCTCAATTTTTTGGTAACCTTCTGTGATGGATTCTTGAGGTAATTGGCTATTTCAACTCTCCAATCATTGGTCAAGGTCTCACTACTTAATATTTCTTGGAACACTCGATAGCCTAATGCATTTTGAGCTAACCGATTAGCCTGCTGATTCTGTGCTCTTGGAATATGCTGAAGAGAAGTAAGGGGAAACTCTTCAAGTAACTTTTGACATTCATCATAATACCCCTTTAGAATATTATCTTTACATTCATATAGGCCAATCAACTGATTAATAACCAGCTATGAATCTCTAAATATTTCAATTGACTCGGCCTTTACTTCTTGAAGAAGTTGAAGTCACTTAAGAATCGCTTCATACTCTGCTTGATTATTTGTGGTCATTGGTTTGGTTTGAAAAGGCAAACTCAAAACTTGCCCCCTCGAGGTGAAATAATAACAATACCAATACCACCACCTTGCTTGCACGATGATCCATCAAAGAACAATGTCCAAGGCATAGGTTCCACATAGCCGATGCTTGGTTTATGATGTTGAGTAATAAAATCAGCCATCACTTGCCCTTTGACTGCTTTAGCCGATTCATAGCCTCAAATCAAATTATGATAATGCAAGAATCCACTTTCTCATTCTCCCATTTAATATCGGCATTGACAACATGTGTTTGATCACATCAGCTTTAGACACAACTGTACACTCAGCCGATAATAAATAATGTCATAATTTAGTGCAGGAGAAATACAAGCATAAGCATAACTTTTCAATAGGAGAATATCTTGTTTCTGGATCCAAAAGTCTTCTACTTAAATAGAAAACAACCCATTCCTTTCCTTCAAACTCTTGCATCAAGGCCGATCCAATCGTTTGGCTATCGGCCGACAAGCTACAACTTAAAAGGCTTACCTTGCTGAGGAGGAATCCAGCACAGGTGGAGATTTCATATACTCTTTTATCTCCTCAAACGCTTTTTGTTGTATGTCACCCCATTTAAATTCTTGATCATTTTTCAACTTCAACAAAGGAGAAAATGGAAGAATCCTTTCTGACATATTTGAAATAAACCTTCTGATGAAATTAATCTTACCAAGTAGAGATTGTAATTCTGTTTTATTAGTTGGAGGTACTGCCTCATCAATTGCTTTCATACTTTTCTGACCAATCTCAATTCCTCTCTCGTGGACCATAAAACCCAAAAATTATCCAGCTTGACACTCTAAAGGCACACTTATTAGGATTCATCTTTAAACCATGTTTTCTTGTGCACTCCAAAGTCTCTCGCAGATCAGCCAGATGTTCTTTGTATCCTTTGGATTTCACCTACCACATCATCAATATAGATTTCAACAATCTTGTCGATCAACTTATGGAAAACTATAATTCATTGCCCTCTGATAAGTTGCACCAGCATTCTTCAATCCAAAAGTCATCACAACACATTCAAATGAGCCGATTGCACCAGGGCACCTAAAGGCTGTTTTTGCTATGTCTTCTTCAGCCATAAAAATTTGATTATAACCTACATTACCATCCATAAAACTAATTACCTTGTGCTCGCCCGCTGCATCTACCAACATATCGGCTATTGACATCAGATAACCATCCATCGGTGTAGCCCTGTTCAAATCTCTGAAATCAGTACAGACTCTCAACTTTCCCATTTTTCATATACACAGGAACTACACTCGATATCCACTCTGCATATCGGTAAGGTCGGATAAATTTTGCTTCTAGTAGTCTTTCAGTCTCCTTAATGTCATCAAGAACATTTGGATTAAATTTCCTTAGAGCTTGCTTAAATGGCCGATATCCAGGTTTGATTGGCAACCGATGTTCAACAATTGATAGATCTAAACCAGGCATTTCATAATATTCCCAAGCAAAACAATCTTTAAATTACTTTAACAAATCTATCAACTCTTGCTTATACTCAGTACCCAACTTAGCACTTGCATACGTCGGCCTAGGCCTATCTCTAGTACCAATATCTATTTCTTCTAACTCATCGGCCGACGTAAAGCCATGTCCTAGTTTACCATCTGTATCATCTATTGGATTATCCATTAAAACAAACTTTTAGAGCCGACTGCTCGGATCGGCTGTTGGCCTTCATCATTGATTCTAATGAAGCCTCCTTCCCATCGCTTGCCTAGAAAAACACTGAAAATCTTCTAGTTCCCAATACATTGGGTCAGCTGTTGCTATACTCACAGAATCATCAGCATGAACTAGCTCAACATTGTCTCCATGCCACCTGAATCAAACATTGATGCATAGTTGATGGTACACAACAATTGGCATGAATCCAATCATGACCAAGGAGTAAACTGTATGAGCCCTTTCTGTCAATGACAAAAAATGTAGTGAGCAAAGTCTTGCTTCCAATTGTCAATTCAACATTTATTGCCCCCTGGTCTTGGACACATTACCCCCAAAATCCTTAAGCATCATGTCAGTCTCAATTAGATCTTCTGGTCCTTTACCAAGCTTGTGAAAAGTAGTATAAGGCATCAGATTAATAGAAGCACCTCCATCAACTAACATTTTACTCATCGGCTTCCCATCGACAAAACCTTTCACATATAAAGCCTTCAAATGCCGATGCTTAATTGGTTTATCAAATATAGCTTGTTGTATCAATGTCAACTGGGCTGCCATCTCTCATACTCTGATTCATCAAAATCTGAATAGACTTCTTGATCTGCTGGAGCTTTAAATTCAGATGGTAAAAGAAAGGTCATTTGAATATTAGCCGATGGTTGACCCTTATCGGCTGTTTGTTTAGCATGCCATACTTGTGGTTTACTAGATTTCTGAGCCTATTCTAATTCTCTGCTCCTTAGGTTGTACTCTTCTCTTCTGACTTCTTATTAAACCTCCTGGACACCACTGTCCTTCCTGCCAAACATACTCTTCATCATCTTCTTCTTATAATCGGCCCTAGTTCTGATCAACAACTTCGCTTTCCAAGCCGATCATGAATGCTTCTATTTTTAAGCACCGATCCACATCATTAATGTGATATTCAATTCGATCATGGATAGACCGGCAGTTGACTTGAGATTGCCTAAACTCCCAATATTGTTCGTTACATTCTAGGCAATTATTCCTAGTAGGCAATCTCAAACCTTCGTTCCAACAATGTCTGAAGAAAGGTCAATTCCAATGTGACTCAGCTTGTTCTCTTTCATATCTCTTCTTCTTGTTGACGTTGATATTCCTTCTCTTCTAACCAGCGCTGATAATCTTCTCCTTCTGCCATTGTCATTTATTCAACATAATTCGAGATGTAACACGTGGTCTCATCGCACCATCTCTCGATGTTTCTCCCTGCTCATATCGGCTCTTTTGTTGGTCACGACGCCTTTTAATTTCTCTATATTCATTCAGCCGATATTTGCATCTCTGGATCAACTATTCTAGTTTCTCTTGCCCTGGCTGATGTTAAAACTTTAGCTTTCCCTTTGAACAACTTAGCATCAACCATATTCTGATCCTTTGGGAAAGGATTATCATCAACTTTCATTTTTCCAAGCTGTATCAAATTTAAGCTTCCCTTGTTGAATAGCCCTCTGAATATGCTGCCAAAAATCCTACAATCATTAGTAGTATGAGAAGTAGTGTTATGGTACTTGCAGAACTTCTTATTCTTCAACTGATCAGGAGGTAATATAACATGATTGGCAGGCAGTTTAATCTGTCCCTTCTCAAGCAAGAAATCAAAAAAGTTTAGTCTGCTTTTGTAACATCAAAATCATAACTTTCTTCAACTTCTTTTCCCAAGGATTTGGAACCATTACTATCTTTTTACCCCAATTCCATTCAGCTATGGCAATTTCCTCTTCTTCATCATCATCATCGACTAAATATGGATTATAAGCTTCAGCGATTGCAGCATTCTTCTAGAATCTGGTATCTCTGCGCATATTCTAGAATTGGCTATTAAGTGCTGCCACCCGTCGAGCCAATTGACCTAAATTGTCAAATTCTTGCCCAAGAAACTTTTCTCTCCATGTTGGCAACATTACTTGAATGGCCAACATAGCTAGCTGATCATCAGTCAAATTCAACGAAAAGCATAAGTTTCTTGTTTCTTCGAACCTCTGAAGGAACTTAGCACCTCGATTCATTAGCCCTTTGCTTTATAGTTGTCAAATCTAGTGATCTTTCTTTACCCTGTCCTAGTGTAGAAATATGTATGAAATTTCTTTCAAGATCACTCCAATTAGCAATAGAATTAACTGCTAGTGATGAAAACCAAGTGAAAGCTGGTCTTGACAGGGACAAAGAAAGAAACGAACTCGATGCGCTTCCTCAATAGAGGCTTCACCCAACTGAGTAAGATATCGACTGACATATTCTATTGTACTTGTGCTATCTTGACCAGTGAACTTAGCAAATTCTGGAAGCCTGTAATTCATTGTAAGGGCCACTAAATCATACCTACTCTAGATATGGATGTTTGTACGAAAAGGTCTGCCCTTTTGGTTTTAAACCAAACTAATTTTTCATCATTTTAGTTACTCTGAGCAACAATTCATCAGCATTTGAGTTTGAATTTCTTAGGCAATTGCTGACCCATCTGCTAGATTAAAATTCTGAGTGCCTTGATATCCTAGATTTGGAATCATAATGAGAGTATTATAATCTAAACCATAATGATATCCTTGTGGAATATCTATCTGTTGAGCCCCTTGCTGATTTACTGCTTGAATCTCTGATTGAAAACATTAGGATCGTATATCTCTACGAATCCTTTGAACTGATGGTGCTATTTTTGAGCCAACGGTGGTAGTTGGCCTGATGTACCAAAATTAACCATCTGATTCTGAACTTGCCCTGTCGGCTGTTGCACATGCTGCACTGATGATCCAGGATTATATTGCATTTGATTAATAATAGCACCCTGAATTTGCTCAGATGAATTCTGAATTGCCTGGGCATCATCACTCTTAGCTAGTGCTACTTCTTGATGGCTAGTACCGGCTTGATTAGTCCTCTGAGTCAACAGATGTGAGAATATTGTAATAAGCCAGTCCAACCTAGATCAAGTGAAAATCCATTGAAACACTCTCCTTCATGGTATTGTGGAATGTATTCAAGAAAGTTGTATTATGATTCAACATTGCATCATGAATAGATTTGTTGATAGCTTCTACAAAGAAACTGCCTATCATCAGCTTCGTCTGTATCTGACTGTCCCATGCATCAAAACTCTCGGCAGTGGATATTTTTGATAACTTTATTATCACATGTTTTGGTATATGACAACAAACACTTATTCTAAACTCCTCTATAGCCTTACCAATGACATCTTTATCCTCATCAGGTAAGTCATTCATAAGGTACCATAGGAATGTCCTTGTTGTTGTGAACCACCATGACGATTGTGGTCCCACCGAGGCGTGCCAAAAAGTGTGTTGACACAAAATGTGGCGATGTGATCAACACACAGCGAGCCAGAAGATCTGAGTGGAATGAGACCAGAGATCTGCTTGGCTTCAATACAGAACCAACCGATTACGAAAACCCAATGACATGCCAGTCAATTTGACCTGCAATTGACAAGGAGAGCAAATCTTATCAGTAATTTAAGGTGGAAGCATGTCGGTGTTGCACCAAATAGTTCCAAATGTGCGGCTAGATAGCCGATTTCAAGAGGCTATCGACTAAGTATTCGATATCCGACGTATCCATAAGAAGCGATATAAGAAAGCATCATCGGCTAAATGGAACATGATCAATATAAAGTGTCGAGCTGATAAGTTTGATGAAAAGAGTATAACATGTGAACAAATCGACTGCCTAATATAAATGAATTTATAAACAGTTTAAATCTAATCTATTATCATCAATAGTGAGGTTTGATCGGATCGATGCAGCTATGATAATGATGATAAACTAAAGCCAGAGAATCTATGAAACCATCTATATGTTGACAGATTCATGAAAACATGCTATATGCGTGAGAGTATAGGCAAATCGGCTAAAATAGCCGATTGCAGTCATAGCAAACAAACAGAGTACATATCTTGATCATGAACAAGACCACTAATCGATAACTTCTAATCTAAAGTCTTACCAGTGAGGTTCGACCAGATCGATGCAGCTATGGTAGTGTCATTAGATTAGATCTCATTAACTAGTGAGTTTATTCAAGATTGAAACATGTCTTTGGATGCATACTATGTTTGATTGGAATAGAGATAAAACAGCCGATCTAGCGGAATTAAGCCATCAATTATAAGATTTAAAGCGTGACCAGATCAAAGGACGACCAATTAAGATGATATGATGTCGATCTATCTCTATCTCAATCGGGTGATTTTGTTATAATTAATAAAATATTAATTATAGCAAGATCGATAACTGGTGAATCAACCAAAAAAGCAAGGAAATCTTACTAATCTTAGCAGATTCGATAACTGGTGATATTGTATTAAACAACAAGTTATTTAACACAAGATCGATAACTTTGATCTATATTATGATTCGTAAGAGATCAATAGCTGATGCAGCCTTACAAACTATGATACAGATCGATAACTAACTTATATTATGGCTCATAAAAGATCAATCAGCTGATGCAGCTTTACAAGCACAATACAAGTCATGATGGTACTCACAAGCAAGCTGGAGGTCGATCAGTCGATGCAGCCCTATTTGCTAAAGAACTCACCGAGATCTATAGTACTCCTACTCCTAATGCGATGGCGAAAGCTGAAAAGCTTGTATTGATTGAGTGTTCGTCCTTTTTTACAATAACTCAGGGTCTAATATTTATACCCGGAACCTAAACATGAATCCTACTCAAATATGACTCATTACAATTCTTGGAATAAAATAAAACTTCCTAACTTAATAATAACCTGGACCCCAATTTTCCTTATTTGTAGAGTCCGACACATCTTCCTGGCGCCACTCAAGTATAGCCCATTAACGCGTCTGCTGATGTCATCCATAAAATAGCCGATTCTAACATCACATCTAAATCAGCTGATACCGATTCACATCTAATCGATTCCTTGATGACACAATCCTGGAAGCTTCGAGTTCCCGCATTCTTCTTCCCAAATTTTGGTGTAAACAACTACAACGATAGATATGTGTGCTTGTAGATATTTTTTGTAGTTGTTAAGAACTATCATAGTTGGTGTTTCTTGGCAGCGTCACTAAGGTTAACTCAATCTTAGTGATGGTGTTAAGAAATACCAATAGGCATTTTTGGCGCCATTGCTGGTGATGGACTTAAAACCTTCAGACTTGGTGATTGCGCTAAGAAATGCCAACAGGCATCCCTCGGAATAGCTTGTGCCCTAGCAAGGCGCTGTTCTACGAGACCATGCTGGGAAAGGAAGACATGCCCTCGGGTGCATCCGGCTCAACATCACCTTCGGCCAGCCGGACAACTTCCACAAGGAGCCACTCACCTTCGAGGTGGTCGACTTCCCCAGCATCTACCATGCCCTCCTGGGTCAACCATGCTTTGCCAAGTTCATAGTCCCCAACTACCCCTACCTGAAGCTAAAGATGCCCGGCCCAAAGGGGGTCATCACCGTTGAGGGCAACTTCAAGCAAGCCTACTACTGTGAGCAAGACTGTGTCGCCTAGGCGGTCGCACATGTCACCCCCTGTGCTCTTGATGTCCCACGCCACAATGTAGAAAGGGCACCGGCAGAGGAAGCAACCAAGGTAGTGGTGGTGCTTGATCAATCGAGCATTGGTGAGGCGGCCAACACTCCTAGCGACAGCGGTGGCTCGGCTGGCCCCTCCATCTAGGCACTCGCCCCCCTAGAAGGTGTTGACCCGATCGAGGTGAGTTTCGACCTTTCCCCATGTGGGAAGGCCATCGCCGAGCCATCTACCCAGAAGCACCATATCCTGAGCCATGGCCCGCTTGCTGACCTCCTTCGCCGGCCTACCTCTCCAACAACAAAAACCAGGATAAGTCTTATCTTCTCGACCCTCTTGCTTCACTTATTTCTATAGCTATCTCCCTTAACTCAAGCCACCCCAGTGGTAGCTTGGCTGCACCTAAGGATCAACCGAGCTAACCACCTACTAACCTTTCAGAAGAAGGACCACCATAGAAGGCCCACGAGCGATGCGAGGTTAAGACAAACGAGGCAGGAGAACCAGGAGAGGGATCGGCAAGGCACTAACGGAACAGTCTCGACCACCATGTGTACCAGCTATGTCATCTTTCCCTTCTCTTGTGTCCATTCTATTTTCTTTGTAGGTATCTGCCTATCTCTGAATCCTTCAATGGATCATGCCACCCCACCACACGATGCTCTGGGGCCCCGAGCAGGGGCATCACCGAGGGTTCTAAGGCTAGCCCACTGGGCTTCAGGGCCACCCAAAGCAACCAAAAGTACATGGGACATTCGGGAGATGAGCCCACACTGCTGTAGCCAGGGCACCTAGACATGTCTCGACCGTCTAAATGAATGATGTCCGAGTACTAACTTAGAGCTACTCGTGGTGACCCAACAAGGGAGGCAGCGAGCCCCCGAGCACCGACAGACAGGCTCAGGAACTATACGAGTGGCTTAGTCAGAAAGCTAAGGATCTCCCCTCTGGGGGACATGACCAGGGCATAGAACGACTGTAATCCTGGGGTGATTTATAAGAGCACAAGTATAATGGCAACCACCAGAGTGATCACACTGCCATACTTGAGCCCATATAAACCTAGTAGTCCGTCGAGTATCATGAAGGATCTCAAATAATCCAACATACAACCAAGATCATACATGATTCAACATACAAGCCACGTGTTACATAAGTTCACAAGTAGTTCAACATACATCAGAGTACGAAAAGAGTTATTACAACCCAAGTTCAAATGTAGTAGCGGAAGCAATATAGTTTTAAAACCATCATCACACACACACTTGTTCAAATACATGCCAGTTTGTGATTGAGTCCGATAAAAGCATCATAGGTAACACAACATAGAAGAGCCTTGCCCGTGGCCTTTAAAACATCCTCAATTTTCCGCGAAGGGAAAATCCACAGAATGAATTATAATATGATGAAACCAGTAGTTGATTCCTTCATATTATCATATATCAGTCGATATCACAGTCATACATCGTAAGATTACAAGAATACAAGATAGTACATCACTGGGAACACACCTATTATAGAGTTAATCTAGCGGAAGACTATCGAGTGAAGACTCCTCCACGGGTCATCATCAGAGTTGGCGTAGTGCAGCGTAGATTCCATCTCCGAACCAAACTTGAGCGTAGGCAGGAGACCTTCTAATCCTTCTAACATCAGCTTCTTTGAGAAGCAGGAAAATCTGCACACCACCAGATGTGTGCAGGCCATGGTCAGCACCAATGAGCTTTAGTGGAAAAGATAAAACAAGAGGATCTGGCGATCCTAATATTTGGTTGTGGTTTGCATCCTTAGTGCATGAGAAGTAACAATAGTAATGTAATATTAATATCCAGTTTTTAACACATTCCCAGCCACACACCTCCACATCCATCCATATCCATCCACCAACCCAACCCATCCCAACCATAACCACACCACCATCACCACATCTCATCTCACACACTCAGGTCGATAGGCTGACTCCCTCTCGGCACTTGTCTCAACGGCCCGCAGCCCCTGGCTCACGGCCGGAAAATATCCCAAACCCTGGAGGGAGGAAAGAAGGACTCATCTCCTATCTAGTTTAAGCGAAACCCAGGAAAGGTCCATAGCCGACAAGTCGGCATATGTATCGATCGATCAACCAAACACTCTGCAGAGGTTTTACATACCCACAAGATAGCCATCCTCGATGGTGCCCCGTCAAGGTAGATTCTGGCTGCTTGCTAGCCTAGAACGATGCCACCCTACCTCTTAGCCCTGGAACATCCCAAGTCTAGTCTGGGATGGCTAATACTGTGAGTCATAGACAGAGCCGGGGCCCTCCGGATGTCAAGAGCCAGGTCCACAAGGCCTCCTAAAGTCTCGGAAGGGTGTGGGGGAAACCGCGCGCCCCGTACCTCCTTACACACGTTTGCCTAGCAGTAGTGGCATTGTTCTACCAAGTAGTCCGACCGTCCCACACCATATAGGGCGAGTGGGATGTAAAGGATTCCCGGTGAGTCTAAGTACTAGTAAGTCCTTAGGGATTGACCAAGCCAGAATGTCTTCATCAGGGTTTCCATTTTATGTGCCACCACAGCACCTCTACCCCGGGCTCCAGCTCTCCAAGGTTCACACCCAAAGCCACCTCCAATTACCATTTACCCGCCACATGTATTCCACATCCAAGTGCCCAGGTAGCACCACATGGCAAGACTCGCCCTAGGCTTGTTGTTATTCCAGCTCGGTTGACACAACCCTCACTCTCCACGCACCCAAGACACACGCAGCACGCTCACACACCACCAAGTCTGGCACCCATAGCCAAACCATTCCCTGGGGGTTCACCACCAGCATCACATCCTAGATATAATGCGAAGTGGAGTTAATAATAAGTATAGTGGTGTAATATGCAAGCAAGCAGGCAATAAGCATATATAAGCGAGCGAATGCGCAAAGCAGGGTGACGTGGTAGAGTGGGTTGCATCAGGGTAATAATGGCTCAGGTAGTAGCATGCATCAAAGTATTATCAAAGGAATAATTATAAAGCGCTAGCAGTTCTAGATATTATGCAATGTCTAATAGGATTCTCTAAAAGAGGGTGCTGCCATGACACCTATGATGTAGAGGAAGTTGTGGTACAATTCTCCATTCGTTGGTGTTCCGTTAGCAGGGTCACCTCCTCCTGCGTTAACTCCATTCCACAGTCCTTGTCGTCGTCCACGTTCTCTTGGTCCGATCGTCAGCTACTTCGCGAAGCGACACGCAAGGCAAAAGAGCACTCAACACTCAAAAAGACAACAAGACGTAGGAAAAATCCAATAACACCAGCGAGGCAATAAGAGATACACAGCTTAGCCCTCTCGGTGGTTGTCCGATTTCCTCGGGCCAAAGAATCACAAGTGGTGGTTTCCTAAGCTCAAGTTTAAGTCATGGCCAAGCCGGTATGGCTTTACGATAAATGGTTTAAGCCAGAGCTTACCCAGAGCAAACACCATGGCTCACGATCTTTCGATCCCGTGTCATTGACTTGACGGGGATTGGAAGTCGAGCCCCAAGAAAGAAGAACGACGGGGTTCGGCTCTTATAGCCTCATCCCGCAGGTCACAATTGGACACGAGTAGCAAACAAGAACGATTAACACTATTGTAACTTGGCTTCAATGTACTATGGCTCGCCCGCTATGGTAGAAAGCGGTAGCGCAAAGAGATTGGACATCAGCGGGCTCTCTCGATCCTCATGACATAATAACGTCGGGAGCTGAGAAGAGAGTTGCTCAGCAAAACAAAAGAAGCGGGGGTTAGCTAGGTACATCCATGTCATGTTCTCAGACACATCTTTGGGAAGATGGTTTTAGACGGCCGATCGGGTCGACACGCATGGGTCCAAGGTACGACATAGTCTATAGCTTCGCTAGCTAAAAAGAGATAGTCCGGTCTTTGATCCAATCACCATGGACACGGTGGGATCGAACAGAGCGGCTAATAGGGCAATGACAGCAAGGAACTGAGGTCTGCTCCTTTCAACACACACGCCACGACGAGAGACGGGGCATTGGAAGGAAGCGTCAAACACCAAGTGCGCAAACCACTCGTAGGGTACCCGACCTAGGTGCACTGGCACTAAGATACCTCTCGGATTCAAAGCGGTGCGGTTGTCACCGCGAGAATCAGAGAAACGTGATGGTCAAACGGGGTACAAGCATACAAGGTCTTGAGCACGGAGAAGCAACTAAAAGCAAATGAGTGGCGTAGCTCTATGGTCATGGCGAGACGGACTCACAGCCACAAGCTATACCAACAGGTTGGCACCCATTGTTCCACGATTGTTATCTCCAGGTCATCTCCCACAGGACTTGGTCATGGAGGGCTCAAGGCATGTGGGTGATATCCACATCGATGTTAGTATCGACATCGAATCCATCACGACCATGTTCAAGGGCCGAAGGCAGGAGCTAACACTTGTGGTACTATGAAGCCAACTAAAAAGCGACGGGTTGAGTTACACTCGGCATCACAGTCATGGCGAGACGGATCCTGCGATCGTAATGTCCGAACGAGGTACGATCCCTCAGCCGGCTCGAAGGCTCGGCACACAGGCAACAACACCAACAATCAGCGATAAGAACCAAACACGACTGAAGACGCAACAACTCAACATGACTGAGGAGTAGCACATTCTATAGTTGGGGATAGGCAGACCTGCACAAGGGCATGGTGAAGATAGATATAGATAGATCAAGATCATGTATTGTAAGTGGACGAACAAGTATAAGAATGAGCGGGAAAGGGCTTTCGTCGGTGGTCGGAGATGTCACCGAGGTGGTCGGTGAGATCACCATCATGGTCAGAAGGCTGGCCGAGGTGGTCGGAGAGCTTTGCCAACGTGGTCGGTGAGATCGTGGAGGTGGTCGGAGTGATTATCGATGTGGTCGGTAAGATTGCCGAAGTGGTTGGAAAGGTTGCCAACGTGGTCGGAAAGGTTGCCGAGGTGGTCGGAAAGGTTACCAACGTGGTCAGAAAGGTTGCTGAGGTGGTTGGAAAGGTTGCTGAGGTGGTCAGAAAGTACTTAAGGGTTGGTCCACATCGTGGTGCTCGTCAATGGTGGTCCTGGCAAAAGTGGTCTGGGTGGTGTGGGTCCATGGACCGCACACTGGGTCCATGGTGGACTATGTCCACCCTCCTTTTCTCCTCGTAGCTCATGGTGGAACAAGTCCAGATGGCTTTGCTCCTCCTTTCACCTTCTCTGTTCTTCCATGGCAGGGCTCCAATAGGCTAAAGGCCGCTGTCTGGCTTCAGACGGTCGGCGCGCTGGCGCGGTGGCTACGGGCAGCGAGTACTCTGATGGGCGGCTAACGAGGTCCCTACAGAAAATCCACGGCACGAAGGCCGGACACATGGAGGGGTCATCAGCCTGAACGGGACGGTGCCATGGGTGGCTCCGGTCACGGTGACCGTGTGTGGGTAGGACATGGTGGCGGCTGTGTCCCCGGGTGCCATTGGCCTGGAAAGGCAAGGCCTTGGCCATGTGCATAGGTGCGTGCGTGCGTGTGTCTAGGGGGCTCACGGTCGTGGAGGTGGGCTGCCAGTGCTGGTGCAGCGAGGGAGGGTAAGGGTCACTGTAGCACGAAGGCTGGACAAGCAGAACGGTGGCCGATTGGCTCCTGCGCTTGGTGCCGGGGTGTGCCGTGTGCGGTTCACCTACACTGTGTACGTGCTAAGCTCACCGCTGTGGCAGGCGGCGGTCTGGGCGTTCGTGCTTGGCATCAAAGGCCAAGCCTTTGGCCTCGTGCGTGTGTGCGCCTGAGGATGTGGTCGCGGTAGGGGCCAGCAAGGCATAGGATGGTAGTGCGTTCGCGACATAATGGCCACAGGTGTCCTCCGGTGTGGTAACGTGCTCCGGCAGGTCAAGACACCGGCACGAAGGCCAGAACAGGCAGGGATGGCAAAAAGGCGAAAGCTTGGGCAAGTCCGAAGCTTACAGTAGGGCTCATAGAAGAAGGATGCCGCTGCCGTGTCGAGGTGCCGCAGGGATGGCTCGGTGCTGTGACGTGCCCCGACACGCCACGACAAGGCAGAGGTGGTTGGCGTGCTTGACGACGTCCGTGCGGCTCCGGCGTGGCGTGGATGTCGTCGCCATGGCGAGGCACCGGTGGTAGCGCGGGCTCGAGGTGGAGGGCACCGGTGTGACCTCGGTGGTGCGGCTTGGTCGCGACACTGTGGAGTACGAGCTCAGCGCTGGCGACCGCGGCTGGGAAGTGGTGGGTAGCTCCACGGGTGCCGGTGGCATGGCCATGGTGGTCGGGTGTGGCTCGTCGCGGGAGAGGAAGAGGAGCATGGGGGCGGCGGCTGCTGGGATTTGGAGAGGGTGCCGGCTGCTTCGGTGTTTATAGGGCGAGCAGCTTAGGGCTTCTGGGGGCTCCGTCCATCCTCGGCGTCCATGCCCAAGGAGGGACATGCGGCGTGAATCAGGGAGCGGAGCAGGTGAGGCACGGTTGAGGGCGCTGGCATGTGCGTCGCGCGGTTCTGTTTTTGCGGGACGGCGGCGGCGGCTGGGAGTGGCTGCTCCCGCCTAGGGTTGGCAAGGGCGTGCGGCTGCTGGCCTGGCTGGGCCGTGCGCACGTGAGCGGGCCTCCGCACAGCTGGGCCGAGCAGCTGGGCTCGTCGCGTGAGTTGGGTCGGCCAGCTGCTACGCGCGTGGGCCAGCAGAGGAGGGCGCGAGCCGGATCGAGCTGGACCAAGGAGGACGGGGAAGCGAGCTAGGCCTGCTGCGCGCTGGTGGGCCAAAAAGATGGACGGCCACAAGCTGGGCCAGATGGCTTTTCCATTTTCCTTTACTCTTTTCTATTTTCATATATTGCTTGATTAATTCCATAATCAAGTGTTTGTATGCTAAACTTGATTAGCTTAGGTGTAGGCCCACTTGGGTAATATCCAAGGGTCTCTAGGGTCTACTACGGGTCTCAGAATCCAATGTCAAGGGTTGGCTTCGATGGGCATTGATTTACAAGGAAGGTCGATTGATTTTATGAATTAGATCCTGGGATTCGAATGAGGTTCAAAAGCAAGAAGATGAATTGAGAGAGAGGAAAAGGGGTTCTTAAGATAATCTAGAAGGGATCAAAAGGATTTGCTACGGACTTGTGCTCTCCAACTCAAAATACTAAACCAACAAAAGATCTCTGGCAAACTCCTACAAGTAATTCTATATGCATACAACAATTTATTTATAAATTGTTCTTTGTTTGACCTAGCATCTACATGCTCCACATATTGCAGGAAAAAATTTAAAAAGTTTGTATTTTTGGCTTCTCCAAAAACCTGGGTTGTTACAGCCTTACTCCTCGTCCATGGTGGGAGAGAAGCAATTCTTGCAGTACCCATGGTATATAGTACCATCTGCAACAAGTGGGAAATAAACCCTGAGTACAAGAAGGTACTCAGCTAGACTTACCCGTCATAAACCAAAAACAAAGTGACACCAAGGACCATGCAAGGCTTTATAAGTGGAGTTGACTGGACAACATTTTGCATAAAAGCGGAAGTAATATATATCTTGATTTGATCAGTTATTCTAGCAGCAAGTTATACCTATTAAAATTAAGCATGTATAGGTTGGCACCTGTACTAGAGCAATTACTTGATTTAAGATGAAGGAAACAATAGTAACCATATCCGGTGTAATCTTTGCACGTTCCTCATAACCATCACATTCCATCAAGTTACTACGATGAAGGGGCTCCGTCAAGTTTCTCACTATCCGGGAGAGATGTCGATTCGAATCGATTGCAACCAGCTTGGCAATACTCCTAACACAAACCTAGACATACCTGCGCCAAGGTAGTGTTAGGTCACCTTTGGTACAACTCAGGTACAATGTTGCGGGTTCGATCAGTGCCGCACAACCAGGGACAATCAGCTACCAGGATGGTTAGGCTCAGCCTACCCTTGGGCTCACGTCTGGCTCCCTGCACATCCTTACTACCAGACATAGTGCGCACTCCTACAGAATGACTCCTGCCCTGAGTTGAGCTACTTGGCTTCGCGGTCGGAACGAGTTATTCGGCCAGCTAAGTGAGAGGCATGCTTTCAAAATGACAAGAGGGCCTCCAACGCTGCGGTCTTTAAGCAGCTTAGATGGAATCACAAGTGTCAACCTAAAACCTAGACTCCGTCTAGCCTCCATTTACATCATCACATGGTTCTTTTCCACGATAGCAAATATAGTCAACCATGACCAGACATCCACCTACATCTCACAGGTGAGAGGAGATCACCTGACTTCTATCAAGCTAAGCATGGCTAAGCATATATTCGATCCTGGACCTACACAGGGCTCAAGGTATATTTCTGGACAAGGAAATTATATGCATTAAGTGTTTCCAATCAACTCCTATAACCTAATGCATCAAACATAAAGGACTCAAATTGATATTTGTAAAACATAGGAGGCTTAGAATGCTTCGGGGCTAACATTTCAAGTAAGACGTGGGCTTATGGTCCGGGCAGTCAGGTAAATCTTCTGGAACCAGTCCTTCGCCTTCTTGAGCTATTGGCTGCTGAGCCTCCTGCTGGTCCTCCTCTTCTACCGCCTCGAACTCCAAAAGCATTATTCCCTCTAGCGATCCTATATGCATGAGCACGCAATAAGGAACAAAAATGCATAGGTGATGATATGGATGACATGGTGCAATGCATATATATATACATCTTTAACCAATATGATAACAAAGTAATACTAGGACTAACTAAATTTTACCGAGTAGGTGTATATCTCCTCTAGTACAAGAAACATACACTCACCATGTTCTAGCAACCTAGATAGAGTTGTTTATCATCATTAAGATGTCTATTACATGTAGCTAACAACTTATCTTAATTAGCCTAATCATCTAATTTAAGAGGCATCATGCTAATACAAAGCAAACAATTCAAGGACTAGATGCAATTGAATTATAGAACAATAAATATATAACTGCATACACCCAATCAAAATTGGTCACAACCAACTATACCCATAGATTATATACATCACCAACATGTTAAAAGGTGTAATGGTTGGGCTTAAATCAATTATATATATGCCTTTATTAATTTATTTATTTTGGATGAAAACTAGAACTGCTACGTCTTGGGCATAGAAAATTCTAGACAAATTACAGCAGCTCATACATGCTCTCTAGAGATTGCTGTTAAAATTTTATGCCATTTTGATAAGTAGAACAACCTCTACCAAAATGACAAGTTACATGCTTTATAGCCACTTAAATATACTTAGCATAGTGAAAAGTGTCAAGCAATAGATTTACTATTTTTCTTATATTCCTTATAACACCAGTATATTGTGAAAATTAATTTATGTCCATAGGTTTCATAAATCTACCATAATTAATTTCACAAGAACTAGCATTTAATTAAACCAAAATAAGAAATCATATCCCAAGCATGTCAACTGTGGGTTTCATATTTTTTCTAGCTACAACATGTCGAAAGAAGACTAGCAAAACTAGGATCACGTTTTTCTCATATTTCTAACTCAAGTTATGCATTTTACAAGATAAAGGCCTTTTTCAAAGCACTTCTCCAACTTAATTTAATTCACACAGAAAACTACTCCAAACAGCAAGTTTCATATTTTTTATCAAATAATGCATTTCAAGATGAAGCTAACAAAATTTGGTTCACTGTATTTGAATGCTCCTAGCTCAAGATGTGATTTTTGCAAGATTGCATTCAAAATTTGAAAACAAATAAACTAAATCACTGAATAACCCCAAAATACTAGATCCACCCGAGCACAGCACACCCATAGGCGCTTACAGCTGTGCCCCATGGGTCAATAGGCCCCACATGTCATAAGCACCGAAACAGGGGAGAGCTTTGAACGCTGATATCTCGCCGACGGCGAGGTCACCAGCGGTAAGGTCTTCACCGTCAGACTCTACTCGTCGCCCCACGTCGACTGGTACCCACGGTTGGCTCAGAGGCTCACTGGAGCTAGCTTGATGGCGTCCAAGGTAGGTGGCAGCATGGCATGGTGGTGGCATCACCGTCTCTGGCAATGGTGGGCTCGCCTGAGCTCATCTACGGCTCTAAGGGACTCTAGCGAAGAGCGAGGGTTCGGATAGAGCCATGGTGGAGCGCGGAGCTATGTGGCGCCCAGTGCACAGCGGTGGCGCTTGCTGTTTTGTTGAGGTGACTACTAGCAACATGCACTTGTCTTAGGGTTAAGGTACTAGGGCTCAAGGCGGTGCAGAAATGAGCACAAGAGGGAGAGAAAGGGGGACCAGTTAGGTCTGGCCGTGGCGAGCTCGTGCACGGCGGGGATTTGCGTTCCGGTGCCGATGAGGCGGTAGTGGTTCAATGGGCTACGGCACTAGCTTCTAGGACCTATGATGAAGACAAACCAAGGGAGAGGGAGGTCGAAGAGGCACTGGTTGGGGCTGTCCATGGGCGAGCTCGAGCTCGGCGGTGCACCACGACCATGGCGGTGACGGCGGCGGCGCAATGTGGCCTCACCTAAGCTCGAATGGTGGCACTAGCTGCTCGGGGAGGTGGAGTAGGTCACAACGGAGCTACATGCAAGGTAGATTGGGTGGTGGTGCTGCGGTGGTGGTGTGCTCAGCCAGTGAGGGCGCGGCGATGATGACGCGGTGCGGTGGCTTGCTCTGGCGGTGCGAGCGAGAGAGGAAGAGAGTGAGGGCGAGAGTGAGCATGGGTGAGGTTGCGCTCGGCTCATTCTTCCTCTTGACATGGCAAGCGCGTGGCGCCATGCGGCGGGCGAGCCCTAGCGCCGGTAGGCCATGATGGCCAGTTTTAAAATCGGCCAAGTGCCGATCAGGCCGTCTGATGAGCCAAGTTTGCACCTCTATATCTCCTAATCCAATTCGAGTTAGCAAAAATTCCACTAATAGAAATTGTAGAGATATGTGAGTACTACAACTTCTCTTTATAAAGTTTTATCTAATTCGCCATGGTTTTCAAACTGCAACACTCCAAGTAGGGTACATGAAAACTGTAAATCGGTTTAGCCAGAAAATTTTCAAGTTTCAAAACAGCCTCAAGTTGATTTTTGGAAGCCCTATTTGACCAACTTAGGCACTGATTCCGCTCTTGACCCTTACACAATGTTTGTTCTACATGACCTAAACTACAACTTTTATTTAGGGCCCACTACCATGCAAGCTCTCTAAGTAATTAGTCAAGTTAGGTCAGACAATCAACTTAATAAAGACATTTCTAGTGGTGCCTACACTTAGAAGCATTTTTGGACCAACTCATGAATATAAACTTGGTTCCATTTTTCATCCTAAGTGTGTCTAAGGTGTTTTAGTGACCAAACAACAATCACTTGCATTAGCCAAGCATGATCACAAGCATACATGTATAATTAAGCACCACATGTGATAACAAAGAGTGAATGAAATGAAATTTCATATGCTAATGCTCATGAATGAGTGGATGATGCTTATGCTCATGCAATGCAAGTGCAAAATGCAAGCTTAACACTAGGGTGTTACAACCCCTCCCCCTTATAGAAATCTCATCCCAAGATTCAAATGACCTACCATTTTTCATAAAACTCAGGGTAAACTTCACATACATAATCCTCTCTTTCCCATGTTGTATCTTGTTCACTGTGGTTACTCCACACCACTTTGTAGAACTTAATCACCTTGCTTCGAATTACTCTTTCGTTACTATCCAATAGCTGAAATGGCTTCTATTCATAAGCTAGGTCTAATTCTACCTTGGTATCTATCACTTCTACTCTTTCTTCAGGAACATGTAAGCATTTTCTCAATTGAGAGATGTGAAAGACATTGAAAATAGCTCTCATCTTTGGAGGTAACTGTAGTCTATAGGCCACTCTGCTACTTCACTCAATGATTTTGTATGGGCCTACATACCTAGGTGCAAGTTTTCTTTTCACACCAACATTTGTACTCCCTTTCATAGTGCATACCTTTCAGGTATACATAGTTCACCAACCTCTAACTCAATAGGTCTTCATTCTTTTGTACCAGTAGCTCTTTTGCCATGATTGAGTGGCTTCAATATGTTGTTGGATGATACAAACTTGCTCTTTAGCTTCTTGACAAAATCAATTCCTATAATACCTCCTACTCCTGGGTTCAACCTAGTTCAAAGGAGTTCTACATTTCCGACCATACAAGGCTTCAAAGGAGCCATCTTGATACTCTCTTGGTAACTGTTGTTATAGGAAAATTCAGCTAGAGGTAGCCACTTTTCCCATGAACCTTTGAAGAGATCACTACATGCCCTCAACATTGTCTTCTAATATCTGATTCACTCATCTCAGTTTGTCAGAGTGTTCTGAGGGTGATAGGCAGAACTTTGGACTAAGTTGATGCCTAACTCTTTGTGTAAGTGCTCCTAGAAACAAGCAGTAAACTAAGAACCTCTATCTGACATGATGGTTCTTGGTACACCATGTAAACATACTATATGGGTGACGTATAACTCTACATACTGATGTGGTCGGTAATGGATACTAACTGGAATGAAATGTGTAGACTTTGTCAAACAGGTCCACAATTACCCATATGGAGTCAAAACCCTTCTGAGTGGGTCGAAGTCCAACAATAAAATCCATGCTGATCTCCTCCCACTTCCAACCTAGGGATAGATAAAGGTTGAAGTAATCTAGCAGGTTTTAGATGATCTGCCTTGACTCTGCTACAGGTATCACACCTAGCAACATAGGCTGTGATTTCCTTCTTCATCTTTGTCCACCAAAAACATGTTTTCAAGTCTTGATACATCTTGCTACTACCAGGATGTATAGACAATTTGGAAGAGTGATCTTCATCTAAGATTTGGTTTCTAAGCTCACGATCCTTCGGTACTATAAGTTGATCCTTAAACCATAGCACACCTCTGTCATCTAGTCTAAAATGCTTGGTTTTCTGTTCCCTCATCTTTCTCTTGATGTGAAACACATCTCCATCGATCTTTTGAATTTCGATGATCTTGCTCTCAAGTGAGCAACTAACAGTGATATTGTGTAACACAACAGGATGTAAGAGATCAAACCCATCTTCCAATAGTTCTTCCAAGGAATTACAATGAGACTTGCGGCTTAAGGCGTCTGCAACCACATTTGTCTTGCCAGGATGATAATGCACTTCTAAGTTGTAGTCCTTGATTAACTCTAGCCATCTTCTCTGTCTCATGTTTAATTCAGGTTGAGTGAAAATATACTTGAGACTCTTGTGATCTATATAGATGTGGCAAACATTTCCAAGCAAATAGTGTCTCTAGATCTTAGTGCATGAACAACTGCTGCTAACTCCATGTCATGGGTCGGATAATTAACCTCATGCTTCCTTAGTTGACATGAGGTATAAGTAATGACTCAGCCTTCCTACGTAAGAACACATCCCAAACCAATACTAGATGCATCACAGAACACATCAAAAGGTTTCTTTATGTTGGGTTGTGCCAAAACAGGAGCGGTAGTTAGTAAAGTCTACAGTGTGTGGAAAGTAGCCTCACACTTCGAGGTCCAAACAAATTGTTCTTCCTCCTGAAGTAATCTCATCATGGGTTTGGCTATCTTGGAGAAATATGGAATGAAGCGACGATAGTAGCCTGCTAACCCTAGAAAACTTTGAACTTCATGAACTGAAGTCAGGGCCTTCCAATCCATGACCTCTTGCACTTTAGATGGATCTATAGAGATTCCATTCTTTCACAACACATGACCTAGAAAAGGCACTTTCCATACCCAAAATTCATACTTGCTAAACTTGGCATATAACTTATGCTCTTTTAGTTTGGTTAGGACAATCGTTAGATTCTCGGTATGATCTTCCTCATTTTCAGAGTAAACCAGGATGTCATCAATAAACACAACCATGAACTTGTCAAGTTCAGGGCATGAATACTGAATTCATCAAATACATGAAGTATGCAGGAGCATTTGTCAGACCAAAAGACATGACAAGATACTCATATAAGTCATATCTGGTCGAGAAAGTTGTTTTAGGTACATCCTCTGGCCTAATTTGATCTGATGATAGCCTGATCTCAAATCAATCTTGGAGAATACCTTTGCCCTTGCCAAATGATCGAATAAGATATCGATGCATGGTAAAGGGTACTTGTTCTTAATTGTTACAGCACTGAGTGGCCTGTAATCCACACACATCTGTAATGACTTGTCCTTTTTCTTCACAAACAAAGCCGGACAACCCCATGGAGATGAACTAGGTCGAATGAGACCCTTGTCCAAAAGCTCTTGTAACTGTATTTTGAGTTCAGCTAGCTCATTTGGTGGCATTCTATAAGGTCATCTAGAGATTGGTGCTGTACCAGGCACTAGCTCAATTCTAAATTCCACATCCCTATCTGGTGGTAAACTAGGTAATTCCTCTAGGAATAAATCTAGAAACTCACATACCACGGGGATATCAAAGAGAGTCATGGTCTAGATAGCACAAGACAAGTTCTAAAGGTCAAAACTCCTGGGAAGTGGCACTAGAAAAGCACTACCCCCCTTTTGTTCCCTCAACATAATGGTTCTAGTTGAAGTGTCAATAAGGACTCCAGTGACCACTCATTCAGTTCATACCCAAGATCACATCTATTGCTAACATGAGCAACACTATGAGGTTGGTAGTATACTCCCTCCCTTTTATGGAGATGAGCACATCTCTGACTATCTGGTTGGTAGAGATAATAACCCACTAAACTTATGCAATAACCACCCTTGTCTACAACTTTTATCTTTTGATTATGCTCAGATGCAAATGTTTGACTCATGAATGAATGTGAAGCACCGGAATCAAACAAAACAATTGCAGGACGTTGGTTCACTAAGAAACATACCAGGCAGAAACAACCTCTCCTATAGGAATTTCCTCGACTGCAGTATAATGCACATACCCCAAGCGTGCCCTAGCATTGGCCTACTTCTGATTTCCTTGATTTTGATTGCTGCCTTTCTTAGGATAGGGGCACTCTCTGGACTAGTGACCATCTAATTGTAGTTGTAGCATGGCTGGTAGTTTCTTGGCCCTGCTGAGCTTCCTTGCCCTATGTTTCCCTTGGGTAGGGCAATGGTGAAAGCCTTGCGATACACTTTTTGCTGCTGGCTGGGTTGTGTCTTCTTCTAGGGAGGCCTGAACTTAGGTGCAGGGGGATGAAATTGAGGCCTCATTGCCATAGGAGCTTTTGACTGAGACAAGCCTGATGCACCTATTTCAGCTGCTCGCTTGCGGCTCTTTGTTGTAGGGTGCAAGTTGTTCTGATTTTCTTGGGTGAGAGCATCACTGACAAATTCATTATAGGTTGCGCACCTAGAATTATCCATGGTCTTCATCGAATTGGTGCCAAGCCCATGCTTGAAGCTCTCTATCTTTTTCTCCTCGGTGTTCACAAATTCTAGCGCATACCTTGACAAGTTGTTAGAGGCATGCATGTACTCAGTGAGGGTTTTTGTCACCTATGTTAACTTCATAAACTATGCTATTTTCATCCTCATCAGCCCTAGGGGTATATGGTGTCCCCTGAAGGCTATCTTGAAGTACTCCCAATTAACATTAGCATCAGCAGGTAGGGTAGATAAATAGTGAGTCCACCAAATACCTACAGGTCCCTGTAGTTGATGCGAAGCATACTCGACCTTCATTAGCTCAATGACCCTCAACAGATAGAATTTCTGTTCAATGGTGTTCAACCATTCATCATCCTAAAGTGGTTCTTCTGCCTCTTTAAAGATGGGAGGCTTTGTGTCTAAGAAGTCCTTGAATGTGCTATATTGATTTGGCTCTAGACCCTAATTCTGCTGGTGGGCATAGGCTGTGTTCTGCGCAATATGGCATAGTGTCTCCTCCATTGCTCGCTAGGTTTCCCAAGAATTGTGTGAAGAACTCATTTGCGATGGGCGGTGGTTACCACCCTGACTAGTACCAGCCCTCGTATGAGTGTGAGTCATCTGCAAATTGCATCAATAAGTAATTATTAAATGATGCCTAAGAGATTGTAGAAGAATTATGTAATCATGCCAAACTGAATTTACTGAAGAGAATTTAAAATTCATACAATAAAATAGAGGCACAACAATTCATCTCCACAACATGACACCACCAATCTTATTACATATTATTCTCAGCCATGCGTTCGCATGCGTACCCCTGTTTTACTAGCAAAACGAAACTAGACTTTCATTAGAGTTCAAACCATCATGGACCAAACATGCAGGGTTCCATTATTACATCAAAGTTGCATTAACTAAACTAAAACTTAAACTACATGTCCGTTACATAAGATAGCAAAAGATAGCATCGCACACATCTAGCTAGTCACTAGAGCTGCTCTACTCAGTCAGCGTGGTCGCTGTCGAGGTCAGATATAGCATCATCCTCATCGTTATCCATTGGCTCCACTTCTTCCTACCAACCATCATCTTCTACCAACATCTTCAGATCTTCTCCTTCCTCATCAAGAATTGGGTTGCATTTAGTTGTTCAGATAATGCACCTCATGCTAAAGATCACCCCACCATGTTCTGGTCATGAGCAAGCTGATGACGCAAATCTCACTCAACACCATGCCTGTTGTGCGGCCTCAGCCTCAGCCCTATCATGTGCGTCTTCTACAGGGCTGTGCGGTTGTTAATTAGGATCCATTGTGCATAGCAGTAAATGCCTCAATGCGAGCGGCATCTAGCTGCTCCTGCAGTCCTGTCAACATAGCCTGATCATCAGCCCTTGCCTGCCTGGGTTGCATTCCTATCTCCAATAGCTACTCTAGCCACCCTCCTATGCCTATGGGCATGCTTTTAGAGCTAACGCTATGCAACCTCTGTCCTCATGAGCCTGTCCATACAAGTGGTGTAGGACTTCTGCAGAAGTCTTGGGTGTCCTAACAAGCATAAAACATCTTCATCATGGCGAACATAGCACTCATAGCAGGACTAGGAACTTTCTGCCCGCTCAACTCGGTCCCGTACCAACGCATTGCGGCTACGTTGTACCCAAACTGAAGTTGCTGGATCACCTAAGGAAAAGTACTAGCAGCACTGCCGGTGAGCTCATCCCTGTGTTGCTGGCAGATCTTGCTCAACACCTCAAAAGCAACCACTTGGGCACCTTCCCAAGGAGTTCTTCCCTTGGACTCTACTCTCCACTCCTGCCTAGAGTGGCACTTGTGTACGAGCAGGGATAGTTAGCTACACTTCAAACCATGGTTGTCCTTCTACGTACTCTTCCATCTAGAAGTAGTGGGGTGGTTCCAGTGTACCCCATGAAGTGCAACACCCTCTAGGGTAGGGTAGGGGTGCCTAACACATCCAAGAAAGTGTCATTCCCTTGACGTTGCAGCCATCTGTACCAACAAAAATTATGGTACAACCACTTGTGAGAACAACCTTATGTTAGAAAAGAGTTATTTAATAGAATAAGAAACTAATAAGGGGAGGAACAATGCAAGTATGTGGATGAATGAATTATCATGATGCATGCATGTTCCATACATCCTCACAAACTTAGGAAAATATTAAGGTTCTAGTGATATACACGGTGGCATACATACAGTTCTCTCATAATATAAGCAGTTGCTAGTCAGGCTACATGATTCGCTGTTGGTGTACCTACTGAAGAATTTCATTTCAGCCCAAGAATTTTATTTCAGCCGAACCCCACAATTATATATATGTAGAAATGAAAATCTGGTCTCTAAGTTGCAAGCTAAATACTTCCATATATATACACACATTATATATATACTTCCATATCAAAGCTACCCAAAAGTAAATATGTCCCATACATACATATAAATATGCATATGTAGTCATATCAAAACTAGCCCACAATTAAATACTTCCATATATATATGAGATATATATACTACTGTATCAAAACTACCTCTCTGCATAGACCGCATGCTCACATCTTGCGGTCATGCCACTCATCAACTTACTGGAGCATAGAGGTATATTGATCCATACAATACCATTTAAGTGAATGGCATCCATACAATAGGACGCCAGTATGGACGATGACAGAAAATTGCAAGTAAACCCCCAAAGTTAGTACTTACTAAGCCACCTGAAATCCTTCACTGGGCATAAAGGAAATGATTACTGGCACACTTTAGATTTAAATTTCAGATTGGAACACCTATATATATATAACTATAAGTTGCCAAAACTGGTATTGTAAAACAAAAACCTTTGTTTTAAATACACATATGGCAAATAATGTTGAATCTTGCTCCGATACTAGCTATGGCAGAACCGACCAATTTATAAGAGCACAAGTACAATGGCAACCACCGGAGCTGATCACACTGTCATAATTGTGCACATATAAACCCGGTAGTCCATTGAGTATCATGAAGGATCTCGAATAATCCAACATACAACCAAGATCATACATGATTTAACATACAAGCCACATGTTACATAAGTTAACAAGTAGTTCAACATACATAGGAGTACAAAAAGAGTTATTACAACCCAAGTTCAAATGTAGTAGCGGAAGCAATATAGTTTTAAAACCATCATCACACACACACTTATTTAAATACATGCGAGTTTCTGATCGAGTATGACAAAAGCATCATAGGTAACACAACATAGAAGAGCCTTGCCTATGGCATTACTCCTCGTCCACGGTGGGAGACAAGCAATTCTTCCAGTACCCATGGTATATAGTACCATCTGCAACAAGTGGGAAATAAACCCTGAGTACGAGAAGGTACTCAGCTAGACTTACCTATCATAAACCAAAAAGAAAGTGACACCAAGGATCATGCATGGCTTTATAAGTCGAGTTGGCTTGGCAACATTTTGCATAAAAAAGTGGAAGTAATATATATCTTGATTTGATCAGTTAGTCTAGCAGCAAGTTAACCTATTAAAATTAAGCATGTCTAGGTTGGCACCTATACTAGAGCAATTACTTGATTTAAGATGAAGCAAACAATAGTAACCATATCTAGTGTAATATTTGCACGTTCCTCATAACCATCACATTCCATCAAGTTACTACGATGAAGGGGCTCCAGTCAAGTTTCTCACTATCCGAGAGAGACGGTGATTCGAATCGATTGCAACCAGCTGGACAGTATTCCTAGCACAAACCCATACATACCTGCGTGAAGATAGTCTTTGGTCACCTTTGGTACAACTCAGGTACACATGTCACTGGGTTTGATCAGCGTCGCACAACTAAGGACAACCAACTGCTAAGACGGTCAGGCCTAGCCTACCCTTGGGCTCATAGCAGCTCCCCGTACATCCTTAATACCATCTAGAGTGCGCACTCTTATAGAATGACTCCCGACCTAAGTTGAGCTACTCGGGTTCACGGTCGAAACAAGTTATCCTGGCTAGCTAAGTGAGAGGCATGCATTCAAAATGACAAGAGGGCCTCCAATGTTGCGGTCCTTAAGCGGCTCACACGGAATCACAAGTGTCAACCTACAACCAAGACTCTACCTGGCCTCCATGTACATCATCACATGGTTCTTCTTCATGATAGCAAGTATAGCCAACCATGACCAGACATCGACCTACATCTCACAGGTGATAGGAGATCACCTGACTTCTACCGAGCTAAGCATGGCTAAGCATATATTCGATCCCGGACCTACACAGGGTTCAAGATATATTTCTGGACAAGGAAATTATATGCATCAAGTGTTTCCAATCAACTCCTATAACCTAATGCATCACACATAGAGGACTCAAATTGATATTTGTAAAACATAGGAGGCTTATAATGCTCCGGGGCTTGCCTTTCAAGTAAGACGAGGGCTTATGGTCCGAGCACTCAGGTAAATCTTCCAGGACCGATTCTTCACCTTCTAAAGCTACTGGCTGCTGGATCTCCTACTTGGTCCTCCTATTCTATGGCCTCAAATTCTAGAAGCGTTATCCCCTCTCGTGATCCTATATGTATGAAGGTATAGATAAATATAGCGAATGCACAAGGGATGAAGTGTAAGTATGGTATGAAGAAATGCATATACATTTTAGCAACAACATAACAAGATGATAACAAAGTAATACTAGGATTAACAAAATTTTACCGAGTAGGTGTATATCTCTTCTCTAGTACAAGAAACATACACTCACCATGTTCTAGCAACTTAAGATAGAGTTGTTCATCATCATTAAGATGTCTATTACCTGCAGCTAACAACTTATCTTAATTAGCCTAATCAGTCTAATTTAACAGGCATCACTGCTAATACAAAGCAAACAATTCAAGGACTAGATGCAATTGAAATATAGAGCAATAAATATATAACTGCATACACCCAATCAAAATTGGTCACAACCAACTATACCCATAGATTATATACATCACCAACATGGTGAAAGGTATAATGGTTGGGCCAAATCAATTATATATATGCCTTTATTAATTTATTTAATTTGGATGAAAATTGGAACTGCTATGTCTGGGGCACAAAAAATATCTAGAAAAATCATAGCAGCTCACACATGCTCTTAAGAGACTTTTGTTAAAATTTCATGCCATTTGCATAAGTACAACAACCTCTACAAAAATCATAAGTTACATGCTTTATAGCGACTTAAATATACTTAGCATAGTGAAAAGTGTCAAGCAATAGAATTACTATTTTTCTTACATTCATTATAATACCAGTATACTATGAAAATTAATTTATGTCCATAGGTTATATAAATCTACCATAATTAATTTCACAAGAACTAGCATTTAATTAAGCCAAAATAAGAAATCATATCCCAAGCATGTCAACTATGGGTTTCTTATTTTTTCTAGCTACAACATGTCAAAACAAGACCAGCAAAATTGGGATAACATTTTTCTCCTATTTCTAACTCAAGTTATGCATTTTATAAGATAAAGGCCTTTTTTTAAAGCACTTATCAACTTAATTTAATTCACATAGAAAACTACTCCAAACAGCAAGTTTCATATTTTTATCAAATAGTGCATTTTAGGATGAAGCTAACAAAATTTGGTTCACTCCATTTGAATACTCCTAGCTCAAGATGTGATTTTTGCAAGATTGCATTCAAAATCTGAAAACAAATAAACTAAATTAGAGAATAACCCCAAAACACTAGATGCACCCGAGCACAGCACACCCATAGGCATTTATAGCTAGGCTGCCATGGGTCAACAGGGCCCCACATGTCATAAGCACCTGAAACAGGGGAGAGCTTTGAATGGCGAGGTCACCAGCGGTAACAGTCTTCACCATCAGACTCTACTCATCGCCCCATGTTGACTAGTACCCACGGTTGGCTCAGAGGCTCACTAGAGGTAGCTTGATGGTAGCCAAGGCAGGAGGTGGCATGGCATGGTGGTGGCATCATCAGTCTCTAGCAATGGCGGGCTCGCCTGAGCTCATCTATGGCTCTAGGGGACTAGTAGAGAAGAGCGAGGGTTCGAATCGAGCCATGGTGGAGCGCAGAGCTAGGCGGCGCCCTAGTGCACAGCGTTGGCGCTTGCCTGTTTCAATAAGGTGACTACCAGTGACATGTACTCATCTTAGGGTTAAGGTACTAGGGCTCAAGGCGGTGCAAAAATGAGCACACGAGGGAGAGAAAGGGGGACCAGTTAGGTCTGGCCGTGGCGAGCTCATGCTTGCAGCCATGGCCGGCACGCATAGTGGGGACATGCATTTTAGCATCGACGAGGTGGTAGCAGTTCAATGGGTTGTGGCACTAGCTTCTAGGACCTACGATGAAGACAAACCAAGGGAGAGGGGAGATCAAAGAGGCACTGGTTGGGGCCAGCCATGGGCGAGCTCGAGCTCGGCGGTGCACCGCAACCATGGCGGCGATGGCAGCAACGCAATGTGGCCTCACCTGAGCTCGAATGGTGGTGCTAGCTACTCGGGGAGGTGGAGTAGGTCACAACGGAGCTACGTGAGAGACGGATGGGGTGGTGGTGCTGTGGTGGGGGCATGCTCGGCCAGTGAGGGCACGACGTCGACGACGCAGTACGGTGGCTTGCTCTGGCGGTGCGAGCGAGAGAGGAAGAGAGTGAGGGCGAGAGTGAGCATGGGTGAGGTTGCTCTCGGCTCATTCTTCCTCTTGACACGGCACCATTGGGACATAGCAAGTGTGTGGCACCACGTGACGGTCGAGCCCTGGCGCCAGTCGGCCACGACGAACCGGTTTTGAAATCGGCTAAGTGCCGATCAGGCCGTTCGATGAGCTAACTTTGCACCTCTACAACTCCTAATCCAGTTTGAGTTAGCAAAAAAGTCCACTAATAAAAATTGTAAAGCTTTGTGAGTACTACAACTTTCCTTTAGACATTTTTGTGTAATTCACCATGGTTTTCAAATTGCAATGCTCCAAGTAGGGTACATGAAAACTGTAAATCGGTTTAGACTTAGAATGTTTTTCAAGTTCTAAAACAGCCTCAAGTTGATTTTTGGAAGCCCTATTTGACCAACTTAGGCACTGATTCCACTCTTGACCCTTAAACAAAGTTTGTTCTACATGACCTAAACTACAACTTTTATTTAGGGCCCACTACCATGCAAGCTCGGTAAGTAATTAGTCAAGTTAGGTCAAACAAACAACTTAATAAAGACATTTCTAGTGATACCTACACTTAGAATCATTTTTGGACCAACTCATGAATATAAACTTGGTACCATTTTTCATCCTAAGTGTGTCTAAGGTGTTTTAGTGACCAAACAACAATCACTTGCCTTTAGCCAAGCATGATCACAAGCATATACATGTATAATTAAGCACCACATGTGATAACATAGAGTGAATGAAATGAAATTTTATATGCTAATGCTCATGAATGAATGGATGATGCTTATGCTCATGCAATGCAAGTGCAAAATGCAAGCTTAACACTATGGTGTTACACCGCGTCCCTCAGGGCCCCCTTTATATCCTAGACAATGTGCCATGAGCGACTCTAGGTCCTTCAATCGGTCCATCAGCGGCTAGAAGGGGCCCTAGGGAACCAGCTAGGCGCCCCTTCAATCCTCGTAGCATGCCTCCAGGCAGTTGTGTGATGACAGACGTAGCAAAGGTGGAGTCAGGGAAACACTAACAATGAGTCAAGTCCCTGCTCCACTTTCAACCATGCATGCCGCCCACTCCGCGCATGCCTCCTCATGGGACTTGAGGGGATCCGACTCCCCCTCGGGCCCATCAGCTACAATCGATGGCCCAGATCCACCAACACTAAGCACAACGTCTCCTCCATCACTAGATTTGCTCCACATGGCTCCGATGTCCCATCTCCATGATGAGACGAGATGGCACGAGGGTGCAGGCCATAACTTCTCCACCAGGAATGATGACCCAGATGCCATCAACTGCCTGCGCAAGGCGTCAGCGGATAGGACATGCCTAGAAGTGACCCCTCCTACTGGCAAGGGGGCCCCATAATGGCCTTAGGGGCTGCGCTGGCTCCCCAGATGGAGCAACCCAAACCCCAATCGATGGGCGCTCGGGTGGCGCATCCCCCAAAAACTAACCAACTCCCTAGAATTAGGTCGGGAGCCGCTAAGCAGTGGGACCAACGAGGGCCCTCATCCAAGGCTCAGCATGCTCCCTGCTCCTCGATCTATGGCCATAGGAGGTCAGCCCTAGAAGGCTAGTTCGAGAGGATCGAGGTCTGCTATCATAGCCCTCAGAAGGGTGTGGCACTTTGGATGATCAAATGGCCCTGAGCTAGAGCCCAGCACCCTTGATCACCCGACCCATGGTTGGCTTCAATCAAAAAGAAGGGCACCCCCGAGCCTAAAGTCGGCAACTCCTAGATGAGTTCACCGAGCCCTCACTCGAGTCGAAGACCCATGTGACATAGACTCATGAAGGGATTGACACCATCTCCGCTCGGCCCCGGTAGCTAGGAAACACCCATCACAATGAAGAAGAAGGCCCCAAGTAGGGCATGTCACTCTTGTTAGTGGAAGCTATCCCTACCAAGGAGGGTTCAGTCACCATCATGCCAGGTGAGGCCTCAAAGGGCTCAGGGGCTCCTGACGAGATCCTAACATATGGGTATGTTAAGCCTCAGGTCTAATGGTTCCTAACCAAAGAAGACCCCCGACCGATCTCTTTAGGATCACCCGAGGGCTTGGGGGCAATGCCCATCGGGCACTGCTCGCATGTACCCTCTGGCAAAGAGACCCAGCTAAGCCTAACTTGGCCACAACAGCCGCTTGGGGCTCAAGGGCTCGCTCGAGCCCTAGGCACCCTGATCTATGGTGCATCTAGGCCTGGCCCTTGGCTCCTACCTGGCTAACGACACCAGCCAAGGCTCGGGCACAAGAAAACAAGCCTTGGGCTACCGATGCTTGGGGGCTCCCTGGCACCGATCCCTAGGCATGGCCTGCCAACTGCTCCCCTGATAGGGTCATGTCCGGGGCATGACACAAGAAGACAAAGCTTTCCCTTAGCCTTCTGGGGGCTCAAGGGCTTCGGGCCCACATGTTAGCCCCTAGAGCTGACCTCCTTCACCACCAAAAAGACTACAGAAGGTCCGGCTAGGGAGGCCAATCCAAGCCAACATAGCCTAACACGCAGAGTGTCAGAACAGAGCAGCTAGATGATGCCCAAGGCTTCTTTGGCACCAAGACATCACCACGGTCCATGGCGCACTGCTGCAAGACCCTCCTAGACTCCGACGCAAATAGACCATAGACTAGTTCCCCTAAACTACCATGTACCCAACCTATCTCGTTATATAAGGGATAAGGTTAGACCTAAGAGGGGGACAATCCTAGATCGATCACCAGACACTCCATTCCATCAGCCTCTTCTCCATACAGGGAGCATGACAACTAGAGAGGGGCACTAAGAGCTCCTCCTTTGTATCCTATCATCTTCCTCCCCTCTGACGAGGGGAAATGCTCCACCGACAGTGAGGCAATCTTAGGATTAGCATTGAGCTAACCCCCTACCAAATCTCTCTCTACACTCTGTTGTAACCCCCTAATTTTGGGTGCTCTTAAGTATAAGGATCATCAGCTATTGGACATAGGGACCGAATTGACCCAAACTAGGATAAACTGTTGTGTCTTCTTTGCATGATTCTTGTGTTCCTAAGTCCACCCGAGACCTGTACTCTGACACCATCTCGAACAACTATGCTTGCCACGTGATTTTGACCCCATGACACTCTTCATTCTACAGAGAGATAGGGTGAGGCAAATGAGGGGAGTGTGAGTGGAGCTGAGGGTCAGTGGCTATGAAACTACCTCTATTTCGTGCTGACATGTGGGCTATAGCCCTAAATGGATGACAGCTCACTCCCCACTCAATCTATTGCCCTTGCACACCTATCAGATGGTCCAGTGTAAGTGGCTGGACTGTTCGATAGATTCTGACTTCGCCTATCCAAGCTTAAAATCTGAATTTCTCTGATCTTGAGTCCATATTGGAGTTTGCAATGGCTTTACTTAACCCTTTATTGAATACAAGGACCTTGAGTTGGGTTCTTCAAGTGATACTTTTACTTGATGGTCTTCTAGTTGACTTTAGTTGACCGATAGTTGATTCGGTGCGTCGTCGGGTAGTTGGTTGCTAGGACGTAGCATTTCTTTGTTCTTGGGTGTTGAGGGTGTCTGTGGAGTTCGACATGGGTTCTGTCCCGAATATCCAAAAATGAAAGCCTATGGGGTAGCGAACTCGGGTCGTTACATGCTCTTTCTTTCCACTTGCATCCCAGTATAGTTTGAGTCAGAATAACTAGCTTGCTCAAAATTTGCTCCTTTGGGATACCACAAACCAACATTTTTTGTATGCTTCAAGTACCTCAATATTCTCTTTGTTGCCTTCAAATGACTTTCTCTTGGAGAGGCTTAAAATCCTGCACACATACATACACTAAACATGACATCTAGTCTTGATGCGGTCACATAGAGTAGGCTTCTAATCATGGACCTATACATCTTTTGATCCACCATGTTGTCACTTGCATCACTAACCAAATTTCCCTTTGTTCCCATGGGTGTACTAATTGGCTTTGCTTCATTCATACCAAACTTTTTGAGCATGTCTTTGATGTACTTGCTTTGACTCACAAATGTACCATCCTTCAATTGCTTAATTTGAAGACTAAGGAAGTAACTCAACTCTCCAATCATGGACATCTCAAACTCATTAGCCATCATCTTCCCAAACTCTTCACAAGAGTCTTGATTGGTTGATCCAAATATGATGTCATCAACATAGATTTGCAACACAAATAAGTCCTTACCAATCTTCATGGTGAAAAGAGTGGTGTCAACCTTTCCCATAATGAACCCTTTAGAGAGTAGGAAGTCCCTTAACCTCTCATACCATGTTCTAGGTGCTTGCTTCAAACCATACAATGCCTTCTTCAACTTGTACACATGGTTGGGCTTCTTGTTATCTTCAAAACCTAGGCGGTTGCTCAACATATACTTCTTTATTGATGTAGCCATTGGGAAATACACTCTTGACATCCATTTGATAGAGCTTGATATTGTGGGCATAAGCATAGGCTAACAAGATCCTAATTGCTTCCAATCTAGCAACGGGGGCATATGTTTCACCAAAGTCAAGACCTTCAACTTGAGTGTAACCTTGAGCTATGAATCTTGCTTTGTTCCTTATAACTATCCCATCTTGATCTTGCTTGTTGTGAAAGACCCATTTGGTTCCAATCACATTGTGTCCCTTTGGCCTCTCAACTAACTCCCATACTTGATTTCTAGTGAAGTTGTTTAGCTCTTCATGCATGGCATTGACCCAATCAACATCCCTTAATGCTTCTTTGATCTTCTTTGGTTCAGTGAATGATACAAATGAGAAATGCTCACAAAATGAAGCCCATTTTCATCTTGTTTGCACATCTCTAGAGATATCTCCAATTACTAGTGTCCAATGGATGATCCCTTGCAATGTTGGTTGGTTGGATTATTGGAACTTGATTGCTTGCACTTTCTTGAGATGATGTAGTAGCCACTTGTTGATCTTGCACTTGAGATGATGAACTATCTTGATTTGTTTCATCTTGCACAATTGAGTTAGAGAGCACTTGCACTTGATCATTCTTCTTCATCTATCACTTGCCTAGGCCTCAATTCACCAACATCCAAGTTCTTCATGACATTTGAAAGTTGAATGCCTCTAACATCATCAAGGTTTCATTCTCATCTTGGGAACCCTTGGTTTCATAAAATTCTACATCATGAACCTCCACAATAGTACCACTTCACAAATTCCAAACTCTATATGCTTTGCTAGTGGTTGAGTATCCAAGCAAGAATCCTTCATCACATTCTTGTCAAACATGCTCAATCTAGTGCCTTTCTTCAATATGTAGCATTTGCAACCAAAAACCCAAAAATATGCAATATTGGGCTTTCTATCATTTAAGAGCTCATTAGGTGTCTTCTCTTTCAATGGGTGACAATAGAGGTGGTTGCTACAATAGCAAGCCATGTTGATTGCTTTCAGCCCAAAAGGAATGACTCACTATTGTACTCACTAAGCATAGACCTTGCCATGTCAATAAGTGTTCTATTCTCCCTCTCAACAAGGTCATTTAATTATGGAGTGTACTTGGCTGAGAATGGATGTCTAATTTCCAAAATCATCACATAACTCATCAATTCTTGTGTTCTTGAACTCACTACCATTGTTACTTCTAACTCTCTTGATGGTTGTTTCAAACTCATTGTGAATGCCCTTCACAAGTGACTTGAAAATTGCAAATACATCACTTTTGTCCACTAGAAAGAATATCCAAGTGTATCTAGTAAAGTCATCCACTACATAAAGCCACACTTATTTCCCCTGATGCTAGTGTATTGTGTTGACCCAAACAAATCCATGTGCAACAACTCAAATGCCTTGCTAGTACTCATTATGCTCTTCTTAGGATGGGTGTTACCAACTTGTTTTCCCTCTTGACAAGAGCTACAAAGCTTATCCTTCTCAAATACCACATCTTTCAAGCCTCTAACTAGATCATGCTTAATCAATCTATTCAACTATTTTATTCCAATATGACCAAGCCTTCTATGCCATAACCAACCCATGCTAGATTTAGTGAACAAGCATGTTGACAATTAAGTTTCACTAGCATTGAAATCAACCAAGTATAGATTCTCATATCTAAAGCCTTTGAAAATTAAATTAGAGCTATCTACACTTATGATCTCTACATCATCTACTGCAAATATGCACTTAAAACCAAGATCACAGAATTGAGCCATGGATAGCAAATTGAAGTTCAAGCTCTCAACTAGCAACACATTGCAAATGCTCATGTCATTAGATATTGCAATCTTACCAAGCCCCTTGACCTTGCCTTTGCTATTGCCACCAAATGTGATACTATCATAAGCCATCATTTTCATTTGAATTGATTGATTTGAACATTCTAGCTTCACCTGGTCATGTGTTGAGTGCACCCACTATCAAGAACCCAATGCCTTTCTCCTAGCTTTGTAATTGACCTACAAAAAAATCAATTCCTTTGAGGTACCCAAACTTGCTTGGGTCCTTGAAGGTTAGTGACTAAGCTCTTTGGCACCCAAATGGCTTTCTTCATTGAGCCCACAATTAGTGTACCAACAAACTTCGCTTTCACTCCATTAACACCCTTGGTAAACAAATAACAAGAATCAAACATGACTGAGGATACATTAGTGTCCTTGTTCTTATTCTTGCAATATTGCTCTACATGCCTAACTTGCTTACATCTATTGCAAAACCGACCATTGTCCTTCACAAAGCTAGTCTTGTGAGTAGCAAAGGCCACCTTGCCTTTCTTGGAGGTATAGCCCAATCCCTCTTTGTTGATAGAAAACTTTTGGCTACCCAAACACTTTAGCAAGTGGGCCTCACCGCCATAGGCATTGCCTAAGGCGCGAGTGAGCTCATTTACCTCCTTGAGGGTTTCATTCTCAACCATTAGTGAGGCATCACAAGTGAAACCATCACTACTAGATGAGCTAGAAGTGGAAGTGATACAAGAAGGGTTAGTGGAACCAACAACAATAGGCTTATAGAATGATTCTTCAATTATGTCACATGTTAAGTCCACTTCACATGTTACAACATGCTCCTTCACATTTGGCTCAGTTAAGTAGAGAGGAATGAGCTTTTTCAAGCTTTTTGTGAGCCATGCCTAGCTTCTCATGGTCTTCCTTTAGACTCTCAAAAGTAGCATTGAGCTCATCAAAGGCTTTCCTAAGGGCTTTTAGTTCCTTAGTCAAGACTTTGCATTTCCCTTCTCTTAATGTCAAAATGCTTCTTAGCATCTTTTAACATGTCAAATAGTTCATCTTTAGTTGGTTCATCATCATCATTTTCACTTTCACTTTCTTTATTGTTTTCATCACACTCATCATCGGATTGTACCTTAGTGGTCTTAGCCATGAAGCATGTCAATGTAGTGTTAAAGAGAGAAGGCTTCTCATTGATAGCAATGCTTGCAAGAGCCCTCTTCTTGGTGGTCTTCTCATCATCACTATCATCATCATCACTTGAGGAAGCATCACTATCCCAAGTGACCATATATGACCCACCCTTCTTCTTCTTGAAGGTCATCTTGTCCTTCTTCTCTTTCTTTTCATTCTTGTCCTCCTCTCTTTCTTTTCCTTCTTGTCCTTCTTCTTACTCTTCTTGTTGCCATCATCATTGTCACTATTGTATGGAGACTCCTCAATGAGATGATCCTTGATATTGCACTTGAAGCAACTTCTTGCTTTTTCCTTGCTCTTGGATGATGACTTCTTTCTTGTTTCACGATAGCCCTTCTTCACCATGAATTTGTTGGATCTCTTCACAAAGAGAGTCGTCTTCTCATCATCTTCATCATCAAAGCTAAAGCATTCATCTTCACTTGATGTGTCCTGCTTGGCCTTGCCCTTGGAAGATGATGTGGCCTTGAATGCCACACTCTTCTTGTTCTCATCCTTCTTCTCATCTATCTTCTTATTTTTTTTCTCTTCTTTCTCATCATCATCTCTATATGAGTCATCGGTCGTCACATCTCCCAACACTTGGTTTGATGTCATGGTGTCCAAACCACTCCTCACTAGAATAGTGATCAATGTGCCAAATCTTGATGGTAAGCATCTCAAGAACTTGTGGGAGAAATCCTTGTCCTTCACCTCTTCTCCAAATGCTTTGAGATCATTGACAAGCACTTGAAGCCTATGAAACATCTCTAGGCACACTCTCATCTTCCTTCATCTTGAAGCTTGCAAACTTTTCTATGAGAACATATGCTTTGGTGCCCTTCACCGCTGGAGTGCCCTCAAATGATTTCTCCAACTTCTTCCATGCATCATGAGCAATCTCAATGTTCTTGATTTGCTCAAATGTCCATCTCATCCAAAGTATCATCACTGGCACTAAGAGCAATGTCATTGTTTTGGAGCAACACCTCTTCGGCCATGGTGGGATTCCCTGGATCGGCTACCTCAAATTTGGTCTCCACCACCTTCTACACCTTTTCATTGATTGACTTGATATAGGTGGTCATCTTTGCCTTCCAATATGGATAATTTGAGCCATCAAATTGGGGTAGCTTCTTGCTGTTGTTGATTTGAGCCATTTTGACACAGAAGGTTGTTAAGCCTCAAATCATGGTGACAACGGCTATGATACCACTTGAAAGGTTGTAATGGCTAGACGTGGTGAATAGCCTATAAACATTTCTACAACAATACTTAAGCCAAGTAGTTAGACAATTAAAGACGAAGCGAGTGTTGTGCTAGCCTACAAAAAATGCAAGCCTCCTATCCACAATTGTAGTTATATGTGATCTCTATGTCACACAAGAGGCTAAGTCACTACTCTCTAAGTTTGTGAGCTCTCAAAGACTAACTAAAGAGCCTCACTAACCAAACTAACAGGACACAAGCTAGCTCTCAAAACTAGTTACACTAAAGAGCTTAGCTACACTAGGAAAGTAAATGCAAGAGAGGTAGTGAGGGTTATACCACCATGGCAAGAGACAATCAATCAATCAATCACAATGAGAATCCTAGAGACAATGATGATGCAATGATTTATTCTCGAGGTTCACTTACTTGTCAGCAAGCTACGTCCTCGTTATAGCGATTCACCCACTTGGAGGTTCAGCGCTAACAGGCATCACACTGCCTAACCTGCAATCGGGTGCCGCACAACTAACACAAGATGGGGATCGACAAGCTACGTGTAATCCATTGGAGTACCTTTTGCCTCTCCATTAGGGAAAGGTCAAAAATCTCTCAATCACCATGATTGGGAGCTAGAGACAAGCCACTTCCTCTGCTCAACAATCCTCGCTGCACCAAGCCATCTAGGAGTCAGCAAACTCTAGGAGTAACAAGAGAATCCCACAGCGAAACACAATCACCAAGTGCCACTAGATGAAATCACTCAAAGGAACACACTTGGATGCTCTCTAATCTCACCAAATGATGAATTAATCAAGCAAGATGAGTTAGAGAGGATTGGCTAGGCTCACTACGTTGTATTCTCAATAGAAATTGCCAAGAGAGTGAGCCCAAGCCGGCCAAGCTCTATTTATAGAGCCCTAAAATGAATAGAGCTGTTAGGCTCCTCACTGCACAAAACATGGGGCGACCGGATGCACCGGTCAAGATGACCAGACGCGCTAGGCCTAGCATCCGATCCACCGGATGCTGCCACGCGTCCTCGCATTTAACCTCACACGTTCAATTTCAATGGCTAGCTACTGCGTGCCAATAGTCAGGAGATGACCAGACACAGCAGAGGCAGACCGAACACAGTCGCCTAGACCAAGACACAGCAGAGGTAGACCGAACACAGTCGTGCCCCCCCGTGCTGCCTTTGTGCCAAGACCGGATGCCATACATGATGACTGGACGCACCACCTCTTGAAGTCTAGTTGAGTACATAAACTACCCCGAGAGGTATTTTCATGACCGGACGCGTCCACTCGACCTTGACCAGACTCGACCAGAGTCCGGTCCTCTCATTGTGCCATGCTCCTGAGCAGCTCACCATTGCATCGGCATACGTCACCTGCGATCAGACGCAGGCCCTGCATGTCCAGTCGCGTGCCTCCACCAGGGTCCGGTTAGGACCCATGGCCATGCCACTTCTACGCAACACTGGCCAGACTCAGGGCTGAGTCTGGTCTAGGGTCTAGTCCCTGTGCAACTCCTCCTTCTCTTCTCCAACTTCACCACCCTTGGTCAAATTTGCTAACCACCAAGTGTATTACCTTGTGCATGTATGCTAGCATATTTTCACAAACATTTTCAAGGGTGTTAGCACTCACTAGATACTAAACTGCATATGCAATGAATTAGAACATCTAGTGGCACCATGATAACCACATTTCATGATGAGTTTCACCCCTCTTAATAGTATGGCTATCTACCCTAAACACACTCACACCCACTTGGTGTCTTGAGTGCCAAAACAAAAAGCTCCTATCAAATATACCTTTGCCTTGAGCCTTTTTTGTTTTTCTCTTTCTTCTTTTCCAAGTCTAAAGCACTTGATCATCACCATGGCCTCACCACCATCATGATCTTCATTGATTTGCTCCACCACTTGGAATGTGTATTAACCTATCCCATATACACTTAGTGTCTATTGGTATTTCTTAAAGCATACAGAAATAATCCGCAAGCGCACGGAATTACCATTATAGCATTTCACCTAGAAGTATTCAGGGTATCGTATTCTCCGCAGGGAATGGAGGTATTCTTCTAGCTAGTTCATCCAAGGACAACACAAGGGTAGCATTGGTAGAGGTTGAGATGGATTTCTATGGTTTTATAGTCCAAGGATAGATAAACACTACTTCTACTTGCTCACTTCGGGCACCGAATCACACCTGGTCTACCAAGCAAGGCTGGCCTATAGCTCTATGCTGTACCCAGATGTGGGGGATTACGATGGACGAATAGGGCTATCACCACCTACCTCCTACCCCATAACCATAGGGCAAGAGGCAAACAAAGGTAGCCTCTAGCCTAGACACCATGTCTACGCTATCGACTACTACTCTAGCGCTATACAGGGTGATCCGTCTTTATTGGGAGCCCTCTACTAGAGTATCCACCATGGGGACGGATGATGAACACACAAACAAGTAAGAGCAAAGCTTAACTAATCAAAATACTTTGTAACCACAAGAACCATGAACACTTACTTAGTGAATGTATTCGTCGAGGTACAAAAGTAGGTGTTCATTGAGGTACAAGCTCAGGGAGACACCGACAAGTCTGACACTTCCCAATTTTCCCCTCACATCTCTCCAACTACTTGCTCTAGATAGCTAGCTATGGCCTAAGCCCATTGGAGTGATGCTCTACTTATTCTCAAAGGTGAAGCTCTTCTCTTGTGTGTGTTGAAATGAGGGGGGATAGGTCCTCCTTTTATAGGTGGAGAAGAGGGGGTTCCTTGGAAAATTCCCCATTCCCATATGGAAGCAGCAAAACTGCCCTTTAGGTACATTGAATCTAGCTCGACACCTAGTGAACAGCCTTTGGGACGTCGGTTGGAGGAAACCCATGCGAAATGGTGGCATTTGGGCCAGCTAGGGGTGCTAGAGCACCAGGGGTGCGCCCGCACCCTGGCTAGGCCCAAATGCCCCCGTCTTTGCCTGCGTTGTCTCCCTTATTCATTAGTGACATGGCCCATGTGGGTTTTGCGTGGAGTTAGAGTGATTTGCATTGGGTATGGGCTTGTCCTCCTCTCATTTGGGCCCTGATTTGGTCCCGTAGTGCACCTTCTCCCCTCGGATTCATGCCAGATGTGTTTCTTGTATACTTTAGGCATATTTTCCATGTTATTCCAACATGTCCTCCTACAATTGATGAATCACCAAAACTTGTGGAACTTGTTAGTTGTAAGCCCTAATTCTAAGTTTGGTATTCATTTTAGCAAATTTTTATTTAAAAGTTGGTGGGTGAAAATATGAGTTAAGCACTACCAATAAACTCCCCCACACTTAGCTCTTTGCTTGTCCTCGAGTAAAGTTTAAGGACTAACATGGGTCATCTCCTTGATATGACATCTGCATACAAGCTATTCCAAGCTTCACCTGCACTTGTGAACTTTGGAGTGTCTACCACATTATCTTGGATGATTGGATAATGGAACAACATGGATTCAAATCCCCTTGCATCAATCAGTTCAGAAACTTGGATTTTTTATTTGATTTTAAAAATATAAACATAGCTTAGCTCCTCAAATGATTCTCTTAGATCACTCAAGTTTGTGTTTGGTTCCACACCAAGGCATAACATAGTGCTGCCTTCTTTCTTTCCTATTTCAAAAAAGCTTATATGGATCTTTGGGTAGGGAAAGATACGAAGGCATACTTACTCTGCATATTTTGTTAAGTCAAAGCTCGGATCCTAGGAGAAAGATGTCATACCCTTAGATCAAGAAGTGCAAGTGTGTGGATAAAACAATGTTAAACCTATACTATACTCCTTGATATGAGTGATCTCTCTCATAAGTTTTGTTTTGAGAACATGGCTATCTTTTTTTTACATGAGCCTTCATGTGCTCATCATTTTTTATATACTTGGACCTTCATGTGTCAAAAAAAATTCTGACCTTCATATGTCCCTATTTTTTTCAATACCTTGGGACCTTCATGTATCCCATTTTTTTCAATACTTTTGCATAGCACATGTCTCTTAAACCACATATTGAGAGAGAGATCACTATTTGTAGAACATGGAGTATTTATTTCTAAGACATGTTTTTGTCTACTCCCAGTGTAGGAGTAGAATATTTTAGTGGATAGAGGCATGTTTTATCGTATTCCCAGTGTAGGAATAACTTATTTATGTGGGTCAACGTGATCTTGATCTTGGGGGCATGATAACTTTCTCAACAAGGGTCAACAAAACTTGACAAAACTCAATGCAGGAATAAGTATCATATTTTTGGAGGTTTTAATCTCAAAGCACTAGATATGGCTTTGGTAGGAATTTGCATATCATTGAGGAGCATGCTATTTGAGTTTTGATTTTGTAAGATAAATCCTAAGTTCTTCAGATGAGAGAGCAAGGTTCATTTCCATCCTACTATATCACATATTCTAATTACTTAGATAATAGGTTCATGCCCGTGCGTTGCCTACGGGACAGCTAAATTTTTAGTACTAAAAACACACGCATCGCACAATAAGATAACAATAATGTGAAATTAACCGACGTTAAAGTGACATTTAATCCAAAAAGCAAATTTTACGAAATGAACACAATCACGGAAAGTGCGGTGTCGCAGGCTCACGAACTCTACTGTATAGACCTAAAAATGTAAATAGACCTGGAAATTTAGGAGACTTTGAAAATGCAGAACCAATGCAACTATTATTCAAGAAATTCTTTGGTCACCAGGAAGTTCAAAAAACTTTGAAAATGCAGAACCGATGCAACTGTTATACAGGAAACTCTATGTTGTCAGTTCATTGAACTTTCAGTGTTCAGCTTATAGCTCGAGATAAATTCTCTCCATGAAGTATAGAATCAACTAACATACATGATATACTCTAATAATCAATCCTTTAGTCTTCCACAATGGGTATCCTTTGTTTTGAAGATGGTTGGCCTCCATCACCATTCCATGTAGCTCTGGGCGGTGTGAACGCAATTGCTCTGTCGACGAAGGAGATGAACTCGGAGACACACTCCTACTGGTAACTTCACTGTGGTAAAAAAAACTAAAATAGGTAACAACTACATGATTAATATTTTAAAAAGGATAACATCCTTGTGGTAAAAGAAAACTACAACAATGGCAATGGAGATTATTAACTCAATAATGAGAGCCGAGGACCGATTTGCACACGTGCAATCATATGCATATTACTGAAATCCTATTTTTATTTTTATCCATGCAAATTGCTAATATTCAGAACAGAAACAAATCTGTAAACTTCATTAGGCACCTCTCCTTCCTGGTCAACTTCACCTTCGATTTTTTTCTAGCTCACTGGCCATAGAGAACATAGAACCGAAGTGTAAGTGAAAACCGACAAGTCAACCTGTAATGTTAATAGAGAGACTGAAACTATTGAGTTACCTGGGAAACAAATGGGTTGTAGAGAGACTTAGTAATTCAAAGATGATAGAAATTTCAGAACAGAGCACCTTGAAGCCATCTCCCCTTTCTTGGTTAAACATTCTTCAGGAGATTACCCCAGAATATGTTACTTAGAGGTGCAATATCAAATGGTATAGTGTTAAGCTTGGCACAATTTGCCTACCTTCTAGAGGATGCAGATTACAGCAGGACTTGAGTTTATGCCTTCTTCATAGCACATTTCCTCTGTGTGTTGGTTTTCCTTAACGTTTCTGATAATCCAGCAGAAGACAAATACATGCTCATAATCATCTGCTTCATATAAGACAGTGAAATTAACCAAACATTCTAATAAGTTAGCAGTCTAGACAACCACATAATTTTACACTTCAAACTGATGTAGTAATGGCAAATATCTATAGGTAGCATACTTGAGCATATAAAGATGCTATGTACCAAAAAGGCAAGAAAATACTGCATCATATCCATCAATGGTGATCGAACGAAATAAAATAGAATAGGAAAAATACTACACACTAAGACTGAATGACAAGCACACATACCTATATGTATGTAAGCTTCAGTGGTTTGGCATTTCTACAAACATGTACTTCACACGCCACATTTCTGCAAAGGTGCAAACCTTGTGACAAAGACCAACACAATGTAGATCCAAGATTAGTTAGAGACTAAAAAGAGGGACCATGAAGCGAGTCAGACCTTTCAGGATGTGCGAGTCAGTCCAAGCACTTCAGCTGCAAAGTAAGCACGGCAGCAGAGCAACTGAATGATAACGGCAGGGACATGGATCCAAGCATGCCAACATTTAAAAGAATACCTTGCTTTTAAATCCTTGCCATATCAGTTATTGAAACCTCTGATGTGCCCTAAGCAATTGAAGCAGAGATCCCTCAACTTTCTTCCTGCTTCTAGAATTGGACAGATCGGATACAACACCTCAACTTCTACCCACTTACCCAGACATAGGTGAACACCAAAATTAATTAGTGGCATCTGGAATGCAAGACTTGCCTCAAGCACAGGCTCTGCTGACTGCCTCATACACAAGTTTGTGTCTAGCATTTTCATTGAAGACATCATCGAATTTGTAGGATTCACAGCTCCAATTATTTTTCTTCAGTTCCAGCCTCTTGGACTACAGAAAACAAGACCATCAACACAATCGGCTGCAGAAAAAAAAACACTTTATACAGTTCAAGCGATTACCTTAACCGATGCTAGCTGCAGCTAGCGGTTCATAGTTGAAAAATAATATCATATTCATTAGGTAAATACATATGTAAACTTTAATTAGATCAGATCCTAATAGGGTTCGTGTGCTCGGTTTCGGACGGCAGGAAGGGAAGAGAAGGGGTATGAATACCTGGTGGGTGTTGGCCGCCGGCGGCGGGTATACTGTGCCATCTTGTGCGGCGTCAGCTCTAGCACCGCCCTGTCAATGCTGCCCCGGACGCCGCGTCTGCCGCGTCGCTGCCGCCCGCTGACCCGCGAAACGCGAACTCAATCATGCTTGTACCTCAATCAATCTGTAATGAACTCGTGGTACTCGGCCCTGCATTCAGAAGAAAAAAATTAACGAGAACAATTTGTAGATGATCCCCAAAATGGGCACCTTGTAGCCTCTTCTTCGTGAGGTTGTGGGTGTGGTTGGCCTGATCACTACTAAGAGAAGATGTTCTTGCCAAATTGACCCATCTGCATTAAAAAGATCAGTAAATTCAATCTCACACTCAGAAATTATGTGGTGCAAAACAACAAAGAGCATGAAGTCCTGCAGCTAGAAGATTAATCAGAACTATAGTAAAAAATGACGCTCCTAGAGAATGACCATATAGGCACACGCATAGAAAAGGAATCAGCTTTCAAAATTATACATACTAAACCAATGTGACCATATCCTGCAGGGTCCTACTCGTATTTTTATCAATTGTAAGCCAATAGAGAATGCCCCAATCACACACCCAAGTTTCTCAAAACAGTTGAGTCTGTCAGATCACCTGTCAATGGTACAACATGGTGGTTCATTAAATCATTAGTATACTTATTTAAAATTATTTTCTTCTAGGTTGAGATAACACATTCAGTTTTAGCAAAAGCCAACTACACTGACTATCGAGGAAGAAGAATTGCACAAAAGATCATTTGATGATTTAGCAGTCACAAAAAATGGGTTCGAAGGCATTACATAGCAAGCGGAAGCACCAGTGATTGCACAGAACATGGACAAACACACTGGCACTAATCCTCAACACTTTCTCCTATCTGTATAGTTCAGAACAATATATTTATCTGCAAATTACGTAACAAGCAGAAGCACCCATGAATTATCATCTGCACTGCTGACTGATCGTCGGAATTTTGAAGCAGGCATCTGTGGATGGAGATCAGAAGAACTAAAGAAGAGATAAGGACTGAGCAAACCTTGCAGGCAATTCCTCCAGCAAGGACGGGCGATGTAGGTAGCACTGGGGTGTTAATGAGCTGCACAGCACCGGCGATACTGCTCACCTCCTTCCTCGCGTCCGGTCAGCAGCAACGACGTGCCGACGTCCCATGCATAGGTGGTGCGCGGCCTGGTCGTCGAGGCTACATGCTCACGTCCTCCCTCGCGTCCTAGCTCAGACACTTTAGCTCCTCCGCAACTGAGCAACAGCGGTGACGTTCCACCTTGCATCCGGCAGGAACGCCATGGCTCCTCCGCCACTGGCCAGCAGAGGCGACGTGCTTGATTAGGCTTTAGTGTTGGTTTAGGGTTTAGTGCACGATCGAGGCCGGGCTGTGGTGAGGGTGATGACGGTGCAAGATTGTGGAGGGTGATGACGACGAAGGGGGGGCGGCGGGGGCACGAGCTGGGGGCGACCGAGGCTGTCGGCGATTGTCCGCGAGGTTGAGGGATGGAGAAGGAAGGAGGAGGAAAATAGCCAATTTTCTCAGGAAGGAAGCGCGCGTTTTTATCGCACGGAGGGGCAGACCGACGTAGCGATCGATTGTCGCATGAAGATGATGTCCACATTTTACTCTTTTTAGATTGCAAGAGATGACAGAAGAGATTGATGAGCCATGCTAATGTGCCGCTTGTGGTTGGTGTGGTCTTTGATGATGGCAGTTTCCTTCTTGATTAGTTGCATGGCTTCCTTCTTGATTGCACATGCACCATTCCTATTTGCATGCACCATTGTGGCGTCGTGCATGGAAGGTGGTCTGGTTGCTCGGTTTCACGTAATCCTTGATATTCTTTCTTCCTTCCAAAAAAAGAATGGAGATTGGTCTATAATCAATCATTCATATATATAGTCCTCATTTAGCAAATTGTATTGCTATAATTGTGCATGACTAATTTGCAAGGGATGGGTGTAGGAGCGAGGGCTGTGGGAACGCAGCAGGCAGGACTATGGGCACATGTTGGAATGTTGCACCAAAAAGTGTCCACGCTTTGTTCTTTTTAGTTGTAGGAGATATGGGGTCCCTATGATGAGTTGTCCATAAGTTTAGGAATATTAGCAAGGAATAAAGAGTATGCAAATTTAAACAAAGGATAGCATGGAGATGAAGCAGTATTGTTTTAGATTTGTTTAGTTTTAAACTTCAAAACTTAGGAGAGTTGAGTGATTTGTTGCACAAACCATCGTTGTAGAAGGAGTTTAAGTGATTTAGATGTGGTTTGGCTTCAAGGGCAATCCTCCCTGAAGCTTGTTTGTCCTGTGCTTCTGCATAATGATCGTCTGCGGTTTTGCAACGTGTTGATGGGGAGATCTCGAATGTGCATTCGTTATGCTTGAGAGATCTCCCCAACACTTATTCTTGTACCTTTTTACTCAAATTGAAAAAAAATGGAAACGAACAAGGGCTCTTCCTAGCTAAAACACTGGGGAGCCTAAAACTTATTTATTATCATTATTATTAAATTATTATTATCTATTAATCTATTTTATTTTTTATTTATTTGTTCACCAGACTTTGTATACTCAAACAAGGCTAATGTAAAGTTTACAAAATAATCTTAGCCTTGATTTATCTCCAACATGAGTGACCTCCATTGTTTATAAAAGTAATACTCCAAGTTCATTAACCAAAATTAAACACCATGTCTCAGTTTGATTAAAGAAGGCCATTTAAACCTAAGCACCATGCTTAATTCAAAAAGGCCTATGGGTGTGCCACACTGGCCTACGTGACAACAACCAAACCAGAGCACATGACATAAACCAGGAAGGCATGAACTTTGAATGAGCAAAATCATATGGAGACAAAAATGAGTAAGGGAGTTGGTGAACTTTTTATTTGCCTTTGCATACCTGAGTGTTCTTACCAGCAACATTTATAGATGGAAGTTTTGAAGCTGCTGCAGCGACGGCTTGTATATGGTCCACCTCAGGTTATTACCAAGGCTAGGCCACATACACATCAAGTGTGTATGGACAATGGGCCTTAGTGATAGCAAAGGTCTTATAAGAGGAGAATGCTCCTTCTCTCTCTTCTTCTTTTTTTCTCCTTTTTTTCTTTTTTTCATCATTCAAATTTTTATAATATTTTTTATATAGCAAGGTAGAGCTGTCATCATTTGTTTTTAACCTTTGGTGTGGATGGAACTTTGTAGTGAGATTTTCACCACCCTCCCCCACACTTGACTTTTGTGTAAAGTCAAGTGTGCAATGTCGGGGGTCTCCCTTTGAGTGTGTTCCATCACCAAAGAACATCGATGTGTATGGTTGATGCAGCTCCTCATGTTCTCAAGCATTGTACATCCCCTCTTCTTCTTGATCTCTTCCTAAAAAGGTTAGTAACCAAAAATACCCGAAGGTGCATACTAACTTGAAAACATGTTCTTGCTTTTATTAAAAAGGAAAGTTGTTTTTTTAATGATAACCAAATATATTTTTTATGATAATCTAGGGTATCTCCCGTCAGTGCTTAATTTATGGTCTTAAGCTTGATCCATCGGAACTTCATCCTGCAGCTATCAATGGTGGTATGGTTCCCAAACTTTACCACCAAGCATATAACGTTATTGCTCAAGCTACAAGGTTAGCGACATAGTGCAACAATGGGATTTGCAGTATTTGTGGTAAACAAAAGCATCGACAACCATCCTCTTAACAAGTTTAGAGACAAGGATTAAGAGATGGTTGTGAGCCTCGTAGAAGCACTGGGCGCTAAGTGAAATAAACTCTGGTGACTTCGATAATGAGCATGAAACGCGAGGGGTCTCAAAAGTGAAACTTTCATGCTCATTTATAGAATTCCTCCTTTTGGACTCCAGAGTTAGTGTTTCAAGACTGTCCATGGCATAGGTGTTTTTAGTATGTAGGATCATGGTTGACTCTCGACCACTGTCGGGAATAACATTTTGGTGGCCAGAGGGACATGGCTTGGGTTCGAGTGAGGGTGACGATGACCGTTTAGTTTCAAAAGCAAGCTTAGGTGAAACGAACGGGGACATAAACTTTATCTCCTCAAACGAGTTATGGTTGGGTTGCTGCTTTGCCTTTGGACATTCAAGACAAGGGATAGGAGTGGCGAAAACAGTTGTGCCCAACTTTTCATCAAGGCACCCATGGGAATGTTTTTCCAAAGGGTAGCCTATGAGAATATCAAACTCAAGGATGGCATAGATATGGAAGTCTATGAAGACCTCGATTTTGTCAATTATGACTGGCACAGTCCATGGCAATCCAACAACTCTCAAAAAATAGCCCCAAAGGACTTTTGAAGTGTTTATTGGTCTAGACTAGCGGTATGTTACCCAAAAGGTTTTTCGCTAGGAATTCTAACATGATACTAGTCCTGACTGTGGGGTCATGTAGGGCTTCTATGTTTGTTCTCCTTAATAAGCAAGGTATGGTCATGGAAGGTGAAAGAATCTGAAATTGCTTAGAAGAATGTTTCACTTCCATTAACCATTCCTTTGATGGTTCCACTCTAGGGGAAACTTCCTTTGTGTGCTTTTCATGCCATGATAACTTCGAGGTATTGCCATAATCCTCGAATCAGATAGGGAACTTTGAAGGATGAAGCATTGTTTCCTTGGTGTTCGTGGTTCGGGTGTGGGCTTAAGAGTTGAATCTAAGGATGGTATGGGTTTGGGTTCGACTAATGAAGACTTCTCAACACTCAACATGACTTTGGCTTGGAGGGGTTTGGTTCTTATGACGAAATAAGTGTGTTTGGCTATGATGTGCTCAAGAAATTCTACTTGTTCCATCATGGTTTTATGTGTAAATCGACCTCCGATAGTCATGTCATGGCACATATCAGCATCTATATCTAGACCTAAACAAAGAGACTGAAGCAATATGCCATCAGGTAAAGACAAGTCTGAGCCGGCGTGTATTAACAGCTGAAAATCTAGCCTAGGCTGCACCTATAGACTCCTTCTCATACTGCTCGAAATCGAGGATCCGCCCTTGGTAGAGAGACGAATACGGGACATAGAGAAGAAAGCAAGGTAAAACTTATCTTTAAGTTCTTCCCAATCCCCATTCGTACTTCCTACGGACATGTGTGAGCCATTGTTTCGCCTTCTCCGTGAGAGAAAAGGGAAACAATTTCCACCTTAAGGTTTCTTGTGTCATGCCTGAGATGCTTAGGCACGAACACATTTCCTCGAACTCTCACATGTGATGGCAAGGGTTTTCGTTTTCTATTTCTATCCCAGAGAAGGGTTGTGCCTAAACCATGGCTATTAAGCCAAGGTGGAGTTCACAACCAGAATAAAGGGTTGGTTTTGGTGATGGCTCATAGAACTCCCCCTTTGAAGCAAAAATGTTAGAATTTGAAGTTGGCTTCATGGTCCAAAAGACAAAATAAAATACTTTTGTTTTTATAAAAAGAAAGGATACAGACATGAGGACGAACTAGGTTCGAAGAAAATATGGCAACCGTTCTCTGGCAACGGTGCTAGAAATGCTTGTTAGTATTTCTTAACACATACAGAAATAATTTGCAAGCGCACGAAATTACCGTTTTAGCATTTCACCTGGAAGTATTTAGGGTATCGTATTCTCCACAGGGAACAGAGGTATTCATCTAGCTAGTTCGTCCAAGGACAACACAAAGGTAAAGTTGGTAGAGGTTGAGATGGATTCCTATGGTTTTAGGTCTAAGGATAGATAAACTCTACTTCTACTTGCTCACTTTGTACACCGGATCACACCTGGTCTGCCAGGCAAGGCCGGTCTTTAGTTCTATGCCATACCCAGACATGGGGGATTATGAGAGATGGATAGGGATGTTGCCACCTACCGCCTACCCCTCAACCATAGGGCATGAGGCAAACAAAGGTAGCCTCTAGCCTAGACACCATGTCTACGCTATCGACTACTACTCCAGCGCTATACATGGTGATCCGTCTTTATCAGGAGCCCTCTACTAGAGTATCCGCCACAGGGATGGATGACGAACCTGCAAACAAGTAAGGGCAAAGCTTAACTAATTAAAAGACTTTATAACCACAAGAACCACAAACACTTACTTAGCAAATGTATTCGTTGAGGTACAAAAGTAGGTGTTCGTTGAGGTACAAGATTGAGGAGACACTGACAAATCTGGCACTTCCCCAATCTTCCCCTCACATCACTCCAACTACTTGCTCTAGATAGCTAGCTAGGGCCTAAGCCCATTGCAGTGATGCTTTACTTATTCTCAAAGGTGAAGCTCTTCTCTTGAGTGTGTTGAAATGAGGGGGGAGAGGTCCTCCTTTTATAGGTGGAGAAGAGGGTGTTCCTTGGAAAATTCCCATTCCCATATGGAAGGAGCAAACTAGCCTTTAGGTACATTAAATCTACCCAACACCTAGTGAACTGCCTTTCGAACGTCGGTTGGAGGAAGCCCAGCGCAAACAGGGCATTTGGGCCAGCTAGGGGTGTGGGCGCACTATGGGTGCGGCCGCACCCTGGCTGGGCCCAAATGCCCCTGTCTTCATTATGTTGTCTCCCTTGTTCCTTGTGACATGGGCCATGTGGGTTTTGCGTGGAGTTAGAGTGATTTGCTTTGAGTATGGGCTTGTCCTCCTATCATTTGGGCCCTGATTTGGTCCCATAGTGGACTTTCTCCCCTCAGACTCATGTTAGATGTGTTTCTTGTATACTTTAGGCATATTTTCCATGTTATTCCAACATGTCCTCCTGCAATTGATGAATCACCAAAACTTTTGGAATTTGTTAGTTGTAAGCCCTAATTCTAAGTTTGGTATTCATTTTAGCAGATTTTTATGTAAAGTTGGCGAGTGAAAATATGAGTTAAGCACCGCCAAGAATGCCAAAGGTTACTACCTGGGGTTTCATCAATTCACCAAAATCAATCTAGATCTTTCAACCTCACCAAGCTCGGGGATGCAATCGAGGAAGGACCGCTTCAAATTGGCCCTGTCATGTAAGTTGCTACGCCAAGTCTACTTTCTCTCAATTTTGTCAGGAGTACCTCCTCGACACCACACGCAAAATCTGGTGGGAATCAAACCACCCAGATGATGTGAAACTACCACCATCCCTAGATGCTATTTTGCCTAGATTCTTTGACAGGCTCAAGAGCATTGCTATGGCACATGCCTGGGAACTTTTCCCAACTCTCGTGATCAACCCTAACCGAGCTGGGGAACCTCGGATAACAAAGAAGAATCATGGGCCCGACTGGCTAAGTGTCAATCAAAGTCAAAAATTGGATTATCGGGTAAATCTTGGCTACACCATGAATCTCTCATGCCAAAATCATAGGTACCCGGTGGCCCATCTCACCAAAGATTGTAAGACTTACCGTGTGACTAGCCACTACGGTGACTCCCTCATGAGGAACCCCTCGAGGGGACAATTGGTAGGACAAGGCACACTCAAAACAAACCCTCAAATGAGTAATGACCATCTGAGACCACACTAGGACCCGATCGGATTTTGGACACCTACCTGCTGCTTAGGAGGCTCATACCATAGCACTCGATCACTTTTGATGAGAGTGACTAGCCTGAAGACTCGGTTGATGTTGGCAGGCTTCCCCTAATTGTCAGCATAGTTCTTGACACTATCCGGGTCACTAAGATCTTCAAGGATGGAGGAAGTGATTCCAATCAACTTCGCCCACCAAGGGGCCCAATCACTAGAATAGTACCAGGGAGACAGATGATGTCACTTGACATTATGGATCTAAGGGTCACATTTGGTGAAACGGCAAACTACTGCTATGAGATACTCTCCTTTGAGGTCGTGGACTTGTAGGACACTTATCATGCCATGCTCAGCATACCGTGTTTTGTCAAGTTCATGGTCATACCTCACTATGCATAACTGTTTTGTCAAGTTCATGGTTGTACCTCATTACATGTACCTAAAGATGAAGATGTCAGGTCTAACGGTATCATCACTATCTCTAGGGACCTTCAGAACGCCTACCAATGCGATCTACTCACAATCGAGAATGCGGACTAAACTTGGATCCTATGTAGCATGAGCTAGACTATGTCCTCATCCAAAGGCAGGACTCGGGGGCTCTGACACAAGCACTACCACATCTCAACTTCCAACCTTCACCTCCCTGAAGAAAAACGGTTGTCATCAGGACAATTCACACCCACAGGACTAGTCATGGGCCCATTGTTCATGCCTAGAGAAGACTTGAGGAAGGTCCACTTAGAGAAGACTGATCCAAGCAATACCACGAACATCGAGAGAAGCCTAAACTAGGTCTAGCAAGACAAACTTGTCAAATTCCTAATTGACAATTGGGACATCTTAACCTAGAAACCCTCAGACATGCCACGAATCTCAAAAGAAATTACCGAGCATTCCCTAAGAATCTGGGCCAACACCAAGCCGGTCAAGCAATGCTTGAGACAGTTTGATGATGAGTGATGTAGAGCTATAGAAGAAGAGATGGCCAAACTCCTCGATGCGGGCTTGATTAGGGAGGTTTTACATCCAGACTGGCTTGCAAATCCTATCCTGGTGCCCAAAAAGAACAACAAATGGAGAATGTCTATCGACTATACGGGCCTTAACAAGGCATGGCCCAAGGATCCTTATCCCTTGCTTTGTATAGATTAGATCATCAACTCCAATGCAGGATCAGAGTTGCTCTATTTCCTCAACGCTTACTCCGACTATCAATAGATCCCAATGAAAGAGTCTGACCAACTAGCTACTTCACTCATCACCCTGATTAGAGCATACTACTACATCACCATGCCATTTAGGCTAAAGAATGTGGGGGCTACCTACCAGCGCTACATGAAGCGCTGCCTCCATGAACAGATCAGATGAAACACCGAAGCTTACGTCGATGACATCGTCATAAAATCGTCAAAAGCTAGGGACCTTATTCAAGATCTTTCAGAAACCTTCAAGAACATTTGAAAGTTCAAGATTAAACTCAACCTAGAGAAATGTACCTTTAGGGTGCCATCTGGCAAACTGCTCGGCTATATTGTATCAGCTCACAGAATTGAGACCAATTCAATGAAGGTCAAGACCATCCTCAATGTGGGGCCCCCTTGAACGTTAAGAGACACCTAGAAACTCATGGGATGTCTGGCGCTAGGATCAGCTCAATTTGAGACATGCCCCCAGGTGGTCTATTCCTCATTGAGCTCATGAGACCCTCGGCCCGCTGGAAAGTTGAGACTCAACCTCCCCAAGAGCTGAGCATACTCGCCATCACAAGGGCCACAGGCTCTAACCCAAACTAGGCAGAGGAGCCTATCGACTACTTACGACATGGCATCCTCCCCATCAATAGGGATGAAGCTAATTGGGTATGTTGGATAGCTAAATCCTATGTCATGAGAGATGACAAAATCCATCATAAAAGCATGAGCATAATCTTGCAACGATGCAGGGGCATGTGGCCAGCATGCAGCGCCAAATACTTTGGTGGTTAAATACTTTGACAAGGGTTTTACTCACCCACTGCGGTCAAAGACGTGGAATGGATCATGAGGACCTACGAGGGATGCCAGTTCTTTGCCAAGTAAAAGCACATCCCCTCCCAAGAGCTCCAAACGATCCCAATCACATGGCCTTTCACCATTTGGGGACTCAACCTCATTGGGAAACTCCTGGCCACCCTTGGGGGCTTTGATCACTTGTTTGTCATGATCAACAAGTCACCAAGTGGATCGAGGCTAAACCCATAGCCACAGCTAGCTCGGAGGCAACAGTTGAGTTCATCAAGGAGGTCATACATTGGTATGGGATCATGAATACAAACATCATAGACAATGGCTCCTAGTTCATGGGAAGCACGTTTGTCAACTTCTGCGATGAACAGTAGATCAATGTAAGATGGGCTACGATAGCCCATCCAAAGACCAATGGATAGGTAGAAAGGGTGAACGACTGCATTCTTTAGGGCCTTAAACCTTGAATCATTAGGAAAATCAAGAAGTTCGAGGGTAGATGGGTCTAGGAGCTCCAGCCAGTTCTATGGGGCCTACAAACCACTCCTACCAGACCAAAAGGGTTCACCCCCTTCTTCCTCATCTACGACACAGATGTAGTATTGCCTAAGGAGATCGGCTACGCCTCTCCTTGAGTCTATGCCTATGATGAGGACACAATAGAGGCAGCCTTATAGGATTCCCACGATAGGCTCGATGAGCATCGCTGTCAAGCACTGAGCTTCATGCAAGGTGATTTGGTCTTGCCTTGGGTTCAATCAACCAAGGGGAAAAACAAGTTTTTGCCCCCTAGGATGGGCCATTCATCGTGGCCAAAGTACTGAAGTCAGGAATGTACAAGCTATCAACCATGAAAGGTAAAGTCTTCATGAACACCTGGAACATCGACTTGTTGTGATGGTTCTATGAATGAAAAATCAACCTTAGACTACAGAAGAACTCACAGGCAGTGTGATCACAAACCCGTCGAACAGAAGTGGCAAACTACATCACCAAACTCAATCAGCAATCGGTATGTCTCCGAGCTTAAACAAAGCACCCTGGCAGGTCACATTGACCTACTTGGGCACTCGGGGCTACATGATTGAAAAATTCTCCAAAAAATAACCTGCATCTAGACGCAACATGTACGAGGCTCTGTTCAAACACCACAATACATTATACCAACCTATCATAGTGATTCGGGGACTACAACTAACACTACACGAGTCAGGAAGTAGTTACTGAAAAGAACACAAAATGCAAAAGTCTTTATTTCAAGGCTAATGCAATTTACATGTCATGAGAGCAAAGCGAATAACATCCTCTACTCTCTCAGGCTCGGCAATGGCACCTGCCATACTCCTAAACTCCATGGCTAGAGCACTAACATCATTTTGGCTTCTCCATCGGTGGAAACCTGGTTACCATGTCATAGAGGTCCTCACCGCTATAGAGGGAGGTGGCCGCCAACACGAATGCATCTCCACACTGAACCACGTGGCGAATAACCTCCACAAACAGCCTCAGTATGTTGCTGAGGCATTCTTCAACATTCACCCCCGCTAGCAAGAGCACATCAATAACACCACCGCACGCCTCCAACAAGGTAGCGTGAAGGTCTCGGTATTGACTCACTTGAATCACCACTGATTGATGAATTTGTCACAGCTCCGTCTCTATCACCTGCTCAGCCAGGATGGCATTGCCTTCACGTAGCCTTGCCACCTTGTCATGTGCGATGGCCAGTTGCTCCTAGGCTACTAGAAAGCACAAGCTGAGCAATCGCTCGTCAAGACAAGACATCTCAAGAAAGACAAATAGGGAATCTCACTAGGAGCCTACCAAGAAGTTGCGCCTAAGCTTCGGCAGTAGGACGCCCTAGTGGTAGTCGCTTCCCGCTTCGACCCCGCTGTCGCTGCTCGCATGGCCTCCAGCTACATCCAAAGATAGCTCGCCTCATCCTCAGCCATCGTGGCCACTTGTGGGGCCATGGCCTCCACCATCGTGGCACCGTCGACAAATCAGGATGAGGAGGAGGACTCACATCATCAAGTGTTAGAATCCTAGAAGAATACCTAGCGAGAAGAGACACAAGAACCCCTGGTTCACCTGATTCGGATCGATCAAGGACTTACCCGACAAAGGCAGGCCGAATGGGTGGGTAGCGCTCGGCTGCCTCTTGTCTAGAAACCTCTATCCTTGAGCTCCCCATGCTTTCCATTAGATTGGATCTAAGGGGATGAAGGCAGAGAAAGTCAAAGAGTTAAACAAAGGGAGGTAAGCTCAATAGTGCGCAGATGAAATTATGCTCATTTATGCCTCCCCCTTGTTTAAAAAAGTAGGAACCCAAGCACGAATGGAATCCCAACCGCATGTGCTTGTGGATGGGAAAGCGAGCCACAAGCACCGACGCTCTAGCTTCTAGTAAGCAAACTCACCCATGGGGCCCAGCGGCCCGATCTTGACACACCATCACCCAAGCCAGTGTAGGTGAGTGATCTGACACTCATATCAAGTACTCGGCCTAGCTCACCCCTTTAGCAGGTCTAAGCATTAGTGATTCATTCACTATTGACCCTGCCCCACTAGAGTCAAGGGGTATTCAGGAGGGTCACCAGCATGATCCTAAAACCTCTAACACTCAGTGTCACATAAATCTTCCAATACCTGGACGAGCTCGAGGTACCTTATTTCAGCAGATGTGTGCCACTTTGTGGGAAACCAGAAAACTAGTTGGCCCATGGCTATAACCAAAGTAAGAGCTCCTAGAATCTAGAAAAGAGTTTTATGACATGCCCATGCTGGTCAGGCTTTGTCTTGTTGCCCCTATTTCATTAGGACGCGGATGCTCACTCGTTCTACCCATTACCAGCTCGAAGAGTAACATGCGCAACTGCTGATAGCTGCTCACGCGTTCGTTATTCACCCACAGTGGTTCCCGACCCAGGATGCTGTTATATTGGCCTCAGGGCTCTGAGACAATGACCTCACTCTTTCTACTAATGAGGCTTGTTGGTACTTCTTAGCATCACCATTTATAATGACACTCAAGAAGTACTTGGTATTTAGTTGTGACTCAGAAAGAGTATTTATATATGAATAATTCTGCAAGGGCACTAATAATATACCATTGTAGCACTTCACCTAGGAGTATTCTAGGTATTGTTAATTATATTTTTACCTTAGGGAAGGACTGGGAAAGGGAAATTATTGATAACTTATACATATGATTGATAAACCAACCATCTACTCTGAGGAGGGGTAAATCTAGAGATAGGATATTATCTAAATGATAAATGTAGATGATCAATGAATAATGAACACTTAGAGTACTCCTTATGATAGCAATAGCAAGACTGAGTAGATACAATAGAGAAACTAATTCCTAAGTTATACTTAATTACAAGTCAAAGCATACGTTGATTAGTGCAATTATACTTAATAATCATGGCTAAGGATTAACTTCATACCTACATATAAGGGACATTACTAAGGAAGATCAAGAATAGAGTCTGACTTTCTTTGCAACTAGGTCCTACTTAGCTACGTTCGGGAAGTGGACTACAAAGGACTCAATGAGAATATCACACTCGTGATCTACCACATGGCTTGGAATATAGGGTGCATTTGTAGGTAAACAACGTATAAGCACCATGCTTACACAATGTCGACCACTCACCCCGTGTACTTTAGAGCAAGCACTTTGCGAACTTATGCACAAACATAATGATAATCTAGCTATACTAAGCATATAATCAAAGTAAACAATGAACATGAATAATATTAAGGACAATGTCATAGCAAATGTAGCAAACATATGAATAATGAAAGATACAAGAGCGGATACAAAGGCCTTTACCAAGCCACACTTTTGACAAGATCAGGAATCCAAGCAGATGGCTTGCCACTTTCTAGATCTAACTTAGCTAGCTATGCCTGTAAAATATTTGTGGAGCTATGAGGATGATCTCTCTTGACTATAAGATGATGATGCCCTAGGGGGGATATGGGGGGACTTATATAGGGGGAACTAGGGGTCCTATGGGCCCATGAATCCATGGCATCATCAAATCTACGCCCTCAAATCGAACCAATCTTGAGCAATGGTGTAAGATTGATCCTTAGAGGTGGTGGAGAACCGACGTTGAAGCGAAGGCTGACGGGTGGGTCCCATAGGCTAGTTGCCCTATAGGTGGGGCTGGTTGGCCCCACATGGCAGTGCCATGGGTTGGGTCATGGTGGTTTGCCTTATAGTGTGTGCTAGAGTCCTCCTAAGTTGGTTTCTTTGTGGATAAGCGTGATTTGATCTGACAATTGGGTCCACCTTGCTCATTTTTTAATAAACCCTAATGAAAACATAGATTCACCAAAACTCATGAAATTTGTCAGTTTAATCCCCTAGACCTATCTTGGTGATCATTTTCATGCATTTATACAAGTTATATTGATGGTTTATGATGGGTGTTAACTACCATAAACAAACTCCCCCAAGCTTAGCCTTTGCTTGTCCCTGAGCAATGCTAAACTCAGTAATGGATTAGGAGATGCTATGATGTTTTCACTCCTCAAAAGTACACATGCATTCAAACAAGAATTCTCCTCTAGATTAGAATAAACTGATCTGACTTTCAAACTTACCCATATTACCTTCAACCATGGGGCTTCTTAGCCTTCACTTGGGTCTTGAGCAATTAAAAGACAGAATGATCAAGTCAAGCACTATGTCTCAAGTTCTTTGCTCTACTATTGTTCCAGAGTTTTTGTAAGTTTTCAGAATAAAACTCAGAGCTTTCACTGTATGACACTCTTAAATCTCTCAATATATGTGGTATTTGTGGATCCTTACTAAGGCAATAATGATGTTTTGCCTTTCTCTTCCTATAACTAAGGCTTATGTGGAGCTCATAGGAATGAAAGTAGCATGAAAGAGCATACTTGCAATACATATATTGTAAAGTCAAACCTTGTATCCAAAGAGAGTTGAGTCATACAATTAAATCAAGATGTCCATGTGTGTGGATATATATGGTGGATATATGTGGTGGCTATCCTAATTCTACTATGCTCCTTGAATACATATCTCTCTTTTGAAACTTGGAAATATTTTTGCAAGCAAACATGGGCTATCTTATTCATCTCTTCTCTCTCTTTTTCAGGCGAGAATCTAAGTACCCATTGTTTTAGATATCTTGGACACTTGTCCATTTTAACTCTTTTTTTCTTCCTCTTTTTTTATGAATAAATTTTTGCATAGCCCATGCCTCTTTTCTGCAACAAATTTTTTGTGACACAGCAACAAGAACTTTGGAGCATTTATTTGGTGGAAAAACCTATCAAGAATATTTTTGGTGTCTACTCCTACTGTAGGAGTAAAACATTTTTGGATGGATCTAAATAGAATGTCATGTTTTTGCGCCTAACCCCAGTGTAGGAGTAGTGCATATGTGGGTGGTGTGTACGTGATCTTGATTTTAAGAGCATGACAAACCTCTCATAAGGGTCAACAAAGCTTGACTAAACTCAATGCAAAACAAGCAGCATATAAGTGGAAGTTTTTCTAGCCTAAATAACATGTATGGCTCTAGTAGGAATTCAAGCTTTGTCATATAGGAACTCAACATGTAGCATTTCTATGTTTTTCAAAAGATAAACCTCTAGAATTTTTGTATCACTTGGAACAAGACAAACAATAGCTCAAACCTTCTCATATCATATTAGTCAATTACCTAGACTTAGATTAAGCATATGCTACCTACGAGTTTCCAGTTTAGAGTAAATTCTTATATCAAAACAATCTTATCAAAAACTCGGGAGAATTCTAGGCTAAAAACTAGGTACTTCAAATGAATTACAATAGAGCAACTATTCATCATTTCCATTTTAAGACATTATCTTTAGAGTCCATTTATTTTATTCAGCTCTTAAAAACAGAAAGCAAACTTTGTACACACTCTTTTTATTTTGTTTTTATTTTACTAATATATATAAAGATAAAATTTTTTATTTTATTTTAGTTATGCATCTTTTTTATTTTTTAATGCAAACTTAATAATAAAACAAAATGAAAAGAAATATGTCACGACCCAGTCTTGACAACCATAAAGTCATGAGCATCATGAGCACCTTTGCATTTAAAATTCATTCTAAGAAACCAATCTGCACTGAAACCTGAATTTAATCTACTCACTATTGAATTGATGGAAGGTCCGACCAGTGCGTGGACTGTCCGCCACTTCGTTTGCACACCCTGACAAAGTTCAGACTCTATCAGTTGAATCACCGACACCACTAGACGGTCCGACAGGACATCGGACCATCCGACAAACCGTCCCATGCAGCAGCTGTGAGGTGTCAAGTTAGAAACCACCCTGGTCCCACATGTCAGCACAACTGTGCACCTCATGGCAATGCCAACCCAGAGGCATCAGCAGCTCACTTTCACTCTCTCACTCTCTCTATTTCATCTCTCTCTCTACACTCTCTCACACACTCAAGCAAGAAAGAGGAAGAAGAAGGAAAATGGAAGAAGGGGAGGATTGGAGTTGCAGCAGCAAGAGGAAGCCATGGAGATCACCTAGAAGCTCTTATCCACAAGAGGTTAGGGTTTGAAGAGGGAGGAGCCCTCTCACCATCACCCTAAGGAGCTAGGAGAAGGATCCAACAACAAGAAGGATTTTGAGTCACCAAGGGGGAGATCCAGCATCTCCAACTTCTTCAAGAGCATCACTTCTCTCCTTTGCAACCCTTGGTAAGGATGAAATAAAGCAAACCCTAGGATTGCACTTTCATAAGGCAAAACCTAGGAAATATCACCTTGTGACCTAGATTCAGTTGGCACCCAATGTAGCTAGTTTGACCTGGCTAAACATGCTCCTTAGAACACTAGAAACCTACCCTAGTGATGGCTTCCACATGCATGAGGTCCATGTGAAGATTTGGATTTCGAGTTGTTTTGTTTGGTCAATATCAGTGGTTTGACAGAGGGTCTGACTATCTTGGCGAAGTGTCCATCAAACAATGAAACCTGTCTGTCTACACTTAAATAGAGCACTCTATAATTCACTAGAGAGTTCAACCACCTTTATGGAGCGTTTGTTGAATTATAAAGTAGAGACAGAGAGCCCAAGCTACAGACTTGTCCCAATGGTGAGTCTGTGAGTTCAACCAGAGCGTCCGCTGGTGAATATTTAGATTTTTAGAGAAACCCAAGAGCAACCAGTTCACACTGGATGATTTAACAGTTTCAGCGGAACATTCTGATGGAACCAGAACACTTAGTCAGCTAAGTGCCACCCAGACCCAATCTGATGGATGGTCCATCATCTCGACCAGACATTCCGATGATTTATAGTCAATAGAAACCTAGCTTCCTAAGAGAACCTAGTTGATACCAGAGTCCTCCACATATAGCGGAGTATCCGATATCTCCAGCAATCTGTGTTAGCTAAGTCCCAGGAACAGCAGACGGTCCGACATTCACATCAGATCATCTGATGTCTCAGACTAATAGTCCATTGGTGCTACACTTTGACATTCAATACATGTCATCAATTGTTAAACGCCTAAATATCATTGCATGACATCCCATACCAGTTACCTTTATGAATTGTACTCATCAAGCATCATGCATATATAGGTGATGGAGTTCTGGAAGAGCCCGAAGTTGAGGAGGAGCCTCAAGCAGTGGACCCCGAGTTTCCTAGTGAGGAAACCCAAGGCAGGCCCCTATGCATCCCCATGCTTTGCTAAATGCATAATGCACTTTGGTTATCTATTGCATTGATATTGTCGATGTTTTTTACCCGTAGACATTCGGTTCTTGGAGGAATTCGCCTGATGCAAAGAGCAAGCATAGTAGAGACACGAAATTTATATTGGTTCGGGCCCTCGGGAAGCAAGTAAAAGCCATACATCCAGTTGCTACTTGTTTGTATTACGATCTCATCGAATAGCAAGATGGCGATTACAATATGGCTATGCCTATGAGAGTTTTGATGATTACAATAGGGTGGATCACTAGCTATTTATATACAAGCCTACTTGCCCTACAAGTTACATAGTCGCGCCCTAGTCGGAGTTTTGGCATGATCTTCAGATATCCTTCCTCGAATAGGTGAGTCGTGAACCTTTGGGCCTTCTTCGGTACGGATTCAGTAGCCAGCATATCCGGTAGTCGGGAATCCTAGGAGTATGGCACCGTCAGTAGCCCCCGAGCTTATCGGTCAAGTGAGACTCGGCAACCTTCTAATACTCGGGCCTTTCAGGGTGTTCAGAATTAGGACTTTATCTCAAGAGCCTGAGTTCATACCCATGAGAACGAGGGTGGACAGGTAGAAGTTACAGGGTCGCATAGTTGGGCGATGAGCTATAAAAATAAAATAAGCCATATTCTGGAGTCATCTTGTCTTGTCAATGCGGTCTCTATCCAGGTTAGGCGGCGGTTGTTAGGCAATCGAGTGGCTGCACTAGCTTGACTTCCGAGGATTTCACGTGGCATGAAATTAATGTGTCGCTTTGGTTCATGGGTGACGATTGGCTTGCCCTTCCAATCACCCGGCCTTGGCTTTATAAGCGGGCGTCTGAGTGTAGGATTGGATCCGCTTAGCGCCTCCACGTTTGCAATCATGAGGACAAAGACCACTGCTCACCGCCGCAAGATCCCTCTCTTGCTTCTCGGGGGTTCTCCTAGGTAGTCTATTGTGGCCTCACCCCCATCATCTCCTTCGACGCCGTTGTCCTTAACTTCGTCATCGTCTGTAGCCCCAGCCTCGACTCCATCCTCTGCCCCAGCGCTCTCTCGAGGGGAGGCCCTGGTTGTGAAGAAGGAGAAGGGAGAGGCCTCAGCAGGGACCGCAGGGATCGCCACCCTGGCCCTAGAGGGGCCTGGCCCTAAGTCAAGTGCTCTGCCGAAGGGAGTTATTGAGCTCTCTGACGATGAATTGGAGGGTTTGATTGCTCCTTCGCTGCTAGCGCTAGCACCGGTCCCTCTCATGTCGGCCCCTCTGCTCCTTGGGGTCACCACCATACCTAATACAAGCGGTGACTAGGAGTTTGCCCACCGGGTCTCTATTGAGCTGAACCAAGAAGAAATCCACGGTGATGGGGAACTTGCCTGGAAAATCTTCGTCGAGCTGAACTGGGAAGCCCACGGAATCCCTGGTGACGGGCCCTGGTGGACCTGGTTAGCGATGATGAGGATGTCGTGTCCGCGGGTGCCGGTGAAGTGGCGGAGGAAGTCACTCCAGGCGACGAGGAAGAGGAGGGCGCCACGGTGCACGACGGGCCACCGGTGCAAGCCGTCGTGCCTCCCAGTCCTCCACCAAGCGCCTGAGCTTGGCGACGGTCACCTTGATTGGGCCATTTTGTCCTTGTATTGCAAGGAACTCATCATCCTTGCTGATCGGGATTCATTGTGGCCTAATTTGGTGATCGGACTAAGGGTAGTTAATTAGGGTATTTAGGATATCTCTTTTGTACATTCGCGTTTCAGCAAAGTTTATCAGTAAAGAAAAAATCTTTTATCAATCCATTTTTGCATTTTAATTCTTACACATTGTCTGCATAGTAATAGGCTGATAATGACTTATGTCTTTGGATTATTAATGGTTCAACGAGTTGACCTGTTCGTCCTGAGCTGATCGGGCTTTAGCAAATTCTCGTTTGTTAACCAAAGATGTCGTTATTTTTCCCTTCGCACATAATCCGTGGGTTTGTGCATCTCCCCACATTTATATGAACTCAGGCATTTTAGCTTTGCATGATCAACAAAATTGTATACTAAGGAGTATGTATATGGTAGCCCCCAACTCTTTATCTGAACTAGAATTTGGATGAAGAGTAAAGACTTAGTAGGTAAATTTTTACAGCTCGGTTGCTCTTTATGTGAATATTCGGGAAAAATTCTAGATAAAGAGCAATGATCTATTTGGGCAACCTGTCGAACAAACAATTAGGGTAGCCCCCGAGCCTTTGGCTGAATTTTCAACGGGCTCGTATGACGCTACCGGCAGGCTCCAGCCCCCGAGCACGTGGATTACGAAGGGGCAAGATATTAAACCGTACATGTAGAAACACCGTTGTTGATCCATATTCCACGTATTAGGTAGTATGTTGCCATCAATTTGAGCCAACATGTAAGCCCCTGGGCGAGCTATCTCGACTATGATGTATGGTCCCTACCAAGGAGAAGATAGTTTGGTTTTGTCCTTTGTATGTTAGTCCTTTTTTAGTACTAAATCACCGAAGCTTAAAGCCCGACAGCGCACACGGCAGTTGTGATATTTCTTAAGGGATTGCTGATATTGTTGTACTCGGTAAGCAGTTCTATCACGCTCTTCCTCGAGTAGCATTAGGTTGAGATTGCGACGCCCAGGCTCTTCTTCTTCGGAAAACATCAATACTCATGACGACTTAAGTCGTATATCTGGTGGAAGTACTGCTTCGGCACCATACACAAGGAAGAATGGGGTTTTAGCCGTAGCGCGGCTAGGTGTTGTGCACATTGACCATAATACTGTCGGGACTTCTTGTGCCCACTTTTTGTTATAGGCTTTAAGCCTGTGAAAAATCTAGGTCATAATCCCTTGCAATTTTATACCATTTGCTCATTCGACATTTCCGTTGGTCATCGGGTGGTTTACTAAGGACAGAGGATGTTTTATCCCGTAGGTGGCACAACAATTTTTAAACTTCTTTCCATGCAAGAATTTGGCTGTGTTTTCCTTGGTGATACGTTTGACCAGCTCTGTCTTGACACATTTAGTAAAAGTATCGATGGCAATGATCAGGAACTTGTATCCTTCTCGGGCCTTTGGAAATGCTTCTAGTATATACCCCATGTGGCAAAAGGCCAGGATAGTGGAATTGTATTCAATGCTTGGGCCGGCTGGTGTATCTACTTTGACAAAAATTGATATGATTCACAAGTTTTGACTAGTTCGGTGGCATCTTAAAGAGCTATTGGACAGTAAAATCCTTATCGAAAGGCTTTACCTACCAATGCCTGATGAGAGATATGGGACCCATAGATTCCTCCATGGATGTCGCGAAGCAAACTAATGCCGTTGGTCTGTGTGATGCATTTGAGAAGAACCCCATTATGCCCCATTTATAGAGGATACTATCGACCATTGTATAGAGCATGGCTTTACGGCTGGTTCATTCCATATCTGCACCATTGACCAGAGTATCCTAGTTTGTGAGGTACGCCCGGATCGATCCATCCAGTTCTCGCCGTTTCCAACTAGAGCGGCAGCACGAGCTGGATCACCTAGCATAGACTTCCCAAGAAATTCGCTGAGTATTGCCTCGTCGCTTGACGGATCAAGTGTGGGGTTTGGACCCAATTTTGGGATTGGGATTGAGGGTTTTACAAGCACGTCGACCAAGACGTCTCCCGGTAGGTGCTGCCGTGAAGCTGCTCGACTGGCTAAAGAGTCGACATCGGATGTTATATTTTCATGGAATGTACTGGACTTCAAGTCCATCAAATTTTGACTCTAACCGTCGATATGCCTATAAATATGAGGCCATGTTCTCATTCATTGCTCGATATCCTTTGGATGTTTGTTGGGCAACTACTTCTGAATCCCCTTTCACAAGTAGCCTTCGGATTCCCAAGGATATGGCAATTCGCAAACCAGTCAACAGTGCTTCATACTCAGCAATATTGTTGGTTGGAGTTGGGTTAGTGAAATCAATTTTAATTGCGTACCTCATAGCATCTCCCTCTGGTGATACCAGGACAACTCCAGCCCCTGTGCCATTTTTACACTTTGCGCCATCGTAAAACATGAGCCAATGCTCGGGGTTCTGTGCTGCCTCTTTAGGTTTGGGGTTTGTCCACTCTACAATGAAATCAACTAGAGCCTACGATTTGATCGCAGTTTGAGGTACAAATTGTATGTCGTATTGTCCTAGCTCTAAAGACCATTGGGCTATCCTACCGACGGCATCCCAATTACGAACAATAGTGCCAAGCGGATAGGATGAGACCACCTTGATCTTATAACTTTAAAAAATAATGCTTAAGCTTTCGAGAAGACATTAGTATGGCATACAATAATTTTTGGATGTTAGGGTACCTGGATCGGGCGTCATGTAGGACTTCACTTATGAAATAGACCGGGTGCTGCTTCGTGGATTTTTCCACCCGAAGCTCGACCACCAAGACCGCGCTAACAACTTTGGGGGTTGCTGCTACATATAAGAGCATGACTTCGCCATCCTTTGGAGGCACGAGGGTTGGTAATTGTTTTAGGTATTGCTTGAATTTCTAGAATGCTTCCTCGGCCTGTTCATCCCATTGCAAACCATCATGTTTATGTAGCAATCTATAAAAATGGCATACCTCGTTCGCCTGACTTGGATACGAATCGACTTAGAGCTGCCATCATTCCAGCTAGTTTCTAAACTTCCTTGTGGTTGCGTGGATACTTCATATCTTCGATAGCCTTGACCTTCTTGGGGTTTGCTTCGATGCCACGCTGAGACACCAAATACCCGAGTAGCTTACCCGAAGAAACGCCGAACGTGCATTTATCAGGATTGAGCATCATTTTGTTCTTTCATAAATTGTTAAAAGTTTCCATTAAGTGGATTTGCTTTTAACAACTATGTCATCAATAGATGCTTCGACATTGCGGCCAATTTGGCCTTCAAGGACAATATGAACACACTTTTGATACGCAGAACCAACATTCTTTAGGTCAAAAGGCATCTTAATATAACAGTATACACCGAAAGGACTTACAAATGTAGTTTTTTCTTATCATCTATGCACATGCTAATTTGGTGATACCCCGAATAGGCATCCAGAAAACATAGCAATTCTCATTCAAAGGTTGAATCTACAATTTGATCCATCCTCAGGAGGGGATATTCATCCTTTGGGCTTGCTTTATTCAAGTGGGTGCAGTCCACACACATCCGCCATGTACCATTGGGCTTCTTCACCATGACAGGGTTTGCTAGCCACTCTGGAAAAAGGACCTCTCACACGAAACCTACCTTTAACATACGGTTAATTTCGTCACATATGGTAGCTCACTTTTCTAGGGTGTAGCGTCTTTGCTTCCGTCTGCCTAGTCGAGCGCTAGCTGGTGGACCAAGCTTGTGCTCGATTACTTCTCTGGGGATGCCAGGCATGTCGAACGGTTCCCAAGCGAACACATCTTTATTTGCCTAGAGAAAAGTAATGAGCTCGAGTTTCTATTGAGGATCTAGGTTTGACTCGATATTGGTGGTTTTGGCTGGATATTGGGGATCAAGTTGGAATTTCTTTGTTGACGCATCATCCTGGGTCTCCTTTGCTTGAGGAGTAGAATCTAGAGTGTCGGTGTTTTTTATTGGCAGATATTTAGTTCATGGAGGAACTCGCCTGATGCAAAGAGCAAGCACAGTAGAGACACGGGACTTATGCTAGTTCGGACCCCCGGGAAGCGAGTAAAAGCCGTACGTACAGTTGCTACTTGTTTGTATTATGATCTTGTCGAATAGCGAGATGACGATTATAAGATGGTTGTGCCTATGAGAGTTTTGATGATCTCCTAGCCTACCGACCCCCGCTATTTATATCAAGGATAACTTGAGGTATAAGACAAAACAACGTAAATCTATCAGGACTCTATCTCCTGTCTTCGGGCTTTCCTTCCTTGAATAGGCCACCATATCCTGCTTGGACTCCTTTAGTTGAAAGTCGGTAGTTGAAAATCCGATAGTTGGGATACCCGGGGGTATGGCACCGTCAGTAGCCCCCGAGCTTGTCTGCCATGAGGGCTTGCATGTTCGGTCATCAGTCCTTTTACACTTTCTTGCATCTTTAGAATTCAGGGAATTCTTCAATGCTTATTGAAGTTGAGAAGGCGTGACTCTAAGCAAACCGCAGTTGTTGATAAGTTCTAAAAGATTTGAAGGCCATACCTAGGTAACGATGTAATATGCCTCGGGATCTCTTGAGATCAGGCATTTTGTAGTCATTGACACTTATGTAATTAAGTTTTGGTATTTGGGAACTTTGTGATCGGGCACCTTGATCGGGTGCTCACAATCTAGTTCTCTGGATATGGGAAAATTTATGTTTGGAATTTCTCGTGATCGGGTACCTCGTAATCGTGTACTTTGCAACCTGGAAATTTTAAACTCGGAATTCCTCATGGTCGGACACCTCGTAGTTAGGTACTTTGCGACCGAGTATTTTAATCCGGAGTTGGCTATCAGCCCCCGAGTTCTTCTTCCAAGGATACTGACAATGTTCGTGATCTTGGTATTCGGTAGTTCGGATTTCCGGATTCAAGAGTTTGGTGTTCGGCAATCGGAGTGATAGATCTCCAGCAACCGAACGCTCTGTTTATCCTGAGTTTGTCTTCCCCGAATATACCCTATATTGAGCTGTCGGGTATGTTATTAGCATATTGCCATATGGCGTCGAGGAATTTATTTCCGTATGCTTGATGTGTGTCTGCATAAGCACGTGAAGCTTTGACATTCTGAACATTCTGGCTAGCTTGCAAATTTCTTGCATGCTTGACGAAGTGATGAACACGTGTTGCTTGCATGGCTCTTGATAATTAGCTTCTGCATATTCCTGTACACGCCTTCAAGTTGTCCAATTCAGAGATGCCAGTAATGATGCCGCAAGGGCATGCTCGTTTTCTTTTGCAGGTCGGACGGCTCGCTGCTCGGCTCATTCGGCTCACTTGAAGCTTGGATGGCTTGCTGCTCGGCTCACTTGAAGCTCAGACGGCTCACTTGTGGCTCGCGGCAGCTCGCCTGCGGCTCGGACGAGGTGCTCAGTCTCATGCATGCACACGGTCGACTCCTACGTACATGAGTACAGCAAGCCTTGCTATGATTAGCACGTACGTGCTCGTACAGGCATGATTACCTTTGCATGTTCATATGCATTTGATCTGCTTTCGCTCGGGTCGGCGATTGGGCGGATCAGCTTTGGTGCGTTGTATAAACGTTGTGGTGACTGTCCGCATTCTCCACTAGCTATCTAGTATGTTTAAGTCACATTCTCTGAAATTTAAAGTCGCATTCGGGACTCTAGCGGTCCGCCGTACTATGTATTCCGCGCGGTAGACTTTGAACATTTAAAGTCGCTTAACAGATGATGATATCGGCGTCGAGGCCCGAACATGTGTTCGGGTGGATGAACGATAGAGCCCCCGAGAGTAGTTCGGGTCGATGATGGTGCTTCTGAATATATCCTGTTTCAGCTCCTCAAAACACGATAATTAGTAATGATCCCTCGATTACACACTTGAGGGGCTTTATGGAGAAAAATAAGACAATAAAATTGCTTCTTTGAATTTTTTTTGCTAGAATGAAAACTAATTGATATAACCAAACGAAGTGCCCTTAGCTTGTTCAGGCTATTTTGGTAGTACACGGACTTTATTCTGGATGTTAGTAGCTGAGACTCGAGCGGTCTTCCATGCGTTAGTCCCTTGAAACTAGTATACTTGATAAGTAGCTCGAATTGCTTTAGTCCAGCAACTTTTAGTTATATGATATGAGTACTGTAGTAGCCCTCGACTCTCTATTCGGGTTAGCAGGTAACCGAACAGCGAGTAGAGCAAAAGATTGCAAGAAATAAAATTTGAAAAGTTTAAAGAACTTATCTGAAATATAAGAGCGTGACAGGGATGATCCAATTAACAGTAATAGGTAATCAGCAAAGTAGAAAATTGACTCGCAAATATGATAATTAGAGTAGCATGAACGACTAGAGAGCATCGTGATTCTGAAGTCCCCAGCCATCATATTTGGGACAATATGTTTGGGGAAGCCCGCGACTCTTTGTTAAATCAATAGAAAAATGTTTATATAAAGAGTCATTACCTTATATTACAACCGTCATTTATCATGGTTTTAGCCCCCGAGCCCTTACGCGGTAGTGCCAGAAAGGATTCTGAAGGGTCTAACTGGTAGGCTCAAGCCCCCGACCATGCATGAGTCAGGGAGAAGGATATGAAGCCAAACATCCTAGTTGAAAAAGACTGATAATGATGGGGAAAAAATGAGTTATTCGTTTACTCAGTCAATTTTGTAAACCCCTGATCGGTCTCTTTTGGTTTTTTATGAAAGGCCTCTGCCATTAGACGACAGTTTGTTTGTTATTTGGGGAGCACCAGATTCCCGATGCATAGTGTTTGGGATCGGTGAAAATAGAGTACTTTGTACACATGAAACCGAACACTGAGCGTGTATTGTCGGCAGTATCTCGTGTCAGTACTTTATGATTTTTTGATGTGTCGTACTTTGATCACTTGAGGTCAAGCACTCCTTCGAGCATAATGGACCCTCTCGTGATAGCACTTTGGAAATATTAACGAGTACCTTGATCATTTGAGGTCGAGTACTCCGTCGAGCATGATGGACCCTCGTATGATGGGCACTTCGAAATTAATGAGTACATTGATCATTTGAGGTCAAGAACTCCATCGAGCCTTCGGACCCTCGCATGATGGTGTACTTCGTAACATATTTTGGGCTCGCTTGAGATCAAATACTCTGTCGAGTACAACAGACTCTCTTACAATCAAGTACAAATAGTAAGAGACTGAGTACTTCGTACCAACTTGAGATCAAGTACCCCGTCGAGCACTTCGGACTCTCTTGTGGTCAGGCACTTGGTATAGATTCACATGTCTAGATGGATTTGGACCACTTGGTGGTCGTTATCGAGTTGACTCATTTCTTTTCTCCTTGATGTTGTTGTCCATTTGTGTTATGCACTTTGTGCACTTGACTGTAGCCCCATGCGTAGGACACTAGCCATATGATGGTGTGACACGTACAATATTGGGTTGTGGCGTAAGTCGTTCTTGCTGTCAAAGCTCTACACATAAACATATCATGCAGGTACCACTACTACAAAATCGATTTTTAGGGGCGGCTCGTAACCCTTTGTAGGGGCGGTTTGGCCAACCACCCCTACCGAACTGTCTCTACAAATCATGCATTTGTAGGGGCGGCTGGTGTTGCCAGCCGCCCCTACAAATCTATTTGTAGGGGCGGCTCGTATTACCAACCGCCCATACAAATCGATTTGTAGGGGCGGCTGTAGTACCAGCCGCCCCTACAAATACCTGTTTGTAGGGGCGGTTCAATCTAGAACCGCCCCTACAATACGTTTTTCCGCCAAAAGAAATTCAAATTTACAATTTAAAATCGCATTGCCGAACGTCCCACGACCAACGTTCCGAACCGCGTTCGTGTTGCTGAACGCCCGTGACCAACGTTCCGAACCACGTTCGCGTTGCCAAACGCCCCGCGACCGCAACTACAAGCACAAGAGTATTATATAAACTACAATTACAAGTCCAATTCACAAGAATATATACAATCCATCATTAAATATACAAATTCCATATACATTGTTATCAACGTCCTAGAGCTAGCCTTTCAGTCTCACGAAGGTGTTGGTACTGAGGATTTGTACCTAACTCAGACTCTTGGTCATGGTAGGCGCCTTTGACGTGTACAATCTGGTCCAATATGAAATTGCAAAGGTCGTCGACGAGCTCTAAGAGTTGGTTATCCTTGTATGGGTCTCTTTTCATTCCTTTCTCTTCTCCACTACAAGAGAACAAGTTTCGATTTAGTATTTCATACCATGTACGAAGTTTTTATACTACGGGTGAAGAGGTTCAAACTTATCCTTAAGGGGTGTCTCCTGTAGGCACCGGTGTTACTCATCATAGAACATATATAGTATCCACAATGTACACTCCCAGGCTTCTCCTTGGGGCACTGTGTGTTTTGCATATGAAAATGTTAAGTAATGCTTTTGACAGCCATGTAATGGAGTACTGAAGAAGTAAGTTACACTTACCACACATAGTGTTTTTATAGCCATCTTTTCCTTCCTTGCTGGATCATGCCTTCCGTGATGATTAGTGACATAGAACCTAAATGCCCTGTTCGAATTATTTTAGCAAATACAACTTGTTAGAATCCAAAAGTGAACGTTACAAGTATGTATACAAACATATAAGCTAATGAGGATTGTCGATATGTATACGTCTTGAGAATCGATATGAAGTCTTTGTATGTCACCGGGTCCCTATCTATTGAATCAAAGACCCATGCCATGCTCCTCCCGACATCGATGGCTATACAAATCCAGTGGTTGCTGCATGGATTTAATCATAGAACTAGATAAGCTCTTTTGCATCGAATAAAATATATCGAACAAAGCTTTAAGTATAGAGTTGAACTTACTCGAAGTTGTATGGTAGCCATATAGTAGAGTGTTGTTGGAGATTTTTGAAAGCCAGGGCAATGTATGCTGCAACCTTAAGGGACTCTTCCCTTAGTTTCGCCGTACGGATGCGCTCTTTCTCTTGAAGAGTCTTTGCAGCAGCTAGCTCTTTGGCATCTAGTGTCCACTATTTAGGGTAATAAAAATTTGTTTGGGCTATAGCTTGAGGGTCTAGATAGCCAGCTTTCACACTTGGCATTTGTTTGACAATGTGCACTTGCATTCTACAAATCACGGCGTGGGTTAGTTACAATAAAATTCAAAGATTACATTCATATCATATCGGAAGGACAAGGACTTATAGGCACTATGTGCGAATTCAATTCATCTCTATTTCTCCTAGGTGAAAGCATGTGTGCATGTCATTGAAGTCAAAGACAATTTTCCCTGCTGGGCTTCCAAATGTGCCGGTGGGGAAGCATGCTTGTATGAGATCTATGCTCATTGGGAGAACATGCAAGTACCAATCATGGAACCTTCTCATTCCAAGTGGTAGGCGCTAGATGTCTTAGTTTGGTAGGAAGGGCTTGCCTCTTTCATATGTTTTCGGGCAATCCTTTGATCATTTGATGGCATCAACATTTGGATACTGCTTTGCAATTTGATGGAGTTTGCTAGTGACGGCCTCCTTAGAACCCTATTGAAAGGTCCTTGTTTGGTTTTGGTAATTGAGTGACAACTTAGGTGGACTAATTGTGTTTATGTGAGATACACAGGTGATTAGTCCACAAGTACATGTGTGTGAGCAACATATGCCATAAAGGTGAAAATGGCTTGGAGATGTTGCAAAGCTCACACATGTGATGATGAAGGAGCTTAAATGCACATGAGACATGACATTGAGTCATGTGATCAAGGTGGAGAAGATCAAGACAAGACTTGGCTTGATGGACCGGTTGCAAGCGTGAAGGGCAAGTCGAAGGCTTTGGAGTGATGGACCGCGTGGCGGTGAAGCTTGAGCAAGACTTGGCACCGATGGACGATGGCAACGGTGAAGAGCAAGTGAAGTCAAGATCGATGAACCAATATGATCATGTGATGATATGAAGTGGATCATATCATTGTTGATCGTGTTGGTGCATGTGTTGCATCGACATTGAAGGAGATGGAATGGAATGCGCAAGGCAAAGGTATAACCTAGGGCATTTCATTTCACCGGTCATAGGTGTGTAGAGAAGTTTATGACCGGGTTTAGGATAGATGGCCGTACTATCAAGAGGGGCAAACTTGTTTGCATATCGGTCATCTAGTGCCACTCGAGTGATCTAACTTTGCATTGTCGCTAGGATCGAGTGGCGTGGCAAGTTGAGTGGCTAACATCCTTTGGGAAATGATTGTGAAAATGCTAACACACATACACATGATGGTGTACACTTGGTGGTGTTGGCACATTTACAAAAGAGGTGGTGTTTGCAGGGGTGAGATGGATTTGGCGCTTTCGGTAAAATGGAATGCCTATTTTCTATTGCGCCGAATGCAAATTCTTGTGGTTAGCACACTTGAGCAAGGGTGAAGAAAATGGAGAAGATGCTGGCATCAGTCAACTGACCGGACGCTGGATCTGAATGCACCGGACGCTGGAAGGCTGCGTCCGGTCAGGCTGACGTACGGTGACGCAGTAGCTGGAGAGTGACCGAACGCTGGCTGCGTCCGATCGCGTTCGACCGGACGCGTCCGGTCATGCTCGGGAGCTTACTGGAAACGACCGGACGCTGAGTGTCTAGCGTTCGGTCAGTTGAGTGTTGCTGCGTCCGGTCAGGTCAAGTGACCATTGGAACCAGGACACGTGGTCGTCTGTGGGCGACCGGATGCTGAGGTCCAGCGTCCGGTCAACACGACCGGAGCGTCCGGTCGACCCGACCGTTGCCCAGTGAAGGGGTAACGGCTAGTTTAGCCCTTGGGGCTATAAATAGAAGTGGCCCTCGGCCATGGCTGGTGCAGAGCACCTCAAGGGACTTAGTGTCCATGCTTGTGAGTGCTTGGGAGCCCTCCATCACACATATACTTGATAGTGATCATTCGATTGTGTGAGTGAGCGATTCTAGTGCGATTGCATCGTGAGGTTGCATCGAGTGGCACTAGGTGATCGAGTTGCAAGCCAGTGGAGCTTGTTACTCTTGGAGGTTGCCACCTCCTAGACGGCTTGGTGGTGGTCTCCGTCGAAGCGCGCAAGAAGCTTGTGCGGCGCTCCGGAGAAGTGCTTGTGAGGGGCATTGTGCTCGCCCCGCGGGAGCCGCGAAGAGCAACTCTAGTAAAGCGTGTCATTGAGCTACCCTCACTCAAGGGGTAGGTTCTTGCGGCGCCCGACGTGCGGGCTTAGCGGGTGATGCTAATTAGCCGCCGAACCACCAAGTGAGCGGTCGACACAACGGGGACTAGCGTGTTGGCAAACACATGAACCTCGGGAGAAAAATCATCGTGTCAACCTTATTCTTCCCGTTGGTTTGCATCCCCGTTACACAAGCTTGCAATTACTTTTATACATATTAAGCTTGTGTAGTTGCTCTTGTAATTAGATAGCTTGTGTAGCTTGCTAATTACCTTCTTGCTTGTGTAGCATAGAAGTAGCTCCCTTGCGTGGCTAATTTGGTTTTAGTAACCTTGTTAGTCACATTGCTTAGTTTGTGTAGCTAAGTATTTGCGCTCTCTAATTAGGCATTGGTTGCCTTGTTATTGAGCATTGCTAGTGAGCTTAGTTAGCTTTGTGCTTTTGCTTACTAGCATGTGTAGGAGCTCCCTTGTCACTTAAAGTACTAGTGGCATAGGTTTGTGTAACCTTGCTTCTAGAATTGTTTAGGAGAGCTCTAGCTAGCTCGGCACCTTTATTGCTTAATTGTTATCTTTGGAAGGTGCTAGTGAACATATATAGTGGGGTGTAGTCTTGGCTAGACCGTTAGTTTAAATTCTGTATTTGTATTGGTTAGCCGACGTGATTAAGTTTTAGAAAAGACTATTCACCCCCCCTCTAGTCGCCATCTCGACCCTTCACCTATGATGGGACTTTTTTTTAACTTGGTTCTTAGGCTTGAACTAGTCATGGGAATACCACTTGGATACCGATGAGACATCTTTCATCAGAACATAAACTGGCCTTATGGTGATTGGATGCTTCTTTCGAAGTTCCCATTCAGGCACGTCCTCATCTTCTTGTGCATCACCTTCTTTAGGAGGCACTCATTGTTCATGTATCGGCTATGCTTGTTGAGAAGACGGTGGCATCTCATCATGTACTTGCTTGGTACGAGCTAGAGAAGGTTATGGCATCTCATCAGGGACATGCTCGCTAGGAGGCGGGGAAGAATGTGGCATCTCAGGAATGTGGTGGTCACGAGACGGTGACAATATCTCCCCGACCTCAACAACTCACTCCAACTTTGGGAGAGGGGGAGGTGGTGAAGAAGCAGTCAATATAATGTCCCGTTCGTGCTAGAGGATGAACTGCCCCATAACGTCACTGAGTAACACCAGCCCCTCAGGAGTTGCGTAGTTTATCCTCCACTGCATGAACTCGGGCTTCACTGTATGCACCTCGACCCTAGTGTAGTGCGGCGGTATCTTATTATTGTGGTGTAAGCCACTAGGAGGATGTGCCACACCCGTTGCCACCTCCATCATAGTGTTCTGCCGGCCACTGCAAAACACCAAGGTGCAACTAGTTGGTTCCTGTATGCGATCGACGGGGGTTGTGGCTACGTGGAACCTTGGTTGCTAGGAACTTTTGGAGGGCTGCCAACTAATGCCAGTTCTCCCGGCGGTGTCACTAATATCTGTGGCTCCGTAGATAGTCCTTGCTCCTCCAGCGCCTTCGTAACTAGAGCCTTCACTTGGAGCTCAAGACTAGTCTCTCGGTCTCTGCCATGTTTCTTGTACATGTGCTTGTCCTCTTCGAATCCTTGCTTCCAGGTCGTCCTTTTCCCCAGCCCCCTGGTGCGGCCTATGTGCTCCTTGTTTCCCAAGCCAAGGCTAAGCTCGTCCCTCTCTCTGGAAGGATTGAATGAGCCCTTCTCCTTGTCTTCAGCATATTTTAGTATCCTTAATACTGCCTCTTGGGTCTCGGCTTATCAAACTTAAAATTAGCACCAGATGATTCTATACTCCTTGCATATATCCAATTCCTTGAGCGTACCTTCAAATTCGTCACATCGATATTCCCAGCAGTTGTAGCCTCTTTGTCCATCTTCCTAAACTGCTCTTCCTTGGCATAGTAGCCACCAGGGCCTAGATGATGGTGGTGTTTGTTCCTCTTCGCTAGCTTGGTGTTACGGGCACTGAGCTCCAATGCCTCCGATGAAGTCTTCTGAGCCACGAGCTCCTCCCATTGACTAGGGGTTATTTTGCCAAACTCTTTGAAGGGAGTTAACCCCTTTTGGATATACTTCGTGTTGAGCTCTGACCTCCAACATCGGAATGACTCTCCCATCATCCTGAAAGCATTTTTTACCAGTTCGTGCTTACCCTCCGAAAATCTAAAATTGAGCTTCAGCTGTCTATCCCATAGTTCATTCTTTTTGTTCTCTGGTACCTCTTTCTAGTTAGGGATTGCTGGGTTCAATTTATCTCTTACTAGGGCCCCGATCGCATTACAGAATCATCCTCTTAATTCCTTCGGCTCAAGGATCTCCCCTGCTAGCCCGATCTCCGTTATCACATAGCATGCCTTATCTAGATATAGATTTCCTTTTCTATACCCTCATTTCCTCTTAGGCTTGGTAGTCGTGGTTGTGTCTTGAGGTTGTGGAGTAGAGGCATCGTGATCTGTCTTTGTGGCTGTTGCCTCTGCTCTCCTTTCCTCTACTCCGTCTTGTCTAGCGAGATATCACAGACGTCGACATCGTCTTTTCCGAGCTTCAGGAGGGACTTGTGTATATGACAGGTCAAAGTGTTAGCAGAGGTAACACAGCCAAAGCTATAGCAAAATTTATAAGCTAAGGCTTTTTCCCTACCTCCTCGTTTGGGTCAAAATCCTTGTCCAAATCTTTCTTCATTGGCCTCCTTCTGGCTTCACATGAGAAAAGATCCTCGGGACTTTCATATCCCTCTTCTGAGTCATCATCATCATCATCCTCTTCTTCTTTGCCTTCAGCAGCCTCTCCTGCTCCGCCTTCCTCCTTGTCACACTGCTCCTGAGTAAGCATCACTTCTAGATCCTTTTCTACCTCGTTATCGAACTATTCCTAAGTAAGCTGGTCCTCTAGTGCTTGCTCCTCATGGGTTGGCTACTCATCATGCTCGGGGCATCGGGCTACACTATTTGGTGTCCGCGACATTATTTCGCGCTTTGTTCTAATAGATGCAAGAAAGTGTGCTTTAGATACGCAAGAAGGTATAAGAAATAAAAAAGGTCTATAAACCAAAGTAGTCCTATAAAACAATAATATATATAAAAAAATGAGTAGTAGCAGTAGTAGAGGCCTCAGAAACATGTCAATCATCATTTGATCATGAACTTGGAGCATCAAGGCATCATAACAAAGAAGAGAGGAGAAGGTAATGTAGGGGCGGCTGCTAATGATACCAAGTTCCTCACAAGTTCTTGATCATCAGCTCATATTCCATATAATGTATGGACTTGGACAATTTCATCTTCGACAAAACAAAGGAGAGGAGAGGAGAGGGGAGATTTGGCAAAAAAAGCAACAGCTGCTTAACAAACATAGAGAGGAAAAGGTGTAAAAAAAGCAGCTGCTGCTTCCAAAACATAGAGGATAGGAAATGTGGCAAAATAGAGGAGAGGGGAGATTTGGCAAAAAAAACGTAGGTGCTGCTTCCCAAAAAAGCAACAGCTGCCATACTGACTTTGCTCGATCACACATGAACATCATATGCTTAATATCTTCCGAACCTGATAGGCAGATCGGACAATTAGAAGTAGTAGACAGTAGTAGTAGGGAAGTAGTAGAATTAGTTGACAGAAGTACAAGTAGTTGATAGAAGACAGAAGTAGAAGTAGTAAGCAGTAGTAGTAGGGAAGTAGTAGAAGTAGCAAAAAAAGCAACAGCTGCATAGGAGAGGAGAGAAGTAGAGTGGAGTAAAGGAGAGTAGTAGTAGAAGAGGAGTACAGATAAGACAGCAAGTACAAAGAAGATTAGTAGCCACCAGCCACATAGTAAGAGAGATGCATAGGCATTGTCTTATGCACATTCAGTTAGCAAACACAATAAACAGTAGAAAATCAGTTGGAAATTTGCCAACAACAATAGTATATTTTAAATTTTTACTAAAACTTGAGGATCATCATAATACTGATAAATGACAATGTAAGAAGAATATATATCACTACAGAGCCATGTGCATATATTAGAACTTTTGTTAGGCAAATTACTAGCAGACAACAGAAAAAGAAGCTCACAAAGTCACAGGTGGCACACAACGTGCATCCAGCATGGTGAATGGTGAACATGCAGTGGAATTAAGTGGTACTGGCAGCAACATGCAGAAATGGGCATTGACATCAATGTGTGTAGTCAAACATGAGGCACAAATGAACTCACACTAGTTATGAGTCAAGGCAAAGCATGCAACATATCAATTTACCAAACCTACCCACCCCACAACCCACAGCTAATTTATAGTTCCTGCTAGGCTGCAACTTATAATTTTATTGTGTCTTATTATTTATTCTTAAAATACTAAAATGTATCCATGCATTCCGTTCTTTTGGTTGTATATATAAGCAAATAAGCCCTAAATAGAGCTAAGAGCAGGAGCAATCAGCCAATAACTTAGGCACGCAAAACTAGTTTAATTAGGTTCTAGACTTAGAGTGCGTTCTATTTCATTTCAATTGTATGCATAGGTTTTTTAATGCAACACTGGGGTTACTGGGATAGTATAATTCTCTTGTAGATTTGTGAACCATGAAAAAGAGTGGAGATAGCCTTTTGGGTGATTATCTAGTCGCTTTTTTGAACGAGATATTTTCTTATGATTAAAGGAAGATGAGATAATCAACACTTTCATGGTTATTAGAAGACACAACAAGCCTGACAGGAGCAAGTAGTGATGTGCTATTTTTCAACTATTATAGGTATGTAATCTATAATCTATTTTAAGCAAGCTAGACTCGTCTATTTAATTTTATGATGTTGTCCTTTTTAACTTAATCATATTACGATTCAAAATTCATATACTTGTATATCGTTATGTTACATTCATAGCAGTTAATTTTTTTTAAAGCAATGGATAGCCCTAGCTACAAATCCTGACTACACCACTGGCCTAATGTAGGCTAAAATCAATGCAAACAGTGAATCCCACCCCTATATGTTCATGAGCTTAGCCCAACAACCTAGAAAAGAAGAAAAACAAGAGCGACAGATATATTATTGCAAGTTCCCTAAAAGTAAAATAGAGTGGCTAAACAAACTAGTAACAAGGGCAGCAAACAGTTTATTACATATTGGCGCCCACTCGCGTACTCAACCAATTAGGATTACGTGTTGTATGGTTAGTGTTGAGGTCATGTCCTGTGCTTCCTAGATAAACATCTTGGAAGTAGCCGTCCTTTATGATGTGAACCGACACGTGTATACCATATCAAACCAAACCACAGTCGTGTAGAGTGAAAAGGTATAACGGTTTTCATGATGCGTGCCATCCTTTTTTTTCAAAGTTTGAGCAAGCCATGATTCCAAATGATAGGGTGAATACTTGAATAGTGACTCCAACTTATAACAAAGGAAATACATACAGCTTGAATTAACCAAACAGCACAACAGAGCATGGAAAACATAAAAAAAGGTTTATGTTTTCACTGCCCATAATAGAAATTGAAAATATTGCCTAATTATACTTTGCTTCCATCCAAAGTCTAGTCTACATTGTAGGCCTAATTACCTTAACAGCAGTAGCATGGATGCACACAAGAGTAAACCCAGGATGTGTGCACCCGATGATTTTTGCGAAAACTCGAAGCTAGTAGGAATCATGTATATACTACTTGTAACTGGGTCAGATCCAAGTTCAAATTGCTTAGGGTTTGGGGTGCTCGGCTCTACAAAGGAAGGAAGGGGAGAGAAGGGAGCGGGCATACCTAGTGGGTGATCATCGCCGATGAAGAGGTGGTGAAGTGGGGTGGGGTTCACCTAGCTGTTGGAGGGGGCACGCGAGTGCAAAGATGGGGCGCGCGGGTGCGCCACCGGCCGCTGGTGGAAGTGGGCGGAGACCGCCCGCCGGTGGAGGTGCGCGGACGCCGGTCGCCGGTGGAGGTGCACAGAGGCCGCCCACCATTGGAAACCCTAGGGCAGGGAGCAGGCGCGCGGGTGCTAGGAGGGGGCGCGCGGGTGCACCGCAGCACCTCAAGGTCAGAAACTAGCGCCGCCGGCTGGTTGGAAACCCTAGGGCGGGGAGGAGCAGGCGCACGGGTGGGGAGATGGGGTGCGCGGGTGCGGGGAAGGGGCGCAGGCCAGCGTCGGGATAGGTCCGGAAGGCGGCGTCGGGACAGGTCCGGGAGGGGTAGCTTGATGGCGTCAGAGGAAGAAGAGAGCGCCCAAAAGGCAACACCCGTGTGCCCTTGAATTTATAGTCGAGACGATTTGTAGGGGCGGTTCCTGATCCAGCCACCCCTACAAATGTATTTGAGGGGCGGTTCTTGATCCAACCGGCCCTACAAATGTATTTGTAGGGGCGGTTCCTAATCCAACCGCCCCTACAAATATTTTTTATTTTTTTAATTATTAATTCTGTATTTTTTTATCATAAAAACACAAAGTAATATAAAAACAATTGTGTATATGCACAAATATAATATTTTGTATTATTCTATATATGAAGAAATATATATATAAACAATTGTAGTCAAAATAATATAGAAAACAAAAAAACAAAAATTAAAATTTTGAATTTTAAAACTTTGACTACAATTTTATGATATTAAATGAAATAAAATGAAAATATTGTAAACATAAAAGTTGTATAACTCATCAACATGTACAACTTTTATTTTGGTCATCTTATCATGTGACTTTATTTGAACCATTTAAATTTTGAAATTCAAACAATTTCTACTTGAAACAATATTTTGAAAGAGTAAATGATTTCAGATCAAAAACTCATGAATAGCAAAGCTGTAGAACTCATCAATATGTACAACTTTTATTTTGATCATATTTTCATTTGGCCAAATTGGAACAGTTGAAATTTTAAATTTCAATAAATGGCAAATTCAAACAAGATTTTGAAACCTTAAATGATTTCAATAATAAAAGTCGTGAATATAAAAGTTGTTGAACTCATCACTATCTACAACTTTTATTTTGGTCACTTCTTCATATGACAAAGTATTAGTAAACATTGTTCATAAATTCACATATGACTCATAGTTTCCTGAACTATACGAGAAACATGTTGAATTATGAACAATGTTTAATATCACTTTGTCAGATGAAGAAATGATTAAAATAAAAGTTGTAGATCTTGATGAGTTATACAACTTTGGTATTCATCACTTTTTCAGCTGAAATCATTTAATGGTTGAAAATCTTGTTCGAACTTGTCATTTTTTTAAATTTGAAAATTTGAAGTGCTCAAACTTTGTCAAATGAAAAGAATGACCAAATCAACACACTAACTTGATAGGGCAAGATTTTAGAAAATTTTAGGAAAAAAATCATCACATTTGGAGTTAGTATGAGGGAGAAAGGCTAGTTACAAATTTTACCCAGAGATTAAAAAGTAAAAGCACAACTGTTTATGATGATCAATGATGAACAAGTGTGATTTCTCTTTTTAATTTATGGCAGAAACTTGTAACTAGTTTTTCTCCCTCATACTAACTCCAAATGTGATGGTTTTTTCCTAAAATTTTCTAAAATCATGCTCCATCATTTTAGTCTAGTCATCTATCCTTGTCACTAATTTTGAACAATTCAAATTTTAAATTTCAGAAAATGACAGCTTCAAACCTTATTTTCAAACACTAAATGATTTCAGCTGTAAAGGTAATGAATATAAAAGTTGTATAACTCGTCAAGATCTCCTACTTTTATTTTGGTCATTTCTTCATTTCATAAAGTGTTAAGTGATTTCATAAAGTTTTAGTAGTAATAGAGTGGATGTTCAAATAGAGTCATCTGGATGTTGCAAAGGGTAGTCTCACACACATGCATAAATATAGTCTCACGCACATACAAAAATATATAGTCTTACACACGTATATAAATATGTAGTCTCACACGCATGCATAAATGAAGTCTTACAAACACACACTTATACTAACACTCCACGTTCAACAACTAGCTAGCCCGCTGTAACGACTTTCCCCTTGACACCTTTTCGTTTCCATGGCAATATGTCTTTGGGGAGGTTCTTTTCCACAACACTGATCTTCTTAGGAAAGTCTATGAATAGTGGCATCTCATCGTAGTTATTGTAAGCTTCAACATCGTCCACACCATCAACTCCAATAATGTGCTATTTCCCGGAGGCAACCACATGCTTTGTCTTCTTCTTTGGAGGGAGGTTACTTTGTTGGTCAGACATATAGAAAACTTGTGCGACACGTGAAGAGAGCACCTAGGGGTCATCTTGGTAGCCTAGATTCTCGAGGTCTAGGACTCTCAATCCGATCTCGTTCAGTTGGTGTTGTTTGATCCAGCGGCATCAAAACAGGACCACCATTATATCCCTTCCATAGTCAAGTTCCCATATCTCTTCAATGATGCCAAAGTATTGGATCTTTTGCCCTAATCCATTGAGAGCCTCTATTCGAACGCCGCTGTTTTGGTTCACATATTTACTATCCTTTGCGTGGGTATAGTACGTATACCCATTGATGTCATAAGCATTCCAAGATGTCACTTATCTTGATGGCCCCTCCATCAACCTACTGATGGTAATAGAGTCTATGGTTTCTCCAGGCGGTATGTTTTGGTCCTTCAACCATGTTGTCGGGTTCATAAACCTGGGGTCCCTCGAGCACCGGCTTCCACGCCAGGGCTCGGCCCAAGAAAACAGCATGTTGTTCATGGGTCGGCCCAAGAGTCTAAAACACGACGGGCCGGAAGGACAGTTCGGTCGCCGACCGGAAGGTCTGCCCGAAAGAACAAAATGCCCGCTCGTCAACTTCTTCGGCCCACCTCTTCAACCGGAGCACTCGCTTCGGATGCCAGCCACCTCCGGACGGTCTCTCCGATTGGATAGGCCTGGCCCAAAATGCTACCTCCTACTCCGACCCCGTGACTCTGACCAGGCACCCATAGGAAGCCTACTTGCCGCTCTTCTCCGGCTGGTGCGGTCGAGACCGATTGGTGCCATCCAACCGGCGACGCTCGCTCGGAAGGGACTAGGGGTAATCAGAGAAGGCGGTGCACAAAGTCAAAACAACATACCGGGACCATACCCTATACGCCTGTAGGAATAGTGATCCACAACCGCCCTAACACAAACAATATTGTAGGCGCCGATATTTGTGTCTATAGTATTGTAGGCGCCATTGGCTCCCATACGGCAATAAGCCCCTCGCATGCCTTTGGGCATCGGTAGTACTGTGGGCTCTATGGTTCACCATACCTGGAGCACATGGTAGGGCTCCTCACATACCAATAGTATTTTTTGCAAGTACCAGCATCCACCCTTCCTGAAGAAGCCAACGCAAACCTCCCATGTACACCTAACATTCTACAGTGACATCAATAGTATTATGGGCGCCTACCATCATCGCTACCCTCGTCGGCGTGGGCAACAAGGCTTAGAAACATCCGTACTCTCTCCCTCTCACCTGTAAAGCCATCCCCTTTATCTATAAAAAGGGGATGCGCTCCCTCTAACAAAGGAGGTCGACTTCTTCAAGTTCAGACTCACTAGATTGATAGCTCACAACCCCTCAAGCACACGCTTGGACTTCTAGCTCATAGCGGAGTTCCGGTCGCCCTCGGCCCTTACGGTCGGACCCGACCAGGTCTCTTGAACACCCCTCCTTTCTCCTTCTCATTTGTAACCCCACTACAGACTTCGAGCACCTAGGCTCAGGATTAAAGTCACTGACCAACCCAAACTGGACGTAGGGCACGTTGCCTGAACTAGTGTAAATATTGTGTCATTGAGTGATAGGCCACCTCCGATCACAACGTATAGCAAAACTACAAATATTCACTAGTTGGTCACTTTCTGTACCGACAGTTGGCGCTGTCCATGGGGAAGACATTGTACGTTCAACACTTTTTGGTCATCGGATGGCCCATTTTTCCGCCACCCCCGCCATGGTGGGCTTGGGCGATATGTTTCGCTTCGGCTCATTGGAGTTTCCCGCACTCTCGGCCACCGGGATGTGGGTTCCACCCATCTTCGAGCCATCCTAGGCCTTCCTCTTCGGAAGCCTAGACTTCGTCGCCGACCGACTCGGTGTACTACACCTCCACAAGAAGGCTCATGATCCAGCACCCATTGGAGGGACATCCTCCATCGACTCTGGGACACATGACCTCGACGGCACGGCATCTGTGCGGCATCTGCACTTCATTCTGAGCAAACTCTCTACTCAAACCCCATTGTAAGTAATACGCGTACCTTTACTCGCCCTTTATTTACTATCTCCCACCGATCACCCAGAGGGATTGCACCACGCACACCATAGACACCATACGGTCGGTTCCCCCATGGCCTCGCATCCTCCGTGGATGGTTGTGCTCAGGGGCTCCGAAGGGCGCCGGCACGATCCCCACTCACGTCTGAATTCATAGGAATGGTAGGCTTCGCTCCTATCATTTCCCATGAACTCTTGGATAATGAGGGCGAGAGCGATGGTTCCAGCATCGTTGATGTGGCGCCCCGCCACCATCCGTCCTGGGAATGCACTATGGCGGACGGCTCGAGACAGCCACCAGTGGTTGTGGAGTCTGCGCAAACTAACACCCCTCTGGACCCGTGTGTGGAGGCCCTCGCGTCTGCGCAAGCGCACACCGAGGAATTACGACAACGGCGGCAGAGCCAACCGCCGCCTGTGTCGGCACGCTCAGTGCGGCACGTTGCGCCCCATGCGCATGGCCTGGCTGGTGGTGCCCGGGGTCACGCTCGTCAGGTCCAGCATGACATCATGAATGAGGGGAATGATGTCCCCCAATTCACCTGGGCTAGGCAGAATATCACTGCTGCAGCAATGCTTCTATGCGGTGTCCCTGAGCCCGTCGACCCCTAGGAGCAGGCAGTCTACCGGAACCTCTGGGTTCTAGTAGAGGCCACCGTCGTCCAATAGACAGAAAGCTCCACATCATGACTCCAACCTGCACCCTTTCTCCCCACCGAGGGACAGGGATGCGCCATCTGGATTGCTCCGTTTGCTCACCGCTTCAGCCATCAGGCTCGGCTCAGGGTGCGACAGCCGCGCCTTGGTCCAACCAGGCGCCTGCTCCACACCAACCACTAGTACACAAGCAGCCTAATCCACACCAGGACACCCATAGTGCCATCAGCAACCAACATCAGGCCCAACACAATAACCATGTTCACCGCATGGCAACGAGCGACACGGATCCTGGCCAAACCATCGAGCGAAGCGGTGAAACGCGCCCCAGGCGTGATCGCTGGCTAGATGACCGGAGTCCTAGCCCTGAGGGCCTGGGGCCATGGGCCTTCAGCCAGCGCATCCAGAGAGCACCGTTCCCACAGCATTTCCGACCTCCCTCCAACATCACCAAATACACTAGGGAGACAAACCCAGGTATTTGGCTCGAAGACTTCTGGCTCACCTGTCGAGCCAAAGGAGTGGATGATGACTATTTCATCATCCAATATCTTCCCATTTGCATGGGGGAACATGTTCAGGCATGGCTCGAATTCCTTCCACATGATAGCATCCACGATTGGGCAGACCTCAAGAGGGTCTTCATTGGGAATTTCCATGGGACATACGTCCGCCCGAGAAACTCCTGGGACCTCAAGAGCTGCCAGCAGGAGCCTAGCAAGTCCCTATGGGATTACATCCGTAGGTTTTCTCAATGATGCAACTCCCTCCCTAATGTCATCGATGTAGACATCATCAGTGCATTCCTCTCTGGGACAAACTACGAGTCCCTAATCCACAAGCTTGGCTGCCTAAAACCCCGTACCACCCGCGATCTGCTCGACATCGCCACCAACCACACCCAAGGTGGTCGAAGAGGTCTTCAGTAGAGGCTGGGACAAAGGCAAGCCCAAGTGCGCGGATCCAGACGAAGGCCCTTCTACTCAGAGGGGCAAGAAGAATAAGAAGGATCGGCGCCGGTCGGACAACACCACATTAGTCGTCATGGCTGATCGCACACCTAGGCAGCCCCAACAAGGACCGCCTGACCACTTCAACCAACTCATGGATGGTTCATGCCCCAATCATGCCTACACGCCTACACCATTAAACACCTCTACAAGGAGTGTGAGCTCCTCAAACGTTTCCTCCGACAGGCCGGTGGGCCAAAGGAGGGAGATGGCAAGGAGCCGGCATCCAAGTGGGGAGGCACGATAGGCAAGGACAGAGACAGTTTCCCCAAACCTGAGGAGTGCATCATGATCTTCGGCGGGTCTAACGCCAACAGGTCCAAACGCCAGCATAAGGTATGCTACAGGGAGGCGTCCGCCGTCGAGACGGTCATCCCCTCCTTCCTTAGCTGGTCGGAGTCCCCGATCACCTTTCATCAGAGGGACCATCCCTCCTGCGTCGCAAGATCAGGACGCTACCCACTCGTCGTTGACCCCATCATCTGCAAGAAGCGCCTCACCAAGGTGCTGATGGACGGGGGGAGCAGCCTCAACATCCTATATGTCGACACCCTCGACGCCATGCGCATCCCCTAATCGGAGCTCTACCTGGTGGGCTCCCCCTTCCATGGGGTAATCTTGGGAGCGCAGGCATACCCACTCGGATAGATCGATCTGCCCATCATGTTCAGCGACCAGACCAACTTCCACTCGAAGGTCCTCACCTTTGAAGTGGTGGACTTTCTAGGGTCCTACCACACCATCTTGGGGTGGCCATGCTATGCAAGATTCATGGCGATCCCCAACTACACCTACCTCAAGCTGAAGATGCTGGGTCCAAATGACGTCATCACCGTGAGTAGCGCCTTCTCGCACGCCTTCGCGTGCGACCGTGAGCACTATGAGCTCGCCACCACGGTCGTCAACTCCTCTGAGCTCCTGCAGCTCGGGGAGTCATCAACCCTAGTAGTCCCAGACTGCAACAAACTAACCTCCTTGACGGCCTTCCGCCCACTCAAGGAAACCAAGGCAGTGGGTGTTGAGCCCACTAACCCAGCCAAAATGGTGCGAATCAGGACCTAGCTCTCGGCCAAATAGGAATGTGAGCTCATCGACTTCCTGTGCGATAATCGCGATGTCTTTGCATGGCAGCCCTCTGACATGCTGGGGATACCACGGGGGGTCACCGAGGACACACTATGCCTTATCCTGGGCTCAAAGCCCGCCAAGCAACGCCTACGTCGTTTCGACGATGAGAGGCGCAAGGCCATAGGCGAAGAGATCGCCAAACTCCTGGCAGCCGGATTCATCAGGGAGGTTTTCCACTCCGACTGGCTCGCTAATCCCGTCCTTGTCAGAAAAAAGACTGGGAAGTGGAGAATGTGCGTCGATTACACCGGACTTAATAAAGCGTGTCCAAAGGATCACTTTCCTTTACCACGCATAGACCAGATAATTGACTCCACCTCGGGTTGCGAGATCCTCTCGTTTCTAGATGCCTACTCAGGCTATCACCAGATCGCGATGAAAGATTCCGATCAGCTCGCGACCTTGTTTATCACCACGTATGGTTCGTACTGCTACGTGACCATGCCTTTCGGTCTAAAGAACGCTAGCGCCACCTACCAAAGGTGCATGTAGCAATGCTTCGCCGACCAAATCGACCCGCCTGATCAGCCTGACCAAGCTGAACGACCAAAACCAACAATCACCGTCTATGTTGATGACATAGTGGTCAAAACGGCTCAAGCTTGTGACCTGATCGCAACCTTGGCCGCAACGTTCACGAACCTCCAAAGGTTCAACATCAAGCTAAATCCTGAAAAATGTGTTTTTGGGGTTCCAAAGGGAAAGCTGCTTGGATACATCGTATCCGAGCGTGGCATCGAGGCCAACCCCAAAAAGATCACAGCCATCTCCAACATGGGCCCCATATGCAACGTAAAAGGTGTACAAAGGCTCACCGGCTGCATGGTGACCCTTAGTCGCTTCATCTCCCGGCTCGGCGAATGGGGGATGCCATTCTATAAGCTCCTCAAAAAGACGGACGCCTTCGTCTGGACTGAGGAAGCCCAATAGGCTCTTGAAAGCCTCAAAACATCCCTGACGTCAGCCCCGATCCTCGTTGCTCCTGAACGGGGAGAACCCCTCCTCCTTTATGTCACGGCAAGTAACCACATGGTGAGTGCTGCCCTAGTTGTCGAAAGGGAAGAACCAGGACACCAGCTCACGGTATAGCGACCCGTATACTTCATCGAAGAAGTACTTACCAACCCCAAGGTTTGGTACCCCTAGGTGCAGAAACCCCTATACACCGTGCTAATGGCCACTAGGAAGCTCCTACACTACTTCACCGACCACGAAGTCACAATCGTCACTTCATACCTGCTCAGAGACATCATCCACAGCCGCGACACCGTGGGATGAATCTCTAAGTGGGCCCTTGAACTCATGGGCCATGACATCAGGTATACCCCCCGCACCGCAATTAAGTCTTAGGCTCTCACGGATTTTGTCGTCGAATGGATGGAGGTCCAGCTACCGGCCCCGGACGTCTCCCACGAGTACTGGACAATGTACTTCAACGAGTCTGTAATGGCGCCTGGCTTGGGGGCTAGAGTGGTTCTGATCTCCGTAGATAGGAGTAGGCTCCGCTACACCATCTACCTCCACTTTTCGGCTTCAAACAATGCCACGGAATACAAGGCCCTTATCAACGGACTACGCATCGCCATCGAGCTTGGTGCTACATGACTCTATGTCCACGGCGACTCGGAACTAGTCATTGATCAGGTCATGAAGGAGTCCTCCTGCAAAAGCCCCCTCATGATAGCATACTGCCAAGAGGTGCATAAGCTCAAGGACAAATTCTAGGGAATCGAACTACATCACATCCCTCGAAGGGACAACGACGCCGCCGATTTCCTCGCAAAACTAACCGCCAGGTGGGATCCATCCCCGAGTGGAGTCTTCATCAACGATGTCCACAAGCCATCCGCCCACATCCTGGAAAGTCCAACCCAGACACACCCCGACCACCAGCTGATGCTCGGAGGCTCTGACCCTGACGCCCAGTCGATGCTCGGGGGCTCTGACCCCAACACCGAGCCAGCGCTCGGGGGCTCCGATCCTAGCACCTCTATAACGACGTCACCCATGGATGTTGCCGTATTTGCACTCGATCAAACCGACTAGCGAGTACCACTACTCACTTACCTCCTCGAGGAGGTTCTCCCACCTGAAAGAACTGAAGCCCGACAAATTGCTCGATGCGCCAAGACCTTCGTCGTGCTCAGTAACAAACTCTACAAATGGAGTCCATCAGGAGTGCTCATGAAGTGCGTCCCCACCAGCCAGGGGAAGCAGATCCTCCTCGAGGTCCATGTCAGGATCTGCGGGCATCATGCGGCCCCAAGGTCCTTGGTCAGAAAAACCCTTCGCCAAGGTTTTTACTGGCCCACCACACTACGAGATACAGAGGAGGTCCTCCGCAGGTGCGAAGGATGCTAGTTCTACGCTCGCCAAACCCATTTATCGGCGCAAGAGCTCCAAACCATCCCAATCACCTAGCCATTCATGGTCTGGGGCCTCAACATGGTAGGACCCCTCAAAAAAGGCCCAGGCGGTTTCACTCACCTACTCGTAGCAGTCGACAAGTTTACCAAATGGATAGAGGCCAAGCCCATCACCAATCTCTGCTCGGAAGAGGCGGTCAAATTCTTCCTCGACACCATCTACTGATTCAGCGTTCCTAACTGTATCATCACTGACCACGGGACTAACTTCATCAGGAAGAAGTTCCTAGACTTCAGCAATAGATATGGCATCAGAATTGACTGGGCTTCAGCCGGACATCCACGAACTAATGGTCAGGTCGAATGCGCCAATGGCATGGTCCTCCAAGGACTCAAGTCGTGCATCTTCGACCGACTCAACAAACACGCCGGGCGATGGGTTGCAGAGGTCCCAGCGATCCTCTGGAGCCTAAGAACGACCCCAAACCGATCCATGGGATTCACACCTTTCTTCCTGGCTTATGGAGCAGAAGCCGTGTTGCCCTCCAACCTCGACCACGACGCACCAAGAGTAAAAGCTTTTGACCACGACCGAGCCATGGAGGATCAACAAGATGCAGTCGACCTGCTCGAAGAGGCCCGTGAGACAACCGTCATCCGCTCTGCTCGCTATCAACAAACCCTCCGTAGGTACCACGAAAGGAAGATCAGAGGAAGGATACTCGAAATTGGCGATCTCGTGCTCCAAAGGACCCAATCGACGAAGGAAAAACACAAGCTCTCTCCACCCTGGGAAGGACCCTATACGGTAACCGAAGTAATCCGACCGGACACCTACCGACTGGAGGACAACAACAACAATGTTCTCAACAACACTTGGAACATTGAACAGCTATGTCATTTTTCCCTTAAATTTGGTCTAAAACACTTTCACTTAAAACACATGCTCCTGTAAGAGCGCCCCTGCCCGAATGCTTTCAACCCAGGTCGCTCGGGGGCTCCAAGTGTAAAAATATTGAGTATTACCTCTCTTTCTCTTTACTATCACATGGTATACAACTTCTCCCTGAACGGAAATGCATTCCATTCCTTTGATTACCCTACGCAACCCTATTCTTACTCCCAAACCGAACGCATCCCTGCCTTTCCCTATGGATATGAGCAACCGAGCCTCGCGGGCCATGCCCCGGGCTGCCAAGATCGCACCTTACGGGACAAACGGGCAGGTATGAGAAAGAAAGGATAAAAACAAAGGTTATGCTAGGACAAAAACAAGGAAACAGATATGGTGGTTTCATCACAGGGGTAGTGCGGTTGTATTCATTGATACAAAGAAACTATTTCCATGGGGACTTACCCACAAAACCTAACTATTACATTTTCTACTACTACAAATACTACTGCAGCCACTCGATGACTTCGCTTGAAACGCCAGAAATCGCCTGGTTCTGCTCCTTCAAAACTTTGGCAAACACGCAACGGGTACCTCAAGGGCGTCGCACCTATAGATGCTCGGCAGAAGAACATGGAGCTCCTAACCTTCTCATGCAGTTGAAGCAGCTCCTAGGTTCAAGGTATGGTCACCATGGCTGGAAAAAATCTCATCAAACTTTATGAACTGGCCGACTTGAGCAGCTATAGGCACGAAACCCTCCACCGGCATAATCATGAGTAACCTCCCCTCCGACGAGGCTCGCCCGGTAAGGATCCACCAGAGAGAGTCTACACATGGCTCCATCTCAAAGAAAGCCTCGCAAATCAGCATCGCCTCCAGTCTAACATCATGCTCTGGGTTCACAAAAGGATTTGTAAGTCCTCCCCCTCGCTCTCTCTCTCTCTCTCACTTAGGAACCGCCGCGGCATACAGGCACTCTCAGTGAGAAGGAAGAATTGAGAGAGACAATAGTTGGAGAACAGGCAAAGGACTGTGACGGAGTGCCCTCTCCCTCCCCCTATTTAAAGAAAAAAGGTAAATGATCAGAGCACAAAACTCTCCACCTACCCCCATTCAATACGAATGGGAAACGATGGGACGCGCACTGACCGACGGAGCAACGCCGGGTCAGACGGAATGCCACCTGGCAAGATGAAGCGTGCTGGGGTATGCCCCACCACTAACGCATGACCGGGCATGAAAACTAAAGCATCACCATGAGCAGGTAGCTCCCCGCTTCCCTAGGACGGACCTGGGGAGACCAAAAACAAAATCTCCGCCCGGAGAGACCATCGGACCTCCCTAGGTCGATCGAATCACCCACGATAGACACCAAGCGATAGGTAAGGAGCAAAGGGATGCCTCATGTAGGCCATGCCAACTCTATCATGAACGACAAGCATGGGTCCCAGTCAGACATTTCCGACTGAAGCTCTCCGAGCCCTGTCACTCCAGTTGTCAAGGTAAAAATTACCAAACCCCCTCTATTTCTTTATAAATCATTCATACATCCATATGCGCATTCATTTCATACGCCCGCGCCTCTCGAATGATTCGGGCCCTGAACCACCCGGGGGCTTGGGAACTAAGCATCGCACGTGCAGCAAAATGCACCAGAATGCTCCGTGTTGCGTCATGAAGCGGCGGTTGCCTCATTCGACATGAGCAACCAACAGAGCCAGGGGAGAAAACTATAGATGAGCACCATGCGGCCCTAGCCTGGTTCGGCAGACTAGGTCATCTCAACCTTCTTGTTCGATCCTGAACCTCTCGCCAGGCCCATAGAATCTCCATCAAAGGGAGGCCGTTAGGCCACCCGGGTCGGTCTTCGGAACGACCTAGGCATCTATCGGGTTCTAGGTAAAGGAGTAGTGGAATGTCACAAGAGGGCCATGCCAACCCCATCACGAATGATGGACCTGGATTCCACTCGATCACACCCATTAGCGAGCTCACCGAGCTAGTCTTCGAGCTCGAGCGATTGGGACAGGCGACGAAACTCAGCCCCTCCGGTTGTGAGGAACCGAGGATGGGGTGATGCACAATACTCACATGAACCCCCATGAAGGCCCGATAAGGCTCGGGGGCTCAAGAAAAATGCCAAGGACAGTGACCTCAAACTCACCAGATCAACGACTACGACTCACCCGGTCCCATGGCACGCACCGACGCCTGGATCTACAAGCACCGCCTCGTCCGATCTTTAACTAAACTAACAACGTCTTCGTAATGGCTCTTGGGACCATGACTCCAAACTCGCGTTGACAGGATCTATGACATCCGACTACGGCTCTTGGGACTGTGACTCCTAAATTCGCATCGACACAATCTATGACATCTAGCTATGGCTCTTGGAACCGCGACTCCTAAACTCGCGTCGATAGGATCTATGACATTCGGCTACAGCTCTTGGGACCGTGACTCCTAAACTCACGTAACGGCTTCACTTAGGATGCACGAGCTCTGGCTCGTCCGATTCCTAAAACTAACTAAACTAACTCTCTCGATCCACGGCACGCACTGACGCCTAGGTCCATTCGCAACTCCGCCTCGCCTGATCCCGCGGCGCGCATCGACGTCAAAGATCAGTGAGCTCTGACACAACCGGACCGAGCTATCTCCACCCACGGCGCGCACCGATGCTAGGGTCCGTTCATGACTCCGACTGACCCAATCCCACGGCGCGCATCGACACCTAAGATCAGTGAGTTCTGCTTTTTTACCCAATCCCCGCACCTCACTGCCTCGGCTGCGCAACGACACCGTGGTTAAACAAAATTCCATCTCAAACTAAAAAACACGCACGCCCGCTAAAACAACACCCCCCAGACGGTTCTACCCAAACCACCCGGGGGCTCGGGGGCTACACTCACGAGTGCGCTCGCGCACACCCACCGACACAACGCAAAAAACCTCTCCCGCTGGCAACACAGAAAACCCCCCAGCCGGTTCTACCTGAACCGTCGGGGGCTCAGGGGATACACCCGCGGGTGTGCTCGCGCGCACCCACCGGCAAGACAAAAATCCCTCGGACGATTCTACTAAATAGCCAGGGGCTCGGGGGCTCCTGTCGGGTTCATAAACCCGGGGTCCCTCGGGGACCGGCTTCCACGCCAGGGCTCGACCCAAGAAAACAGCATGTTGTTCATGGGCCCGCCCAAGAGTCTAAAACACGACGGGCCAGAAGGACAGTCCAGTCGCCGACCGGAAGGTCTGCTCGAAGGAACAAAACGCCCGCTCATTAACTTCTTCGGCCCACCTCTTCGACCAGAGCACTCGCTTCAGACGCCAGCCGCCTCCGGACAGTCTCTCTGATCGGAAAGGCCTGACCCAAAATGTTGCCTCCTACTCTAACCCCGTGACTCCGACCGGGGACCCGTAGGAAGCCTTCTTGCTGCTCTTCTCTGACTGACGCAGTCAGGACCGACTAGGGCCATCTGACCGGGGACGCCTGCTCGGAAGGGACTAGAGGTGAATGGAGAAGGCGGTGCACAAAGTCAAAACACCATACCGGGACAATACCCTGTACACCCATGGGAACAGTGATCCACAACCGCTCTGACACAAACAATATTGTAGGCGCCGACATTTGTGTCTACAGTATTGTAGGCGCCATTGGCTCCCATACGGCAATAAGCCCCCCACATGCCTCTAGGCATCGGTAGTACTGTGGGCACTAGGGTTCACCATACCTAGTGCACATGGTAGGGCTCCTCACATACCAATAGTGTTTTTTGTAGGTACCAGCAACCACCCTTCCTGAAGAAGCCAATGCAAACCTCTCATGTACACCTAACATTCTACAGTGACATCAACAGTATTGTGGGCGCCTACCATCATCGCTACCCTCTTCGGCATGGGCAACAAGGCTTAGAAACATCCGTACTCTCTCCCTCTCACCTGTAAAGCCATCCCCTTTATCTATAAAAAGGGGATGCGCTCCCTCCAACAAAGGAGGTCGACTTCTTCAAGTTCAGACTCACTAGATCTATAGCTCACAACCCCTCAAGCACACGCTTGGACTTCTAGCTCATAGCGGAGTTCCGGTCGCCCTCAGCCCTTCTGGTCAGACCCGACCAGGTCTCTTGAACACCTCTCCTTTCTCCTTCTCTTTTGTAACCCCACTATAGACTTTGAGCACCTTGGCTCAGGAATAAAGTAACCGACCGACCCAAACTAGACGTAGGGCATGTTGCCTGAACCAGTATAAATCATGTGTCATTGAGTGTTAGGCCACCTCTGATCACAACGATAGCAACAAACTACAAATATTCACTAGTTGGTCACTTTGTGTACCGACACATGTAGTTAGTCGTTGCTTGTGTTATTTCATGACCCAATCATCCGAACGGCCATTTCTCTCCGCCATAATGATAGCCAAGTGTTCATCAATGTACGGTTGCATCAGTTGTGTACTCTGCATGACACTGTAATGCGCCCAACTCACCTCTTTGTAATCATGGTCGATGAACACTTTTCTACCACTGGTGCCCTTCCCAGCCAGCCTACCCTTGTGACGAGAATCAGGTTTACCATTCCCTTTCTATACTTTTAGGTACTCTTGACAGCACTCGACTGACTTCTTCAGTACTGTAACCCTCTATCATGGAGCCCTCTGGGTATGCTCGATTATCCACTGTATCGACTTAGAACCGACATGAACCTGCTCGTAGGACCACATTTCATGCAAGTAGCAAGGGCCCAGGCCTATATCTAATGAACCATGTGAATCATGAGATGTGACATTATATTAAAAAAAGCAGGAGGTAAACACATCTCCAGTTGGTTTTGTGTCTCCACCACAAATTCATGTAGGTCACTCAGCTCTTGCTTGCCAATCGTCTTCTATGAGATCTTCGAAAAGAAGTAGCACATGCGGGTGATGGCCATTTTCAAGAACTCTAGCCTTATTGCCCTGATTGCAATAGGTAGAAACACTATCAGGCATCACATGGCAATTGTGAGCCTTGCAGTGTGTTATTGACAAGTCCTTCATCGACACTAGCTTCTTCACATTTGCTGAAAACCCAGTTAGGACTTTGATCCCCCTCAGAAAAGTGCATATAACTCTCTTCTCGTCTGATGTTAGGTTGAAGCACGCCGTGGGTAGAGTGTATTTTCCATTAGCCTCAGGTACCAGGTGAAGCTATGGCATCACGTTTAGCTACACCATGTCTTTCCATGCTTTCAGACCATCCTTTGACTTGCCTATGTCCATCAAGGTAGCAATGAGACTCTCAAAGACATTCTTTTGTACGTGCATAGCATCAATGGCATGGGGGACCTCCAAGTCTGGCCAATAAGGCAGATACTGAAAGAAGATCGATTGTTTCTTGAAAGGTACGCCTTCAACATGAGGTGTGCTTCTATCTCTATTCATCCCATCCGGATTCTTCTTTCCATAGATGACGCGTATGTTTTTCACCATTCTATACACGTGTTCTCCGTTATGATGTCTCTCCGGAGGGGGTTCAATCTCTAGGGCGTTGTCATAAAATCTAAAGAATAATTTGCTGCGGTACTAGTGACTTGTCTTTAAGAAGCATCGGTTCCTTAGGTAAACTATCTTCTTGGATGCATCCAGGTACACCCATGTAGTACCATCCAAGCAAACCAAGCATCCCGTCTTTCCTTTGATCTGTCCAAACAAAGCAAATAGTATGGGGTAATCATTGGTAGTAACAAATATTATTACTCTACATATGAAATCCTCCTTTCAGAACGCATCAGTACATCTGCTCCCCATGCCTCCATAGCCTCTCCATTTCTTGCATCAAAGGCTCAAGGAACACGTCTATATCAATGCCTAGGTTGTTTAGGGCTAGAAATAAGAATAGTGAGGAAGGATACTTTCTCTTCTGACACAACCATGTTGGGATGTTGTACATGGTCAAGATCATTGGCCATGTGTTATGGTCGCTCATCCTCTCATTGAAGGGATTCATTCCATCGGTGCTCAAGCCAAACCGTACATTCCTTGGGTCATCGCTGAATTCTTTGTGCTTCTCATCAAACCTTTGCCATTGATTACAATCAGCCAAGTGTGCAATCTTATCATCATCCACCTTGCGCTCATCATCCCACCATGTCATGAGTGTGGCTTCTTTAGGGTTTAGGAAGATACGTCTCAAGCGGTCGGTCACAGGCAGGTACCACATTACCAAGGCAGGAATTCGTCTCTGCTTTACATCGTTGCCTAATGGAGTGTCCTCTGGGGGCTGAGATTCTTGTACCATATTTTTTGTACCCTTCTTATTCCTTTTTTTCCCCGTGGAGGCTTCATCCCCACCGTAAAGGTCATTGTTCTTGTACCGGCTGGCCCCACACCGGGGACATTTATCCAGTGACTTGAACGTTTTGCCACGAAAAAAGTATATAGTGGTTGGGGCATGCATGGATTTTTTCAACCCCCATTGTCAATGGACTTATGACCTTCTTCGCTTGGTATGTGTTGGCAGGAACCGTAGTTTAGTTGTGGCAGCACCCATGACAGGAGATGCAATAGATCATTGAAACTACAGTCTGACCAGCCAGTACTTAGCCTTCAGGATGAGCAGCTCAAGCACAAACATGTAGCAATGTCCAATGTGTCGGACAACCCTTTTCAACACCATACACAGTCTCCTTCGATGCTTTTGTCACCCTTTTCAAATTTTCTAGACCTTTCGAGGTATTTAGTAAAATCTCTGGTCCAAAGGGCTCGAATCATGTCCTTCCAAATCATCTTCATCCCTGACACGTGCTCCACCATCATTATTGGCACCACCTTCGTCGTTACCATCTCAACCACCAGCATCACCACCTTGTTATTGCCAAACTCGAAATCCATTCGTGCATCAAGCTCTGCTGAATACTTGGGACAGGGATTCTATGGTTTCGTTGTCGTATTCCTCCTCATCCTCATCGTTAACAATAATCGTTTCACCATGATGAATCCACACTGTGTAGTCCTCAACAAATCCTCTTATAATCAAATATGATCTGATGATAGTCACATCTGTCCATGCCATACGGTTCTTACAATCTTTACAAGGGCAAATAATTGTATCCTTATTCTCTTTCAATGTCGTTGCATGCTTCTTTGCGGCTTCAATAAATTTATTCACCTCTTCACTGGAAATCCTGCCTTGAACCTTAACGAACCATACATCCAAGAGTTCCTGTACTCCATCTTTTACAACAACAACAAAACAAACATTAAATGACTACTTATTCAGATATATATAAAAATAAATCAAATTAATAATTACTTGAGAATAATTGTATATACTTTCAGATATATATGAATATAAATCTAATATAATTACATGAAGCATACAAACACACCATGGTAGAGGAAAATTAATTAATGGCCCATTTATCCATAAATAATTAAAATACATATTTATTGATTATAATAAACAATTTTAAAGACAACAATTAGCAATAATTATACTTTACCCAATATCTTTCATACAAACCCTAGTCCAATTTCATCAAACATAAATTTACAAAAACGAAATTAATAAAAAAACCAAACCCTAGATCTAGATCCACATGCACATAAAACATCCATAAAACTAACTAATTGTTCGCTAAAATCAAGAAACATGGACCAAATAAGGGTATGACCTTGTTTCCCTCCCTAATTTATCCAAGTACATTTAAAATTTGGGTCTAATTTGCTTTATAAGTAGCTCAAGCACCATAGAAGAGAGAGAAAAATAAAACTCTAATTACCCACTAACCAACCATTAAAACTTCAAAAAAGTGTAGAATAGCATTTTCTTACCTTCTACAACCTCTCTACCAAAGGATTTGAGACCAAAACCTTCTCCCTTAGTAGAGCAATTTTTGGGAGGTGTCCAAGGCCTCCCCACCTTTCTTTCACAGGTTGGAGTGAGTGACCCGAGGAGGAAGAAGGTGCTGCTGCTATTTTATATGTGGGTCTTTTGTAGGGGCGGCTGGTGATTGAGTCACCCCTATAAATCGGAGCTATTTATACAGGGGCATTTGTAGGGGCGGCTCAATCACCAGCCGCCCCTACAAATAGCAACGCCGAGGGTGGCTGGTGAGTGAGCTGCTCCTACAAATCAGACCTATTTGTAGGGGCGGCTCGTATCACCAGCCGCCCCTGCTATTCCATTTGTAGGGGTGGCTGGTGTCTGGGCACCCGAACACGGCACTGTAGGGGCGGCTCCATCACCAGCCGCCCCTAGAAAAAATTTGACCCGTTGCTAAAAATTCATTTTTTACGTAGTGTACTTAAATCGTAGAGAAAAAGACGGGCATGCACTAGAGTGTGATTATTATGTGTAGTAGGCCTGACTTTCTGTTAGTTGGAAGCCACTTAATAGAAAGTACGAGCAAAGGATAACATAGTAAAAATAATTATCGAAACGATGATTCAATAGGATGATGGTGTTGTTGTAGAGTGTTGCCATGGCGAGGGATGGCGGGAGGTTGAGAACTGTGACGAGAGGTCGTGTATTCCTGGGACTCGGGGAAGCCTGTCGACGATGTGCTCGGGTGGTAATTGCCGATGACATTGTCGGAGATGGCGTGGCCGGCCCGGAGAAATCTGTAGATGGTACGCCCGAATTGCTGTTGACGTTGTCATCGTTCGTCGGGTTTGTATTCTTGAAGCATGCTCGTTGAATAGGACTGATTAACCAGTGCCCAAATATATTCTCGACAAGGGAAAACAATATTAAAAATCGTTGTCAGTAGAAAATATATTGGAAATAAAGATGCCTGATTGGAGTATGTGTTCGGATATGCGATTGAGCCCCCGAGTATATACTTCAATAGAAAAGGCTGTCTAGAACATCCGTCTTAAAATTACGCCTTATTGCGTCTAACTGGGAAGACTAGATAATTTTGTTGTTCAAATTTAATTTAGGCGTTTTCACTAAGGGCGAGTCATTGATCATTCTCCTTGGTGCCCGTATAGAACCGCCCGTCATTGAATCCAAACAAGATTACTGCTAGTTCCAGAATTGTTTATTACAGATGTATAGATAAAAATACTGGGCAAAATAATAGTATTATTAAAATATGACGTAGCTTGATCGATGTCGAGTGGAGTAGTCAGCGTGTCATGATGTCCGAGTAGGTGGAATGTTGCTTGGACGGGTCGTGTGGCTCGCTCGACGGCTCGCTTGACGGGTCGTGTGGCTCGCTAGATGGGTCGGGCGGCTCGCTTTGACGGCTCGGGCGGGTCGCTCGACGGCTCGCTTTCGGCTCACTTGATGGCTCAGATGGCTTGCTTGGTGGCTGGATTCCGGCTAGCTTGTGCGTGCTGGAGTCCGCGTTGTTTGAAGTAGATTTACTTGTTGCTAGCTTGGCTCGTACAGCGGCGCCTTTCCCGACTTGGTCACCGGCCGTGCTTCCATCGGGCAGCGTGGTCGAGTAGAACTCCTCGCTTTTCTTGATGTGTAGCTGGGCGTGCCGTCCTCACCCGAGCAGAGCACGGTCAGAAGCAATTCACGAAAGAAACAAATTAGCAGCTGGAAAAATATTCCGCTCGTGCATGCTTGAAGTAATAATGATAGATACGTGTGTACGTAAACGCAAACCAAGCCATCACGATTATTTATACTTATCTTGGGTACTATTGTAGACGAGACGTCATCCTTGGTTGGCTTCCAATTAGTAGATGGAACGCGTATACTCCGTGTAGTAGGCACGTGCCGCCGCCGTAGCCTGAAGATCGGAAACTCCTGCGTGTAGCCCTGCGAGCAAGTAGGTGATCTCGATGGCCGCTAATCCCGTGTAGCCTCGGCGACCAAATCGAGTGGCTTTCTCAATGATGAAGAGGTGCCCAAGGACGTCGGGTTTGTCCCTTGCTGTCGAAGGATGTCGCTGTGAAAAGAGAATCGTGGCACGCTGGCGATGCCACGGCGGGTAGTCGATGAGCCGACGCAGGACAAGCAACGGGTCGACGATGCGAGCGATGACGATGAGGCCGCAGCGGATCGGCGGCGAATCGGCGATCAAGGCTGCCGCAGTTGATGTCATGGGGCGATGATGATTGGTATGATCGATCTTTGCACGAAATCTCCCTACCTCGCATGTCTCTGTCGGTGTTTTTCATCGGCAGATATTCGGTTTTTTGGAGGAACTCGCCTGATATAAAGAGCAAGCACAATAAAGACACGGGATTTATACTGGTTCGGACTCCCATGAAGTGAGTAAAAGTTGTACGTCCAGTTGCTACTTGTTTCTATTAGGATCTCGTCGAATAACGAGATGGCGATTACAAGATGGCTATGTCTGATCTCCTAGCCTACCGACCCCCCTATTTATATCCGGCATAACTTGAGGTACAAGACATAACAGCATAAACCTATCAGGACTATATCTCGTGTCTTCGGGCTTTCCCTTCCTTGAATAGGCCGCCATATCCTGCTTGGACTCCTTTAGCTGAAAGTCGGTAGGTGGAAATCCGATAGTCAGGATACCCGGGGGTATGGCATCGTCAAGGAGCCTTTGCCAACTCATCATCTTCTTCATGACTTTCCGCCGGTTCCTGAGCTGGTGGTGCCGAAGCCCTAGCTCGGGCTGTACCTGCCTTGGAGGACTCGAGGTCTTTCGGCGTCTCCTTCGGCTTCGGGGTAGCCGGAGTCGTTGTTGCCACCGCAGTTGTCTTCTGTTGCTTGGCTGGTGGTTTCTTTGGGTCAACCGGGACCTGTGATATACTGCCTGATCATGTCCAGGGTTTTCATGTCACAGGCGACGGCGCCCTTGCGGTCACCACGTATAGTCATTGAGCCGCGAGGGCTAGGGTACTTTGAGTACTGAATAGGCAAAATAGGCGACTGCCATGAACTTCTTCATGAACGGTCTCCCCGAAATGCAGTTATACGCCAAATAGAAGTCCGCCACCTCGAATGTGAGGAATTCGGACTTAGTGTTCTCGCCTTCTCTGAGGGTAACTTGTAGGTCAATTCTCCCGATGGGATATGCTGACATGCCCGGCATTATCCCGTAGAAGGGCTCTTTGACTGGAAGGAGGCGCTTTTCTGGGCAATCCCAGGTTGTCATATGCGCTGGCGGAGAAGAGGTTGAGGCCACTGCCGCTGTCAATTAAGGTTCAACCGACCTTGTAGTTCCCGATGTAGGGCTTTATGATCAGCGGGAGCAACGGACCGTCGTACAAATTTAAGGGATGGTCCCCAATATCAAATTGGATCGGCACCTCTGACCATCTAAGCTTTTTGTCTGAGGCCTGGGTGCTGTTCACTTGACGCTCGACCTACTTTAACTTGGTCTTGGAGGCTGGCGTGGTCATGCCGCCATAGATTATGGCAATATGGTTTTCCCCTAAGGCGATCGGATCGTCGTCGTTATGGGGGTCCGCTCGGCGTCGGGGTGGCTCTTGCCTGACCGGCCCCTCGGGGTGGCTCTTGAAGTTTATATGGTTGTTCATTTATATCATGTGTGATAAGATCATAAGATTGAGCATGAATGTAGTATTTAAATACATTTGGCAAAAAGTGTTGAGTTGCTTATCCATAATTTATCAATCTTTACATGATTATGACTATCATTTTCTAAAGATAAGATGTACACTTTTAACTTATTTGGTTAAGCCTATGGGCTTAACAAAGTGGTGCTAGGAACAAACTTAAAGAACTAAACATGTTGAGTTAATCAGATTGGATTAAGGAAGTGTAACTCAAACATGTTTGTTTCTTATTTATGTGCATACTAGAATCAAGGAAAAGCTTTTTAAATAATGACCATTTACCTTAGGATGCTACCTTTATCATTAGAGCGTGATGCCACCATGTGACGGAGAGTAGACGACTCATCATGGTCCTTTCCTTTTGTGTGAACTTTTCCTTGTTCGGGTAGCCTCACAACTTGAACTATTCATGAGCTTCTTGTCTCCTAGATTGCACCCTTTCTTTCTTCTCATTTTGTCATGCCATCTTTTTGCTCTTCGTTCTTTCGCTCCACTCATTGTTTTATGCCTCAAACCTTGATTTGTTTCCACAAATGATCTCATGTTAGTGAGGGCTTTTTAGGTCCATTGATCAAGACTTCTCCTTGCATTTAACTTGTCTGTGCACCATCTGATCTAGGAGATGAGGACAGATACTTGTTCTTCTCCCATCAACCCTTCTTGATTTCTGTTGATTCATGGTTGATGAGGTGATGTTCATTGGAGCTGCAGACTCGAGTTCTTCCATGATGGTCTTTCTCCATTTTGTGATCATGGTCGTTCACAACCTCATGAGACACCATTGGCAGACCTCCGTTAATATGATATTTGTTAACACGAGGATGCATGTCATAATGTAGTGGCATCTCGTCAGCTTGGTCCTTGCTGGTGTCATACAAGATGGTGTCATCGAGGATAATGAAAGCAGGCATCAATTTGGCTAGGTAAGTTGCATCCTGCTCATCATTATCATCCTTGCTTGAGTCTTGGGGAGCTCAATGCTAGGTTGTTTTCGACATTGCTTATGTCTTCTTTGTGCAAAGTTATTGGAGTTCATCATGTGTCTTGCTTCATCTCTGATTTGAATTCATCTCGTGACTTACCCAAATTGAATTCAAGAGCTTCCTACATGGGTTAGTCTACAGATACAACCGAATTTTATACAAGCATGTTTTGATCCAGTAATCGTGTTCAATTAATACCCCAAATCAAAACATACTAGTGTAGAAAGGTAGCATGAGTGAGTAAAGAGATTCATTCAATTGGAGAGGAAAGATAATGATTGTTATTTAGCAAATTGAGCATGGCTTAAAGGTAGACACAACCAAGATTAGCAACATGGCATAAGATTTTTTAGAGAAGTTCATCCCCTAGAAGTGCTTATTTTAGGACAAAAGCTTGTCCTTGGGAAACCTTCTAATATACCTCATGTTGGTGAAGTGGTTTCCCCTCCAACGCCAATCTTTATGTGCCTATCTCAAGATTCACACAACAAGATCTGCAATATTTATGATAAACAAACGCATCTACAACCACTCTTTTAAAGTTTTTATGAACAGGAAGTATGAGGGGGTTGAAGATATCATGTGTGGCGATGTTAGAGAGACCAGTTGATTCAGGAGATTTCTCTTGTGAGCATGGATTTAATGAGGTATTCATGAAGTAGCTTCCATGCTCGTCGATTTCATCTTCCTTCTCGAGTTGATCTTGTCTAAGGCCTCCTACAAACTTGGATGAGTCATGTTTATTAAGAAGATTGACTTAATTTTTCTCAAAAACACAGGAGAGCTACGCTTCATTATATTAAGAAGAAATAGGGGGTACAGAACCCTTATTACAACACACCCACATACCCTTGTCAATATCTCATAAGATACATTTGCACCAGTAAAGAAAGAAAAAGCGACTCTGCACCTACAACAAATCAACTAACAGCTTGGGCGAGGGCAGTCAAGTGGGATAGCCCATGAGCCCCTGCCATTGTCCATCGTCGACGCTCATCACCGGCCAACTTCAAGGTTTCAGCTATGCTAGGAGTTACTCCATCAAAGACACAACTATTGCGATGATTCCAAATTATCCATGCTCCTAGAACTATTAGGGAGTTTCGAACCTTTTTGTGTTAAACCAGAAGTTGCTACACTTGCTTTTTCCCACCAATCATCGAATGAAGTGTCAGATAGTTGTGGAGCTAGAGAGTGGAGACCGACCTATCTCAATATATAGTAGCCTTGAAAATATACATTTGATTAGGAGATGATCAATTCTTTCGTCGGCTTGATCACAAAGTGGACACTTCTCAGGATGAGGCAGTCCTCGTCATGCAAGACGATTTGACGTCCAGCAGCGCTTGTGCGCTACAAGCAATAGGAAGAAGAGGCATTTAGCTGGCGCCCAAGTTTTCCAAATTCTTTCCCATGGTCTAAAAAGAATTTTCCCCATGAATAAGCTATCATATGCGGATTTGGCCGAGTACTATCCACTATTTGATAATTTCCAAATGTGGTAGTCCTCCACCTCAGGCTGTAACTCAAAATCATAGAGGATGTCCCAAAATAGAAAATACTCCATGATGACCGCCACTGTGAAAGCACCTTGGATGTCCGAGACCCAAGTCTAGTTGGTTAGAGCCTGCTACATAGTACCCAACTTTCTCTTTCTCTATGGAATCACAGCAAAGAGTCGAGGCGTGAGAACCTTAATGTAGTGCCCATGAAGCCACCTATCAGTCTAGAACAAAGTATTCTCGCCATTGCCAACATCTAAGATAATTGGCATTGAACAAAGCTTCTGAACCTAAACAGGTACCTGTATAGACAGTGCAGACCAAGGGCAATGTGGCTCTTTTTTTCTATAACAAAAGCCATCTTGCGCATAATGCCTAATCAAGATTTCTGAGATTGGAAGTACCCAAACCATCCAGTTCAGTTGGAGAGCAAGCTATCTCCCATGCCATGAGACAATGTCCTCCATGTGCTTGCTTGCACCCTCTCCACATATAGCTTCTTTGAATTTTGTCAATCTCTTTAATGGCTAGTGGGGGATATACCCCCAGGTACCACAAGATGGTACATGGGCCGCACCATCCGAGGTGGCCTGGCCCGTAAGATCGAGGCGTGCACGGTCAAGATTACAAGTTGTACTAGATATTGTAATAGTACCAAATAGGATACTTTACTTGTAACCCTCCTCCTCCAGAGTATACAAGGAGAGGCAGGGGTCCCCCTCAGGGGGGAGCTCAATCAATACAGAATAATGAGACACAGGACATAGGTATTACGCCAACACGGCGGCCGAACCTATATAAATCCACTGTCTTGTGCCTCTGTAACCATCTGGTTCCTGATTACACGCACCGTCTACCGACAATCTACCATCATGGGCATACCCCTAGATGGACTGCCGACCATATTTCATCGATAGTGGCGCACCAGGTAGGGGTCCCCTTTAGGGGTCATGCGTGATGATCCTTTGGCAAGCCAGATGGGAAATTTCTCTTAACATCTGCTAAAAATTAGGTGAGTCATTTCTTAGCAACGTTGTTGATTAGATCAATCTGTTCTTCGAATATCTAATACAGATTAATTATTTCTGCATGTGCCAACCTGTCTCTCTCATCCGCGATCTGATTCATCTTCGTTGCTCGGCTGCTGCACGAGGAGACGGAACTTGACGCCACACGCACATGTCCACGGTGGACCGGTGGTTACTACGTCGATGATCAGCAGCACGGCTTTGGATCTCATGGCCACTTCACGATGGATAGCTAGATCGGCGCACCCGTCTTCGGCCTCACGATGTTCGTGCAAGCGACAGACTCCTATTCCTGTATGGTTCGATCATGCATGGATGAAGATTTCAATCTGAACGGAAGAAGATTCAACAAGCCAATAAGCAAGGATGACGTACATCTTACGTGCAAGATGATTAGCAAGGTACTACTAGTACGTGTTTGTATGAGACTCGTCCGTATGGGATAAACTCCCTTGCTTGCTTGTTCGAGCCTTTTTTCGACCATGCCAAGACAACGAGCCAGAACCAAGCAACTACCTAAGCCATACAAGCTATCTGGCGAGCCACGTCGAGAGCCATCAAGCTGCTGAGCGAGCCGCATCGAGCCGTCTAGCAAGCCACGTCGAGCCAAGCAGGCTGATTGAGCAAGCCGTCCGATCTCACGTCGACCACGGACCACGTCGACCATGTCCCGAGTGGCTCCACCGAGCTCACGTCGACCACGTCCCAAGCGGCTCCGCTGAGCTCCGACCACGTCGACCATAGACCACGCCAACCACATCCCGAGTGGCTCCACCTAACTCCGACCACGTCGACCACCAGACCACATTGCAATGATGATCGCCGCGAAGAACGGCACTACGACAACCGCGACCACCGTCATGACGATAGGTTAGAATGCTCGAGGACCAGACAACTTCATCACCGCCGACTAGATTTCTATCCAAAGATAAGTACACTTCTAATATTTATATTTAATATAATTTTTCATTACGACGTTTCTTCACAAACGTCCTCATCATGATTATTCTTCAAATAATGTTTGTCCATGTATACCATCTTAAAGATAACATACAGCTATACTTAACGCAAATCCCCGACTAGTCACGTTGACGCTCGATGTCTCCAGAAATAGCCCTGTCTACCGACTCTCTCTACACGTGTATGAGCGTCCGCCCTCTGCGTTACGGGTCATTGGCAGCGTCTCCTTAGCGACGCCTTCCTACATGCACACGGGCTCCACGCTCCATGCTACAGTGAAGCTAGCTGGGGCTGGAGGCTCAGCTACATACTAATCGGTCGGGCAATTTATATTAAGTATAAACACAAACTTCACATTAACACTGATGTTTACAAAGCACCAACTACTTTATCACATCATGCTCATTTACAAGTGACTGCTGAGCGTCATACACTATTTCTTCACCGCTGATTTTTCTCCATAATTTATTATTTTATACATCATGTACTACCATTCTACATATTTATATTGCAGGAATTTTGAGCTATGCTCGGGGACTTCATCGCTTGCTTCTTGACCTACGCTCGGGGACTGTCTCGATCACTCTCCGACCATAGCTCGGGGACTTCGTTGCTCGCTTCTTGACCTACGCTCGGGGACTGCCTCGATCACTCTCCGACCACAGCTCGGGGACTTCGTCGCTCGCTTCTCGACCTATGCTCGGGGACTGCCTCGATCACTCTCTGACCACAACTTAGGGACTTCGTCGCTTGCTTCTCGACCTACGCACGGGGACTGCCTCGATCACTCTTCGATCATAGCTCGGGGACTTCGTCGCTCGCTCCTCGACCTGTGCTCGGGGACTGCCTCGATCGCTCTCCGACCATGGCTCGGGGACTTTGCGTCTCGACTACATGCGACTGGAAACTCACATATAGTTGGGATATTTTTTCTCCTTTAGACCTTGCTATAAGGCTCATACCTCACCTTCCAGCAAGCTCAAGGACTACATCGGTACGATGCACCTGCCAGTGCATCTCGTATCGCTTGTACGATGATTGGATTCTCAACTTAACTAGGAATTCCTTTTAGACCCTGGCACCACGTGCCTACGTCACCTACTACCAGGCTCAAGGACTGAGTGGGCACACTTCACCTTGCGGTGAATGTGTTTGTTTTTTTACCCCTATGCCTCTGATGATCAAAGATGCTACACTTCAAGACACCCTTATGTTTCTTCATAGAAACCCAAGTGGGCACACTTCCCAGGATGGAAATCTTTTTCTTTCTTCTTAAGAGCACCATCATTCTTCGGACAACCTACTTCTCCGGCGACAACGGTGGTCGGAGATGTCAAGAACTCAAGCCTCACTGTTCGGAGAAGGTTAAAATAGCGTGTCACATTAGAATACATGGCGCTCGGGGACTAGCTGTGGGGGATATACCCCTAGGGTACCACAAAATGGTACATGGGCCTGCACCATCCGAGGTGGCCCGGCCCGTAAGATCGAGGTGTGCACGGCAAGATTACAAGTTGTACTAGATATTGTAATAGTACCAAATAGGATACTTTACTTGTAACCCTCCTCCTCTAGATTATACAAGGAGAGGCAGGGGTCCCCCTCAGGGGGGGACCTCAATCAATACAGAATAATGAGACACATGACATAGTTATTATGCCAACACGGTGGCTGAACCTATATAAATCTTATGTCTTGTGCCTCTATAACCATCTGGTTCCTGATTACACGCACTGTCTACCGACAATCTACCATCATGGGCATACCCCTAGATGGACTGCCGACCATATTTCGTCGACAATGGCCCATTGAGGCAAATCAATGGCCATCACAAGATTGATGAGCATCACAGTAAGAACAAACTAGCACATGGATTCACCTCCCAGATTGACTTAAGCTCACCCTTTGGATCAGGTTTGGGTTCTATCCTTAATGATTCGGCCTTGTCAATCCATTCTTTACTAGCAAAGACACATGAATTCTTAATATCCTCCAGCCATTGTCGTTACTCTTCTTGGTCTTCCTTGTGGCATTCATGACTCCTATGCTTTGGTTGTCTTTAGTGGATTCCTAGGATCATCATGAGACTCAGGAAAAAGACATCAGGGGATTCATCGGGGTCAAGGATGGGTTTAGAGATGGGTTCAAAACTTATATCGGTTGTGGGCATAGAAGGGGAGAAGATAGGATTGGCTTCAAAATGACTTGGCTCCCCTACTATGGCATCACATGTCATTCCATCCTTGCATGTTTCTAGATGTCCCCCATAGGAATTTGATTTAGGACGCTTTCTAAGAGATCCCTTCTTGAGGGGATTTGAATTATACTCGCTCGAAGGTCTCTTATAAAAATTTAAGAGTTAAATGCATGGGTGGTCCATCAACTTGCTCTCTAGTTTCACTTAGGTCCATCAACTCTAAAAGTGGGTTTTTGGGTCCATAATCTTTGTTAGTGGCGTATTCCTAGCCCATACCCCTTTGTTTCAATTTTTTACCTGACATGGTTGTCCACCGTGGCGTCTAGGTTGGATTTGGCGGGAGAGCACTGGCCGCCCAGTCCATGCTGCTGGCCTTAGGGAGTCCTAGCTTCTTGAGCATGTCCTATAGCTCGGCGGTGGAGATGAAGCCATCGCCGTCGATGTCGAAGACCTTGAACGCCTCCTGCATCTCTTGCTCGTCCTCCTCACCACCCTTGCTGTCGTCTGCCCCAGCGGTGGCGGCGTCCTGCTGGTCCATGAGCATGCCAAAGAAGGCATCCCCGAGCACATGGTGGAGCTTGTCAAAGTCCCCGAAGTAGAGGCTCGTGGCGCCATCGGGCACATAGGCGCCGATGGTGGTGGCCAGGCCAACACGGTTGGTGTCCAGGCCCAACACGTCTAGTGCCTGCACTGGCTCGTCCACCGTGATCTCGCTATCCCTATTGCGATCGAATAGGTCAAACACGCGGTGGAGGCGCACCGCGTTTAGGCTCCCATTGTGGAGGCAGAACGATGCTGACGACGTCCGCTTCGCCAGCACCGGCTTCACCACCCCCACCATGCCCTGGTTTGTGTCCATCCTTCAAGCTCAAGGTTAACCTTGGCATATAGATTCTCTCGCTCACCCCTGCTGGTGTGCTTCAGCGGAGCCGCGCTCTAGCTGCCCTGCGTTCTTTTCTCTCCTTTAATTTGTGTGGTGTCCAAATTGCTTCTTTTATTTTGGAAGGAGCACAAGGACAGCACTGGCTATTTATAGAAGGGATAGGGACCAGTAAGGGGAGATAATAGGGGACGGCCAGATGGAGGAGCAGTAGCCAATCACCCGCCGTTGCTGGCTTTGTCTGCTGCTATTGTTGTGGCTTGGTTGGCCGGCGGAGCTCGTGGGTGAGCACATAGGTGGTGAGCATGAGGGCTAGGGCGAGGTCGCTAAGCCAGACGGCCGTGGCCATGCCCTGGACACCCATCCTGGTGGAGAGCAACATGGTGAGCGGGATGTGAAGCGCCAGCGCCAACGTGGCTCCGAACAGCGTGGGCAGCGTCACCTCCTACGCGCTAAGGTAGGACTTGAGCGGGTTGAGCATGGAGGTGATGTTGAGGTACGGGAGGAGGCAGAGCACGTAGGTCCTGGCCATGTCCGTGATGTTGGCCTACTGGCCGAACAGCAGCAGGACAACATCGACGCACATCCAGAGGAGCGCGATGGGTATGGAGGCAGCGAGGAGCATGAGCGTGGCCCTGAGCAGCGTCCCACGTAGTAGGGCGACGTTGCCAGCACCGTGCGCCTAGCCATAGATGGGCTCCATGGCGCTGCAGAGGTCATTGAGGATGGCAAAGCTAGTGATGTTGGCGAAGCTGTAGCCGAGCGTGCCGGTGGCCAGCTAGAGGTCACCGAGGCGGCCCAGGAAGGCCATGGTGACGGCTTGCTTGGCAAACCAGGTGAGGTTCATGCCATCAGCATCATTCTAGCTTTGCAATGGGAGCCTAAACATGGTGCACCTCTGCCGTGTGTTCAACCTATACAACCACAATAGGGCCGGTGAGATCACGGTGGACGAGCTGGGGCCGGTGCTAGACACGCTGGGCTTGGACGTCGACTGTGCCGGCCTGGCCGCCATCGTCGGCGCCTATGTGCCTAATGGCACCATGAGCCTCCACTTTGAGGACTTTGACAAGCTCCACTGCGCACTTGGTGGATGGTAGCAATGGCGGCGAGGAGGACGAGGAGGAGATGTGGGAGGCGTTCAAGGTCTTTGACGTCGACGGCGACGGCTTCATCTCTGCCGCTAAGCTACAGGAAGTGCTCAAGAAGCTAGGACTCCCCGAGGCTAGCAGAATGGACTAGGCGGCCGACGCTCTCCCACCAAATCCAACCTGGATGCCATGATGGACAACCATGTCGGTTAAAAAATTTAAACAAAGGGGTATGGGCTATGAATACGCCACTAACAAAGATTATGGACCCAAAAACCCACTTTCAGAGTTGATGGACCTGAGTGAAACTAGAGCGCAAGTTGATGGTCCACCCATGCATTTAACTCAAAATTTAATGTACTCCCAAAATTAGCATCAAAGAGGTCATCTTTAATTTCAAAAGGGATTTCCAAATGTTGAATTTCTTCTTCCTTTAGAGGATTTAGATTTTGGGGTGTTGATGGTTCAAGATTGATAACTAAATCTTGGGGTTGGAGTGTAACACCCTAGTGTTAAGCATTGCATTTGGCACTTGCATTTCATGAGCACAAGCATCATCCAAGCAGTCATGAGCATGAGCATACGGAATTTCATCTTATTCTTTACATATTGTCACATGTGATGTTGATTATATACATGCATATGCTTGTGATCATGTGTAACCAATGCAAGAGATGGTTGTAAGGTCACAAAAATACCTTAGACATGTCTAGGATGGTAAATGGAACAATGTTTGTATTCATGACATTGGCCAATTTTGCTTCTAAGTCCTAGTTTACTCATAATGTCATTTTTCATGTTACTACTTTGACTAGAGTTGAACTATAGCATAGATTATTTTAATGGCAATGCATCCCTTAACAAAAGTTGTAGCTTATCTTATGCGAAACAAACTTTGTTTAAGGGTCATGAGCTAAGTTCAGTACCTAACATGGTCAAATAGGGCTCACAAAAATCAACTTAATGCTGTTTTGAAACTCAAAAATTTGTTTGTCTAAAGCTGATTTCTAGTTTCCTTGTAGCTACCATTGGTGATTTTAATTTGCAAACCATTGGGAATTAGACAAAACTTCCTTAAGCAAACTTGTAGTACTTGTGTAGCTCTACAAAATGGTGAAATTGGTTTACCAAAAATGTTGCACGGATTAGGAGTTGTGGTGGAGAAAAAATCGAGTTTCAGGCAGTTTCATCCGAACTGAAACCTGGCCTTGCTGCGCGCGTCATGGCCGACCAGCGTAGGCCTGCGCGCACTGCATGGTGGCTGTACGCCGACACTGGCCCACCCTACCATGCCACAAAGGTGAGCACTCGATTGCCCCTCGCTCTCATATGTTCATTCACTGTCTTGCCCTCTCCATCTCGCTCGCGTGTGGCTCCAGAGCAGAGCAAAGCTGCAGCACCGCTGCCACCAGCGTCATCACCGGCCAAGCACATCACCACTGCCAGCACCGTCACCCAATCCACCTCACATGTAGCTCCTCTGTAATCTACTCCACCTCCTCGAGCAGCTAGCGCCACTAGACAAGCACAAGTGAGACCACATTGCCATGCCACCATCGCCACTATGGTCATGGTGCGCCGCCGAGCATGGGCTCACCGGTGGCCAGCCACCCGTAGTGCCTCTTCTACCTCCCTCACCCTTGGTTGTGTGTCGCCATAGGTCATAGATGCTATGACCACAGCCAGCTTAACTGCTACCGCCGCCATCGCGTGGGAATGCGTGACGCAGCCGTGCGCGTCCACCATGGTCGCAAGCACGCGCTCACCATGGCTGACCCTAGCTAGACCCCATCGTCCCCCTCTAGGGTGTGTTTCCACAATGCCAAGAACCCTAGCACCATCCCCAAAGACAAAGACCTATCATCGACCGCCATCTCGTCGGAACGGTGACCTCACCGTCACCGCGCTCACGTTGCCGTGCCGCCATGCACGTGGCCGGAGCACACCATCGCTTCACCATGCCCTAGACCTAACCCTAGAGCTTAGCTAGGACTCCCTGATGCTATAGCATCACTCACCTAGCTGTGTTGTTGGAGATGATGATCCCACTGTTGAGCACCTTCGTCGTGCCACCATTATCACCGACGAGGTTGCTCTGGCGAATTGCTGAGCCAACCAAGGGCACCGGTCGACGTCACGATGGTGAAGACGCTACCATCGGTGAGCTTGCCATCGCCGAGCTCTAGGCATGTTAGCACCATCCTCTGCTCTTGTCTCGCTCTCGCCTGGGCCCTTTGACCCACGGGGCCCAGCTGTCAATCAGGGTTTTGAATTTTTTTCTTTATTTATTTTTCTAGATTTTGTTGCAAACTTCAAAAATTCATAACTAGAGCTAGGAATGTCCAAATTAAGTGAACCAAATTTTGTTGGGTTCATCATGAAGTGTAATATTTGATAAAAATATGAAACCTACTGTTTTGGATATTTTTCTAGGGGAATTAAATTGAGCTAGTTAAGTGCTTTTAAAATAGTTTCTATCTTGTAAAATGCATATCTTGAGCCAGGGAAGTGCAAAAATTGTAATTCCAATTTTTTTGGTCTTGTATTGACCTGCTCTAGCTAGGAAAACTACTAAACCTACAATAGGCATACTTGGGATATGGTCTTCCTATTTAATCTTACATAATTTCTTGTTTGTAGTGAAAATAACTGGGGTGAAAATACATAACATATGATCATGCAAATTTTTACACAGTGTTCTTATCCTAGGATGACAATAAAAAAATATGAAATCTATTGTTTAGCACTTTTCACTAGGTTAAACTATTTTTGCTAAAATAAGCCTATGCAATTTGTCATTTTTGTAGAGGTTGCTATACTTATCAAAATGGCATGAAATTTGTATAGTACACTACTGAGGTCGGATGTAGACTACTGCAATTTTCTGAGAATTTATTGAGCATAGGTAAATATTTATCCTTTAAATCACCTTATTATATAAGGAAATTAATAAATGCACATAAGTAAATTATTTGGGCTTAACCATGATGTTTTCTATGGTGCTTGTGATGCATATGATCTATCGATATTAGTAGTTGTGCTTAGAATTGATTGGTTATAGGTAGCTACTTAATCATTGCTTTATAACTCAACTAGATGGCTGCAGGAGTAGTTTCTGTTGTGTTGACAAATTCATGATGATACTGACTTTTCGTGTTAAACTTGATAATAACAAAGTTGTAGGAAACTTACTCATCTTGCTTTTACTAAAATTTTTTAGCTATAGGCTAACTAGTTTAAGATTTATAGCTATTAGAAGTCTACTATCAGATTTGCTAGACCTCTAGATAGATCTAGAAGATTGAATTGTTTGACCGAGATAGCTACTGAATCACCTTAAGATGATTAAAATAAAGTTGTATGAAATTTCATAAGCTTTCAAGAAAGTCCACAACCATATTGTTTGGGTGTGTATAACTCCAGTTATGGTCAAAACAAGTGGCTACTGTCTTGCAGCCCAGAAAATGTTTAAATAGGTGTTTGTTTAATTACTAGAGAGGAGAGTATGCACCTATTCAGTAAAAGAAAATTTATCATGTTATCACTTTAATACATTACTATTAAGAACACTTATGAGTATGCAATTTTATCTTATCATATCATCCATGTCATTAACTATGCATCCATGATATCTTATTTCATGCTCATGCATATAGGATCGCCCGAAGGAGAAACCCTACTAGAATTCGAAGAAGAGACAGAGGAGAATTAGGAGACACCACAACCAGCAGCTCCCAAAGGCAAGGAGCTAGATACTGAGGAACTTCTAGGAGTGCCCTGACCACCAACCCACTTCTTTCCTGAAAGGTAAGCCCCGGAGCATTATAAGTCTCCTATGTTTTATAAAATATAACTTGAGTTCTTTATGTTTGATGCATTAGGTTATAAGAGTTGATTGGAAACACTTGATGCATAGAACTACCTTGTACAGAAATATACCTTGAATGCTATGTAGGTCTAGGATCGAATAACTTCTTAGCAATGCTTAGCTCGGTAGAAGTCAGGGTGATTTCCTATCACCTGCGAGATATAGGTGGACACTTAACCACGGTTGGCTATATTTGCTATCGTATAAAAGAACCATGGGACATTGTAAATCAAGGCCAAACGGAGTCTATGTTGTAATTTGACTCATGTGATTCTGACTGCACCGATTAAGGACCGCATCGTTGTTGCTCCTCGGTCATTTTGAACACATGCCTCTCACTTAGCTGGCCTGGATAACTCATTCTAACCGCGAAGCCAAGTAGCTCAACTTAGGCCAGGCCTCGTTCTATCAAAGTGTGCACACTAGAGGTAGTAAGGATGTTTAGGGGAGCCAGTGTGGGGCCAAGGGCAGGTTAGAGTCTTGATCGACCTGGCATCCGGTAGTGTCCCTGAGGGTGCGGTGCTGATCGAAACACTTGAATTGTGCCTGAGTTGTACCAAAGGTGACCTAAGACTACCATGGCTGGTAGACCTAGGGTTTGTGTTAGGAATACTACCCAGCTGGTTGCAATCAATTCGAATCGCCATCTCTCTCAGATAGTGAGAAACTTGACTGAGCTTCCTTCTATCGTAGTGGTAATGGCAAGTGGAATGGTTCTGAGACTGATATAATAAATTGCTATGGTTACTATTGTTGTGTCACTATGGATATACCACATGTTTGGCATAAGTTAGTTGCTAATCTAGAGATGAATAGCTATAATTAACTTGATGATGGAATTATAAAATGTATAGCTGAATTAGTGGCCTTTTATACAAAATGTTGTCAAGCTAGCTCCACTTATAAGGCCTTGCATGATCCTTGGAGTCACTTTATTTTGGTTTATAACGGGTAAGTCTAGCTGAGTACCTTCTTGTACTCAGGGGTTTATTTCCCACTTGTTGCAGATAACACTATTTATCATGGCTACTGTAAGAACTACTTCTGTCCCGCGGTGGACAAGGAGTAGGCCCGGGACAAGGTGGTTCCATTTATATATCTAAGCTATGATGCTTTTATGGGTTGTGATCACATACTGGCAAGTATTTGAACCATGGTGTGAGGTGTTGGTTTAAAAACTACTTTGCTTCCGCTACTACTTTATTTGAACTTGGTTTGTAATAAATTCAATTGCACTCTGAGGTATGGCAATGTATTTGTGAACTCTATGTTACATGTGGCATGTATGTTGAATCATGTACGATCTTGGTTGTATGTTGGTGACGAATTGAGATCCTTCATGGTACTCGATGGACTACCAGGTTTATATGGGCTCAAGTATAAAAGTGCGACCAGCTCCTCCACTACTATTGTACTTGTGCTCTTATAAATTAGGGATGGTTCTGTTACAGTTGGCATCAGAGCAAGATCTAACATTAATTGCCACATGTGTATTTAAAACAAAGGTTTTTGTTTTCCTAAAACTAGTTTTTGACAACTTATAGCTATATATATAGGTGTTCAAATCTGAAATTTGAATCTAAAGTGTGCCAGTGATCGCTTCCTTTATGCCCAGTTAAGGATTTCAGGTGGCTAAATAAGTACTAACATGGGGGTTTTTATTTTCATCGTCCATACTGGCGTGCTATTGTATGGATGCCATTCACTTGAGTGGTAATGTATGGATCAAATGCCTCTACACCCAAGGTAAGATGATGAGTGGCATGACCGCATGATATGAGCATGCGGTATAAAGGGAGAGGTAGCTTTGATACTAAAGTATATATATGTCTCATATATATACTAAGGTATTTAATTGTGGGTTAACTTTGATATGGCTTGTATATGCATATTTATATGTGTGTAATGGGACGTATTTACTTTTGGGTAGCTTTGATATGAAAGTATATATATATGGGTATATATATATATATGGAAGTATTTAGTATTCAACCTAGAGCCTAGATTTTCATTTCTGTATTTATATAATTATGGGGTTGGGCTGAAATGAAACTCTTGTCCAGGTATGCTAAGGACAAAACATGTAGCTCAAATAGTTACATTATTTATGAGAGAACGTATGTATGCCACCGTGTATGTCGCTAGAAGCTTCAATTTTTCTAAGTTTGTGAGGACGTATGGAACGTGCATGCATCATGATAAATCATTCATTACATACTTGCATTGTTCCTCCCCTTATAAGTTTCCTATTCCATTAAGTAACTCTTTTCTATTATAATGTTATTCTCACAAAGAGTTGCACCATATTTTGTTGGTACATATGGGAGCATCAGCTGGGAGTGAGACTTTCCTAGAGATCTTCGGTACCACTGCCCTGCTCTAGAGGGTACTACACTTTGTGGGGTATACCGCACTGCCTTGCTACTTCTAGAATGAGGGATATCTAGAAGGACAGCTATGGTATGATGTGCAGCTAACCATACCTGCTCGTACCCAAGCACCACTATGGCAGGAGTGGAAGGCAGGATTCTGAGGGAAAAACTCCTTGGGGATGAGTTGACCGGTAGTGTAGCTGATACTTTTCCTCAAGTGGATCCGTCTACAGCAATTTGGGCACAACGTAACCATAATGATTTGATCCGAGACCTGGGATGAGCAGATAGAGAGTTCTAGTCCTGCTATGAGTGCTATGTTCACCGTAATGAAGATGTTTTATACTCGTCAGGACACTCGGGACTTTTGGCAGGAGTCCTATACCACTTGTATGGACAAGCTCATGAGAGCCAAAGCTAGACAACAGAAGCTGAGGAAGCGTGTGCGCAAGTACAAGAAGGCAGCTAAGGAGGCTTGTTGGGACACTGATGAATCTTATACCGCATTAGGAGCCCTCTAGACTTAGATGGAATGGGTCGATTAGCAAAGAGCTGCCGCTCAAGTGGCAAGAGCTGATGATCAGGCTATGCTGGTAGGACTGTGGAAGTAGCTAGAGGCTGCTTGCGCTGAGGCCTTCACTGCTATGCACCTAGCGGATCTTTGCCAACAACCAGTGCAGCCTAGGCAGAAGCAGCACGTGACAGAGTCAAAGCTGAGGCTGCATAGTAGGCATGCATTGAGTGGGATTTGTCCCATCAACTTGCTCATACCCTAGAACATGGTGGTTGATCTTCAGCATGAAGTGTATTTTCTGAACAACCAACTGCACCCGATCCTTGATGAGGAAGAAGAAGATCTGGAAATGTCTATTGAAGATGATGATTGGGAGGAGGAAGAAGTGGTGCCCGTGGATGAGGGCGAGGCTCTATCCAACCTTGATAGTGACCATGCTGATGTGTAGAGCAACTTTAGTGACTAGTTTGGTGCGCTAGATGTTATCCTATGCTATCTTATGTAATGGACATGTAGCTTAAGTTTTGATCTTTGAATGTATCATTGATGTAATATTGGAACCTTGCATGTTGGTCCACTGTGGTACAAACTTTAATGAAATTCCAGTTTCATTTTGCTGGTAAAAATATGACATGCATATTAACGCGTTGCGAGCGCGATAAGTGATCAAATTGGTGTTGTTATGTTGTGAGAATGAATAATTGTGCCTCTATTTTATTGTATCAATTTAAATTCTCTCCAGTAAATTCAGTTTGGCAGTGATTACACATTCTTCTGCAATTCATGATATCATCCAATAATCACTTATTGATGCAATTTTGTAGATGACTCACACTCGCATAGGGGCTGGCACCAGTCAGGGTGGTAATGATGACGACCTACCACCACCACTGCCACCCTCCGTGAATGAATTTTTTGCGCAACTCTTGGGAAGCCAGCGAACAATGGAAGAAACACTATGCCTCATTGTGCAGAACATAGCCCATGCCCGCTAGCAGAATTAGGGGCCAAAGCCAAATCAATATAGTACATTCAAGGACTTTCTAGAGACAAAGCCTCCTATCTTTAAAGAGGCAGAAGAATCACTCTAGGCTGATGAGTGGTTGAACACTATTGAATAGAAGTTCCGTCTGTTGAGGGTCACCGAAATGGTGAAGGTCGAGTATGCATCACATCAACTACAGGGGCCTATAGGTATCTGGTGGACTCATTATTTGTTTGCCTTACCTACTGGAGCAAATGTTACCTAGGAGCAATTCAAGGCAGCATTTAGGGGGCATCATATTCCCCCAGGGTTGATGCGAATGAAGGCCGTTGAGTTCATGAAGCTCACATAAGGGACAAAGACCCTGATAGAGTATATGCATGCATTCAACAACCTATCCAGATATGCCCCAAAGTTTGTGAATACAGAAGAGAAGAAAATAGAAAGCTCCAAGAGAGGCCTTGGCACTAAGTTGATGAAAACGATGGTCAATGCTAAATGTGCTACATATAATGAGTTCGTTAGTGATGCCCTAACCCAAGAAAACTAGAACAACCTACATGCAGTAGCAAAGGGTCGCAAGTGAGCAGCTAAGGTAGGTGCCTCAGGTTCATCTCAGTCCAAAGCTTCTATGGCAGCCAGGCCATAGTTCCATCCTCCAACACCTATGTTTAGGCCTCGTCAGAAGAAAGCCTAGGCTAGCTGACCTTAGACTGGTGTTTCGCAAGGCATTCACCATTGCCCTGCCTAAGGGTAACATAGGCCAAGGAAGCTCAGCAGGGCCAAGAAGTAACCAGCCGTGCTTCAATTACAATTAGACGTTCCACTGGGCCAAGGAGTGCCCCTATCCCAAGAGGAATGGAAATCAAAACTAGGGTAATCAGAAATAGGCCAATCCTAAGGCACGTCCTGGGTACATGCACTATACAACCATGGAGGAGATTCCCATAGGGGAAGTTGTGACGGCTGGTATGTTTCTTATTAACAAACATCCCACAATTGTTTTATTTGATTCTGGAGCTTCTCATTCATTTATGAGCCAAACATTTGCATCTAAGCATGATTAAAAGATAATTGAGGTAGACAAGGGTGGTTATAGTATAAGTTCAGCTAGGGCTATTATCTCTACAAACCAAATAGTTAGAGATGTGCTTATCTCCATCTAAGAGAGAGAGTATACCATGGATCTCATAGTATTGCCAGGATTAGCCATAGATGTGATTTTGGGAATGAAATGGATGAGTGGGCATGGAGTTATTATCGACACATCCACTTGAACCAGTTTGTTGAGGGAACCAAAAGGGGATGGTGCTTTCCTAGTGCCACTTCCTAGAAGTTTTGATCTTCAAAACTTGTCTTGTGCCATCCAAACCACTACTCTCTGTGATATTCCTATAGTTTGTGAGTTTCCAGATGTATTTCTAGATGAGTTGTCTAGTTTGCCGCTTGATAGGGATGTGGAATTTAGAATTGAGTTAGTGCTAGGTACAGCACCTATCTCAAGAAGACCCTATAGGATGCCACCCAATGAGTTAGCAGAACTTAAAATTCAGCTACAAGAACTATTGGACAAAGGTCTCATTCAACCTAGTTCATCTCCCTAGGGTTGTCTAGCCTTGTTTGTGAAGAAAAAGGACAAATCATTATGGATGTGTGTGGACTATAGGACTCTTAATGCTGTAACCATTAAGAACAAGTACCCTTTGCCTCATATTGATATTTTGTTTGATCAATTGGCAAGAGCAAAAGTATTCTCTAAGATCGATTTGAGATCAGGCTATCACCAGATTAAGATCAGGTCAGAGGATATACCTAAGACAACTTTCTCCACTAGATACGGCTTGTATGAGTATTTGGTCTTGTCTTTTGGACTAACAAATGCTCCTATCTATTTCATGTATCTGATGAATTCGGTGTTCATGCCCGAGCTTGACAAGTTCATGGTTGTGTTTATCAATGATATCCTGATTTACTCTAAGAATGAGGCAGATCATGCAGAGCATCTGAGAGTTGTCTTGTCTAGGCTGAGAGAGCATAAATTGTATGCAAAGTTTAGCAAGTGTGAATTCTGGCTATGGAAAATACCTTTCTTAGGTCATGTATTATCAGAAAATGGAATTTCTATAGATCCATCTAAAGTTCAAGAGGTCATGGATTGGAAGGCCCTGACTTCAGTTCATGAAGTTTGAAGTTTTCTAGGGCTAGCAGGTTATTATCGATGTTTCATTCCAAATTTTTCCAAGATAGCTAAGCCCATGACCAAATTACTTTAGAAGGATGAAAAGTTTAATTGGACTCCAGAGTTTGAGGCTACTTTTCACACTCTGTGAACCTTGCTAACCACTACTCCTGTTCTGGCACAACCCGACATTGAAAAGCCTTTTGATGTGTTCTGTGATGCATTAGGTACAGGTTTAGGGTGTGTGCTTATGCAAGAATGTCGAGTTATTGCATATGCTTCTCGATAGTTGAGAAGGCATGAAGTCAACTATCCTACCCAAGATTTAGAGCTTGTCGTAGTTGTCCATGCATTGAAGATATGGAGACATTATTTGTTGGGGAATGTATGTCACATATACACTGAGCACAAAAGTCTCAAATACATCTTCACTCAACCTGAACTGAACATGACACAATGTAGATGGTTAGAGCTGATTAAGGACTATAATTTGGAAGTGCGCCATCATCTGGGAAAAGCCAATGTTGTAGCAGATGCACTTAGTTGAAAATTTCATTATAACACCTTAGAAGCCTTGTTGGAAGATAGGTTTAATCTATTGCATCCTGTTGTGCTACACAACATCACTGTCAGTTGTTCACTTGAGAGCAAAATCATAGAACTATAGAAGATAGATATAGGTGTGTTTCACATCAAGAGAAAGATAAAAGAATAGGAAACCTGTCATAGAACCGACCAATTTATAAGAGCACAAGTACAAAAACAATCGCCGAAATGATCAAATTCTCGAACTTGAGCCCATATAAACCCGGTAGTCAACTGAAATCTCGAAGGATTTCAAACCAACTTGCAAAAAACCAAGATCACAGTAATTCAACATAACATATCGTACATTACAACATTTTGCAGACATTTGCAAATAGATTACATCACCTCAGAGTCATCGTTATTACAAAACAAGTCTTGTAAAACATGCGGAAGTAAATAGTTTAACTTACACACCCGAGTTCAAATACAAATACTGGTTCGCTGATAACAACCCGCAAAAGCATTCAGATAAGAGAAACCGAGATCATGCCCATGATCTAGTCTTCGTCACCCGCCGGGTGGAGACAATACTTATAGAATCCCTGATATAGAAGGTCATCTGCAACAAGAGGGAATAAACCCTGAGTACGAGAATGTACTTAGCTAGACTTACCCGTCGAAAATCAAACAAATGACACCAAGGATTATGCATAGCTTAATTTAGTGGATCTAGCTGACACTTTCTTTTTGTAGAAAAGCATAAGTAATAATGATCAACTCTAAACCTGAACTAGCAGTGACTTTTAGCCATTAACTTGTCATCTAGATTGGCACCTGTACTAAGCAATCATTTTATTAGGGTGCAAACATTAATAACCATATCAGGTATACATTGTGGCAACCTCATCATCATCATCCATTTAACCATGTCGTTAAATTAATTGAATCTACGTTGCCGCTGCTCAGTCAAGTTCTCACTATCCGGAAGAGACAACGATTCAAATCGATTCCTATCCAGCTGGAGGGGTATTCCTAACACAAACCTTGCTTCCCCCGTTAGGGTCGCAAACAAGTCACCGTTGGTACAATTCAGAAGTCGCGAGTCCGAACAGTGTCGCAAAATCAGAGAACCACTCTGCCATGAGTGCTCGGTGACTTAACCCTCCCTTGGGCTTACACCAATGGTTCCCTGCACATCCTTACTTCCATCCAGATTGCGGACCCCTGCTCGCGTCCCTGGCCTGAACCAAGCTACTAGGCTTCGCGGTTGGAATGACTTATCTGGCCAGCTAAGTGTTAGGCTACGTTCAACATGACATAAGGACGTACAGCGTATCGGTCCATAAACGACTCAGACGGAGTCACTATGTCCAAACCTACACAAGACTCTGCCCGGTCTTAATTCATTATTAACATGGTTCTTTTCCATAATAGCAAATATAGCCAACCGTGATCCACCTCATCCTAAAGCTCATAGGTGATAGGAAATCACCTGACTTCTACCGCACTAAGCATGGCTAAGCATTTAACCCGTTCCTGAACTTAAATAGGATTCCAGTGCGATGTCTGGACAAGGAGGGATATATAATGCGACAATTGGTTCCAACCAATTCCTATACTTAATGCAGCATCAACGAATAAAAGATACTCAATGTATTTGTAAAAACATGAGAGGCTTCATATGCTCCGGGGCTTGCCTTTCAGGAAAGAGGAAGGCTAGTGGTCAGGGCACTCGGGCAACTCCTCCGCGGCTGGCTGCTTCGTCGGCTTCCTGCACCTCGGGCTCCTCCTCCTGGTTGGCTCCCTCGAACTCCAGCAACTGTCACTCCCTCCTGGCACACCTATTGCATGAATGCGCAAGGATAAATATCATGGATGCACATGAACGAAGTTCAGGGATGCTCGGGGAATGCACATGTTCGCTGTAGTCTGCATATTCCACATTAAGCTCTATTCAAATCACTTTACTTACCAAGTTTATACAACCTAATGTATAATTGCTCATCTTTAGTTAATGACCTAGCACCTAGCACCTAAGCATGTTCTCAAGTTAGGCTAGCCCTGAAACAATCAACGAGGGCGTGGCAACAAAGCATACACTCAAGCATTTGTATTTCAGCAAAATGGAGACTATATAGCGGTATAGTAAACTAGCCATAACTGGAGATTTATAAATCCTAAATGACATGCAACAAGACAATTTGGAAAGCTTATAAATGTGTCTACAATTTATTTTCAGACCTCTAAGCATGATTCCAATCCTTTACCTAGGTCGAATTCCTCAATCAACAGAACTCTGTCTTCACAAGACAGAGAGTAGGCAAAAACTGGAACCTAACTTTAAATAGCTGTAGTTCCTAAACTACTAGGCCAAATGCCATCCAATTTTGATAGGAGCTAGATACATAAATGATCTACAACTTTTGTATTCATCATATTCACAGCAAACCAAAATATCATGGGGAACTTTATAAAGTCCCCAGATCTGTCCAGAGGGACATAATGCCAACAAAATAATTATTAACTTATGATGTAAACACATAATTGGACAAAACTAACTCTACTCACTTATTACACATATCACAAGAACACCAGAAAGTAGGGTGTTCCTCACCAAAACATTTCTTTTAATACCTTTCTTAATTTATTTAACTAATTATAGGAAATGGTAATCATATATGTAAACTACCCCATTAAATCTACAAAAATTACAGTAGATACTACATGCTCTAAGTAGACCCCCATAAAAATTTCACACTATTTGAGCAAGTATATCAGCCTACACAAAAATGATAAGACATAATGGCTTAAATTGACATAATTAGGAAACCTTAGTGAAAAGTGTCAAGCAATAGATTCGATATTTTTCCTAGCATCCTTAAGGTACTAGGATACTACCCACAAAGTTTCATGGTCATAGGATTCCTAGATAATTTACAAAAATTTACACAAGTATCAATCAATGATAAAAGGAAAATCTATACCTCAAAAACCATACATGCAATGACCCTTAAATTTTTACCAGAGCTTCCGCTAAGCAAGAATAGCTTACCCACAAAATTTCATAATTTTTGGATCACAGAAACTCAAGATATAATTTAAACAAGTTTGCATGCATTTAAAAACACATTTTAAGTTCCTATTTAATTCATCCAAAATTTCTACATCATGTGCTCATGTCATATTTTTCTTAAATACTAGACTTCACTATGATTCTACCAAAATTTGAATCACACCATTTGGATCTACACATTTGGAGTTACAAAATTCACAAACTATTACTCAAATCTACAAATTTGAACTATCCTACCACTACACTGTCACTGACGCGTGGGACCCGCGTGTCAGCCGGGCCCGTTGGTCAGTGAGACGAAACAGGGGAGACGACACGCGACGGCGTGATGATGGTCTAGCTCACCGACGGCGACTCCTCCGGCGACACCGAAGGCACCGGCGTGCTCCCCACAACGATGCGCACCCATCTATCCCTCACCACCATCTCTACTGAACTCGAACACCGACGGCGACGTGCAATGGCAGACGGCGGAGGAGTCCGGCGACGCTCTGGCAGCGTCCGGCCGTGTAGGGTGCAGCTAAGCTCGATACGAGCTCCTAGGGCATGTGGGGAAACTTAAGGAAGCAAGAAACGAGGATGAGAGGGATCCTAGCTACCCTGACCACGACGGCCTTGAACTCCGGCGAGGTCACGCTCATGGCGGTGATGGCAGAAGTGGCCAATGTGCCCTTACCTAGACTCAATAGGCTTAGCTAAGAGGTGGAGGAGGTAGAGGAGGACACGACGGAGCTGTTGTCGAGCTAGGGTTCGTGTTTTTGCGGCGGCGATGGAGCTATGCGACGGCGGAGCTACTCGGCAATGGCGGAGCCAGCACTGCGCTGCTGCTGCGAGCGGGTGAAGGCGAAGGAAGTGAAAATTGGACTGGCGAGCTGGTCGAGCAGGCGCGTGGGGGGGGGGGGGGTTCAAGCACTGGCCTGCAACGCCAGGACGGCCGCAGCGCGTGGCTGCGCGGTCAGGCGGCCGGCGACGGGTGTCCTCCACGCGGCCGTCGATTTCTGAAATCGGTCAGGTACTGTAGCATGCCTGAAACTTCGATTCAGTTAACCTTCGATGCTTGATAGGAATGGTTGATGATCATGAAACTCCAAATCCGTTGATCATCAACGAAAAAAGTCAAGATGAAAGTTGCAACCCGTACTCCCATCTTCAATTTCTATTTACGCACCAAGGGCTAATTCTCAATAGATATAGAGGAAAACCACGCCAAAGTTGAGTTCATGAAACTGAAACTCAGTTATCACACTTAGAAAATTTTCAAGTGTTGAATCAGCCTTCAATACTGACTTGTGGTCCCATTTTGAGCATGTTGTGCACATTTTCATGACTTGGCTTCTAAACAAAGTTTGTTCCTTATAAAATTTACTACAACTTTGCTTTAGGTTGCTCAGACATGCAAACATTCTAAGCTACACTTTTTAAACAGTCAAACAAAAGAGTTCAGGGGTCAAAACAAGTCAAACCACTATTTGAAATCATAATTAGGCAATATGATCAATATGAACAATGTTCCAAATGACATTCTAGGTGTCACTAAGTTGTTCAAGAGAATTATTAGCCACACCACACCTTGGTCATACAAGAATCAAGCATTGTAGGTACTAAAACAATGAAAAACACATGAAATGTTACATTTGTTTCATAGTCATGTTTCACATGTTTCATGATCTTGTTGCATGGTACTAACTAGTTTTGTTTCACTAAAGTGAGTTGCACATGTTGCACTTAAGTGTTGCACACTATTCATCTCATAAAAGAAACAACACACATGAAATATGCAACATGTTGCAATGTTTCGAAATCATGTTTCATGTGATATAAGCTTATGAATGGATGAATGATGCTCATGTTCATGAAATGCAAGTGCAAATGTGGAAGCCAAACACCTAGGGTGTTACAGCCCTCCCCCTTATAAAAATCTCATCCCTGAGATTTGAAAAGCGTACCATTGTTGATAGAATTCCTTATAACCATCCCTCAAATAATCTTCTCTTTCCCACGTTGCATCGCGTTCACTACCCTGATTACTCCACATGACTTTGTAAAACTTGACCATCCAACTCTGAGTCACTCGCTCAAGAGTATCAATCACTCGGACCTGCTTTTCTTCAAAGGTAAAATTAGATTTTAACTCGATATCCCCCAGTGGAATTCTCTCTTCAGGGACGCGAAGACATTTCTTCAATTAGGATACATGAAAGACATTGAAGATAGCACTTATCTCAGGAGGTAATTGAATCTTGTACGCCACCTTACCACTTTGTCCAATGATTTCAAACGGACCAACATATCTCGGCGCAAGCTTTTGCTTCACACCAAAGCGTTGGACACTCTTCATGGGTGAGACTTTTAGATAAACGAAGTCTCCAACTTCGAACTCAATAGGTTTTCTACGTCGATCAGCATAACTTTTCTGCCTAGCTTGAGCTGCGGCCATATGGGTTTGGATAGTACGGACTTATTCTTCGGCTTCTTGAACAAAATCAATTCCATAATATCTCCTTTCATCGGCTTCTACCCAATTCAACGGGGTTCTACACTTCCGGCCATACAAAGCTTCAAACGGTGCCATCTTGATACTCTCTTGATAACTATTATTGTACGAGAATTCAGCTAGGGGCAACCATTTTTCCCATGAGCCCTTAGATGAGATGACACATGCTCTCAACATATCTTCTAAGATTTGATTCACTCGCTCAGTTTGCCCATTGGTTTGTGGATGATAGGCAGAACTTCTTACTAACTTAGTTCCTAATAATCCGTGTAAGTACTCCCAAAAGCGAGCAGTGAACTGTGGTCCTCTATCCGAGACAATAGTATGAGGGATCCCATGAAGTCGGACTATCTAATTGAAGTACAACTCCGTGTAGTCAGTTGGATGGAAATCTATGCAGATAGGAATCAAGTGTGCAGACTTGGTCAGACGGTCTACAATCACCCAAATAGAGTTAAAATTCCTCTATGTAGTAGGAAGTCCAACAATAAAATCCATACTTATCTCCTCCCATTTCCAACCTGGAATAGAGAGTGGCTGAAGTAAACCAGCTTTCATGTGCACATCTTTGACTCGACAACAAGTATCACACCTAGCCACATAAGCGGCTATCTCTTTCTTCATTTTGGTCCACCAAAATTGAGGCTTCAAATCGTGATACATTTTGCTACTACCAGGATGAATAGATAATTTAGAGGAATGGGCTTCAGATATGATTTGATTTCTAAGTTCTCTATCCTTCGAAACCACCAACCTATCCTTGAACCATAACACGCCATCCTCATCTACTCGAAAATGTTTGGTTTCTTGCTCTTTCATCTTGCGCTTGATGTGGAACACACCTAGATCTGTCTTTTGCAGCTCGATAATTCGACTCTATAGAGTACAACTGACAGTGATGTTGTAAAGGACTACAGGATGAAGGAGTTTTGACAAATGGACATCACTCTCAATCAATGAGGGGCAATGAGATTTCCTGCTTAAGGCATCTGCTACGACATTTGCCTTGCCAGGGTGATAGTGCACTTGGAGGTTATAATCCTTGATCAACTCGAGCCATCTTCTCTGACGCATATTCAACTCTGGTTGAGTGAAGATGTACTTGAGACTTTTATGATCAGTGTAGATGTTGCACACATTGCCAAGCAAATAATGTCTCCATGCCTTCAAAGCATGAACAATAGCAGCGAGTTCCAAGTCATGCGTTGGATAATTCACTTCATGCTTTCGAAGTTGGCGAGAGGTATAAGCAATGACTCTACCCTCTTGCATAAGAACACCTCCTGATGCATCGCAGAACACATCAAAAGGTTTCTCGATATCCGGTTGTGCCAAAACCGGAGCCGAAGTTAGAAGAGTTCGCAAGGTATGGAAAGCCGCATCACACTCGGGAGTCCAAACAAACTTCATGTCTTTTTGCAGCAACCGAGTCATAGGCTTGGCTATTTTAGAGAAATCCGAGATGAAGCGACGATAATAGCCAGCCAACCCTAGAAAACTCCGAACCTCGTGCATCGAGATTGGAGCCTTCTAGTTCAACACTTCTTGCACCTTGGTGGGATCAACCATAATTCCACCATCGGACAACACGTGTCCAAGAAAAGGTACCTCACGAAGCCAGAATTCACATTTCCTGAACTTTGCATAAAGTTGGTGTTCCCGCAATCTAGTGAGAACCACTCGCAAATGTTTAACATGGTCTTCTTCGTTCTCCGAATAAACCGGGATATCATCTATAAATACCACCACAAATTTGTCCAACTCGGGCATAAACACCGAATTCATCAGATACATAAAATGTGTGGGGGCATTGGTCAATCCAAAAGACATCACAAGGTATTCATACAGACCATATCTTGTAGAGAATGCAGTTTTTGGGACATCCTCAGGCCAAATTTTGATTTGATGATACCCAGATCTCAAATCAATCTTGGAAAAGACTTTGGCTTTAGACAACTGATCAAATAAGATATCTATGCGTGGCAGAGGATACTTATTCTTGATTGTAACTACATTCAAGGGTCTATAATCTACACACATGCATAGGGATTGATCCTTCTTCTTTACAAAGATAGCTGGGCACCCCCAAGGAGATGAACTAGGACGGATAAGGCCTTTCTTTAGAAGTTCATTCAACTGGGTCTTAAGTTCGGCTAGTTCATTGGGAGGCATCCTATATGACCTTCTAGAGATGGGCACTGTACCAGGAAGCAACTCTATCTTGAACTCCACGTCTTGATCCAGGGGCAATCTAGGCAAATCATCGGGAAAAACATCCGGAAAGTCACACACGACAGGGATATCTGCCAAAGACTTTGCTTGCACTGCATTAGTCGTGCAAGAAAGATTGATGTCCCTGGGTAGCTGTACTAGAAAACCCTCCTGATTACCCGGATCTCTGAGCATGACTACTCTAGTCGATGTATCAATAAGCACTCCATGATTGCTCATCCAGTTCATTCCTAATGTCACATCGATACCTAGCCCCAGTAAAACTACCAGATCAACCTGATAACTTCGCCCCTCTATCTCGAATTGTACATCCCCAACTACCAGCTTGGTTGGGATAATACCACTGGCAGCCCTAATACAATAACCCTCACCCTCAACAGTATATGTTTTCTGCATAAACTTGGATGCAAATGCTGGACTAATAAAGGAATGTAAAGCACCCGAATCAAATAGTACAACTGCGGGGTGTTGATCAACCAGAAACTTACCAGTAGTCACTACCTCTCCTTAAGGAATCTCAGTAATATTAGTATGGTTCACCTGCCCCTGACGGCCACCTTGGTAGTTATTCTTCTTAGGGTAAGGGCACTCCCTTGCCTAGTGGCCTATCTTGTTGTAGTTCCAGCATGGCATGTTGCTTAGAGGGGCCTTAGAACTGCCCTAACTGGTAGTACCCTTGGGAAGAGCAACCGTAAACGCCTTGCGAAACCCAGTCTTGCCTAGATTTTTCTTCATCGGTGGGCAGAATTTAGCAGCTGATGCTGGAGGGCGGACTGGAGCCCTCGGTGTGATAGGAGCCTTAGATTGTGAGGTGCCCGCCTCATAGGCCCTCTTACGACTTTTCGAAGCAGCATACATAGCATTGTTGTTCTCTTGCGATAAAGCATCACTCACAAACTCATTAAAATGAGCACACTTGCAATTTCCCATGGTCTTCATCAATTTGGGGCTAAGTTCCCGCTTGAAACTAGCAATCTTTTTGGCATCGGTGTCCACAAACTCGGTAGCATACCTTGCAAGGTTGTTGAAAGCCTGCAGGTATTCATTCAAGCTCTTGTTCCCCTAGGTCAGCTTCATGAACTCTATATGCTTGATTGCCATGAGACCAGGAGGAATGTAATTTCCCCTGAAAGCAGACTTGAACTGATCCCAAGTGATTTGGGCATTAGCAGGCATAGTGGACCGATGATGACTCCACCAAATGCCAGCTGGCCCATGTAGTTGGTGAGATGCATACTCAGTCTTCAGCACCTCAGTCAAGCGGAGTAGATGGAACTTCTGCTCAAGAGTATTCAACCATTCATCAGCTTGTAGGGGCTCCTCAGCCTCCTTGAAGATCGAGGGTTTCATGTTAAGGAAATCCTTGAAGTCACTGTATTGATTTGGTTCCGATCCTTGGCGTGGACCACGTCCATCACGATTCGCAATCATACGGAGAGCCTCAGCCATAGTGCGCTGTCCTTCCACAAGAATTGCCATCAATTTCGTTGGTGTGGGTGGTGGTGGCGATGGAAGGTCATCATCATCACCAGCCGCACCAATGGAACGAGTATGAGGCATCTGCAACAATGCGCAATCAGTAATTATTGATGATGTTAGCACATTGGAGAGGAACAATGTAATTGTGCCAAATTGAATTTACTGATGAGAATGAAAACTTCATACAATAAACAGAGGCAATAATTCATTCTCCAATCACCGCATCATCAATTAGATTACTAGCACCCTATGCAGTGCATTCCAATCATGATAAGTTTTAAACTTAACCATCACGATATGCATCCCGAAGGAAGCGAATTAAAGTACATTACATGCCAAGTTCGAATTAAAAAGGTACATCCAACATCAGTCATCATACTTAAGTCCATTACATTAATGACTACAAAAGCTTAAACTAGTGAGACTTGCTAACTAACTACTCACCGAAGTGATCGCTGTCCACATCGAAGACACCTTGGACTTCTTTGGGGTCTTCCTCTTCTTCATCTGTAGGCTCAGCTACATTGTCATCCATCTGCACGTCCTCTTCTTCGTCATCGGCCTCAATCACTTGAGGTCCACCCACATTTGGATACCTTGGTATGGGGCGAGGAATAGGAAATAGACGGTTGTGCAGTTGATGGTGCTCAACCTGAAGCTCTTCAAGCCGTTCTTGTAGTTCTTGCTCCCTATGGAAAGCATTTTGGTTAGCCATAATCCAACCCTAGCGTCTTTCTTCTGCTAATTCTAAAGCTGCATCTCTATGATGGGTCACACGATCCAACTCTTGTGCTGCCTCATCTCTCTCAATAGTGAGGTTCATCAGCTAGTTATGAAGCTCGTCTCTCTCGCGTACGGTTTGACCCCACTGTTGTAGGCGATAATTTGCAATACCGCAAATCTCATCCACTTCTTGCTGAGCTCTCCCACATGCATCCACCCTATGGTGATACTTGCGGGCACGCAATCTGAACTTATGCTGGGCTGCCATTGCCTTGCCAGCTTCATCTAGCGCACTAGAAAGGGTGTTTTGCCTGACTCGACAAAGCTTCAAGACTGCCATCATAGCACTCATTCTAGCATTGTCGCTCTACACACGTTCGCCACGGCCTCGAACCAAGGCCTGGCCAACGTCCTGAGTCCACTCAGCCTTAGTAGGAGACACTCGGGGAATGGATGAAGCTGGTCCACCCACTAACTCATCCCCGAAGCTCTGTGCTATATCCATCAGCACATTAAGGGCAACAACCTGAGTGGCTTCCCATAGGCTTTGCCCATCAATCTCAATGCTCCACCCATGCCACAATGGTCTTGTGGGGTTTTGCGGCACTATAAAGGTCACGACGTACCATGGTACATCTCCCAATGGTACTGCCTGCCTCCATGTGTAGCTGGGTGCCTCTGGGTACCCAACTGAACTGAGCACCCTCTAGAGCAAGGTGGGAGTACTGAACTGGTCCAAAAAGGTGCTGCTACCAGTAGGAAACACGGGCGCGGCCATCTGTATCGAAAAGGGATGCAATTCATGTGAGAGGATTATTTTGCTGAGAGATTGCACTTTATACTTGGGATAAGCAATTATAAGGGAGGGAGTAATGCAATGTGAATGACATGAGTGAATATGATGCATGCTCGTTCCGTACGTCCTCACAAACCTAAGAAAATTTAAGCTTTAGTGGAATATACGGTGGCATACATACGTTCTCTCAATTAGCGGTAACTAGTCGATCTACACGGTGCGTTGTTAGAGTACCTGCAGAAAACTTCATTGCAGCCCAACCCAACAAGATATAATGCTAATAACACAAGTAGTAACTAAGATATTCTCCATATATACATCCCCAGATATATATACTTCGGTATCCAAACTACCCGACAAATGTACCCACAATTAAGTACCTTCATATATACATGTATGCAACATGTAAATACTCCAGTAACCACAACTAGCTCTCCCCTAGACCGACGGTTGGACGGTCATGCTCTCGCAACTCACTCTTACCTTGGCATAGAGGCAATTGATCCATACATTACCATTCAAACAAATGGCACCCATGCAATATCACGCCGCATGGACGACGAAATAGAAACAATCAATTTCCCCCAAGTTAGTAATTATATATAAGCCACCTAGAAGTCCTTAAGTGGGCTACAAGGGATGTGATCACCAGTACACCATAAAATTTTTTGATTTTTGAACACTTATATATAACTATAAGTTGGAAAACCGTTTTCACAACAAAAGCTTTTGTTTTAAATAGCCATAAGACATGTTTAATGTTGAATCTAGCTCTGATGCCAGCTGTCACAGAACCAACCAATTTATAAGAGCACAAGTACAAAAATAATCGCCGAAACAATCAAATTTTCGAACTTGAGCCCATATAAACCCGGTAGTCAACTGAAATCTCAAAGGATTTCAAACCAACTTGCATACAACCAAGATCACAGTAATTCAACATAACATATCGTACGTTACAACATTTTGCAGACGTTTGCAAATAGATTACACCACCTCAGAGTCATCGTTATTACAAAACAAGTCTTGTAAAACATGCGGAAGCAAATAGTTTAACTTACACACCCGAGTTCAAATACAAATACTAGTTCGCTGATCACAATCCGCAAAAGCATTCAGATAAGAGAAACCGAGATCATGCCCATGATCTAGTCTTCGTCACCCGTCGGGTGGAGACAATACTTACAGAATCCCTAATATAGAAGGTCATCTGCAACAAGAGGGAATAAACCCTAAGTACGAGAATGTACTCAGCTAGACTTACCCGTCGAAAACCAAACAAATGATACCAAGGATTATGCATAGCTTAATTTAGTGGATCTGGCTGACACTTTCTTTTTGCGGAAAAGCATAAGTAATAATGATCAACTCTTAACCTGAACTAGCAGTGACTTTTAGCCATTAACCTGTCATCTAGATTGGCACCTGTACTAAGCAATCATTTTATTAGGGGTGCAAACATTAATAACCATATCAGGTATACATTGTGGCAACCTCATCATCATCATCTATTTAACCATATCGTTAAATTAATTGAATCTACGTTGCCACTGCTCAGTCAAGTTCTCACTATCCGGGAGAGACAGCGATTCGAATCGATTCCTATCCAGCTGGAGGGGTATTCCTAACACAAACCTTGCTTCCCCCGTCAGGGTCGCAAACAAGTCACTGTTGGTACAATTCAGAAGTCACGAGTCCGAACAGTGCTGCAAAATCAGAGAACCACTCTGCCATGAGTGCTCGGTGACTTAACCCGCCCTTGGGCTTACGCCAATGGTTCCCTACACATCCTTACTTCCATCCAGATTGCGGACCCCTACTCGCGTCCCTGGCTTGAACCGAGCTACTAGGCTTCGCGGTCGGAACGACTTATCCAGCCAGCTAAGTGTTAGGCTACGTTCAACATGACATAAGGACGTACAGCGTATTGGTCCTTAAATGACTCAGACAGAGTCACTATGTCCAAACCTACACAAGACTCCGCCCGGTCTTAATTGATTATTAACATGGTTCTTTTCCACGATAGCAAATATAGCCAACCGTGATCCACCTCATCCTAAAGCTCGCAGGTGATAGGAAATCACCTAACTTCTACCGCACTAACATGGCTAAGCATTTAACCCGTTCCTGAACTTAAATACGATTCTAGTGCGATGTCTGGACAAGGAGGGATATATAATGCGACAGTTGGTTCCAACCAATTCCTATACTTAATGCAGCATCAACGAATAAAAGATACTCAATGTATTTGTAAAAACATGGGAGGCTTCATATGCTCCGGGGCTTGCCTTTCAGGAAAGAGGAAGGCTGGTGGTCAGGGCACTCGCGCAACTCCTCCACGGCGGCTGCTTCGTCGGCTTCCTGCACCTCGGGCTCCTCCTCCTGGTTGGCTCCCTCGAACTCCAGCAACGTCACTCCCTCCGGCACACCTATTGCATGAATGCGCAAGATAAATATCATGGATGCACATGAACGAAGTTAGGGATGCTCGGGGAATGCACATGTTCGCTGTAGTCTGCATATTCCACATAAGCTCTATTCAAATCACTTTACTTACCAAGTTTATACAACCTAATGTATAATTGCTCATCTTCAGTTAATGACCTAGCACCTACACCTAAGCATGTTCTCAAGTTAGGCTAGCCCTGAAACAATCAATGAGGGCGTGGCAACAAAGCATACACTCAAGCATTTGTATTTCAGCAAAATGGAGACTATATAGCGGTACAGTAAACTAGCCATAACTGGAGATTTATAAATCCAAATGACATGCAACAAGACAATTTGGAAAGCTTATGAAAGTGTCTACAATTTATTTTCAGACCTCTAAGCATGATTCCAACCTTTACCAGGTCGAATTCCTCAATCAACAGAACTCTGTCTTCACAAGACAGAGAGTAGGCAAAAACTGGAACCTAACTTTAAACAGCTGTAGTTCCTAAACTTCTGGGCCAAATGCCATAAAATTTTGACAGGAGCTAGATACATAAATGAACTACAACCTTTGTATTCATCATATTCACAGCAAACCAAAATATCATGGGGAACTTTATAAAGTCCCCAGATCTGTCCAGAGGGACATAATGCCAACAAAATAATTATTAACTTATGATGTAAACACATAATTGGACAAAACTAACTCTACTCACTTATTACACATATCACAAGAACAATAGAAAGTAGGGTGTTCCTCACCAAAACATTTCTTTTAATACCTTTCTTAATTTATTTAACTAATTATAGGAAATGGTAATCATATATGTAAACTACCCCATTAAATCTACAAAAATTACAGTAGATACTACATGCTCTAAGTAGACCCCCATAAAAATTTCACACTATTTGAGCAAGTATATCAGCCTACACAAAAATGATAAGACATAATGGCTTAAATTGACATAATTAGGAAACCTTAGTGAAAAGTGTCAAGCAATAGATTTCATATTTTTCCTAGCATCCTTAAGGTACTAGGATACTACCCACAAAGTTTCATGGTCATAGGATTCCTAGATAATTTACAAAAATTTACACAAGTATCAATCAATGATAAAAGGAAAATCTATAACTCAAAAACCATACATGCAATGACCCTCAAATTTTTACCAGAGCTTCCACTAAGCAAGAATAGCTTATCCACAAAATTGCATAATTTTTGGATCACAGAAACTCAAGATATAATTTAAATAAGTTTGCAAGCATTTAAAAACACATTTTAAGTTCCTATTTAATTCATCCAAAATTTCTACATCATGTGCTCATGTCATATTTTTATGAAATACTATACTTCACTGTGATTCTACCAAAATTTGAATCACACCATTTGGATCTACACATTTGGAGTTACAAAATTCACAAACTATTACTCAAATCTGCAAATTTGAACTATCCTACCACTACACTGTCACTGACGCATGGGACCCACGTGTCAGCAGGGCCCAGCTGGTCAGTGAGACGGAACAGGGGAGACTGGCACGCGACGGCGCAGCGATGGTCTAGCTCGCCGACGGTGACTCCTCCGGCAACACCGAAGGCACCGGCGTGCTCCGCACAACGATGCGCACCCATCTATGCCCTCACCACCATCTCTACTGAACTCGAACACCGACGGCGACGTGCAATGGTCGGACGCCCTTTTTGAGCATGTTGTGCACATTTTCATGACTTGGCTTCCAAACAAAGTTTGTTCCTTATAAAATTTACTAAAACTTTGCTTTAGGTTGCTCATGACATGCAAACATTCTAAGCTATACTTTTTAAACAGTCAAACAAAAGAGTTTAGGGGTCAAAACAAGTCAAACCACTATTTGAAATCATAATTAGGCAACATGATCAATATGAACAATGTTCCAAATGACATTCTAGGTGTCACTAAGTTGTTCAAGAGAATTATTAGCCACACCACACCTTGGTCATACAAGAATCAAGCATTGTAGGTACTGAAACAATGAAAAACACATGAAATGTTACATTTGTTTCATAGTCATGTTTCACATGTTTCATGATCTTGTTGCATTTTACTAACTAGTTTTGTTTCACTAAAGTGAGTTGCACATGTTGCACTTAAGTGTTGCACACTATTCATCTCATAAAAGAAACAACACACAATGAAATATGCAACATGTTGCAATGTTTCAAAATCATGTTTCATGTGATATAAGCTTATGAATGGATGAATGATGCTCATGTTTATGAAATGCAAGTGCAAATGTGGAAGCCAAACACCTTGGGGTGTTACAAAACCAAACATTTTAGGTTAGATGAAAGAGGTGTGCTATAGTTCAAGGACCGACTTGTGGTACCGAAGGACCATGAACATAGAAATCAAATCCTAGATGAAGCTCATTCATCCAAGTTGTCCATCCATGCGGGTAGTAGTAGAATGTATCAAGATTTGAAAACCCATTTTTGGTAGACCAAGATGAAGAAAGAGATCGCCGTCTCTGTCGCTAGGTGTGATAATTGTAGTAGAGTCAAAGCTAATCATTTGAAGCCTGCCGAATTGCTCCAACCTTTGTCTGTTCCAGGATGGAAGTGGGAGGAGATCAGCATGGATTTCATTGTACGACTCCCATCCACTCAAAAGGGCTTTGACTCGATATGCAGTAATTGTAGACCATCTGACCAAGTCCGCGCACTTCATTCCCGGTAAGAACCAACTATCGACCGCATCGGTATGCAGAAATATACATTGCTCAGATAGCACGCTTGCATGGGGTACTAAGAACAATTGTGTTAGATAGGGGATCTCAATTCACTGCTCGGTTTTGGGAGCACTTGCATAAGTAGTTAGGTACCAACCTTGTTCAAAGCTCAGCATATCACTCTCAGACCTCTAGGCAGACTGAGCGGGTAAATCAAATCTTAGAATATATGTTGACAGCATGTGTGATCTCTTCCATGGGTTCATGGGGAAAATGGCTACCTTTAGCTGAGTTTTCCTACAACAATAGTTATCAAGAGAGCATCAAGATGGCTCCTTTTGATGCTTTGTATGGTAAAAAATGTAGAACTCCTTTGAATTGGGTTGAGCCCGAAGAAAGGAGATACTATGGCATTGATTTTGTCATAGAAGCCGAAGAGCAAGTGCATATTATCCAACAACATATGTGCTTCAGTCTAGGCAGAAGAGTTATGCTGACAAGAGAAGAAGGCCTATTGAATTTGAGGTAGGTGACTATGTATACCTCAAGGTATCACCCATGAAAAAGGTGCAATGGTTTGGGGTGAAAAGCAAACTAGCACCTAGATATGTAGGCCCATACGAGATCATCGAGCGAAGCGGAACAAACTTTGTTTAAGGGTCATGAGCTAATTCAGTGCCTAACATGGTCAAATAGGGCTCATAATAATCAACTTAATGCTGTTTTGAAACTCACAAATTTGTCCAAGTCTAAAGCTGATTTCTAGTTTCCTTGTAGTCACCTTTGGTGATTTTTAGTTTGCAAACCATTGGGAATTAGACAAAACTTCCTTAAGCAAACTTGTAGTTCCCATGTAGCTCTACAAAATGGTGAAATTGGTTTACCAAAACGCTACACGGAATTAGGAGTTGTGCTGGGAAAAAATCATGTTCAGGCGGTTTCATCTGAACTGAAACCGGCCTTGCCACATGAGTCATGGCCGACCTAGCACTAGGTCAGCACGCACCGCATGGTGGCCGTATACCTAGCGCCGGTGCACCCTGCCATGCCATAAAGGCTGAGCACTCAGGTCGCCCTCGCTCTCACTCGTTCATTCACTCTCTCACCCTCTCCATCTCGCTCAGCGCATGGCTCCAGAGCAGAGCAAAACGCAACGCCGCCACATAGCGTCTTTGCCGGCCAAGCGCATCACCACCACCTCACCATCACCCAATCCACCTCGCACGTAGCTCTACTGTGATCTACTCCACCTCCCCAAGCCACTAGCAGCCACTAGACAAGCACAGGTGAGGCCACATTGTCGTGCCACCGTCGCCACCATGATCATGGTGCACCGCCGAGCACGGGCTCGCTGGTGGCCAGCCACCACCAGTGCCTCTCCTACATCCCTCACCCTTGATTGTGTATCACCATAGGTCATAGATGCTACGACCGCAGCCAGCTTAACTGCTACCATGACCATCGCATGGGAAAGCGTGACACCGCCAGTGCACCTCCGCCATGGCCTGCAAGCACATGCTCGTCGACGGCCAACCCTAGCTAGACCCCGTCGTCCCCCTCTAGCATGTGTTTCCACAATGCCATGAACCCTAGCACCATCCATGAAGATGGAGACCCGTCAACAACTGCCATCTCGTCAGAACGAAGACCTTGCCATCACTGCGCTCGTGATCACCGTGATGCCATGCACGTGGCCTAGAGCACATCGCTGCTTCACCGTGCCCTAGACCGTAACCCTAGAGCTCTGCTAGGACTCCCTAATGCTATAGCATCGCTCACCTAGCCATGTCGTTGTCGAAGACGACAATCCCACTGCCAAGCACCTCCGCCGTGCTGCCATTGTCACCGGTGAGGTAGCTCCGGCTGAATCGCTTAGCCAACCAAGGGCACCAGTCGACGCGGGATGTCTAGTAGGTCAAGATGGTGAAGATGCTGCCACCTGATGAGCTCGCCATTGCCGAGCTCTGGCCAGGTCAGCTGCCATCCTCTGCTCTTGTCTCGCTGACGCATGGGCCCATTGACCCACAGGGCTCAGCTGTCAGTCAGGGTTTTGAATTTTTTCTGGGGGAATTAAATTGAGCTAGTTAAGCTGCTTTTAAAATAGTTTCTATCTTGTAAAATGCATATCTTGAGCTAGGGAAGTGCAAAAATTGTGATTCCAATTTTTCTGGTCTTGTGTTGACATGCTCTAACTAGGAATATGGTCTTCCTATTTAATCTTACATAATTGCTAGTTTCTGTGAAAATAATGGGGAAAAAATACATCATGCAAATGTTTACACAATGTTCTTATCCAAGGATGACAGTAAGAAAAATATGAAATCTGTTGTTTGGCATTTTTCACTAGGTTAAACTATTTTTGCTAAAATAATCCTACGCAACTTGTCATTTTGTAGAGGTTGCTATACTTATCCAAATGGCATGAAATTTGTATAGTAGAGTACTGGGTCAGATGTAGGCTACTATAATTTTCTTAGAATTTATTGAGCACAAGAAATATTTATCCTTTAAATCACCTTATTATATAAGGAAATTAATAAATGCACATAAGTAAATTATTTGGGCTTAACCATGATGTTTTCTATGGTGCTTATGATGCATATGATCTGTTGATATTAGTAGTTGTGCTTAGAATTGATTGGTTATAGGCAGCTACTTAATCATTGCTTTATAATTCAACTAGATGGCTTGCAGGAGTAGTTTCTATTGTGTTGACAAATTCAGGATGATAGTGAATTTTCCTGTTAAACTTGTTAATAACAAAGTTGTAGAAAACATACTTATATTGCTTGTCCTAAAATTTCATAGCTATAGGATAAATGGTTTTAGATTTATACCTGTTAGAAGTCTGCTGTCAGATTTGCTTGTCCTCTGGATAGATCTGGAAGATTGAATTGTTTGACCTGGATAGCTACTAAATCATCTTAAGATAATTAATAGAAAGTTGTAGGAAATTTCATAAGATTTCCAGAAAGTCCACAACCATATTGTTTGGATGTGTATAACTCCAGTTATGGTCAAAACAAGCGGCTGCTGTCTTGCAGCCCATAAAATGTTTGAATATGTGTTTGTTTAATTACTAGAGAGGAGATATGCACCTACTCAGCAAAAGAAAATTTATCGTGTTATCACTTATGAGTATGCATTTTATCATATCATATCATCCATGTCATTATCTATGCATCCATGATATCTTATTTCATGCTCATACATATAGGATCGCCCGAAGGAGTAACCCTACCGGAATTCGAAGAAGAGGCAGAGGAGAATCAGGAGACACCACCGAAGGGGAGGAGTCAGATACTGAGGAACTTCTGGAGTGTCTTGACCACCGACCCACTTCTTTCTTGAAAGGCAAGCCCTGGAGCATTATAAGTCACCTATGTTTTATAAAATATTACTTGAGTCCTTTATGTTTGATGCATTAGGTTATAAGAGTTGATTGGAAACACTTGATGCATAGAACTACCTTGTCCAGAAATATACCTTGAATCCTATGTAGGTCCAGGATCGAATAACTACTTAGCAATGCTTAGCTCGGTAGAAGTCAGGTGATTTCCTGTCACCTGCGAGATATAGGTGGACACTGAACCACTGGTTGGCTATATTTGCTATCATGTAAAAGAACCATGGGAGGTTGTAAATCGAGGCCAGACGGAGTCTATGTTGTAAGTTGACTCATGTGATTCTGTCTACGCCGATTAAGGACCGCATCGTTGTAGGTCCTCGGTCATTTTAAACGCATGCCTCTCACTTAGCTGGCCGGATAACTCATTCCTGACCATGAAGATGAGTAGCTCAACTCAGGACGGGCCTCGTTCTATCAAAGTGCGCACACTAGAGGTAGCAAGGATGTGTGGAGAGCTGGTGTGAGGCCAAGGGCAGGTTAGAGTCCTAATCGACCTGGCATCCAGGTAGTGTCCCTGAGGGTGCAGCAGTTGATTGAACCCACGAATTGGACCTAAGTTGTACCAAAGGTGACCTAAGGCTACCATGGCCGGTAGACCTAGGTTTGTGTTAGGAATACTGCCCAGCTGGTTGTAATCGATTCGAATCGCCTTCTCTCCTAGATAGTGAGAAACTTGACTGAGCTTCCTTCTATCATAGTGATAATGGCAAGTGGAATGGTTCTATTACATGGAGTGGTTGTGATTTTTCTATCAAAACTTCCTCTTCTTATTTAGGGGATGATTCCTTCTCTTCCTTCAGAGAGTTCATCATGAATGCTAGTGCAAGGAATCTTTCAAATAATTCTATCAAGGATAGTCCTTGCTTCACTAACAGACTAAACAAAGGAAAGCTCCTCTAGAGGCTAGATCAAGGGATTGTGCAGAATCCTTGCTAAGACCCATATAATAATGTTGGAGAAGCATTGGGTCTGGAATAGCAAGGTCTAGGCCAGTGGTGATAAGACTATTAAAATGATCCCACGATGCGCCAAGACACTCTTACTCTTTTTATTTAAAGGTTAGAACTTCTATTCGAAGGATGACTACTCTAGAGATGGGAAAGAAAGATAAACAAAATTTAGAGCATAGCGTTTCCCAATCTCCTTACATACTTTCTATGGTTCAACTGTACCAGTGTTTAGGTCTTCCCATCAAAGAAAATGGAAATAACTTCCATCTTAAGGTTTTGTCCAACATGCTAGTGATATGCAAGCATGCACAAGTCTATTTAAACTCTCGTAGGTGAGTATGTATTTTCATCGCCTTCTCTAAGAAGGATTGTTCCCTAATTATTTTTATTAAACATGGGCGTAGCTCATAGATGGGTGTTAGGATAGGCTCTAGTAGATTTTGGTGGCTCTAGGTATGCGCTCGTAGATTTAGCATATTGATATATACATGTGTTATCCATGCTAAAAGAAATATTAAAACAAAAGATACAAAGTTAAGCTAGGTTCGTAGTTGATTCAGCAGCTGTTTCCCCGGTAATGGTGCTAGAAAGCTTGGTCGTATATTTTAAATGCACATAGATAAATCCTGCAAGCACATGAATTTCGCTGTAGCTTTCACCTAAAAGTCTTCCAAGTATCAGTATCCACAGGGAAACATGTGAGATTGACTACAGTCTAACTTAACTAGGGGTAGCAACAAAGTTAAGGATAAACAGAAGTGTAGAGAGGATTACTAAGGTTCTCTAGTTCTAACTTAGGTAAGCTATGTCTTCTACTATTCAACTAGGGGACATTACTAAGGAAGGACACCAGCAGAGGATGCTTTCTGTAGTAACCAGGTCCTACTTGGCCTATAGATGGGAGGTGGACTACAAATGACTCAATGAGAGTATCACACTTGTGATCTACCATCGGTCCTAGAATGTAGGGTGCATTCTCGATTAACTCAAGTCTAAGCACCACACTTACACTTACGATTAATACTTTAACCTAGAGAGTCTATAGATTAAAGCACTTAAAGGAGAGTCGAGAACCTGAAGAACAATATAAACATGATACTTACTTGAATCAGAAGTTGATTACTAGAGAAATCTCAGAAGCAAGCTCAAGTAGAACTTGACTCCACCAAGGTACAAGCCACAGAGAGAGCACCGATAGGCCGTCACTTCCTCCAAACTCTTCCCTCACTCTCTATCTCACTATTTCTATTTTACAGGACTAGATCCTATCTTGGAGGACTAATCTTCGCTTGATTGCTGGCTCTGATCTTGATGATGAGGATATGAATTAGAGTTTTAGGATGGCTCTATTAGAGGAGGTATAGGGGCATATACATAGGGCGCAATGTTAATTTTGGACCCTCGAATCAAACCGACCTTGAGCAATAGTGTAGATTTGATCTTTAAGGCGGTGGAGAACCGACGTTCGAAGGAGGGGCTGCCATGTGGGTCCCATAGATCGGCTGGCCTACAGGTGGGGCCATTTGGCCCCACATGTCAGCCAGTCTAGTTCTGTTGAGGTGGGTTCCCTTCTAGAGTGTTTGGGAGTCTTCCCAAGTTGGTTTCGTCGATGATAAGCTGTGATTAAATCTAACGATTGGGTCCACCTTACTTGTTTTCTGATTAAATTCTCCTACATTCACATATTCACCAAAGCTCATGGAATTCATTAGTTTAAACCCCTATTCCTATGTTTGCTAATGGAATCAAGTATATATAGGATATGTTGATGGTTTATGATTGATGTTAATAACCAGTCAACAGTGCCCTTCCCCCAAGCTGGTTGTTGTCATGGTCGAATGTTGATGTTCTAGAACAAAATATCCTAGTTCTGGTTCTATTGTTGCTAATACTATTGGAGATTCGCTGTCTTGTTTCCCATTGCTGCCTGCCATTGTGAGTGTTGGTGTAACATATCTTGTATGGTAGCGGTGGTCTCCTCAATGGATGTAAGCCTAGTGTTGATGTTGTGATGGGTCTCGTGGAAGTCATGGTACCCTCGACCAGAGAAAGACATGTGTCCTCCTTGATGCCCGCTTGAGGTTTCTTCATAGTTTTGCCCTTGGTAATTGTGGAAGTTCCCACCTTGCCATTGTTTACTTGGAGTTTGCTGCTAGGAGCCTCCTGAGTGATCAGGTGTGGGTTGGCTCTAGATAGTGTGCTATTGTTGGAATAAGCAGGGAAGGTCCTGCTTGCTCAAAGCCTGTGTAACTGGCATGGCTGGTTTTTCTGGCGTTGGATCAGCAGCGTAGAACTATGGTGTATGGGTGATCTTTGTAGAGGCAATCGTGGCTTTAGTAGCTTATTCTTGTCCTTCTAGAGCTGTTTCGCTAGCAGATGTCCTTCTTGTCCATCAGGAAGATGGGTTCCTCTTGTGCTGCGGGTGCAGTGGCTCCTAGTGGTTGGTTAATCTATGTTCATGTCAGAGCCAGCTTGGGAGGATGTACTCCTGGTGGAACTGGGAGGAAGGCTGATCGGGTGAACTTGCTCTTAATCTTGTGCATCATCCTGCAAAATGTCAACAAGAACAACAAAACTTGTGGAACGGATTAGAATAAAAGGGGTTAGCGGTCAGCCATCTAGGGGTTAGTCGTTCTTGGGGTTAGAAAGATTTTTGAATTTGGTAGAATTTTAGTAGGATGTCTAGCTAATACTTTTGGATTTTCTAACTTCTGTAGCACTTCTAAACTTTGGAAATATATGTGCTTTACAGAAAATATTTTATGATACAAAATATTTCTAGATGTATGCATGGTATTTTTATTTTTTATGCCACCATGGTGAATATTCTTGGGGATTTTTACACACCATAAAAATTATTCACATGGGGCTATTGGTGGTCCTTAACTCACACTTTTTAGCGCCAACATTTATATAAAATCCTTCCAAATGAACACCAAACTTAGAAATAGGGCTCATAACTAACAAGGTTCCATGAGTTTTGGTGATTCATCGATTGCAGGAGGATGGTTGTGGATGCCTTCGTTTACCATAAATATTGTAAATCTCATAGTTGCATCATGGCACTAACCTCGCAGCTTGAACATTAATGCTAAAATGTTTGGTGGTGAAGCTGGGAACTACACCACAATAGATAGCTACAAGATGAAGTTCCTAAGGTCAAGCTTATGACCATAAACAAAGCACTACCGGGAGATACCCTAGATTATCATAAAAAAGGGGAATATAAGAAAAAAACAACTTCTTCTTTAATAAAATCAAGAACATGTTATCAAGTTAGTATGCACCATCGGGTATTCTTGGTTGCTAACCCTTTCAGGTTGAGATCAAGAAGAACATGGTACATATGATGCTAAAGAACATGGGAGCTGCATCGATCATACACGTCGATGTTCTTTGGTGATGGAACACACTCAAAGGGAAATCCATTGCACACTTGACTTTTACACAAAAGTCCAAGTGTGGGGGAGGGTGGTGAAAATCTCACTACAAAGTTCCATCCACACAAAAGGCCATCTTGGGTTAAAAAGAAAAAAATGATATTCAGCTCCACCTTGCTATAAAAAGAGAGAGTAGAAAAAAATATCTACTATATAAAAAATATATAGATATATGATGAAAAAAGAGAAAAAAGATATATGATATATAATTCAAAAAAAAAGAAGAGAGAAGAGAAAGAAGGAGGATTCTCCTGTCCCAAAATCCTTTGCTTACCACCACAATCAAGTCTCCAGCCACAACAGGCTCACAACTTCCATCCACATATGCTGCCTGATAAGTATAGTCAGGTATGTAAAGGTCACTGTTCACCAATTTCCTTACTCATATTTGTCTCCATAAAAAGCTAGACTTAATCATACAAGTTCATACTTTCTTTGGTTATGATGTATGCTCTAGGTTTGGGTGTATTCGAATTCCGTACATCCATAGGCTTTTTAAATTAAGCATGGTGCTTAGGTTAAAACTGGCCTTCTTTAATCAAAATTTAACATGGTGTTGAAATTTGATTAATGAACTTTGAGTATTACTTTCATAAACAATAGAAGTAATCCACTATGGAGATAAATGAAGGCTATGTTTATTTTTGCAAACTTTACCTTAGCCTTGTTTATGCTAAATGATAAAAGTTCAGTGAACACATAAAATAAAATAAAAATGTTTATAGTAATAATAAAATAGCAAAAAGAAAATAATAATAATAAGATTTAGGCTCTCCGATGCTCGAAACCGGTGGAGCTCTTGTTTGTTTTCTTCTTTGTTTTTCTTTGATTAAATAAATAGGTACAAGAATAAGCGTGGGGGACATCTCTCATGCATAACAAACATACACTTGAGATCTCCCACCAACACAGTTGCACAAAACATCAGACAATACATCATGCAGAAGGACAGGACTAGATGATCCCAGGGAGAATTGGTTGAACCTCTGATTTAGCCAAGCCATCTTTGATTCTCCTCAGCTCCTTTCTCTCCAACGATGGTTTGTGCAACATTACCCCTCAACTCTCCTAAGTTTTGAAGCTTAAAACTGAACAAATTAAAAAGACAAAACTTTTGACTGCTCCATCTCCATGCAATCTTTTGACTGAATTTGCATACTCTTTATTCCTTGCTAATATTCGTATACTTGTGATTAATTCATCATAGGAACCCCTTGTTATCTAAGTAATTGGAATATGTGATATAGTAGGATGGAAATGAACCTTGCTCTCCCATGTGAAGAACTTTGGATTTATTTTATAAAATCAAAATTCAAATAGCATGCTCCTCAATGATACTTCAAATTCCTACCAAAGCCATATCTAGTGAATAGAACCTAAAAATCCTCCAAATTTATGCTACTTATTCCTGCATTGAGTTTTGTCAAGTCTTGTTGACCCTTGTTGAGAAAGTTATCATGCCCCTAAGATTGAGATCACAGTACACCCACATACATAAGCTATTCCTACACTAGGAATACGCTAAAACATGCCTCCATCCACCCAAAACTCTACTCCTATACTAGGAGTAGACAAAAAAATGTTTGTTAGGGAAATACTCCATGTTTTAAAAATATAATGATCTTGAAATATGTGGTTTATAAGAAAAGACATGGGCTTTGCAAAAATCTTAAAAAAATATGGACACATGAAGGTCCAAGCACAAAAAGAAAAAAATGATGAGCGCATGAAGACTCATGTTTTGAGAGAAAAAAAGAAAGAAGAGAGAAAGCAATAGCCATGTTCTCAAAATAAAAACTAGAGAGAGATCCATTCTTGTTAAAGGAGTACAGTATTAGTTTATCTGTTTCCACACACATTAACTTCTTGATCTAAGGGTATGACATCTTTCTCCTTAGATCCGAGTTTTGACTTAAGAAAATATGTAGAGTAAGTATGCCTTCATATCTTTCCCTACCCAAAGATCCGTATAAGCTTTTTAGAAGTAGGAAAGAAAGAGGGCAACACTACTGATATGTCTTAGTGAGGACCCAAACACAAATATGAGCGAATCCGAGAGAATCATTTGAGGAGCTAAGCTATGTTTACATTTTCAAAATCAAATGAAAAAACCCAAGTTTCTGAACTAATTGATGCTAAGGGGATTTGAATCCATGTTGTTCCATTATTCAATCAGCCAAAATAATGTGGTAGACACTCCAAAGTTCACAGGTTCTAGTGAAGCCTGGAATAACTTGTATGCAGGTTTCATATCAAGGAGATGACCCATCTTGGTCCTTAAAGCTTTACTCAAGGAAGAGCAAAGGGCTAAGTGTGGTGGAGTTTGTTGGTGGTCCTTAACTCACACTTTTAACCACCAACATTTATATAAAATCCATCCAAATGAGCACCAAACTTAAAAATAGGGCTCATAACTAACAAAGTTCCACGAGTTTTGGTGATTCATCGATTGCAGGAGGACATGTCAGGATAACACAAGAAATGTGTCAAAAGTACACAATGAACAAGGTGTAACATCACCCAACATGAGCCCAATAGGAGAAGGCCCACTTACTAGGCAAATTAGGGCCTAGTAAGGTGGAGAGAAAAAGTCCAAAACCCGTATCAAATTAACTCCAAACAGCGCAAAACTCTACAAGACCCATCTAGAGGCCCAAGGAAGGCAACCCACCAAAGATGGGGTCATTTGAGCCCAGTTGGGGTGTGGCCGCACCCTGTCTGGCATGTCTCGGGCCCATCTTTGGTGCGTTTACTGGTGGTCCTTAACTGACCAAATTCGACCACCAATTAAGACATAAAAGGGGAGAAATTAACAAACTAAAACACATATGCATTTACCACTGACCAAGTTCCACATGTATTTGGAAGATTATTATTTTTGCAGGATATATACACAAATACATGGGAGAATACACCAAAAGGCACTTCCCTGATGCTGATTTGCGCAAAGGAATAAATAGAAAAAGCCCATCAAATCAAAGCATCTGAGTAAAGTACCGATCGAGGATCTACCTAGGCCCACTCTAGAGCCCACCATGCGAAGGCAGTAGCAAGAGGGCTTGGTCAAGGGGCAGCCATGCCTAGGGGCTGCTCGACCCCCCACCGGTGCCTCTCTACCTGCCCCTTTGAATGGCAGTGGCATGAGAGCATGCAGAGGCGGTGCAGCCCTGTCCTCACACCAAATATAGTCTCTAGCACCACCTTACTCCTTGTATAAGTAGAGGGGCAACTCTCCCAACACACCACAAGGAAGAAGAGTACACCTCACTTGAGTTAGAGAAACACTCCAAAGGGGCTTAGGCCTTAGTAGCTAGCTAGAGTTGTAAGGGAGAGATGTGAGGGAGAGTTCAGGGAAGCACCGGACTTGTTGGTGTCTCCCAAACTTGTACCTCGATGAGCATCTTACTTCAATGGGTTCTCCCACTAAGTGAGTTTTCAAAGGGGATTAGTTAAGCTTTACTCTTACTTGTTTGTGGGTTCATTGTCCGCTCTCATAGTGGATACTCTAGTAGAGGGCTCTGATAAATACGGATAACCATATTGGAACGCTAGAGTAGTAGTCGACAGTGTAGACATGGTGTCTAGGCTAGAGGCTACTTTCATTTGCCTCATGCCCCATGGTTGAGGGGTAGGCGGCAGGTGGTGATAGCCCTATCCGTCCCCTATAATCCCCCATGTCTGGGTTCGACATAGAGCTACAGACCGGTATCGCTTGGTAGACCAGGTGTACGTCGGTGTCCGAAGTAAGCAAGTAGAAGTATTGTTTATCTATACTTAGACCCTATAACCATAGGAGACCATCTCAACCTCAGTCAACTCTACCCTTGTGTTGTCCTTGGATGAACTAGCTAGAAGAGTGCTATAACACCTTTGGTGTTTTAAACCCTAAAATATGTCATGTCATCATATGCATTGCACATCATTTTTGTGTTAGTGAAAATTTTGATATGCATTCACTAAAACAAGTTTATTTTTATGATGATATGTGTTGACTTGTATGGATGAATCAATTTCAAAACCTTTGTACTGAATTGGAATTCCAAAACCCTAATTTCCAGCATTTAATTCTACCCTAGAAAACCTAACTAAAAATTTAAGCACATTTTGGGGTTGAGCCTAAAAGAGAAAGTGCAGAGCTTGTCATTTTGTACAAAGTTGGTTTTTGGAGTTTTCAAAGTTGTTATATAAAATTTGAAGTAATTTGAAAAGGGATAAATTCTTAAAGTGTCCCCTTTTGATTTTAAACTTGCATTTCAAAATGTAGACATAATTTGGGTATGGTTATTAAAGCAAAGTTGTAGAACTTTGAATTTGGAACAACTTTTATTTTTGGAGATTTTTGAGATACCATACAAAATTGAAAGTAATTTGAGAAATGGATCCAGTGGCAATTCGGTAAATATAGTGAACAGTACCAGTGGGCGACACCTCACCGACGGCGAGCTTCGATCGTCTTCCAGTCACGCCTGTGGCCACCTCCGGCTTTGCGCTGGCATGGGAAGGCTGCTGCGTGGCTTCTCCTTGCTTCTTGGCCGCGCTATAAATCCTGCGCCGTCGCCGTTCTTCTCCGTTTCCTCTCCTCTGCTTTTCCCGACGTCGCCGCTCAGCTCCGTTGAGCTCGTGCCGTTGCCGTAGCGCCCTCCTAGTCTCAGCAAAGCATACCACAGCTTCGCCTACTCCTTGCGAACCCAGCCTGACTAGTCCTAGGCATCTGTCTTCGCCAGGGAAACGCTGCACGTCGTCGTTCTTCCTCGCGGCCGGTAGTATTCGCCGTTGAGTTCGCTTCACAGTGGCCAGCACTCTACGGTGCGTCTCTGCCCTTGCTAAGCATAGATCCAGCTTCACCGCATTGCCGTGATGCTCTGTGTCTTGTTGGATGACCTTTTCATCCACTGCAGCCGTCGGAACGCTGCCATCGATGGCAGCTTGCACCGCCATGTCTGCGGTGATCGACGATAAGCCTTTCTGTTGCTCCTCTAGTTTAGCCATCAGCTCGAGCGTGTTTGGGGTGAGCTACTGAGTCTTCCCAAGCATTTTATTTAATAGCTACCGACCTCACTTCACTGGCGTAGCGCAGCCACACCACCGTGTCCGCCATGGCCGGCGTTGAGGTCGGTTTGAGCAGTGACTGGTGCAATTAGTGCCACCAATAGGTGCGCCTTGCCGTGGTGATCACGTTGGTACCCTAGCCGTCGTCGGAGACCTCACCGTCGGCAAGAAACCACTGGTCAGAGGGCTCAGTGCCGTGGTCAGCGCGGGAGTACTGTGCCAACATGTGGGACCCCGATGTCAGTGGCCGGTTATTTGAAAATGAAATTTTTCTATTTTGCAGAATTGATTAAATAGTGTTGTGATTTGTTTATTTTGTGTAGAATTAAATAGAGCTCCAAAATTATGAAAATTTTTGTGTGACCTCTTTGAGATGTAAACTATTTAGGAAAATATTAAATGTTACTTTTCAGTACTTTTGAATGTGATAAAAATTGCTCAAATTAATTAATAAATGGGTTTCCATGATTTTTCTAGGCTTAAATAATTATCTAAAAATTATGAAAATTGTTTTACCACTTAGTCGTCAGGTGGTGAGTCTTCACAAAAATTTTGAGCACATTTGGAGATAGTTGATTTATTTCATAATTATTAATTAGTTATTAATTAAATAAAACAAATAGTAAACCCTAATGATTTAGGTTTTGTTTGAATTTGGGATTGAGTGATGACCTTGGGTCATTAGCATATAATGATCCTTGGCAATTAAAGTAAGTGTTTGAGTTTATGAAAAGGTTTATTTAGTTGTTGGTTTGTAACTGTACCGCGAAGGAAAGTTGTATTCAAGTTTTTAACTTTTGCATCCATCGTCAAGCATCATATTTTATATATCACATCATTTTAAACATGGCATTATTACTACGTGTAGTGAACGAAAGTGAGAATATGGTAGTCAACCAAGTTGTTGAGGAAGTTAATCCATCGGTTGAGGTCGGGTTTGATATCTATGGAACATCTCCGAAACCTGACTATTCCGAAAATCAAGGCAAGCCCTGAATGCATTTAAACCTACCTTGTGTTTTACAAATCTATATTGCTTTTGCTTTTCAGTACTACATTAAGTGATTAGGAGTCGAGTAAAAAAACCTAATTGGTGCATTACCTACCTCGTTTTTCCATATCAACCTTGTTACCAATTTTAATTCAAGAATACCTAGTTATGCTTAACCATGCTTAGACCAATAAAAGTCAGGTGATTACCTATCATCTACGAGGTATAAATGGATTTTTGGATATGACTGGTTATTTATGTTATCATGAGATATAATCTTGTGGAGTAATAAATCTAGATCGGGTGGACTCGGTATATGAGAGCCACAAGACATGGATGTCTTGTGAGTGGGTTCTTTCCACCTGTGTCGATTAAGAACCGTCCGTTGTTGAATTGCATAAGGTGAGACTTTGTAGTACTAGCCACATACTTCGGTAAGCCTTAACTCGGCTATTCTATTACGAGAATGTCTACTCGCGCACTGGGAGTGGAGAGATGGTGGGAGTAGCATGTACCCACGTGGCAATGGGCTGGATTGGTGGAGTACTATGCTCTCAGGTGGCGCGGACCTATTCTTGTTTTAGAGGATCTGAGGGTGGGTTGGTATATGTAGGTCAGGGACCTGCATATGTCATGTGGTTGGGAATCCCCAGCTGGGTTATAATCGGTTTGAATCGTCGTTGCTCCTTGGTTATGGAGACTCAACTCACTGTTCATCATCGTAGTTAATAAATGAAACTTGAGGAAGTTTTGAGAAAAAAGTTTGATATGAAGGTCATGATCTCAATACGGATCATGGCAGATTCATATATGATCTTGATAAGGATTAAATGTTGAAAGAAAGAATCTTGTTAGGGAGCTTTTACTCAAAAGAACTTTGTTTATTGCTAAAGCCTTACCTTGAATCTCTGAGCCTACATTCCTGAGTCTTATTAGTTTTTATTCCGGTTAAGTCTTGTTGAGTACTTTTGTACTCAGGGTTCATTAACCCTTGTTGCTGGTGAGTCTCATGAGCAGGTCTGCTTTGGACCATGCTGCATGACCATTTTTCAAATCGAATATGACAAGTAAATGTGTGGTCCTTGGGCAGGGCACTTTCTTTGTGTGTTATATTTTATGTTACTAAATCTACTCCACTACTATGGTTTGTAATAATAATCGTACTTAGTTTGTAAGGTTTGAAATAACTGCTTTGTAAACTAAGTTATTGTAAGACTTCCACTATTTCACTCTGATGTATATTAATGAATAAACTATTGTAATACTGCAATGACTCTGTAATGGATCCTGCTCGGAAAAATCGTGGATGATTCGGGGTTCTCCGAGGACACCCAACAATCTTCTTAAGTTACCGGGAACATATGCATAGTCATTAGAGGTCATTGGACAGTGACAGGTGCATGTGGGCCCTATAATTTAGGAGGTTCTGCCACAGAATGGTATCAAAGCCACCATTACAAAGGTTTTTGTAGTATTGTTTTACAAAAAATTCAAAATCATTTGGGGTAAATAAATTTAACCTGTTAATTTGGTCCAAATTGCTTCTAACTTATCTTAATTCATTCTCGCCATTCCTTATTTGATTAAAAAGGCTTTGTATGGTGGAGTAATAATCTTATTATGCCCTATATAACAAGAAGTATTGTTTATGTACCATAGGAGCTTTGATGTTTAAGTTTCGTATGGACGATTCATGCATCATGATTAATCCACTTGTTACTTACTTTCCCTCTTAGTCTAGGGTTGAGTAGTGTAATCCATCCTTGCTACTCTTTAGACTTTTGTTAGATTGTCTTACTTTTATTAAATCTTGCTTTCTACATTATGGCTCATACCAAGGTAACACCCCATAAGTCCATTGGACCCAAAGGAGTTCCTCATCACTAGCTTGCCCCTAGGAGTGATGGTGCTAGCAGTAGCAGCTTTAGGCCTGATCCCCAGGCTGAGGTACAGAGGCTTTTAGCAGAGTTAGCATAGGCTACTAGAGATAGGGCCTTGGATGCCATCCAGGTGGGCAAGTTACAGGATCAATTGAAGTGTCTCACCACCGCTCATAAGAACGGTGAGCGTATGTTAGTTCGTATGGTGGAAGGAAGAAATGAGGCTTGGCATAGAGAAGATATAGCTAGAGCCTGAGCTCATGAGTTAGAGTTATATGTAGAAGACTTAGAAGAATATTATACCAATCTGCATGAAGAAGTCCATAGGCTAAACAATCTCCTAAATCCAAATCATGAGCCTCAAGCAGATGCAATGGACCTAGGTGCCATCATTGCAGATGATGATGAACTTGAAGAGGAAGAAGAAGAGGATCCAAAAGAAGTAGTAATGGTCAATGAAAGTGATGATGAAGGCGGAAATGTTTCTGGAATGGATACTGATCACGAGGTTTGATGTGATCAAGGAGAAGAGTAGAGTTGTAATATATTAAGTTCTAGTTTAATTGGGTAGTCTAGCTTAAGTGCAGACTTGTGTATAAATAAGTAAACCCAATGTAATGTGTATGTAGTAAGCTCTTTTAATAGTTCAATAAATGTTTGTGAGTAAAGTTTGGTTTGTCATGAACAGATGTGTCGTACTTGGGGTTCAAATATTCCTGGTTCTTTGCAAGACGAGGATGGTATTCCTGATCCCCCACCAGTTCTGCCAAATTTGGCTGATGCTATCGTGGCACTGGTCAATGTGACCGTAGATAATGTTCGATTGCTTCAGGAGTTAGCTCAAAGCAATCAGAATATGATGCAAGGGAACCATGGTCGTATTCATCAAAGGCAAGAAGCTACATATGTGGACTTCACGGATACACGACCACCAGTATTTACCAAGGCTAACGAACCACTTGAAGCTGATGATTGGCTTTGTACCATGGAGCAGAAGTTTGACCTCATTCCATGCAATGAGTTCCAGAAGCCTATTTTTGCTACCCAATAGCTTAGAGGTGCAGCAGGTGCTTGGTGGGCAAACCTTGTGGCTATGCAACCAGCCGGTATTCAGTTAATTTGGGCCGAGTTCCACACTGCTTTCCATGCCCATTATATTTTGGAGGGAGTTATGGCCACTGAAGCTTGATGAATTTCTTGCTTTGAAGCAAGGTGACCAGACAGTCATGCAGTATGTGGGCAAGTTCAATCACCTTTCATAGTACGCACCTGAGCATGTTAACATAGATGCTAAGAAGAAGAAGTGGTTCATGTGTGGCCTCAATACCAAACTTCAGACCATGATGACTACCTATACCAATGTCACATATCGTGAGGCGGTTAACAATGCTATTGCTTTAGAGGAGAAATATCGGCATCATAAGGAAATAAAGAAGAAGAAGAGTGTGCCATCTAGGTCTTTCAGTGGCAATCAAAAGAGACAGAAGATAATCTATCATGCAGTGAATCACTATCGTCCTCCTTATCGCCCGCCGCAGTTCCAAGCTAGTCAACAACCAAATGTCCATCCTGCTATAACTTACCCAAACTCACAACAGGAAAATGTTCCTAGTGTTCATGCTCCAACACCCCAAGGCCACAATTACCCATGTTTCAATTATGGGAAGTCAAGTCATTTCTCGAGGGAATGTCCGTATCCTAAGCAGTATAATCCAAATTTTCAGAAGGCTCCTAGAAACCAACAATAGGGTCAAGCTAAGGACAAGAACAACAACCAAAATGCTCAGAAGGGCAAAAATGAAAAGAAGACGGGGCAGGTTTTCTATACTCAAGTTGGGGAGATTCTAGAAGGGGAACCCGTGATGCTGGGTATGTTTCTTGTCGCCGATCATCCTGTAGTTATGCTTTTTGATTCTGGTGCATCTCATGCATTCATCAATAGAACCTTTGTCATAAAGCATGAAATTCCAGTTGGGGAAACAAAGGAAATTTTCTATATACAGTCGCCCGGGGGACATTTGTGTACTAAGGAAATGGTGTACCAGGTACCCATAAACCTAGGTGGGCACATTTTTCCCACAACCATGATTATTCTAAAGGATCAGGATATAGATGTGATCTTGGGAATGAATTGGATGTATCAGCATAAAGCTGTTATAGATACTTTGAATAGGACAATAAGGGTGAGTTTGCCAGATAGTAATTCTCAGCTTCTTATCCAACTTCCAATCTTAAAGAGATCAGTGGAAAAAGTTTGTGCAACTTTCATCAAGGAGATTAGAGATATCCCTATAGTTTGTGAATTTCCAGATGTTTTTCCTAAAGATTTACCCAGTCTACCACCTGATAGGGATGTCCAGTTTGGAATAGATCTAAAACCTGGAACAGCTCCGATCTCTCGGAGAGCTTATAGGATGCCTCCCAAGGAACTAGCCGAGTTGAAGACTCAATTGCAAGAGTTGATTGATAAAGGTTTTATCCAACCTAGTTCATCACCTTGGGGATGTCCTGTAATTTTTGTGAAAAAGAAAGATGAGACCCTAAGATTATGTGTTGACTATCGTCCATTGAATGAAGTGACAATTAAAAATAAATATCCCTTACCTCGGATAGATTTACTTTTTCACCAACTGGCTAGAGCCAAGGTTTTCTCTAAGATTGATTTGAGGTTAGGATATCATCAAATCAAAATTAAGCCTAAAGATATTCATAAAACGGCATTTACCACCAGATATGGATTATATGAATACCTGGTAATGTCTTTTGGTTTGACGAATGTCCCAGCTCATTTCATGTATCTGATGAATTCAGTGTTCATGCCTGAGCTAGACAAGTTTGTAGTGGTGTTTATTGATGACATCTTAGTATATTCCAAGAACAAGAAAGAACATGCAGAACATCTCAGAGTTGTTCTAACCCGCCTAAGAGAACATCAGTTATATGCCAAGTTCAGTAAGTGTGACTTCTGGCTAAAGGAAGTATAGTTTTTAGGACATGTCTTGTCAGCTGAAGGAGTTGTGGTAGATCCAAGCAAGGTTAAGGATATACTAAATTGGAAACCGCCAACCACTGTTCATGAGGTTTGAAGTTTTCTAGGAATGGCGGGTTATTACCGTCGTTTTATTCTAGATTTCTCTAGAATATCCAAGTCCATCATGGGATTGTTGAAGAACCAAGCCAAGTTTGTCTGGTCACCTGAATGTGAAGAAGCTTTCTAGACTTTGAAGAGATTATTAACCACTGCACCAGTGTTAGCACAGCCAGATATCGAGAAGCCATTTGATGTTTATTGTGATGCTTCGGGTATTGGTATTGGGTGTGTATTGATGCAAGAAGGCCGAGTCATTGCCTATGCTTCTAGACAACTTAAGCAACATGAAGAACATTATCCAACTCATGATCTAGAGTTAGCAGCAGTTGCCCATGCTTTGAAGATTTGGCGGCATTACCTGCTTGGTAATACTTGTCATATTTATACAGATCACAAGAGTTTAAAGTATATCTTTACTCAATTGGAATTGAATATGCAGCAAAGAAGATGGTTAGAATTGATTAAAGATTATGACTTGGAGGTGCATTACCATCCTGGTAAGGCAAATGTGGTTGCAGATGCACTCAGTTGTAAGAGTCATTGCAATTGCCTGGCAGTAAAAACAATGGATCTAACTTTATGTCAAGAGATGGAGAAGTTGAATATGGAGATAATTCAATAAGGTAGTTTGACCAATATAACTGTTGAATCAACTATTCGAGACCAAATAATTGCCATTCAAAAAGAAAACAAGGGTATAGCCCATATCAAAGAAAGAGTTAGGAAGGGAAAAGCAGCATGCTTCAGGATAGATGATGCAGGTGTGTTATGGTTTAAGAATCGCCTAGTGGTACCAAAGGTTCCTGAGTTGCGACAGTCAATTCTTGAAGAGGCACATACAACTAGGTTATCTATTCATCCGAGAAGTAATAAAATGTACCACGACTTGAAACAGAGATTTTGGTGGACCAAAATGAAGATAGAGATTGCTCGGTATATAGCCAAGTGTGATACTTGTCAAAGAGTAAAAGCTATACATTTGAGGTCCGTTGGGGAGTTACAGCCATTACCTATTCCAGCTTGGAAGTGGGAGGATATTAGTATAGACTTTATCATTGGTCTACCCAAGACATCAAAACATTTTCACTCAATATGGGTTATTGTAGATCGACTAACTAAGTCAGCACATTTTCTTCTAGTCAAGAGTATATATCCTACTATCAAATATGCCAAGATATATTTAGCGAGAATCATGAGCTTACATGGTATACCAAAGGCCATTGTGTCGGATAGAGGTACACAGTTTGTCTCCAACTTTTGGAAACAAATGCATGCTTTGTTGGGTACCAAACTTCTGTATAGTACAGCTTATCATCCACAGACTGATGGTTAGACTGAAAGGGTAAATCAAGTACTTGAAGATATGTTAAGGTGTTGTGTCCTTAACTATTCCAATAAGTGGGATGAATGTTTGCCTTTGGCTGAGTTCTCAGACAACAATAGTTATCAAGAGAGTATTAAGATGGCTCTGTTTGAAGCACTCTATGGTCGTAGATGCCGAACGTCGCTAAATTGGTCTGAACCCGGGGAAAGATGGTTCTTTGGAGTTGACCTTGTGAAAGAAATAGAAGAGAAGGTTAGGCAGATACAAAACAATTTGAAGATAGCTCAGTTCCGACAAAAGAGTTATGCAAATAAACGATGTAGACCATTGGTGTTTAACAAGGGAGATTTTGTATATCTGAAGGTATCACCAATGAAGGGAGTTACCCATTTCGGTGTTAAAGGCAAGTTGGCACCTCATTATATTGGACCATTTCAAATTTTGGAGAGGTGTGGAAAGGTGGCATATCGCTTGAAGTTACCAGAACATCTCTTAGTTGTACACGATGTGTTCCATGTTTCTCAATTAAAGAAATGTCTTCGAGTGCCTGGTCAGAATGTTGAGGTTGAAGGAGTTGAACTTGAACCTGATTTGACCTATTGTGAATATCCTATCTGAGTTCTAGATCAGAAAGATCACGTCACTCGAAGGAGGACAATCAAGTTCTACAAGATACAATGGAATCAACATTCCAAAGAAGAAGCTACATTGGAAATCCGAAGATTACTTGCTAGAACAGTTTCCAGAGTTTCTTGTGTCAATATAGAATAATGTTAGTTGTGCTCCGTCATTACGAATCATGTTTGTAAAGGGACCTTAGCTGTTTTATGGACAGGTTTTGAATGTTTTTGCTTGCACATTTCCTTTTCCATTACTTCCCCTATGACTTTAAATCTTGGGACAAGATTTCTTTTAGGGGGAAAGATTGTAACACCTCTGGTGTTTTAAACCCAAAAATATGCCATGTCATCATATGCATTGCACATCATTTTTGTGTTAGTGAAAATTTTGATATGCATTCACTAAAGCAAGTTTATTTCTATGATGATATGTGTTGACTTGTATGGATGAATCAATTTCAAAACCTTTGTATTGAATTGGAATTCCAAAACCCTAATTTCCAGCATTTAATTCTACCCTAGAAAACCTAATTATAAATCTAAGCACATTTTTGGGTTGAGCCTAAAAGAGAAAGTGTAGAGCTTGTCATTTTGTACAAAGTCAGTTTTTGGAGTTTTCAAAGTTGTTACATAAAATTTGAAGTAATTTGAAAATGGATAAATTCTTAAAGTGTCCCCTTTTGATTTTAAACTTGCATTTCAAAATGTAGACATAATTTGGGTATGGTTATTAAAGCAAAGTTGTAGAACTTTAAATTTGGAACAACTTTTATTTTTGGAGATTTTTGAGTTGCCATACAAAATTGAAAGTAATTTGATAAATGGATCCAGTGCCAATTCGGTAAATATAGTGAACAGTACAAGCGGACGACACGAGCTTCAATCGTCTTCCAGTCGCGCCCGTGGCCACCTCCGGCTTCGCGCTAGCATGGGAAGGCTGTTGCATGGCTTCTCCTTGCTTCTTGGCCGTGCTATAAAGCCTGCGCCATCGCCGTTCTTCTTCGTTTCCTCTCCTCTGCTTTTCCCGACGTCGCCGCTCAGCTCCGTCGAGCTCATGCCGTCGCCGTAGCGCCCTCTGGTCTCAGCAAAGCATACCATAGCTCCGCCTACTTCTTCCAAACCTAGCCGACCGGTCCTAGGCATCTGTCTTCACTGGGAAATGCTACACGCCGTCGTTCTTCCTCGCGGCCGGCAGTATCGCCGTCGAGTTCACTTCACAGTGGCCAGCACTCTACGGTGCGTCTCAGCCCTTGCTAAGCATAGCTCTAGCTTCACCACATTGCCATGATGCTCTGTGTCTTGTTGGATGACATTTTCATCCACTACAGCCACCGAAACGCCGCCGTCGACGACAGCTTGCACCGCCGTGTCTGCGGTGATCGACGACAAGCCTTTATGTTGCTCCTCCGGTTCAGCCATCAGCTCAAGCGTGTTTGGGGTGAGCTGCTGAGTCTTCCCAAGCATTTTGTTTAACCGCTACCAACCTCACTTCGCCGGCATAGCACAGCCGCACCACCATGTCCGCCATGGCCGACGTCGAGGTCGGTTTGAGCAGTGACTGGTGCAATTAGTGCCACCAATAGGTGCGCCTTGCCGTGGTGATCATGTTGGTACCCTAGCCGTCGTCGGAGACCTCACCGTCGGCGAGAAACCGCCGGTCAGAGGGCTCGCCGCCGTGGTCAGCGCGGGAGTACTGTGCCGACATGTGGGACCCCGATGTCAGTGGTCGGTTATTTGAAAATGAAAATTTTCTATTTTGCAGAATTGATTAAATAGTGCTATGATTTGTTTATTTTGTGTAGAATTAAATAGAACTCCAAAAATTATGAAAAGTTTTGTGTGATCTCATTGAGATGTAAGCTATTTAGGAAAAATATTAAATATTACTTTTCAGTAATTTTTGAATGTGATAAAAATGGCTCAATTAATTAATAAATGGGTTTCCATGATTTTTCTAGGCTTAAATAATTATCCAAAAATTATGAAAATTGTTTTACCACTTAGTTATCATGTGATGAGTCTTCACAAAAATTTTGAGCTCATTTGGAGAAAGTTAATTTATTTCATAATTATTAATTAGTTATTAAATAATAAAAACAAATAGTAAACCCTAATGATTTAGGTTTTGTTTGAATTTGGGATTGAGTGATGACCTTGGATCATTAGCATATAATGATCCTTGGCAATTAAAGTAAGTGTTTGAGTTTATGAAAAGGTTTATTTAGTTGTTGGTTTGTAACTGTACCGCGAAGGAAAGTTGTGTTCAAGTTTTTAACTTTTGCATCCATCGTCAAGCATCATGTTTTATATATCGCATCATTTTAAACATGGCATTATTACTATGTGTAGTGAACGAAAGTGGGAACGTGGTAGTCAACCAAGTTGTTGAGAAAGTTAATCCATCGGTTGAGGTCGGGTTTGATATCTGTGGAACATCTCCGGAACATGACTATTCCGAAAATCAAGGCAAGCCCCGGATGCATTTAAACCTACCTTGTGTTTTACAAATCTATATCACTTTTGCTTTTGAGTACTGCATTAAGTGATTAGGAGTCGAGTAAAAAACCTAATTGGTGCATTACCAACCTTGTTTTTCCATATCAACCTTGTTACCAGTTTTAATTCGAGAATACCTAGTTATGCTTAGCCATGCTTCGACCAATAAAAGCTGGGTGATTACCTATCACCTACGAGGTATAAATGGATTTTTGGATACGACCGGTTATTTATGTTATCATGAGATATAATCTTATGGAGTAATAAATCTAGACCGGGCGGACTCGGTGTATGAGAGCCACAAGACATGGATGTCTGTGAGCGGGTTCATTCTGCCTGTGTTGATTAAGAACCGTCTGTTGTTTAATTGCATGAGGTGAGACTTTGTAGTACTAGCCACATACTCTGATAAGCCTTAACTCGGCTATTCTATTACGAGAATGGCTAGTCGCGCACTGGGAGTGGAGAGATGGTGGGAGTAGCATGTACCCACGTGACAATGGGCTGGATTGGTGGAGTACTATGCTCTCAGGTGGCGCGGACCCATTCTTGTTTTAGAGGATCTGAGGGTGGGTTGGTATATGTAGGTCAGGGACCTACATATGTCATGTGGTTGGGAATCCCTAGCTAGGTTATAATCGGTTTGAATCATCGTTGCTCCTCGGTTATGGAGACTCAACTCACCGTTCATCATCGTAGTTAATAAATGAAACTTGAGGAAGTTTTGAGAAAAAGTTTGATATGAAGGTCAGGATCTCAATACGGATCATGGCAGATTCATATATGATCTTGATAAGGATTAAATGTTGAAAGAAAGAATCTTGTTAGAGAGCTTTTACGCAAAAGAACTTTGTTTATTGCTAAAGCCATACCTTGAATCCCTGAGCCTGCATTCCTGAGTCTTATCAGTTTTTATTCTGGTTAAGTCTTGTTGAGTACTTTTGTACTCAGAGTTCATTAACCCTTGTTGCAGGTGAGTCTCATGAGCAGGTCTGCTTTGGACCGTGCTGCATGACCGTTTTTCAAATCGAAGATGACAAGTAAATATGTGGTCCTTGGGCAAGGCACTTTCTTTGTGTGTTATATTTTATGTTACTAAATCTACTCCACTACTATGGTTTGTAATAATAATCGTACTTAGTTTGTAAGGTTTGAAATAACTGTTTTGTAAACTAAGTTATTGTATGACTTCCGCTATTTAACTCTAATGTATATTAATGAATAAACTGTTGTAATAATGCAATGACTCTGTAATGGATCCTGTTTGGAAAAATCATGGATGATTCGGGGTTCTCCGAGGACACCCGACAGTCTTCTTAAGTTACCGGGAACATAAGCATAGCCGTCAGAGGTCATTCGACATTGATAGGTGCATGTGGGCCCTATAATTTAGGAGGTTCTGCCACAAGTGCCTCCGTTCCCTATGGAAAATATGATACCCTGAATACTTCCGGGTAAAATGCTACAATGGTAATTCTGTGCGCTTGCAGATCATTTTTGTATGCATTAAGAAATACCAACAAGTATTTCTGGCACCGTTGCCGGGGGACAGTTGCTATATTTTCTTCGAACCTAGTTCATCCTCGTATTTGTATCTTTTCTTTTTTCTTATTAAAAAACACAAAAATATTTTCACCATGAAAACCACTCCTATCCAATACCAGTCCGCTTCAAAGGGCGAGTTCTCTAAGCCACCACCAAAACCAAACATTTCATCCAACTGTGAACTCCGCCCTAGCTTAATAGCCATTGTTTAGGCATGACCCTTCTCAGGGCACGATAATGAAAACCCCTACCAACACCTGCATGAGTTTGAGGAGCTGTGTTGGTGCTTAAACATCTCAGGCATGACACAAGAAACACTACAGTGAAATTGTTTCCCTTCTCTCTTATGAAGAAGGCAAAGCAATGGTACACACATGTCATAGAAAGTATGAATGGGGACTAGGACAAACTTAAGGACAAATTTTATCTTGCATTCTTCCCTATGTCTCGTATTGTCTCTCTACCAAGGGCGATCCTTGACTTCGAGCAATATGAGGAGTCTATTGGTGTAGTCTAGGGCTAGGTTTTCAATGTTAATACATGCTGGCCTATACCTATCTTTACCTAACGGCGTATTGTTATGCCTCTTTTGTTTGGGTATCAACATGCATGATGACCTATGCCGAGACACGATTGCCGGAGGCCAGTTTACAAACAAACCCATGATGGAACAAGTGAAATTCCATGAAAACTTCCTAGAAAGTTATACTTCCCCCTTCATGAGAAATAGAACCCTCTAGGCAAAAGTCATGTCGAGTGTTGAGGAGTCCTCATTAGTTGAATCCAAACCTATACATCCATAGATTCAACTCATGAGCCCTCACCTGAACCACGAACATCGAAGGAAAGATTAATTCATCCATCGAAGTTCCCTATCAAATTCAAGGATTATGGCAATACCTCAAAATATTTGTGGCACGAAAAGCACATAAAGGAAGTTTCTCCCAAGGCAAAAGCAAAGAAGGAATGGTTAATGGAAGTGAAACGTTCTTCTAAAGCAATTCAGATTCTTTCACCTTCCACAACCATTCCTTGTTCATTGAGGGGAACAAACATAGAAGCCCTACACAACAACACAGTCGGGACTAGTATCATGTCAGAATTCCTAGCGAAAAAGCTCTTGGGTAACATGCCACTAGTCTCGACCGATAAACTCTTCAAAAGTCCCACGGGACTCATCTTCGAGTGTTGTAGGATTGCTAGGGCCGTGCCCATCAAAATAGGTGAAATCAAGGTTTTCATAGATTTCCACATCTTTGCCATCCTTGAGTTTGAGCTTCTCATAGGCCACCCCTTGGACAATATTTCCCAAGAAAAATCTTCCCATGGGAGCCTTAACGAAGAGTTTGGGAAAACTACTTCTGCCACTCAAAAATTCCAATGGTGAAGTATTACCCCAGCTATGACCTGTTCGAGGAGGTGAAGTTCATTACCCCATTCATTTCACCATCACCCTCGCTTGAACATAAGCCATGTCCCTCTAGCCATCTAAATGTTGTTCACGATAATGCTCGAGATTCAGCGTTGGCCATACATGATGTATCATATGAGAAAGAAAACATATGTGCCATGGACACCTTGCTTAGTACTATGTGCTTCCATGAGGATCCCAACCACCTTGTGATCTTCGTTTACAAACTTTTTGGAAGGATGGTTGTGGATGCATATGTTTAACATAAATATTGCAAATCTCAGTAGATGCATTGTGGTACTAACCTTGTAGCTTGGACGATAATGTAAAATGCTTGGTGGTGAAGCTAGGAACTACACCACCATTGATAGCTATAGGATGAGTTTCCAAGGTCAAGCTTATGACCATAAACAAAGCACTGCTGGGAGATACCTCAGATTATCATAAAAATTAATTTCTTCTTTAATAAAAGCAAGAACATGTTATCAAGTTAGTATGCACCTTCGGGTATTCTTGGATGCTAACCCTTTTAGGTTGAGATCAAGAAGAACAAAGGTACACATGATGCTAAAGAACATGGGAGCTCCATCAATCATACACATCGATGTTCTTTGGTGATGGAACACACTCAAAGGGAGACTCCTGACATTGCACCCTTGACTTTTACACAAAAGTCCAAGTGTGGGGGAGGGGGTGAAAATTTCACTACAAAGCTTCATCCACATCAAAGGCCATTTTGGGTCAAAAAGAAAAAAAAATGATGTCAGCTCTAGCTTGCTATATATATATAAAAAGAGAAGGTAAAAAATATCTACTATAATAAAAATGAATAAAAAAAGAGAGAAAAGAAGAGAGAGAAGGAACGGCACGACAGGGTTCTCCTCTTCTGAACCTTTTGCTTTCACCAAGGCCATGGTCCATAAACACTATTTTTGTGTGTGACCTAGCCTTGGTATTTGCCTGAGTGGGATAATATGTGATCATGTAACCGTTGCAGCAACTTCAAGCTTCATCCACATATGCTACCGGTAAGAACACTCAGATATGCTAAGGTAAATAAATGTTCACCAAACTCTTCCACTCATAGTTATCTCCATAAGAATATACCCGCCTCACAAAAACCACATCTTCCTTGTTTCTGTTGTATACTCTAGTTTGGATGTACATACATAGTACATCCATAGGCTTTTTAAATTAAGCGTGGTGCTTAGGTTAAAGTAGCCTTCTTTAATCAAAATTTGGCATGGTGTTGAAATTTGATTAATGAACTTTGAGTATTACTTTCATAAACAATAGAAGTAATCTAATATGGATATAAATCAAGGCTATGTTTATGGTTGCAAACTTTACCTTAGCCTTGTTTATGCTAAATGATAAAAAGTTGGGTGAACACACAAAATAAAAATTATTATAGTAATAATAGTAATAATAAATAAAAAATAAAAGTAATAATGATTATAATAAAATTAAGGCTCCCCAACATTTTGAACTAGTAGAGCTCTTTTCTGTTTCCACTTTTGTTTCTCTTTATCAAATAAAATAGGTACAAGAATAAGTGTGGGGGAGGTTTCTCTTGCATAATGAACACACATTCGAGATCTCCCACTGACACGTTGCACAACCATTAGACATAAAGTTTTAGAGAGTATTGGCTGAACTTCTAGTTCAGTCAAGACATCCCTGATCCCCCTTATCTCCTTCCTCTTCAATGATGGTTTGTGGAACACAACCCTCAACTCCCTCCAATTTTGAGTTTGAACAAACATAAATCCTGATCACTAAAATTAAACTCAATTTTTCCCTACTATCTCCTCCTGATGAACAATGCCCCTATGTACCACACTTCATTTAAAATTTTGAAAAGTGACATGTTTATGATAGAAGCTTGCATAAAATTTGTTCCATATACATACACTTATGGCTTGTCGTTGGTGATATGGTCTTGAACGTAATTAGTGCATATGCCCCCGAAGTAGGCCTCGATGAGAGTGCTAAGAGATAGTTCTGGGAAGACTTAGATGGCCTAATTAGAACTATACCTAGTAGTGAGAAGCTTTTTATAGGAGGAGATCTTAATGGGCATGTAGGTACTACAAGCGCAGGTTTCAAGGCAGTTCATGGAGGTTTTGGGTATGGTAGTAGGAATCAGGAGGGGGAGGAAGTTCTGGACTTCACGGTAGCTTTTGACCTTATGATAGCCAACACTTTCTTTAGAAAGAGAGAATCTCATCTAATGACCTTCAGTAGCGGACAATACTCTAGCCAGATTGACTTTGTCCTCGCAAGAAGAAAGGACAAACGAGCATGCTTGGATTGCAAGGTGATACTAGGGGAGTGTGTTGTTTCTCAACATAAGCTTTTGGTGGTAGACTTTCATTTTTAGGTGCATGTCCATAGGGATAAACAAGCTAAGATTGAAAGAACAAAGTGGTGGAAACTGAAAGGGGAGACGTTAGAGGTATTTAGGGAAAGGGTTACAAAGAGGGCTCTTGGAAGGAAGAAGAGGACATAAACAACATGTGGGAGAAGATGGCAACCAACATTCGGAAGATGGCCTCAGAGGTGTGTGGAGTAACCAAAGGAAGTGGAGGCGAGGCTAAAGATACTTGGTGGTGGAACGAGGAAATCCATAGGGCTATTAAGGAGAAGAAAGAATGCTATGGACGCTTGTAGCATGACAGGAGTCTGGACAACATAGAGAAGTACAAGTGGCAAAGAAGACTGCAAAGTGAGCTATAAGTGTGGCAAAGGGTAGAGCGTACGATGATCTTTACCAACATTTGAGTATGAAGGAAGGAGAGAAGGACATTTATAGGATGGCTAGGGTTCATGAGAGAAAGACAAGGGACTTCAACCAAGTTAAGTGCATTAAGGATGAAAGGGAGCATCTCTTGGTGAAGGAGGATGAGATCCAACATCGATGGCAAGAGTATTTTAACAAATTGTTCAATGGTGAGAATACAGACACAACCTTTCAGTTGGATGACTCTTTTGATGACACCAATAGGCGCTTTGTGCGGAGAATCCAAGAATCTGAGGTCAGAGAGGTATTGAAAAGGATGAAAGGAGGTAAGGCGATGAGACCAGATGGTATCCCAATTGAGGTGTGGAGATGCCTCAGGGACATAGCTATAGTATGGCTAACCAAGCTATTCAACCATATTTTTTGATCGAACAAGATGCCTGACGAGTGGAGGAGAAGTATATTGGTACCGATCTACAAGAATAAAGGGGATATTCAAAGTTGTACTAATTACCAGGGGAATTAAGTTGATGAGCCATACTATGAGCCTATGGGAGAGAGTTATCGAGCATCGCTTGAGAGCAACAACGTGGGTCTCTATGAACCAATTTGGTTTCATGCCCAGAAGGTCAACCATAGAAGCCATTTTCTTAATAAGACAAGTTATGCAGCGGTATAGGGAGAAGAAGAAGGACCTACACATGGTTTTTATTAACTTAGAGAAGGCTTATGATAAAATACCAAGGAATGTTATGTGCTGGGCTTTGGACAAACATAAAGTCCCAACAAAGTACGTCGGGCTCATTAAGGACATGTACAACAATGTTGTTACTAGTGTTCAAACAAGTGATGGAGACATGGATGACTTCCCGATTAGGATAGGACTACATCAAGGGTCAGCTTTGAGCCCTTATCTATTTGCCTTAGTGATGGATGAGGTCACAAGGGACATACAAGGGGACATCCTTGGTGTATGCTTTTCACGGACAATGTAGTGCTAGTTGATGAAAGCCGAATAGGAGTGAATCAGAAACTAGAGTTATGTCAGGAGACTTTGGAGTCCAAAGGTTTTAGACTCAGTAGAACTAAAACTGAGTATATGAGATGTGACTTCGGCACTACTACTCGGGAGGAGGAAGATATTAGTTTGGAAGGTCAAGTAGTGCCTAGGAAGGATACCTTTCGATATTTAGGATCAATGCTACAGAGAGACGGGGATATTGATGAAGATGTTAGCCATAGAATCAAAGCAGGGTGGATGAAGTGGCGCCAAGCATCTGGTGTCCTATGTGACAAAAGGGTATCACATAAGCTAAAAGGCTAGTTTTATAGGACGGCGATTAGACCTGGTGTGTTGTATGGTGTAGAATGTTGGCCTACGAAAAGATGACATGTTCAACAGATAAGTGTCGTAGAAATGCATAAGTTGCGTTGGATCTGCGGTCATACAAAAAGGGACCGAGTTCGGAATGATGATATACGTGATAGATTAGGGGTAGCTCCAATTGAAGAAAGCTTGTCCAACACCAGTTGAGATGGTTTGGACATGTCCAATGAAGACCTCCAGAGGCACCAGTGCGTAGTGGAATCCTAAGCCAGATAGTAATGTGAAAAGAGGCAGAGGAAGACCGAAGTTGACTTGGGTAGAGGCAATAAAAGGAGACTTGAAAGGATGGAATATACCCAAAGACTTAGCCTTAGATAGGAGTGCTTGGAAAACAACTATTCATGCTGCCTAAACCTTGATGGCTTCTGCTGGGTTTCAACTATAGCCTACCCCAACTTGTTTGGGACTTAAAGACTTTGTTGTTGTTTTTGTTGTTGTGATGCATACACTTATGCTTGTGGGAAAATATTCTAATAGGACAATCATGTTGACTAAGTTGTTGTGAGGTGTGATATAGTTCGGACAAAGAAATCCTACCATTTCTATTCAAAGTACTTGGAGAATTTGTTTTGATAAAAATATAAAACCATAGTATCACATACTCCTCATTAGGTGAACAATTGCTACCAAACCCAAGTATGACATCTTGCAAGTTTCAAGCCTTCTACATAAACTACTTGTTATTGTTTTGAGTTTGGTCAAGTCTTGTTGACCCTTTTGAGAGATTTATCATGTTCCCAAGATCAAGATCATGTACACTCCACATACACATGTTGCCCCTACACTGGGAGTACGCAAAAACATGCTTTCATCCACCAAAAACTATGCTCCTACACTGGGAGTAGACAAAAAAATATTTTTAGACTGAATACTCCATGTTCTAAAAAATAAAAGATCTCTCTCTAAATATGTGGTTCAAAAAAAGAGAAGCATGGGCTATGCAAAAAGATTAAAAATTGGACACATGAAGGTCCAAGTATAAAAGAGAGAGAGAGAGATGAGCACATGAAGGCTCATGTATTGAAAAAAAGAGAAGGAAGAAAGATAGTCATGTTTCAAAATAACAAGTTACAGAGAGAGATCATAACTACAAAAGGAGTATAGTTTTAGTTCACCTTTTCCCACACACATGCACATCTTGATCTAAGAGTTAGACACTTCTCTCCTTGGATCGTCGATTTGACTTTACAACATATGCAATACAAGTATGCTATACTGTTTATCCCTACCTAAAGCTCCACATAAACCTTTTTAGAAGTAGGAGAAAACAAAAGAAGGCAAAACAGTTACTATGCCTTGGTAAGGATTTATACACATTAAGTGATTTAAGAGTGCCACCTGAGGAGTATAAAGTGAACTATGCTTTTCTTAAGAAAAACTTTCAAAACTCCAAGTTGCTAAGATGTGAAATTGGGAAGATAACTTTGTTTCGAGAACTGTTCCACTTTTCAACAACCCAAGGAAACATATTAGCCAACACCAAAAATCCCACTTGTATAAGGAATGTGTTGGAAAAACTTTCATATAAGCCATATATCTTAGGATGTTGTGTTCATGATTACCTTTATAACTAAGCTTTGCTCGAGGATGAGCAAAGGGCTGCAGTTTGGGGGATCTTGATGGAGGCCTTTAATGACCAAATCTAATCAGGCAATTAAGACATAAAAGAGAAGAAATTAACAAACTAAAACACATGCATTTACAATGCTGATTTGCGTAAAGGAAAAATGAAAAAGCCCATCAAATCAAAGCATTCGAGCAAAGTACTGACCAATGAGTGGCCCATGCCCACTCTAGAGCCCACCACATGAAGGCGAGGGTGAGAGGGCCTGGTCATGGGGCGGCCAACCCTAGGGGGCACCCGACCCCCCACCAGCTGCCTCTCTGACGCCCCTTCGAAATGGCGGTGGCATGAGAGCTTTGCAGAGGTGGTGCAGTCCTAGTCCTTGTGCCAAATATAGTCTCCAACACTGCCTTTTTCCCTATATAAGTAGAGGGGCAACCCCCCTCGCACAACACACCACAAGGAAGAAGAGCACACCACACTTGAGTTAGAGCAACACTCCAAAGGGGCTTAGGCCCTAGTAGCTAGCTAGAGTTGTGAGGGAGAGATGTGAGGGAGAGCTAGGGGAAGCGCTAGACTTGTCGGTGTCTCCCCAACTTGTACCACGACGAGCATCTTACTTCAATGGGTTATCCCGCTAAGTGAGTGTTTGTGTTTTCTATGATATAAAGTCTTTTGATTAGTTAAGCTTTACTCTTACTTGTTTGCAGGTTTGTCGCCTGCTCTCATAGTGTATACCCTAGTAGAGGGCCCTGATAAAGACGAATAACCCTACCAGAATGCTAGAGTAGTAGTCGACAGCGTAGACATGGTGTTGGGCGAAGTACTGACTAACGAGCGGCCCATGCCCACTCTAGAGCCCACCATGCGAAGGCGGTGGTGAGAGGGCCTGGTCATGGGGCGGCCGACCCCAGGGGGATCCCTGACCCCCCACCAGTGCCTCTCTACCGCCCCTTCGAATGGCGGTGGCATGAGAGCATGCAGAGGCAGGTGTCGTCCAGTCCTCGTGCCAAATATAGTCTCTAGCACCGCCTTTTCCCCTATACAAGTAGAGGGGCAACCCCCCTTGCACAATACACAACAAGGAAGAAGAGACACCACACTTGAGTTACAGCAACACTCCAAAGGGGCTTAGGCCCTAGTAGCTAGCTAGAGTTGTGAGGGAGAGCTAGGGGAAGTGTCGGACTTGTCGGTGTCTCCTCAACTTGTACCTCAATGAGAATCTTACTTCAACGCGTTATCCCGCTAAGTGAGTGTTCATGTTTTCTATGATATAAAGTCTTTTGATTAGTTATGCTTTACTCTTACTAGTTTGCGGGTTTGTCGTTGGCTCTCATAGTGGATACTCTAGTAGAGGGCCCTGATAAAGACGGATAACCCTTACCAGAACGCTAGAGTAGTAGTCGACAGCGTAGACATGGTGCCGGGTGAAGTACTGACCGATGAGCGGCACATGCCCATTCTAGAGCCCACCATGCGAAGGCAGTGGCGAGAGGGCCTAGTCATGGGGCGCCCGACCCCCCATCAGTGCCTCGCTACTACCCCTTTGAATGGCGGTGGCATGAGAGCATGTAGAGGTGGTGCAGTCCAGTTCTCATGCCAAATATAGTCTCTAGCACCGCCTTTTTCCTATATAAGTATAGGGGCAACCCCCCTCGCACAACACACCACAAAGAAGAAGAGCACAGCACACTTGAGTTAGAGCAACACTCCAAAGGGGCTTAGGGCCTAGTAGCTAGCTAGAGTTCTGAGGGAGAGATGTCAGGGAGAGCTAGGGGAAGCGCTGGACTTGTCGGTGTCTCGCCAACTTGTACCTCGATGAGCATCTTACTTCAACGGGTTATCCCACTAAGTGAGTGTTCGTGTTTTCTATGATATAAAGTATTTTGATTAGTTAAGCTTTACTCTTACTTGTTTGCGGGTTTGTCGTCTGCTCTCATAGTGGATACTCTAGTAGAGGGCCCTAATAAAGATGGATAACCCTACCAGAACACTAGAGTAGTAGTCGACAGCGTAGACATGGTGCTGGGTGAAGTACTGACCGACGAGTTGCCCACGCCCACTCTAGAGCCCACCACGCGAAGGCAATAGCGAGAGGGCCTGGTCATGGGGTGGCCGACCCAAAGGGGAGCCCGACCCCCCACCAGCGCCTCTCTACCGCCCCTTCAAATGGCGGTGGCATGAGAGCATATAGAGGCAGTGCAGTCTGGTCCTCGTGCCAAATATAGTCTCCAGCACCACCTTTTTCCCTATATAAGTAGAGGGGCAACCCCCCTCTCACAACACACCACAAGGAAGAAGAGCGCACCACACTTGAGTTAGAGCAACACTCCAAAGGGGCTTAGGCCCTAGTAGCTAGCTAGAGTTGTGAGGGAGAGATGTGAGGGAGAGCTAGGGGAAGCGTCGGACTTGTTGATGTTTCCCCAACTTCTACCTCAACGAGCATCTTAGTTCAATGGGTTATCTCGCTAAGTAAGTGTTCGTGTTTTATATGATATAAAGTCTTTTGATTAGTTAATCTTTACTCTTACTTGTTTGCGGGTTTGTCGTCTGCTCTCATAGTGGATACTCTAGTAGGGGGCCCTGATAAAGACGGAAAACCCTATCTAAACGCTAGAGTAGTAGTCGATAGTGTAGACATGGTGCCAGGTGAAGTACTGACCGACGAGTGACACACAACCACTCTAGAGCCCACCACGTGAAGGCGGTAGTGAGAGGGCCTGGTCATGGGGCGGCCAACCCCAAGGGGAGCCTGACCCCACACCAGCGCCTCTCTACCGCCCCTTCGAATGGCAGTGGCATGAGAGCATGTAGAGGCGGTGCAGTTCAGTCCTCGTGCCAAATATAGTCTCCAGCACCGCCTTTTTCCCTGTATAAGTAGAGGGGCACCCCCTCGCACAACACAACATAAGGAAGAAGAGCACACCACACTTGAGTTAGAGCAACACTCCAAAGGGGCTTAGGCCCTAGTAGCCTAGCTAGAGTTCCAAGGGAGAGATGTGAGGGAGAGCTAGGGGAAGCGCCGGACTTGTTGGTGTCTCCCCAACTTCTACCTCAACGAGCATCTTACTTCAACGGGTTATCCCGCTAAGTGAGTGTTCGTGTTTTCTATGATATAAAGTCTTTTGATTAGTTAATCTTTACTCTTACTTGTTTGTGGGATTGTCGTCTGCTCTCATAGTGGATACTCTAGTAGAGGGCCCTGATAAAGACAGGATAACCCTATCTGAATGCTAGAGTAGTAGTTGATAGTGTAGACATGGTGCCAGGCGAAGTACTGACCGATGAGTAGCACACAACCACTCTAGAGCCCACCACACGAAGGCGGTGGCGAGAGGGCCTAGTCATGGGGTGGCCGACCCCAGGCAGAGCCTGACCCCCCACTAGCGCCTCTCTGCTACCCCTTCAAGTGGCAGTGGCATGAGAGCATACAGAGGCGGTGCAGTCCGGTCCTCGTGCCAAATATAGTCTCCAGCACCGCCTTTTTCCCTATATAAGTAGAGGGGCAACCCCCCTCGCACAACACACCACAAGGAAGAAGAGCACACCACACTTGAGTTAGAGCAACACTCCAAAGGGGCTTAGGCCCTAGTAGCTAGCTAGAGTTGTGAGGGAGAGATGTGATGGAGAGCTAGGGGAAGCACCAGACTTGTTGGTGTCTCCCCAACTTGTACCTGGATGAGCATCTTACTTCAACGGGTTATCCCGCTAAGTGAGTGTTCGTGTTTTCTATGATATAAAGTCTTTTGATTAGTTAAGCTTTATTCTTACTTGTTTATGGGTTTGTCATCTGCTCTCATAGTGGATATTTTAGTAGAGGGCCCTGATAAAGATGGATAACCCTACCGGAACGCTAGAGTAGTAGTCGACTGCGTAGACATGGTGCCGGGTGAAGTACTGACCGACGAGCAGCCCACGCCAACTCTAGAGCCCACCACGCGAAGGCGGTGGCAAGAGGGCCTCATCATGGGGCGGCCGACCCCAGGGGGCGCTTGACCCCCCACCAGCGCCTCTCTGCTGCCCCTTCGATTGGTGGTGGCATGAGAGCATGCAGAGGCGATGCAGTCCGGTCCTCGTGCCAAATATAGTCTCAAGCACCACCTTTTTCCCTATATAAGTAGGGGGGCAACCCTCCTCGCACAACACACAAGGAAGAAGGGAACACCACATTTGAGTTAGAGCAACACTCCAAAGGGGCTTAGGCCCTAGTAGCTAGCTAGAGTTGTGAGGGGGAGATGTGAGGGAGAGCTAGGGGAAGCGCCGGACTTGTCGGTGTCTCCACAACTTGTACCTTGACAAGCATCTTACTTCAATGGGTTAGTCCCACTAAGTGAGTGTTCAGTGTTTTCTATGATATAAAGTCTTTTGATTAGTTTAGCTTTACTCTTGTTTGTGGGTTTGTCGTCCACTCTCATAGTGGATACTCTAGTAGAGGGCCCTGATAAAGATGGATAACCCTACTGGAACGCTAGAGTAGTAGTCGATAGCGTAGACAAGGTGTCTAGGCTAAGAGTCTATCTTCATTTGCCTCGTGCTACATGGTTGAGGGGTTGGGGGCAGGTGCTGATAGCCCTGTCCATCCCCTGTAATCCCCACATCCTAGGTTCGACGTAGAGCTACAGGCCGATATCGCTTGGCAGACCAGGTGTACGCTAGTGCCCGAAGCAAGAAAGTAGAAGTATAGTTTATGTATCCTTAGACCCTATAACCATAGGAGACCATCTCAACCTCAATCAACTCTACCCTTGTGTTGTCCTTGGATGAACTAGCTAGAAGAGTGCCTCCGTTCCCTGTTGAAAATATGATACCGTGAATACTTCTGGGTGAAATGCTACAACGGTAATTCCGTACGCTTGTGGATCTTTTCTATAGGTGTTAAGAAATACCAACAGGGCCACCTTATGCCGCCTCTCCATTGACGGTTGCATGGGTGAAGGCGGTAAATTAAATGCACAGATAAGTGGTTTGATGCCTTCCATTGGGGGATGAAGCATTTTCCAAATGATCCCTCCTCTCCACCTATAAAAGGAGGCTCCCTCCTCATCATGACAACAACACACCAAGGAGAAGAGCACACCACACTTGAGCATCATTCTAAGGCATAGGCCATAGGTAGTAGACTTGGAGAGGGAGAGATGTGAGGGAGAGTATGGGGAAGTGCCGGACTTGTCGGTGTCTCCTCAAACTTGTACCTCGACAAACATTTGTGCCTCAATGGAGCTTTCCGCTAAGTGAGTGTCCACGGTCCTTATGGTCACAAGTCTTTTGAATAGTTAAACTCTATTCTTACTTGTTTGTGGGTTCGTCGTCTGCCCCCATTGGTGGATACTCTAGTAGAGGGCCCTGATAAATACGGATAACCCTACGCAACGCTAGAGTAGTAATCGATAGCATAGACATGGTGTCTAGGCTAGAGGCTACCTTTGTTTGTCTCATACTCTACGGTTGAGGGGTAGGCGGCAGGTGGTGACAGTCCTGTCCATCCCTCGTAATCCCCCATGTCTGGGTACGGCGTAGAGCTGTAGGCCGGCATCGACTGGCAAACCAATTGCAACCTGGTGCCTGAAGTAAATAAGTGAAAGTAGACTTTATCTTTCCATAAGACCCAAAATCCATAGGAATCCATATCTACTCTTACCAACTTTACCCTTGTGTTGTCCTTGGACAAACTAGCTAGAAGAAATACCTCTGTTCCCTGTGGATAAAATGATGCCCTGAATACTTCCCGGTGAAAGCTACAACGGTAATTCCATGAGCTTGCGAAATCTTTCTGTTTGCGTTAAGAAAAACCAACAGTGGCTTTAAGATTTTTAATGCAGTCGTGGAACTTTTTATTTTCTTTTTCTAAATGCAATGCAAATACTGAAAAGTAAATATGCTAAAGTAAAATAATTCAGTACAATGTGAAAAGGTAAATATGGATAACTACCGATTTTACCTCCCGACAAGGGTTTGGTGTTTTGAGTCCTCCGAGCAGGACTACTCTAGTCTTAATCATTCTTCAGGAGTTTTGAGTCCTCTGAGCAGGAGACCTTGAGGGTTGAACCTCTTCCAATGGTGACTCTGATGATGATGCCACCTTTTCTGTCACACCCAGTTTTCATAAACAAAACCAAGTGCACTCACATGTATGCCAGGATCTATTTAATCATACATGCGACGACAAAGTAGTGATACATAGCAGTGTTTATTACAAAAGCGTACATATTACAAAATGATCAGAGGGTCTAAAACAAAAATTACATCAGAGTTCGAGTGAAGCAGGGTCTCCATCCCCGTAGGTAGCCGATCGAGGGTACACCTGCCTAGCAACGACACCGTCTTCAGGAAAACATCATCTTCTAAGACTTCGTCTTCTAATCTGAATAGCTGGGGTGGGGTAGCAGGGGGGACAAAGAGAAGGGTGAGTACATTGAAATGTACTCCACAAGTGTAGGAAAATATAACATGGGGCCAACTCAAGGAAAGGCTTATCAGGTTTGACTCAAGCACTTAAGGGACACATCCTATTATACCTTAGGAACCTTAGCACCTATTTACTATGTGATATCTGCCATTCTCCTCAGAGAACCACCAGAACCACACTCAGATCCCATCCGAGGCAAACCACATTTGGGATTTCATCCAAGCAACCAACACTTGGATTCCATCCATGCCTAACTAACCAGAGCCATCTAATCCCGAAGAAGTCCAAGCCGCTCTTGATCATGAGCACAACTGATATATCAGTTTTACACTCTGCAGAGGTTGCACACTTTCACCATGAGTCAGTGATGCCCTTTTGCCAGAGGTAGCTAGCCTCTTGACCCACTTCCAAGGTAGATCGGCAGGGTTCACTACAAGACTTTTACAAAAGCCCCTCCAAGTCTGTTTTACACTTCCACTAAGCGTTCACCCCCGTATATAAGTCAAAGACCCTAGAGGATTGCTCTTGTGCCTACTAAACAAACCCGAATGTAGCATAACTTGGAGGAACTAATTAATTGGTCAGGTCCAGTCTCATTCCAAACATCGTGGTTGCGTTGTTAAGCCGGGTTATAGGCTTCGAGAACCAGTCCTTGGGATCCAGGCAGGATACTAGCACAAACCCAATCCACCAACATTAGCCTGCCATACCATGGCATAAACCAACCTCAACCAAACTGGTCTATCCTGCTGGATTTGCCTACTCACCATGTTACTAGCAACAACGGTTACCAACCCACATAAAAGTTGCATAGATCATTAGTCAAAATTAATATTAAACCTTCCCAACCCAAGACTGCTAGGCTAAGCAAGGTCTAGTAAACCCTAACATGTGATTCAAATTTACACTCTGCATGCAACTAATGGTCTAGCTACTCTAACTCAAAATAAAATAAATTAGGTGCAAGATGATCAAGGACACTTGCCTCCAAAAAGCTGTTTAGGCAGTAGAATGTTTCTTCTCGATCAATCTCGGACATCTTTTCTTCGAGAGATAGCAATCACGGGAAACAAGCATTACAAATATATATACCTAAAAACAGTACAGCAAACATGAGGAGAACAAACTAACAAGGCTACTAATGTGTAAGGCTTGCTACTAGGATCGCGCGAGCACAAAAACAACTAAAAGCTGAGCTACATTAAAAAGATATAATATTTTGAAGTTTCAAGGAATAAATTAAGAATTGAAATTTTGATACAAAACAAAACCAGATAAGGGTATTATGGATAGACTATGAGCAGCGAGATAAATATGGAAAATGTGCAAGACAGATTCTTGTAGGGAAATTTATGGACCAAAAATATTATTGAAAGGATAACAAGGTGGAAATGAATATGACATCAGCATGATGTGATGCTAACAGGGCATCGCATGAACAAGTCGCATATATATGTATCAGGTATCAAGTTTGGATTTGTGTGGCAGATCATGCAGGGAGCACAACGTGATCATGGAGTTTTCCGTGGGTAGTTTACGGCATCCTTTTGATTGTGGCTATATCATATTGCTGATGAACACCATAACTGCTGGGCATAGCTAGGAAATGAACGTAGAGGAGAACATGGGCATATATGCTTCTCACCTGTGCGTGACTTTCGCTGGTGAAATGATCATCGGCAAGGCGAAGGGAGACTGCGGCAGCGTGGTACACGATGAAACAAAACAGTACATCAGCAGCACGTGTCTAGCAGTGACGAGAGGTCCAGAGTACCAAAGGCGGCTTTAAGTCTGGAGATTTCCAGCACAAAAATCACGAAAGAATAAAAGGGAATCAACAATAGACTGCATCAACCATTCTTGATAGGGACGAGCAAGAGGAAACCTCACCAGCACACACAGCGGCAGCACGGCAAGGACGAAGTAACGATGACGATGGAATTGCTTCTGTAGGGAGAGACGGGGTATGAGGAGGTGCCGAGATTCTGTGTGAGCATGGGTGACCCAAAGTGTGCTGCTCTATTTATAGGGAGAGAGGGAGGGAGGTTAGCCGCCAGCATGTGATGTTAATCCCGGTTGATGGTGGAGCTTCCGTTGCCTCTTGCCACTACATGCGATTCATATTTCGTGGGGTGGAAACTGATAGAAGATAAATGAAGCAATCAGTTGTGCTTGTTTGTGGACAACTGGGCATCGTCGGTGGAGTTTTATTGATCCACTAGAAAAGGAAACTTTATTAACCGGTCATGCCATGCAACAGGAGGAGAGGTAACGCTCAAAGAGGAAGGAATAATGGTGATCTGCGGCGCATGCGTGACAAGAAGACTTGGCTTATTTGCTGGTGGTACATGCATGCTTGGGATTAAATGACGTGCAAGGAAAAGAGGTCCAAGGGAAAAAGGTGACTTGCACAATTAGTAGAGAAGGAGATTAAAGGGCCAAGGAAGAGACGATACAATGCATGAACTTGGTTTGCAAAACTATAAAACTTGATTTTAATATTATTTGAGATTTCGAAAACATTTAAATAAAATTTTGAAATAATTTAAACTATACTTTGAAGCATTTTTTTCTTTGTAAATAGAACAAAAACCTATTAGCATCCTAATTGGATTTTTAAATTCATTTTTCACCCAATAAAATTTAATGGAAAGGCATGAGTGCAAACGAACATATGAAATTAAATTCTCAAAATTTTAGAAAAAACATTTTTTTACACTTTAAATTGTCAACAACTAAATAAATCTTGGAAAATTTTAGAAAACATATAAAATCATTTATTTTATTTAGTGTTATCTATTCACAACCCAAAATCAAAATTTTGGCGTGTGACATTTTCCTTCCAGACCTGCTTAGGTTGTGGGCTTGACTTTGACATAGTAGGTTCGTCATTCATAACTTCTCCTTTATATTCATTTTTTGGGAGTTGATTCCTACGGACGTTGGGATGATCGACGCCTCCTCTTGGAACGGATCTTCTTCGGCTGTTTATAAGTTGTATAACTATTGAATAGCATCGTACCTTTTGTCCTGGAAATTGGAAGTTAATTTGTCCTCATCTGATGTAGATGATTGCATTGGTAGTGTTGAGGAACGGTCTTCCAAGGATGATAGATACATCTTCTTCTTCTTCTTCTCTCATATCAAGAACCATGAAGTCGGCAGGGACATAGTAATCTTGTATTTTAACCATAATGTCTTTTGCTATTCCCTCAGGAAATCGGTTTGATTGGTCTACCATCTATAATTGTATATATGTAGGAAACAAAGGCTCACCAAACAAATAGTCATAGGTTACCTTGGACATGATGTTGACATCCGATCCAAGATCGCAGAAGGTATTATGGAAGATTCTTTGTCCAATTGTTCACTCGATTATCGGTACGCCCAGGATCTTCCTTCTTGGTAAGGAATGGTGAAGCAATTAGGTGGTTGTACTTTGATCGAAGCGACTAGGAGAATGCAATATACGATTCTTGAAAGTAAATTTCTCATTTCTATCCTTAATTGTGAAGCATATTTTGTCACTGTCCGCATAGATGATAGCTTTTGCGGTGCTCAGGAAAGGTCGATGCAAAATAACTAGGTGCCCTTATATCTCCACATGTGTCCAAAACCACGAAGTCTATGGGTACAAACAAGCATCCAACTTGTACATAGATGTCTTCAAGAATTCCCTTGGGGTAGCAGAGTGATTGATCTGCAAGCTGCAAACGTATATTCGTTATAGCAAAGGATCTCCATGTATTTTCTCATAAATTACCTTCGGCATAATGTTAACACTTACTCCTAAAGTCACAAACAGCTTCTTGGAACACATCAGGTCCAATGGCCATAGGGATGACTGGTCTACCTAGATCACCTTTCTTGGCGGGCATGGAATAATCCTCCCATCCTCCGCTAGATGGTTCTATGTAGAATCCTGCATTGTGAATATCGACAAGATTTACAGTTTTGGGATGTTCCGGTTGCCCTAAAATCTTACCTTTATCGGTTGAAGGAACAGTGGCCGTCCAGCTGACCTATTGTGATTCTATCATTTTATTAAAGTTATGCTAGTTTTTAATGGCTGAGGAAAAGCTATCCATTCTATTGTTTATATTTTCTAAGATATTATCATTGGAGGCTAGCTTTCTAGATAAACCTTCCATAATTTAGCTTGTCCAAAGACTAAATCTTTCAAAGATAGTTGGTTATTGAAATTATTACCTAGATAGTTACATTGGTAATTTGGCCTTTGTTGCTGGTTCCATCCTTGATTATGTTGAGGACGATAGTTGTTGTTGTTGACGAAGTTCACATCATCTTAGGTTTCAGGACAGTTGTTCCCCGAATGCCTAGTGTTTCCATATTCTTCACACGTCATGTGGGAATCATGAATGTGCATGACTTCTTGGTTTTCATTGGCTCGGTCTTCAAGCCTCTACATCAGTAGATCCATCTTGGCAGACAACATATATACCTCCTTGAGTTGATGCATACCTCCACCTCTCTTGCGGGGTTGAAGACGTTCTTCATTCCATCCTTGGTTGGAGGTCATCTTCTCTATGAGAGTTGTTACTTGTGGAATTGTGAGTGATAAAAATGCACCTCCAGCAGTAATATCCACATTCTCACAAGCGCTGTTAGTCAACCCATGTTAGAAAATCTTCATGAGTAGCCAATTCTCAATCCCATGATGAGGACATTCTGATATGTAATATTGAAAGCGTTCCCATGCCTCAGGGACAGATTCATCATGTTGCTGCTGAAAGTTTGAAAATCTTCCATGCAGGGCATTTGTTTTGCCCATAGAAAAGAACTTTGCTAGGAAGGCATTGGAGCAATTTTTCCCATATAGTATTCTTGTCTTTGTTGGCGTAGAACCATTGCTTCGCCTTCCCCAAAAGTGAAAATGGGAAGAGGCAAAGTAATATGGTGTCTCTGGTAACTGCTTTGATGGTGAAAGTGATGCAAATCTCCAAGAAGTGTTGGAGATGCGCACTAGCATCTTCATGTGCCTTTCCACAAAACTAGCTAGCTTGCATCATGTTGATGAGAGCTGGCTTGAGCTCAAAAGCATTGTCCCCAATGTTAATTGTCGGTCCAGTACGGATGTTGGTCATAGTTGGAGTAGAGAATTCACAGAGAGTCTTGTCAGCCATGGCTTCAAAAACTGGTGTTAAGCTACGCCTTGTCTGGTTGTCTTTCGATTCTAAAACTAAAACTTTCTTGAGTTTAGCTTTAGTCCTCCTAAATAGTGCTTCTAGATTTCAACGTAATTTGTCAAAAGGTCAAAACCAGTCATAAATTACCCTATATAAGATATAAAAGTAGACAAAATAAGGGTAAGCCTTGCTTGAGTAGAGGTAAATGATTTTCTGATCACATCTATAAGTAAAAGTTTATCAATATTCCTTTTGATTTCCTAGCTACCTTCGCCGGCAATGACGCCAGAAATGTTTGTTGGTACTTCTTAGCATCACTATTTATAATGACACTCAAGAAGTACTTGGTATTTAATTGTGACTCAAAAAGAATATTTATATATGAAGATTTATGCAAGCGCACAGATAATATACCATTGTAGCACTTCACCCGGGAGTATTCCAGGTAACGTTATTTATATTTTTACCATAAGGAAGGATTGGCAAAGAGAAATTATTGATAACTTATACTTATGATGGATAAACCAACCATCTACTCCTGAGCAGGGGTAAATCTAGAGATAGGATAAAATATAAACTTATAAATGATAATTGATCAATGAATAATGAACACGCAGAGTACTCCTTATGATAGCAATAGCAAGACTAAGTAGATACAATAGAGAAACTAATTCCTAAGTTATTCTTAATTACAAGTCAAAGCATACATTGATTAGTGCAATTGTACTTAATAATCATGGCTAAGGATTAACTTCATACCTACACATAATGGACATTACTAAGGAAGATCAATAACAGAGCCTAACTTCCTTCGCAACCAGGTCCTACTTGGCCTACATCCAGGGAAGTGGACTACAAAGGACTCAACGAGAATGTCACACTCGGGATCTACCACATGGCCCGAATATAGGGTGCATTCGAAGGTAAACAACATATAAGCACCACACTTACACAATGTCAACCACTCACCCCATGTACTTTAGAGTGAGTGCTTTGCAAACTTATGCATAAACATAATGATAATCTAGCTATACTAAGCATAAAATCAAAGTAAACGATGAACATGATAACTAAGAACATGAATAATATTAAGGATAATGTCGTAGAAAATGTAACAAACATGTGAATAATGAAAGATACAAGAGAGGATACAAAGGGCTTGACCAAGCCACACTCTTGACAAGATCAGGAATCCAAACAGATGGCTTGCCTCTCTCTAGATCTAACTTAACTAGCTATGCCTATGAATTATTTGTGGAGCTCTGAGGTTCTTCTCTTCTAAGGATGATCTCTCTTGATTGTAGGATGACTGATGCCCTAGGGGGTATGGGGGGACTTATATAGGGGGAACTAGGGGTCCTGTGGGCCCTTGAATCCATGGCATCTTTTGGTATTTCATAGTGTAAGCGAAAGAATTCACAAGCACACGGAATTACCGTCGTAGCACTTCACCCGAAAGTATTCAGGGTATCATATTTTCCCAAAGGAACGGATGTGTAAAGCCTCTTAGCTAGTTCACCCAAGATAACAAGAAGAAAGATAGCTCGGGTAGTGAGGAGTTCTAAGAATAGAGATCCTAAGTTAAGATAGCTTTGCCACTATAGACTTACTTTGGGAACCGGATAACACTTGGTCTACCAAACATTGCTAGCCTATAGCTCTACGTTGTACCTCGGATGTGGGGGATTACAAGGGATGGATAAGGCCATCACCACATGCCACCTACCACTTAACTGTAGAGTACGAGGCAAACAAAGGTAGTCTTTAGCCTAGACACCATGTCTATGCTATCAACTACTACTATAGCATGCATGCAAGGGTTATCCGTCTTTATCAGGGCCCTTCTACTAGAGTATCTATCATGGGGACGAACGATGAACCCACAACAATATAGTGATCAAAGAAAACTTTTCTTAAGAACTCAGCACCAAAGATAAACACGATCCTTATACTTAAAGTAGTATTCGGTACATTGAGGTAAAAGTGTAGAGGGAGCCGACAACCTCGGCACTCCGTCCACTCGATGTACACAGGGTTGCCAAGTACAAGAAGTAGAGGTAGCTGACACTCCTGGTACTCCTCCAACTTTTAGCTCACTCACTCCCTATTCTAATTCTAGCAAAAGCCTAGGTAGGAATGAAGCTCTTCTTTTCTTCTTGCTCTCTTGTTGTGTGTGTATGATGATCAACTCCACCCCTCTATTTATACAGGATTGGGGTCAGTTTTACTGAGGAAAAATAGGAAACTATCTTGAACCAACCCTAGCTGCATTGATGGCACCGCAAGAGAAGAGTGGGCCCGGGAGGCGGTGTTAGGGGTGCAGGCACACCCTGGGTGCGGGCGCACCCAGGTGGAGCCGCCCCGCGATCGCCTTCCTCTGGTTGGTTGCTATGTGGGCCTGGGCCACTCCCACGTCAGGTGCTTGGCCTATAATTGGTACTTAAAGAAGATTCTTAGCAACTGGGCAATGCTCTTGGTACTCAAATGGTAACATACTGGCTCCTCAATACTTGGGAATATCTAGCTGCACTAGTCAAAAGCCTCAGCACCCGATGGAAATGCTCACTGGTACTTACAGTACACAGAACTTGCAGGGGGTCTGTGACGTCCCGAGGGCTAAAGCTACATGCTAGCTTATCATTAAGTCCTACAGGGGCTACTATCAGATATATGGGCCAGGGATACCCTGCACCGCCCATATATCTGGCTGTCACCAGGCTATTGGCCCAGCAACTACCAAGGAGGAAGCCCGCAAGGGCTGTCGCGACCACCAATGTGGAGATGAAGGCAAACCAAGACAAGCATATCTGGACAATAGCTAGGATCATTCTGTTACGCATATCATATAAGAAACCAGGAAATTAATCTGTTAGCCCAATCATCTCTCTATTACCCTACCCCCTCTTCCTATATAAAGGAGGGTAGGGACCTCGGGCTAAGGATCCATCTTCCATCATCCCAATCTACTACGTAGCTAGGAGCAATAGCGCCTTAATTGTGCATATGAATACAAGAGCAGCAGCACCACTAGAGTTGGGTTTAGTGTGCCACCGCGCCCTGAACCAGTATAAATCCTTGTCTCTCGTGTGTTACCATCTGATTCCATCTATGTGATCATGTTGCTAGTTATCATTAGAGCAAAACAATCCGACACAACCGTCCTAAGATCATTGAATGCACCGCCTGACCAAAGGTGGGGCCACCAAGTGGTGCTGGGGGTGCGGGCGCACCCCTGGTGCGGCCACTCCTAGGCTGGCCCCTCTAGCCACCACCTTCGGTAGGTGGGATAGTGGCTGGGCTGGAGCCCTTCTGTTGGTGGTTTAGCACCTGGATCTTAAAGGTATGTGGGTCTTCTATTTCTTGCTTTGCGCAAATCTACATTGTGCTTTGTTGTTTGCGCCTTTTAGGTTTATTTTCCACTATATTGGTGTATAAGTCCTGCAAAATATTGATCTTCGAAATACATGTGGAACTATTTTAGTAGTGAAGGCATATGTATATAAGTTTGCTTATTTCTCCTCTTTTTGAGTCTTAATTGGCAGTCGGATTTGGTCATTAAGGACCACCAACACTGCACACTGCCCTATTGCTAAGCCCTTAATTGATGCTGCAATTGCCTGTTGCTTCTGACAAGTTCGATACCCTGAGCTTTGATCTGAACTGAATCTCTCTAGATATTCTAATAGGGTCTCATCATCTTGCTGAATGCAGTTCATGAGATCTCTCATGGTTTTTGCCCCTAACTGGTAACCTTGTAAAGTTGCTAACAACTCTGTCATAATCTGCTGCCATGAATGGATCGAAACAGGGCTTCAAAGATGTATACCAATCGTGGGCGATGTCTTTGACCGCCAAGGATGAGAGATTTTGCTAGGGTCTCAGCATCTCCTCCGGCCGCGAACACTTGTAGTCTCGTAACTCGCTATGAATTTTCTTGGGTTAGTCTTTCCGTCGAATGTCGAAATGCCTATTTGGGGTATCACCAAATTAGCATGTGCATAGATGATAAGGAAAAAACTATGAATTGCTATGTTCATATTGTACTTGAATGCCAAATTAGCTGCAATGTACGAAGCATATATTGACGATATAGTTGTTAAAAGCAAATCCTAGAGGTGATTTAATCACTGACTTAAAGGATACTTTTGGCAACCTATGTAAGAGCAAAATGATGCTCAATCCCATTAAATGCACGTTCAGTGTTTCTTCAGGGTAAGCTACTCGGGTATTTGGTGTCTCAACGCGGCATCGAAGCAAATCCCAAGAAGGTCAAGGCTATCGAAGATATGTTGTCTCCATGCAGTCACAAGGAAGTCCAGAAACTAGCTGGCATGATGGCAGCCCTAAGTCAATTCGTATCGAAGTCAAGCAAACGAGGTATGCCATTTTATAGATTGCTACATAAACATGACAGTTTCCAATGGAACGAACATGCCAAAGAAGCATTTCAGGAATTCAAGCAATACCTAAAGCAATTACTGATCCATGTACCTCAAAAGGAAGACGAAGTCATGCTCTTATACGTGGCCAGCAACCCCTAAAGTTGTAAGTGTGGTCCTGGTGATGGGAGCATCAGGTGGAAAAATCCACAAAGTAGCACCCGGACTATTTCATAAGTGAAGTCCTCCATGACGCCCAATCTAGGTACCCCAACATTCAGAAATTCTTGTATGCCATACTAATGCCTTCTCGTAAGCTTAAACATTATTTCTTAAGTCATAAGATCAAGGTGGTTTCTTCTTACCCGCTTGGCACCATTATCCATAATCGAGATGCCATCGGTAGAATCGCCTAGTGGTCTGTAGAGTTAGGTGTTGGCGATGTTTAACTCATATTTCTACCACCAACATTTAAACAAAAATAAACAAGTTTGAATACCAAAACATAGAATTAGGGTTTACAACTCACATTTTCCACAAGTTTTGGTATGTACATATTTTGTAGGACACAACTATGAAATACACATCAAAATATGCAATCAGGGAACGTGCAAAGCCTATTCATGCCAAGGAAGCACAAGGCAGCCCATCCAACTCCAATTCTAGGTAGAACACTGGCATAGAAATGGCCCAAGCCCACTCAAGGAACTGACTAGGCGAAGGTGGTGGCGAGGTGGGCTAGCCCTAGTGTAGGCCCACCGCCCGTAGCTCCGCTCGGGCCCACCTTGCATAGGAGGATCATTCAATGCACTAGGAGGTCAGGTTGCATGGGTGCTTTGCTAAAATACATGAGCAAAACTAACCTCCTCAAGCTATAAAAGGAGGCCACCCTCTCAGATTCATCAATCAACAACACAAGATACACAATGTAGCAATAAGAGGAGGAGCTCCCACTTTCATATCTTTGCTCTTTAGTTTAGGGAGTGAGTGAGGAAGAGAAAGAGAAGGAGAAGTATCTGGAATTGTCGGCTACCACCATTTGTGTACTTGGGGCCCCTTGTACACATAACGGAAGGAATGCCGGGAATGTCGGCTCCCTCTTCACTTGTACCTCGGCAAATCTAGTACTATTTAAAGTGCAAAGGTTCATGTTCTTCTACGGTGGTGAGCTCTTACTTTAAGTTAGTCTTGTTTACTATTTACTTGTGGGTTCATCGTCCATCCCCAGTGGTGGATACTCTAGTAGAGTGCTCCTAATAAAGACAGGATAACCATGTATGGCGTTAGAGTAGTAGTCGATAGCATAGACATGGTGTCTAGGCTAGAGGCTAGCTTCGTTTGCCTCATACTCTATGGTTGAGGGGTAGGCAGCAGGTGGTGATAGCCCTGTCCGTCTCTTATAATCCTCCATGTTCGGGTATGGCGTAGAGCCAGTAACCCGGCAACGCTTGGTAGACCTAAGTGTTATTCGGTGCCCGAAGAAAGTCTATAATGGCAAAGCTATCTTAGCTTAGGATCTCTATCCGTAGAAAATCTCGCTACCCGAGCTATCTTTCTTCTTGTTACCTTAGGTGAACTAGCTAAGAAACTCTTACATCTCCGTTCCTCATGAAAATACGATACCCTGAATACTTCCGGGTGAAATGCTACAATGGTAATTCCGTACGCTTGCGGATTAATTCTGTATGCATTAATAAATACCAACAAGCATTTCTGGCACCTCCTGTGTAGCTTGATATCACTACCGGTAGGGCCCTTTGACCACAAAACTATAGCGGAAGGAGAAGAGCTTCTAGATGACATCCTAGAAAACACTCTTTCCATCAAACACCTTCGTGTAGAGCCTGAATCAAGCCATGAGGAAGTCTCTACTGCCAAGTCCGATCCCATAACTCCCATTCAGGACTTTCCATTTTTTCGAGGACAAACTTTTCCGAATATCTTGGAACTACCTTGAAACAATGAACAAAACCAAGGTTCATTCTAACTTTCACATCCTTGCTAGCCTCGATTTTGATCTTCTCATAGGCCACCCTAAAAAACCTTCCAATGGGAGCCTTGATGAAGAGGTTGGGAAAACTACTTTCGCCACTTTTATAACTCACCCAGAAAACCTTATGGCGAAGCCTAATCCCAATGCACCAACTCTAGAGACCATGGAGAAGGTTTTTCGCCATTGAGCACGAGAGTCTCTCTTTGGAGACCCCTTACATTTCATGCTCACTTTTGAAGTCTCCAGAGTTCGTCTCGCTTAGTGTCGCTTGCTTCTATGTGGATCACAAGCACCTCTTGACCTTCATCTTTTAACTTTCAAAAAGGATGGTTGTGGACTGCTTTTGTTTTCCACAAAAGTTGCAAATCCCTGTAGAAATACTGTAGCACTAACCTTGCAAGCTTGAACATTAATGATAAATGTTTGGTGGTGAAGCTGGAAACTAAACCACCATTGATAACTGCAAGATGAAGTTACCCGCATGTGAAACTTATGACCATAAACTAAGAACTGGCCAGGAGATACCCTAGATTTATTTATATATATATTATTTATTACTACTATTATCATTTGCTTCAATAAATAATTCCGGATGGGCCCATGTGCAGTAAGTTTTAGCCCTACTACTTATCGAGGTGCCTGACCTTCGGACAATGATATTTTTTTATCATTTGCACCCATAAATAATTCTGAACGCACCCATACGGAGTAAATTTGGTTGTGCTACTTACCAAGACATCGATCTTGGGATGATGGTATTTTTATTATCATTTGATACGGTAAATAATTTTTAACCGAATCATTTTTATTATAATTTTTAATACTTACCAAGGCTCTGCAGGACTGAATTATTTACCGAATAAATTTTTAATTACTACTATTATTATTTGATACGGTAAATACTTTTTATTACTAATATTATCATTTGGAACAATAAATAATTACGTCTAGACATGTGCATAGTAAAATTTGTTGTAATAGTCACCGGCGTGTACGGTCTCTCGGAGGCTATTTTCTATTACTAATATTATCATTTTGGCCTATAAATAATTCCACAAGAACTTGTGAGCAGTAAATTTGTCTGTGATAATCAACGGGACATCCGGTATCCGGAATAGGTAATTTTTATTACTAATATTATCATTTGGGCCAATAAATAATTACGTCTGGACCTGTGCGTAGTAAAATTTGCTATAGTAGTAACCAACGTGTCCGGTCTCTAGGAGGCCATTTTTTTATTACTAATATTATTGTTTTGGCCTTTAAATAATTCCACTAGGACGTGTGAGCAGTAAATTTGTCTACGATAATCAATGGGACATCCGGTATCCGGACGGTGTAATTTTTATTAACAATAGTATCATTTGTGCCTATAAATAACTCTGTCCGGACATGAGCATAATAAAAGTTACTGTAATTATGGCAGAATCACCCCAATTATATGGTCCCATATGTGCCTGTCATTGTCTTAAAGACCTCTGACTACTGCACACGAGAGCCATATAATTTAGGTAGTCTGTCGGGTGTCCTTGGGAAACTCCGAATCATCCACATTTTAGAACTCATACATGATCAACATAGAGTTACCAGTAATATTACAACATTTGGTATAAAATAACTTACATTAGAGTGCGAAAGACTTATTAACATTAGGTTACAAACATGTTAGTGTAGAAACTTAACGTAAGTTAAAATGGTGAGTAGAATTTTGTAAGCGACATTAGATAAAGCATCTAAGGTAGAAGAGGTGACCAGATCATATTGAACCCACCGATATGAACTCGATTAGCAGCACAAGTCAGGTCCTGCAACAGGGGTTAACAAACTCTAAGTACTTGAGTGTACTCAACAAGTCTTACTGGACTAAAAGAAAAGACTCCAAGCACATACAGGCTTAAGGAAAGTTTGAAGCAAGAAGTAATTTTTGCAGAAAAAGCTTACTATGAGTGGATCCTTACTTTTAACATTTTTAGCTTTGTGTTAAGTTATTAGTAGTATCCAGTTTGCACCTGATCTAGCTCAATCACTTTATTAACCATACGCGAACTAATGGCGAGGTCACGTCCTGACATGACCTGCACGGTAGAGATAAAACCATCACCGTCTAACGAGAAAGCCAAAACATTAATTAGGAGAGAGAAAGCTACAGAAGAGTGAGCTGGACATGGCCACAGTGAGGTGGTGCTCGGCGGCAATGGCGACGCGACGGCGGCGCAACTGGCACCGAGGGCGATTCCGGTGGAGAAAGGCAATGCGAGCAGGTCAGGTGGGTGCGCAAGGAGCAGGCGAAGCTAGGAGCGTGAGCTATTGGATGGAGGTGCATCGACGGTGGCAAATTTATCCATCGAGCGGGAGCCTACCGGTGGCGGCGAAAAAGAGAAGGAACGCCGGCGGCTTTGCGTTATGAAGGCGAGGGCGAGGCAGGAGAGGTCGACAGCAGCTGCTTGACCACGTCCACGCAAGCAGCTGCATGCCACGGTCGAGAAACGGCCTGAAGGAGTGGGCAGCCAATGGCGGCAAGCAGCTCGGTGGCAGCTGCTTCCTGGTGGCACTGTTCACGCCTGACAGGGCCTCTTCTCCTTCCCCTTTTCTCATGATTCCTAGTGACAACTCGAAAAACTTCCTTACTAGCACTTGTTCATCTACATGTCCTCTCCAACTTTGCTTACAGGTTCAACTTCTAATTTGGTCAAGATTGAGAGATCAAGGATGGGCAACAAGGGCACTTGAAAATGAAACACTGGATTCAGTTAACAGGGCTTTGGGAATTAATTTAAGAACAAGCAGGTAACCAAACATCTCAACTAATTGCACAATATCAAAGCTCAAGCATAGGATCAATCAAAGGAACAAATGTTGGGCACATTTTATTTATGAAAATTCATTTAATAATTCTCCTAAAATGGAACTTAGTATTGATTTCCAAGACAGCCAAAATGCTAAGGGAGGGAAAAACAACATTAAATTCAATCTTTGGAGTCCAATTTCATCATGTTTGGTTTGGAACATTACTAACCTTTGATCCCACATTATAGAGCTCACTTAGAACAACAAAGTTTACCTTAACAAAATTTTAATTGTTTAAGCAATTATTACTTTATAAATTCACAAAGAACCTTAATCATTAACATTGACATTATTTCATGCAACATGTGAAACATATTATAAGCAACATATGAAACACCACAATGCAACATATAAAACATATGGATGCTATATTTGAAACATATAATGCATGTATGCCATGATACTTGGTGATTATGCTTGATGACGCTCATGATCAAGATTTTGACTGGTTTCAAACATCTGGGATGTTGCAGTAATAGCCAACGGCATGTCCACTCTCCTACCAGACTTTTTTTATTACTACGACAAGAGTGCAAGCACAAGACAACAATGCAAATGGATATCTAGTTTGATTATTTCAAGTAGTATCTAGACTCAAACAAGAAGATTTCACAAGTGGTGTTTAGATCAACTTACAAGTGATATCCTACAAGTGGTACTCATGAAGATAGCAAATGTTCAAGAAATGGTTTTCATTGACAAATCAATCATACACGTGGTATCACATCTACATGTAGTATCAATCAAGCAAGAAGATGATTCCACAAGTGATCCTCAACTTAAGTGATCATCAAATGAAGAAAGTTCCCTCACATACAAGAGATCAAGATTAGTGAATGACCCATGCTATGACATAGGGGAGGTGCCCCATCAACTGGTATCAAGGTCAAAAGATCCTACATGAGTGATCTCAAGGGCTACAAGTGGTGTAATTCCAACATATGGTAGTGTCCTTCAAAAAAGAAGATTCAAGCCTCAACCATCTACCCCAAATGCAAGCCTTTGCATAAATGAGAAGCACACCTTTTATGGAAATTTATGACAAAGAGGGAGAGATTGTACAAAGATATGAAAGCTTTAGGAGAGATTGAGACAAAGATATTACAATTGGCGTTTTGGACATGGACAATGGACAAAGAGGGAGCAACATTGAAGAATGTGAAAGGATCAAAATTCTTGGACAAGAGAAGCACACAAGTAGGGGAGCAAGCTCATGAACTTTGCTTGATTGCATTTGGGATGTGCATATTCATGTGCTTGCTTGCACTTGCATAAGTATTTAAATTTGAAATGCATTCTTGTGTGGTGTATGCTAGTTATAGAATTTGATTGATGATATGATAGCTAGTATGCATAGAATGGTAGCTAGACGTGTATTTCTACATGTGGTACTAGGACCATGCTTATAATGTTGATCTCACAGGGTTTCTAGTATTTTTGTTGTCTAGCTACTCATAGCGCTAAGGATGGTGTTAAAATGTGCACTACGATTGGTATCACGCGCATCAAAGGTTAATTCTTTACACCTTAACATCATTGGTAGTAATTACTCTCCCACAATTGCAATCTATGCATATGTGTGAGCTTCAAACCAAACACTCTAGTACATATGTAGGGGGAGCTAATACTACCAATTTAGGTTTGTGGTACTTGTCCTAAAATCATTTACACATGGTAAAATTGCTTGAGCAAGCAACATGAATCCAAAAGAGCTTAATTTCCATATCTTTGTAGAGTTGTCATCAATTACCAAAAAAAGGGAGATTGAAAGGTCCTTGTTTGGTTTTGGTAATTGAGTGACAACCTTAGGTGGACTAATATGTGTTTGAGTGAGATATATAGGTAATTAGTCCACAAGTACATCATGTGTGAGCAACCTAGGACATGGAGGTGAAATGGCTTGGATATGTTCCAAGGCTCACACATGTGATGAAGGAGCTCATTGCATATGAGACATGACATTGAGCCATGTGACTAAGGTGGAGAAGATCAATACAAGACTTGGCTTAATGGATCAGTTGCAAGAGTGAAGGGCAAGTTGGAGGCTTTGGAGCAATGAACCGCATGGTGGTGAAGCTTGAGCAAGACTTAGCGCCGATGGACAAAGGCAATGGTGAAGAGCAAGTGAGGTCAAGATCGATGAACCAATAAGGTCATATGATGATATAAAGTGAATCATATCATTTGTGATTGGTTGGTGCATGTGTTGCATCAACATTAGAGGAGATGGACTGGAATGCGCAAGGCAAAGGTATATCCTAGGGTATTTCATTTCACCGGTCAAAGGTTGTGTAGAGAAGTGCATGACTGGGTTTAGGATTAGATGGCCGTACTATCATGAGGGGCAAACTTGTTTGCATATCGGTCATCTAGTGCCACTCGAGTGATATAACTTTGCATCGTTGCTAGGATCGAGTGGCGTGATGAATTGAGTGACTAATCCTTTGAAAAATGGTTGTGAAAATGCTAACACACTTGCACGTGATGGTGAAACACTTATGATGTTGGCACATTTGCAAAGGAGTTGAAGGAGGTGAAGTAGGGGATGAGGTGCTACCTCTAGGGGCACCATCAACCCCTATTCGGTGCACCGCCACCCCTATGGTGGTGACCACTTTGCCCTGGCCAAGCAGCCAGTGTTGGCGCTGGCACCGCCAGTGGTGTGCACCGCCATGGGCACGATGGTGCACCACCCTGGCCTATCCGATGCCACAGCCACATTTTTTTAGAGGCGAGGGAAAACGGGGATCGGCACCGCCAGCGTGCACCATATTAGTATATTTAACGTACACAGATAAATCCACAAGCACACGGATACCGTTGTAGCTTTCACCTAGAAGTATTCGAAGTATCAGTATCCACAGGGAAACGTGTGAGACTAACTATGATCTAACTAGGGGTAGCAATAAGGTTAAGATAAATAGGAGCATAGAGAGGAAAACTAAGGTTGTCTAGTTCCGACTTGGGTAAGCTATGTCTTCTACTATTTAACTCTACCATTTTTTCTCAATCTCTTTTTTTCTATTCTTTTCTTTCTTTTTTCCTTTTGAACAACTTTTGCATATCCCCATATCTCTTTTCTGCAACAAAAGTTTGAGAGAGATATCACTAAGAACCTGGAGCATTTATTTGGTGGATGGAAAACCTATCAAGCATAGTTTTTGGGTTCACTCCCAGTGTAAGAGTAGAATATTTTTGAATGGATCTAGATGGAAGGCATGTTTTTATGCCTACCCCCAGTGTAGGAGTAGTGCATGTGGGTGGTGTGTATGTAATCTTGATTTTAAGAGCATGACAAATGTCTCATAAGGGTCAACAAAGCTTGACAAAACTCAATGTAAAAGCAATCAACATATATGTGGAAGCTTTCCTAGCCTAAATAATATGTATGACTCTGGTGGGAATTCAAGTTTTGTCATACAGGAACTCATCATATAGCATTTTTGTGTTTTTCAAAAGATAAATCTCTGGAACTTTAGTGTTACTTGGAATAAGAAAAATAGCAGCTCAGACAATCTCATATCATATCCATCAATTACCTAGACTTAGATCAAGCATATGCTACCCATGATTTCAAGTTCAGAGTAAATCCTTATATCAAAACAATCTTATCCAAAACTTAGGGAGAATTCAAGGCTGAAAACTAGGCACTTGAAAGAAATTAAAATAGAGCAACTATTCATCATTTCTATTTTTAGAGATTATTTTGAGTTCTTTTTATTTTATTCAACTCTTAAAAATAAATTAAAGCAAACTAGACACACTTTTTATTTTGTTTTCAATTTTACTAGATCACACATTATTACTATAGATGACTAATGTAAAGATAAATTTTTATTTTGTTTTTCATTCATCATTTTTTAATTATTAAAAAGAAACTAAAATTAAAACAAAAAGGGGGAAAATACTTAGCTGGATACCTAGGAGTGCTTCTCCCCCAAGCTAGCTCTTTTGATGAGGGTTCGGTATTGTAAGTCCTTCGAATCGGACTTCTCCTTGTAAAGTTCATTGATCAAGTACCTTGGTTTGCTCTAAAGATGAGAATTCTTGAGGTGGCGCCTCTAATGGTGAAGTCACCTTCTTTCGCCAAATCCATTTTGGTTTTGAGTTTTTATTTTGGTTTGATAAGTTCAGGACCTTCACTTGTAGAAATTAGGGAGTCGACTATCCTTCCCTTACACTTTGCTTGATGTGTGTCCTGCTCATAAGACAAGGTAGAGATCAAGTGCATGGACTCTGTTAGTGGGAAGACACCAATAGAACCAAAACTTTACTCATTCCTCTCTATCCTTAAGAACATTGAACAAGATGAAGTTGATGTTATGTGCTTTGTTCAATTATAACATGGGCGATAAGATCAGAAGATTGAGTATGAATGTAGCACTTAAGTACATTTGGCTAAAAGGGTTGAATTTCTTAACCAATGGTAGGATTGTCTATTTCTACATAAATCTTTACATGATTATGACTATCATCTTCTAGAGATAAGATGTGCAAAGTTTTAACTCATTTGGTCTAAACTATGAGATCAAGAAAGTGGTGCTAGGAACAAGCTTAACATGTTGAGTTAATCAGGTTGAATCAAGTAATGGAGTTGTAACCCAAATATGTTTGTTTCTTATTTGTGTGCCTACCATAATCAAGAAAAGCTTTTTAAACAATGACTATTTACCTTAAGATGTTACCTTTGTCGTTGGAGCATGATGACACCATGTGATGAAGGGTAGATGACTCATGATGGTCCTTCCCTTTTGCTTGAAGTTTTTCTTGCTCGGCTAGTCTCGCATCTTGAGCTATTCATGAGCTTCTTGTTTCCTAGATTGCACCTTTTCTTTCTCATCCTTTTGTCATGTCATCTTTTTGCTTCTTTGATCTTGCCACTTCATTGGTCGTTCTGCCTCACCCTTTGTTTTATGCACTCGTCTTCTTTCTCTTTGTTCCATAGCTTGTAGTGATGGCTAGGTTTGTAGATTTACACCAAACCATGAACAAGCGTAGCTCATATTCATTCATCCAGTTCTTCCATCCATCATAAATGAGTTATGTCTTCTTTGTATAATGTTATTGGAGTTCATCATGTGCCTGGCTTCATCTCTGATTTGAATTCATCTCATGACTTACCAATATTGATGTGAGAGTTTCCTATAGGGGTTAGTCCACAAAATATCCAGTGCCTACTAAGGCATACTATCGGCTCAAAAATCAACCTAGACACCACGTCTAATTTGATTTAGGAAGGCATTTTAACCTAAACACTACGCTTAATTTAAAAGTCTTTGGAAGCAAAATCAGCACACCTTTTGGTTCAAGAATCAAACTATACAACGTGTCTAATTTAATTCAAGAAAATAGTTTAAACTAAGCACCATGCCTAATTTAGAAGATGTAAGATCATACTCCAAACCTTAAGCATACTATAGTAAACAAAGGTAGCATGAAAGCATTATTAGAGATTTATTCAAATAGAGATGAAAGAGAATGATTGTTATTTAGCAAATTGAGCATGGTTTAAAGGTAGGGACAACCAAGATGAATTAGCAACATGGCATAAGATTTTTCAGAGAAGTTCATCCCCCACACTTGAATTTTGCAAGGGAAAATCAAGTTTGGATGGATGTGATTCAATGTTGCATGATGATTAGTTGGACATACCTTGAGTCATCATTGTTCGTCCTTTTTGCTTCAAACCTGGAATGGTTAGTGACAATAATATCCAAAGGAATATTTTCACAACTATGTTTCTATGCTCATTTCACAAGGGTATCACAGCTAGAAGGTGAAAACTCATATTATCTTCCAAAAGTGCTTGTTTTAGGACAGAAGCTTGTCCTTGGGAAAGCTTCGAATTGCATTTCTTATTGGTGAAGTGGTTTCCCCACCAACACCAACCTTTAGGTGCCTATCTCAAGATTCATGCCAACGAGATTTGCAATATTTAGGATAAACATATGCATCTACAACCACCCTTTCGAAGTCTTTATGAATAGAAAGTATGAGGGGGTTCAAGATCTCATGTGTGGCAATATTGGCAAGACCAATTGATTCAGAAGATTTCTCATATGAGCATGGATTTGATGAGGTGTTCATGAAATAACTTTCATGCTCATCGATGTCATCTTCCTTTTCAAGCTCCAGGGGTGTTTCTTCATGAATGTCTATAGGTGGAAACATTGTCTCCATCATTCCATGCCTATGACATTCATTGATCATTTTATTCTCCAAGATTTCCCATGTATTGGTGGCTATCGGGTTGATCTCGTCTAAGGCCTCCTCTAAACTTGGATGAATCATGTTTATTAAAGAGATTGATTTAAGCTCACTATTTGGATCTAAGCCAAGTTTGGATTCTACCCATAAGGCTCCATCCTTGTCCATCCATTCTTTAGCAACGACATATAAGTTCTCAATACATTCTAGCCATTGTCATTGCTCTTCTTGGTCATCCTTGTGGCCTTCATGACTCCTATACTTTGGGTGTCTTGGTGGATTTCTAGGATCATGATAAGTTTCAGGAGAAAGAGCATAAGAGGAATCATCAGCGTTAAGGATGGTTTTGAATGAGACATCTAATTTGGGCATATAAGGGGAGAAGATAGGAATTGCTTCTAAATGACTTGGCTCTCCTTCTATGGGTTCACTAGACATGCCATCCTTGAATTCTTTCCAATGTCCTACATGGGAATAAGGACGCTTTCTATGAGATCCCTTCTTGAGAGGAATTGAATTATATTCGCTCGAAGGTCTCTTGTGGAACTGCAAGTTTAAGCTTGTCGGTGTTTCGAACAAGCATCGGCTAGTAAATTTATATTTATGCGCGTTAGGCCCGAATGGTGCGCTAAAGGACATAAGGTTTATACTGGTTCAGGCTGAATGTCCCTACGTCCAGTCTGTTGCTACTCTTGTTATTAGCACCGAAAACGGTTTGTAGTAGGGGGTACAAACGGTCGAGAGAGGGACTGGTCCTAGGTCTCTGATGGAAGGGTCGAAAGGATGCCAAGAGCCTGGTGGTGGCTTGGCTGTGTGCGTGATGTGGAACTAAACTTTCTATGAGCTCGTCTGTATGTGAGTTGTCCATCAAAAGTCGGTCCCTCTAGTGGGGAACCCTGCCCTCCCTATTATAGTCCAAGGGGGAGCAGGGGTTATAGATGGGAGAAAGAGGAAAATAACATGAGGATAGAAGGTCCTTCAAAGAATCTGGGTCTCCCTTTTTTCCCACGCCTGCTCTACATAACATGGCAGACCATGTCAGGAGTGGCGTGCTTGTTGATCTTCGTAGGCCATGCCCTGGCCTTATTTAGCAAGTGGGTGCGTCCCGTCCCGCCCCTACGGGCGGCGTGTCGGATAGGGTTGTTGTGCTCCAACCCCGTGGGGAGCGGATGGCACGGAGACTACTCGTTTGCACTATAGATGATGGGAGTCCCCGCTTGGAACGTAGTGGTTGTCGTATGTCCGTGTCAGTTTCTTCACCTAGAGGCTAAAGGCGGTGCCTACAACCCTGTAGGGCGAAGGGCATGCGCCCACAATACTATTTAGGCTCTGCCATGCCTGGAAGGGTCTAAGTGCCCATCCCGTCACGCCTTGATGGTACTTTCCTACAGGGGCGTAGGGCATGGTCCTCGATGACACGGTTGACCCGAACATCTTGTCTTACCCTACGCCTATCATCATGAGGGAGCGAGGTGCGGTTGTCAGGTGAGGCAGTCCTAGCCTTTGGATATCGGGCGAGGCGAGGCCCGTCCTCGGACGTTGGGTGAGGCAGAGCCTAGCTTTTATCCACTAGGCGAGGCCAAACCCAGCCCTCAAGGGTTGGTTGAGGTGGAGCCCAGCCCTCAGGGTTAGGCGAGGCGGAGTCTATACCTCAGGGGTCAGGCGAGGCGGAGTCTAGCCCTTTGCCCTCGGGCGAGGCGGAGTCTATCCCTCGGGGGTCTAGCGAGGAAGAGTCTAGCCTTTGGCCCTCGTACGAGGTGCAGTCAAGCCCTCAGCCCTCGGGTGAGGTAGAGCTGTCCTCTAGTCATCTGGTGAGGCGGAGCTGGCCCACGGGCGTCGGGCGAGGCGGAACCAAACCTCCATCATTCGAGCAAGAAGCGCAGTAGTGCCCTTGTCCATTTGGGAGTTTTTAATGTTCGATGGTTATTAGTTCCACCTCCCTAGGGTACTCCGGTATTAGGTCACCGATAGTAGCCCTCGAGCCCCCGGGTGATTCGGACAGAATTGCCTAGGGGTGTTTTGATTTTGTCAGAATCAATTCGCCAGAGGGTGCGTGCGAGCGCACCCAGTGGGTGTAGCCCCTAAGCCCCTAGGTGATTTGAGTAGAATTGCCTAGGGGGTAGTATCAGAGTTAATTCACCAAAGGGTGCGCATGAGCGCACCCGGTGGGTGTAGCCCCCGAGCCCCTAGGTGATTCAAGTAGAATCCCCCAGGGGGTAGTATCGGACCCTCCGCGTGTAAGGCCGTAAGACTTGGTTTTTCGTCAATTGGATATTTTTAAGGGAATCGTGGTATCCCATTCGTGGGGATTTCATTCAGGGCTGGCCTGGTTGGGGCTTGACTACGGATCGAGGCCCTGGAGATGCTTGCATCCTTGAGTCCTGGTCATTTTGCGGGCCCATCCTTCGTTGGGACGGCCCTTGGGCTCCGGGGCCCTAGGTAGGCCGGAGAGAAAAAACTTTGTGACCCATGTTCCCTTGGTGGGAAGGGAGTCTTGGTCCGCCTAGGGAAGGCAAACCGCCTGGCGTGACTTTTGTGGGAAGGGATAGGGATCGTGTGCGCGTGTCCCGTGACATGACGCGGTGGTGCGTCGTGGCGTGCTCGGAGATCAAGGTGGACTGTTGCCCTTCTCGCATCCGTCGCCCCTATAAAACCACGGGGTTCACCCCTAGGGTTCTATACTTCGCCTCCTTGCTCTTGCATTCTCAGCCTCCACCGCCAATCGCCTGAGCTTCTCGCGCCCGTACTACTCCCGCCATCAAACTCGCTGCTGCCTGCTTCCCCGTGCTGCTCCCACCGTCGCAATGGACCCGGGGTACAAATCCAACATCTCCCCTCAGCGCCTGGAGGGCCTCGTCTACCGAGGCCTCCTTCGCCCATTGACTGCCACCGAGGAGTGGCGGCTACCTAGTGAAGAGGACGAGCCACAGCCGCCTAAAGGGTACGTCATGTCTTTCACTCACTTCCACAAGCGGGGATTCGCCAGGCCCGCCCATCAATTTTTCCGGGGACTGCTGGACTACTATCAGGTGGAGCTGTAGCACCTTACCCCCAATGGGATCCAGCACATTGCGGCGTTCGTCGCCCTATGCAAGGGGTTCTTGGGGATCAGTCCCCACTTTGACCTGTGGCGGTATCTCTTCGCCGTCAATCTTGTGAAGAGGCGGGTCGGGAAGTAAGATCTGCACGCGCCGATGGGGTGCGCCAGCTTCCACCTCAGGAACAACCGGGCAGGGGCGTACCCGCTAATGCGTCTATCCACCTCCAACAAGGGGTGGCATCACAATGGTTCTATGTCAAGAATGACGCCGCTGCCCCCTTGCCAGCCTTCATTAGGCGCTACATCTTGGAGGCCCAGGGGTCGTGGGGGTGGGGTGTCCTGGGCAAGGAAAAGAAGCAACTCAATGGCCTTCTCACTGCCATCTGAACTCTGAAGGAGAGGGGCATGAAGGTGTCGGGGATTATCGATGCCTACCACGCGAGGAGGGTTGCGCCACTGATGGCGCACGCGCTTCCCCTGTATCAGATGGTACTCGAAGCGTCGTTTGAAGGGACGATGCTTGTTGATGAGGCGCTCCCTCCCTCTAAAGTGGTGTAGCGCATCAAGGAGGTGATGGAGCCTACGAAGGACTCTGTTGGCGCCGTCCTTGACTTCATGTATCCAGTGCCAGGGCATCCCCCAAGTCTTCTCTCCCCTTGCTCTCTTTTCACTTGAATTTCCGACCTCCTGACGCTAACCTTGGGATAGCGGGACCAAGCTAGGGGGACTGTTTTTCTAGGAGAGCCTGACTCCACTACCGAAGGACCCAGCCCGGATGGCGGCGAACCGCGCCTTGGCCGGTTGGGACAAGAAGACAAGGGAGCTTGCGAAGAAAAAGGCGATACAGAAGCAGCAAGCTCGCAACCGAGGAGAGGAGATCGGCAGTGAAGACAATGACAATGATGATGATGATCAGTCTGATGATGAGTCAGTAGCCGGCGTGGATTGGGGTGACCTGGTGGATGAGGACTCGTTACCCACGTAGGGACCCTTCCCATTCCACGTGGGGGGAAGCGAGTCTACGGGGATGGTCGAGCCAGGCCTGCCCCCGGGTCCGGTGGGAGCCAGTGGATCCGCTATCACCCTCAGAGTGCCGGCGGAGATCTACCCGATGTTGCCCCTATTTCTGGCAGGAGCAGTGTTGATGCTGCGGCCTCATTGGCCGGTCCGGTGGTGCCTACAGTGGCGCCCATGCCCTCGGTGGTCATCGATGCCCTGAGGGTGGCGTAGCCGGTGGAAACCAGCTCGCTCGCGGCTCATGCCGTAGGTATCACGACGCAGGTGGGCCAACTTGAGGAGGATGCCTTTCATGCCGGGAGTGACAAGCATGACCTTCTACAAGCTACTATCGGGGTGGTCATCGATGCCCTGAGGGTGGCACAGCCGGTGGAAACCAGCTCGCTCGCGGCTCGTGCCATGGGTATCACGGCGCGGGTGGGCCAACTTGAGGAGGACGCCTTTCACGCTGGGATCACCCAAGCCTTTGTTGTCGCCCGTTCCCATTATGATCGGGAGGTTAACCTGGAGGTAATGAGCCAAGGCTTCACGCCTATTTATGAAGATGCTGAGCTAGACGAGATGGAAAGGCAGTGACTCCTCTTGCGCAGAACCTAGCGAACAGGCTGAAAGAAGAGGTTCTCCCTTCACGGAAGTAGTTAGTTGAATAAGTTTGATAAACACTTATCTATAATATGTGAACAAGTGTAGGTACTTTTGTGTCCTGGAAATGGTTTTGTGGATTTCGTTTCATACACAGGTTATGCCACTGTTGTCCGCACCACTGGACAAGACACCAGTGTCATGGCAATTTATCTCCCTGTCATGCTCACGCCACCCACCATGAGCTGGTTTACCAGCCTTGACCCGGACTCCACCGAATCTTGGGAAGAGCTAAAGAAATTCTTCACCGACAACTATATGGCCACGTGTACTCGACCGGGCACCAAGCATGATCTCAACCGTATCAACTAGAAGCCATCCGAGCTCCTCCACAGCTACATTCAACACTTTTCTGAGATGAGGAACTCTAATCCCAACATCACAGAAGCTGAGGTCATCACCGCCTTCATCCAAGGACTCCACCATCGCGAGCTCTGCTCCAAATTCAACCGCAAGCCACCCACAGGCATCGGTGAGATGATCACTACTGCCAACTAGTACGCCGATGTCGAGGAAACCAAGGTGCGCTTCAACGAGGACGCGGGCACTCATCGTCCACCTTGCTGCTACGATGATCACCCCAACGACCGATGCCATAGGGACTGCCATTTTGATGACCGCAATTATCATCGTGATAGTGGTCGTGATCGGCCAGAAGGACCCAAGTCTAGCCAAAATCACTGCCACTGGCCAAACCACATCATCGCCGCTGTCAGTCAACCTCGTGCCAAGCACAACTACGATGAACAATACCAAAAGATCCTCAACAGCCCATGCCCTCTTCACAAGAATGACAAACACAAGATGAAGAACTGCCTTGGTTTGGCTAAGGAGTTCCAGGACAAGAAGCTGGACAATGACGCCAACGATGGAGTTGGAGGTCGCGGACCACCTGGGGGCAACAACAATGCCTTCCAGGACCATGATAAGGTGGTCCCCACCATCTTTAGGCCTCACCTCCACTGAGAGCAGAAGAGAACGGAAGCTTGTCGCACGACGGGTGCTTTCCGTCACTACGGAAGGTGCCACCGCCAACCCTAGCTATCGCCCATGGCCCAAGATCCCCATCACCTTCAGTAGGGCCAACCAGTGGGCGGATATTCCCTACACATTGCGTTTTCCCCTCGTCCTCGATGCAATCGTATAGAAGGTGCTCTTCAGAAAAGTGCTCATCGATGGGGGAAGCGCTCTAAATCTCTTCTTCACTGGAGCCCTAAAGGAGCTGGGCCTCGGTTTGTCAGATCTCACACCCTCCGACTCCTCTTTTTGGGGTGTGGTACCCAGCAGGGCCTCCAAACTGCTTGGAGAGATTACCCTACCAGTACAGTTTGGCACGACAAGCAACTATCATGTCGTACACATCAATTTCTACATCGCTAACTTCAACACCGCCTACCATGCCATACTTGGTTGGCTAGCTCTAGCCAAGTTCATGGCTATACCGCACTACACGTATCTGGTGCTGAAGATGCCATCGCCTACAGGATTTCTGGCTCTACGGGCCAACCTCTCCATCGCCTACGCCTACGAGACAGAGAGTCTCGCCCTCACCAAGGCCACCGACCTCTCCACCCAGATGGCCAGTGTGGTCATCGAAGCCAAGATGGTGTCCACCGACGACATGGAGATCCCAGAGCTGGAGCCTCCTCGCGCCTCCGCCAAGTCCAAGGAAGTCAAGGAGGTCAACCTCGGCCTCGACTGACCCCTCCAAGACCGTGAAGATTGGGGCTCACCTTGACCCCAAATAGGAAAGCATGCTTGTCTCCTTCCTACATGCCAACACTGACATGTTTGCTTGGAAACCTGCAGACATGCCGAGGGTACCACGAGAGAAGATTGAGCACTTCTTGAACGTCTTGCCGACCGCCAAACCGATCAAGCAAAAACTCCGCCGATTCACGCCAGACAAGAAGGAGGCTATTAGGGTAGAAATAAAATGGCTCTTAGCTGCCGAATTTATAAAAGAAGTGTATCATCCTGAGTGGTTAGCAAACCCTATTCTCGTTCAAAAAAAGAATAAAGAATGGAGAATGTGCGTTGATTACACTGATCTCAACAAACACTGCCCTAAGGACCCCTTCGGTTTACCTTGGATAGACGTGGTTATAGACTCCACCACTGGCTACAAACTGCTCTCCTTCCTTGACTATTACTCTAGCTATCACCAGATCTCCCTCAAGGAAGAAGACCAGATCAAGACATCATTCATCGCGCCTTTCAGGGCATACTACTACACCACCATGTCCTTCAGGCTAAAGAATGTCGGGGCGACTTATCAAAGGGCTATCCAGATGTGCCTCGATCAACAAATCGGCCACAACGTCGAAGCTTACATCGATGATGTGGTCGCCAGATCTAAGACCTCTAATGAGCTTATCGCCGACCTCAAAGAAACGTTCACCAACCTGAAAAAATACTGATGGAAGTTGAACCCTTCAAAGTGCATCTTTGGAGTTCCATCTGGTATGCTGCTGGGCTACATCGTTAGCGCTCGTGGCATCGAACCCAATCCTGACAAGGTCTCCACCATCACCAATATGAAATGGCCAACATGCATCAAGGATATACAGACACTTACAGGCTGCATGGTTGCTTTAAGCCGCTTCATATCATGCCTCGATGAGAAAGGGCTACCATTCTTCAAACTCCTCAAGGCCTCCGAGCATTTTTCTTGGTCAGAGGAGACAGATACAGCTTTTGAGCTGCTCAAGTTGTTCCTAACAAAGCCTCCGATCATGATGGCACCATGGCCAGATGAAACTCTACTGATCTACATCGCCGCTACTTCTTGCATTGTTAGCACAGCCATCGTGGTCGAACATGAGGAGGCCGAGCACGCCTATAAGGTGCAATGTCTGGTATACTTCATCTATGAGGTCCTTAACGAGCCCAAAACTCATTATCCTCAGGTCCAAAAGCTGCTATACGCCATCTTGATTACATCACATAAGGTCCGGCATTACTTCGAGTATTACAAAATCACCATGGTCATTGAGTTCCCTATAGGGAACATCCTCTGCAACAAAGAGGCCAATGGCCATATCATCAAGTGGGCTATCGAGCTCGGCACTTACTCCATCGAATTCAGAAGCAGGCCTACGATCAAGTCTCAGGCGCTTGCTGATTTCGTCGCTAAGTGGACTGAGATACAAAAGCCCATCACCGCCACCTGCCCTGAGCACTGGGTGATGTACTTCGATAGCACTCTTAACATCAACGGTGCTGGCGCAAGCATTCTGTTTACTACGCCGACCAAGGATAAGCTTCGATACGTTCTCCGGATACACTTTCCTGCCTCCAACAAAGCCGCCGAGTATGAAGCATGTCTCCATAGACTCCGTATAGCCGTTGAGCTCGGCGTCAAATGCCTCATGGTATACAGGGACTCTGCGCTGGTCATCAACCAGCTTAACAAAGACTAGTCTTGCTCCAGCGAGAAGATGGATGCATATTGCGTTGAAATCAGGGAGCTTGATGAAAAATTCTACGGCATTGAGTACCACCACATTGTACGCGACCAAAATCAGCTTGCCAACCATTTATCCAAGTTGGGCTCTTCTCACGTCGCGATCCTGCTGGGGGTCTTCGTTCAAGATCTCCTGGCGCCATCCATCAAAGAAGATAAGGAAGTTCAGGAAGTCCCCCCTGCCGAGCAGCTGGTACTTACAGTACCTTCGCCGGCCGCCAATTGGAGGGAGCAATTCATCAAGTACCTTACCAGCGCTGAGGTACCCGCCGAGAAGACTAAAATCAAACGCCTAATTCATCGAAGCAAGCATTACATGCTGGTGGATGGTAACTTGATGAGGAAAAGTGCTAAGGAAGGGATACTGTAGAAATGCATTACCCAAGAAGAGGGAGTAAAGCTACTTCTCGAAATTCACTCTGGTTCCTATGGCAACCACACGGCCTTGAGAACACTGGTTGGCAAGGCTTTCTGAGCTAGTTTCTATTGACCCACAGCCATCTCCAATGCAGAAGACCTCGTCCAATGTTGTGAAGGATGCCAATTTTTTGCCAAGCAAATACACATGCCGGCACAAGAGCTGCAAACCATCCTAGCTTCCTGGCCCTTCGCATGCTGGGGACTGGATATGATTGGGCCTTTCAAGCCAGCGCCAGTTGGTTTCCGATACGTATATGTCACCATTGACAAGTTCTCCAAGTGGATTGAGTATAAACCGCTCGTCTCGGATACTACAAAGAAAGCAGTCGAGCTCTTCGAAGATATCATCCACAGATTTGATCTCCCGAATAGCATCATCACCGACCTCAGAACTACATTTACTGGCCATCACTTCTGGGACTTCTACGAAGACCGTTGCATCTCTGTCAAATATGTCTCTGTTGCCCATCCTAGAGCCAACGACCAGGTCGAATGGGCGAACGGCATGATACTTGATGCCCTCAAAAAGCGACTATATCAGAAAGAAGAAAAAAGCACCTGGGCAGATGGCTCAAGGAGCTACCAGCTATAGTCTAGGGACTACGTACTCAAGCTAGTCGCAGCACCGGTGTGACTCCATACTTCTTGGTCTATGGCTCAGAAGCCATACTACCAGCGGACATTGCCTTCCGAGCACCTAGGGTGAAAAACTATGACGAAGAGCAGGCCACAGCTGTTCGGACAGAGGACGTCGATAGGGCCAAGGAAGAACGCCTAGTCACCTATGTCCACATAGCCAAATATCTGGAAGGCTTGCAGTGGTACTACAACCGAAACATCAAAGGTCATTCATTTGCTGTCGGTGATCTCGTTCTCCGTAGAAAACAAAAAATTGAAGGGATGCACAAGCTCTCCTCCCCTTGGGAAGGGCCTTACGTCGTCAAAGAGGTCACCCGACTAGGGTCTTATTGCCTAAGTGACTTAGAAGGAATCAATGTTCCCAACTCATGGCACATCGAGCATCTTATACGTTTCTATTCTTGGAACGCTCCAGATATGTACTCTCCACTTTTATGTTGAATAAAGTTTTGGTCTCCATAACTTGTCTCCATTTTTTCTCCATTGTGGTTTAACATCCACTTACGGTCGTTGAGCTCTATGCTACTTCATAATGAACTCCAATACGAAATCGCCATAACCGCGCTGACCACATTTCTCCAAAACTCCAACGTTATCGCCGAACCGTTTTCTCCAAAACGCCGATGCATTATCACCAAGAATCACCAAATAAGTTTTCGCCAAAATCACCAAACACGTTTTCTCCAAATCGCCGAATACGTTTTCTCCAAATCGCCGAACACGTTTTCTCCAAAGTGCCGAATACGTTTCCTCCAACTCGCCAACGTATTTCGCCACATGTTCTCTCCCAAAATATCGAACACTTTACTCCAAATCTACAAAGATATTTTGCCGATCAGCGAGCAGCATACTTTCCTTTCTGTTCTCTTTGGAGAAGACCTAGTCTCTGATCCCTCCCTACACGTGCCATGGGCTCCACGCTCTGCGTTATGGGAGGTCGGCTATGGTTCCTTGGTCATGCCTATTCATCCTACACATCCACGGGCTCCGCGCTCGATGTTATGGACTATGGGCTATCCAAGGCCGAGAGCTCAGCATAGAATTAACTACTCGAACGCCGCTTATATAACCTATATCTCCAAGTTAGTTCGATAACCACCGAGTAGAACATGTTCTGCTTTGTTTCCCTTTGGAGAAGACCTAGTCTGTGATCTCTCCCTACACGAGCTACGGGCTCCGCGCTCTACGTTATGGGTGGTCGACTGCGGTTCCTTGATCACGCGCGTTATAACCACGCTATTAAGATATTATTGATAATAATCTCTGAGCAGATCATCAAGCTCCGCTTTCACCGTCTGTCTCACCAAACAGGTCTATATCGTCGGCCAGATTCTTCACTGTGTCCTCCACCTCATCCTCTAGCTACTGGGTCTCTGCATCGCTCAGTCCTTTGGTGAACCCGCCCCCTATCAACTGAAGGTCGAGGGTTAGGTAATGGGATCAAACCACCGCGAGGACATGAGTAGCGACAAACACGATGGTGTCCTGGTTGAAGCTCTTGAAGTTTTCCCATGCCACCTTGCACTTTTGAACGATGGTGTTCGAACGTTTCCGCCTGCCGTCGGGCTAGGTAGCCGGTTCCAGGTCGACGCAGTCCAGCACCGGTTTAATTGCGGTGACTACAGCATCGAAGTTATCTCTTTGGGTCTTGGCCTCCTACACCAGCACATCAAACTGTGCCTTGGCTTTATGACAATAGCCTGCAAGCATTACAATGTTCCATCATACAAGGAAGCTACTTCAATAGTAATTCCAACCAGAAGGTATTCACCTTTTGGCTCCTCGGCCAGTTTGTCTGCTCGCTCAGACTCCTTCGCCTTCTCCTATCGAAGTTGTTCGACGGTTTGGCGCAGTTGGCCGAGCTCTGCATCTTGCTCTACAAGCGCAATAGTTACCAACAAAAATATGGCTGTTCAGCAATAAAAAGTGCAATCACCTATACACCTGTACCTATTTTTTGCTCGAATACACTTCTGAGCTGCTCGGATTGCTGTTGCAACTGCTCGGAGGCACCTCGCAGTTGTTCGGAGACTTTGGCCAGCTGCTTGGACTTGCTACATAGCTGTTCGGAAGCAACCGCCAGTTGCTTGGACATGACCCACCTCTAGTATTCTAGGTCCTGAGCGTTGGACTCTGCAAGGTCTCACTTGCGCTGGGCCCTCTGGATGTTTCTCTCCTGATACGTTCACCACCTCTTTGAGTTTTTTGTTTTCCTCGGCGAGGGGCTCCATCCTCTTTATCATCTGGAGGTGCTGTTTGGTAGTCCAAGTTATCTCCTACAAATGCACAATGACAATGTCGAAATCCAATTCCCAAAGTCAAAAAGGGGCATTCTAGATATGGTACTAACCTTGATGTGCTTCATCACCCTAGCAAGGGCGGTCTCTAGTCTCCTGAACTCCCTGGTGGTGTCCCTTCTCTTCGACAATTACTATGTCATCACCACGTTTTCAAAGGATTCGGATAGCTTGGAGTCGAGGTTCTTCACGCTCGATCTCCTCCACCTCATCCTCCTCTGCTACAGCCGGAGGCACCACCCAGGGGCTCAGTGGTCGGATAGCGGGTCCGACCATGCCCCCTAACGCCTCTAGGAGCGCCGTCTGCTCCTTCGGCGCCACAAGATTCTCCGCTCCAGATTCCAGCATGATGTTGGTAACTATAGCTTCTACTCTAGAGGACCCGACGGCGCTAGCTGCTGCCGAGGGTGTTGTCGCTGGCTCGTCTGTTGTCGACGACAGCTACTCGCCACCGCCAAGCCCGCCAAAGGCGGCAATTGGTTCCCCCGTGTGCGGACGAGCACTTGGGGACTCTAGGATAGGGTCCATGGGCGTCCCCTCCATCCTAGAGCTAGCCTTCGGCTGCTCGTCAGCCTAGATGGACATGACTGGATCCGTCGTATGACTTGCTCTATGTCAAATCAGCTCGTCAGTCACCACAAAAGTTAAGAAACTACAACAAAGTAACTCCAAGACAAGGATACTTATGGTTTGGTCCACCAGCTCAATTTCTTGAACCAGTGGTGCCTGCCTGAGCCCCCTAGGCGCTGCCATGGGGTTGACTCCCATGCTCTGTGGGGGAGGTCTCGGCTCCTCCATAGTTGACCTCTGTTCTGACTGTCGCTCTAGGGACCTCTCCACTTGTTTCTCGGGGACTCGCGTCGCTTGCTCCGTAGGGACTCCCATCATCTGCTGTGCGGGAACTTCCCTCGCCCGCTGCTTGGGGACATCCTTTGTCTGCGGCTTAGGGATTTCTTTGCCTCCCCTTGAATGATTCCCCGCAAGAGTGTTGCGCGGAGGCTCCTTCGTGCTCGGTGGAGGGTCCATCGGGGCTTCATCGTCATCAGACCAGTCGAACACGGCGATTCTTTGAGTTTGAGTGGTCTGATCATCGCCAAGCGAGATGCTGCCCTGATTTGATGGGAGCAGCAGTCACTATTTTCCTCCTCTTATGGGTTGGCTCATCTACCGCTGCCCTCTTCCCCCAGGTTTTCTCCAACACCGGGGGAGAACTCTCCGTCCGACCAACATCCGTACCTTCGAAATCTAATGAGACGCCGATGGCACTTCCTTCAGGTTGTGTTGGTGGTCGTGCATACACAACTGGTGGCCAATTGCCCTTTGGCACACTTGAAAAGTACACTGCCCTATCATGTGAGTGGATCTTCGCATAAGTAAATCAGTCCACTGCTCAGCAATGAAGGAGGATAAAAGCATACACAACTAAGATATTTACCTGAGGATTTTTGCAGTTGAAGGGCTTTATATACCCTAACATGTTGAATGAGGAAAATGGGGCGAATAGCTCTGCAGCTCGTTCTTCACAAATGTTCCTCGACAGCATCTCTGACCTTTCTCAGGTACCGTCAGTCTCCCCCTTGAACTCGAAGGCTGGATGCACCCTCTCCTTATAGGGCTGCACGTGGCGTACTATAAAGCTTGCCGCTACCAATCCGCCATTGGTTCTCATGCCTTTTATTAAGGTAAGAAGCTCCTTCACTTGCTCCATGTCAGCGCTGTTTGGCGCCTCCAACCAGCTCCTCTAGCTCTCCGAGATGTGGTCTGCGTCAAAGCGGACGGCAGGGTGGCTCTGTTTCATATAGAACCACCTGGCGTTCCACCCATTCAATGATGTGTTTAGTGGCACAGTAAGGTATTCGCCCGCCATCCCATCCCGTAGCTAGAGGTATACCCTGTCGACCACTTTGGAACTAACTTCGCCTCTCTTCTTCAGCCAGAATAGGTAACAAAATAGGTTGAAATGGGGGAGGATTCCGAGATATGCCTCACAAAAGTGGATGAAGATTGAGATGTGTAGAATGGTATTGGGATGGAGGTTGCACAGACTAACCACCCAAAGCTCTAGCAGATCCCTCAGGAACGGATGAACAGGGAATCCCAACCTGCGCTAGAAATAATCCTCGAATACCACCACTTCATTGGTATGAGGTGTTGGGAAAGACTCACCGAGGGCCGGTCGCCATCCGATGGTCACACGGTCAGGAAGTACGCCAGCCTCCACCAATCTGTTAAGCTCTGTCTCTCCCGTTCGCGATGGCACCCACTCCTCGTCCCGCCGGGCACCGGCGCTCGCCTTCTTGGGGCTTGTTTTCTTTGATTTGGTAGTTCCTTTTTTCGGTGCCATCTCTCCAATGTGATTGGGATTTGGCGGCGGAAGCAAATCTAGAAGCGAATCTAGAAACGCGAGGTTTGAGGATGAAGACAGAATGGTAGAGTGGCAAAGGTGGGAACGTGGGATGTGGTGGCGTAATTATAAAGCACTTTCCCCACCCTTTCGCATTCGAGGATTTTTGGGGAACCATTCCCACGACTTGCGCCCCTCTAAATTCTCCGGTGTGGCTTGATGGGCTGTAACCTAGGCTTTCACGCAACCGCAACCCACGTCGCTCATTTATCGCTGTCATCGGTTGTTAATCGCCGAATAATCGCCGACTTCTCCGCCATTTATTGAGGCTCAGTAACCGTTACTGTACAACCATTCCTCTGGTTTTTTTCTCCACGGTTGGACTCCTCCGATATCTCCGTTGGCGGCTCGAGGACTGACTGCTTGCTCGGTTGGTCTTTTCACTATTTCTTTCTTTCTGACCCTAGCACAGCATGACTACATCATCTACCATCAGGCTCAGGGACTAAGTGGGCACACTTCACCTTGCGGCGAATGTGCTTTTCGGGTCTACGCCCGGGGACTGGCTGCCTGCTCGGCCGGTTTTTTTATTCTTCTACTTTGGACCCTGACACCACATGACTACGTCATCTACTATCAGGCTCAGGGACTAAGTGGGCACACTTCACCTCATGGTGAATGTGCTTGCATTTTTCTGGAAGACTCTGCGCTTCTTGAGGCTAAAGAAGATTATCTCCTGCTCTTGTGGTCGGACTCTAAGTGGGCATACTTGTTCCACTGCGAGAAAATTTTTGTTTCTGAACTTGAGCTCCTTACACCCTTATGGCAAGCCGTGTTTGGATCATACTGCTCGGCTGTGGCCCGCGCTACTTAGCAACTGCTCACAACTGCTCGACAACTCATCATAGTGGTCGGATCATGAGTTTTACTGCTCGGCTTTGTTCACACCTGCTCGGACAAGCGCAAAACAGTGTTGCACAACGGGTACAAGGCGCTCGGGGACTAGCTGTGGGGGGTACGACCTCGGATACCCACAGCAGGCCACATGGGCTGCGCCCCCAGGGGTGGCCCAGCCCACAAGACGATGCCTTACGGGGCACGACTCTACTTGGTGGCTCCCGTAGGACATCTGGAAGATATCCTGAAGATACTATGAGATCTATTAGGATACATATGATCCCAAGATTCCTGTAATCAGTTATTACTTTCCAGTTATCTATTAGATCTAACCGACTTGTAACCCTTCTCCCTGGACTATCTAAGGCGGGCAGGGACCCCCTCCAAACTCACGCAATATCATACGAACCAAAAGAGCACATGAGTAGGGTATTACGTCATACTGACGGCCTAAACCTGTCTAACTCGTGTGTCTCTATTGCCTTCTTGTTCTTGATCTCATGCTCCTCTACCGATCAATCTACCTTCATGGGATACCCCTCGGAGGACTATCGACGATATTCTATCGACATGTATAGATGGTTCGGGATTGATAGCTAAACCTTAGGATTGAAGTGGTTATGATTTAGCTATCAAAACTTCCTCTTCTTTTTCGGGAGATGATTCCTTCTCTTCCTTGTGGAGTTTATTATGATTGCTAGTGCAAGGGAGTTTTTCCGCTAATCTTATCAAGCATAGACCTTGCTTCACTAGCAGACAGATGAAGGAAAGCTCCTCTAGAGGCTGCATCAAGGGATTTCATAGAATCCTAGCTAAGACCCATGTAAAAATGTTGAAGGAGCGTTGGGTCTGGAATAGCAAGGTCTGGTCCAGTGATGATGAGGTCATTAAAATGATCCCATGATGTGCCAAGAGATTCTTCTTCTAGTTGTCTAAAATTTAGAACCTCTTTTTGAAGGCGAACCACTTTAGAGATGGGAAAGAAACATAAACAAAATCTAGAGCATAGCATTTCACAATATCCTTGCCTACTTCCTATGGTTTGACTGTACCATTGTTTAGCTCTTCCCATCAAAGAGAACAAAAACAACTTCCATCTTAAGGTTTTGTAAGACATGCTAACGATACGCTAGCATGCATAGGTCTGTTCAAACTCTTGTAGGTGTGAGTATGGGCTTTCGTTGCCTTCTCCTGAGAAGGATTGATCCTGATTTAGTTTTATAAAACACGGGCACAGCTCATAACTAGGTGTAAGGATGGTCTCTACAGATTTTGGTGGCTCTAGGTGCGCGCTCATAGGTGCAACGTATAGGTAGATAGGAGTGGAATCCATGATAAAAAGGAAAAGAATAAAAGAAAGAAGATAAAAGGTAAGACATTAAGCTAGGCTCATAGTTAATTCAGCAATAGTTTCTCTGGCAACGGCGCTAGAAAGCTTGTTGGTATATTTAACACACACAGATAAATCCGCAAGCGCACGACTACTGCTGTAGCTTTCACCCAGAAATATTCCAAGTATCGTATCCATAGGGAAATGTGTGAGACTAACTACAATCTAACTTAACTAGGGGTAGCAACAAGGTGAAGATAAATAGGAGCATACAGAAGAAAACTAAGGTTCTCAAGTTCTGACTTGGGTAAGCTATGTCTTCTACTATTCAACTAGGGACATTACTTAAGAAAAGACACCAGTAGAGGATGCTTTCCATAGTAACCGCATCCTACTTGCCCTACAAACGGGAGGTGGACTACAGAGGATTCAACGAGGCTATAAGAGTAACCCTCGTGAGCTACCACCAATCCGAAATGCAGGATGCATCCACAAGTAACCAGAGTCTAAGCACCACGCTTACACTAACATTACTACTTTAATCTTCTCGGATAAAGAATAAAGCACTCAAACGAGTTATGAACCTGATGAACAATATAAACAATAAGCTTACTTGAATCAGAAGTTCATTAACAGAGAAATCTCAGAGGGAAGCTCAGATAGAACTTGGATCCGCCAAGGTACAAGCCGTAGAGAGAGCACAGATAGGCTGGCATCTCCTCCAAACTCTTCCCTCACTCTCCATCTCATTATTATTTGGAAGACTATATCCTATGGAGGACTAAACTTCTCTTGACAGCTGGCTCTGATCCCGATAAGGAGAATATGAATTAGGGTTTTAGGGATCTACTGAGGGAGGGGGTAGGGGCTAATATATATAGGTTGGAGCATCAATCTTGAGCCCTTGGATCAAACTGACTTGAATAAACGGCGAAGATTGGATCTCAAAGGTGGTGGGAAACCAACTTTTGAAGTGGAGGCTGATTGGTGGGACCCTATAGGCCAGTCGGCCTACAAGTTGGGGCTAGCCGACCCCACATGGTAGCCCCTTAGGATCTGCTTCGGTGGAGAGCCTCCTAGAGTCTTCTAGAATCTTGCCACTGTTGTTTACGTGGTGGAACTCTATAATTTCCTTTGACAAATAGGTCCCCCTTGATGGTTTACTGGATAAACCCTGCTGAAAACACAGATTCACCAAAACTCATGGAATTTATTAGTTTAAACCCCTATACCTATGTTTGGTGATGGAATTAAGTATAAATGTAGATTATGTTGATGGTTTATAATTGGTGTTAGTGACCATCAACACACCACCCCCCCTTGGCTGGTGCAACGCCCTATTTTTCCAGAGAAGAGGGTTTTCGGGGTGTTGGCCGGGGTGGCACCGCCACCCCCTGTCCGGTGACCACTGGCTAGTCAAACTAGCCGTTAGATTTGACTGTTGGGGGGCACCGCCACCCCATGTCCGGTGACCGCATTGTCGTGTCCGGTGCCCTCACAGAAAGTGCAGCTTTGCCCCAACGACTCTATTTGGCTTGGGGGCTATAAATAGAGGTGGAGCTCAAGCATTTGGCTGGTTGAGCACCTTGGGGATGTGTTGTTCTAGTGTGTGCTTAGTTTGACAAACCTCTAACTCACTTGTGCTTGCGAGAAATGCGAATCCATTGTGAGTGAGTGATTATAGCGCGTTGCATTGTGAGATTGCATCAAGTGGTACTAGGTGATCAAGTTGCAAGCTGGTTTTGCTTGATACTCTTGGAGGTTGCCACCTCCTAGATGGCTTGGTGGTGGTCTCCATCGAAGCACGCAAAGAAGATGGTGTGGTGCTCTGGAGAATTGATTGTGAGGGGGATTGTGCTCACCCCTGCCGGAGCCACTGAAGAGCGACTCTAGTAGAACGAGACACCAAGGACGACAAGTGGGATGGCCAGGTCAGGTGCTAGAGCTTGTGGTAATCACTCCACATGGGAGACTGTGACTTGCGGGTCACCACTACTAAGAGGACCGGCGGCAACCTTGGAGCTTGTCTCAACGGGGACTAGCGTGTTGGCAAGCACGTGAAACCTCGGGATAAAAATCGCCGTGTCATCCTTGTCTTCCCATTGGTTTGCATCCTCATTGCACAAGCTTGTATTACTTCATTTACATTGTGCTTGTGTAGTTGCTCTTGTAATTAGTTAGCTTGTGTAGCTTGCTAGTTACCTTCTTGCTTATGTAGCATAGAAGTAGCTCCTTTGTGTGACTAATTTGGTTTGAGTAACATTGTTAGTCACATTGCTTAGTTTGTAATGATAAGTAATTTACGCTCTCTAATTTAACATTAGTTGTCTTGTTGTTGAGCATTGCTAGTGAGCTTAGGAGCTTTGTGTTTTTGCTTACTATATTGTGTAGGCAGCTTCCCGGTTGTGCAAAGTACTAGTACATAGGTTTGTGTGACCTTGCTCTAGAATTGATTAGGTGAGTTCTAACTAGTCCGACACCTTTATTGCCTAACTAGGATGTTTATAAGGTGCCTTGTGAACTTAGATAGAGGGGTGTAGTCTTGGTTAGACCGTTAGTTTTAATTCCGCATTTATCTCGGTTAGCCGACGAGTTTAATTTTAGAAAGGCACTATTCACCCCCTCTAGTTCGCCATCTCGACTCTTCAAACATCAAGACGCCAAGTTGTGGTAATTTACATTCTAATTATAGCCAATATTTTCTGGTAATATAAACTGCTGCTTGGGATACAATACAAAATTCTCGTAATTTCAGAAATTGTGTTCTCGTAATCTTTGAAACAAATACGAGAACTCATTCAAGATTCTATGGATACGTATGTATTCTCGTAAACATTAAACTATTCTCGTAATTTCTGAAGGTGTGGCCATTTCATAACGTATATGCATATAGGTCCACGTGAACACCAATTATGCATGCACATGGCCGTGGCCATTTCGTTTACTGTGGACGGAGGCTTATTTTGGTAAGTAGGAAAAAGAATCCGTCGCTAATCAAGGATGCATGCATGTCGCTGATCTATTATTGGGCCTGATTTAACGGAATCATCAGTGTGATGCGTGGCTCCCGTAACTGGGTGAGCCATGCGGATTGGGAGCCGGGAGCCGGGAGCCAGGAGGACCAGGAACCCCGCGTACGTCCGCTGCGTGGTCGCGCCTCGGGTGCGTCGGATCACCCGGCTACAGAATAAGATAGTTTGCAGCTGGCTACAGAGTATACTCTTCCTATAGAGTAAACGCTAAAATAAAAGAATTAAAAAGAAGCTATATAAGATCTAAAAGACTCTTTCAGACTCCTGAGAGAAGCTTTGCTCTTATTATACTCCACTACTAGACTACTACTCTATAGCTAATGATAAGCTAGAAGGCTAAGAGAAGCTTGGAGACCTTGGAAATGAATGAGACGTCTTTCCACTAAAGCTCCACACCCTCTATTTATAGTATAGAGGCATTGAGGTACTTGTAGGCAAGCAGGGAGGTCGGTGGCTACAGGGGGCACCAGGCGGTGGCTAGGGGGCACCGGCTGGGCCTTGGATGCACTGACTTTGCATCCAATGTGTTGGTTGCTCCTGCAAGTCAGTTGTGAAGCCAGCACATGGTGAAATTCGATAGGTATGGCGGTTGGTAAGTCGGTGGAGGCTCCCAAGTCCCCAACACATGGTGAAATTTGACAGGTATGGCGGTTTGTAAGTCGGTGGAGGCTCCTAAGTCTATGGACAATGGACCAATGGATCCACCATGAACAAATCTTATCCAGTTGATCAAACCTGACTTGAATGGACGCTTCTCATTGGCTCTGGAGCAGCTCCCGCGGATCGGTGACATGGCAGGGCCACTTGGGGGCCGGGCAGGCGCCCTAGTGGGGTAGGGTGGTGGGTCCAAGTGGGCCCATGGCCTCCTGCCACGTCCACTTGCTCCATATGTCCATACTTGTCACCATTTTGGCCAAATTTTGGTATATTTCCTGCATACAAGTAATTTCTATGGGCACCAGTGTAACTAGGTGAATTATAAACAAAATTATTCAAAAGTGATGGTGATTTAGCTCAATTTGTTATGCTTTTGGGTGGAATGTTGATGGTCAAAACGGGTGTCAGTGACTGTCAACAAAAGCCATTCTCTATACAATGGTCGACGGTATCTTCTACAAACTGGGGCGGTAATGGTGTTCTTCTCAAATACATCACACAGACCGAGGGTATTAGTTTGCTCCAGCGACATCCATGAACGAATCTATGGGTCCCACATCTCTCATCGGGCTTTGGTCGGTAAACCCTTTCGACAAGGATTTTACTGGCCAATAGCTCTTCAAGACTGCCGCCAATCTGGTCAGAATGTGAATCATGCCAATTTTTAGCGAAGCAGATACACTAGCCGGCTCAAGCGTTAAATACCACCCCACTATCTTGGCCATTCGTCACATGGGCTATTGATCTATTAGGACCATTTCCAAAGGCCCAAGGAGGATACAAGTTCCTGATCGTTGCCATCGATACTTTTACCAAATGGGTCGAGGCAGAGCCGGTCGGACGTATCACCAAGGAAAACACAGTCAAATTCTTGCATGGCATAGTAATGCGCTTTGGTGTACCCTACCGATTAATATCGGACAATGGAACACAATTTATAAGCAAGAAGTTTGAAATTTTCTGTGCTGCCTACGGAATAAAACATCCTCGGTCTTCAGTAAACCACCCGATGACCAATGGAAATGTCGAACGAGCAAATAGTATAATACTACAATGGATTAAGACCCAAATTTTTGACAGGCTTAAAGCCTATGACAAAAAGTGGGCACAAGAAGTCCCGACAATATTATGGTCAATGCGCATGACATCTTGCCGCGCTACGGGCGAAACCCCATTCTTCCTAGTGTACGGTGCCGAGGCAGTACTCCCACCAGACATATGACTTAAGTCGCCACGAGTATTAATGTTTTCTGAAGAAGAAGAGCCTAAGCGTCGTGATCTCAACTTAATGCTGATCGAAGAAGAGCAGTGATAGAGCCGCTTACCGAGTACAACGATATCAGCAATCCCTTCGGAAATATCACAACCAACAGTGTGCACAGTCAAGCTCTAAACATCGGGGATTTAGTACTCAAAAAGGACCAACATACAAAGGATAAAACAAAATTGTCTTCTCCTTGGCGGACACCGTATATCGTGGTTGAGATAGCCCGCCCGAGGGCTTACAGATTGGCTGAAATCGATGGTGACATACTCCCGAATACATGGAATATGGATCAACTATGGCATTTCTATACCTAAAGATAAGTTTTACTTCAAGGTTTGCACTGTTCAGTCAACATTTCTTCTACATCTACGGTTTAATATCTTGCCCCTCCATAATTTGCATGCTCGGGGGCTGGAGCTTGCTGGTAGCATCGTGCGAGCCCATTGAAAACTCAGCCAAAGGCTTGGGGGTTACCTTGGTTGTTTATTTGACAGTTATTCAAGTGGATCATTGCTCTTTATCTAGAATTTTGTCCAAATGTTCACATAAAGAGCAACAAAGCTGGCCAAAATTTACCTACTTGTCTTTACTCTTCATCTGAACTCCTAATCCAGATAAAGAGTCGGGGGCTACCATATACATATTCACTAGTCTGAAGTTTTTCACTCATGCAATGCTAACATGCACGAATCCACATAAATGTTGGGAGATATACAAACCCATGGCCTATGTTCGAAGGAAAATTAGTGACATATTCGGTTAACAAACAATAATTTGCTAAAACATGATCAGCTTGGGACAGACAGATCCACTCGTTGAACCAGTTAATAATCTAGAGACACGAGTCATTATCAGCCTATTGCTATGCAGACAATGTGCAAACATTAAAATGCAAAAATAGACTAACAAAAGATTTTTTTCTTTACTCATAAACTTCGCTGAAATGCGGATTTACAAAAGAGGTACCCCAAAAGCCCTAATTAACTACTCTTAGACCGATCACCAAGTCAGGTCATAACAAATCCCGATCTACAAGAACGACGAGTTCCTTGTGGTACAGGGACAGAATGGCCCGATCAAGGTGACCGTCACCAAGCTGAGGCGCTTGGTGGAGGACTGGGAGGCAAAGCGGTTTGCTTCGGTAGCCCATCGTTCGCCGCGGTACCCTCCTCCTCCTCATCACCTGGGACCACCTCCTTCTTCGCCTTGCTAGGCATCGGTTGACGTGACATCTTCATCGTCGGCTTACCCTGGTCCACCAGGGCCCTATCACTGGGTATTCCGATGGTATCCCAGTTTAGCTCACCGAAGAGCTTTTGAGCAACATCCCAGACGCCGCTCGTATCACGTACTGGTGGTGACCCGAGGAGTAGATGGGCTAGCTTCAGAGGGACTAACTGCTGGCAGCGGTAGCGATAGAGGCAACCATAGCATCTGACTCGTCGTTGGAGAGCTCGGTTACTCCCTACGGTGGCACACTCACCTCCAGGCTCCCCTGAGGTCCGAGGCAGGCGATCTCCTCGGTGCTCACCGAGGCCTCTCCCTTCTCCTTCTTCACGATCATGGCGTCCCCCTTAGAGAGCACTGGGACTGAAGGATGAAGTAGGGTCAAGGTGTGGTAGGTGACACCAGAGGCGGAGATGATGATGTCGAGGGGGACGATAGAGGCGAGACCCCGACGGACCGCCCTAGCGAATCCTCGAGCAGCAAGCGAGGGATCTAAATCCAACACTCAGATGCCTGCTTATAAATCCTAGGCCGGGGTGATTAGGAAGGCAAGCCAATCATCACACATGAACCGAAGCAACGCATTAATCGTGAAGCATGCGTATTTCTTAGAAGTCGAGCCAGGCGCTACCACTTGAGCCCCTGCAACCGCTGCCTGACTTGGAAAAGACCGTGTTGACACAAGACATGATGACTCCTGAGTATGGCTTATTTTATTCAATAGCTCATCACCCAACAATGCAACTCTCCAACTTCTACCAGACCAGCCTTGGGTAAAGGTCGAACCTTTTTCAATAAAAGTCCAGACTCTGAACACCCTTGAAAGGTTCAAGTATAGGAATGTTGCTGAGTCTCTCTTGGCCGAGGCGGGGAAGCTCCATGGCCATGGCGAAGCTTCGGCAAAGCCCTATCATGCCACTGGTGGGGCGGTGGCAACAGCAGGGGAGAGGGGCACTGGAGAGGATGAGGGCGGGGAGAGGGAGCCACAAGCGTCGGAGAAAAAGGTTGTCGCCTCAAAAACAACCGGCCATTTTTTAGAAGTATCCAAATCATTAAAGAATTTAGCACGTATGGACTCCTACTATGGAGTATGAGTTTATTTGCGATGATGTGGAGAGATTTGCCGATCGCTTCCAAGGAACACTCGTTTTTTTGCATTGTTCATCTTCCTCCTCGCCCCTGCCCCTGCCCCGACCCACCAACCCGATGCAGCCACGCTAGGATTTCGCTGGAGCTCTACGGCCATGGAGCTCTGGCGAAACCCTAGCACAGCCACGGCTGGTCTCCTTCTTCCCCTCCCCGATATTTGGTTTCTAGGATTCCCGACTACAGGATATGCTGGCTAACGAATCCATACAGAAGAAGACCCAAAGGTTCACGACTCGTCTATTCAAGGAAGGATATCGCAAGATCTCACCAAGACTCCAATCATGTCACTGACTATGTAACTTGTAGGGCAAGTAGGCTTTGGATATAAATAGCTAGCTATCCGCCCTGTTGTAATCATCGAAACTCTCATAAGCATAGCCATCTTGTAATCGCCATCTCAGCTATTCGACGAGATCATAATACAAACAAGTAGCAACTAGATGTACGGCTTTTACTCGCTTCCTAGGGGCCCGAACCAGTATAAATCTCATGTCTATACTGTGGTTGCTCTGTGCATCAAGCGAATTCCTCCAAGAACCGAATATCTACTGGTAAAAAACACCGACAGAGTTCATCCTAAGTTGAATGCTTTTGTGTGTTGCATATGCTAGACCAAGTCTAAGTTCTTGTGAGATATGTTGTAGCCAAGATTAGAGTAAATCTTTTATCCTATCTGAGGAATGGTGAAAACAACCAGGAGTTTTGTTTTGCAAAATGCTAAAACTCTCTTGCTAGAAGTTCCTCAATGGTGATAAATCCCTACTAAAGCCAAATATATGTTCATCCTAATTTAATAAGCCACTATAAAAGCTGCTTGTTTGCTATGAGCTTTTTCAAGTCTTGTTGATCTGAGTACAAAACTTGTCATACTTTTTTATCAAGATCACGTATAGCCACATACTTATGCTATTCCTACACTGGGAATACGCAACCACATGCTTTCCATATATTATCCATCATTGCTCTATGAGAATCAAAGTTACCTCTCTAGCTATCTTTCATCAAAAGAGAGGCACTGGGCGATGAAAAAAGAAAGAGAACAAAGAGCAAAAAGCTCTAGTGTTCAAAAAGAGAGAGAGAAAAAGCAAGAAAGAAGAGTAGCCATGCCCTCTCAAAAAAGAAGCTAGAAAGGGAAAACTTCTCAAAGTAGTACCACTTCCATCAAATATATACCACACACATGCACCTCTTGATCAATTTGTATGATTCGTTGCTCCTTGTGATCCAAGTGTTTGACTTAGCAATAAATTCAATTCAAGTAGGCTATGCTTTTATTCCCTACCTTAAGCCCCACATAAGCTTTAGGATAGATGTTAAGGCTAAGATCCATGGCCTTGGTGAGGTTTCAAACACCATTGAGAGATTTGAGTGTACCATCTGAGCAACTTAGGCAAGTTTTCTTTTCAAATCTATTGAAAACCTCTAGAAAGTTTGAGATAAACCAAAGTGGGGGAAAAGTATGTGTCTAGCTACTCAATCTCACAATTGCTTGTGTCAAGGTGAAAGCTATAAGTCCCACATTGCTAAGACTGATGATGGATTTCTAAATGCTAACATGTTCAATTCAAGAAATAGTATTTGTTTGTATATAAGTTTTTACATGGCATTACATTGTAGCAACTCCTGATCCAACACCTATACTATGATAAACCCGAATCTTTGCTTAGCACGAGCAAAGGGGTAGCTTGGGGGAGATTGTTGACGGTCACTAACACCCGTTTTGACCATCAACATTTCACCCAAAAGCAAGATAAAGGGAGGTCGATACGATGCGGGGTCCTGATCTTCACGACATAGGATCAATCACTGGATAACTAGCTGAAGAACAGCCGGATAACTTGCTGCAGGCAGCGATAACTAGTGCAACCTGGCAAATAAAACTCAAAGCCAACCACCGTCTTTAACCGGCAACCTGAATCGAGGATTCGCCCAACCACTCTCTCAAAGAACCAACCAACACAATCTACAATCAATCAAGGCAAACCTTGAAGGGAGTAGGAGCATCAATTGGGAGTGGATGAAGCCGCCGCTTCTGTAAATCCTGCGAAGGAAATCACAAGAGCAAAGGGGTAGAGATCACTCTCAATATTTGTTAGCACACAGCTGAACAAAAGGGGTTCTGTATTTCGATTATCAAAAGTCTTCTTTTGCTTAGGAGTAAATCAATATTTATACTAGGAATAGCCCTCCTAGATAGGTATAAACACAAAAAGAAAACGAAAGGGTAGGCTATGTGAACAGACTTCCACGAAATGGGTTTCTGAGCAGTTTCCGTGTGGCTGTTGGTCTTCTGCGCAGTCTTCAATGTTTTGGTAATAACTCCATCTTGGAAAACCCAAAAGACGTGTGGTTGGTTGCGTTGAAAAGCTAACTTGATAAGGTTTCACACCATGTATAGCATGCACCACGAAACATTGTAGAACAGTACAGTTTAATATGAGAAGTTGTACCAATATCATGTCCTGAGAAGACTGTTAAGCCTCTGAGCAGTCTGCACTAAAGCTGGTTGGATCTGCACTAAAACTAGTCGGCTCTGGTCGGCCTTGAAGCATTAGAAACTAGACTTCACAAGCTTTCCAAAAAGTCCTCATGGACCTCCATAGCCTTCGGGAATAAAAAGTTATGATATTTTCTTCTTGACAGTACTGTCAGTTTCGAGCGGTCTGACCAGTATGCACTAAGCTGGTCGGATTTCATTAGTGATGGCTCGGAACTGCTCGGCATTAGCATCATTGGAAAGTAGACTCAATAAGCTTTCCAAAATGTGCTCATTCACCTTCATAGCTTCTGGAAATCAAAAGTTATGAATATTTCTTTCTGACTGTTCTGCAGGACTGGTCTGGTTCGAGTGTGGTTCTTCTCTATGGTCATCACCTTGTGTGTTCTTGCCATACTCTTTAGTGAACCTGAGCAACAACAATGTGCACGACTTAGGCAGTATATAATTCTCATTAATATTAAATTGAACTTCATAAAGTAGCGCGTTCACCTCTTGTTGTAGCTTCTTTGCTCGACTACGTGTAATCGGTCCCTTAAAGACGTGATATGGTGTAGTTGTAGGTGGTGTTCGGGTTGGATTGGTGATGGCGTGGTCATATCATCCTCCTCCCCTTGAAAAGGAGTCGTCCTCGACTCTAATCCGTCTAAGCCCAATAACTGTGCTAGGCCAACAGGGCTAAATGCTTTGTCTCTGTTACCATCTACTTCTTCCATCACAGCAAGGTGTTTGAATCTATAATCATATAAACCAAGTAGTAGTCTTGTAGGTGGAAACCAAAAGGATTTAGAATCAAGTTTAGCTTTCACCTTGAATGGATGCTTAGGATTAAATGAATGTTGATGTCCTTGGCATGGTCATATCATCCTCCCTCACTTCAAGAAAACCATCTCGGCTTTTGTTCTCCTGAAAACAACCGAAAGAAAATAGAGAGTGGATCCAAATGCCAATTGCTATGATCACTTATTGAAGATTGTTCATTGCCTTCTTCACAATTCATATGCACATTATTTTTTCTGGTGAGAGAAATAGTTTCTCAAATTTTGTGAACCTGAAATTAGCTTTGAAAATGGTAGCACAAAAATTTCTTCCAAACCACTTATTTTATTCATGTTATCATGTTTCATCATAGGAGATCAATCATATCAAATGATGGGAGTGAAACATTCATGGCATTATAAAGATTCATATGGCACAATGTATTCAAATGTTTAGAGATGTACCTTTCAAACTCTATGGTTCTAGATGTAGATGGAAAAACTTTGGGTGAATGAATAAAACATGTTTGCACAAGATTTCTTTCTTTGGATGAAAAATATGAACAATGGAATAACATTAGTAATTCTGAACAATAAGCATTAATGAATCTATTCATCCCAATTTTTGAAAAATAGGGTTCGCAAGATGTACGACTCATTCTATTCAACTTCAATTCAGTAAACTTGTCGCATGTTATGCAAAGGGCACAAACATTAAATTGATTTACAACATGATGTCCAATGATGTTAAACGTGAACCTACAGCCATATGCACTATTGAAGGATTTCATAAATGATATGTCAAGAACATTTTCAAGCATTTTATCAATCTCAACAAATTCATCAAGCATGACATAGCACACACATTCAGTAGGGGATGTTCTTGTGAAAAATTCAGCATGAGTAAGCAATTTCACATGGTCCACATTATTGGCATGTAAAGTATTACTTATATCAGTCAGGAAAGCATGGCAATGATCCTTCATGATTGAGCAATGGTTATAAACTTGTAAATTTTCAGCACTTGTATTAACATGTAAATCTATCAAATCAGCACAAAGATTTTGTGTATGCTCAATTCCACTTGAAACAAATGGATCATCACAATTTCTCACCAATTTATTTTGTAAATTCAGATTTAAATTATTTTCATTACCTTTTAGGTTTGATGATGGTGCATGAATGGTGGATTGTATCTCTGAGTTTTTACCTCCATCATTCCCTTGATTCAAACTTGGGGTAGCAATGAATTGGTTATCAACATCGATTACCTTTTCACTTCTCTCGTCAGGTATGGTGGAGTTATGAGCATCCATCTCTTCCTCATTTCCCTTGCACACCTACACATTTTCAGAGACAACACTAGAAGTAGAGTTTAGGGGGTTAGTGTTAAAATTATCCTCACATGTTTTGTAATGAAGCTCTCTCTTTTTGTGTGGTGTATCCCTCACACTCCTTTTGTTGATGCTCTCAACCTCACATTTAGTAGAATCACACAACTCACTTTTATTTTCACTCACTCAATTCGGCTATGTGGCTCTCATTCTCACATGGGTATTGATGCACAATCACTTCGTTGGCTGGTGGAGCACCATACGAATAGGCGCCATCATTCATGGTCTCTTCCAGTGGCATTGTGATAGCAATAGTCAAAGCACAACAACTATCTTCTGACTTCTCAAAAGACATTAAACTTGCATTGGTTCAAGTGGATTCATGTGCATTGATCTTGCGTTCAATCTAAACAATAGGTGGCATGTTGGAGCACATAATTTTAGTAGAACTGTCCAATATTTTGTCATGTTCCACATTTGGTGATATAACACATATTTGCATCTTTGGATTTGTTGGAGCATGATAACCTTCATCTTGGACAGGTTCGTCACTTCCACTAGATATCACAATAGATGCATCTTTCTTCTCAATTTCAGACTGTAAACGACACTTTGGGATAGCAACTCTCTCAGGAGTTGGTGTAACATTATGATCCACAATAACGTTACACACCTCATCATTTCTCTTATCAACTTGAGGCACAATGTTGTCTTCTTGCTGCTCAATAGAGTTCTTCTTGGAGTTGCATTGCTGATGTTCACTTCTTTTAGCACTAGAATCAACTGAAGAAACTTTTGGGACAACATGTCCTCTCTTCTTGCATGCAGTTGATGCTTGCTTCTCTTTAGCAACAGAGGATACATTGGGCTGTAGCTTAGAACACATGTCTTCACACAAATTAATGCACCTTGTGATCTTGTCTTGCTGCACCTTCATAATTTTCTTCTCTTCTCTAATTGCACAACTCAAAAGATCTTGCATGCCTCTAAAATATTTCCTCTCAATAGCAGCAACAATATTAGGATTAAGGCCTCTCTTGAAGTATGTCATTGCATTCATGTCATCAATCACATTTGCTCGATGTAAGGAAGAATTTAGCTTATCATAATATGCTTGGACAGATTTACTTCCTTGCTTCACATTCTCCAAACGACGAAGCAAAATCAGCCCATATTTTCTTGAAACAAATTCCTTTCTCATGGCCTTCTTCAAATCTTCCCAATTCTTGATGAGACGCTTATGTGGATATTGTTTCCACCAATCAAGAGCATAATCTTCAAATTCAAGTATGGCTCGTGATATCTTCTTGGTTCTAGAAAATTCTTGGACTTCAAATTCAATCTCCATTTGCTCTTGCCAATCAAGAAATTCCTCTGGATCAGTACTTCCATAGAAAGGAAGCTTGGTATATCTTCGACCTGTCATGATTAATATATATACAAAATAGCAAGCTTATATGTGGTATAGAATAATATGTGGAGCTCTCACAACCTCACCTCGTACCAACCGAAGCTCTTATGAAGTCCCTGCGGGTTATAGAAAAAATAGTGTGTGGTGGTAACGAAAGTGATGGCTAAGCGAATACAAGACTAGAGAGTACCGATTATGATGGCTTGTATGTGGAGCTTGGTAGGGAGTGATACACAAGGAATGCAATCTGAAATCTAGTTGTTGTAAAGTGAAATAACAATCCAAACTAGAAGTTCTCTGCCTAATGCTGACCACAGGATATGAATGATGTAAATAGATCAAACACACGCGCAAAGAGATTTCGGATTTGATGCAAACAAGGAGTATGATTGGGATGCAAGTGTTGTGATCAGACCCAACCAAATTTGCACCAAACAAAGATAGCAAACTAGTTACTCACTTGATATGAAAAACTTTCAGCACTTGTGCACATAAACCAACTGATCTTCAACTTTTCTTTCACAACTTTTCTCAATTCTCTTTTTTTTTGCACTTTTTTTATAGAACTAAATACAGGGATTAGATATAACACTTGCACACTTTATGATAGAAACAAAAGTAACTAGTAGCTATAATTTGACAGGATCAAAGTTTACGCGAAGAAAATGATATGGGTTTCTGATTTTCTTTTTGTAGGGATTTTTAGATATATGAAAGAGGCACAAAGGACACGCGAAAGAAAATATGATCAGCAACTAAAACAAGACTCTAATGGACTGAAACTTAACAAAACTCACTAAAATAACAGATTGAAACAAAGGGCTATGGCAAATATTTTTGTGGCTTTTTAGTGGATAGGACGAACACAAAATATATGTAGCTAAGGGTAAAGAATCCTACCGTGGTAACGAAAGCTTTGATACTAGATGATACAATGAGGGGTCCCAATCTTCATGACGTAGGATCAATCACCGGATAACTAGCTGAAGAACAGCCGGATAACTTGCTGCAGGCAGCGATAACTAGTGCAACCTGGCAAATAAAACTCGAAGCCAACCACCGTCTTTAACCGGCAACCTGAATCGAGGATTCGCCCAACCACACTCTCAAAGAACCAACCAACACAACCTACAATCAATCAAGGCAAACCTTGAAGGGAGTAGGAGCACCAATTGGGAGCGGATGAAGCCGCCGCGTCTATAAATCCCGCGAAGGAAATCATAAGAGCAAAGGGGTAGAGATCACTCTCAATATTTGTTAGCACACAGCTGAACAAAAGGGGGTTCTGTATTTCGATTATCAAAAGTGTTCTTTTGCTTAGGAGTACATGGATATTTATACTAGGAACAGCCCTCATAGATAGGTATAAACACAAAAAGAAAACGAAAGGGTAGGCTATGTGAACAGACTTCCACGAAATGGGTTTCTGAGCAGTTTCCGCGTGGCTATTGGTCTTCTTCGCAGTCTTCAATGTTTTGGTAATAACTCCATCTTGGAAAATCCAAAAGACATGTGGTTGGTTGCGTTGGAAAGCTAACTTGATAAGGTTTCACACCATGTATAGCATGCACCACGAAACATTGTAGAATGGTACAGTTTAATATGAGAAGTTGTACCAATATCATGTCCTGAGAAGACTATTAACCCTCTGAGCAGTCTGCACTAAAGCTGGTCAGATCTGCACTAAAACTGGTCGGCTCTGGTCAGCCTTGAAGCATTAGAAACTAGACTTCACAAGCTTTCCAAAAAGTCCTCATGTACCTCCATAGCCTTCGGGAATAAAAAGTTATGATATTTTCTTCTTGATAGTACTATCAGTTTCGAGCGGTCTGACCAGTATGCACTAAGCTGGTCGGATTTCATTAGTTACAGCTCGGAACTGCTCGGCATTAGCATCATTGGAAAGTAGACTCAATAAGCTTTCCAAAATGTGCTCATTCACCTTCATAGCTTCTGGAAATTAAAAGTTATGAATATTTCTTTCTGACTGTTCTACAGGACTGGTCTGGTTCGAGTGTGGTTCTTCTCTGTGGTCATCACCTTGTGTGTTCTTACCATACTCTTTAGTGAACCTGAGCAACAACAATGTGCACGACTTAGGCAGTATATAATTCTCATTAATATTAAATTAAACTTCATAAAGTAGCATGTTCACCTCTTGTTGTAGCTTCTTTGCTCGACTACGTGTAATCAGTCCCTTAAAGACGTGATATGGTGTAGCTGTAGGTGGTGTTCGGGTTGGACTTGGTGCAACTTGAATTGGTGATGGCGTGGTCATATCAGAGGTAAATCATCATCACTTGTGTTGAATTTTCTTTATAATTCACCTAGTTCCACTTGTACATGGAAAATATTTGTATGCATGAATTTTGGCAAAAATAGTGCAAAATATGCACATAGGAGGCAAGTGGACGTGGTAGGGGGCCATGGGCCCACATGGCCACATCGACCAGTGCCACCTAGGCACTGCCCAACCCCCGATGTGGCCCTGCTGTAACACCCTAGGTGATAGTCACGAGTTAAGCAGTGAATTTGGACTCAAGTAAGCTATATCAGTGATTGATTTGTAGTGTTAAAGTGAATGGGAGTACATGCTGAATAGGAGATGCTGCCCAAGAGAGTGTCATCTAACAAACACTGACCTAGTGTTGGATGCCTGGTAAGACCTAGAGCATTCTAAGTCTCCAACCCTCCCTTTTATAAATGCACTCAAGTTATACTTTTGTGTTGTGCATTAGGTTGATAGGAGTTCGATGAAACCGTTGCTACATACCTTGACCTACCTTGCCCACAATATATATATACCAGTACCCTTACGAGTATGAGTAGGTCGATCAATGCTTAGCTATGCTTAGACCGGTAGAAGTCAGGTGATTTCCTGTCACCTATGAGATATAGTGGATACTTGGTCACGGTTGGCTATATTGCTATCGTGGAAAATAACTATGTGGTCATATATAAATGGAGACCAGGTGGGATCTTATATGTTGATGGTGATAGGTTAACTTATGTTGATCCCATCTATGTCGATTAAGGACCATACCGTTGTTGGACCTTGCTCAAGATTGAATACTGCCTTTCACTTAGCTGGCCGGATAAGTCATTCCGGCCACGAAGCTAAGTAGCTTAATTCAGGCTGAGAGTTGTTATATATGGTGTGCACACTGGAGGGGAGGATGTATGTGGGAGGACACGAAAGGACCTTGGGTAGACCATTGTCTAAACATCTCGGCTTCCGGTTGGTCCCTGAGTGTGCGGCTCAGATCAAACCCACGATTGTTCCCGAATTGTACCAAAGGTGACCTAAGGTTGCCTTCACGTGTTATGCCTGGGTTTGTGTTATGGATTTCTGCCCAGCTAGTTGCAATCGATTCGAATCACTGTATCTCCCAGATAGTGAGAAACTTGGTCACAGTCCAGCATTCGTAGTAATAGTTGATGGAACATGATGGTTATGTTGATTATAAGATGAACTAGATATGGTACTATTATGATGCTTATTAATCAAGCGATTGCAATGGAACAGGTGCTAACTTAGCCTTAAATAGCTTCACTAAACTTGATGCTAAAATATTGACTAAAATATTGAAAGTAAGGACTTATGCTAGTAATGCTCTTTTGCAAACTTATGCTATCCAACTAGCTCCACCAGATAAGCCTTGCATATCCTTGAGAGTCTTTTTATTTCTATCCTTTTGGGTAAGTCTAGTTGAGTACATTCGAGTACTCAGGGTTTTATCCCACCCTGTTGCATGTGAAGGTCTTGTTCTGCTAAAAGTGGTGGCTATGTGCCGATGGGCTCGGTGACTCTGTATTTAGTTCTCATCTCTATGCTTTTGTTGGAGGATGTCACTTAAACCTAGCAATGCATTTTAACTTATGTTATTGTAATCATCTTAAAGCTATATTGCTTTTGCTAATGAGTTTTGAACCTATTCTTGTATTATTATTGATGAACTCAATTGTAATATTATTTTCGCTGCAAAACTCATGTATGTGATGTGTATTTGCTTAATCTATTACGATCTTATTTGTGATGTGGATTTACTATGGCCATTTGTGACACTCGGTAGACTACCATTTTTATATACGTGAAAGTGTGCGCGTGCCAACTGGTTAAGTGGGGGCAGCCGTACTTGATCTTGTATAAATTAGGCGGTTCTATCACAGCTGGCATCAGAGCAAGGTAAGCATAATACTGTCATGTATATGGTTTTAAAACAAAGTTTTGGTTTTGAAAATGTGTAATTTACTAAAAACTTGCTACAGGAAAGTTTGTCAAATCTGATTTTCAAAATTATGCTAGCGAAAACCTCCAATTAAGCCCAATTAAGGACCTTTAGGTGGCTCTAAGTAAACTAACACTATGGGGGTTTACTTTCTTGCAATATAAACTGTTTTACATTTATGCAATGTTGTACCTACACTCAGGTAAGTAGGTAAAGTATGTATGACCGCAATACGCTACCTTGTGGTCTAACGGTGGAGGTAGCCTTCATATAGAAATATATGAAGTATAAACAGTGCTATTTTTACTTTTGATATATATAATATATATGTCTATGGGGCTCGATGCAATGAAATCTTCTGGAGGTATGCTAACGACGAATGCGTAGATTGAATGTAGCTGACGACTAGCTATATATCGAGAGAGTACGTATTATGCCACCGAAATAGAACGTGATCGCCATCTTAGGCTGGCAATTTTGTGACAACGAATATGACGAGCATGCATCATGATTGTTGTTTTGTGCATAAGTATGCTCCTCTCACCCTTGTTCTAATAATAAATAACTTGCTGCAACTTGTGACCAATGTGATGTATCTTCCGTGTGTGATAAAAATATGCTAATCTTGTTAATTCCATAACTTCTGCTAGGAATATCCAATTTGGGTGAAACCAATTTGGTTAGTTTTGTCTTGAAACGCTCTACCTAATGAAACCATAAAACTTGTTGTTTGATAACTCTTCATGTGCAGTATCTTTTATCCTTATTATGTGCTCGTTAAGCTTGTAAAATGTGAAAATAGAGCTAGGAGTGTCCAAAAATTTTGATTCCAGTGGGTTGTTAGCCTTGCTTTGACATGCACTAGCTAGGAGAAATAATGAACCTGTTGTTTAAGTGCTTTTCTATGCTGTATTGATTTAACCTTATTTCATGCTTGTTATGTGTGAGCTTTATGGTTAGTATTAGATGCTTAAGCTAATTAGATTGAGTTTCTCAAATGCTTGCTTAAAACCCTAATGTATGTGTGGATGTGCTATTATCTAGGTCATGCCATAGTTGTCACCCATTTTGTCCATGGTGAGCATATGAGTGTTGAAGAGCCTTGTCCTAGAACAACACCCAAGTTATGATAATCTCATGGTCGCCTCCTAGTAGATTCCCTTTTGCTTAGAAGTCTAAGCCTGTGCATGTGGTTGTTAGCCCTTGAATGTTTATGTTGTGAAAACCTATATCCATGCCTTTGCTTGACCCATGAGCCCAAGCTTAGTTCCCTTAAATGCTTGCATATGCCATGGATGTCTTGCTCCTATTTGTGAAGGCCCTACCCAAAAATCCTTGTCAGGCCTCTCTGCTCCTTATCCTAAAGATGATCTGGTGCAATGCTAATCTCTCTCTACCCTAACCTCAGAATCTTCTCCTTGCAGATCATGTCGTTGCTTTATCAACTCAATCTCTAAGTGGTATATTGGTTCTGCCCCTTGAATTCCATTTGTTTCATCTCCAACCCTCTCAAGTCTTGTCGACAGAATATCATCGGCAGTCCTCCGAGGGGCATCCCACAAAGGTAGATTGATCGGTAGAGGAGCGCGAGATCAAGAACAAGAAAGCAACAGAGACACATGAGTTAGACAGGTTTAGGCCATCAGTATGACATAATACCCTACTCCTATGGTCTGTTGGTTTGTATTAGCTATCGTATGATATGTCGTGATTTTAGAGGGTGTCCCTGCCCGCCTTATATAGTCCGGGAGGTAGGGTTACAAGTCGGTTAGATCTGAGAGATAACCAGAAAGTAATAACTGATTACAGGAATCTTGGGATCATACATATCCTAATAGATCTCGTAGTATCTTCAGGATATCTTCCCGATGTCTTACGGAAGGCACCAAGCAGAGTCGTGCCTTGCAAGGCTTCTTCTTGTGGGCTGGGCCACCCCTAGGGGCGCAGCCCATGTGGTCTGCCATGGGTATCTGGGGTCGTACCCCCCACAGCTAGTCCCCAAGCGCCTTGTACCCATTGTGCAATGCTGTCTTGAGCTTGTTCGAGTAGGTGCGAACCAAAGCCGAGCAGTCTAACTCATGGTCCGACCACCGTGATGAGTCACCGAGTAGCTGTGAGCAGTTGGCAAGCAGCGTGCATCATAGCCGAGTAGCGTGGACCATCGCCGAGCAGCATGCCCCAAGCACGGATTGCCATACGAGTGTAAGGAGCTCTGTCGATGTTTTACCACCGATAGCCTGCCACGGGGGTACCCGGGACAGTTGTTCGGGCTTTGACAAATAGTGGAACTCAGCGGTTATGCAAAGAGACTCACGATTTATACTGGTTCAAGCCCTCGACTTGGTCAAGTAATAACCTTACGTCTAGTTTGGCATTAGCCTATTTGCGTCGTGTTGCTTTGAGTATTGGGTGTGTTCAGTCGTTTACAAGGGATATCCTCACTAGCCCTTTATAGTCCAGGTGCTGAGAGGAGTTGTTTGTGTTCTACTCGGATACAAGGTTAGAGTCCTAAGCTATGCTCGGGTGCCTTTCCTTGTATAGTCCGAATTGGAGTTTTGGTCTTGCACGTTGCTTTGCTCTGTGTTCTTCTTGGCGATTGGGCTATGGGCCTTGTTACCAAGGTCCACTTCCCTATAGTATGGTCTATGGGGGGCCCATAGGGTTCCCCATCGACAAGCTCAAGTCTAGAATTGAAAATTTCCTCTTAGTGGACCAAGTGTGCCCACTTAGAGTCCGACCACGAGGAAAGGAGATAATCTTCTTTGGTTTCCAAAGTAATAGAGTCTTCCAGAAAAATCAAGCACATTCACCGCAAGGTGAAGTGTGCCCACTTAGTCCCCGAGCCTGACAGTAGATGGCGTAGTCATGTGGTGCCAGGGTCCAAAGTAGAAGAAATAGCAGACGACTAGCTGAGCAGTTAGCTAGTCATTGGGCATAGCTCCAAAACAAAACAAGATGAAACACATTCACCGCAAGATTAAGTGTGCCCACTTAGTCCCCGAGCCGCAAGCGAATATACCGGAGCAATCAAACCGTGGCAAAAAAATCGGAGTAACGGCTATACAGTAACTGTTACTGAGCCTCGATAAATTGCGGAGAATTTGGCGGTTATTCTGTGAGTAACATCAAACGGCAGTGATAAATGAATGACGTGGACTATGGTTGCATGAAAGCCTAGGTTACGGCCCATTAAACGACGTTGGAGAATTTGGAGCAGCGTAGATCGCGGGAACGGTTTCCCAAAAACCCTTGGATGCAAAAAAGGGTGGGGAAAGTGCTTTATAACTACGCCGCCGCAGTCCCCACTCCCACCCTTGCCACTTCATCTTTCTCCAATCCTCCCGCATTTCTAGATTCATAGGCACATCTGCCTTCGCCGCCAAACCCTAATCAGAATCTGAAGGATGGCGCCGAAGAAGGGAGCCATGAAATCGAAGAAGACGAGCTCGAAGAAAGTGGGCACCGAGGCCCAGAGGGATGAAGAGTGGGTGCTATCGCACACTGGAGAGGCAGAGCTGAACAGACTGATTGAGGCAGGCGTTCTTCCTGACCACGTGACTACCGGATGGCGGCCGGCCCTCGGTGAGCCCTTTCCAACACCTCATACCGACAAAGTTGTGGTATTTGAAGATTACTTTTGGTGTGGGTTGGGATTCCCTGTTCATCCATTCCTTAGGGATTTGTTGGAGCTATGGGTAGTCAGTTTATGCAATATCCACCCAAATACCATTCTTCACATCTCTATCTTTATCCACTTCTGTGAGGCATTCCTTGGTATCCTTCCCCACTTCAACCTTTTCTGTTATCTATTCTGGCTGAAGAAGAGAGGTGGAGGTGGTTCCAAGGTGGTCAACAGACTATACCTTCAACTATGTGACGGAATGGCAGTTGAATATCTTACTATGCCACTAAACACATCATTGAAAAACTATAACACAAGGTGGTTCTACATAAGGTAGACTAACCTAGCCATCTGCTATGACCCTGATCACATCCTGGAGAACCAAAAGAGCTGGTCAGAGATGCCAAGAAATGCTGATATCGACCAAGTGAAAGAGCTTCTTGACTTAATCCAAGGTGTGAATATCAACGGCGGATTGGTAGCAGTGAGTTTTATATCGCGCCGTGTTTAACCCTACAAGGAGAGCCCATCCTGCCTTTGAATTCAAAGGGAAAACTGACGGTACCCGGGAGAAACCAGATATGCTATTGAAGGAGGTTATCGAAGAGCGAACTGTAGAGCTGTTCACCTCGCATGTCTCATTCAACATGCCAGGGTATTCAAAACCCTTTAACTGCAGAAACCAGCCACCCCAGGTAAACATCTTAGCATTATGTTCCTGATGCTTTTAATCTGTCATCATTTCCAAACATCTGGACTCATTCACCTATAAAAAGATCCACTCGTAGGATAGAGCCATATACTTCTTGGGTGTACCAAGGAGTGAATGGCCGATAGGAGTAGACATCCGATGACCACCGTAGCAAAAAGAGGAGGGGTTGAGCACCTCGTTGGATAGTGCGTCCCTATTATCGGAGAAAATCCATGGGAAAAGGCCAGCGGTAGACGAGCCGGCTCGGAAGAGGAGAAAGATGGTGGGCATCGCTTCCTACAAACCGAGCGGCATCTCGCTTGGTGATGACCAGGCTACTCGACCATGAAGGACTACAGTGTTGGAGTGGTCTGACGATGATGAAGACCTGACAGTGTGTCTGCCGAGCACGAAGGAGCCACCACTCCGCGCTGAAGTCCCTATTCAGAGGGTGATAGAGATTCCTGCACAACCGACGATGGAAGTCCCGACAGTGTGGACGACCGGAGTCCCCAAGCAACAAATGGGAGTAACCTCGGAGCAGCATGTGGAGAGGGCTCTGGAACACCAAATGGATCGGTGGTCTTCTGTAGAAGAGCGGGAACCTCCCCAGTAGAGCACTAAGGCAGACCATGCAGCTGCTCTTGGAGGATCAGACAGGTATCACCGGTTCAAGAAGTTGAACCAAAAGACCAAACCGTGAGTATATTTGTCCTGTAGTAGTAATGTTGTTCCTTGACCTCTTTTGAATATCGACAAGCCGACATTATGCAGAGCAACACTAAGGACCACACCCACGGTAGAAACAACACCGACTGCTCCCATCCTAGAGTCCCCGAGTGCTCAGCAACCAGAAGAGAGGTCAACTGCCACTACTGGTGGTCCCGGCAATAGCGAACCATTGGCACAAACAACAGGCGCATTGGCGACAGCGACCGAGGCTACGACTGAAACCATTGGTACTTTAGGAGCGGAAGCTACAGCTGCTGTTGATGCACCGGAGGCTAGGGGAGCAACTCCGACGACGGCCGAGGAGCAAATTGTACCGCCCGTAGCGACGCCAGGAATGGTCAAAACCGTTGTCCGGCCACAGAGCCCCCTAGTGGCGCCTCAAGCGATGGTGGAAGAGGATGAGGTTGAGGAGATCGAGCGAGCTGAACCTCAACCCTAGTCCATCTGGATTATCCGAAAACATGGGGAAGAAGTGGTAGTTATCGAGGAAGAAAACACCACCAAGTTGATGAAGAGGCTGAGATCTGTGGTAGCTGGAGTAATGACTCAAATCAAGGTTAGTACTGCAACTATAATATTAATAAATGGTGTGGGAGATCGAAGTTCATCACTAGCATTGTACATCCACAAGGTATAACGCGTACAGCCGAGCAGCGGCATCAACTGATAAAGAGGATGGAGCCCCTTGCCGAAGAGAACAAGAAACTCTAGGAGGCAATGAACCTATATGAGAAAAACACCTAGAGGGCCTGACATGAGCGAGACCTTGCAAAGTCCAATTCACAGGACGTAGAACATCAGAAGGGGGTTCTGTTCGAATAGTTGGCAGCTGCAACCGAGCAGCTACAGAGGAAATCGAATCTGCTAGCAGCAGGATCCGAACAGCTATAGAAGAAAACCGAGCAGCTGGCCGTTGCGTTAGAACAACTGAAAAATGCTTCCGACCAGCTGGAAAAGAAAAACCAACAGCTGAAAAGCTTAACCGATCAGAACATAGGTATGATTATCGGCGAATATACTTTGTATTTGTTTGAACAACCATCTTTTAGGTGATAACTATTTTGCTTGCAGAGCGAGATGCGAAGCTCGGCCAGCTTCGCAAGACCATCGAGCAAATCCAACAAGAGAAAGCAAAAGAGTCAGAGTGAGCAAACAAACTGGCCGAGGAGCTGAAAGGTGAATACCTCCTGGTTGGAATTACTGCTAAAGTATTTTTCTGGTATGACGGAACATTGTAACGTTTGCAGGTTATTGTCGTAAAGCCAAGGCACAATTCGATGTGCTGGTGTAGTAAGCCTAGGTCCAAAGAGGCAACTTCAATGTTGTAATTACCGCAATAAAACCAGTGCTTGACTGCGTCGACCTAGAAACGGCACCCTGACTTGACGGTAGGAGGCAAGGGTCAGATACCATCATCCAGAGGTGCAAGGCAGTGTGGGAGAATTTCAAGATCTTCAACCGCGACGCCATTATGACCATTGCTACTCATGTCCTTGTGGTTGTTTGGTCCCACTACCCAACCATTGACATTCAGTCGATAGGGGGCGGTTTCGCCGAAGGACTGAGCGATGCGGAGACCTAGAAGCTAGAGGATGAGGTGGAGGACACAATGAAGAAACTGGCCGGTGACATAGATCTATTTGGTGAGACGGATGGCAATGACATAGCCTAATGATCTGCTTGGCTGATATCATCTATAATTTCTGCGCAATGAAATTAGAACGCACGAAAGCGCAAGAACACTTATACATACGATAAATGTTATAAAGTGCATGTGTATGCAGTTAGATTGTATTTCAGCAAAAAAATCTTCGTAGTTATGACCATAAGATATTTATACGGAGTATAAGTAGAGTTTGAGCAGTTAGTTTGCTACTAATTCCCATGGCCTCAGCTAGCCCATAGTCCATGACGTCGAGCGCGGAGCCCGAGCATGTGTAGGGGGAACAGGCGTGACCAAGGAACCGTAGCCGACCACTCATAACGTAGAGCGCGGAGCCCGTAGCATGTGTAGGGAGAGATAAGAAATTGGGTCTTCTCCATAGAGAAAAGAGCGAAACGTATGCTGCTCGGCAGTTATCGAAATGACTGTAGATGGCAGAAACGGTGACCGAGCAATAAATTCTTCTTTGAGCTCTCAGCCTCATATAGCCCATAATATATAACATCGAGCACAGAGCCCATGCACGTGAAGGAAAAATAGGCATGACCAAGGAACCACAGCCGACCACCCATAACACAGAGCGCGGAGCCTGTGGCACGTGTAGGGAGAGATCAAAGCCTGGGTCTTCTCCGAAGAGAATAGAAAAGAAAGTAGGCTGCTCGCTGATCGGCAAAATATCTTTAAAGGTTTACAGCGAATTATTCGGCGGTTTGGAGAAAAACATGTGGCACGTTGGCGATTTGCAGGAGACGTGTTTGGAGAAAAATTATTTGGCATTTTTTGGCGAAAATGTGTCGGCATTTTAGAGAAAACATTCGATGTTTTTTGGAGAGAACCATTCGGAGATTTTGGAGATTTGGAGAACTTTATTCGGTGAAATCATGGTCGGCGATTTGGAGAAATCATTTGGCGATTTTGGAGAACACCATTCGGAGATTTTGGTGAAAACTGTTTGGTGATTTTGGAGATCGTTATGGAGTATCATAATGCTCGGCGACCATACGCGGAGATCGAAAGTTAAAGGGGGAAAATGGAGACATATTATGGAGACCAAAACTTTATTCATCATAAAATAGAGAGTACATATCTGGAGCGTTTCAAGGGTAGAAACGTATAAGGTGCTCGATGTGCCATGAGTTTGAAACATCAATCCCATCTAAGTCAGATAAGCGATAAGATCCTGGTCGGGTGACCTCTTTGACAATGTAGGGCCCTTCCCAAGGGGAAGAAAGCTTGTGCAACCCTTCGGTCTTTTGTTTTCTGCGGAGAACAAGGTCGCCGACGGTGAATGAACGACCTTTTACATTGCGGTTATAGTACCTTCACAGATCTTCTAGATACTTGGCTGTGCGGACGCAGGTGATCAGGCCTTCTTCATTGGCCTAGTCAATGTCCTCTATCCGAACAGCCGTGGCTTGCTCTTCAACATAATTTTCCATCTTGGGTGCTTAGAAGGCAACATCTGCTGGTAGTATGGCCTCTGAGCTATAGACCAAAAAATATGGAGACACACCGGTACTGTGACTAGCTTGAGTGCGCAGTCCCCAGACCACAGCCAGTAGCTCTTTGAGCCATCTGCCCGGATGCTTTTCTTGTTTCTGATATAGCCTCTTTTTGAGGGCATCAAGGATCATACCATTAGCCCGCTCAACCTGGCCATTAGCTCTAGGATGAGCAATGGAAACGTATTTAATGGAGATGCATCGGTCTTCACAGAAGTCCCAAAAATGATGGTCGGTAAACATGGTTTCGAGGTCGGTGATAATGCTGTTCGGGAGACCGAACCTGTGTATGATATCTTTAAAGAGGTCGACTGCTTTCTTTGCAGTAGCTAAAACGAGCGGTTTGTACTCGATCCACTTGGAGAACTTATTAATGGCGACGTATACATACCGAAAACCTCCTGGTGCTGGCTTGAAAGGCCCAATCATGTCCAGTCCCCAGCATGCGAAAGGCCAAGAAGCTAGGATGGTCTGTAGTGCCTGTGCTGGTACGTGTATTTGCTTGGTGAAGAACTGACATCCTTCACAGCGCCGGATGAGGTCTTCTGCGTCAGAGATGGCCGTGGGCCAGTAGAAGCTAGCTCGGAAAGCTTTGCCAACCAGGTTTCTCGAGGCCGCGTGATTGCCATAGGAACCAGAATGAATTTCGTGAAGCAGCTTCACTCCTTCGTCTTGAGGGACACACTTCTACAATACCCCTTCCTTGGCACTCTTCCTCATCAAGTTACCGTCTACCAACACATAGTGCTTAACTCAGCGGATTAGGCGTTCGGTGTCAATCTTGTCGGTGGGTACTTTAGAGTTGGTGAGGTACTTGATGAACTGCTCCCTCCAATCAACGACCAGCGAAGGCACCGCAAGTACCAACTGCTTGGTAGGGGGAACCTCCTCAACTTCCTTTTCTTCTTTAATGGATGGCACCAGGAGATCTTGCACGAAGACCCCCAGCAGAACCGCGGCGCGAGACGAACCTATTTTTGAGAGCTGGTCGGCTGGTTGATTTTGATCTCGTACCACGTGGTGGTACTCGACACCATAGAACTTCCCTTCAAGCTTCCTAATTTCAGCGCAGTATGCGTCCATCTTCTCACTAGAATAGGACCAGTCTTTATTGAGCTGGTTGATAACCAGCGCGGAGTCCCCGCACACCATAAGTCGTTTGACGCCAAGCTCGATGGCTATACGAAGACCATGGAGACATGCTTCGTATTCCGCGGCATTGTTGGAGACCGAGAAGTGTATCCAAAGAACATAACATAACTTATCCTTGGTCAGCATAATGAATAGAATGTCCGCACCAGCATCGTTGATGTTAAGGGTGCCATCGAAGTACATCACCCAGTGTTCGGGGCAAGCAGCGGCGATGGGCTCTTAGATCTCGGTCCATTCAGCGATGAAGTCAGCGAGCGCTTGTGACTTAATGGTAGGTCTGCTTCTGAATTCAATGGAATTGGTGCTGAGCTCAATAGCCCATTTAATGATGCGGCCATTGGCTTCTTTGTTGCGAAGAATGTCCCCTAGGGGGAACTCAGTGACCACAACAATCTTGTAGTATTCAAAGTAGTGCCGGAGCTTGCGCGACGTAATCAGAATTATGTATAATAGCTTTTGTACCTGAGGATAATGAGTTTTTGGCTCATTAAGTACTTCACTGATAAAGTAGACCAGACGTTGCACCCTGTAAGCGTGTCTGGCTTCCTCACGTTCAACGACAATAACTGTACTCACAACGCGAGAAGTGGCAGCGATGTATATGAGCAGAGTCTCATCTAGCCTTAGCGCTGTCATGATCAGCAGCTTTGTCAAGAAGAACTTGAGCTACTCGAAAGCTGAGTCTGCCTCCTCCGACCAGGAAAAGTGCTCGGAGGCCATGAGGAGCTTGAAGAAGGGTAGCCCTTTTTCGCCGAGGCATGATATGAAGCGGCTTAAAGCAGCCATACAACCTGTAAGCTTTTGTATATCCTTGACACATGTTTGCCATTTCATATTGGTGATGGCAGAGACCTTGTCTAGATTAGGCTCAATGCCTCGAGCACTGATGATGTAGCCCAGTAGTATACCGGATGGAACTCCAAAGATGCACTTTGAAGGGTTCAACTTCCATCGGTACTTGTTCAAGTTGGCGAAAGTTTCTTCAAGGTCGGCGATAAGGTTGTCGACTGTCTTGGTTTTGACAACCACATCATCGATGTAGGCTTCGATGTTGCGGCCGATCTGCTAGTCGAGGCACATCTAAATGGCCCTTTGATAGGTAGCCCCAGCGTTCTTAAGTCCGAAAGACATAGTTTTGTAGCAATATGCTCTGAAAGGTGTAATGAACGACGTCTTTATCTGGTCTTCTTCCTTGAGGGAGATCTGATGATAGCCGGAGTAACAGTCAAGGAAAGAGAGTAGTTCGTAGCCGGCGGTAGAGTCTACAACCTCGTCTATCCAAGGCAAACTGAAGGGGTCTTTAGGGCAGTGTTTGTTAAGATCAGTATAATCAATGCACATTCTCCATTCTTTATTATTTTTTTCGAACGAGAATAGGATTTGCTAACCAATCTGGATGATACACTTCTTTTATAAACCCAGTAGCTAAGAGTCATTTTATTTCTACCCTAATAGCCTCCTTGTTTGGCACGAATCGGTGAAGTTTTTGCTTGATCGGTTTGGCGGTCGGTGAGACATTCAAGGAGTGCTCGATCTTCTCCCGTGGTACCCCCAGCATGTCTGCAGGTTTCCAAGCAAACACATCGGCATTGGCACATAGGAAGGAGATGAGCATGCTTTCCTATTTGGGGTCAAGGTGAGCCCCAATCTTCATGGTCTTAGAAGCGTCATTGAGGCCGAGGCCGACCTCCTTGATTTCCTTGGACTTGGTGGAGGCGTGGGGAAGCTCTAGCTCTGGAATCTCCATGTCACTAGCAGGTACTATCTTAGCTTCGACGACCATGCTAGCCATCTGGATAGAGAGGTCGGTGGCTTCGGTGAGGGCGAGACTTTCTGTCTCATAGGCGTAGGTGATGGAAAGGTTGGCCCGCAGAGCCAGGACTCCTGTAGGCAAAGGCATCTTCAACACTAGATATGCATAGTGCGGTATAGCCATGAATTTGGCCAGAGCTGGCCAGGCAAGTATGGCGTGGTAGGTGGTGTCAAAGTCGGCGACGTAGAAGTTGATATGCTCAATGTGGTAGTTGCTTGCCGTGCCAAACTATACTAGCAGGGTGATCTCACCAAGTGGCCTGGATGCCCTTCTAGGTACCACACCTTAGAAGGAGGAGTCCGAGGGTGTGAGATCTGATATCGCGAGGCCCAACTCCCTTAGGGCTCTGGCGAAGAGTTGGTTCAAAGCACTACCACCATCAATAAGGACTTTTCTGAATAGCACCTTCTAGACGGTTGCGTTGAGGACAAGGGGGAAATGCCCTGTATATGGTATGTCTACCCACTGGTCGGCCCTGCTAAAGGTGATGGGGATCTTGGACCATGGGCGATAGCTGGGGTCGGCAGTAGTTTCTTCTGAAGTGACGGCGAGCACTCGTCGAGCGGCAAGCTTCCATTCCCTTCGACTCTTAGTGGAGGTGAGGCCACCAAAGATGGTGGCGACCACCTTATTGTGGTCCTAAAAGGCGTTGTTGTTGTTCCTAGGCGGTTGGTGACCTCCTGTTCCATTGTTGGCGTCGTCATCGAGCCTCTTGTCCTAGAACTCCCTGGCTAGACCAATGCAGTCCTTCATCTTGTGTTTGGAGTTCTTGTGAAGAGGGAATGGGCCATTGAGTATCTTTTGGTACTACTCGTCATAGTTACGCTTGGCGCGAGGTTGACTAGCGGTGGTGAAGATGTGTTCTGGCCGACGGCAGCGATTTTGGCCAAGCCTATGTCCTCCTATTCAATCAAGGCCACTATCGTGATGATAGCTACGGTCGTCGGGGCGGCGGTCATTGTGACATCGGTCGTTGGGGTGATCGTCGTATCAATGAGGTGGTCACTGAGTGCCTGCATCCTCATTGAAGCGCACCTTGGCTTCCTCTTCTTCGGTGTACTGGTTGGTGGTAGTTATCATTTCGCCGATACCGGTCAGTGGCTTATGGTTGAATTTGGAGCGAAGCTTGCGATGGTGGAGTCCTCGGATAAAGGCGGTGATGACGTCAGCTTCCGTGATGTTGGGGATAGAGTTCCTCATCTCGGATAAATGCCGGATGTAGCTATGGAGGAGCTTGGATGGCTTCTGGTTGATGCGGCTGAGATCATGCTTCGTGCCGGGTTGAGTACACGTGGCCATATAGTTGTCGGTGAAGACTTTCTTCAACTCTTCCCACGAGCCGATGGAGTCTGGCACAAGGCTGGTGAACTAGCTCATGGCAGGTGGCGTGAGCATGATGGGGAGATAATTTGCCATAACGCTGGTGTCTCCTCCCGCGGCATGGATAGTAGTGGCATAAGCCTGTTGCCACTGAGTCAGGTTCATTCTTCCTTCGTAGGGCTCAACCCCGGTGATCTTAAAATCATGGGGCCATCGAAGCGTTCGGAGTGCCCTTGTGAAAGCCGGAAGCCCCTCTGGATTGTCGACACCATAATCTATGGTGTTGTGGTCGGGGATAGGCTCGAGGACTGAGTTCGGGTTGCCGTACTCCCTTTTGTAATCCTGGCGGCGATGTACTTCATCTTTGTGGTGACCAAAGAGACAGTGCTCGATACACTGCCGCGCATCCTAGAGGTTGCTAAGATGTACTCTAGCATCTTGTTCAACCTCCTAGTTGTGTTGGCGATGGTGTTCGGCGTGATGCCCCCTGGGCCCCCCTTGGAGAGGTAATGACTGGTCGGCAAAATGGCTTTGACTTGGGCGGCGATTGGACCTCGGCGCAGCTGATCGGTGAATCATGCTCATAGAGCATGAAGGTCTCTAATCCTCGCGGATCTCATTGACCTGGCAATGAGCCACTTTAAGCATGGCGGCAATCTTGGTGAGCTCGGGCGTTTGAGGGAAACGAGCGAGCTCATTGGCGGTTACTACCAAATTGGCGCTTGGAGTCTTGAAGACGTCATGGCCATCAATGCGGAGAAATTCTTCATCGAGGTCACGGTAGAGCGGGGGCGGTCTTCCTTGAGAGTCAAGCCGATTATTCTGAGCAGCCTCGGCCCTTGCAATGGCTGCCTCATTTTCTCACCGCTGCGCACTGTTGACGTTTCAGTTTTCCCGAGTAGCACGCTCTTCCTTGGTTTTGCCGTTCTGAGGAGGGCTGTCGATGCTGACATTGAAGATTGCACCACCCCAGAAGGGTGAAAGGAGAAATTGATCGGAGAAGGTTTCGGCGAGGGTCTTCGTAGAGCCTTGAGACTCGGAGCCCAGAGTCTCTTCTGGGATGGTTTGGAGGTGCACCCTAGGGCTCCAGCCTAAGTGTAGCGTGTTGATAGCCGGCGGGAGCTGGACGGCGATCTGGTCAGCGAATTTGCCCCTTAGGGTGTGCTAGTAAGCGGTGGCGGTGTTGGAGAATCCAAAGGGTAGGGCCATAGCCCTTACAGTTTCCCGAGCACCCTCCGATAGATCTGGATCGAAGGGTGGTCAGCACTGAACCAGAGTGTCCAGTGCTGATTCGGCGATGGAGAGACAATCGGCGAACTTCAGTCCAACCCGATCGATGGATTCGATTAGATCGTCGTTGTTGATTGGCCTCCTCTAGTAGCGAGGAAGCGGATGGCGAGTTGTTGCCAAAAGAGACCTTGGAACCGCCTTTGAGATCAGATCTATAGTTGTAGGTGCAGGGCTGGCCGACACAAAAATGATCTGCTCTAGCTCGAGGAGCTCTCTGACTCTGTTAGTGTTGATGACCCATGAGATGGATCTGATCGTGAAGATCTAGCCAGACTGTGGAAGGGACAAAGAGCCTACGGAAAAAGCCATCTTGTTCAACAAGGAAACAACACGCACACCCCTACCTAGCATGCCAAATGTCGATAGAATATCATCGGTAGTCCTCCAAGGGGTATCCCACGAAGGTAGATTGATCGGTAGAGGAGTGGGAGATCAAGAACAAGAAAGCAATAGAGACACATGAGTTAGACAGGTTCAGGCCATTAGTATGACGTAATACCCTACTCCTGTGGTCTGTTGGTTTGTATTAGCTATCATATGATATGCCATGATTTTAGAGGGGGTCCCTGCCCGCCTTATATAGTCCGGGAGGCAGGGTTACAAGTCGGTTAGATCTGAGAGATAATCGGAAAGTAATAACTGATTACAGAAATCTTGGGATCATACATATCCTAACAGATCTTGTAGTATCTTCAGGATATCTTCCCGATGTCTTGCGAAAGGCACCAAGCAGAGTCATGCCTCACAAGGCTTCTTCTTATGGGCTGGGCCACCCCTAGGGGCGTAGCCCATGTGGTCTACCATAGGTATCTAGGGTCGTACCCCCCACAAGTCTCTAAATGTTTATCATCCTTAATCTTTTATCTGGTAATCTCCTTGGTGAATGCAAGGCATGTGTGGAACTAAAGTAGGAGTCTCATGTTTAGTTGTCTTCAACAGTTAACCTATGTTTATCTTGTGCTGTGTTTTTGTCCTTAGACCTCCTCCTTATTTCCTCCAAACCTTGTGGCCATCTTTGCTTCCTACCCCATTTTGCACAAAATGTTTATCTATCACCAGTCAATCTATGCTACATGGGATTTCTCGTTGGTCGTATGTTCTATAATGGTGCCATGATTAGCACTCTATAGTGCCACGATGAAACCAAGAGCCTCCTATGGGCGCGCACACAAGGTTGTGTTGCTCGGTACGCGCTGGTATCGAGGTTGCTAGTCATGATCCATTATGGAACTACATCGATGTGTTATCTTCTCATGAGCTTTTCCTTGGTTATCTCTCCATATCCTATTAGAAGATCCATATATCGGACTAGATGCAGTAGGACTTCCTTCTAAAGTTGCAAAGAGGATAACCTTTGAAGATTAGGTCACTGACATAAACGTTAACAGACTGCAAGAGGTGGTAGACAAATGACTATGCTTGACCATCTCCATATGTGATGTTAACCATCTGTTGAGTAACTTATACCATCATTGTTGATTGTGGAGTGTACTTGGCTGAGAATTGATGTCTCATTCCAAATTTATCACACAACTCATCAATTCTTATGTTCTTGAATTCACTACCATTGTCACTTCTAACCCTCTTGATGGTTGTTTTAAATTCATTGTGTATGCCCTTGATAAATGATTTGAAAGATGCAAGCACATCACTCTTGTCCACTAAAAAGAATGCCCAAGTGTATCTTGTATAGTCATCCACTATCACAAAGCTATATTTCTTTCCATCGATGTTGGTGTATTTTGTTGGCCCAAACAAATTTATGTGCAATAACTCAAATGCCTTGCTAGTGCTCATTATGCTCTTCTTAAGATGGGTGTTACCAACTTGTTTGCCGGCTTGACAAGAGCTACAAAGTTTAACCTTCTCAAATATATCTTTCAAGCCTCTAACTAAAACATGCTTAACCAATCTATTTAATTGTTTCATTCCAACATGACCAAGCCTTCTATGCCATAACCAACCCATTCTAGACTTAGTGAACAGGCATGTTGACAATTGAGCTTCACTAGCATTGAAATCAACCAAGTATAGATTCTCATATCTAAAGCCTTTCATGATCAAATTAGAGCCATCTACACTTATGATATCTACATCATCTACCCCAAATATGCATTTGAATCCAAGATCACACAATTGAGCCACAGATAGCAAATTGAAGTTCAAGCTCTCAACTAGCAACACATTGGATATGCTCATGTCATTGGGTATAGCAATCTTACCAAGCCCTTTGACCTTGCCTTTGCCATTGTCACCAAATGTGATACTATCATAACCATCATTGCCATTGGTATTGATTGAGCTAGACATTCTTGCATCACCGGTCATGTGTTGAGTGCACCCACTATCAAGAACCCAATACCTTCCTCCGTCTTTGTAATTGACCTATGTTGATGGTCACTAACACCTATTTTGACCATCAACATTTCACCCAAAAGCAAGATATAGTTAGGAAAATCATCATCACATATGTAGGATTTGCTTTATAATTCACCTAGTTCCACTTGTACATGAAAATATATTTGCATGCAGGAATTTTGGCCAAAATGGTGACAAATACACACATAGGAGGCAAGTGGACGAGGCAGGGGGCCAAGGGGCCCACATGCCACGCTGGCTGGTGCAACATAGGCACTGCCCGATGCCCCACTTGCCCCTTCCACATCACTGATCCGTGGGAGCGACTCCCTAAGCCCTCTCAAGCGTTGATCCAATGTCGGTTTGCACCGATGGTCATGATGGAGTGGTCTTGGATCCATGGGTCCACTGTCATGGACTTGGAGCCCTCCAACCGACCTTGGAACCACCTTACCTACCAGTGGTTGATTTGTAGTGTTAAAGTGAATGGGACTACATGCCAAATAGTAGATGCTAGCCAAGCGAGTGTCATCTAACAGATAATGACCTAGTGTTGGATGCCAGGCAAGCCCTGGAGCATTCTAAGTCTCCAAGCCTCTCATTTATAAATGCACTCAAGTTATACTACTGTGTTGTGCATTAGGTTGATAGGAGTTGGATGAAACCATTGTTGTATACCTTGACCTACCTTGTCCACAATATATATACCAGTACCCATACTATTATGAGTAGGTCGACCAATGCTTATCTATGCTTAGACCGGTAGAAGTCGGGTGATTTCCTGTCACCTACGAGATATAGGTGGATACTTGGTCACGGTTGGCTATATTGCTATCATGAAAAATAACCATGTGGTGATATATAAATGGAGACCAAGTGGGATCTTATATGTTGATGGTGATAGGTTAACTTATGCTGATCCCATTTGTGTCGATTAAGGACTGTACCATTGTTGGACCTTGCTCAAGATTGAATATCGCCTTTCATTCAGCTGTCCAGATAAGTTGTTCCGACCACAAAGCCAAGTAGCTCAATTCAGGCTAGGAGTTGTTATGTATGCCGTGCACACTGGAGGGGAGGATATATGTGCAGGGACATGGAAGGACCTTGGGTAGACCGTTGTTTGAACATCCTGGCTTTCGGTTGGTCCCTGAGTGTGCAACTCAGATCAAACCCACAATTCTTCCCAAATTGTACCAAAGGTGACCTAAGGCTGCCTTCACTAGTATGCCTGGGTTTGTGTTATGGATTTCTACCTAGCTAGTTGCAATTGATTTGAATCCCCGTCTCTCTCGAATGTGAGAAACTTGGTCAATGTCCACCATACGTAGTAACACTTGATGGAACATGATGGTTATACTGATTATATGATAAACGGGATATGGTTACCTATTGTGATGCTTATTAATCAAGTGATTGCTATGGAACAGGTGCAAACTTAGCCTTGAATAGCTTCACTAAACTTGATGCAAAAATATTGACTAAAATATTGAAAGTAAGGACTTATGCTAGTAATGCTCTTTTGCAAAGTTATGCTATCCAACCAGCTCCACCAGATAAGCCTTGCATATCCTTGAGAGTCTTTTTATTTCTCTCTTGTCGGGTAAGTCTAGCTGAGTACATTCGAGTACTCAGGGTTTTATCCCACCCTGTTGCAGGTGAAGGCCTCGTCCTGCTAAAAGTGGTGGCTATGTGCCGGTGGGCTCAGTGACTCTGTATTTAGTTTTCATCTCTATGCTTTTGTTGGAGGATGTCACTTAAACCTAGCAATGTATTTTAACTTATGTTATTGTAATCATCTTAAAGTTATATTGCTTCCACTAATTAGTTTTGAACCTTTTTCTTGTATTATTATTTATGAACTCAATTGTAATATTATTTCCGCTACAAAACTATTGTATGTGATCTGTATTTGCTTAATCTATTATGATCTTGTTTGTGATGTGGATTTACCGAGGTGTAAGAAGTACTAGGCCTATCAGAGGGTAGGGACAAACTAGCGCGAGAGACCGAATTGCCCGAAGGTGTTACAAAAGAGCGCTTGATTGGTCCGCTAGCTTTGGGTGCCTTCCGCTTGAGGCCAATGGTGCTGGTGGTTGGTCATGTTGGCACCGCCTTCTTCTCCTTGGCACCACCAAGGGGCGCCATGGAACACACCATGGTCTTGAGTCTACACCACCGCTTATGGCATAGCTAGGTGGTGCCATGATGGCGAGCGGTGCTTCGGTGATGAGCCTTGCTTCTTCCCTCACATAGGAGCTCTCAGGCACTAAGTCGATGGACAGCGACACTCCTTCAAGGTCATAGGTGGAGCTAGAGGCCATGTTGAAAGCTAGGGTGTGGCTGGCCATTGCTGAGCTTTTGGAACTTGAGTGTTATATGCAGGGAGAGAAGAATGCTTGTAGCTTGGTGTGAGGAGAGGAGAGGCTATGACGTGGTTTATATAGGTGACTTGGCCTCTACCATGAAGGAAATAAACAGAGCACTGCCATAGACATGATACACATGGGATCAGAGAGATACACGTGAGGATTGAGGGCCAGCGGAGCAGAGGGTGGTGTGGCCGCACCATTGGTGTGCCTGCACCCCTATCTCCTCCTCCTAGTCTGAGATTTCATCCAAGTGCACATGAATGTGTGGGGAACCTAAGGATGTTGGTGCTTAGATTTGATTCAGCATGATCAGCGAGTGACAGAGTGAGATGCACATGATCATGGTGAATCAAGAGAATATTCATATTTCAAATTTCACATGATTTTCTATCAATGAGTGAATATTCATGTGATCAGCAAAAATCAAGCAAGAATAAGCAACAATCATGATTTGTCTAGTGAGGATAAAAGGGTCATTTGTCCATGATTGCTTGCTTAGAAAGATAAAACAATATTTTTATATTTTAAGTAAATGAAAGAATATGTTAGCATAATTAATTTTTAAATTTTCATAAGTTTTGAATAAATTTATCGAAAGCAATTAAATCTATTATATCTATTTCTAAGTTAGTGTTATAAGAAGGCTCTAGGAAAATTTTTAAATGTTCACCGTTAACTTTGAAAATGTTACCATCATCGTCCTGGATGGTGATCGCGTCGTGTGGCAAAGTGTTGATGACGGTGTATGGTCCTTGCCATTTGCTTCTTAGTTTTTCTTCATCGAAGAGTTTGACTAAGGAGTTGCATAGTAGAACCTTGTCTCCCTCTTTGAATTCTTTGTACTAGATTCGGTAATCATGCCATCTTTTAGTTCTCTCTTTGTAGAGCTTGGCACTATGGTATGCCTTCTCTCACCATTCTTCTAGCTCGGCTATTTGTTTTTGTCGATTTCTACCGGCTAGCTTCACATCCATGTTCCAGCTCTTGATTGCCTAGTGAGCTCGGTGTTCAAGCTCAACTGGTAGATGGCAGCTTTTTCTATAAACTAACTGGAACGGCGACATGCCAATGGGAGTTTTATAAGATGTCCTGTATGCCCAAAGTGCATTAGGTAGCTTATCTTTCCATCCTTTTCCCATTGCATTAACCATTTTTTGCAACCATTTTCTATAGGATATTCTTGATCTATTTATTTGAAGTTTCTGCCAGACCACTTGTTTGAGGATGGTATGGGGTGGCAATGTTGTGCTTGGCCCCAAGCTCTCTTAGGAAGGCTCTAAAGGTTTTGTTAATGGAGTGGGATCCTTCGTCGCTTATCACCATTTGTGGTGTTCCAAAGTGATGGAAGATTACTTCATGAAACATCTTCCTTGCATGCCTGGTGTCAGCAGCTCTGTATGGTAGGGCTTCAACCCATTTTGACACGTAGTCGATGGTGATAAGTATTTACTTGCTGTCATGGGACTTCTAGAATGGCCCCATGAAGTCAATGCCCTAGACATCGAAGATCTCCACTTGTAAGTTGTAATGAAGGGACATTGTGTTGTGAGCTATGATGCCACCATGCAGATGGCATTTTCAGCACCTTTGGATGAACTCCTTGGTGTCTTCGAACATCATCGGCCAGAAGAACCCACACTGCCAAATTTTGGCTTGTGTGTAGAATACTCAGTAATGGCTTCCATATGGTGCTGCATGGCATTTCTTGATGATTTGTAATCCTTCTACCATGGGTACACATCTCCTCAATAGGCCATCAGAGCATATCCTATATAGGTATGGGTCATCCCCAAGGTGACATTTGCTTTTTGCTTGCAGCATCCTTTTGCTTCTGCCCGGTGGTACATATCCTGAAACCATGAAGTTCACGATGTTTGCATACCACGGGTTTGAGTCTCTCACCTTGTGTAGCATGTCACCGCGTAGGAACTCATTTATTGGGAGTTCCCGCATGTTAGTGACTTGCAAACATGAGAGATGATCGGTGATAGTGTTCTCTACTCCCTTTTTATCTTTTCTTTCAAGGTCAAATCCTTGGAGTAAGAGAACCCATCTTATTAATCTAGATTAAGCGTCTTTCTTAGTGAGCAAATATTTAAGTGCAGCATGATCAGTATAAAGGATAACTTTTGCACCCACTAAGTAAGACCTAAACTTGTCAATAGCAAAAATGACTACTAAGAGCTCATTCTATGGTAGCTTAATTAAGCAATGCTCATGTCACTATTTTAATAGCATATGCAAATGCGTGATGCTTCTTATCTTTGGTTTGGCCAAGGACCGCACCAACAGCATAGTCACTAGCATCACACATGATCTCGAACGGCAGCGACCAATCGGGTGGTTGGATGATTGGCTCTAAGATGGGTGCTTTCTTAAGAGTATGGAAAGCATTTAAGCACTTATCTATGAACTCAAAAGGTGCATCCATAGCTAACAGGTTCATGAGGGGTCTAGCGATTTGTGAAAAATCATTGATAAACCGCCTATAGAAGCCTGCATGACCTAGAAAGCTGCGGATTCCTTTTATGTTCACGGAGGTGGTAGTTGCTCAATGACTTCTATATTGGCCTTATCTACCTCAATCCCCCTCTTAGACACAAGCTGCCCAAGAATGATGCCTTCATGGACCATGAAGTGACACTTTTCCCAGTTAAGTGCTAGGTCCTTCTCTTGGCATCTTTGCAAGACTTTGTCTAGATTCTCTAGACAGTGGTCAAAGGTTTTGCCATAGACTAAAAAATCATCCATGAAAACCTCTATGATTTCTTCTATCATGTCTAAGAAAATAGACATCATGCACCGTTGAAATGATGCGAGCACATTACACAACCCGAATGACATTCTGCGATAAGCGTATGTTACATATGGGCATGTAAATGTCATCTTGCTCTGATCATCGGGTGGATGGGAATCTAGTGATACCCTGAATACCAATCGAGAAAATAGAAGAATGATTCACCAACCGCTCTAACATTTCATCAATGAAACGTCGTCTTTGTTGCCGCGTTGAGTTCTCGGTAATCAATACACATTCTCCACACCGTGACGGTTCATTGTGGGATTAGTTCATTTTTATTATTTTCAACAATCGTCATGCCTCCTTTCTTAGGAACCACTTGGACGGGACTAACCCAGTCGCTATGTGGTATGGGATAAATAATCTCGACGTGAAGAAGTTTGAGGACTTCCTTCTTCATGACTTCCCGTATCACATTACTTAGCCTACGCTGAGGCTCTCGAGATGGTGTACTCAAAGGGTCTATCGGAATGCGATGGGTACAGAGAGTTGGGCTAATCCCCTTAAGATCTTACAAAGAATACCCAAAGACTAACCTATGTTTGTCTAAAATGGCAATGAGTTTGGACGTCTTCTCATCAGAAAGCTTATCACTAATGATTACAGGAGTTTCTTTATCGCCATTTAGGAAAGCATAGCGTAAACCAGCAAGTAGGGGTTTTAGCTCAATTGGAGGTCATGCTAGTTCTTCCTCTTGAGGAAGATCTATGGTTTCTCCTAAGTCGTCCTCTTCTTCTATGAAGAGTTTTGCATCCTTTTCTAAGGATGACTTAGGAGAATCAAAGGGTAAAACCGACATAACTTCCTTGGGCAAGTTAGGATCAGGGAGAGATTCTGCCACTGAGTTCTTGGCTCAAGTGATAGGAATGATAAAGGTGTCTCTTCCCAGCTTTACGTCTAGATCCCCTATTTGTGGTGGGTCTAAGAAGAGTTTTTCTAGGGGATGCCCTATCAAGACATCAAAGTCCTAAATGTCAAAAACATGGAAATCAAGGGCCAAAATGGTATTGTCCAAGTGTAGTTGTACACCGTGCAGGACCCCTTTACTTTCCAAACTAGATCTTGAGGTGAGTCTCAAGGTTTTGTTGGCAAGGGCAAGGGGTTCATTGCCTAAATAGGCATGTCCATACGACGAGGACATGAGATTTGCCCCTACCCTAGGGTTGTATAAAACCTCTTCCCAAGATCTACGAACTTTGCTTTGAATGGTTGAAGATGGGATGTGAATCTAAATTTCTTCAAAAGAAAGTTCCACTTCTTCCACCCATTCGCTACTCATAACGGCGGTCAAATCCTTAATGGATTCCTTAAGAAATTCTTTGTCTATAGGATCACAAGAAGTGACAGGGATTGGTGGCCTTTTCTGGCATTTATTTCGAGGTATTTCCGAAATCTTTGAAAAAATCATCCTTGAAATACGAAAGGTATGAAGATTGGAAACCTTCCTCTGGATCTTCTGGTTCGGGCGAGGGTCTCTCTCAGGATGTTATGGGTTCAGCTTCAGTCGAAGAGACTTCCTCATGGCTTAGCTCAGGCTCTACACGGAAGGGTTCTAGCAGGGGAGTGTTCTCTACAATGCGGTCTAGGAGTGCTTCTCTTTCCGTTGTGGTTTTATGGGTAAACGAACCTCAGGCAGCTATATCGAGCTATAGGGCAGATTCCTTGCTAAGCCCAAACCAAAAATGCTACAAAAGCACGTGCTTGCATACAGACAAGTCTGGGCTAGATCTCATTAAAATTGAGAATCTATCCTAAGCTGCACCTTGGGATTCCTTCTCTTTTTGTTGGAAGTTGAGTATCTCTTGCCATAGGGCAGCAATTCGGGATATATAGGGAAGAACACAAGATAGAGTCTGTTCCTTAGTTCTTCCCAATCGCCAGCTACCTTCCCTATGTTGTAGGCGTACCATTATTTCGCCCTCTCATCAAGTGAGAAAGAAAACAACTTCCACCGAAGTGTTTGTTGTGTCATGCCTGAAATAGTCAGGCAAGCACAGAGCTGCTCAAAATTCCTTAGGTGATGGTAGGGGTTTTCATAATCCAACCCCAAGAAGGTGTGTTCCTAAACCATGGCTTTAAAGCCAGGGTGGAGCTCATAACTAGAAGCTGTGATTGGCTTCGATGATTGTGGTGGTTCAATGAACTCACCCTTGGGAGCAGAAAGGTTTTGAATGGTAGGTTGCTTAATTAGAAAAGAGTAAAAAAACAAAGGTAAAAACAAAGGATACATGAGTAACTAGGTTCAGAGACTAAAACGACAACCGTTCCCCGGCAACGTCGCTAGAAAGGCTTGTTGGTGCTTCTTAGCGTAAGTAGAAAAGTCCACAAGTGCACAGAAGTACCGTTGTAGCACTTCACCCGAAAGTATTCAGGGTATCATGTTTTTCCAAAGGAATGGTAGTGTAAGAAGTCTCTTGGCTAGTTTACCTAACAAGAATTGGAAGAAGGGTAACTTGGGTAGTGTGGTTCTTCTAGGGGTAGAAATCTTAAGTGAAGATAGCTTTGCTACTAAAGGCTCACTTTGGGCATGGAAGTGCACCTAATCTGTCAGGTGATACCGGCATACAGCTCTGCATCGTATCTAAATGTGGGGAATTACAAAGGATAGACAGGGCTATCACCACCTACCGCCTACCCCTCAACTGGAGGATACGAGGCAAACAAAGGTGACTTTTAGCTTAGACACCATGTCTACGCTATCGGTCACTACTCTAGCATTGGCCAGGAACTTCCATCTTTATCATAAGTCCTCTACTAGAGCACCCACCATGAGGACGAATGATGAACCCACAAGTAAGTAGTAACAACAATAACTTTACTTAAGGGATCAAAACCAAAAGATGAACACGAACTTCTTACTTCAAGTAGTAAGATGAACGTAAAGGTACAAGTGTAGAAGGGGACAACAAGTCCGGCACTCTATCCACCTGATGTACAAGGCTCACCGAGTATAAGAAGTAGAGGGCACCATTACTTCGCTATTCCTCTAACTCTTTCCTGTCTCACTCCCTAATTAGTCTAGCTAGAAGCTAATGGAATGTGTGTAGCCCTTCTTCTCCAAATGTGTATGATTCCCTTGACTATGGAGAGGGGGTCTTCTTATATAAGCTTTGAGGAGGTTGGTTTGCTCGTATTGTAGGAAATCACCTCATGCAACTGCCACCCTAGCATTGAATGCACCGTCTTAGCAGGGTGGGGCTGAGCGGAGCTAGGGGCGGTGCACCGGCACCATGGGTGCAGCTACACCCTAGGCTAGCCCACTCACCACCGCCTTGCTCTGGTGGGTTGCTGGCTAGGCCTAGATGGCTCCCACGCTAGTGTTCTGGCCCAAGTGTGGAGTTTGGATGGGCTTGCTTCTGTTTTGCTTGAATGTGCCTTCTTGGTTGCGCCATTTTGGTACATTTTCATGTGTTGCCCTACAAAACATGTTTATACCAAAGCTCATGGAAAATGTGAGTTATAAACCCTAATTCTAAGTTTTGGTATTCATATTTGTTTTATTTTTGTTTAAATGTTGGCGGTAAGAATATGAGTTAAGCAGTGCCAACATGCACCGCCTCAGCAAGGTGGGGTCAGGCGGAGCTGGGGGCGATGTGCCCACACCAAGAGTGTGGCCACACCCTAGGCCAGCCCACTCACCATCACCATGCTCTGGTGGATTGCTGGCTGGGCCTAGGTAGCTCCCATGCTGGTGCTTGGCCCAAATTCGTTGGTTGTCTACGGTTTTGCTTGTGTTTTGCTTGAATACGCTTTGTCGGTTGCGCATTTTAGTGTGTTTTCATGTGTTACCCTGCAAAACATATACATACCAAAACTCATGGAGAATGTTAGTTAAAAACCCTATTTCTAAATTTTGGTTCTCATATATTGTTTATTTTGTTTGAGATGTTTGCGGTAAAAATATGAGTTAAGCATCGCCAACATTCCGCGCGAGAGGGTTCAAACGCGAGATTGGAAATGTTGCAACTAAGCGGTGCTGAATGCATAGTACCATCACCGGTGTCTAGGTCCCATTACCACCCAGAGACCTCTATATGATACAGTGATGAACACTAAGGCACACAATCCCGCACTTAGAAAACTAAGAAAAGCACAATTCTAGTACTCAGATTGAAAGGAAGCCAACTTGAGTTCGATGGTGAATAATAAGGCACACAAATTTACATTTTGGCGAAGGCCAAAACATGCACTTAGAAAACATAAGGAAAGAACAATGCCAGTACTCTCGGTTTGAAAGGAATCCAACTTCAGTTCCATACATTCATACCGAATAAGTAGGTGGACACTACCAAGCTAACATTCATGCCGAAAGCTAAAATGTAGATACTAATTAGGCCGACACTATGCAAAAGTTAAAAGGCCTTCATATGTACATCATTGGTTGCATAATTAATCATTCTCCATGTAGATCCTAGTTGACCTCCATGGGATCATTATGAATCCCCATAATATCCTACAGATCGTTGTCGACCTCCACAGGATCGTTGTCAATCTCCATGTCATCCCAAGCCTTGACCACTACAACCCTGTCCACATCCATTGGTACACTTTCATTTAGCTCATCGACTTTGTTCACAAAGCACTAATTTGGCGAACCAATACTGAGGACAATAAGGCTCACAAGTTGTACTCCATGGATATACAAGGCCACAAACTCCAAAACGAGAAGATGCATTTTCATCTGTAGATGCAACAAAATTATGGTAGCTAGGTTGGAGGTGAAGGAGAAGAGAACATGAGAGAGCAATACAAAAGAATCTAGTGAAGGAGCAGATCCAAATGGAGCAAAGAAGTAGGGATGGTGCGCTGAAGATTTGTGCGCCAGCGAGGTTGGAGGTGAAGGAGCAGTGAACATGTGAGAGGCTGCCTTTCGTCTGACGCTAGCAGGGTGAAGTAGAGCAAGGGAGTAGAGTGGGGAATGGATGGGAGGAAGGTGTGGTAGGACCGTAGGAGTGTATATACAGTTCAATAAATTGGTTGCCCCTATACCAGGGCATAGTGTCCAGGGAAGTAGGATGCCTCCAACACATCAATTGATACTTGGATCTACTATCATTTACAGTTCAATAAATTGAACACCTGGTTAATCACCTTGCATTTAGTTCAACAATAGTTATACAATAGTGATAGATTTTAGTTCGACACATCAATTGATACTTCGATGTACTAGCATTTGCATTTCAATAAATTGAACACCTAGATAATCACCTTGCATTTAGTTTAACAATAGTTGTACAAAAGTGACAGATTTTAGTCCGATACATCATAAATTGATACTTGAATCTACTGTGGTGAACTAAGCAACTTGCTAATGAACATGCCAATAACTAAGGTAAGTACAAAATAGATGAAAGAAGAACAAGAAGCACATTTCTTTCTCAAAGGTACGAAATCTTCCATCATCTTCGTTGGAACCCTGGTCATTTCTTCAATTTGTGGCATAATCTCTTCCTCCTCCTACAGATGTTCTTTATTTGTTGTAACATTAGCCTCCACCTTTAGCTCCCAAATCTTGTTACACAAATCAAAAATCAAAGTCCTCAAAAAAATTTCATATTGGGGATTGTGCCACTTAAAGAACCTGTAATCTAAGTCGGGCTATGAAAAAACCAAATTACCATAAGTACAGTGGGATTTTAGCATTTCTAATGCGAAAAGAGAATGAACAAGAAAGAAATCAAGTTACATTATTTGCCCTGCAGCATATGTGGTACCGACGTCTTGGATTTCCATCACTCCACGAAATCCACCGAGGCGTCGTCAAGCCGCAATGACACAAAAGTGGTGGCTAGAATCCATAGGGGTTGTAACAGAACCATCCAATTTATAAGAGAATAAGTACATTAGCAATCACCAAAGCGACCAAACCATCATACTTGAGCCCATATAAACCTGGTAGTCCGATGAAATCACGAAGGATCTCAAACAAACCAACATACAAACCAATATCGTACATGATTCAACACAATTAGTCACATGTTACATCACAGTTCACAAATAGTTCACAAGTATTTCACATACATCAGAGTTCACATAGTTATTACAAACCAAGTTTAAATAGCAAAAGCAAAGTACTTTGACATCAATGTCACACTTAGTTCAAATACATGCTAGGACCATGGTCATTTCCAGCAAAAGCAGAATAGAGAGGATATCTTAGGAGTACCATGTGTAACACCCTAGGTGTTTGGCTTCTACTAATTGCATGTCATTTCATAAACATGTGCATTATCCATGTCATCATGCCATTATCATTGAAACATATGTATGCAACATTTTAAATTGTATGTGTTTCATGCTTGATTGCTTAGAGTGGTAGTAGTGCAACATGGGAATGCAACATGAAACTCTCATACCTTGAAACATGGCAACATGGTAGTAATGTGGCAATTATAAAATGACAACAAGGTCTTGAAACATGTGAGACATTTCATTGCAACATATGAATGAATTGCTTGTTTTACTTTCTTTATCACATGTGATCATTAGAAGTGGTATAACAATTTTGTAAAATGGTTGATCATGGTCTATTACACCTTAACTACACTTAGGTTACTTGTTTGGACATTGTTCATGTAGATCAAAATGACCAAAATGCCCTTAATTGCATGTTTGACTAGAATTGACCCTAGGAGTCTCACTATTTGACTGATTCAAAAGTCCAACTTAGAGACTTCGCATGGCTGTGCACTCTTTACCAAAGTTGTAGCTAATTTATCAAGGAACAAAAGTTGTTTTATGGCCAACTCATGAAAATGTGTGGAACATGCTCAAACATGGCCCACAAGTCAGTATTTCATGCTGATTCCACACTTAGAAATTTTTCTAAGTCATAGTTACGTTTTCAGTTGCATCAAGCTCACTTTGGCTTCATGTAACTTCGGATCCACGATGAATTAGGTGTTGGTCCTTGAAGCGAAAGTGTAGATGGATGATAGGCCTACATTTTTCATGCATACTGTTTTTGCAATAGATCAATGGTTTAGCCGTGTTGACACGTTGAAATGTCGCTGACAGTCACTGTCATCAAGTACTAAATCGCCGTTTTCAGAAAACGGACAGTGTCCGTCATGGCCGACCGGCGCAGGAGCGTCTCGCCGCGTGGCGTCCATGCTCGGCCAAGGTCTCCACGTCGCGTGCTTGAGCTCCAGATGAAAGCCACGCCTCGCCACTCTCTCTGCGTCTCGCCATTTCCCTCTCTCGCCTTCACCGCGCGCAGCGCCACGCCACAGCAGTCCTCCGCCATTGCCGGCCGAGCGTCGCCGTCGTCGTACGTGCATGCCACTACGAAAACGCATTGCACCATCTGCCTGTAGCCTCGCCGTGAGCTCCTCTGCCACCCCCACCCTTCAGCCAGGTTGATTGTGCCGTGGTAAGGGCGAATTCGACATTCCCTTCCACCGCCGCCGTGGCTGTTCTCGCCGGAGATGACGCTCCGCGCGGCCAGCTCTCCCTACGTCTTCCCATTCCTTCCTCTGGCTCGCGCTAGGTCATAGGAACACCACCAAAGCTCCTCGAGCCACCCGTTAGGGCTACAACGCCGTAGCATCGCCGGAGTCGGCCATGCCGTGACCAAGCACCGCCGTGGCCATCGCCGCCCCCTCCAGCTGCGTCCTTAGCTGCAATAGATGATTCCCTTAGGTCCGCTAGGGTGAGATGAAACGGTTGGCATCGTTGCCTTCATCGGAGGAGCCACCGGCGGCGAGTTGCGCCGTCGCCTTCCTCCGCTCCCCTGCCTGTCTCGCTGTCACGCGGGACCCGGCTGTCAGCCGCCGAGGCTGAGGCGGGAGCCAGCCTGGGCCGCGCCATGTGTTTGGGCCACTGGCGCCGCGTCAAGGGCTGCGCCTGTGTGCTCACGGGCCGCCGTTTCTTGGGCTGGCCCGAGTAGGGCTGAGTGTTGTTTTCCTATTTCGTTTTGTTTATTTATTTCACAGATTTATGTACATCTTGAAAAATATGTAGCTCCTAGTATATAGATCCAAAAGCTATGGTTCTAATTTTGTTAAGTTCCTGGTCGTGTCTAGTATTTAATAAAAATATTATATGAGCACATGTTTTAGAAAAATTGGATGAATTAAATAGGAGTTTGAAATGTGTTTTTAGAAGCATGCAAAATTGTTTGAATTTTATCTTGAGTCTCTGTGGTCCAAAAATTATGAAATTTTGTGGGTCCTCTATTTTGGTTTAGTAGAGTCTCTGGTTAAAATTTCAGAGCTAGTGCATGTGTAGTTTTTAAGTTATAGAATTTCCTTTTATTAATGGGTGGATCTTGTGTGAATTTTCATAATTTTTCTATAGATCCAGTAAAGGTAAAATTTGGTGGGTACTATTCTTATGCTAGAATGATGCTAGAAAAAATGTGAAATCTGTTGCTTGACACTTTTCATTAGGATTTCTTAATTATGCCATTTTAAGCCAGTATGCCTTATCATTTTTGTGTAGACAGTTATACTTACTCAATGGCTTTGAAATTTTTATTATGGTCTATGTGCAGCATGAGATAGCTACTGTAATTTTTGTAGATTTTTATAAATAGTTTTACTATATATTGCTTTAATCACCTAATTAACTAGATAAATTAGAAAAGGGTATTAAATAATTTATTTAGAAGTTGACACTATACTTTCTGATGTTTATTAGGTATGCAAAACAAGTTGGTAAACTTGGTTTGATCAAAGTATGCTTTTGCACAATCATAAAAAAATTAAGTTAGTAACCCCGTCATTCTGGACAGATTCTAGGTTTGCTGGAAATTGATTTAGTTAACATAAGAATCATACTTTGATGTTTACAAATGTTTTGTAGAGAATTTCATAAGCTTTCCAGAATGTCCTTATGCAAGTCATTTGGAATTGTAGAACTTCAGTTGTGATTTAATTAAGGGACTACTTGTATGCATATGAAACTTAAATGCTAAATTATGTATACCTTTATTATTTCTAAGTTGTGGTAATGTTCCTAGGTGTTAGGCCTTTAACTAAAGATGACCATCTTTACCTTAGGTTATGCAAGTTAGGTAAGTTGATCTTGTCTTTAAGTTAAGTAGATACATGCTTAAAGTGATTTGAATAGAGCTAATTACTCGGTAAACGAGTGTCCAGTGATACTTTCGTAAACACTTCCTGTGGTCAATTCATCATGAGCATCATGTCATTCCTTATGCATCCATGATATTTATCTTTTGCATCGGCATGCAATAGGTGTACCGGAAGGAGTAACCCTGCTGGAATTCGAGGAACTGAGCGAGCAGCAGCAGCCGACACCGGAGATTCAGGAGGAGCAGCCTTCAGGAGAAGTGCCAGACGAGGTCGCCATTGAGTGCCCGGATCACCGTCCTTGCAACTTTGTGAAAGGCAAGCCCCGGAGCACATTAAGCCTCCTAATTTCTGAAATGCAGTTACAATATTATTGTTACATATATATGTTGTTGCATTAAGTTAGGTGTTGGATGCAAACAATTGCTGCATTGGTTACCCAATCCTTGTCCAGATATTGTTACCCTGAATCCTATGTAGCTCAGGCTCGAGTAGTGCTTAGCCCTGCTTAAATGCGGTAGAAGTCGGGTGATTTCCTGTCACCTACGAGATATAGGAATAGACATGTGGCACGGTTGGCTATATTTGCTATCATGGTAAAGAACCAGTCTTAATTTGAAATAAAGACCGGACGGAGGCTTGCCGGTTTGCAGTGACTCCGTCTGTGTCGCTTAAGGACTAATTCTTGGAGCCTTTCCTGTTCATGTTGAACGCATGCCTCTCTCTTAGTTGGCCGGGTCTGGAGACCGACCGCGAAGCCGAGTAGCTCAACTCAGGCCGGGAGTCGATAAGTATAAAGTACGCCTCGGAGGGGAGCCGTAGGCGTGAGTCCAAGGGCAGGTGATTTAAAAGTCCTGATCGTCCTGGCAGAAGGGTAATCCCTGAGAGCGCTGGCGCTGATCGAACCCGCGAATTTGGTTCCTGAGTTGTACCAAAGGTAACCCACGGCTACCCTTGCTAAGTATGCCAGGGTGAGAGTTAGGAATACCCCCTCAGCTGAGTTGTAATTCGATTTGAATCGCCGTCTCTCCCGGTTAGTGAGAACTTGACGGGCTTATCTCCAATGTAGATACACTTAATAACATAATGGTTCGGAAATGATGATATGATGATGATAGCCTTATTATACCTGCTATGGTTAATATTGTTTGCTCCTAATAAGTGAGTGCTCTAGTACAGGTGCTAATCTAGTGGACAGGTAAATAATGATAAACTTGATGCTAATTTTAAATTGGTTACTATAATCTTAAGCTCTTTTATGCAACTGTGTCAAGCTAGCCCACCTGAAAAGCCTTGCATGATCCTTGGTGTCTTTATTTCTATTTTTGTCGGATAAGTCTAGCTGAGTACCTTCTCGTACTCAGGGTTTATCTCCCACCTGTTGCAGATGACCAGTTCTACTTTGGTTGCTACAAGTACTGCCTTCTCCCAGCTGGGGATGAAGACTAGACCATTGGGCGCGGTCTCTACTAGTTCTCGTACCTGATAATGCTTTTGTGGGTCATGACTCAGACTTGGCAATGTATTTGAAAACCTTGATGTTTTGTACTAAACTATGTTGCTTCCGCACACTCAAACTTGGTTTGTAATATTCTAATTCAACTCTGATGGATGTAATCTGAATGCTACTTGTGAAATGTTGTAACAGATAATGTGTTGTGTTGAATCATTATGATCTTGGTTTGTATGTCGAGAGTTGGTTGAAATCCTTCATGATTTCCGGACTACCGGGGTTATGGGAGCTTAAGTACAGGAATTTGATCGCTTCGGTGATTGTTTTTGTACTTACGTTCTTATGATTTGGTTGGTTATGTTACAGCTGGCATCAGAGCAAGATTTGACACTAAACACGTCATTTGTATATTTAAAACAAAAGTATTTGTGAAAATCCTAAATTAAATACTAAGTATTGCCAGTGGTCATATCCCTTATGCCCAAATAAGGACTCTTAGGTGGCTTATTAAAGTACTAACTTGGGGGTTCCTGCTTGTTTCTGTTTCGTTGTCCATACGGCGTGCTATTATATGGATGCCATCCGCTTGGGTGGTAATGTATGGATCAAAATACCTCTACGCTCTGGTAAGTGTGAGTTGTGAGAGCATGACCGTCCAACCGTCGGTCTAGGGGAGAGTAGTTGTGGTTGCTCGCATACTTACATGTTTAATCATGTATCTATGAGAGTACTTAATTATGGGTATCTCTGACGGGTAGCTGTGATACTAGAGTATATGCATCAGGGGATGTATGTATGAAAGTATTTAGTTTACTGCTTGTTTTCTATGCTTTTTGGGAAATTATTGGGCTGAAATGAAATTTTCTGCAGGTACACTAACAACGTATCGTTGTAGATCGACTAGCTACCGTCTACGAGAGAACGTATGTATGCCACCATATATTTCGCTAGCCTTTAAATTTTCTAGGTTTGTGAGGACGTACGGATCGTGCATGCATCATGTTCAAGCATACATGGCATTTCTTGCATTACTCCCTCCTTTAAAAGTGATTGTCCTGACTAATTAAATTTCGTATCCCTTAAATGATTCTCCCCTTACGTTGTAACTTTTTGCTACAGATGGCGCACACGAAACGCACTACTCATAAGTCCGCTGGAGGTAGGGCGCCTCGTCACCGTTTAGCTCCTTGTGAGCCCCGTCCTGAGCCTACTGAGGCTGAAAGGCTGAGGGCAGAGCTGGCTCAGGTGACTGCTGAAAGGACTGCAGTTCAGCAGCGTTTGGAGCAAGTCATGCAGGAATGGGATCAAGAGAACCTAGAGGTTCAGAGGTTGACAGTTGCTCACCGCAACTGTGAGCGTATGTTGGTTCACATGCTGAACCAACGGAATGAAGCCTGGCACGAGGAGAATGTGTTGAGAGCGAGGCAGATTGAGCTAGAGCAGCAGTTGGCAGCTGCAGAAGAGTACAATGACAATCTCCATGAGGAGGTTCACCTACTGCACAATCAACTTCACCCTATCCTGCCACCTGATGAGGATGAGATGGGTTCTGGTGTCATCATGGCTGAAGGTGATGATGGCATGGAAGTCAATGGACCTGAGGACACTCCACCTGATGAGGAGTTAGAGCCTCCTAGTGATGAAGATGGAGGAGAGATCCTCGACACTGACTCCGAGGACGATGCATAGTTTAGCTTACTGCTGAGCTAATGCAGATAGTTGTGGAAAGTCAGCGCATGCTAGCTGAGGCTATGCGCCAGATGGCTAACCGTGAGGATCGGCATGTCCGCCAGGGACCCGAGCCGAACCAGTACAGCAGTTTTAAGGACTTCATGGACACGAAGCCTCCTATCTTTCGTGAGGCAGAAGAACCCTTACAAGCGGATGAATGGTTGAGCACGATAGAGCAAAGATTTGGATTGCTCCGTTTGACTGAAGGCATGAAGGCTACGTATGTAGGACACCAGCTCCAAGGCCCTGCAGGCATCTGGTGGACCCATCATAGGACCACCTTCCCTGCTAACATTGAGATCGTTTGGAACCAATTCTAGGCAGCCTTCCGGGGACACTTTATCCCTCCTAGTCTCATGGCCATTAAGCATACTGAGTTTATGAAGCTCACCCAAGGCAATAAGAGTCTCAATGAGTACCTCCAGGCATTCAACAACCTAGCAAGATATGCTCCTGAGTTCGTCGATACTGACGCCAAGAGAATAGCTAGCTTCAAGAGGGGACTTTCCCCAAAACTGATGAAGTCAATGGGCAACTGCAAGTGTGTCACCTTCAATGAGTTTATCAGTGACACTCTGACTCAGGAGAACAATGACAAGATATATGCTGCTTCCAAGAACCGTAAAAGGAACTTTGAGGCTGGTGCTTCCCAGTCCAAGGCTCCAATGGTATCTAAGGCCCCGTACCGTCCACCCAATGCTAATGTCTGGTACCGCCCACCTCAGAAGAAGAACCAAGCTAAAACCGGTTTCCGCAAGGGGTATACGATTTCCTTGCCGAAGAATACATCTGGGCAGAGTAGCTCCAATGTTCCACCAGCAAACAGGCCATGCTAGAACTGTAACTAGCCTGGTCATTGGGCAAATAGATGTCCCCATCCTCCCAAGAATGCTCAAGGAAACGTCCGTTAGGGGCGTGTTCACTATACTACAGTGGAGGAAATTCCTGCTGGTGAAGTGGTCACCGCTGGTAAGTTTCTTGTTAATGATCACCCTGCAGTTGTGCTCTTTGATTCTGGTGCTTCGCATTCCTTTGTGAGTTCTACTTTTGCATCTAAGCATCAGATGAATGTGATTACAATTGTCAAGGGGGGTTATTGTATTAGTGCTGCTGGGAATAATATCATGACTAACCAAGTAGTTAAAGATGTAAAGATTGAGATTGGGGATCGAGAGTTCCTTGTGGATCTTGTAGTTCTACCGGGGGTAGGAATCGATGTAATCCTAGGAATGAAGTGGATGAGCGGGAATGGAGTGTTGATCGATACATCAACCCGTGTGGTTATATTGAGGGATCCTGTGGATAAGAAAGGTTTTCTAGTGCAGTTACCTCGTGATATTGCTATCCACAGTACAGCCAATGCTACCTTAGCCAAAGCCATTAAGGATCTACCGGTTGTTTGTGAGTTTCCAGATGTCTTTCCTGATGACTTGCCTAGATTACCTCCGGACCGTGATGTAGAATTCAAGATAGAACTCATTCTGGGTACGGCTCCTATTTCTCGAAGGCCCTATAGAATGCCACCCAATGAGTTGGCCGAGCTGAAGAGTCAGTTGAATGAGCTATTGAAGAAAGGGTTGATTCGGCCTAGTTCTTCTCCTTGGGGTTGTCCGGCTATATTTGTGAAGAAGAAGGATGAGTCTCTACGCATGTGCGTGGATTATCGTCCCCTAAACGCTGTTACTATCAAGAACAAATACCCTCTTCCTCGCATCGATATTCTGTTTGATCAACTCTCCAAGGCTAAGGTATTCTCCAAGATCGATTTGAGGTCTGGCTACCATCAGATCAAAATTCGTCCTGAAGATATACCTAAGACAGCTTTCTCTACTTGTTATGGCTTATTAGAATACCTCGTCATGTCATTCGGGTTGACAAATGCTCCGGCACACTTTATGTACCTGATGAATTCTGTATTCATGCCGGAATTGGACAAATTTGTCGTCGTGTTCATTGATGATATCCTGGTATATTCTCAGAATGAAGAAGAGCATGCTGGACACTTGAGAATTGTTTCAACTCGGTTATGTGATAACCAGCTTTATGCCAAGTTCAGCAAGTGCGAGTTCTGGTTGAACAAGATACCTTTTCTTGGTCATGTATTATCTGGTGATGGAATTTCGGTTGACCCTACTAAGGTGCAAGAAGTCCTGGAGTGGAAGGCACCTACTACGGTCACAGAAGTCCGAAGTTTTCTGGGTCTGGCTGGCTATTATCGTCGCTTTATCCCGGATTTCTCAAAGGTCGCCAAGCCCATGACTCGGCTACTGCAAAAGGATGAGAAGTTTGTGTGGACTTCGAAGTGTGAAGAGGCTTTCCACACTTTGCGGACCTTACTAACCTCTGCTCCTGTATTGGCACAACCTGACATCGAGAAGCCTTTTGATGTCTACTGTGACGCATGTGGCACCGGTTTGGGGTGTGTTCTTATGCAGGAGGGTCGAGTAATTGCTTATGCTTCGCGCCAGCTCCGAAAGCATGAAGTCAACTATCCTACAGATGACTTAGAGCTAGCCGCAGTTGTTCATGCCCTGAAGATCTAGAGACATTACTTGCTTGGTAATGTGTGCAACATCTATACTGACCATAAGAGTCTCAAGTACATCTTTACGTAGCCTGAGTTGAACATGCGTCAACGACGATGGTTAGAATTGATCAAAGACTACAACCTTCAAGTGCACTACCACCCTGGTAAGGCAAATGTGGTTGATGATGCCCTAAGCAGAAAGGCCCATTGTAATTCCTTAGTTAGTGAAGACTTTCATCTGGCACACCTCCTTCATCCTATAGTACTCCACAATATCACTGTGGATTGCTCTCTTAGAAGTCGAATTATCGAACTCCAGAAGACGGATGTGGGTGTATTTCACATCAAGCGGAAAATGAAAGAGAAAGAGACCAAGCACTTTAAAGTCGATGACAAGGGAATTCTCTGGTTTAATGATAGGCTTGTGGTACCCAAAGATAAAGAACTTAGAAATCAAATTATGGATGAAGCCCATTCTTCAAAATTGTCCATCCATCCTGGTAGTAGTAAAATGTATCAAGATCTCAAGCTGTATTATTGGTGGACCAAGATGAAGAAAGAAATCGCAGCTTATGTGGCAAGGTGTGATAACTGTTGCAGAGTCAAGGCTATTCACATAAGGCCCGGACTATTGCAGCCACTATCTATTCCTAGCTGGAAGTGGGAAGAAATTAGCATGGATTTTATTGTTGGATTACCCACTACCAAAAAGGGTTGTGATTCCATCTGGGTTATCATAGATCGTCTAACTAAATCTGCTCACTTTATTCTGGTCAAGTCTACCTATCACCCTCACAATTATGCTGAGATTTATTTTCAACAAGTGGTATGTCTCCATGGTGTACCCAAATCCATTGTTTCGGATAGAGGACCTCAGTTCACGGCTTGCTTTTGGGAGTGCTTACATCAGAATCTTGGCACTCATCTAATCCGTAGTTCTGCCTATCATCCGTAAACATCGGGACAGACTGAGCGTGTTAATCAAATTCTTGAAGACATGCTTAGAGCTTGTCTTATCTCTTGCAAAGGCTCTTGGGAAGACTGGTTACCTCTCGCTGAATTCTCTTATAACAACAGTTATCAAGAAAGTATCAAAATGGCTCCTTTTGAAGCTCTTTATGGCCGCAAGTGTAGAACTCCTTTGAACTGGGTGGAACCCGGAGAAAGAAGATTCTATGGTATTGATTTTGTAAAGGAAGCCAAAGAGCAAGTCTGAACTATACAGAAGAATATGATTGCCGCATAGGCTAGACAAAAGAGCTATGCTGACAAGAGAAGAAAACCTATTGAGTTTGAAGTAGGTGATCATGTGTATTTGAAGGTATCCCCTACGAAAGGAGTCAAGCGTTTTGGAATTAAAAGGAAACTTGAGCCTTGATATGTTGGACCCTACCGCATTATCGAGAAAAGTGGAAGAGTAGCATATAAGCTCGATCTACCACGAGAGATGGGAGCTATATTCCTGGTATTCCATGTGTCCCAGCTTAAGAAGTGTCTTTGTATTCCTGAGGAGAGAATAGCAACAAGGAAAGTCAACTTGAAATCTGATCTTTCTTATGAAGAAAAGCCCATGCAAGTCCTGGATACTCAAGAAAGAGTGACTCGTACATGAGTAGTTAAATTATACAAGGTAGTTTGGAGTAATCATAGTGAACGGGATGCAACCTGGGAGCGGGAAGATTATTTAAAGGAAAATCATCCAACTTTCTATACTAAATGGTACGCTTTCCAAATCTCGGGATGAGATTTTTTTAAGGGGGGAGGGCTGTAACACCCTAGGTGTTTGGCTTCTACTAATTGCATGTCATTTCATAAACATGTGCATTATCCATGTCATCATGCCATTATCATTGAAACATACGTATGCAACATTTTAAATTGTATGTGTTTCATGCTTGATTGCTTAGAGTGGTAGTAGTGCAACATGGGAATGCAACATGAAACTCTCATACCTTGAAACATGGCAACATGGTAGTAATGTGGCAATTATAAAATGACAACAAGGTCTTGAAACATGTGAGACATTTCATTGCAACATATGAATGAATTGCTTGTTTTACTTTCTTTATCACATGTGATCATTAGAAGTGGTATAACAATTTTGTAAAATGGTTGATCATGGTCTATTACACCTTAACTACACTTAGGTTACTTGTTTGGACATTGTTCATGTAGATCAAAATGACCAAAATGCCCTTAATTGCATGTTTGACTAGAATTGACCCTAGGAGTCTCACTATTTGACTGATTCAAAAGTCCAACTTAGAGACTTCGCATGGCTGTGCACTCTTTACCAAAGTTGTAGCTAATTTATCAAGGAACAAAAGTTGTTTTATGGCCAACTTATGAAAATGTGTGGAACATGCTCAAACATGGCCCACAAGTCAGTATTCCATGCTGATTCCACACTTAGAAATTTTTCTAAGTCATAGTTACGTTTTCAGTTGCATCAAGCTCACTTTGGCTTCATGTAACTTCGGATCCACGATGAATTAGGTGTTGGTCCTTGAAGCGAAAGTGTAGATGGATGATAGGCCTACATTTTTCATGTATACTATTTTTGCAATAGATCAATGGTTTAGCCGTGTTGACACATTGAAATGTCGCTGACAGTCACTGTCATCAAGTACTAAATCGTCGTTTTCAGAAAACGGACAGTGTCCGTCATGGCCGACCGGCATAGGAGCATCTCGCCGCGTGGCATCCATGCTCGGCCAAGGTCTCCACGTCGCGTGCTTGAGCTCCAGATGAAAGCCACGCCTCGCCACTCTCTCTGCGTCTCGCCATTTCCCTCTCTCGCCTTCACCACGCGCAGCGCCATGCCATAGCAGTCCTCCGCCATTGCCAGCCAAGCGTCGCCATCGTCGTACATGCACGCCACCGCGAAAACGCGTTGCACCGTTCGCCTGTAGCCTCGCCGTGAGCCCCTCTGCCACCCCCACCCTTCAGCCAGGTTGATTGTGCCGTGGTAAGGGCGAATTCGACATTCCCTTCCACCGCCGCCGTGGCTGTTCTCGCCGGAGATGACGCTCCACGCGGCCAGCTCTCCTCATGTCTTCCTATTCCTTCCTCTGGCTCGCGCTAGGTCATAGGAACACCACCAAAGCTCCTCGAGCCACCCGTTAGGGCTACGACGCCGTAGCGTCGTCGGAGCCGGCCATGCCGTGACCAAGCACCGCCGTGGCCATCGCCGCCCCCTCCAGCTGCGTCCTTAGCTGCAATAGATGATTCCCTTAGGTCCGCTAGGGTGAGGCGAAACGGTTGGCACCGTTGCCTTCGCCGGAGGAGCCACCGGCGGCGAGTTGCGCCGTCGCCTTCCTCCGCTCCCCTGCCTGTCGCGCTGTCACGTGGGACCCAGCTGTCAGCCGCCGAGGCTGAGGCGGGAGCCAGCCTGGGCTGCGCCGTGTATTTGGGCCGCTGGCGCCGCGTCATGGGCCGCGCCTGTGTGCTCACGGGCCGCCGTTTCTTGGGCTGGCCCGAGTAGGGCTGAGTGTTGTTTTCCTATTTCGTTTTGTTTATTTATTTCACAGATTTATGTACGTCTTGAAAAATATGTAGCTCCTAGTATATAGATCCAAATGCTATGGTTCTAATTTTGTTAAGTTCCTGGTCATGTCTAGTATTTAATAAAAATATTATATGAGCACATGTTTTAGAAAAATTGGATGAATTAAATAGGAGTTTGAAATGTGTTTTTAGAAGCATGCAAACTTGTTTGAATTTTATCTTGAGTCTCTGTGGTCCAAAAATTATGAAATTTTGTGGGTCCTCTATTTTGGTTTAGTAGAGTCTCTGGTTAAAATTTCAGAGCTAGTGCATGTGTAGTTTTTAAGTTATAGAATTTCCTTTTATTAATGGGTGGATCTTGTGTGAATTTTCATAATTTTTCTATAGATCCAGTAAAGGTAAAATTTGGTGGGTACTATTCTTATGCTAGAATGATGCTAGGAAAAATGTGAAATCTATTGCTTGACACGTTTCATTAGGATTTCTTAATTATGCCATTTTAAGCCAGTATGCCTTATCATTTTTGTGTAGACTGTTATACTTACTCAATGGCTTTGAAATTTTTATGATGGTCTATGTGCAGCATGAGATAGCTACTGTAATTTTTGTAGATTTTTATAAATAGTTTTACTATATATTGCTTTAATCACCTAATTAACTAGATAAATTAGAAAAGGGTATTAAATAATTTATTTAGAAGTTGACACTATACTTTCTGATGTTTATTAGGTATGCAAAACAAGTTGGTAAACTTGGTTTGATCAAAGTATGCTTTTGCACAATCATAAAAAAATTAAGTTAGTAACCCCGTCATTCTGGACAGATTCTAGGTTTGCTGGAAATTGATTTAGTTAACATAAGAATCATACTTTGATGTTTACAAATGTTTTGTAGAGAATTTCATAAGCTTTCCAGAATGTCCTTATGCAAGTCATTTGGAATTGTAGAACTTCAGTTGTGATTTAATTAAGGGACTACTTGTATGCATATGAAACTTAAATGTTAAATTATGTATATCTTTATTATTTCTAAGTTGTGGTAATGTTCCTAGGTGTTAGGCCTTTAACTGAAGATGAGCATCTTTACCTTAGGTTATGCAAGTTAGGTAAGTTGATCTTGTCTTTAAGTTAAGTAGATACAAGCTTAAAGTGATTTGAATAGAGCTAATTACTCGGTAAACGAGTGTCCAGTGATACTTTCGTAAACACTTCCTGTGGTCAATTCATCATGAGCATCATGTCATTCCTTATGCATCCATGATATTTATCTTTTGCATCGGCATGCAATAGGTGTACCGGAAGGAGTAACCCTGCTGGAATTCGAGGAACTGAGCGAGCAGCAGCAGCCGACACCGGAGATTCAGGAGGAGCAGCCTTCAGGAGAAGTGCCAGACGAGGTCGCCATTGAGTGCCCGGATCACCGTCCTTGCAACTTTGTGAAAGGCGAGCCCCGGAGCATATTAAGCCTCCTAATTTCTGAAATGCAGTTACAGTATTATTGTTACATATATATGTTGTTGCATTAAGTTAGGTGTTGGATGCAAACAATTGCTGCATTGGTTACCCAATCCTTGTCCAGATATTGTTACCCTGAATCCTATGTAGCTCAGGCTCGAGTAGTGCTTAGCCCTGCTTAAATGCGGTAGAAGTTGGGTGATTTCCTGTCACCTACGAGATATAGGAATAGACATGTGGCACGATTGGCTATATTTGCTATCGTGGTAAAGAACCAGTCTTAATTTGAAATAAAGACCGGACGGAGGCTTGCCGGTTTGCAGTGACTCCGTCTGCGTCGCTTAAGGACTGATTCTTGGAGCCTTTCCTGTTCATGTTGAATGCATGCCTCTCTCTTAGTTGGCTGGGTCTGGAGACCGACCGCGAAGCCGAGTAGCTCAACTCAGGCCGGGAGTCGATAAGTATAAAGTACGCCTCGGAGGGGAGCCGTAGGCGTGAGTCCAAGGGCATGTGATTTAAAAGTCCTGATCGTCCTGGCAGAAAGGTAATCCCTGAGAGCGCTGGCGCTGATCGAACCCGCGAATTTGGTTCCTAAGTTGTACCAAAGGTAACCCACGGCTACCCTTGCTAAGTATGCCAGGGTGAGAGTTAGGAATACCCCCTCAGCTGAGTTGTAATTCGATTCGAATCGCCGTCTCTCCCGGTTAGTGAGAACTTGACGGGCTTATCTCCAATGTAGATACACTTAATAACATAATGGTTCGGAAATGATGATATGATGATGACAGCCTTATTATACCTGCTATAGTTAATATTGTTTGCTCCTAATAAGTGAGTGCTCTAGTACAAGTGCTAATCTAGTGGACAGGTAAATAATGATAAACTTGATGCTAATTTTAAATTGGTTACTATAATCTTAAGCTCTTTTATGCAACTGTGTCAAGCTAGCCCACCTGAAAAGCCTTGCATGATCCTTGGTGTCTTTATTTCTGTTTTTGTCGAATAAGTCTAGCTGAGTACCTTCTCGTACTCAGGGTTTATCTCCCACCTGTTGTAGATGACCAGTTCTACTTTGGTTGCTGCAAGTACTGCCTTCTCCCAGCTGGGGATGAAGACTAGACCGTTGGGCGCGGTCTCTACTAGTTCTCGTACCTAATAATGCTTTTGTGGGTCATGACTTAGACTTGGCAATGTATTTGAAAACCTTGATGTTTTGTACTAAACTATGTTGCTTCCGCACACTCAAACTTGGTTTGTAATATTCTAATTCAACTCTGATGGATGTAATCCGAATGCTACTTGTGAAATGTTGTAACAGATGATGTGTTGTGTTGAATCATTACGATCTTGGTTTGTATGTCGAGAGTTGGTTGAAATCCTTCATGATTTCCGGACTACCGGGGTTATGGGAGCTTAAGTACAGGAATTTGATCGCTTCGGTGATTGTTTTTGTACTTACGTTCTTATGATTTGGTTGGTTTTGTTACACCATGCCCCACGGTTTAGTCCTCATTTACAGCATGATGAAGGCAGTTCTTATAGTACCCATGATGCATCATGTCATCTGCAACAAGAGGGAATAAACCCTAAGTACGGGAATGTACTAAGCTAGACTGACCCATCATAAACTAGAAATAATATGACACCAAGGAGTAAGCAAGGCTTTATCGGTGGAGCTAGCTTGACAACATTTTGCATAAAAGCTTAAGTGGCATAACTTGGAGATTTAGTATCTCTAGCATCCATTTGAATACCTATTCAATTAAGCGTCTCTAGATTAGCACCTATACTAGAGCAATCACTTGGTTAAGCTAACAAACATTAGTAACCATATCTGGTGTAATAATTTGAGCATCATCATAACCATCAAGTTCCATCAATTAATGCTACGTTGTCGCTGCTCAGTCAAGTTCTCACTACCCGAGAGAGATGGCGACTCAAATTGATTCCAACTAGCTGGGGATTTATTCCTAACACAAACCCATACTTCGCCCATCGGGATCATGTTGGGTCACCTATGGTACAATTCAGGTATAGTCACGGGTCTGATCAGCACAGTGCCCTTATAGATTCTACTAGTTTGCTAGGAAGTTTAGGCCCAACCTACCCTTGGACTCATGCCACTAGCTCCCCACACATCCTTACTTCCTCTAGTGTGTGCACTTTCACTTACTGGGTCCCGGCCTAAATTGAGCTACTCGGCTTCATGGTCGGAACAACTTATCCAGCCAACTAAGTGTCAGGCATGCGTTCAACATGACATGAGGACGTAAAGTGAATTAGTCCTTAACTGACACAGATCGGGATAAATAAGCACCAAGACCTCTATGCCTTATGCTCCTCTATCACAATCCCGCCCAGTCTTCTTTTTATTCATCAACACATGGTTATTTCCACAATAGCAATTATAGCCAACCGTGATCAGATATCTACCTATATCTTGCAGGTGATAGGAAATCACCCAACTTCTATAGGACTAAGCAAGGCTAAGCATATATTTGATCCTAGACCTACCAAACATTCAACATATATTTGTTTGGACAAGGAGAATATATGTAGCGAGTGTTTCCAATCAACCCTTATAACCTAATGCATCAAACATAAGGGACGCAAGTGATAGTTGTAAAAACATAGGAGGCTTATAATGCTCCAGGGCTTGCCTTTCAAGAACGAGGAAGGTTGGTGGTTACAACACTCAGGAAGATCTTCCACGTTGACTCCTCCTTCCGCCTGAACCTCCTGCTCCTAGGCTGCCTGTTGCTCCTCCTGATGCGCGGGTTTGAACTCGAGTAGAGTCACTCCTTCTGGTGAACCTATTGCATGCATATGCACAAATGAGTATCGTGAATGCATAAGAGATGAGATGATATGATAAATTGTATATGCATGAGCATGGTTATCCACAAGATGGATGATAAGTTTGACATTTGTTGACCAATTAGATGTACAACTTTCTTCTAGTTGATCTTTACAGAGTAGGTGCATATCTCTTCTATAGTACAAGAAACATACACTCACCAAGTTCTAGCAACCTAAGGTAAAGTTGTTCATCATCAGTAAGAGGCTTAGAACCTACAGCTAACAACTAATCTCAATTAGTTGAAGCATCTATACAAGCATCACACAAGATAAACAATTACAATTGACTTAGTCCTTTCCTGCTGTAAACAGTAGCTACTTATTTTGGCCATATCTGGAGTTCTACTCAACCAAAAACTATGATCTTAGAGTCACATCAAGATGATTCAATGGTTATCAAGGTCAAACAAAGTTATTTCCCAGATCTGTCCAGAAATTGTGGAGAACAAGCATTTCTGGAGACCAACTTCCAATAGCTATAACTCTCAAACCATTTAGCCTATTGCCATGAAAATTTGACACAAGCAATATAAGTAAGTTATCTACAACTTTGTTATTAACAAGATTCATAGCAAACATCATCTTGCCCATGCAATTTAGTTAACAGCCAAAACTGTCCGAACAGTCACTATAGTTGAATTATAGAGCAATTAATATTTCACTGCATACAAGCAATCAAATTTGGGCACAACCAATGGTACCAACAGTTCATAGGCATCATACACACTCTAGAAAACATGATGGTCAAGCCCAAACAAATTATTTAAATGCCTTTATTAATTTATTTGGACACTAAGGTGAAATAGGGAAAATATACCGAATTGCACAATAAATTATGAGAAAATTACATTAGCCTACATATGTCCCCAAAAGTCTACTGTACAAATTTCATGTCATTTGGATAAGTATATCCTTTTGTACAAAAATGACAAGTTGCATAGGCTTATTTTAGCAAAAATAGTTTAGCCTAGTGAAAAGTGTAAACAATAGATTTCATATTTTTCCTACATTCATACTAGCACCATATCACTGTGTACAAATTTGCATGATCATGAGTTATGTATTTTTACCCTATTTATTTTCACTAGAAACTAGCAATTATTTAAGATTAAATAGGAAGACCATATTCCAAGTATACTTACTACAGGTTTAGTATTTTTCTTAGCTAGAACACGTCAATACAAGATCAGCAAAATTGGAATCACAATTTTATCACTTTCCTAGCTCAAGTTATGCATTTTACAAGATTGAAAACAATTTAAAAGCACTTATCGAGCTCAATTTAATTCTCCTAGAAAAACATCCCAAACAGTAGGTTTCATATTTTTATCCAATCGTACACTTCATCATAAATCCAACAAAATTTGGTTCACTCAATTTGGACACTCCTAGCTCTAGATATGAATTTTTGAAACATGTATTCAAATCTATGAAAAGAAATAAGAAAATCAAAGAATCACTCAAACTAACAGATGGGACCCGTGGTTAATGGGGCCTGCTTGTCAGCGAAACTAAAATAGAGGATGGCATTAGACCAGTGATAGCTCGTTGATGGTGAGGTCTCAGGCAACGAGGTTACCTCTGTCGTGTTTCTCTCAACGTCCTACATCGAATGAGGTAGGTCGTCGGACCTCTAACAACGGTTGGCTACGGCGACGACGCTAATGGCGGCTCGGTGGAGGCGTGCGGTGGTGCTCTAGCCATCCCCAGCCATGGTGTGCTTGGGCAAGCATGGCTATAGCTTTGTGGTGACCTAGCAAAGCTATGGAGTTAGGTCTAGGTCATGGTGGAGCGGCGGTGTGCTCCGGCCGCGTGCATGGTGGCGTGGTGGCACACAGTGCACGGTGGTGGTGCTTTCCGTTCTGGCTAACCGGCGGTGAGAGGCTAGTCTCCATCTTTGAGAAAGACACTCAGGCTTTAGGCAAAACGATAATAGGCACCGGAGCGGGCTAAGGGTGACCGGTTGGCATTGGCCGTGGCAAACTTGAGCTCACGGCCATGGCGGACACGCGCGGTGCGGTCACACGTTCCCACATGGCGACTGTGGTAGCGGTTAAATGGATTGTGGATATAGCTTCTAGGACATACAACGAAGACTAGATGAGGGAGTGAGAGAGTGAAGGCGCATGGGTTATGGCTAGCCATGGGTGAGCTCATGCTTGGCGGCGTACCGCGACCATAGCGGTGATGGCGACTAGGAATGTGGCCTTACCCTTGCTCAAGTCGCGAAGCTAGCGGGTTGAGGTGGTAGAGGAGGTGGTGATGAAGCTATGGGTGAGGTGGATTGGGTGGCGGTGCTACATGCATGGTGAGCGAGCATGGTGAAGGTGAGTGGTGATGGCGACGGCAGCGCTGCTGCGTGCACGGGCGGGAGAGAAGGCGAGCGAGGGTGAGAGAGCGAGAATGAAGGGAGCAGCGATGTCGCCTCACTCTTCACTCCACTTTGGCCCGACCAACCAGGCCAACGCTGACGTATGGCCGCCATGCGGTGAGTGCGGCCTGTGGCCGGTCGGCCACTAATGGCGCTGCGTCCGTGACCATCGGCCCTAACGAAATGACTATCAGCATGATTTCAAGCCACTGGTATTCCTAATCCGTGGTGAGTTAGCAAAACTCCATTACTAAGAATTGTAAAGCTACAAGAGATCTACAACTTTGCTTTAGAAAGTTTCCTCTAATTTGCCATGGTTTTCAAAATGCAAAGCTTCAAAGTATGGTACATTGAAACTGAAAATCAGTTCATGACTTAGCAAATTCTCCAAGTCCAAAAACAATATTTCTTTGCTACTTTGGAGCTGTTTTTAGCATGCTATGCACCGAATTAGATCTTGGCCCAAAAATAAAAGTTGTTTCTCTAGTCAAGTACTGCAACTTTCCTTAAGGGTGTACTACCATGCAAACATTCTATGCTATAGTTCAACTTTGGTCAATGTAGGATCATGAAAATTGGAGTTTCTAGAATAACTATGACTTGGGGGCTATTTTGGTCCAAGTCATGAATACCAAACTTGTTCCATTTACCATCCTAGATATGTCTAAGGTGTTTTTGTGACCTCACAACCATTTCATGCATTGGTCACACAACATATATATGTATATAAGCAACATCACATGTGATAAAAATAAAGTGAATGAGATGAAACTTCTTATGCTCATGCTCATGAATGCTTGGATGATGCTTGTGCTCATGAAATGCAAGTTCCCAATGCATGCTTAACACTAGGGTGTTACAACCCCTCCCCCTTATGGGAATCTTGTCCTAAGATTTGAAAGACCTACCATTTTTCATAAAAGGCGGGGTAAACCTCATGTAAATAATCTTCCCGTTCCCACATAGCATCTTGCTCACTATGATTATTCCACATCACTTTGTGAAACTTGATCACACAGTTTTGAGTTACTCTATCCTTGCTATCTATGATATGCATTGGCTTCTCTTCATAGGCTAGATCCAATTCTAACTTGATATCTGTAACCTCCACTCTTTCTTCTAGAACACGTAAGCATTTCTTTAATTGGTATACATGAAAAACATTGAAGATAGCCCTCATTTCTGGAGGTAACTGTCTTGTAGGCTACTCTTCTGATTTTCTCAATGATTGGATATGGACCTACATATCTGGGTGCAAGCTTTCTTTTTACTCCAAATCATTGTACCTTTTTCATGGGTGACACTTTTAGGTATACATAATCACCTACTTCAAATTCAATGGGTCTTCTTCTCTTGTCTACATAACTCTTCTATCTTGATTGAGCGGCTTCTATATGTTGTTGAATGATATGCACCTACTCTTCAGCCTCTTTGACAAAATCAATACCATAGTATCTCATTTCTCTGAGTTCAACCCAATTCAATGGAGTTCTACATTTATGGCCATACAAAGCTTCAAAAGGAGCCATCTTAATACTCTCTTGATAACTATTGTTGTAGGAAAACTCAGCTAATGGTAACTATTTTTCCCATGAATGTTTTGAAGAGATGACACAAGCTCTCAGTATATCTTCCAATATTTGATTTACACGTTCAGCTTGCCTAGAGGTCTGAGGGTGATAGGCAGAACTTCTGACTAAGTTGGTGCCTAACATCTTGTGCAAATGTTCCCAAAAACAAGCTGTGAACTGAGGCCCTCTATCAGACACAATGGTTCTTGGCACACCATGTAGATGTACTATGTGGGAGAAATACAACTCAACATACTCATGCACTCGACAGTTGGTTCTGCCTAGAATGAAATGTGCAGACTTAGTTAGGCGATCCATGATCACCCATATGGAATCAAAATTCTTATGAGTAGGTGGAAGTCCAACAATAAAATCCATGCTAACTTCTTCCCACTTCCAACCTAGAATGGATAGTGGTTGAAGCAGTCTAGCAGGTTTCAAATGAGCAGCCTTGACTCGGCAACAATTATCACATTTAGCAACATAAGCTACAATTTCCTTCTTCATTTTGGTCCACTAAAACTAGGTCCTCAAGTCCTGATACATTTTACTACTACCCAGATGAATGGATAGTTTAGAAGAGTGAGCCTCACCTAAGGTCTGGTTTCTGAGTTCCTTATCCTTCGGCACTATCAGTCTATATTTAAACCATAGAACACCATTCTCATCAATCCTGAAATGCTTAGTATCTTGCTCCTTCATCTTTCTCTTGATGTGGAACACACCCAGGTCGGTCTTCTAAAGCTTGATGATCTTGCATTCAAGAGAACAACTGATCATAATATTGTGCAGCACAGTAGGGTATAACAAATTGAAGCCATCTTCTAACATGGAATTGCAATGAGACTTTCTACTCAAAGCGTCTGCAACAACATTTGCTTTGCCAGGATGATAATGTACTTCTAAATTGTAATCTTTGATCAATTCTAGCCATCTTCTCTGTCTCATATTCAATTCAGGTTGAGAGAAGATATACTTAAGACTCTTATGGTCTGTGTAAATTTGACACGCATTGCCAAGCAAATAGTGTCTCCAAATTTTCAATGCATGGACAACCGCTGCTAATTCCAAGTCATCAGTTGGGTAATTGACTTCATGCTTCTTTAGCTGACGTGAGGCATAAGCAATAACTCGGCCTTCCTGCATGAGAACACATCCCAACCTGGTACCTAATGCATCACAAAACACATCAAAAGGTTTCCGATATCAAGTTGTGCCAAAATAGGAGCTGAAGTCAACAACGTCCGTAAAGTGTGAAAAATAGCTTCACACTCTAGAGTCCACACAAACTTCTCATCTTTCAAAAGCAATATTGTCATTGGCTTGGCAATTTTGAAGAAGTCTGGAATGAACCAACGGTAGTAACCTGCTAAACCAATAAAACTTTGAACTTTGTGAACTAAAGTCGAGGCCTTCTAATCCATAACTTCTTGCACCTTAGAGGGGTCTATGGAGATCCCATTTTTTGACAGCACGTGCCCTAGAAAAGGTACCTTCCTAAGACAAAACTCACACTTGCTAAACTTAGCATACAACTTATGTTCTCTTAGTCTGGTGAGAACAACTCTCAGGTGCTCTACGTGATCCTCCTCATTTTCTGAATAGATTAGAATGTCATCGAAGAACACAACCACGAACTTATCTAACTCAGCCATGAACACTGAATTCATTAGATACATGAAATATGTAGGAGCATTTGTTAGCCCAAAGGATATGACTAAATACTCATGCAGGCCAAACCTAGTGGAGAAAACAGTTTTAGGTATGTCTTCCGGCCTAATTTTAATCTGATGGTAACTAGATCTCAAATAGATCTTGGAGAACTCCTTAGCCTTGACAACTGATCAAACAAGATATCAATTCAAGGCAAGGGATACTTGTTCTTGACCATTACGGTATTAAGTGGTCGGTAGTCCACACACATTCGCAAGGATTTGTCTTTCTTCTTCACAAATAAAGCGGGACAACCCCACGGAGATGAGCTAGGTCAAATGAGACCTTTCTCTAAGAGCTCTTGCAATTGAACCTTAAGCTTGGCTAGCTCATTTGGTGGCATTCTATATGGCCTCTGAGAGATGGGTGTTGTACCCGGCAATAACTCAATTTTAAACTCTACATCACTGTCGGGTGGCAACCCGAACAATTCATCTAGAAACACATCAAGAAACTCACATACCACCAAAATTCAAGAAGGGTCATGTGATGAGGACATCGCCACGCTAGACACACCGACGCCAAGGTCTTCCCCAAGTTGCAATTCGTTCCCAACTCAGCTGCCACGTCGCCCTCGGATTCAGCAGACACATCGTCACTGTTTCGGTCATAACTTTCTCATACGACATCAAAACGGGCCGTTCTTGGATGCGTTGGAAAGGGGACGACGACGCCATTGTTTTGGATCTGGTCCTAGCTCTAGAAGGTCTGTGGATCATTCTGTGTGACCACGGCAAGGTGCTGCGTCACCTATTTGGGCCAACTTGGCCATGTATCATGTCGGGCCTTAAGCCCAAGTTGTGGGCGCCCAACCCCTAGCCGTCCCCAACCCTAGGTCGAGTCTTAGACTATAAACACAGCTGCCGCCGCTGCTACACAATTGGGTTTTGTTTAGAGTTTAGTTTTCCATCGAGAAACTGAATCATTCATTGTAACTGTGGTGACAAATCCTTTTACAGTGATCCAGGGCCCCGTTCTTGATCTCCTCCACTATGTCGATTAGTCCTTTGGAACCGAGTTCTTGAATCCTCTATTGATATTTGCGTCATTCATATTTGCAATTTTAGATTGCGTGTTTTACCTTCTTGCTTGTATTCTTCGATTCGCTTGTAGGAAAAGCCTTCTTGGCGAGGTCAATCAAGTTGTGCTTGGTTGATAACCAACGGAGCAGTGGTGTAACGGTTGCAGGGTTCGAATCGCGTCTGATTTGAAGCCGGATCGCCAACGTCGAGATCTCCACAAATCGAACTTACCGGCTACCTCTCGGAAGATCGGGCCTGTACTCATCATCATGGTCTGAATAGCACAGGCTAAGTTTTGGAGATTGAAACTCCTCGGAAGTGGCACTAGGATAGCATTGTTACTCTAGGGTTCTCTCAGCATGATGGTTCTAGTCGAAGTGTCAATGAGAACTCCATGGCCACTCATCCATTTCATACCCAAGATTACATCTATCCCCAATCCTAGCAACACTACAAGATCTGAGGTATACTCTTGGTTGCTTATTGAGATACACACATCTCTGACTATCTGGCTGGTAGAGATATTATTTTTAGCTGCACTTATGCAATAACCACCCTTATTTATAATAACTACCCTTTGATCATGCTTGGATGCAAATATTTGACTCATAAATGAATGTGAAGCTCCAGAATCAAACAAAATAACTATGGGGTGTTGGTTCACAAGAAACATACCTGCAGTAACAACTTCACCTGAAAGGATCTCTTCTAGGGTGGTATAGTACACATGTCCCTGACATGCATTTGGATTACCCTGCTTCTGGTTGTTGTTGTTATTGGGATAGGGGCAATTTCTTACCCAATGGCAGTCTTGTTATAGTTCTAGCATGGCATGTTGCTAGGTGGAATGCTGGAGCTTTCTTGTCCTATGCTAGCCTTTGGTAGGGCAACAAAAAAGGCCTTGCGATACACTTTCTGGGTATGACTGGTCTGTACCTTCTTCTAAGGTGGTCTATACTTTGGTGCAGGTGGGCAAAACTAAGGTCTCGTGGCAATAGGAGCTTTTGACTGAGATGCACCTGCTTCATAATCTCTCTTACGACTCTTAGATGCCGAATAGATGTTGTTCTTATTCTCTTGAGTTAAAGCATCACTAACAAACTCATTGAAAGTGGCACACTTGCTATTAGCTAGAGTCTTCATCAGCTTCGGACTAAGCCCTCTCTTGAAACTAGCAATCTTCTTTGCATCAGTGTCAACAAACTCTGTGGCATACCTTGACAGATTGTTAAAGGCATGTAGGTACTCAGTTAGACTCTTGGTACCTTGTGTCAGCCTCATGAATTTGTATGCTTCATGCTCATAAGACCTAGGGGAATATAATGTCCCCTAAATGCAGCCTTAAACTGGTTCTAGGTAATTTGAGCATACTTAGGCAAAGTGGATCGATGATGACTCCACCAAATGCCTATAGGCCCTTGTAGCTAGTGTGATGCATATTCTACCTTCAGGTGCTCTGTGAGCCTTAAGAGATGGAACTTCTGTTCAATTGTATTTAGCCATTCATCTGCCTATAATGGCTCCTATGCTTCCTTAAAGATAGGAGACTTGGTGTCAAGAAAGTCCTTAAAATTACTGAACTGGTTAGGTTTAGGTCCTTGGTGTTGGTCCCTTCCTCATCCATGGCCAGCATTCTGCACAAGACCATGCAGCACCTCTCCCATGGAACATTGGGTCTCCATGAGCTGGGCCATCATTTCCGCTGGCATGGGATGCGGTGGTGGTGGGAGGTCCTCATTGCCATTGCCACGGGAACCACTACCCCCCCCCCCGCATCATCTCCACCAGCCCCCCTACAGGTGCGTGTCATCTACAGAATTACAACCACAAGTAATTATTGATGATGTCAAAAAAATTGTAGAGGAATTATATAATTATGCCAAACTAAATTTACTGGAGAGAATTTACATTCATATAATAAAATAGAGACATAATAATTCATTTCCACAACACAACATCACCAATTATATTACTTAGCAATCACACAATGCATTCCCGTAATGCCAAATATTTGCCAGCACACAAATTGGACATTTATGAAGGTTCAACAATAATATAGATTAAACATGCAAGGTTCCAAGATTACATCAAAGGAGTACATCATGAGATCAAAACCTAAATTATGAGTTCATTACATAAAGGATCAAAGATAGGGAGCTAACGCATCTAGCTAGATACTATAGCTAAGCCACTCCTCGGGGTGGTGCTGTCGATGTCGGACACATTTTCACCGTGGTCATCCTCAAAAGGCTCAACCTCTTCCTCAGGCTCAGCCTCGGCGTCCACCTCCATGCCATCATCCTCAACAATCAACACATTGGAATCTTCTTCCACCACTAGAGCTGGAGGAAGAATTGGGTTCACCATGTTGTTGAGACAATGAACATCCAGCTGAAGCTCCTCAATCTGGCGTATGAGTTCCTGCTCTCTATGATCAAACTCCATTGCCTACCTAGTAGCCTGAAACATAGTCTGAATTCTAGCTGCCTCTCTAGCCTCAACAAGGCGAATGACCTCATCCCTCTCAGCACGGACGTCCTATATCTCTTCCCTAGCTACATCTCTTTCTGTGATAGCATTCACCAACTGCACCCAGTGAGCTTCTAAAGCTGCAATAGCATTATCGGTTTTTGACTGAGCCTCTCTAGCTACCCTTCGATGCCTGCATACATGCCCTCATAGCTAGCATTGCACGGCCTATGCTCGCTGAAGCTCTAGCATGTAGCTGACATAGCTATCTTGGCGGGAGTAGAACATCTTCAGGATAGCAAACATAGCGCTCATAGTAGCACTAGAGCTCTCTGCTCGCTCATCATGGTCCCTCACCAGTGCATTACCGCCCGGCTGCATCCAAGCGGTCACCAATGAATCCACTCGGGGAAAGGTTCTGGCTAGAACATTGATGAGCTCATCACCAAACTCCTGACAGGTCTCACTCAGTGCCTCCAAAGCTACCACTTGGGCACCTTTCCAAGGAGACTGCCCATCTGACTCAATACTCCAACCTTGCCACTGTGGATTGTCTGCATGGGCTAGAATGGTCACCTGCACATCATACCATGGTTGCCCCTCAGTGGCCACTTCCCTCTAGAAGTAGCGGGGTGGTTCAGCGTACCCAACTAAGTTTAACACCCTCCACAACAAGGTAGAAGTGCCAAACATAGCCAGGAACATGTCATTGTGAGGCGGGGCTCCTGGTGCTGCCATCTGTAGCAAAGTGTGCAACTCTTGTGAGAGGATATCATACGTGAGAAGAAATTTAATGAGTGGGTAAGCAATTATAAGGGAGGGACGAAAGCAAAAATGTAAATGCATGAGTGAACATGATGCATGCACGTTCCATACGTCCTCACGAATCTTAGGAAAAATTTAAAATTTTAATGACATACACGGTGGCATACATACGTTCTCTCAATATACGTAACCAATCGGGCTACACGTTTCACTGTTAGTGTACCTACACAAGAATTTCATTTCAGCCCAACCCAACACTTATATATGCAAAATGTAAATCTAGGCTCTAGGTTGCAACTAAATACTTCCATATATGTATACCCAAACATATACTTCCGTATAAAAGCTACCCGAAAGTAAATATGTGCCATACATACATATAAATATGCATCTATAGTCGTATCAAAGCTAATCCCACAATTAAATACCTTAGTATATATATATGAGGCATATATATACTGCAGTACCAAAGCTACCTCTCCCCTTAGACCGCACGCTCACCCTTGCAGTCTTGCCACTCTTACCTTGGGCGTAGAATCAATTGATCCATACATTACCACTCAAGTGAATGGCATCCATACAATAGCATGTTGTATGGACGACGAAAGTAAAAACCCCCATGTTAGTACTTATTTAGCCACCTGATAGTCCTTAACTGGGCATAAAGGATATGACCACTGGCACACTCTAAATGTAAAATTCAGATTTTAACACACCTATATATATAGCTATAAGTTGTCAAACTGATTTTATAAAACAAAACCTTTGTTTTAAATACCCATATGACAAGTTTAGTGTTGAATCTTGCTCCAATACTAGCTATAATAGAACCGTCCAATTTATAACAGCACAAGTATAATAGCAATCACCGAAGCAATCAAACGATCATGAGCCCATATAAACCCAGTAGTCTAATGAAATCACAAAGGATCTCAAACAAACCAACATACAAACCAAGATCATACATGATTCAACACAACTAGTCACATGTTACATCATAGTTCACAAATAGTTCACAAGTATTTCACATACATCGGAGTTCACATAGTTATTACAAACCAAGTTTAAATAGCAGAAGCAAAGTACTTTGACATCTACATCACACAGTTCAAATACATGCCAGTACCATGGTCATTTCTAGCAAAAGCAAAATAGAGAGGATATCTTAGGAGTACCATGCCCCATGGTTTAGTCCTCATCCATGGTAGGATGAAGGTAGTTCTTACAGTACCCATGATACATCATGTCATCTATAACAAGAGGGAATAAACCCTAAGTATGAGAATGTACTTAGCTAGATTTACCCATCATAAACTAGAAATAATATGACACCAAAGAGTATACAAGGCTTTATCGGTGGAGCTAGCTACACAACATTTTGCATAAAAGCTTAAGTAACATAACTTGGAGATTTAGTATCTCTATCATCCATTTGAATATGTATTCAATTAAGCATCCCTAATTAGCACCTGTACTAGAGCAATCACTTGGTTAAGCTAACAAGCATTAGTAACCATATCTGGTGTAATAATTTGAGCATCATCATAACCATCAAGTTCCATCAATTAATGTTATGTTGCCGCTGCTCAGTCAAGTTCTCACTATCTGGGAGAGACGATGACTTGAATCGATTCCAAGCAGCTGGGGATTTATTCCTAACACAAACCCATACTTCCCTTGTCGGGGTCGCATCGGGTCACCTTTGGTACAATTTAGGTACAGTCGTGGGTCCGATCAGTGCCACACCCTCAGAGATTCTACCAGTCTGCCAGGAAGTTTAGGCCTGACCTACCATTGGACTCATGCCACTGGCTCCCCGCACATCCTTACTGCCTCTAGTGTGCGCATTTTCACTTACCAATTCCTGACCTGAATTGAGCTACTCGGCTTCACAGTCAGAACGACTTATCCGGCCAACTAAGTGGTAGGCATGCGTTCAACATGACATGAGGACATACAGCAAATTGGTCCTTAACCAACATAGATGGGGATAAAAAGGCACTAATACCTCCATGCCTTATGCTTCTCTATCACTATCCCGGTCTCCTTTTTATTCATCAACACATGGTTATTTCTACGATAGCAATTATAGCCAACCATGATCAGATGTCTACATATATCTTGTATGTGATAGGAAATCACCCGACTTCTACCAGACAAAGCAAGGCTAAGCATATATTTGATCCTAGACCTACCAAGGATTTAAGATATATTTATTTGGACAAGGAGAATATATGCAGCAAGTGTTTCCAATCAACCCCTATAACCTAATGCATCCAACATAAAGGACGCAAGTGATAGTTGTAAAACATAGGAGGCTTATAATGCTTCAGGGCTTGCCTTTCAAGAACAAGGAAGGTTGGTGGTTAGGACACTCAGGAAGATCTTCCACGTTGACTCCTCCTTCCGCCTGAGGTATGACAAGTTTGACATTTGTTGACCAAGTAGATGTATAACTTTCTTCCAGTTGGTCTTTACAGAGTAGGTGCATATCTCTTCTATAGTATAAGAAATATACACTCACCAAGTTCTAACAACCTAAGGTTAAGTTGTTCATCATCAGTAAGAGGCTTAGAACCTGTAGCTAACAACTAATCTCAATTAGCCTAAGCATCTATACAAGCATCACATAAGACAAATAATTACAATTGACTTAGTCCTTTCCTGCTGTAAACAACAGCTACTTATTTTGGACATATCTTGAGTTCTACTCAACCAAATACTATGATCTTAGACTTTCTAGAAATATTATAAAACTGCCTACAACTTTCTTATAGTCACCTCAAGATAATTCAATGGCTATCAAGGTCAAACAAAGTAATTTCCCAAATCTGTCCAGAAATTCCAGAGAACAAGCGTTTCTGGAGACTAGCTTCCAACAGCTATAACTCTCAAACTATTTATCCTATTTCCATGAAAATTTGACACAAGCAAGATAAGTAAGTTATCTACAACTTTGTTATTGACAAGATTCATAGCAAATATCAGCTTACCCATGCAATTTACCTAACAGCCAAAACTGACCGAACTGTCACTATAATTGAATTATAGGGCAATTAATATCTCACTGCATACAAGCATTCAAATTTGGGCACAACCAATGGTACCAACAGTTCATAGGCATCATACACACTCTAGAAAACATGATGGTCAAGCCTAAACAAATTATTTAAATGCCTTTATTAATTTATTTGGACACTAAGGTGAAATAGGGAAAATATACCGAATTGCACAATAAATTCTGACAAAATTACAGTAGCCTACATATGTCCCCAAAAGTCTACTGTACAAATTTCATGCCATTTGAATAAGTATATCCTTCTCTACAAAAATGACAAGTTGCATAGGCGTATTTTAGCAAAAAATAGTTTAGCCTAGTGAAAAGTGTCAAACAATAGATTTCATATTTTTCCTACATTCATACTAGCACCATATCACTGTGTAAAAATTTGCATAATCATGAGTTATGTATTTTTACCCCATTTATTTTCACTAGAAACTAGCAATTATTTAAGATTAAATAGGAAGACCATATTCTAAGTATGCTTACTATAGATTTAGTATTTTTCTCTGCTAGAGCATGTCAACACAAGATCAAAAAAATTGGAATCACAATTTTATCACTTTCTGAGCTCAAGTTATGCATTTTACAATTTGAAAACAATTTAAAAGCACTTAAATAGCTCAATTTAATTCTCCTAGAAAAACATCCCAAATAGTGGGTTTCATATTTTTATCAAATAGTACACTTCATGATGAATCCAACAAAATTTGGTTCACTCAATTTGGACACACCTAGCTCTAGATATGAATTTTTGAAACATGTATTCAAATCTATGAAAACAAATAAGAAAATCAAAGAATCACTGAGACTGACAGATGGGGCCCACGATCAACGGGGCCCGCTTGTCAGCGAAACCAAAGCAGTTGACGGCGTTTGACCGGTGATAGCTCACCGACGGTGAGGTCTCCGGCAATGAGGTTACCGCCGTCGTGTTCCTCTCAACGTCCTGCATCGAATGAGGTAGGTCGTCAGACCTCTAGCGACGCCAATCGCGGCTCGGCGGAGGCGCGCGGTGGTGCTCCGGCCATCTCCAACCATGGCATGCTCGGGTGACCTCGGCTATAGCCTTGTGGTAACCTAGCGGAGCTCTAGGGTTAGGTCCAGGTCATGGTGGAGCGACGACATGCTCCGGCCACGTGCATGGTGGCGCGACGGCACATAGCGCGCAGTGGTGCCACTTTCCATTCTGGCAAACCAGCGGTGAGAGGTGGGTCTCCATCTTCAAGAAAGACACTTAGGCTTTAGGTGACATGACAACGGGCACCAAAGTGGGCTTAGGTTGACCGGTTGGGGTTGGCCGCGGTGAGCTTGAGCTCACGGCCATGGCAGGCGCGCGCTGAAGCGACCCGATTTCCGCGAAGGAAAAACCACAGAGTTGAAGTGTAATAAGATCGTTGAAGATCATATTACCCAAATTCTAGTCGAATATCACATCCATACAATGTAATATCAGAGTACAAATAGTGCAGAATTACATAAATTATTACATCGCTGCATTAGTGGAATCAAAAGTAGCATTCATTCAGAACAGCTTGAAGATAAGATCGCCAAACTCAAGCGTAGGTACGACCCCTCAACCATTAAACTCCTCGGAGCTATACTCCTCAGCAGAACCTGTGTGCCAAAATTTATCAGTATGATTTGTACTGGCCACTCCCACCCTATGAGCATTGCTTTTGTGGAACTTGGATGCAAGTTGGATATAATCAAAAGGAACCTATAAGGCTGGGGTTTCCTATGCAATAGCATATCAAGTATATAATAATAGTTGGTCAAGTTTTAACACCATTCCCACACCCATTCCACCCCATTTCCATCCAGAGCTAGGTTTTGATCCTAGGATCGATATACCACCATCCACACCATCACCATGCCATCGCTCAGTCGACAGGCCAACTCCCTCTTGGCACTGTCTCAAGGCCCGTAGCCCCTGGCTACGACCAACACTCTCTCACGGGGGAAGAAGAGAAGGACTCATCTCACTATCTAGTTTAAGCGAAACCCAGAAAAGGTCCATAGCCGACAAGTCGGCATATGTATCGATCGATCAACCATACACTCTGCAGAGGTTTTACATAACCACAAGATCTGCCTTCTTCACTGACCGTCGTCAACTAGGCTGATTCCAACCGCTTGCTAGCCTAGGATAATGCCACTCTACCATTCAGCCCTAGTACACCCCAAGTCCAGTCTGGGGTGGCAGAAACTGTGAGTCATGAGCCGGGTCCAAAAGGTCTCCATGAAGTCTTGGAAGGGTGTGGGGGAATCCTCCATGCCCTATACCTCCTTACATTGTCCGCTATCAACCTAGCAGTAATGGCAATATCCTACCAAGTAGTCCGGCCATCCCGCACCATATAGGGCGAGTGGTACGTAAGGCTTCCTGGTGAAGCTGAGTACTAGTAAGTCCTTAGGGATGACCAAGTCAGAATGTCTTCATTAGGGTTTCCATTTACCGTGCCACCACAGCACCTCCATCCCAGGCTCCTCCCATCATAGGTTCACACCTAGGACCACCTCATATATCATTTACCCACCACAGGTATCCATTTCCAAGGGTGCCCAGGTAGCACCCCATGGCAAGACTTGCCCTAGGCTCATCGTATACTCCAACTTGGTCGACACAACCCTCACCCTCTACACACCCAAGTCACACATGCAGCACTCTCCCCATAGTCCAGATAACACTAGTTTCCACCACGCATTAATGTAGTATAAGCATAGTAGAAGTGTAAACAATGATATATAGCAGTAAGTGTGTATCTAGCCTAATAGCAGGGTATGCAGGGGTAAGGTTGCGTCAAGGTAAAGGCCATCAAGTAAGCATACTACCATGCAAGTCCTATCATTGTATGATTATAATAGTAAGTAAAGCAATAGCAGTTCTATATTAGCCATGCGTAATAGGTGCTACGAGATTGGGTGGGATGTGGCACCTTTAGTGTAGTCGTCTCCATTCTCCTCACGGTACACACGATCCTCGTCCATCTAGTTCTCCTCCGAGTCTGCAACGATCGTATTATAGTCGTGTTAGCGACGTCTATAGAATAGCACAAAGAAGCAATGAAAATTCAAAAGAGCCAAATGCACTCAAACATGGGTTCATTGCGTAAAGCTCAATTTTAGATGAATTTTGGTCCTAGTTTCGTATTTTTCTGAGGTCGTATGAATTAGTTATGAATTTCTGAAGTTTTCATCATTTCTAAAAATGGGAAAAGGCTGAATTAATCCTGGGCTGACACGTGTCACGCTGTGACTGGTCCACGTGGTGTGCTGACATCAGCATGACATCATCGGCTCGGCTCTGAGCTGACAAGTGGGGTCCTGCTGACGTCATCTTGATGTTAGCATGACATCATCAACGTCAACGTTCCGACAAGTGGGGCTAGGGTCTCTTAGGTCACTGACCTATGGGTCCGATCAGAGTCAATGTCAAGTCAATGCGTGAGTCAACGGTCAATGGGTTAGGGTCACTGACGTGTGGGGCCAGAGCTGCTGATGTCAGCAGCTGACGTCATCGTGACGTCAGCATGACGTCACCTCGGCTCTGTTGTTACTGACAAGTGGGACCCGCATGATGTTGTCATGACATCAGCATGACATCATTCACTAACGAGTGGGCCTAGAGTCCCTGTGTCACTAACATGTGGGGCCAGGTCAACTGTCAACGTTGACCGATCAACGGTCAACCCGGTTGGGCCTCGACTGGGCTTTGGTGGGCCTGGACTAGACTGGATTTGGGCTGGGCCAGCCTGGACACGTGGCAAGCTGTGGCGCTGCCACGTCATAGCCATGGGCCCCCACTGGGCTTCGTCTACCATTTGGCCCATGCCGTGTGGCTCCCGGTGGACTCACGTTCATGGTCCATGGACCGTTGGCTAGTCTTCGGTGGACCGAGTCCACCCACCTTCCCTCTTAGCTTAGCTTACGTGCACCGGGTGCAGGCATGTGTGGCCAGTGGGGAAGCCCTCTACTTCCATCCTAGGCATGCTCCCACCGGTGGTGTGCTCACCAGTGTGATCCTACAGCGGCGCTGGCGTTTAATTAAGGTGGGGAAAAGCTTCCCTAGGCCATGGCGAACACGAAGGTGGGGTCTAGGTGGCGGCTGGGGCTTTCTAGGGCGTTAGCCACGGCAGTCGACGACTTGGGCATGGTGGTGCTCACCGGCGGGGCAGCTAGGGGCTGCTCCAGGGGTCCTGGTGCCCCGTTCCCATTCAGACTGCTAGTGAGCGACCGAAACAAGTGACGATGGTGACCTTTAGGCACAGTGGAGTTCGCACACGGTGAGGGTGCATGGCAGAACTCCGGCCGAGGTCCAGTGCTCGTGGCCGGGGCACTGTGGTCTGCTAACAGGGTCTCGGTCTACGTGGCTACCCTTCGGGCGTCCTGGTGGTGCTACGGCTGCGTCCTAGTCCTAGTGAGGTAACTGGGTGCGCTAGCGGTGGCCACGCCATGATGGCGGCGGTGGGAGCACGGCGTGCGTGTGCTCTGCTACGGCGTCCAGGGGCTAGGAGGAGTCTCAGTAGCGAGGGCTCACAGTTGGTGTCGAAGGCGATAGGATGGTGGTGCAGTGAAGGGTCGTGGCCATGTAGACGGAAGCTATGCAGTGCCGACCCGCGACCGTGATGAAGACGATGGCGTTGTCTTCGGCTCCAATGACTTCGATAGCACGCGGGTGGCTCTGATCCTCCTCTCCCGAACTCCTTCTTAGCCTTCTACTCCTAGTGCGGTGCGGCTGCTGGGCCACCAAGCGGTGGCGGTGGCTGAGGGATTCCCTAGGGCTCTAGGCATGGCTTTATAGCCGAGCTCCATGCCTCCAATGGCGTTCGGCATCGTGCGGTGGAAAGGCGTGCGATGCATCCGATGGTGGCACGAGGTTGCGTGAGCGCGGCGCAAGGGGAAGCAAGGCCATGCCTTAGGCGTGACCCCCTGGCCCGCTCCTGCCAACGCTGTCGGCCTCCGGTCACATGGGCGGTTGAGGCGTGGGCGTGAGGAAGATGAACAGGAAAGCCGATAGGTGAGGCTAGGCAGGCAGCGTGAGCAAGCGAGCGGAGAGGCACGTGGGCATGAGTAGCGCGCTGGGCTGCTCGCTGGGCTAGCCGCGCGAATTGGGCCGGCCTACTGCTGCATGCGCAAGCTGGGCTGGCTGGCTGCTGCTACTGTAACACCCCAGGTGTTTGTCACTAGTTAAGCAATAGGTTTAAACTTAACCATGGCATGTCGAGTGGTAAAGAAGGTGTCAAGATCAAATCTACAAGAGCGAGCTCCAACTTAAACTTGAGCAACGCGCCTTTACTTGCATATTGGCCATTTCAGATATATATACCTAAGTAATGCTGAGGGTGCTTCTTTCATGTGCCTCACATCAATTTCCACCCACATGGATGATTGGAAAAGTTTCATAAAGTTTGGAATCAAGAAATCACATGAAATGACAAGTTATGTCCTCGCCTGAATTACTTTATTAGGTGAATAAGAACATGTAATGACAAACAAACATTTCAACCTTGCTCAAACAACTCTACTTACACTTGTGAATAAAAGTCATGAAGGGTTCATGTTGAGCGGAGGACAAGAAAATACCTCCATCGGTCTAAAACTTGGATTTAAGCTTTACCGTGATGCTACTTTGACCTGTGTTGACCAATCAATTATAGTGCTTGCATGGAGTTGCACCTTAAATCAAAGTGGAAGTTTGAGTAGAGTAGAGCAAACTTTGTTTAATGGTCAAGAACTAGATCAAGCTTTGAAGCAAGTCAAACCGAGCCCTCAAGTTGGAATCCATGGTTGTTTTGGAGCTCAAAAATTTGGCTAAGTCCTTAATGGACTGAAACTGAGATTTCAGTTTTCGTTTACCCTTCTTTGGAGCCTTGTATCTCTACAACCAGGCCGAATCAGACTTTGACGCTTTAAGAAAAGTTGGAGATGTCGCGTAGATCTACAACTTTTATTAATAAAGTTTTTGCTAACTCGTCGTGGTTTAGGAATTATGGAGGCACGAAATATGAGTTTCAGTGGTACGTTTGAGGTAGAATTGGAAATTTGAATTTTATGAACAGTGTCGTCACCGTCACCGTGCTGCTGGCTGTTCGCGCCGCGTGGCTCGCCTTTGCTGCCCCCGCTGCCACCTGCCGTGCCCTTGCTGCCTTCGCTGCTGCCGTGCTTAAGTAAAGGACAGGCACCCTGCCCTCTCCATTCTCACTCTCCCTCTTCGTCCTCTGTTTCTTTTTCTCCTCTGCTGGCCGCGTGTGCTGAAGCTCGGCTGCCGCCGCATCCTGGTGCTCCACCCCTTCTCAGCCCAAGCCAAGCGCTGCCGTCGCATCCACCTCGACCTCCTCCATCACAGAGCTCTGCTCGCTGTTTCCAGCTCCGCCCTTGCGCTGCTGCGACTACAGGCACCCGCCATGGCCGCCAGCATGCCTGGAGCTCACGGCCGGGCCGCTGCTGCTCGTAGATAGGCCGACCTAGCCCGCCTCGGACCAAGCCGAGCAGCTCCGTGAGTGCGCACGAGGCCGCTGGTGCTCGCGCTGCCCTTCTCCGCCGCTGCTGGCCCTCCTCCTGCCGAAGTCCAGCCACACCGACGGCCTCCCCTGCTCTGATTCGCGTGAGGGACTGCGTACAGCAATTAGATGAAAGGGAGGGACCTAACTGCATTGTCATTGACTCAAATGAATAGTGCTTCCGAGGACTTATTTGTTGTAAATCGGGTAAAACTTTGAAACTTCATAGTAAATCATAGGAAATTCGTAAATTAGCAAATGAGGACTTTTTGGAATCCTTGTGAAATTCTCTATGCACTAGATCTATAATATGTCAGGTTTTAGTTTAAAGTTGTAGCTGTAAAAATGGATTTGTGCAGTTAGGGTTTGAATGCTAGTCTTATTTGTTTTTTTTTTAACTGCAGTTGTTGTGCTCAAATAATTGTGAAATTTTTGTGGAGTGCTACTAAGATGATTGTTGTTGTCTGGTAAAAATTTCATGAGTTTAGGATTTATATTTTTAGAGTTATAAAAATAACAAATGACATATACTGCTTTGCTTCTATTCTGGACAGTTCTGCATGTATGCATTGTTTGGCTTAGTTAAGTTATGAATCATGCCTTGTTGATAATAAATGAGTTGTAGTAATTTTCATAAGCTTTTCAAAAAGCTAAAGAGCACAATTTTTGGTTAAGTATGTGTTTAGATATAGTTGTTTAAAGTACTGTGGCAGTTTCTGCCCAAACCCAGACAGGGTTGCTTTGTGTGCCATGTGTGACCTTGTTAGTAGCAGAATTAGTTCTAGATGTTTGTAGAAAAGTTGTTCACAATTTGTTAAGCTTTCCAAAAATTCCAGAACCATATTTATTGGACATGTGGAACTCAACTTATAGCTGTTTAAAGTAGCATATCAGTTTCTGTTCATGTTTTGGATAGAGACGTCTTCCTTGGTTTAATTGACCTTGTTAACTATGAAATCATCTTAAGATGATAATAAGAAAGTTGTAGGTAACTTTATAAGCTTTCCATAAAGTTAAGAATCATATTTGTCGGAGGTCTAGAACTCCATTTATGCTTCTCTAAAGTTCCTATAAGTTTTCTGTCCATAGTTGTGCCGCTGCTGTTTAGGCTGCTGGTGCAAGTGTTACTTGTGCAACTAGTTTCATGGTGTAAATGAGGTTTACTGTAGTTCTGGTAAATACAAAAGTCGTAGATGATTATCTTATCTTGCTTGTGTTAAATTTTCATGATCCTAGGTCTGATAGTTTAGGAGTTGCATGCTTAACAAGTCTACTGTCAGATTTTGATTACATTCTGCGCAGACTTAAAAGATTAGCATGTTTGGTCAAGATAACTTGGGAATCATGCTGAGATGATTAAAGATGAAATGTAGATAAGTTCCTAAGATTTCCAGAATGTCTTGTTTCATATCATTTGGATCTATAAAACTCCAGATATGATTGATTTATGAAGCTGCTGTTTGCAAGTCCAGAAATTGGCATATTCTGGTTATAGTTGTTGCTTCACCTTGACTTGCTTTGCATGTTGCTAGGTGTGGTTCACGTCCTTGGTAATTAAGTTAAATACACCTGAGATCTTGTGAGACTTATGTGCCATGTATAATATTCTTTGTTATCTTAGCATGATAGATTGGGTGATGTTAAGTTAAGCATCGCAAAGTACTTAAGTGTGTTTCGTGTAAACGATGCTTGTCTTGCTTGCTATTTGTGATGCGTCTCATGGTACTATTCTTCATATTCATGCACTTGCATCTTGCATCTCATCTAGGTACGCTAGATGCACCACGTGAAGGACGAGATGTTGGAGCCAAACCCGAAGATGGTGTTGGTGGATCCATCCCAAGGATGGAAGGACCCTGGAGTGCATGCCTAGAGTGGAGACGTCGTCAAGACGGAGCAAGCTAACTGAACTGACTTGTGTCGGATCCCAGGCAAGCCCCGGAGCATTATAAGTCTCCTAGTAATTTACAAATGTTTACTTACGTACTTATGATTGATGCATTAGGTTATAAGAGTTGAATGAAACCACTTGATGCATGTACATTCCTTGTCCAGATATTAACCCTTTAACCGGTATAGGTCTAGGATCGAATATATGCTTAGCCATGCTTAGACCGGTAGAAGTCGGGTGATGTCCTGTCACCTGCGAGATGTAGGTGGATACCGGAGCACGGTTGGCTATATCTGCTATCGTGGAACAGAACCATGAAGTAAAAGTAAATCGAGACCGGACGGGAATTCGATAGAAAAGCAACAAGACATGGAGGTCTTGGGTGTGGATTTATCCCCGTCTGTGTCGATCAAGGACCGTACCGTTGTTGGAACTTCTGACAAGATTGAACGCATGCCTCTCACTTAGCTGGCCGGATAACTCGTTCCGACCGCGAAGCCGAGTAATTCAACTCAGGCCGGGAATCGTTCTGTTGTGCGCTCCTTCCGGGGAACGATCAGACTGAGCCCAAGGGCAGGCTTGGCCTGAGCATCCTGGCATCTGGTGTTCCAGATTGTGCGGCGCAGTACGAACCCGCGAAATGTGTACCGGAGTTGTACCAAAGGTGACCTAAGACTATCGTGGCTGATAGATCTGGGTTTGTGTTAGGAATAAATTCCCAGCTGGTTGAAATCGATTCGAATCGCCGTCTCTCCCGGATAGTGAGAAACTTGGCTAGCTCCAACATCGTAGTAACTATGTTATGGAATATGATGGTTCGAATGAATTTGGAATTTCAATACCTGCTATGGTTACTATTGTATGCTCTAAAAAGATATACCACATGTTTGGCACAGGATAGTTGCTAATCTAGAGATGGATAGTTATAATTAACTTGATGACAGAATTATAATTGTATAATTGAGTTAATCGCTTTTTATGCAAATTGTTGTCAAGCTACCTCCACTTATAAAGCCTTGCATACCCCTTGGAGTCAATTTTATTTCTGGTTATGACGGGTAAGTCTAGCTGAGTACATTCGAGTACTCAGGGTTTATCCCACCATGTTGCAGGTAAGGTTTGACCTGCTGAGGATGGTGGCTAACCACCGGTGGGCTCGGTGACTCTATATTCACTTCTCATCTACATGCTTTTATCCGAGGATGTCACTTATGCTAGCAATGTATTTGGAACTTATATTAATGTAATCATTTGAAAGCTATCTTGTTTTCACCAATCGATTTTGAAACCCCAAACTTGTACTATTAATTGTGAACTCATTGTAATATTATTTCCGCTGCAACTCTGTGTATGTGATGTGTATTTGCTTAATCACGCGATCTTGGTTGTGATGTTGATTTACCGAGGTCCTGCGTGACACTCGGCGGACTACCGGATTTATATAAGTGAGAGTATGCGCGTGTCAACGTGTTAAGCGGGGACAACCGTACTTGATCTTGTATAAATTGGGCGGTTCTGTCACAGCTGGTATCAGAGCGAGATTAAGCATAATACTGTCATGTACATAGTTTTAAAAGCCAAGTTTTGGTTTTAAAAAGCCTATTTTAACTAAAACTTTAGCTACAGGCAAATTTGTCAAAACTTATTTGCAAAACTATGCTAGCGACATCCTCCTTTATGCCCAGTTAAGGACTATTAGGTGGCTATCTAAGTACTAACTTTGGGGGTTTACTTCTTGCAATTTTTACTTTCGTCGTCCATACGGCGTGCTATTGTATGGATGCCGTTCACTTGAATGGTAATGTATGGATCAATTGCCTCTACGCATAGGTAAGTGTGAGTTGTGAGGGCATGGCCGTCCAACTATCGGTCTAGGGGAGAGTTAGCTATGGTTACTGGAATATTTATATGTTACACACATGTATATATGAAGGTACTTAATTGCGGGTATATTTATCGGGTAGCTATGGATATCAAAGTATATACATCTGGGGATGTGTATATGGAGAGTATCTTAGTTTACCGCTTTCATTGTGTGCTTATTTATCTCTTATGGGGATGGGCTGCAATGAGTTTGCCTGCAGGTATGCTAACCACGAATGCGTAGATTGAATGTAGCTGACAACTAGCTATATATCGAGAGAGTACGTGTTATGCCACCGACATAGAACGTGATTGCCGCCTTAGGCTGGCAATTTTGTGAGGACGAATAGGACGAGCATGCATCATGATTGTGCTTGTGCATAAATATGCTTCCCTCACCTTGTCCTAATACTAAGTAACTTGTGATCAATGTGATGCTACTATCTTCCTTGTGTGAAGCTAGACAAAGTGCCTTGTTCCATGCCGCTTGAATAGCTATGCTTGAAGATAGTGTGTGATTAGCTTCGCCTTATATGTTGCTTCCAAAGGAAATAAATGATAACAATACTTTACCACCATGTTTTGCGTGATATGTGTAGCAGTGTTGTTGTAGGTGACTACTTGTTAGGGTGAGCTTTGTGCTTGGTAATTGTCGCTTAAGCTAATTAGATTGAGTATTTTGAATTGCTTGCTTAAGACCAGAATGTAGGTGCGGATGCTCGTAATCTAGGTAGTGTCATAGCTGTCACTCCTTTTGTCCTCGGAAAGCATATGAGTGTTGAAGAGCGCTATCCTAGAACAACGTCTAAGTTTTGGTAATCTCATGGTTGTCGTTTTCAATTAAGTTCTCTCTTAGGAGCCTGAGCCTATACATGTGGTTGCTAGCCATTGAATGTTGTGCTACGGAGACCTTTATCCATGCCTTTGCTTGACCTTAGGCCCAAGTTTAGTTCTCTTGAATGCTTGCATGTGTCGTGGTTGTCCCACTCTTGTGTGGAAGGGCCTTGCTCCGAAATCCTTGTCAAACTTCATTGCTCCTTCTTCCACAGATGATCTGGTGCAATGCTAATCGCTATCCATCCTAGCTTTGGAACCTTTTTCCTCATAGGTCCTATCATTACCTTATCAACTGAATCCCTAGTCAGTGCAATGGCTCTGTCCCTTGAATCTCATTTATTTTGCCCCCAACTCTTTCAAGTCTCTGAATATTTATCAGTCTTGATCTCATGTTGCTACTCGACAAGACCAAATCTCATGTTAATCTTGACCTAGTAATCACTTGGTGGACACAAGGCGTATATGAAAATTCAGCAAGAGTCTCCTACTTAGTTGCCTTCGGCAATTAGGCTATGCTCTCTCGCGCTGTGTTTTAAATCTTTGGATCCCCTGCTTATTGACTCCTAACCTTGTGACTACCTTTGTTTGCTATCCCTCCTTCGCATAGTGCTTGCTCCTATGCAACCCAATTTGTGCCATGTGAGATTTCTTGTGGGTTGTATGTTCAGTAATGGTGCCACGATTAGCGATCTACGGTGCCGCGACGAAACCGAGGGCATCCTGTGGACTGCAGCCACAAGGTTGTGCTACTCGGCACGCGCTGGTATCGAAGTTTTTAGTCATGATCCATTGCAGGACTGCATCGATGTGTTAATTTCACGTGAGCTCCTCCTTGATTATCTCTCCTTCTCTTGTCAAAAGATCTGTACGTCGAACTAGATACCATAGGACTTCCTTCTGGAGTCATCCAAAGGATAACCTTTGAAGAACAGGTCATTGGTAGGAACATTAATAGACTACAAGAGATGGTAGACAAGTGACTCTACTGGACTATCCCTGTAATGACGTCGATCATCTAGTGAGCAACTTATGTCATTCTCGTTGGATTAGAAAGGAAGCTTCAATGTCCAATGTAGTTCAACAAAGCTAGTTTTGCTATAGTGTTAGTCAAATCAACTTACTGCGCCACTGCACTATAAAGTCAAATTGTGCTCAACCTGCTTAGTAGTGTACTATTTCTTCGGATGGTGAATAACTACAACCTTTGTTGCCTTCTAGACCTCGCTGTCATCCTTCTTCAGCAAGGATTTACAAGACGGACTTGTTCTTTGGTACCTCCCATGTATTTTTACCCACGGGGTTGCCTCAGAGTCAACCCAGATAACTGTTGCCGCTTGGATACAAGGATTCCCTCAAATAATGATCATCGAAAACACCGAGCCAACAGAGTCAGCTATCACATTCACCGCTCACTCAACGGACTCAGATAATACAGTGTTGTTATCAGAGAAAGAGAACTGCACACATGGAACCATTGCAACGAGTATCCTTTAGAAGATTATGATCTAGTGCAAAGTCCATAAGTTCTGTGCTTTATCCACTAGGGAAGTAGATGTTACAAGTATTTATTCTACGCTTGTATCACTCTTCGTACATCAAGGACGAAGTACGCAGGACAGTGCTATCTTAGATTTCTTCCAAAGTAACAATGCTTTATGGACGCCAACGAAAGAAATTCTTCAGACAACAACTTACGACAAAGAGCAAGTATCAGAAAGTGTTGTGACCAAATTAGTCTCTCTGATACTCCAAAGTTAAGTAGCCTAATGCTATCACTGATGTTGGAAACTGGATGACATGTTTCTCTTCCCTTAAAAGTCTTTCGCATCGAATCTCGGGACGCGATTCCTTTAAGGGGGGAGGGCTGTAACACCCCAGGTGTTTGTCACTAGTTAAGCAATAGGTTTAAACTTAACCATGGCATGTCGAGTGGTAAAGAAGGTGTCAAGATCAAATCTACAAGAGCGAGCTCCAACTTAAACTTGAGCAACGCGCCTTTACTTGCATATTGGCCATTTCAGATATATATACCTAAGTAATGCTGAGGGTGCTTCTTTCATGTGCCTCACATCAATTTCCACCCACATGGATGATTGGAAAAGTTTCATAAAGTTTGGAATCAAGAAATCACATGAAATGACAAGTTATGTCCTCGCCTGAATTACTTTATTAGGTGAATAAGAACATGTAATGACAAACAAACATTTCAACCTTGCTCAAACAACTCTACTTACACTTGTGAATAAAAGTCATGAAGGGTTCATGTTGAGCGGAGGACAAGAAAATACCTCCATCGGTCTAAAACTTGGATTTAAGCTTTACCGTGATGCTACTTTGACCTGTGTTGACCAATCAATTATAGTGCTTGCATGGAGTTGCACCTTAAATCAAAGTGGAAGTTTGAGTAGAGTAGAGCAAACTTTGTTTAATGGTCAAGAACTAGATCAAGCTTTGAAGCAAGTCAAACCGAGCCCTCAAGTTGGAATCCATGGTTGTTTTGGAGCTCAAAAATTTGGCTAAGTCCTTAATGGACTGAAACTGAGATTTCAGTTTTCGTTTACCCTTCTTTGGAGCCTTGTATCTCTACAACCAGGCCGAATCAGACTTTGACGCTTTAAGAAAAGTTGGAGATGTCGCGTAGATCTACAACTTTTATTAATAAAGTTTTTGCTAACTCGTCGTGGTTTAGGAATTATGGAGGCACGAAATATGAGTTTCAGTGGTACGTTTGAGGTAGAATTGGAAATTTGAATTTTATGAACAGTGTCGTCACCGTCACCGTGCTGCTGGCTGTTCGCGCCGCGTGGCTCGCCTTTGCTGCCCCCGCTGCCACCTGCCGTGCCCTTGCTGCCTTCGCTGCTGCCGTGCTTAAGTAAAGGACAGGCACCCTGCCCTCTCCATTCTCACTCTCCCTCTTCGTCCTCTGTTTCTTTTTCTCCTCTGCTGGCCGCGTGTGCTGAAGCTCGGCTGCCGCCGCATCCTGGTGCTCCACCCCTTCTCAGCCCAAGCCAAGCGCTGCCGTCGCATCCACCTCGACCTCCTCCATCACAGAGCTCTGCTCGCTGTTTCCAGCTCCGCCCTTGCGCTGCTGCGACTACAGGCACCCGCCATGGCCGCCAGCATGCCTGGAGCTCACGGCCGGGCCGCTGCTGCTCGTAGATAGGCCGACCTAGCCCGCCTCGGACCAAGCCGAGCAGCTCCGTGAGTGCGCACGAGGCCGCTGGTGCTCGCGCTGCCCTTCTCCGCCGCTGCTGGCCCTCCTCCTGCCGAAGTCCAGCCACACCGACGGCCTCCCCTGCTCTGATTCGCGTGAGGGACTGCGTACAGCAATTAGATGAAAGGGAGGGACCTAACTGCATTGTCATTGACTCAAATGAATAGTGCTTCCGAGGACTTATTTGTTGTAAATCGGGTAAAACTTTGAAACTTCATAGTAAATCATAGGAAATTCGTAAATTAGCAAATGAGGACTTTTTGGAATCCTTGTGAAATTCTCTATGCACTAGATCTATAATATGTCAGGTTTTAGTTTAAAGTTGTAGCTGTAAAAATGGATTTGTGCAGTTAGGGTTTGAATGCTAGTCTTATTTGTTTTTTTTTTAACTGCAGTTGTTGTGCTCAAATAATTGTGAAATTTTTGTGGAGTGCTACTAAGATGATTGTTGTTGTCTGGTAAAAATTTCATGAGTTTAGGATTTATATTTTTAGAGTTATAAAAATAACAAATGACATATACTGCTTTGCTTCTATTCTGGACAGTTCTGCATGTATGCATTGTTTGGCTTAGTTAAGTTATGAATCATGCCTTGTTGATAATAAATGAGTTGTAGTAATTTTCATAAGCTTTTCAAAAAGCTAAAGAGCACAATTTTTGGTTAAGTATGTGTTTAGATATAGTTGTTTAAAGTACTGTGGCAGTTTCTGCCCAAACCCAGACAGGGTTGCTTTGTGTGCCATGTGTGACCTTGTTAGTAGCAGAATTAGTTCTAGATGTTTGTAGAAAAGTTGTTCACAATTTGTTAAGCTTTCCAAAAATTCCAGAACCATATTTATTGGACATGTGGAACTCAACTTATAGCTGTTTAAAGTAGCATATCAGTTTCTGTTCATGTTTTGGATAGAGACGTCTTCCTTGGTTTAATTGACCTTGTTAACTATGAAATCATCTTAAGATGATAATAAGAAAGTTGTAGGTAACTTTATAAGCTTTCCATAAAGTTAAGAATCATATTTGTCGGAGGTCTAGAACTCCATTTATGCTTCTCTAAAGTTCCTATAAGTTTTCTGTCCATAGTTGTGCCGCTGCTGTTTAGGCTGCTGGTGCAAGTGTTACTTGTGCAACTAGTTTCATGGTGTAAATGAGGTTTACTGTAGTTCTGGTAAATACAAAAGTCGTAGATGATTATCTTATCTTGCTTGTGTTAAATTTTCATGATCCTAGGTCTGATAGTTTAGGAGTTGCATGCTTAACAAGTCTACTGTCAGATTTTGATTACATTCTGCGCAGACTTAAAAGATTAGCATGTTTGGTCAAGATAACTTGGGAATCATGCTGAGATGATTAAAGATGAAATGTAGATAAGTTCCTAAGATTTCCAGAATGTCTTGTTTCATATCATTTGGATCTATAAAACTCCAGATATGATTGATTTATGAAGCTGCTGTTTGCAAGTCCAGAAATTGGCATATTCTGGTTATAGTTGTTGCTTCACCTTGACTTGCTTTGCATGTTGCTAGGTGTGGTTCACGTCCTTGGTAATTAAGTTAAATACACCTGAGATCTTGTGAGACTTATGTGCCATGTATAATATTCTTTGTTATCTTAGCATGATAGATTGGGTGATGTTAAGTTAAGCATCGCAAAGTACTTAAGTGTGTTTCGTGTAAACGATGCTTGTCTTGCTTGCTATTTGTGATGCGTCTCATGGTACTATTCTTCATATTCATGCACTTGCATCTTGCATCTCATCTAGGTACGCTAGATGCACCACGTGAAGGACGAGATGTTGGAGCCAAACCCGAAGATGGTGTTGGTGGATCCATCCCAAGGATGGAAGGACCCTGGAGTGCATGCCTAGAGTGGAGACGTCGTCAAGACGGAGCAAGCTAACTGAACTGACTTGTGTCGGATCCCAGGCAAGCCCCGGAGCATTATAAGTCTCCTAGTAATTTACAAATGTTTACTTACGTACTTATGATTGATGCATTAGGTTATAAGAGTTGAATGAAACCACTTGATGCATGTACATTCCTTGTCCAGATATTAACCCTTTAACCGGTATAGGTCCAGGATCGAATATATGCTTAGCCATGCTTAGACCGGTAGAAGTCGGGTGATGTCCTGTCACCTGCGAGATGTAGGTGGATACCGGAGCACGGTTGGCTATATCTGCTATCGTGGAACAGAACCATGAAGTAAAAGTAAATCGAGACCGGACGGGAATTCGATAGAAAAGCAACAAGACATGGAGGTCTTGGGTGTGGATTTATCCCCGTCTGTGTCGATCAAGGACCGTACCGTTGTTGGAACTTCTGACAAGATTGAACGCATGCCTCTCACTTAGCTGGCCGGATAACTCGTTCCGACCGCGAAGCCGAGTAATTCAACTCAGGCCGGGAATCGTTCTGTTGTGCGCTCCTTCCGGGGAACGATCAGACTGAGCCCAAGGGCAGGCTTGGCCTGAGCATCCTGGCATCTGGTGTTCCAGATTGTGCGGCGCAGTACGAACCCGCGAAATGTGTACCGGAGTTGTACCAAAGGTGACCTAAGACTATCGTGGCTGATAGATCTGGGTTTGTGTTAGGAATAAATTCCCAGCTGGTTGAAATCGATTCGAATCGCCGTCTCTCCCGGATAGTGAGAAACTTGGCTAGCTCCAACATCGTAGTAACTATGTTATGGAATATGATGGTTCGAATGAATTTGGAATTTCAATACCTGCTATGGTTACTATTGTATGCTCTAAAAAGATATACCACATGTTTGGCACAGGATAGTTGCTAATCTAGAGATGGATAGTTATAATTAACTTGATGACAGAATTATAATTGTATAATTGAGTTAATCGCTTTTTATGCAAATTGTTGTCAAGCTACCTCCACTTATAAAGCCTTGCATACCCCTTGGAGTCAATTTTATTTCTGGTTATGACGGGTAAGTCTAGCTGAGTACATTCGAGTACTCAGGGTTTATCCCACCATGTTGCAGGTAAGGTTTGACCTGCTGAGGATGGTGGCTAACCACCGGTGGGCTCGGTGACTCTATATTCACTTCTCATCTACATGCTTTTATCCGAGGATGTCACTTATGCTAGCAATGTATTTGGAACTTATATTAATGTAATCATTTGAAAGCTATCTTGTTTTCACCAATCGATTTTGAAACCCCAAACTTGTACTATTAATTGTGAACTCATTGTAATATTATTTCCGCTGCAACTCTGTGTATGTGATGTGTATTTGCTTAATCACGCGATCTTGGTTGTGATGTTGATTTACCGAGGTCCTGCGTGACACTCGGCGGACTACCGGATTTATATAAGTGAGAGTATGCGCGTGTCAACGTGTTAAGCGGGGACAACCGTACTTGATCTTGTATAAATTGGGCGGTTCTGTCACAGCTACGTGCTAGCGGGCCAAGCAGGCCGAGCGAGCTACGGGCCTTCTCCTTTTCTTTTCCTTTTTCTTTTTTTTATTTTTATTTTTCTTCTCCTTTGTTTAAATTCAAATTGATTTGGAATTTGAATTCAAAATTAGTGTACCTTATTCATTGGAGTTTTGTAGATATGAGGCCCACAACATTCTCTTATATATATTAGGAATTTTATTTAGCTATTTTGTATAACAAAAATAGGTGTAGTTTTGTTATACAAAATAGAATTAGTTTTCTCTTTAAACATTTATTCTTTGGTTTGAGTAATATTTACTTTATGGTTTATTTCTTTAAGGGAGTTGTTAGGCATTACATAAAACAATTGAAAATCCAAATCACCATGTGAGTTAACAATGTATGCTATGTTTCATTTTTCAGTATTTAAATAAACATGATTAGCAAATGGCATGCCATGCTTATGTGTTGACTTAGGTTGGGGTTAGACCTAATGCTTCTCTTAGGTTGGGTTTCTATACATGACACTCATCAACACATGGGAATTTTAAGAAAAATTTTGTAGTTGGTATTTTTGGTGTATGGATTTTTGGGTTGTTACAGTCCTACCCCCTTAACAGAATCTCATCCCCAAGATTAAAGCATAACGTACTCTTCGAAGAGGTAAGGATATCGTAGCCGGAGGTCAGACTCTTTCTCCCATGTTGCTTCTCTCTCAATGTGGTTGTTCCATTGGATCTTGCACATAGGAATAGTTTTGCTTCGGGTCTCCTTGGTGTCTCTCCCTAGAATTCTGATAGGATGTTCTTTATACTCAAGCGTATCTTGAATGTCAAGTGTATCAGTTGGAACTACTTCATCGGACACTCTCAAACACTTGCGTAGCTATGAGACATGGAATACGGGATGTACACCCGCCAATTCTTCAGGTAGCTCAAGTTTGTAAGCGAGTTTTCCAATTCTCTTGCGTATCTTGTATGGCCCAACAAATCTAGGGGCTAGCTTTCCTTTCACATGGAATCTGACAGTTCCTCATAGCAGGGATACCTTGAGATAGACGAAGTCTCCCACTTTGAACTCAAGTTCTCTTCTTCTTTTGTCAGCATAGCTCTTATATCGACTTTGAGCAATCCTCAAATTCTCCTTCACTTGAGCAACTCCTTCTTCGGCATCTTGAATCTTAGCGGAGTCAAAGAACGATCTTTCTCCCGGTTGGGACCACATCAAAGGTGTCTTACAAGGTCTGCCATACAGAGCTTCAAATGGCGACATCTTAATACTGGCTTGGTAGCTGTTGTTGTAAGAGAACTCTACATAGGGTAGGCATTTCTCCCAATCAGAGCCATAATTCAGCACACTAGTGCGAAGCATGTCTTCTAAAATCTGATTTACTCGTTCAGTTTGTCCATCTGTCTGTGGGTGGTAAGCGGTACTGAAATCAAGTTTGGTTCCAATGGACTTGTGCAGGGCTTCCTAGAATCAGGACACAAACTAAGGACCACGATCAGATACAATACTAGAGGGAGCTCCATGCAGTCTAAGAATATGCTCAACATATAGATCTGCTAATTTTTCAGCATCGGTCTTGATCTTAACTAGTACAAAGTGAGCAATCTTGGTCAAACGATCAACAATCACCCAGATGGAATCATTGCCTTTCTATGAACGGGGCAATCCAACTATGAAATCCATGGATATGCTCTCCCACTTCCACTTGGGAACGTCAAGAGGCTTTAGCAATCCTATAGGCCTTTGATGTTCAGCCTTGACTCTATTACAGGTGTCACATCATGCCACATGTCCTGCAATGTCTATCTTCATGCCTTTCCACCAAAAGTGCTTCTTCAAGTCTTGATACATCTTTGAATTTCTAGGGTGGATACAGTACTTAGAATTATGTGCTTCAGACAGAATTTCCTCTCGTAGTGCTAGATCAGAAGGGACACAAATTCTGTCCTTGAACCAGATGGTTCCTTATTCATCTTCTTGGTGGTTGGTCTTGTAGCCTAGTTTCATTAGACCACGGAGATATTCGATCTCTTCACAACTTTTTTGAGCTTGACGGATATGATCTGTGAGATCATACTGTATGCAGAGCTCATTTAACAAGCCATGCGATAGTATCTCAAGTTGGAAATCATCAATCTCTTCCTTGAGCTCTGGTGGTACGGATTCAGTGATCAAAGTGTGACAGTAACTCTTGCGACTGAGAGCATCTATGACTACATTAGCTTTTCCTAGATGATAGTGAATTTCTAGGTCATAGTCCTTGATCAACTCTAGCCATTGGCGCTGCCTCATATTTAGATCTTCCTGAGTGAAAAAGTACTTCAAGCTTTTGTGATCCGTAAAGATATCACACTTGTTGCCTATCAAGTAGTGTCTCTAGATCTTCAAGGCATGCACAACTGCTGCTAACTCAAGATCATGAGTTGGGTAACAGTTCTCGTGTTCTTTCAACTGTCGAGAAGCATATGCTATCACCCTTCCACCTTGCATAAATACACAACCCAGTCCTTGACGGGATGCATCACAATAGACCACGAAATCTTTGCTGATATCAGGCAATGCTAGAAGAGGAGTTGTGGTAAGCTTTTGTTTCAATTCCTAGAAGCTTTGTTCGCACTCGAGTGTCCATTCAAACTCCTTAGTCTTCTTCCGAAGGTTGGTCATTGGACGGGCTATCTTGGAGAAGTTTTCGATGAATCAGCGATAATATCCGGCCAATCCCAAGAAACTTCTGATTTCTGTCACATTACGGGGTTGATCCCACATACCCTTCATCTCCCTAAGGCGCTTCCTGTCAGACTTCTGCCAAGCCTGCCAAGTCCTCTCACACTTGTCTTGTAGGTACTCGTTCTGCCTAAGTGCCTCGATCAGGTGACCCTGGTTGCGAACGGTGTTCTTCCTGAACTCCTCTAAATCCTGAGTCATGGTCTTGTTCCGAGATTGGATTTTCAGCATATCAATCCCCTTGGACCTCTCTTTGTCTCCTCTATGGTTGAACTCAGCCTTCTTGTCATCCAACTCTCTTTGCAACTCCAAGACCTTGCTGTCGAGGTAGCAGTTCAAGTTGCCTAGGTCGGCGGCTTTGTCCTGTAAGTCTGTGACCTTGGTTCTATGGACTTCTTCATGATGGTTGAGCTTGTCCTATAGCTTAGCAACTGTCTTGAGCAGACTAGCTTGCTCCTGTGCTCCCTATGAGTCTCGCCCTTGGTACTCCCATAGAAGGGTCTGGTCCTGACATCTCCTCTGCTCTAGCTGGGTCACATACTTGTCCTGCTCTAGTAGGTGGATAGCTGAGACACGTACGCATCTGTCCTCCTCGACAAAGATAATTCTACTGGCTATGAAACTCTGCTCACTAGGGGTAAGGCTAAGGTTGAGGGCCTGGTGAAGTAGATGGAACTCTGTCGTCTTCAGGTGCTCATAGTGGTCCCTCATCACTCTGCAAAGTGCCTTATGTGAGATAGCTTGCAGTCCCTCCTCGACTGTGTCCTCTATAGTCATCTCAGTGAAAGCTAGGACAGAAGGTAAGGTAGTGCTAGCTGGGAACTTGACTAAGGTGATAATCGGTCCTTTGATTCCTCCTTCCTGAGCTATCTTCCCAGTGCAGGTGACCTTGACAAGCTTGTTAGGGACTCCTAACATGATGAGAACTCGGTAGAGGGTCTGTGCAAAACCCTCGAGCTCACGTAGGTCGAAGGTAAGCTTGGCGTGGTCTAGAGGTAGTGGTCCTAGAGGCAGCCATTCGACATTCGTTGCCATCTGCATGTTTTAAGAAAACAGGTGTTAGCAGGTTAATAATAGATGAGCCTTGCATAAAAGTAAATGTAGGGTCGGTATATAACCGAAAGAAGGGCTGTTCACGTCCTATTCTATCATCCATTTCTAAGGGTTTCGTCCTTTGGTCAAGTATGGCTCTGATACCAACTGAAGCGACCCGATTTTTGTGAAGGAAAAACCACAGAGACGAAGTGTAACAAGATCATTGAAGATCATATTACCCGAATTCTAGTTGAATATCACATCCATACAACGTAATATCAGAGTACAAATAGTGTAGAATTACATAAATTATTACATTGCCGCATTGGCGGAATCAAAAGTAGCATTCATTTAGAACAGCTTGAAGATAAGATCGCCAAACTCGAGCATAGGTATGACCCCTCAACCATTAAACTCCTCGGAGCTATACTCCTCTACAGAACCTTTGTGCCAAAATTTATCAGTACGATTTGTACTGGCCACTCCCACCCTATAAGCATTGCTTTGTGGAAATTGGATGCAAGTTGGATATAATCAAAAGGAACCTATAAGGCTGGGGTTTCCTATGCAATAGCATATCAAGTATATAATAATAGTTGGTCAAGTTTTAACACCATTCCCACACCGATTCCACCCCATTTCCATCTAGAGCCAGGTTTTGATCCTGGGATCGATATACCACCATCCACACCATCACCATGCCATCGCTCAGTCGATAGGCCAACTCCCTCTCGGCACTGTCTCAAGGCCCGTAGCCCCTGGCTATGACCGACACTCTCTCATGGGGCAAGAAGAGAAGGACTCATCTCACTATCTTGTTTAAGCGAAACCCAGAAAAGGTCCATAGCCGACAAGTTGGCATATGTATCGATCGATCAACCATACACTCTGTAGAGGTTTTACATAACCACAAGATCTGCCTTCTTCGCTGACTGTCATCAACTGGGCTAATTCCGGCCACTTGCTAGCCTAGGATAATGCCACTCTACCATTCAGCCCTAGTACACCCCAAGTCCAGTCTGGGGTGGCTAAAACTGCGAGTCATGAACTGGGTCCACAAGGTCTCCATGAAGTCTCGGTAGGGTGTGGGGGAATCCTCTGTGCCCCGTGCCTCCTAACACTATCCACTATCAACCTAGCAGTAGTGGCAATATCCTACCAAGTAGTCTGGCCGTCCTGCACCATATAGGGCGAGTGGTACGTAAGGCTTCCTAGTAAATCTGAGTACTAGTAAGTCCTTAGGGATGACCAAGTCAGAATGTCTTCATCAGGGTTTCCATTTATCATGCCACCACAGCACCTCCATCTTGGGCTCCTCCCATCATAGGTTCACACCCAGGACCACCTCATATACCATTTACCCACCACCGGTATCCATTTCCAAGGGTTCCCAGGTTGCACCTCGTGGCAAGACTTGCCCTAGGCTCGTCGTATACTCCAACTTGGTCGACACAACCCTCACCTTCCACACACCCAAGTCACACACGTAGCACTCTCCCCATAGTCCAGATAACACCAGTTTCCACCATGCATTAATGTAGTATAAGCGTAGTAGAAGTGTAAACAATGATATATAGTAGTAAGCATGTGTCTAGCCTAATAGCAGGGTATGCAGGGGTAAGGTTGCGTCAAGGTAAAGTCCATCAAGTAAGCATACTACCATGCAAGTCCTATCATTGTATGATTATAACAGTAAGTAAAGCAATAGCAGTTCTATATTAGCCATGCGTAATAGGTGCTACGAGATTGGGTGGGATGTGGCACCTTCAGTGTAGTCGTCTCTATTCTTCTCACGATACTCATGATCCTCGTCCGTCTGGTTCTCCTCCGAGTCTACAACGATCGTATTATAATCGCGTTACCGACGTCTATAGAATAGCACAAAGAAGCAATGAAAATTCAAAAGAGCCAAATGCACTCAAACATGGGTTCATTGCGTAAAGCTTGATTTTAGATGAATTTTGGTCCTAGTTTTGTATTTTTCTGAGGTCGTATGAATTAGTTATGAATTTCCAAAGTTTTAATCATTTCTAAAAATAGGAAAAGGCTGAATTAATCCTGGGCTGACACGTGTCATGCTATGACTGGTCCACGTGGCGTGCTGATGTCAGCATGATGTCATCGGCTCGGCTCTGAGCTGACAAGTGGGGTCCTACTGACATCATCAACGTCATCATTCCGACAGGTGGGGCCAGGGTCTCTTGGGTCACTGACCTATGGGTCCGGTCAGAGTCAATGTCAAGTCAACGGGTGAGTCAACTGTCAATGGGTCAGGGTCACTAACGTGTGGGGCCAAAGCTGCTGAAGTCAGCAGCTAATGTCATCGTGATGTCAGCATGATGTCACCTCGGCTGTGTTGTTACTGACAGGTGGGACCCGTGTGACGTTGTCATGACGTCATTCACTGACGAGTGGGCCCTGAGTCCCTGTGTCACTAACATGTGGGGCCAGGTCAACTGTCAACATTGACCAGTCAACGGTCAACCCGGTTGGGCCTCGACAGGGCTTTGGTGGGCCTGGACTAGATTGGATTTGGTTCGGGCCGGCCTGGACACGTGGCAAGCTGTGGCGCTGCCAAGTCATAGCCATGGGCCCCCACTAGGCTTTGTCTACCATTTGGCCCATGTCGTGTGGCTCACGGTGGACTCACGTTCATGGTCCATGGACCGTTGGCTGGTCTTTGGTGGACCGAGTCCACCCACCTTCCCTCTTGGCTTAGCCTACGTGCACCGGGTGCAGGCGTGTGCGGCCGGCGAGGAAGCCCTCTACTTCCATCCCCGGCGTACTCCCACCGGTGGTGTGCTCACCGGTGTGATCCTACGGCGGCGCTGGCGTTCCATTAAGGTGGGGAAAAGCTTCCCTAGGCCATGGCGAACACGAAGGTGGGGTCTAGGTGGCGGCCAGGGCTTTCCAGGGCATTGGCCATGGCGGTCGGTGGCTTGGGCATGGCGGTGCTCATCGATGGGGCAGCTAGGGGTTGCTCTAGGGGTCCTGGTGCCCTGTTCCCATTTAGACTACTAGCGGACGACCGAAACAGGTGACGACGGCGACCTTTGGGCACGGCAGAGTCCGCACACGGTGAGGGTGCACGGCGGAACTCTGGCCAAGGTCCGGTGCTCGTGGCCAGGGTGCTGTGGTCAACTAACAGGGTCTCAGTCTATGCGGCTACCCTCCGGGCGTCCTGGTGGTGCTACGACTGTGTCCTAGTCCTAGTGAGGTGGCCGGGTGCGCTAGCGGTGGCCACAGCATGATGGCGGCGTCGGGAGCATGGCGTGTGCGTGCTCTGCTATAGCGTCCAGGGGCTAGGAGGAGTCTCAGCAGCGAGGGCTCACCGTTGGTGTCGAAGGCGATAGGATGGTGGTTCAGTGAAGGGTCATGGCCGTGTAGACGGAAGCTGTGCAGTGTCGACCCGTGACCGTGATGAAGACGACAGCGTCGTCTTCGGCTCCGACGACTTTGATAGCACGCGGATGGCTCCAATCCTCCTCTCCCAAACTCCTTCTCGCCCTTCTACTCCTAGTGCGGTGCGGCTGCTGGGCCACCAAGCGGCGGCGGTGGCTAAGGGATTCCCTAGGGCTCTAGGTGTGGCTTTATAGCCGAGCTCCATGCCTCCAATGGCATTTGGCATCATGCGGTGGAAAGGCGTGCGATGCATCCGACGGTGGTGCGAGGTTGCATGAGCACGGCGCAAGGGGAAGCAAGGCCATGCCCTGGGCATGACCCCCTGGCCCGCTCCTGCCAATGCTGTTAGCCTCCAATCGCGCGGGCGGTTGAGGCGTGGGCACGAGGAAGATGAACAGGAAAGCTGACAGGTGGGGCTAGGCGGGCAGTGGGAGCAAGCGAGCGGAGAGGCGCGTGGGCATGAGCAGCGTGCTAGGGTGCTCGCTGGGCTGGCCGTGCGAATTGGGCTGGCCTACTGTTGCGCGTGCAAGCTGGGCTGGCTGGCTGCTGCTGCGTGCTAGCGGGCCAAGCAGGCTGAGCCAGCTGCGGGCCTTCTCCTTTTCTTTTCCTTTTTCTTTTTTTTATTTTTCTTCTCCTTTGTTTAAATTCAAATTGATTTGGAATTTGAATTCAAAATTAGTGTACCTTATTCATTGGAGTTTTGTAGATATGAGGCCCACAACATTCTCTTTTATATATATATTAGGAATTTTATTTAGCTATTTTGTATAACAAAAATAGGTGTAGTTTTGTTATACAAAATTGAATTAGTTTTCCCTTTAAACATTTATTCTTTGGTTTGAGTAATATTTACTTTATGGTTTATTTCTTTAAGGGAGTTGTTAGGCATTACATAAAACAATTGAAAATCCAAATCACCATGTGAGTTAACAATGTATGCTATGTTTTATTTGTCAGTATTTAAATAAACATGATTAACAAATGTCATGCCATGCTTATGTGTTGACTTAGGTTGGGGTTAGACCTAATGCATCTCTTAGGTTGGGTTTCTATACATGACACTCATCAACACATGCGAGTTTTAAGAAAAATTTTGTAGTTGGTATTTTTGGTGTATGGATTTTTGGGTTGTTACATGCACGGTGCGATCGCATGTTCCTGCACGGTGGCGGCGATTAAATGGATAGTGGATCTAGCTTCTAGGACCTACAACGAAGACCAGATGAGGGGGAGAGAGAGCGGAGGTGTACGGGTTGTGGCTGGCCATGGGTAAGCTCGTGCTCGGCGGCGCACCACGACCATAGCGGTGATGGCGACTCGAAATGTGACCTTACTCTTGCTCAAGTCATGAAGCTAGCGGGTCGAGGTGGTGGCGAAGCTATGGTTGAGGTAGATTGGGTGGCGGTGCTACATGAACGATGAGCGAGCACGATGGAGGCAAGTGGTGATGGTGACGGCGGTGCTGCTATGTGCACACGGGGGAGAGAAGGTGAGCGAGGGTGAGAGAGCGAGAATGAAGGGAGCAGCAACGTCGCCTCACTCTTCACTCTGCTTTGGCCCGACCAGCTAGGCCAAAGCCAACATAAGGCCACCACATGGCGTGCATGGCCTGTGTCTGATCGGCCACTGGCGGCGTGGTGTCCGTGGCCATCGGCCCTGACAAAACAACTGTCAGCATGATTTCAAGCCACTGGTATTCGTAATCCGTGGTGAGTTAGCAAAAACTCCATTACTAAGAATTGTAGATTACATGAGATCTACAACTTTGCTTTAGAAAGTTTCCTCTATTTCACCATGGTTTTCAAAATGCAAAGCTTCAAAGTATGGTACATCAAAACTAAAAATCAGTTCATGACTTAGCAAATTCTCCAAGTCCAAAAATAGTATTTCTTTGCTACTTTGGAGCTATTTTTTAGCATACTATGTACTGAATTAGGTCTTGGCCCAAATATAAAAGTTGTTACTTTAGTCAAGTACTACAACTTTGCTTAAGGGCACACTGCCATGCAAACAATCTATGCTATAGTTCAACTTTGGTCAAAGTAGGATCATGAAAATTGGAGTTTCTAGAATAACGTTGACTTGGGGGCTGTTTTGGTCCAAGTCATGAATACCAAACTTGTTCCATTTACCATCCTAGATATGTCTAAGGTGTTTTTGTGACCTCACAACCATTTCATACATTGGTCACACATAATGGCAAGCATATATATGTATACAAGCAACATCACATGTGATAAAAATAAGTTGAATGAGATGAAACTTCTTATGCTCATGCTCATGAATGCTTGGATGATGCTTGTGCTCATGAAATGCAAGTGACCAATGCATGCTTAACACTAGGGTGTTATAGGGTGGTTCTCAACACGGCACAGGATGGGCGGCCCCATCCCATTATAGCCTCCTCTGCTGGAAGCCGGTGTTCTTCTCGAGACGGCACCCTAAGATCGTGCTGACCACTAGGAGGTGTTAGAGCTACATGCAGCCATGCATCGGTCAGGGTTCAAAGTGTTGCACAATCTAAGTGAAGAGGTCAGTCCATGTCTTTTGTCTACACTTTTGTCTCCCACCAAGGTGCCAAAACATCCTGCAAAACCCTCGCACTCCTGCCAAGATGAAATGTTGTTTCACCGCATGTTCAGGGTACTATCCGCCTATAGGAGGTCTATTTTGGATCCTCTGTGCTTACATAGAGGTGTACACGTGGACCACAATCAAGACCAACTGATTTAATTAACAGTTCAGCCGACGTAATAGTTCAATGATTATGCAGTACTCATACATACTAATCTAGAGGTTTCATTAGTACATATAAACTTCATTAACATAAAAGTTTCATAAATTCTAAGACTTAATGTTGGATGGGTAGGCAGTTGCTAAGGTACTCAATTGGTTGATGTTGTCCCGAAAGCCAAAGGTAGTGAACTGTAGCGGTAGTGAACCGTACCAAAGATGAAAACATCTCCATCCATAGACACATTGTATCTATAAAGTATGTCTACTTCATGTCCAGTCCTGCAAAGCACAAAAATCTCTCCACAAATAGGGTCTTGAACGATTCTTGTTAAAATTTGGGGTCCGAGAAGGTGATGAACAACGGCTTCAACAATCAATAATCGGTCCAGGTGAATGCTCTATCCCCAAGTAGAAAACAACATCATCTGGGGTCCTAGTGCCACCCCTAGCTGCCAAAATGCAAGGTTGCTCGTATGGAAATGACTTCTTCCGAAGTAAGACATCTATTGCAATGAAGAAATTCCTAATATGAACAAAACTAATACCAAACCCAAAACCAATTGGAACCAAATGCTAATAGGAGGGGTGACCAAATCCATCTAACCTTCACAGGGCACGACGTAAGACATCTATTGCAATGAAGAAATTCCTAATATGAACAAAACTGATATCGAACCCAAAACCAATTGGAACCAAATGCGAGCAGGGGGGTGGCCGAATCCATCTAACCATCATGGGGCATTGTCCACTATGACAATGCAAGGTGCTCGAGGCAAGGAAAGTATAGGTCATGTGTCAAAATGAAGATGAAGCAATGGGTGGAGAGAATGAGGATGAAGCAACAACGGGTGGGGAGAACTAATGGATTCATATTGGGGTTTTATAGTTGGTCAAACCGCTGCTAAGGCACCGGCAGGACCCAAGGGGAGTTGGGAATAGGCCATGTGCTTCTAGGTTTGTTGCCAAATGGACGGTCTAGGTTGATCAGCAGCTAAAACGAATGCCACGGCATAAGTTAAATAGTGTCTGTATTAAGCCTACCATTGCCACACTAATCCAATGCTATAATACGACAATTGTCGTGATTAAATTGCTTTTAGATTCTCCTAGAAACAACCGCAACCATACATGATAGTTTTTTTTTATTTCATTCACAAATATACTAAAAAAACATTCGTCGATAGATCAAATCCGTGCACTAGCATTTTGGAAGTAGTATTGGAAAGAACTTGTTTTGCATTTCATATAAAAAAGGTGGCATTGTAGAGATCAAATCTGTGCGAATAGAATTTTTTCATTGATTCATTATGTATATGTAACATATAGATACAATTTAGACGAGTATATGATTATACTCGTCCTAAAGCATAATAACTAACCTAAACTATTAAAACTACTTATACTAACTATAAACTACTTAATCTAAACATATGATCCTTGGGAGGAGACGAGGCGAAGTCAGAGTCAGAGTCAAAGTCGTCGGAGTTGGAGTCGTCAGAGTCATCATCGTTGTCTTTGGCATTAGTGTCGGCATTGTCCTCATCCTCGTCCTCCTCCTCTGGGTCCTCCTTCTTAGAGCTCCATGGAGGACTATAATCAGAAGACCTTCAGCCATCAAAGGAGACATCCTCCTCAAAGGACTAGTGGACTGGCAAGTCTTCCTCGCTGGACGATGAGTTGCTTGGAAACTTGATGGGGTTGTCCGACATTTCCTTGTAGATTAGAAAAAAGGGGATGGTGGATAAAGAAGAGAGGTGGTTTCAGAGGGCACCAGGCTTGAAATATATGTAGAGCAGTGGGTACAACTCTTAGGCTTTAGGCGGCAGAAGTAATGGTGATTTGACGGCCTTAAAAGTTGAGGCAATTCAACACTCACGCTGAATTTACCGCTGCTTGACCAAACGCTAGTTTAGGGCCGGTGGACAAAATGTGTATCATAGTCGGACCGGCTTTTCATGAGATGGAGCAAATGCAACCCCAATACCACTGCCGCATTTAACGTTAACCCATTGGTGGTAGAAGTCTGAACTGTCGATTTTATCCCTATGAGGCCTCTCCATCGTTTCAACCGACGGTGAAAGTATCATATAATCACTTCTATTGCTACTGTAGTGAAAGTAGCGATAGTGATAAGTCAATCTATAGTAGTGAGACACTCTCAATCACTCAAACCATGGCAGACTCTGACCAAAAAGAAGGGTGTCCCTGGACCCTAGAGTTTGTAACTCCCAGACGAGTTCACCGAACCCTCGCTCGGGCCACAGACCTAAGCATCATAGGACCAGAGAAGGGGTCAACATATCTACCGCTAGGCCTCGACAACCAAGTGCCCCATCACATTAAGGAAAGGGCCCCACGCTGGGCATCGCACTCTCATCAGCAGAAGCCATCCCCGCCATGGCTAGCTCAGTCACCAGAAGATCGAATTCAGCCCATCGTTGCCATCACAAACCAGGCCAAGTGAGGCCACGGATGGCTCAGGGGCTCCTAACAAGATCCTAACATATGGGTATGTTAAGCCTCAGGATCATTGGTTCTTGACCGAAGAGACCCCACGACTAACCCCTCTAGGATTGCCTGAGGGCTCAAGGCCTATACCCATCGGGTACGCTCGCACGTACCCTTCTATGAAGAAACCTAACCGAGCCTGAGCATGCCACAGTCCTCGCTCAAGGGTCGGGGGCTCACCCGAGCCTCAAGCTCCCGATCGACAATACACCCGAGCTTGGCCCTTGGCTCCTGCCCAGCTCACAACGCTAGCTAAGACCTGGGTGCAAGAAGACAAGCCCCGAGCCATCGAGGCTCAAGGGCTCCCAGACGTTGCACTTCAAACACGGCCTTGCCGACCGCTCCCATGATAGGGTTATGCACGGGGCGTGACACAAGAAGACATGTTTCCTTAGCCTCCAGGGGCTGGGCAGCTCCCGAGCCCGCACGTCAGCCATAGAGCTTACCTCCTTCACCACCAAGAAGACTCTAGAAGGTCCACCTGGGGGAGGCCGGTCCAAGCTGACACAGCCTGACACACAAAGTGTCAGAACAGAGTAGCCAAATAATGCCCAAGGCTTCTTCAGCTCCACAACACCGCCATGGTCCATAGAGCGTCGCTGTAGGACCCTCCAGGACTCTGGTGCATGTAGACCATAGACACATCACCTCAAACGGCCATGTACCCAACCTATCTTGGTATATAAGGGATAAGGTCAGACCTTAGAGGGGTAGGATGATCCTAGATAGATGATTCCATTCTTCATTCCATCCACCATTGTTTAGCACCGAGAGTAGGGCAACCCAGAGAGGGGCATCGAGAGCTCCTCCACCGCATCCGTCGTCTTCCTCCTCTTCGACGAGGGAAAGGCTCCACCGGTGGTGAGGCAACCTTAGGATTAGCACCAAGCTAACCCCCTACCAAATCTCTCTCTACACTCTATTGTAACCCCATGATTTTGGGTGCTTTTGAGTATATGGATCATCAACTACTGGACGTAGGGCATCAATCGGCCAGAACCAGGATAAACCGTTGGGTCCCTTCTGTAATTCATGTGTTCTTGAGTCTACCCAAGCCACTGGAGACACATACTTTGTCGATGAAATATGGTTGGCAGTCTACCTAGGGTTATGCCCAAGGTAGTGGATTATCAGCAGACAGATGTGCAAGCTACAAACAAGATGGTGACGCAAGACAGACACGAGGTTTTATCTAGGTTCGGCTGCCGTGAAGGCGTAATACCTATGTCATGTGTCTGATTGTATTATTGTATGTTAATGAGAGATGATTTTTAGAGGGGTCCCCTACCTGCCTTATATAGTCTAGGGGGCAAGGTTATAGATCTAGAAACTAATCCTAACTAGTTACAATTGCCATAGGTGGCCAAATAAGGATTCCTATTCTAACTGACCAGGATCTTGCTTGATCTCCAAATCTGCCTTGATTCCTTACGTGGGACTCCAAACAGATTGTCCAGGCCGCACATCATCATCTAGTGGGCCAGGCCTCTGGTCCGGGCCGGCCCAAGCCTAGCCATAAGGGTATAGGGGTTAATACCCCCACAGCTAGTCCCCGAGCACCATGTATTATGCTGCGACACGCTGTTCGATCTCCTTTGGCTAATGTGATCCGTCTTCATGTCATCTCCAACTGGTTGAAACATTGACCAATCGAATGTGCCAGTATTCTGGTCAGAATAGAGAGCAGTAGACCACGATTATAGCCGAAGATTTCAGTTGTCCGAAGAATGCATGGTGCTCTAAAGAAAAAAGAAAAAGATTTCTTTCCTTATCAAGTGTGCCCACTTGTATTTCTAAAAAGAAATGTAAGTGACCCTTGGACAATAATAGTTCTGGCCAATAATCAGAGCGTAGGGGTCGATAAAATAAGCACATTCACCGCAAGGTGAAGTGTGCCCACTTAGTCCCTGAGCCTAGTAGTAGGTGACGTAGGCATGTGGTGCTAGGGTCTAAAAATAATTCCCACTGAAGTTGAGAATCCAATTGTTGTACAAGCAATATGAGATGCACCAGCAGGTGCATTGTACCGATGTAGTCCCCGAACTTGCTAGAAGGCGAGGTATCAGCCTTGTAGCAAGGTCTAAATAAATGCCTCTCAATTGTATGTGAGTACAAATCACATGTAGCTGAGGAGAGCTATCTCCGAGCAATGTTCAGAGAGTGGTCAGAACAGTCCCCGAGCACGATAGTGGTCTGGACAGTCCCTGTGCACGATGGTGGTCTAGACAGTCCCTGAGCACAATGGTGGTCTGGACAGTCCCCAAGCACAAAGGTGGTCTAGATAGTCCCTGAGCACGAGAAGTGCGGCAAAAAACCATATGCCACTTGTACTATTATCTTTTGTATTTATTTCATTACTTGCCCTGTCAAGTCCAATCTGACATGTCTGGTCAAAAAAGTAGACGGGTATAGCACGTCATACTGCCTTCTTGTCTTTTCAAGCAAACAGTTGCATGGCACCTGTAAGTAGGTGCGTCAGCATTGGCCCTCTCACACTGGCAACGAAGAGGCACATACACTGGCAACGAAGAGGCGCATATATTGGCATAGATCTCGAGGCTGTGAAAACAACCATCTGCAGCACGTGCACATGTCTCCCAAGAATCTCGGGTAGACAAAATGGCATAACTCCTGGGTTAAATACAGTATAGGATAGGTAAGTTACTTTTTACTGAACCCCATTGCCATTCACAGCCATAGCCATCTTCTTCCTCTTGCCAACCCTAATACCTCCAAAATCACCACCAATTAGTCCTCCGCTAGTTCCTCGTTCATCAGCAAGGCTAGATTCATGGCGAAAAGTGACGCGCAGAAGAAAGCAGGAGTCATGGCAAAGGAGTGGTGGAAATCGAGAAGCAACGAGCAGACCATTGAAGACCTCGTCACCATGGGGGTACTCCACAACAAGGAGCTCATAGGATGGCGTGCACCAGAGGGCGAGGGGTACCCCGATCCACAACCAGGTGAGATCATGGTGTTCGAAGACTTCTTTAAGCAGGGATTTGGGGTTCCGGTACATCCTTTTCTTCAGGGGCTCTGTCTTTACTATGAGATTGGGATTTGCAATCTGTATCCCAACTCGATCCTCCTTGTCACCACTTTCATTCATCTTTGTGAAGCATATGGCGGCTTCCAGCCCCATTTTGATTTTTTCCGCCATCTTCTTTGTCTACGGAAGAAAGGATGTGGTGGCTCGAAGATAGCCGAAGGTGTGTACCTCAACCTTCATGACGGCATGAAAGCCCAGTACCTGCACTGCCCATGGAACACGTTGCTTGACGACTAGTACAAGAAATGGTTCTACATCCGTGAAGAGCCAAACATGATCACGCTGTGTGACGTGGGGTACATTCTAGAGAAGAGGACAAGCTGGTCAGAGAAGCCCGAGCACCTAGAACAGATTCCAGAAATATTTGGGATGATCCCATGGAAAAACCTAGACGGCCCGAGCATGGTCAGGAGCTTCATTAGTCAGTGGATCTAGCCCTGCTAAAGGAGGGTACATCCTAGCTATGAGTATCAAGGTAGCACAGACCCAATGAGGACAAGGCAGTGGGAGCTTGACAAAAACGAAGTCAGAGCCAGAATTGGAGAGCTATTTAACTTAGCTGATCCAAATTATGTTAGATTGAGCAACATCGAGCATGCTTTCAAGCTCACTCGACCTCCCCTAAAGGTAACTCATCTTGCCTTGTACCCGTAGTCTTATATTGTGGTAGAAACTTACTGTGTTCACTCCCATTTGTTTCCCAGATTAATGGTCAGGACAGAGCGATAGTGTTTGTGTTGCCACCCCCCGAGTAGATTGGCCACAAGGAGCGGTCCTAGCCACCTAGACCAGCATTGGGATCGAGGACGTCAACAGGGCGATGCTTAGAGCTAGAGAGGAGGCAGTGGCCAAAGCTGCTGGTAAGCGACCGGCGGCCAGCAAACGTCATCGGGCGATTTTTACTTTGTCAGACGATGACGCAGAGAAGGGAGAGGATGCAGACACCTTTCAACTCGTCCCTCGAAAGAGGAGGTGGCAACTGGAGTCGATGGAGCAAGGTGGCTCCTCCGTGCCGGTGGGACCTACATCGCCGACCACTGCAGCGCGAAGGACAAGCGGCGGAGGGGTCGAGCACCAAGGCCCAGTGATAGTGCTGGATGTAGAGGGAGACCAGGAGTCACCCGCACAGCACGTGGAGCAAGCATGGCTGAAGAGACGTGCCTTCGCCACATCATTCCATGCTTCCAACATGTAAGTATTTGTAACCTTGATGTAAGCTAGCAATTTGCATTGAATATGATTGCCTTCTGAACTTATCTCGGATGTACTAGCTCGGCGTCCACCGAAAGTCTGGACCAGCTAGCCGGGAGCGGTGTGGCTCTGCTAGTAAGTTCAGAGCAGACTGCCCAGCAGCCGACCATCGAGGAACCCATAGCAGAAGGTCCATCAGGGCCTCAGCAAACAAACAGTTAGACAACAATCCCTGAGTAGGGGGTCGAGGGAAGAGCCGAGCCAAGCACGAGTGCTTTGAGTGCTGAACCTGCCGAGGGCAACACCTCAGCATCAAGGGTAACGGAACAGACCGAGGAGCAGCGGTCGGAGGTGAGAGCACAGAGCATGTTTGTCGATGCTGCTGCCAGTGGGAAGGCCATAGTGATCGCAGAAGCTGCTAACTCCAGACCAGCACTGAGACCCGAAGAAGAGCCCGAAGAGGACAAAGTGGAGGAGGTCCTGGGCCATCCACAAGACAAGCGACAACATGTGTATGTGTTGTGTTGGCGGAATGATCAATGGGTTGTCCATGAGGAAATCCCAGAGGTCGAAGAAACCAAGAAAGTTGAATGGGTGGCGAAACGGCTAGTGACGGAGGTGCAGGTAAGCTTCGCTTCACCCCCTGGTCTTGCTGTCTGGTCATAGTTGTCTTACCTAGCTATCTGCACTCAGGACTTAATGAAGACCGCAAGGTACCGCAAGAAATGCTTTGACTAGATCGAGGGGATCACTGCGAGCAACAAGGAGCTGACGGTAGAGGTAGAATGCTTGCGCCAGCGACTTGAAGCTGTCAATCATGAAAAGATAGTACAAGAATCCTAGAACCAGAACCTGGTCATCCAGCTCAGTAATAAAGAGCGGGAAAGAACAAGTAAGTAGCCATTTTATCACAACGACTATTGACAAGTGTTGTTGTGTTGTTGGTAGTAACAGCTATAGTGCAGGCTTAGAAGCCAAAGTGGTCCATCTTTGAGAAGAGAATGGTCATGCGGTCGTGGAGTGTGATCGCCTGAAAGAGGACAATAGAAAACTGGCGCAAGACCAGTCACAGCTCTAGGACCACACGACCAAGATGACAGAGGAGCTGAAAGGTAAGTTTTACAAACCCCTTTGCTCATTTTTGTTGCCTGTCATAGTTTGGTGTAATATAGCGTCTTAACAGCATGTACGGTTTGCAGTTATAAAAATCAATGCGAAGAAGCATCTGGAGGCCATGATAAAAGACCATGACGGCTAGAAGGCATAGTGCCAAGAGATCATCAAGGATCGTGACACCTGGAAAAACCGGTGCCAGGAGATGGCAATGGGCATTTTGCCGGTCCTTAACCTCATTGATCCGGCGCTAGCAGAGGACATGCCAAGGACGCCACAGCTGGGATTGATCGAGAGATGCCGAGAGGCATGGGGATGGTTCCAGGAGTTCGTGAAGGAGGCGGGTGAGTACACAGGCGCACATGTGCTAAGCATGGTACGTGCTCACTACCCCTTGATCGATCTTAAGCACCTGGAGGCTGGATACCCAAAGGAGGTAGATACAGACAAGGCTAAGGAGCTATGGATGACCCAGCTAGACTTGTCGGTGAAAATAATTGGCGACATTAACCTGTGTGGAGGCACGACACCACCTGTATAGGGAACGCCATCAACAAGTCAGCTGGAAGCGCTGTCATTTATAAGCCAACCGGCGAAGCCTACGGTCTTGACCAGCCAGGCATCAACGGGGCCATCTTCTTCAACTCGATCAATGTCAGAGTCTCCAAGACCCTTGCATGATGTTAGGCCCAGCGAGCAGCAGGTGTCGCGTGCCTCGACCAGCCAATAGTATAGGCTATAGCTGTGGAAGAAGATGTAGTTGTGTTATTGTAAACTTGGACCTTTCCAGGCAAGCTTGTAATAACGTAATTGTATATCAGCATAAGCTAGTTTGTTTTGTAGAAAACGTATTTAAGCTTGGATATCGTGTTGGTGTAACTAAGTGAGAACATGTTAGCATTCTGTTTAGTTATACCAGTTTAGTCGACATGTCATCCTGAAAGGTTTGTATGGTAACCTGGTTTGTCTTGTGGTCGGAGTGTGATGTGTGTAGCTTGTGCACACGTAGACACACACAAGTCAAACCAGAGAGGGCCTACCGATCACCCAAAGCGTAGAGAGCAGATCCCATGCACACGTTGCGAGGAACCGAAGACAGGGCCTGCTCCGAAAACCCGAGAAGGAATGGTGGTCGGTTTTAACTGGTTGAGTTAGAATAACAATAGACTTCGAAGTGATACATTAGAGTGGTCAGAGAAATCATAATAGCTTTATTGAATTAAATCAAAAGTACAAGAGGGGTACATATCTTAGTAGTTAAGCATAGAAACGCCTAAGCTTATCGATGTGCCATGAATTGGGTACGTCTGTACCATCCAGTTAAGCTAACCTATAAGATGTTGGTTGTGTAACCTCCTTGATCATGAAGGGCCCTTCCCATGGGGTTGCGAGTTTGTGGACGCCAGCCTAATTTGTCTTCCACTTCAGGACCAGGTCCCCAACCATGAAGAAACGCTCCTTGATGCTCTTGTTGTAGTACCTGCACAAAACAGCAAGGTATTTGGCTGTACGTACACAAGAATCAAGCCGCTTCTCTTTTGCACTATTCACTTCTAGCTCCCGTACTTCATTGGCCTTGTCTTTGTCGAAGTTCTCTACCCATGCTGATCTGAAGGCAATATCCGCTGGGAGCACTGCCTCAGCGCCATAAACCATAAAGTATGGTGATACGCCGGTATTGCGACTGGGCTGGGTTCTGAGGCCCCAGACCACAACTGGTAACTCTTTGAGCCATCTTCCGAGAGCTTTGTCATTTTCTCTGTACATCCTCTTCTTAAGTGCATCCAAGATCATACCATTTGCCCGCTTGACCTATCCATTAGCTCTAGGGTGCGCCACCGAGACGTATTTTACTACTATGCTCCTTTCATCGTAGAAGTCCCAAAAAGCGTTCTCGGTGAACTGAGTACCCAGATCAGTGATGATGCTATTGGGTATGCCAAAGCGGTGGATGACCTGGTTGATGAACGCAATAGCCTTTTCTAAAGATGCCTTAACCAGGGGCATGTACTCTATCCACTTGGAAAATTTGTCGACCAGCATAAAGACGCATGTAAATTTCCCAGGGACCGGTTTGAAAGGCTTGATCATATCCAGTCCCCAACATGTGAAGGGCTAGGAGGCTGGTATTGTCTAAATCTTGTGTGCTGGTATGTGGATTCTCTTGGTGAAGAACTGACAACCTTCACAATGGCAGACTAGCTTCTCTGCATCGACTACGGCTGACGGCCAATAGAACCCTACTCAGAAAGCCTTGCCAACCAGCGTTCTCGAGGCCGCATGGTTGCCGTAGGAGCCAAAGTGGATTTGGTCTAGGAGATGTTCACCATCCTCCTAGGTTATACACTTCATCAAGATTTCCTCCTTTGCGTTCTTGCACCACAATTTTCCATCGACAAGCAGATATTGCTTACTGCAACGCATCAGGCGTTCGTTTTCTGTCCGATCGGTGTAACCGCTACCATCTGTCAGGTACTTGATGAAAGGTACTCTCCTGTCAGGCTCCTTAGTGGTCGAAGGTGGTTCGGTGGTGTTTGACGCCAAAACCATAGCCACCAATGGCTGGTCTAGAAGCTTGTCAACCGCGTGATCTTCTTCTTTGATGGAAGGCGTGAGCAGGTCTTGAACAAATATGCCATGTGGGACTTTGGCTCAGGATGATCCTAACTTTGACAGCGTGTCTGCTGCTTGATTTTTGTCCCGGGCCACATGTGTGTACTCGATGCCATAGAACTTGCCTTCCAGCTTTCTGATCAATTTGCGGTATGCATCCATCTTTTTGCTAGTCGTATCCCAGTCCTTGTTGAGTTGGTTGATGACCAGAGCCAAGTCTCCGTAGACATAGAGACATTTGACACCGAGCTCAACCGCAATGCACAGACCATGTAGACATGCTTCGTACTCGGTGGCGTTATTAGACACCAGGAAATAAATCCTGAGGACGTATCGAAGCTGCTCCTTGGATGGTGACACAAAAAGGACTCCTACTCCTGCACCATTGATGTTGAGAGAGCCATTGAAGTACATCTTCCAATACTCGATAGGCCCCTGAGAGACAGGTGTGCTTAAGTCTATCCACTCAACGATGAAATCGACAAGTGCCTGAGACTTTATTGTAGTACGGCTGGCAAATTCCAAGGAGAAAGGGCATAGCTCCATTGCCCATTTGATGATGCGCCCATTCGCATCCTTGTTGCGAATGATGTCTCCCAGAGGGTACTCGGTCATGACCACCACACGATATCTGTCGAAGTAGTGTTTCAACTTTCGGGATGTAATCAGTATGGCGTAGATCAGTTTCTGAATCTGTGGGTACCTGGTCTTGGATTCATTGAGTACCTCACTAATGAAATAGATTGGTCGCTGTACCTTGTAGACGTGGCCAGGCTCATCGCGCTCGACCACCATGGCAGTGGAGACCACCCGATTAGTTGCCGCAATGTAAAGCAGGAGGGTTTCGTCTTCTTTGGGAGCAGTGAGGACCGAAGGTGATGTAAGGAATTGCTTCAGCTATGTAAAAGCAGCGTCTACTTCCTCTGACCACTCAAACTTCTCGGTTGCTTTGAGTAGCTTGAAAAACGGCAGTCCCTTTTTGCCTAATCTTGATATAAAATGACTAAGGGCAGCCATGCATCCGGTGAGCTTCTAAACATCCTTCACCTTTTTAGGTGGCTTCATGTCCAAGATAGCTTTTACCTTCTCTGGGTTAGGGTGTATGCCGTCGTGACTGACGACGTTGCCGAGCAATATACCAGATGGAACACCAAAGATACACTTCCTTGGGTTTAATTTCCATTGGAATGTGTTAAGAGCTGTTAAGGTATGTTCGAGGTCATCAACAAGGGTGTATGCTTCCTTGGTTTTAACAACTACATCGTCAACATAAGCCTCGACGAGGTCGTCTTTTATCTCGTCTTTGAGGCAGGCCTGTATGGTGCATTGGTAGGGAGCCTCAGTGTTCTTGAGCCCAAACGACATGGTCGTGTAGCACTAAGCACCGAAGGGCGTGATGAAGGATGTCTTGATCTGGTCATTCTTTTTGAGAGCGATCTGGTGATAACTAGAGTAGCAATTGAGAAAGGACAACAACTCGCAACCGGTAGTTGAATCTACGACCTCGTCTATGCGAGGTAAGCCAAAGGGGTCTTTAGGGCAGTGTTTGTTGAGATCAGTGTAATCAACACACATTCTCCATTCATTATTCTTTTTGCATACAAGAACCAGGTTGGCTAACCACTCTGGATGATACACTTCTTTGATAAATCCAGCTACCAAAAGCCATGTAACTTCTACCCTAATAGCCTCCTTTTTGTCGTGAGCGAACCGTCGTAGCTTCTGCTTGATAGGTTTGGCCTTACCGTCGACATTTAAGGAGTGCTCGATCAAGTTCCGAGGTACACCGGGCATGTCAGCGGGTTTCCATGCGAACACACTCACGTTGCTCCTTAAGAACCTGATGAGCGCGTCTTCCTATTTAGGATCTAGGTTGGCCCCGATAAGGGCCATTTTGCTGGGATCACCGTCGACCAGCTGGATCGCTTTGTGCTCTTTGGACTTGACGTTCTTGCGTCGGGCCTCGAGCTCTGGGATCTCTAGGTGGTCGGCTAGCGTCTTCTTAGCGTCGAGCGTGGTCTCGGCCATGCGAATAGAGAGGTCGTGAGCCTCTGCTATTTTGAAGCTATCATCCTCGCAGGTATAAGCTGTGTATATGTTGCCCCTAAGAGTTAGAACCCCTTTCTTGGTAGGCATCTTGAGCACCAAATACCTATAGTGAGGTATGGCCTTGAATTTGGTGAGCGTTGGTCGACCAAGGATGGCATGGTAGGTGCCGTTGAAGTCAGCAACCACGAAGTTGACATAGTCGATGCGGAAGTGGTCTGGGGTCCCAAATTGCACAGGTAGCATGATCTGCCCGAGAGGTGTGGAGCTCTGTCCGGGGAGAACACCCCAGAACTATGCCTCATATGGCTTGAGATCAGCCTGGGTTATCTTTAGGGCTGGCAAACTGTTCTTGAACAGTATATCGATGGAACTGTCGTCGTCAATCAGCACTCTATCGAACTAGACCTTGTTGATACAAGGATCGAGAACCAGAGGAAAATGTCCTGGCTCAGGTATTGCAGCCCATTGGTCCTTTCTGCTGAAGGAGATCTCACGGTGAGACCAAGGAGGGAGCCACGGATCGGCGATGAGGTTGTCAGCGTTGGCCACGTTCAAGCAAGCGTGGGCGAGCAGCTTGCGTTCTCGTTTGGTCTCGATGGACACTTTGCCTCCAATGATGGTGTGGACACAATCGGTTGGCTTGAAGTACTTATGATAGGGATTTGCATCTTCATCATCGTTGTCCTCATTACGCTGCTCCCCTATGTCGTTAGGCTTGTCGGATGTATCCAGAGCCTGTTGGCGCGTGTAGATAGATTTGAGGACACGACAATTCTCCATGCTATGGTTTGACTTGGGATGGAGCTAGCAGGGTCCTTTCAATGCTTTGGCATAGTCTTCTTCGTAGTTGTGACGTCTGCCACCTTTTTTAACGGTGTTGACCTCACCGTCATCTTCCCGAGCATGCTTCCCCTGTAATCGTCACGGCGATTACGCCGCTGATTATGCTGGTCGCGGTGGTCGTGGGAATCGTTGCGCTGGTTGTGGCGATCAAAATTGTTGTTCCGACCATGGTTGTCGCCGTAGTCGTCGTGGTGTGGGGGTGGTCGGAGCGTGGAACCCTTGCTGCTTCTTCGATGATTATCTTTTTAGCATCATCGGCATCCGCATATTTTTTAGCAGTGGCTAGGAGCATTGTAACTGATTCAGGTCTCTTATGGAGGAGCTTGTCCCTTAGGGCATCGTGGAAGCAGAGACCAGTGATGAAAGCCTCGATTGCCTCATTGTCGGAGATTGACGGGACCTTGATGCGCATCTCCGAGAAGCGTCGGACGTACTTGCGCAGTGGCTCATCTTTGCGATCTTGAATCCACTGCAGATCATACTTGTTGCCGGGTTGCTCACAAGTAGCAATGAAGTTGTCGATGAATGCTTGCTTGAGCTCTTGCCAAGAATCAAAGTAATTCGCCGGCAAGCTGACCAGCCATTGGTGGCCTGCATGGTCGACGGTGACTAGGAAGTAATTAGACATGACGTGCTCGTCAGCCATGGCTGATCTGCACGCGGTTTCATAGAGCATGACCCATAATTCGAGGTTCTCCTTGCCATCGTACTTCTAAAGTTTTTCAAGCTTGAAGTTCTTGGGCCATATAACTTGGCAAAGGTGTGGAGTAAACTGCTTCAAACCCAGAGGGCCATGGGTAGTATCATATTCCATACGGCGATAGCTTTCATGGGATGCACGATCGTTGGCTCTTTGGTTAATGCGATCGCATAGATTGCGTTCTCTGAGGTAATGGTGGAGATCGTTATTGCCATCACGGTGATCCTAGTTGCCACCCTGGTTAACCCTGCGACCGCGGTTATCATGACGATTATCGCGGTTGTCTCAGCGGTTGTCGTTCCGGTAGCCGCGGCGATTGTCATCCCGACCACCATCATGGCCACTGTTTCCACCTTGACGGTTGTTTGATGGGTCGTTGTTGCGCAAGCCATGTTGGTTGGGTGGCTGTGAGCGACTTGAGAACTGGCGGCTGTGGCTTGATTCGACTGAGACGGATGGAGCCCGGGCTTGATTTACAATCTCTGCGGTCTGGGCCATAACAGCTATCAGGTAAGCTTGTATATCATCACGAACTGCCTGGGTTTTTGGGGTATTGGGTAGTCGTTGCATTGTCTCCATAGCAACAGCTACGTTGGTGCTTGGGGTCCTGAAGACCTGCTTGTCCCCCACCCTGTTAAAGGCATTGTTAAGGTCGCATGGCTGGACCCTTATGCGTCGTGCCTCCTCTTCTGCCTTGGCTTCGATTTGTCAGCGATTATACCGGTCAATATTGCGTGCTTCGCGTGCTAGCCTTTCTTATTCTATTTCGCCAACTACCGGTGGTTCATCACTACTGACAACGTTGATCAAGTCTCCTCGCCTTGGTGGGAAGGATGGGAATCGTGGGAACCCTGGGGCGTGGTCTGGGATATCCAGATCGTATTCAATGCCTTCATTGTCATGATGCTAGAGCTCGGTGTGGACGGAGCCATTAGATGCGATGCCAGACGAGGAGCTTGAGCCACCCTCTTGAACTGTATGGACCGATCCTTCTTGATACTCCTCAATCCGGACCATGTTGACGAAGTTATGCAGGCCGTAGGGCTGGGCCTGGTAGTTCTCCATCGAGGCTCCATACTTGGAGAGTCGAAGACCCATCATGGGGGCTGGCCGGTGACGAACCGAGTGCCCTTCAGGAGTAGATGTGACCACGAGATCCGTACCAAGTCGTGCAGGATGACTGGCCCAAGCTGGTCGGGTAGATTTGTTGTGTGTAGTGGTTACCTGCTCATTGGGTTGACTTTGAATCAAACTTACCAGAGCTAGAGTTTTAGCAAGTTTGGTGCCGACCCGATCGATGGAGTCGAGCAGGTCAGTGTTGTCGATCTGCCTCCCTTTGTAGCGAGGAAGCGGACGACGGGTTGTCGGTGTGGCTAAAGACGATGCTGGTGTGACCGGAGCCAGATCCACCGTGGTCAGAGCCATAGCCGATGCAAATGAAGCAGTGGTCAACGCAGATTGAATCCATGCCTCCTCCATGGTCATGGCGATGAAGTCATTGGAGCTAGTGGTCCAGGTGATCTGGCCGATGGTGAACGTGAGGTCGTTCGGCATAGCCATGGAACCGGGGACGATGACCATCTTGTTCGTCTGGAGAGCAGTACGCACACCCCCTACCTGGCGCACCACTGTCAACGAAATATGGTCAGCGGTCTACCTAGGGGTATGTCCAAGGTAGTAGATTATTGGCAGACAGATGCGCAAGCTACAAACAAGATGGTGACGCAAGACAGACACGAGGTTTTATCCAGGTTTGGCCGCCGTAAAGGCATAATACCTACTTCCTACATCTGATTGTATTGTTGTATGTCAATGAGAGATGATTTTTAGAGGGTCCCCTGCCCGCCTTATATAGTCTGGGGGGCAGGGTTACAGATCTGGAAACTAATCCTAACCAGTTACAATTGCCATAGGTGGCCGAATAAGGATTCCTATTCTAACCGACCAGGATCTTGCTTGATCTCCAAATCTGCCTTGATTCCTTGCGCGGGACTCCGAACATATTGGCCGGGCCGCGCATCGTCTTCTAGTGGGCCAGACCCCCTGGTCCGGGTCGGCCCAAGCCTAGTAAGGGTATAGGGGTTAATACCCCCACATACTCTGACACCGACTCGAACAACAATATTTGCCGCGGATCTGACCCCACGACAGGCAGCTCAACAAGGGAGCGACCACACCTAGGGAGCGGCCGCACCCTTAATTCCACTACCAGCCATGATCTTGCACATGGGCCCTCTCATCAATGCTCCAAGGTGGTTGGCGCATGATTCCTTTGAATATTCTTCTCCAAGCTGACCAACCAACTACTATATAAGGAGGAGGAGACCCCCACACTCACACACTTTACACTTGAACATTCCTTCATATCCTTAGTAGTGGTGTCCCTCTTGGTGCTCCTACTTAGTTGTAGTAAAATAAAATAGGAAGAGAGGAGAGAAAGGGAGCTAAGGAGGAGCCGGGTCTGTCAGATCCTCCTCAATTTTGTACCTCTACAGAGCTGACTCGATCTTGAGTAAAATCCAGGTTCTTCTTTTGGTATTTGCAAGCTTTCTGTTCGACTAAGTTCAAGTCTTTACTTTACTTACCGAAACTCCGCTCGACCAAGTGCTCTAGTCTAAGGTACTAGACTAGAGTAGTAATCGTTAGCACAGACGTGGTGTTGAGGCTAGTGTTTACCTAAGTTTGCATCCAATCGTACGGATAGTTGTGGTAGCTCCAGAGGTGATAGCTCTAACCAAGCCTTTGTAATCCACCATGTTCGGATTGGTGTTTCTGTATAGCTTTTGGCAGCCTTCACCCAATCACTCTTTCTCACCCCTTTCGAGGGTCAAAAAGGTACTACTGCTCCGAAGTAAGTATAGTAAGCCTGATCCTTGGTTATTTAGTTTATCTTGGGAAACCATTAGAAACCCCTCTCTACCCAAAAAAATACATTTCTATATTTATCCTTGGACGAACTTGAACCTTTCTAGTACACTTCACGTCCCCCGTGAAAATTGATACCTTGGAATACTCCCGGTGGAAGCTACAGCGGTATCCGTGCGCTTGCGGATTTATCTGTTTGCGTTAACAAATACCATCAACCAACTTCTTGGCCATCACCGGCGTTGTGGCAGTCAATGCATGGCTCGCGCGCAGATCCAACCACCACCGAGCCGAGGGCGACAAACACAGGGACCAATGTGTGGGCGTGGGGATCCGCATGTGCATGAGACGTACCAGCGGCATGCGAGTGGGAGCTTTGCCAAGGCTGGCGATGAGCGGCTACATGTGCAGTGCGAGAGAGAGAGAGAGAGAGAGAGAGTAGGCGCCTGAGAACGAGAAGATGAGGAAGGAGATGACCTAAGGGGGCCACGAGTTAGTGATGTGAATAGAGGGGTCGATAAATGGGTATTTTGGGTGATACAGAAATATGTTGGCCTGCAGAAGGGTCTAAGAGAATCCACAGTGTACAACAAGGTATATATGAGTTACCAAGTACAGAGCGTCGCAAAAAAAAGTTACCAAGTACAGAGCAAATTGTAATGGCACAAGAGAATCCACAGCATACAACATGGTGTTTTTCGGATCCGTGAAAATTGTAATGGTACCAATCCAAATAAACATTTTATTCATAGAGAAGTCGGGCTTGTCTTATATGCTAGTAGTGAACATTGTACAAGCTCAAGATTAGTTCGAGCCATTTTTTCAGCCAATTGTTTGTCTCCTTTTATGTCAATGCCATGACCCATGAAAAGCATCAGTTATGCATTTTTAATATATAGTCATGATTAGTAATTTTCTTGAAGATCAAAGCAACTAAATTTTTCTTTTTATCCACTGATAAGTTTGTTTATATCTCTTGCATTCATTTAATAAGGGAAAGAATGATCCATGTACGCAACAGTGTATTACTCTCTCCCTCCTAGAAGGTACCTTCGGCATTTTAGAACATATTATGGGATAAAACAAATGATGCATGTAACCCTCTCTTTACAGTAGTGAGATACTGTGCTTCCTGTATTTTGAGGTATATATTATGGTAGGTAAGCACGTGATTGGTGCTTCAGGTTTGTTTCACCTATAATACTTAATAATTGGGATGAATTTTGAATGATTCAATACGTTAAATTTTATGACTAAGGAATAATGTGTTCTTCGACTTCACTACTATTAGTTAGAATATTCTTTTGAAGCATCTATTTTAATTATCATGAGACAAACACTAGAGAAAAAGAATTAAACCTTACACATGACAATCAAATGTTGTTAAAACACTACACTTGTTTTGAGCAACTTATAATGCACATGGAAGCATATTTTCCCTAGGTCTGTTTGGATGTAGATACTGGAGGGGCAGGAATTGAATTGGGTTCAATACCAAAGTAGCCATGGTATTGAAATTGCCACAATTCGAATATTATTGTTTGGATGACCATTGAATTAGGTTTTAGAATCATAGCAAGTAGCCCAAAACCATTTCTTGTTTGGATGCAAAAGCATGGAATTGAAACGCTGGGGAAGCTTGACACCGGCCATGGCGGACCGAGGTTGGCAGCGACCACCACGGCAAGGCGAGCTCGACCACAGCCATGGCGGGCGGATCTCGGGCTCAGCAGCCGCGGCCTGGGGGAACTCAACCCCAGCCATGGCCGCCGGATCTTGGTAGCCGCGACCATGGGGGAGCTTGACCCAGGTAGGTGGCCGGATCTCGGCAGGCGCAACCATGGGGGAGCTCGACCCTAGCCAGGCGATCGGATCTCGGCGGGCCACGGTAGGGCTGCACCGGCCATGGAGAAGAAGGGGCGCGCCGTCCATGGAGAAGGGGCGCGCCGGCCATGGAGAAGAAGGGACGAACTGGCCAAGGAGAAGAAGGGCCGCGTTGGCCATAGAGAAGAAGGGCCGTGCCGGTGTCAGGGAAGAAGCGATGCAGCGTGGGCGACCTCCGCTTCAGGGTCACGTTGCGTCGGGGGGCGCTAGGGAAGAAGCTGCGCAGCAGGGGCGCTCTTCGCGTCAGGCCTCCGTGCGTCAGGGGCGCCGGGGAAGAAGCACCGAGGCGTGTCGGGGCGGGTCGGGGGACGAATGCCGCACAATACGAAGGGGTCTGGCTGGCTTGGTATTGGAGATGAGGAGGAGCAGATATAGCCAATACCGATTGGTATTAGGTTCGAATACCAATTCCGAATTCTTAGCCATTCAAACAGCAGAATTGACAGCTACACAATACCAATTCCAATTCCTGAGGCCTAATATCTACATCCAAACAGGGCATAAAATTTACTTTTCCAGATATATGTGGTTCAAATATATCAAGTGTGATATTGTTCTGATGTTCACAAGGAAAAAGATAGTATGATCGGATTTTCATTTACGTGGTCCATTTAGAAATACACGGCTCATTAAATTTACAAATTTAGTTGCATGTGGTCGACATCAGCAATTTTGCTTCTTTTTTTAGACAATTAATCCATGTGCATCTATAAGTAACCCATTTAGCGTATCTGCATATGAGATAAAACTATAGAATGGTTATTTAGACAAATCATGAAGATTATGGCAAGATAAACTTGAGCATTAACAACATTGTCCAATGTATTTTTGGTCACCAATCAAATGTTTTTATTGCCCTCTACAACAGTTATTTCAACTACTAGAATAGCACAACGAAGGTAGGTAGCCAGCTAGCTAGCTTGCTTTACTGCTCTGGCGCCCTTAGGGCTTGTACAGCGCTGGGCGCTTATGGATGGTTATTGGCCGTTAAATAGTTTTTTTTTTTTTTTTTGCCACGGTGGAGTCCAGAGCGGGCGCTTCAAAATAGATTCGGTGAGGCGTCGACGCCTGGACCGGCTCCTCGCGTGATCCCTGGTGTTCGCATGCGACGTAACGGCCAGAGCAGAAGCGCCTTCAAATACGTTTTGCATTGTAGATTAAGGTCATAAAGAGCCGCTTATAGTTACAAAAGTATTTTCTCTTTCCATCTAAGCGCCATTTGCATTGTGCGTGCCCTTATATACCGAGGAACCTAATTTTAGTTTCCTAGGCTTGAGCTGAACCACACCTTCCTCTGGAGAGACGTGCGCCAAAACAAATAAAGAAGCCACTGCCATCCCCGAAAAATGCTCTTGTGCGCCTGTCTTCAACGGTAGCTAGCCCCTGGACCAAGCATCCCTTGGCCCCTTATTCCCCGAAACAAACATCCTCTTGGAGGAGGAGATTACAGAGGCATGCACACCTCTGTTCTTCTCCCTCCTCTCGTCTTCCTCCCGAATTCATTTGCTCAACACCGCATGGCCTAACCAAACACCCTTCTCTACACCTCTGCACCGGCGAATTAAACTGTCCTGACTGGTCCGTGAGGCGAACATGGCAGCCTGCCGCCGCGACGCCCTTCTCGCGGTTATCATTGCCATCAATGCAGTCACTTTGGCTTCCGCGGCGAAGTACATGCCGCCGGAGTCCATATTGGTGGATTGCGGTTCAGCGAAGGAGGGCCAGGACGCAGATGGGAGGAAATGGGTGACTGACCAAGGCGGTAACTGGCTCATTGACGGCGGGAAGTCATCCATCATGGCCGATGCGGATGTCCAGGATCCATCGCTTCCCTCACCTGTCCCGTACATGTCAGCACGGGTGTTCACCAAGGAAGCCGTGTATAACTTTTCCATTGGCAAGGATAGGCACTGGCTGCGCCTCCACTTCTACCCAGCGGCCTACCATGGCGTCCCGGCAGAACAATTCTTCTTCTCAGTCTCTACGTCCACCGGAATCACGCTGCTCCGCAACTTCAGCGTATACATCACTGCCAAGGCACTTAGCCAGGCATACATCATCAGGGAGTTCACACTGCCACCGATGACCGATGGCACGCTGTCGCTCACATTCACACCAACCGCGATGAACAACGCATCATATGCCTTTGTCAATGGCATCGAGATCATCTCCATGCCCGACATCTTTGCTGACCCGGCCACGATGGTTGGCTTGAGTGACCAGACCGTGGACACCGCCGCTAGCAGCTTACAGACGATGTACAGGTTGAATGTCGGTGGTTCTTACATTGCACCGACAAACGACTCTGGGCTATCACGAGATTGGTATGATGACACGCCATACCTCTATGGAGCTGCTGTTGGTGTGACATATAAAGCTGATGACAAGGTCCAGATAAAGTTCTCGAGCCCTGAGGCAGAGCATGCAGCACCGACGAGCCTCTACCTCAGCAGCAGGTCAATGGGCCCTAACCCAAAGGTGAATCAGAACTACAATCTGACATGGGTGTTTGAGGTGGATAGTAACTTCACATACATCGTTCGGCTCCACTTTTGTGAGTTGTTGCTTACCAAGGTGAATCAACGGGCGTTTGACATCTACATCAACAACAAGACAGCACAGGCAGATGCCGATGTCATTGGGTGGACATCAGAGAAGGATGTGCCCGTGTACAAGGACTACGCGACGTTCATGCCTGACAGTCCAGGTGATAAGATCCTATGGATCGCGCTGCACCCTTCCGTGTCAATGAAGCCAGAGTTCTACGATGCTGTCCTGAATGGTCTCGAGATATTCAAGATGAGTGATAGCTCTGGCAACCTTGCTGGTCCAAATCCTGATCCATCCAGAATGCTGGAGGAAGCAGAGATGGATGTGACAACCGGAAAATTCAAAGCCAAGCCAAGCAACCTCAGGGCCATGGTGATTGGCGGTGCAGCCGGCGGTGCAGCGGCCTTTGGGATAGTAGCAGCCATATGTATTGTGGCTTATCATTCAAAGAAGAGGCGGGTGCTAGGTAACAGCGTGTCACATTCCTCAGGATGGCTGCCAGTGTATGGTGGCAACTCACATACAAACGCCAGCAAATCGTCTGGCGGCAAGAGCGCGGCACTCAACCCAAACATCACCGCCATGTGTCGGCACTTCTCGTTCCAGGAGATTAAGGCAGCAACGAAGAACTTTGATGAGTCACTAGTGATTGGTGTGGGCGGGTTTGGCAAGGTGTACAGGGGCATCGTTGATGGTGACACGAAGGTGGCGATCAAGCGGAGCAATCCATCATCTGAGCAGGGTGTTTTGGAATTCCAAACTGAGATTGAGATGCTCTCCAAGCTTCGGCACAAGCACCTTGTGTCGCTTATCGGCTGCTGCGAGGATGACGGCGAGATGATCCTTGTGTATGACTACATGGCACATGGCACGCTACGGGAGCATCTGTACAAGAGTGGAAAGCCAGCACTATCGTGGCGGCAACGCCTTGAGATCACCATCGGAGCCGCACGAGGCCTGCACTACCTCCACACTGGCGCCAAGTACACCATCATCCACCGTGACGTCAAGACGACCAACATTCTGGTCGATGAGAACTGGGTGGCCAAGGTTTCCGACTTTGGTTTATCCAAGACTGGCCCGACGGCCATGAACCAAACGCACGTTAGCACCATGGTGAAGGGCAGCTTTGGATATCTCGACCCAGAGTACTTCAGGCGGCAACAACTCACAGAGAAGTCTGACGTCTACTCGTACGGTGTGGTGCTCTTTGAGGTGCTCTGCGCACGGCCTGCACTGAACCCGAGCCTACCAAGGGAGCAGGTTAGCCTTGCTGACCATGCCTTGAGCTGCCAAAGGAAGGGAACACTACAAGATATAATCGATCCGCTACTGAAGGGCAAGATAGCACCAGACTGCCTAAAGAAGTATGCCGAGACGGCAGAGAAGTGCCTGGCTGACCATGGAGTAGACCGACCTTCGATGGGCGACGTGCTATGGAATCTTGAATTTGCATTGCAGATGCAGGACACCTTTGAGAATGGTGAGAAGCCAGAGGGCGGAGGAAGCATGAGCAACAGTAGTACTGTGTCTATGGCGGACAGCATGGCTGCCTCAGCTGCAGCGCTCGAGCTAATCAGCGAGGACATGGACGAGGAGGACATTGCCAACAGTGTGGTGTTCTCGCAGCTCGTTCACCCAACTGGCCGGTAAGGTGTATATGGGACGTGGATGCTGAAATTTATCGTGCATGCGTTTGTTGTCCATTGGGATTTGGGATTCATCTCTTCTTGTCAATATGTACTCAGATCATATTGTGCGTATGTGTGTATCATTGTTGGTTGATTCTTTAATTTGGTCCCTTTTGCTGTACTTTTGTGGGCCATGAAAATGGGGAACCTCGGTAAGAACATAGGATTTTCTGTAAAATGCAAAGGGAGATGTTACTTTAAAGATCACTAAAAGTTTAGTGTTCACAATAGTCAGACAGTAACCACTGGATGGGCTTCGGATGCATATAGGAGGATTAAAAATAACATAAATCCTTCCACATGTCTTAGCGATGCCCGTAAAATAGGGGCCTACTTTAGGTTTTTGTCATTGTGCTTGACGCGTCCACATGGTGACATAACTTGTAGGAAATCTCATATATCTCATCTCCTATCTCTTACTGTACCTAAATAGAAGAACCTCAGTAGCATATTTTCCTGGCTTCTCGTGAAGCCACGTCAGCATCAACCCACGCCAACAACAACGTCGCACAATCACCTATATACATTGCTTGCTTTCGCTTCCCAGGGATCGTGCCTTCTGGGCTCCCCCACTGGCCATCACACGACGTGATTTCAAGCACCTTACCCTTCCCCTATAAAATGGATCGTTCTTTGTCCAACCCTCCCCATCGCATCTCGCGACCGGCGACTCTACCTCTGCTCGCTTCTAGCTTCCACTCAGTTCCTCACCCCCCGCGCGCCGCCGCCAGTGCTGCTGCCAGTGTGGAGGTTGCCGCTTGCACGGCCTCAGAAAAGCCCGCCGGAAGGTCACCACCCGCGCGAAAATGGCGCACGACGCCGCGCCCTGTCCTCCTCGCGCCGTGCTCGGAGATGGCCACAACAGAGGCGCATCGAGGTGCTCGGACTCGGACGTGCTTGCTTGTCCACCTGGTGTCCGCAGTCCGCCTGCTTCCTCCCCACACCGGCCGTCGCGCGCAGCCCTCCTGCAGGCCGTCGCTGACGCCCTCCTCGCCGCATCCCTGCGCCGCCTCCCCGTGCAGCCTGCTCAGCCTCATGCTGTGTCTTTGACCGTGGGAATGAGATTTTTCTTTTCTATTTTTATACGATTTAGAAGATAAGGATGCTCAAATGGAAGCGTGGTGCATCCATGAGACTGTGACAGGTGGGTCCCACAGCTCCTAGATTTTATGATCTAGGTCTCGTTTGCTTCGCTGAAAAAAAAATCAAAACACTGTTCTGACTAATTTGTTGCGAGAGAAAAACACTGTTCCAACTAAAAAAGACGGATTATAAGAGAAGCAAGCAGTGCCCTAAATTTGCATTATGCCTAATTCATAGGCAGTACTTTATTTTCATATATGCACGCTAATTACTGTACTTGATAAATATCTCACTAATAAAATAAAATTATCATAGGATTATTATTATTTTAGAAAAAGTATGCCACTCATGAATGTAATAAAAGGTAATTATGTATATGGAGGCATATATGGATTATCGCATGGATAAAACTGTCTACGCTGCCGATCAAAACAAGAGATTTGTAATGTCTGACTTTACAAGATTTATGCGCTCAATGAAAAGAAAATTTTTTACAGTTTGTATAAATGATTCAAACATCCGTGCTTTCTTTCTGGTGCTGCTCCTCTTCCAAATTCCAATCTCTCCTGTAATTAATAGCCCTTTCGGATTGCAGTGTTTCCCTTCTATTCCTCTCCCAATAAATTTATATCTTCGTGTGCGTATTTTCTTTTTAAGATTTCACTATTTATCACATCAAGTTCTCTTAACACTATAAAATCCTCGCGGCAACGTGCAGGGTATAGTTATAAAAAAGGGAGATCACCGAGCGGCCCATCGCATTTCTCATCTGCTCCTGACCTTTTTCGTCTCCGCATCAATGCACCCCACCGTTACTTGTCACAAACGCCTCGACATACTATGTTCCCCTAGCCCCCTAGTAGCACTAATATATTTGACCGTGCCAAACGCTACGGGCTACATTAAATTCAAAGTTAATTCTATTCAAATTTAAAGTGCAGTTTTCTAAACCGTGTATCTGAAAACTGGCAAGCACGCTGCTCCATGAAAAGAATGGGCACATATCCACGAAATTTTTACAGGTGCTGAGAGTTAAACTGCCTTGATAAGCTCATGTCTCCTCTTTGGATCAACACCAGCAACACCAAAATTATCGTCTCTGCCGATATATCCATCTGAATATTCACCAGTACCAGCTAAGGCCATGTCGCATCTCCACTGCACCACAATTGACACATTCACCAGTAGCCAGCTAAGGCCATGTCGCATCTCCACTGCACCACAATTGACCCGGATTAGATTCAGAGGAATATCTGAAGGTGAAATTGGACAAGATCATTACATTTCCAAGATTGAAATTGCAACAGGAGAGCGAACAAAGGGAGATAAATCTCTCAAATCGTTATCTCACCTCACCGCTGAGATGGCAGATGTCGCCAGAGGAGGTGAGCGCCGTGTGGTGGAAGGCGGACCTTCCCAGGACCTGCACCATGCTCGAGAGTGGTCATTTTTTCTGAGTGCTCCCAGTCAAGGGCTGCTCAATGGAGACAAGTGGGTCCTCTAGTGCAGAAAGTGGAGGTAAGAAATCAACGAACTTGTGTTTATATGCTTCATGAAACTAAGATATGTAGAAAAATAGAAAGATGATGCCAACCCACAATTCAGGGGTACCTGAACAAAGCTGGCTATAGATCCAACTGTACCACAGGAAAATCAGATCCAACCGTAAGAAAAAAGGCAAATGGATAAACTTACTTCCTCATGAACTGGAGTCAAGCAACAATAGTCCTGAACTTTCTGAAGAAATGATGGACCAAAATCATCAACATCAGATCCCGATTCAACATTTGATGTATCACTTAACATGCCCTGCCACTGAAATAGGCAAATATAGGAGTAGTTTAGAACAAGAATCCAGAAAAGCAATCAACCTCTTGCAATACTACTGATGAAGGCTGTAATTTTAGAATGTTATTTTCATTTGTTCCAACCGAAACGAAGAGCTGCTTATTTCTTCCCCCTCACTGACAGCTTTGAATTCCCTCTAACATCCAGCTTCCAAATTGTTGTTCAGCTACAAATAATATATCTATCAGTACATAGAAAAACAAGGACAGCATCTAGATGAACTATTTTCAGGTAAACACAAAACAGTAAATGGCACCTTCAATATATATGGATCATTCCACTGTCTGAATTTGAGAAGAAGAAATTCTATTAATCATTTAGAGCTCCTCCCATTACGCTTGATCAGACACCGACTATGCCAACAGCAGGCTGCATAATAATCAATTTGAAGTCACAGAATAACACCGGCTTGTCCTTGGTTATCCATCATACTGCAAGAAAAAAAATTCAATTTCCAAAAACTTGGACAAAGACTTGGAACGTATAGCAAGCAAAAAAAAAAAGGGGGGGGGGGGGGGGGGGGGGGGGGGGGGGGGGGGGGGTGCGTAGACCCAGTGTCGGAGGCTCCCACATGAATGAGGTCTAGGAAAGGGGTAAACCGAGACAAGCCTTTCCCCCGCAAAATCTGCGGCGAGGCTAGCAAGCAAAAAAAACAAATTATGATGGGCTGTGATACTCAGTCTGAACCTGCTCTTTAGTCAGTTGGGATACAAGGAAATCATGTTCGACCGCCATTGCTGATGAATGGAAGTCATCATGGACTAATGGTAGTAATCTAGATCGGACGGTGTTCACTAACGTTTGGATCATGATTGCCATAAAGTCCAGGTCATATACATGTATGCAAAGAAACTAAATTTTCAGTCAAAAATTGACGGCTGCAGGCTCCTGCTGGAAGAAGATGCAAGAAGGCATCGGAAAGCTACAATTCCGTCACGGAAACAGTCTTAAAATGAAGGCACACAAAACTACAGCTGAAGGGAAAAATCCAAGAGACAAAAAAAAGGTAATCAACGCTTAATCATTCGCACTCGCACAGCACGGCATTGGCGAGCTCACCTGGCACTGGGCGTGCGCCGCGGCACGTTTGGTTCGAGGTCGGCGGGGAGGCCGAGGAAGCCGCCGAAACGGGCGAAGGTGAGTGCGCGATGCGCCGCACGTCCGTGGGCCGCCCAATCTCGATCCGCTCCTCGTCGCTGTCCTCATCGTCGACACCCATGGCGCCGGCGCTGCACATCACCAGCGACTCTGCAGCGTCCCCATGACGGTGCCCACCAGCCCTCCCCCTCCTCCTTCCCTCCCTGCCCGAAGCATCATCTTTTCTTACCTTACCTTATCCGTTCACTCATGGAGTTGTGGCCCGACCGCACTCCGGAGTAACTGTCCAACCTCGCATATCTTGTACCTCCGGACGCTGCGCCAATCCCGCCGCGCCTGCGCTCGGGATCGCGCCCGGCCACGGGCCGACGGCGGCACCGCGCCGTCCCCCACCTCATCCGATCCCCCGGCGATCTGCGGCGCCGCATCTTCCCCGCCTCCGGCGACGGCGCCTCCGCCCAGCCGCGCCGCGCGCCGCTGGCGGTTCGGCCGCTCGGTGCAGGGCCGCCGCCGCTGCGTCTCCCTCTGCATCACCGGCCCCTGCACCTCCTCACCCCTCTGCTTCTCCTTAAATCACGCCCCCTCCCTGCCTCTCGGTGCCAGTAGCAGCTCCCGTCGCCGCCACCATTGCCGCGGCGCGGCACCTCTGCTCCTCCCACGCTCACTCTAGCTTCTCGGTGAGCATCCCCGTGCACCCGCGATCCTCACCATCTCCTTAATCGCGTGGCCAGCAGAGGTTCTGGCGGCCAGTTCTCAGCCGGCGCACCAAGGGTTTGGGGAGCGGGGAGGCCAGCGCGGCGGCGGATCGGGAGCGAGGGCCTTGATCCTGGCGGGATCGGCGGCGGCACGGGGTTGGGGATTGCGGGGTGCAACGGATTTTTTTTTATATACTTAACTTGAGCCCGTTTTCCTTCTAATCCTTAGTTTTTAACGAAATAAGAAAAACACCTCTCTAACGAGTACTAATCCTTCATGTACTTGGGAAATCCTCGCCCGTTACACATAACTTTAGACGTAATAGCGGACGTGCGGATCTAGTGCGTATCAGTCGGTCAATCTCTAAAGGTATAAGGGCGTGAAAAAGAATAAGGTCTAGTTCGTTTTGCTGAAAAGGCATGGTTGAAAATACTGTTCGCTGATTTATTATAAGAGAAAAATATTGTTCTTTCACTGAAACAATACGGCTCATAAGACAAGCGAACAGGGCCTAAGAAGTAGGAAAAGGTTCCTGATGTAAATGTACGAGAGAGAAAGAATATATAAAAGTAGTTACGATAATTTAGAAATAATATAGGGTTCCTGATGTAAAATTGTCTTCAATGTTTTAGTAGCGGATTATTTGAAACTCTTGGAGATATACCAATATCTTTTAAAGAGTTACAAAACTATATATTTTTAGGGAAAAAAAATAGGATACTCTTAGAGATGCTCTAAGGCCTTTCATTGATCGACACATGCTCAGCAAACTCGCGAGCACATAAACTGATTACAAATTCACGGATGGGATCTGTCCAAACCTTGGACTGACCCGGGCCCCAACCCAAACCTCTCCTAGCAATGTTATGACCAAGAGAGTTGCAGACTCTTGAAATATTACATATGGAGTCACAACTAAAATCATCGAGAAAACTATCCTAGAGATCTCTGAAAAGTCCTCCACCAACCGCTAGGTCCATAGATGAAGATGACAAGGCTTCTTTCAGTTGGCTTGAGTCTGTCTCCAATACAATCCGAGATATGCCAAGGTAAGCTGTAGCTTCCGGCGCATATTTGCATGCATAAGCTCTGCCAAGAGAGCATTATGGATCATCACCAGATTTCCGGCACCAGCAAGGACCGGTTGCCCTTCATGGTCGCGCACAACGAAACCCCAAGCCCCAACATTTGTTTCCTGCACGAAAGCACCATCGAAATTAATTTTGAGACATCCCCTAGCAGGTTGCCACCATCTTGGCTGCAGAGTGACAATCGGTGGTCTTTGCCGAGTGATCATCTCCTGAATGTCGGCCACCATAGATACAACAACCAGCGCCTTTTGTTGACACGTAGGCATAGGCTCTCCTGCATTCACTTTGTTTTGCGCATCCCACCATTTCCAACGGATTTTTGGGAGCGAGGGAGAGGAAGGAGAAGCTTACCAAGAGGTAGAAAAAATGGGACATTCATGAAGCGTCGGGGACGAGATTCAATCCTTGGCGGCCGAGCGACTACGGTGGCGGAGGGAAATGGCATGAACGACCTATAAAAATTTCTACAACAATATTTAAGCAAATAGGTTAGACAATTAAGTGACGAAGCAAGTATTGCGCTAGCCTACTAAAAAGCAAGCCACATATTCACAATTCTAGTAGCTATGATCTCTATTTTACACAATTGCTAAATCACTATTCTCTAAGTTAGTGAGCTCTCAAAGACTAACTAAAGAGCCTCACTAACCAAACTAACAAGACACAAGCTAGCTCTCAAAACTAGTTACACTAAAGAGCTTAGCTACACTAGAAATATAAATACAAGAGAGAGTGAGATAGATATACCGTCGTGGCAAGTGACAATCAATTAATATCAATGAAATCCTCGGAGACAAGATGACACAATGATTTTTCACCGAGATTCACTTGCTCGCCGGCAAGCTAGTCCCCGTTGTAGTGATTCACCCACTTGGAAGTTCACGTGCTAATAGGCATCACATGCCTAACCCGCAACCGGGTGCCACACAACCAACACAAAGATGGGGATCCACAAGCTACACGCAATTCACTAGAGTTGCCTTAGTTGATCTCCCACGGAAAAGGTACAAGAACCCCTCACAAGCATCTTGATTGGGGGCGGATACAATCACAAAATCCCATCACCAATCAACAAATCACCAACCGTCTAGGTGACGGCAATCGCCAAGAGTATTAAGAAATCCACAGTCACAATCACCATCTAGTGCCACCAAATATGCAACCTCAAATGCACACACTAAGGTTCCCCCCAAATCCTCTCATGAATGATCACTAAGCTTGGAGAGGAGAGGAAAGGGAGGAGATGCTCTTGAAGCTCTCAAGATCAACACTAGAGCTCGATCTCTCACCTAAATGTAGCACAAATCCTTGGAAGTGAGAGAGTTGAGAGAGGAGAGAGCTTGTTCTTCCTTAGGGTTTCAAAAGGAGCAAGAATGGGGAATGGTTGGGAGGAGGAAAAGGGAAGGGGAGGCAACCAACTTTATCCCTAGCCAGCCAACCACCTGACCATTGCTGTGTAGGTGCTCCGTTCCCGCACTGGAAATTCTAGCCGGCGCAGCCTAGAAATTCTAGGGCGAACGCTCCTCTCGACCGTTGGAGTGGAGGACTCCTGCACTGGAAATTCCAGCCCGCGCGGCCTGGAAATTCCAGGGCGGACGCTCTTCCCGACCGTTGGCCTCCCACACTGGAAATTCCAGCTCGGGCCAACTAAAATTCCAGTTAAATACGGCAACCCAACAGAGAGCCCCTACCTAGAATTTCAAGTGAGTTATCTTGAAAATTCTTGTCCAGACTACTCAACATACCCAAAACAAGTGTTATCTCTTCCCAAAGTCACCAAACTAATTTTAGCACTAAAGATAGCTTTTCACAAAGAATTTTCCCAAGATTTCTCATGCATCTCACCACGTCACTAAGCGTAATATATATGCAAATGAGACTCACACTTAGTGGCACTAGATAACCATTGCAATTAAAGATTTTCTCTCTTTATAGTACAATTATCTATCCTAAACCCGATCACTTGATCATCACCATGACCTTCCACCATCATCATGATCTTCACCATTTTCTCCATCACTTGGAATGTGCTACCCTATCTCAAATTCACTTAGAGCAAAGGGTTAGCACTTAGGGTTTCATCAATTCACCAAAACCAAACTAGAGCTTTCAGCATGCGAGGATGGCGTGGCGCGGGGGCGAGCCTCCCGTGATGAGGCGGAGGGCGCTTGGGGTGTGGTTGCATTTGAATCCTGGCATCAAACATCAAACGACGACCATCGGATTTGGTTTGGGTGTTTTTATTAGCCCTTGATTTTAATGGAGATAAAATCATGTGTGCATTTTCCTGGGTGCACCATGGTTAGAGACTCTCAGGGAAGGACGTTTTTTCTAGGGGATCTAGTATAATGTTGATTGGTTTATTATAGTAGAGATGGACACCGAACAAAGCAATGCTTCCCTTGACGCGTGTCACACCGGCTCACCCCCAAGTGCAAGAGATCCACTCCATGCTCACGGACAATGCTATGGTACCCTTTAGTTGTTAGAAGGTAATACTTTAAATAGATCTTAGCCATTAACTTTTTAGATTTTTTAAATTAATAAGTAATTAAATAATTAACTAAAAAAGAAAAATATTCTTAGATCCTCTTATCACGCGAGAGAGATAAGCGGCCGCACGGGCCTTCCTTGTTAGTGCACCCTTCCTTTCCATTCACGTGTAAAGTAATAACTATATATGTTAACGGAAATACATATGTAATTTGTATGTTCCTTTGCTTATTAGGATTGCATATTTCCTTGAATATTAGGATTGTATGTTTCCTTGTATTTTGGGATTCTTTCTCATTGTAACATGTACACCATATATGTAATGAAACTGATTTCCCAATCTCTTACATGGTATCATTCGTTGGTTTCCAATCCTAGGCCTCCCCCACCTCCTCCTAGGGTCGCCATTGTTTCTCACCATGACAATCGAGCCGGCTGCCACATCCAGCTCCTCATGTTCCACAAGCGAGAGCACAACCAGCAACATGTCTGGTCACACCGTCACCGCTGCTCTCTCCACCTCGGTCGCTGCCGCCCTCTCCATGGCCAACATTAAGTGTCACGGATTGGTCACCCTTAGCTTCAAGGACAGTGCCTATGCTTGATGGTCCATCTACTTCAAGGTCACCTACGACAAGTTCGAGATCCTGGACCACATCGATGGCCCCCTCGTTCGCCCGGACGATCTGCTATGGGCACAATAGGACCACATGGTGCAGACATGGCTCTTCTCCTCCATCACCAACAACGTTCTAGATGTCTCCGTCGAGCCGGAGCAATCCGCCTATGAGCTCTGGGTGCACATTGCCAGCCACTTCACCGCAAAACAGGCCTCCCGTGTGATATACCTGCACAACGAGTTCCACAGCATCACGCAAGGCACGTCGTCCATCACTGACTACTATGCACACCAGAAGATAACCGCCGACGCTCTATGAGATGTCGACCACCCCGTCTAGGAGTCGAATCTCATCCTCAACATGCTTTGTAGCCTGAATGATGACTTCTGCACTGCTGCTGACATCATTGTTGTTGCTATATATTAATGCATACAGAATAATCTGCAATCACACAGATATTATTCCGATGTAGAACTTCACTGGGAGTACCCAGTTTTATATCAAACTCGAGGAAACATGTGTGAGAATAACCAAATCTAACTTAATCCAACTTCACAATCAAGGCTACATAATAGGAGTGTAGAGGAGATCGTAGAGATCTTCTAGTTCTAACTTTGGTAAGCTTTGTCTTCTATTTGTTCAGTTCTAGGGATATTACTAAAGAAAACACGGGTAGAGTATGTTTCCTATAGCAACAATGTCCTACTAGGCCTACTAACGGGAGGTGGACTACAAAGGATTCAACGAGGCTATAAGAGTCAACCTCGCTAGCTACCACCGATCTAGAAAGTATGGTACATCCATGAGTAACCAAGTCTAAGCACCATGCTTATACTACGAATACTACTTTAACCCAGGAGCTACAATGATTAAAGTACTCAAAGAGAGTCGCAAACCTGAAGAACAATATGAACAAGATGCTTACTTGAATTAGAAGTCGATTACTAGAGAAATCTCAGAAATAAGCTCAAGAAGAACTTGATTCGGCCAGGGTACAAGCCATAGAGAGAGCACCGAGAGGTCGAAACTTCTCCAAAACTTTTCCCTCTCACTCTATCTCTCTATCTCTAATACAAGAATAGATCCTATTGAGGACTAATATTCTCGTGATTGCTAGCTCTGATCCTGGTGAAAATATGGATTAGGGTTTCTAGCCCTTAGGCTCTCAGGATCAAATGCATGGACTACCCTAGAGGGGGTGCAGGTAGGTATATATAGGCTAGAGCATCAACTCTGAGCCCTCGGATCAAATGGACTTGAGTAAACAGCATAGATGCAATCCTTAAGGCGGTGGAGAACGAACATAGCAATGGGAGGCTGACAGGGTGGCCCCACAGGCCAGTAGGCCTAACAGTGGGGTCGGCCATCCCCACAGGGTCTCGGTCTCGGCTTCGGTGGAGAGCCTTCTGGAGTCTTCTAGAGTTTTCCCACATTGTTTATCCTACGAAATTACATGATTTTCTTTGACGAATAGGTCCTCCTTGGTGGTTTTCTGATTAAATACTGCTAGAAACACAGATTCACCAAAACTCATGGAATTTGTCAGTTAAAACCCCTAAGTCTATGTTGGTGATCCATTTTAATCATTTATACAAGGTGTATTGACGGTTTGTGATGAATGTTAACTACCATCAACAAACTCCCCCACACTTAGGCTTTTACTCGTCCTCGATAAAAGGATGGATTACTCAACACATAACTTTAGGACAAGTCATCAACATAAAACCATTCCCAGTTATACATGCACTGTAGGATTCAAAGTGTCTACCATGAAACTTTGGGCGATTGAAGAATGGAACAGCTTGAAATAGATTACCATCTTCCTTTAGTCAAGTCAGTTGGAGAAACATTTTAAGATTTTTGAAAACAAAACATAGCTTACCTTCTCCTTTTGTGGTACTCTTATTTCACTCAATATATGTGGTATTTTTGGATCCTCACCAAGGCATTGATGACTTTGCCTTCTTTTTACCTACTTCTAAAAAGCTTATGTGGAACTCAGGTAGGGATAAATATAAAAATATACTTGCATTGCATATATTGTAATGTCAAAATAAGGATCCGAGGAGAAAAATGTCATACTCTAAGATCAAGATGTGCATGTGTGTGGATATGTATATGGTGGCTAACCTAATTTTACTATGCTCCTAGAAACATGTCTCTCTTGTTTGAAACTTAAAAATACTTTGCAAGAAAACATGGGCTATCTTATCATTTCTTTATTCTTCTTTTTTTTAGGCACGCATCTAAGTACCCATTGTTTTAAATATCTCGGACACTTGTCCATTTTTTCCAATACTTTTTCTTTCCTTTTCATGAATAACTCTTGCATAGCCCATGCATTTTTTTCTGCAATTGAAAATTTTCAAGAGAGGCATTCACAAGAACTTGGAGCATTTATCCTAACAAACATATTTTTGTGTCTATTCCCAATGTAGGCGTAGAACATTTTTGGGTGGATGGAAAACATGTTGTTGCGTACCCCCAGTGTAGGAGCAACAAATATTTGTGGAGTGTAAGTGATCTTGATCTTGAGAGCATGATAAATTTCTCAACAATGGTCACAAGGTTTGGCCAAACTCAAAACAATAATAAGTAGTTTATGTGGAAGGTCTTCCTAGTCTATCATATTTGAACAAACTCAAAGAGAGGTGCAACTATTATTTTTACTTTTTGAAATAAAATTCTCCAATAACAAGACATCAAGAATCAAGTTCTCATTATTCTACTATATCTCATTCCACAACAACTTAAGTATCATGGGGTCCCTAATAATAATAAGTTCCCAATAGTAGCAAGACTTCCTAGAAAAGTGTTATGTGAATCTATCCTTTAGTCATGACTAAAATAATCTTTCCTCAAGTTTTAAGTTGTTTTATCAAAGGATTTTCAATTTGGTTTGAAACAAAAAGTATAACATGTGAAAATAGAACATATGGGCTACAACCTGACCGTGGACAAAGCACGAGGCGGGAGGCCACTGTGGTGGGCCAGCGGGCCCATACGGGAGACCGGGTGGCCTAGCATGATGTAACACCCAAAAATTTCAGTCTTTTGAAATAAGAAAAATTTGATTTAATTATGCAATTATATGTGCATTTTCAAATTTAGGAAAAAATATTTTTATGAAATTAAAAGTAAATATAAGGATAGAAACATATTGATGCATTCATGTTGCTGCACATTTGTTTTGTAATGATTAGCTTTGACTAAAGTTTGAATTGAATTCAAATTCAAATTGAAAATCATTTGAAAAATTGATTTGGAAAAAGATAAAGGAAATATTTTTCCCTCCCTTTCTCTTCCTCATTTCGGCCTGTTGACCATCCTTTCCCCGCAGCCCGCTCGCCGTCCCCTCTTCCCTTCCTAGGCTGGCCCAGCTCGGCCAGGCGGCCGTTGCCGCACGCCCTTCCCTCTCCGTAGCAGCTGACGAACTGGGCCCGCATGTCAGAGCCTTCCCCCACCTCCCGCAACCGCAGCGCCGGTCAAGCCACAACCACCCTGCACCCGCTCCTCGCGACATGGGCGCATCTCCCCATGCCTAGCCTCTACAAAAGGGTGCCGAACCCCTCGGCGCCCCTCCCTGCTGCCTCCCCGCTCCATTTTCCCGTTCACCCGTGCACGAGGAAGATACAACCGCTGCTCCAAAGTCACCATGTTCCGTCGTCCGCCCCTCCATGCGGATAGCCATCCCCAAGCTGTTTTTGACCCCGTTTGTCACCGCGGTGAGCTTCGCCTTGCTCCCCTCTCTCCTCCCGTGCAGTTTATTTCTTGTTTCATGGCTTCTAGAGCCCGTTTCGTGTGCGGCCATGTGCTCTCGGTGAGCCAGCAGCGTCCTCCGGCCCCATTCTCGGCCTGGCCAAGATCCCTTGCTCCCCCTCTTTCCCCCGATGCTCTCAGATGGGCAAACCGTGGCCCGTAGACCCTGTACCAATCGCGCCAGTGAGTCCTTGCCGCCGGCCATGGCTGCGCCACCGTGGCTGCACTGTTCCCCATCGGCCTTCCTTCTCTCTCCTCTCCCAGATCTAACCCAAGCCGTCCGATGTTTGATCAACGGTCACCGATGGCCGATACCCTTTCGCTGTGGCAAAATTGCTAAAGAGTCCCTCGAGTTTGGCCAAATAGAACCCACCGTCCCTAGCACAATTTCCAGCGTACGCTTTCTTGTTTTGAAAATGTAAAGTATACTGTTTTAGTCCAAAATACGTTTTCAGTATTTACAGAAATGCCACTAGATTTGTTTTGCTCATAAAAACTTCGTTTTAGCTCCAAATTGACCCGTTCAAATTGCGTTAGTTTCGTAATTTCATAATCTACATGTTAGTACCACTGTTAATCATGTTTGCAACCTTTAAATTTCATGGTTAGATTTAATTAAATAAATTGCTATAGGAAATCCCGTTTAAATCATAACTTTCGCGTATTAGCTTCGTTTTTCGTGAACTTCGCGTTGCCATGATCGTAGCGAGACGTAGATTTTTTTTCATAAACATTTTAATTTGTTTTCTATACTGCTGGTGTACTATTCTAACTATAGTATTGTTTGCTTTGCATGAATGCTCCTGGAATGTTGTATGTGGTCATGTTGGTCGTGTTCAGACGGTGAGGAGAACGTTGGTGACCAAGAGTACTTTGATGACCAGCAGGATCAACAGGAGTTTGCTAACCAAGGCAAGTATAGCATGGGCCTACCTTGATGTCTTATTCACTTTAATCATTTACTCATGTGCATGTGCCTAACTTTGATAACCATAAGGACATCCTAGTCATTTGATGACATGTTTCCTTGACTCCTTTGGGTTAATTGCATATGGGTAGATTGCTAGCACTCTAACTAAACATGATCTAAATAATGGTTAAAGGTTCTATGGAACTAAAGGTAATACATGCTTTATACCAACTGATCCATAGGGCGAAGGTGCAAATGACTTTGATCATGATGCCCTAAGCCCTCCATAAGGACTTATCTGTCGGCAAAAGCTAGGACTGACAGTGCAACCGTGAGAGTCATATGGCACTGACTTTAGCTCAGTAATAGGACCTTTTCTAGCTTGTTAGAGGTTACCTTTATGGCACAAAAGGGGCTTGCCACGTTGGGTATAGGACTGCCTCTACTCCTATGTGTATAGCCGCGATGGATATGGGCCATAGGAAAGGGGGGTTCCTACATCTGCCTGCCGAGGAAACCTAGCGGCCCTAACTTGTTAGAGAAACCTATGAAATGGCTTCATAGTGTACCCTGCCCGCTCACCTTGGCAATGACATGAGAGTAATTAACCCGGGTATATGGGAATCATGACTCACGGTGAATGTGCACGACCTCTGCAGAGGGTTACAAACTGTTATAACAGTCGTGCTCACGGTCACGAGCGGCCTAGAAAACTCACAGAAATAATTGGTTACTCATTGTGGTTCATTTATGATGGTATACGATGATAATTTGATGCAAATGATTCTGATATCTGATTATGTGGGTATAAATGGGAGCTTAAGCGTAACTTGATAATACTTGATAATAAAATCTTGATTTACTAAAAGTGCTAACTGCAGTAAACTAATGTCATCCTTTTTGAGCTTCATAACCCCATGATATCTTGTTAAGTACGGGATATACTTACGCTTGTTTACTTTATATATTTGGATAAAAATCCCGGATGGGTAACAGATGACAACGGATATGAGGAGTTTCCTGAGGATTATTAGGCTTGTGGTCAACTAGTTGACCTTCCCTGTGATGGAGTTCCACGGGAGAGTTTACATTTAATTTTCCACTGTATTGTGTAAGACTATGTGATATTATTAATCATGATGTAAGATACACAGTGATGATACTTTTTATATATTTGTTGACTTATGTGTGACTGATCCCTGGGCACACATGAGCTTTATGCATTCAATTTTATCCTTAAAATTGGGTGTGATAAATTGGTATCAGAGCCATGTTGACTGTAGGACGCAAGCCTAGTTAGTAACGGCCGTTTTAGCATCTTTGCTCCTCTGGTTTCATGCTTACTGTCTCATTCTTGTTATTTTATTAAAACATTTATGCTTTTCATACCTTAATATATTATATAAAATTGTTGATTCTAATTCTATCTCACTTTAAATCTATAGATGTCTCATAACCCGAAGACCGCCCGCCTTAGCACTGTAGGCTACTCACCCCACATGCTCCACAGGCGGAGAAGGAGATTGTGATCATCTCCGACGATGAGGAGATGGCTACCCCGACACCTGCACCTGTCTATCCTACTGTAGCTACCCCAGTGGAGTCATCAGCTACTTCACCTACACCTGAGCCATCCCCAGCTGTCCCTATGGTGGATGAGGAGATAGGCTGGAAGTGCAAGTACTACTTCAAGCCAGCCCCGGAGACGGCCTACTACCACACCCACCTTACACATATGCTGGATGACTACTATCCTGATCTGCACGCCTCCATCAGCTATCATTGTGCAGAGTACCAGCATCCTTTGGAGTCAACCTTTTGGAAGGTAGAGCTGGTTGTCACTGCTTGGAATGACATAAAGAATAGACATGAGGTGGAGACTGTCCACCATGCCACTGCCAGAAGGGCCCATGCATTGGATGGCATGGAAGATGCAGCGCAGGACGCCTACATCTACTACCACGGCTGTCGTTTTGAGGCCATGAAGGAGGATCGTTTTAGGTACCTTCCTCTCAATGATCATGAGGGTAACTGGTAGGTCCTGGCTCCACCAGAGAGTGACCCAACTCTGGAAGCAACAGTGCAACATGTCCATGCCATGCAGGAGGTAGATGAAGAGGTCAAGGGAGAGCTGCCTGCATCATAGAGGGCCAAGAGACGTCTCCAAAAGCAAGTTGATGAACTACGTGCTCAACTTGGGCAGACACCGATCTACAAGAAGAAGCGCCGGTCGTTCACCATGATTGACACCGCCCCATAGGTGTTAGGTGCCTTGTTTAATGTTACAACGTTGTTAGTTCGTGAGTCATATCTAGTCTTGTTGGTCTTATGAACTTTAATGATTAGATGTCTTTAATTATGAACTTAGATGATTTGGAGTTTGTTTGATTGCTGGAGGTTTGTGGGCATGTCCACAACTTCCTTAGGTTTGAACCTTAAGTTTAGATGATGTTCTTAATGTAGATAAGTTTGCTTTATCTTATCTCGGTTGTGCTATTTTCTAGAGCAGTCTGTGTTCTTTATCTTGTATCTTGAAATCTGGGCTGCTAAAAATTCTGAAATTTTTGTGGAGGTATCTAGACTTCTGTATCTTTCAAATGCCTCTGGAATCATGGCAATATCTATTCAGATTTGTGAGATCTAGCTGTCACAAGTTGATGTTTCTGTGCAGACTGGAACCTAGAACAGATTCGGTTTAGCGCTGTTTTTGACCATGTGTATGTCTGAATCTATAAAAGTGATCTAAATAAAAGTTATAGCTGATCTCCTAAGTTTTCTAACCGTTCTTGGTACACCTCTGTTGGATCTTTGAAACTCAAGTTACAACAGATTTACTGAACTGCTGTATTTGAATCTTGTCTAGAAAATTTTCAAGCATTGTTCCTTACCTTTATAAGCTCTCTATAAATTGGAAATCTCTAAAATTTTGCGCATTTGTTGGAAAGAGATGGAAGCCAAGAAGTGGAGGCTTCAAGGGCAAGCTTCTGAAAGCAACACCCGCCTGCATGCCTATCCCCAGCAGGGTTTTCAATAGAGGAATCAAGGACCATCTAACCAGGGAAACCATGGTCAGTATCCTCAGCGTAACCAGTTCCAGCAACGCCCTCAGTACCAACAACAGTATGGTAATCAGCGTCCCCCGCAACAGACCGGCAATTTGGCAACACGCCAGGGAATGCCCAACAATGCTCCTATGAAGAGTGGTGCACCCAATAACCCCAATGCATGCTACCGCTATGGAGAAGTAGGTCACTATGCTCATCAGTGTCCAAAGAAGCAGAACCAGTAAGCTCCTCAGAACTAGACTGGCAATCAGAAGTTCAACGGCCGATCACCTCACACTGCGAAGGTGAACTATGTGTCATCTAATGCAGCTCAGGAGACGCCTGAGGTCATGTTAGGTACGTTCAGCATCAACTCTATCTCTGCTACAGTACTTTTTGATTCCGGTGCTTCGCATTCATTTATTTCCCAAGCTTTTGTTAGAATGCATAGCATACCCTTGTGTGCCATGAAAAACCCCATCCTAGTAAATTCACTAGGAGGTAGTATGCCCGCTTCTTATTGGAGTCCCTCAACTAGCATTTGCTTAAGGGGGGTAGACTTCAAAGTGAAACCTATTGTGTTGAGAACAATGGGATTTGATCTTATTCTGGGAATGGATTGGATGAAACAACACCGGACAGTAATTCAGTGTTAGGAGAAATCTGTTGTTGTGACATCACTCAATGGAGATAGAATCTATGTAGAAGTGGTAGTGCAAGCTCAGCCAACAGCTACTATGAATTAGTTGGATGGTGATGCCAATGAACAAGATCGTGTTGTGGAGGAATTCCCAGATGTCTTCCTCGATGACTTGCCAGGTATGCCACCTGACTGAGACATTGAATTCATTATTGAATTATTACCTGGAACTACACTAATAGCTAAACGTCCATATAGAATGGGGGTTAATGAATTAGAAGAGCTTAAGAAACAACTAAAAGAGTTGCAAGAAAATAGTTTCATACGCCCCAGTTCTTCCCCATGGGGGGGCACCTGTGATCTTTGTGGATAAGAAGGATGGTAGTCAATGGATGTGTGTGGATTACTGTTCACTTAATGAGGTTACAATCAAGAATAAATACCCTTTGCCTAGGATTGATGATTTGTTTGATCAGTTGAGAGGAGCCTATGTGTTCTCCAAGATTGATCTCCGCTCAGGTTATCATCAGCTTAAGATTCGAAACTCGGACATACCCAAGACAACATTCACTACATGGTATGGCTTGTATGTGAAAGGTCCTAATGGCTAGAGGGGGGGTGAATAGCCTAATAAAATTTCTACAACAACACTTAACAAAGTGGTTAGACAATTATGAGGCGAAGCGAGTGTTGCGCTAGCCTACTTAAAATGCAAGCCACCTACCACAATTCTAGTTTAGATAGTGTCTATTCACACAATAGCAAAGACACTATCCTATGTTAGTGTGCTCTCAAAGACTAACTAAAGAGCCACACCAACCAAGCAAGCAAGCTCTCACAACTAGCTACACTAAAGAGCTTGTCAACTAGTTTGCGGTAAAGTAAAGAGAGTGATTAGGATAGTTATACCGCCGTGTAGATGAAGTACCAATCAATCACAAAGATGAATAACAATGGAGACCAATCACCTTGGAATCAAAGAATGAACACAATGATTTTTACCGAGGTTCACTTGCTTGCCGGCAAGCTAGTCCTCGTTGTGGCGATTCACTCACTTGGAGGTTCACGCGCTAATTGGCTTCACACGCCAAACCCTCAATAGGGTGCCGCACAACCAACACAAGATGAGGATCACACAAGCCACGAGCAATTCACTAAAATACCTTTTGGCGCTCCGCCGGGGAAAGGTCAAGAACCCCTCACAATCACCACGATCGGAGCCGGAGACAATCACCACCTCCGCTCGACGATCCTCGCTGCTCCAAGCCGTCTAGGTGGCGGCAACCACCAAGAGTAACAAGAGAAATCCACAGCGAAACACGAACACCAAGTGCCTCTAGATGCAATCACTCAAGCAATGCACTTGGATCACTCCCAATCTCACTATGATGATGAATCAATGATGTGGATGAGTGGGAGTGCTTTGGCTAGGCTCACAAGGTTGCTATGTCAATGAAAATGTGCAAGAGCTATCCCTTGAGCCGGCCATGGGGCTATAAATAGAGCCCCCATCAAATAGAGCCGTTATACCCCTTCACTGGGCAAAACGCGCTATGACCGGACGCTCCGGTCATACTGACCGGACGCTGGCCCTCAGCGTCCGGTCGCCCGATGGACGCCACGCGTCACCAGCTTCAAACGCTGTTCGTCAGATTCCAACGGCTACGAAGCTGACCGGACGCTCCGGTCAAAACTGACCGGACGCTGAAGCCCCAGCGTCCGGTCGTTTCCAGTAAGCTCCCCGAGGCATGTTTTTCCGACTGGACGCGTCCGGTCCACCTTGACCGGACGCAGACCAGCGTCCGGTGCTCAACCCTATCCACTGTGCCGTCTGACAGCTCGACCGGACGCAGCCTTTCAGCGTTCGGTCGCTGAGTGACCCAGCGTCCGGTCAGTAGACCGACGCCAGCATCATTTCGACCAACTCCATTTCAACTCTAACTTCTTCACCCTTGCTCAAATGTGCCAACCACCAAGAATTTTGCATCCGGCGCAATAGAAAATAGACATTTCATTTTTCCAAAAGCGCCGAATTCCACTAGATCCTAAATGCATATGCAATGAGTTAGCATATTTTCAAGGGTGTTAGCACTCCACTAGATCCTAAATGCATATGCAATGAGTTAGAGCATCTAGTGGCACTTTGATAACCGCATTCCGATACGAGTTTCACCCCTCTTAATAGTACGGCTATCAAACCTAAGTGTGATCACACTCTCTAAGTGTCTTGATCACTAAAACAAAATAGCTCCTATGGTTTATACCTTTGCCTTGAGCTTTTTGTTTTTCTCTTTCTTCATTTCAAGTTTAAGCCCTTGATCATCGCCATGCCATCACCATTGTCATGCTATGATCTTCATTAGCTTCTTCTACTTGAAGTGTGCTACCTATGTCATGAGCACTTGATAAACTAGGTTAGCACTTAGGGTTTCATCAATTCACCAAAACCAAACTAGAGCTTTCAATCTCCCCCTTTTTGGTAATTGATGACAACCCTTATACAAAGATATGAATTGAAATTCAATTGAATCCATGTTGCTTGCCCAAGCATATTTACTATGTGTAAAAGGATATGGACAAGTTTCATGAACCCTAAGTGGTAGCAATTGCTCCCCCTACATATGTGCTAAGAGTTTGGATTGAAGCTTGCACATATGCTTAGATAGGAAATGTAGGAGTCAATGTCTACCATATGATGCTAAGGTATAAAAGATGGACCTTTGAAGCGTGATACCAATCGGAGTGCACCAATATACCATCCTTAGCATCATGGTTAGCTCAATACCACTTAGAAATATTTGGAAGTGAAATCACTAGATATCCTATACATGCTAGTTTGCATTTCATCATTCAAATCTACAACTAGCATACATCACACAAGCATGGATATTATAAATATGGAACTTATGCCATGCAAGCAAACATATGAAATGCACGTTCAAATGCACCATACAAGTTCGTGAGCTTGCTCCCCCTACTTGTGTGCTCAAAATTTTAGTTGATCCCTTTCCTTTGTTATATCTCTCCCCCTTATCCCCTTTATCTTTGTTTTCTCTCCCCCTTTGTCATCAATGACCACAAAGATTCTAAATAGAATTACTTGTAGGGTTGAGATTATCAATGTCAATCAATGGGATGAGGGTTATTTTCCTAAATTTGGTTCAATTCTAGATTATTTCCCAAAGATATTTAACTCGGTTTGATCCAAGGACAAGCTTCTTCACACCTCCAAATAAGGGTTATCTTGTACCATGTTGAGTTAAACACTTATAGTTCATTTTCTAGATTAAACACTAGGTTTACAAGCCCATAAACATGTCATATGCCATCACTAGATCAAGTCAATCATAGAAACAATAGTGAGACCATATTGACATCAAAATTCATTTGATTTTCATGAATGAGCCTAATAAGATAGAACCATATGCAAGATCCTACTAGGATTGAAAATATGACTAGATGCACTAAACATGTCCTTAGCAAGGATGTATGCCATGCCAATCAACTTTTACCTTAGATTGCTCGAAGGAGAGGCATGTCATATGAGTGGGGGTTGCATCAACACATATTTGAGAAATCCAATATGTTCAACTCATTCCTTAGCTTGCAAAACCTTTTCTCATCCAATGGCTTGGTGAATATATCGGCAAGTTGATCTTCGGTGCCTACACTCTCAATGCAAATGTCCCCTTTTTGTTGGTGATCTCTTATGAAATGATGGCGAACATCAATGTGCTTTGTTCTTGCATGTTGCACCGGATTGTTGGTTAGCTTGATTGCACTCTCATTGTCACATAGCAATGGCACCTTTTTGAACTTGATTTCAAAATCACTCAAGGTGGCCTTCATCCAAAGTATTTATGCACAACAACTACCGGCGGATATGTATTCGGCTTCGGCGGTTGATAATGCAACACTATTTTGCTTCTTTGATGACCATGAAACAAGTGATCTTCCCAACAATTGACATGTGCCCGATGTGCTCTTCCTTTCAACCTTGCATCCTGCATAATCCGAGTCGGAGTAACCAACTAGCTCAAACTTTGCTCCTTTGGGATACCACAAACCAACATTTGGTGTATGCTTCAAGTACCTCAATATCCTCTTTGTAGCCTTCAAATGACTTTCTCTTGGTGAGGCTTGAAATCTTGCACACATGCATACACTAAACATGACATTCGGCCTTGATGCGGTCACATAGAGTAGGCTTCCAATCATAGACCGATACAACTTTTGATCCACCATGTTTCCACTTGCATCACTATCCAAGTTCCCATTGGTTCCCATTGGTGTGCTAATGACTTTGCTATCAATCATTCCAAACTTCTTGATCATGTCCTTGATGTACTTGCCTTGACTCACAAATGTACCATTCTTCAATTGCTTGATTTGAAGACCAAGGAAGTAACTCAACTCTCCAATCATGGACATCTCAAACTCATTAGCCATCATCTTACCAAACTCATCACAAAATTCTTGATTGGTTGATCCAAATATGATGTCATCTACATAGATTTGCAATACAAATAGATCTTTTCCAATCTTCTTGATGAAAAGAGTGGTGTCAACCTTGCCCATTGTGAACCCTTTAGAGAGGAGGAAGTCCCTCAATCTCTCATACCATGCTCTAGGTGCTTGCTTCAAGCCATACAATGCTTTCTTCAACTTGTACACATGGTTGGGCTTCTTATCATCTTCAAAACCGGGAGGTTGCTCAACATATACTTCTTCATTGATATAACCATTGAGAAATGCACTCTTAACATCCATTTGATAGAGCTTGATGTTGTGGGCACAAGCATAGGCTAGCAAGATTCTAATTGCTTCCAATCTTGCAACCGGGGCATAAGTTTCTCCAAAGTCAAGACCTTCAACTTGTGTATAGCCTTGTGCTACCAATCTTGCTTTGTTCCTTACAACTATCCCATCTTGATCTTGCTTGTTTCTAAAGACCCATTTGGTTCCAATCACATTGTGTCCCTTTGGTCTTTCTACCAATTCCCATACTTGATTTCTTGTGAAGTTATTCAATTCTTCATGCATAGCATTCACCCAATCAACATCCTTCAAAGCTTCATCTATCTTCTTTGGTTCAATGGATGACACAAATGAGAAGTGTTCACAAAATGATGCCAATCTTGATCTTGTTTGTACACCTCTTGAAATATCTCCAATGATTGTATCCAAAGGATGATCTCTTGCAATACTTGTTGGTTGAAGGATTGGAACTTGATTGCTTGCACTTGCTTGATCATTTAGTTGAGATGATGTACTAGCCATTTGATCTTGATCAATATCATGAGAGACACTTGCACTAGCTTGATTTGTATCATCTTGCACATTAGAGTTGGAGAGCACTTGCACTTGATCATCTTCATCATCATTCACTTGCCTAGGCCTCAATTCACCAACGTCCATGTTCTTCATGGCATTTGAAAGTTGAATGCCTCTAACATCTTCCAAGTTCTCATTCTCTTCTTGTGAACCCTTGGTTTCATCAAATTCAACATCATGAACTTCCTCAAGATTACCACTATCCAAATTCCAAACTCTATATGCTTTGCTTGTAGTGGAATAACCAAGTAGAAATCCTTCATCACATTTCTTGTCAAACTTGCCCAATCTTGTGCCTTTCTTCAAGATATAGCATTTGCAACCAAAGACCCGAAAATATGCAATGTTGGGCTTTCTACCATTCAAGAGCTCATATGGTGTCTTCTCTTTCAATCGGTGACAATAGAGGCGGTTGCTACAATAGCAAGCCGTGTTGATAGCTTCGGCCCAAAAAGATTGACTCACATTGTACTCACTAAGCATAGACCTTGCCATATCAATGAGTGTTCTATTCTTTCTCTCAACAAGGCCATTTGATTGAGGTGTGTACTTGGCCGAGAATTGATGTCTAATTCCAAATTCATCACATAACTTATCAATTCTAGTGTTCTTAAACTCACTACCATTGTCACTTCTAACTCTCTTGATGGTTGTTTCAAACTCATTGTGAATGCCCTTGACAAATGATTTGAATGTTGCAAATACATCACTTTTCTCCACTAGAAAGAATACCCATGTGTATCTAGTGTAATCATCCACTATCACAAATCCATATTTGTTACCACCAATGCTAGTGTATTGTGTTGGCCCAAACAAATCCATGTGCAATAACTCAAATGCTTTACTAGTGCTCATCATGCTTTTCTTAGGATGGGTGTTTCCAACTTGTTTGCCGGCTTGACAAGAGCTACAAAGCTTATCCTTTTCAAACACAACATCTTTCAAGCCTTTAACTAAGTCATGCTTAATCAATCTATTCAATTGTTTCATTCCAACATGACCAAGCCTTCTATGCCATAACCAACCCATGCTAGACTTAGTGAACAAGCATGTAGACAATCTAGCTTCACTAGCATTGAAATCAACCAAGTATAGATTCTCATATCTAAAGCCTTTGAAGATCAAGTTAGAGCCATCTACACTTATGATCTCTACATCATCTATTCCAAATGTGCATTTGAATCCAAGATCACACAATTGAGCTACGGATAGCAAATTGAAGTTCAAGCTCTCTACTAGCAACACATTGGATATGCTCATGTCATTGGATATAGCAATCTTACCAAGCCCTTTGACCTTGCCTTTGCCATTATCACCAAATGTGATACTATCATAACCATCATTGCCATTGGTGTTGATTGAGTTGAACATTCTTGCATCACCGGTCATGTGTTGAGTGCACCCACTATCAAGAACCCAATGCCTTCCTCCGGCTTTGTAATTGACCTACAAAAGAAGATCAATTCTTTTTAGGTACCCAAACTTGCTTGGGTCCTTGAAGGTTAGTAACCAAGCTCTTTGTCACCCAAATGGCTTTCTTCTTTGAGCCCATCCATGGTTTGCCAATGAACTTAGCCTTCACACCATTTGTACCCTTAACAAGCATATAGGAAGAATTAAGCTTAATGGAGGATACATTAGCATTTTTGCTTTTGTTGGTGCATTCGTGCTCTCTATGACCAACTTGCTTGCAACTAGTGCAAAACCGACCATTGTTCTTCACAAAACTTGTCTTGTGAGGAGCAAAGGCCGCCTTGCCTTTCTTGGGGGTATAGCCCAATCCCTCTTTATAGAGAGAAGCTCTTTGGCTACCCAAGGCCATAAGCAAGCGGTCCTCACCACCATAAGCCTTAGCCAAGGTGTGAGTGAGCTTAGTTACCTCCTTCTTGAGGTTCTCATTCTCAACCACTAGTGAGGTATCACAAGTGAGACCATCACTACTAGATGAGGTAGAAGTGGAAGTGCTACAAGAAGGGTTAGTTGGAGGAACAATGATAGACATAGATAGTGATGTATCAATTAAATCACAAGTTAAACCTACATCACAAGTTTCAACATGCTTCTTTTTATCTTGTTCATTAAGCAAAGTGGAATGAGCTTTTTCAAGCTTTTTGTGAGCCTTGCCAAGCTTCTCATGGGCATCCTCTTGCCTCTCATGAGATGCATTGAGCTCATCAAATGCTTGCTTAAGGGCTTTTAGTTCCTTTCGCAAGCTTTTGCATTCCTTTCTTGAGATGTCAAAGTGTTCTCTAGCATCTTCTAGCATGTCAATTAATTCATCTTTTGTAGGTTCATCATCATCATTATCACTATCACTATCATGTTCACTATTACTTCCATCATCACAAGTTTGTACCTTAGTGGCCTTAGCCATGAAGCATGATGGAGAGTCGAAGAGAGAAGGCTTCTCATTGATTGCTATACTTGCAAGAACCTTCTTCTTGGTGGTCTTGTGATCATCACTATCATCATCATCATCACTTGAGGAAGCATCACTATCCCAAGTGACCACATATGATCCACCCTTCTTCTTCTTGAAGAATGGCTTGCCCTTCTTCTCCTTCATTTCTTTCTTGTCCTTCTTCTTGTTCTTCTTGTCATCATCATTGTCGCTATTATATGGGCATTGAGCAACAAGATGATCTTTGCTTCCACACTTGAAGCACCTTCTTGACTCTTCTTTGTTCTTGAATGAAGACTTCTTTCTTCTAGCACGATAGCCCTTCTTCACCATGAACTTGCCAAATCTCTTGACAAATAGAGCCATCCTCTCATCATCATCATCATCCCAAGATTCATCTTCTTCACTTGATGTTTCTTGCTTTGCTTTACCCTTGGATGATGTGGCTTTGAATGCCACGCTTTTCTTCTTGTCATCCTTCTTCTCATCTTTCTTATCCCTCTTTTCTTCCTTCTCATCATCATCTCTATAAGCATCATCGGTCATGATATCTCCCAAGACTTGGTTTGGTGTCATTGTGTTCAAACCACTCCTCACTAGTAAGGTAACTAACATGCCAAATCTTGCGGGCAAACATCTCAAGAACTTATTTGAAAAGTCCTTGTCCTCTATCTTCTCACCAAGTGCCTTGAGATCATTGACAATCACTTCCATCCGATGGAACATGTCCGGCACACTCTCATCTTCCTTCATCTTGAAGCTTGCAAACTTCTCTTTGAGAATATATGCCTTTGCACCCTTCACGGCTTGAGTGCCCTCAAAAGATTCTTCCAATTTCTTCCAAGCTTCATGAGCCATCTCAATATTCTTGATTTGCTCAAATGTTCTCACATCAATTGCATCATGAATGGCACTTAGAGCAATGTCATTGTTTTGGAGAAGCACTTCTTCGGCGGCGGTGGGATTCTCCGGATCACCAATCTCAATTTTGGTTTCTACCACCTTCCACACCTTTCTATTGATTGACTTGATATGTGTGCTCATTTTTGACTTCCAATAAGAATAATTTGAGCCATCAAATTGGGGTGGCTTCTTGGTGTTGTTGATTTGAGCCATTTTAACACCGAAGGTTGTTAAGCCTCAAATAACGGTGACCTCGGCTCTGATACCACTTGAAAGGTCCTAATGGCTAGAGGGGGGGTGAATAGCCTAATAAAATTTCTACAACAACACTTAACAAAGTGGTTAGACAATTATGAGGCGAAGCGAGTGTTGCGCTAGCCTACTTAAAATGCAAGCCACCTACCACAATTCTAGTTTAGATAGTGTCTATTCACACAATAGCAAAGACACTATCCTATGTTAGTGTGCTCTCAAAGACTAACTAAAGAGCCACACCAACCAAGCAAGCAAGCTCTCACAACTAGCTACACTAAAGAGCTTGTCAACTAGTTTGCGGTAAAGTAAAGAGAGTGATTAGGATAGTTATACCGCCGTGTAGATGAAGTACCAATCAATCACAAAGATGAATAACAATGGAGACCAATCACCTTGGAATCAAAGAATGAACACAATGATTTTTACCGAGGTTCACTTGCTTGCCGGCAAGCTAGTCCTCGTTGTGGCGATTCACTCACTTGGAGGTTCACGCGCTAATTGGCTTCACACGCCAAACCCTCAATAGGGTGCCGCACAACCAACACAAGATGAGGATCACACAAGCCACGAGCAATTCACTAAAATACCTTTTGGCGCTCCGCCGGGGAAAGGTCAAGAACCCCTCACAATCACCACGATCGGAGCCGGAGACAATCACCACCTCCGCTCGACGATCCTCGCTGCTCCAAGCCGTCTAGGTGGCGGCAACCACCAAGAGTAACAAGAGAAATCCACAGCGAAACACGAACACCAAGTGCCTCTAGATGCAATCACTCAAGCAATGCACTTGGATCACTCCCAATCTCACTATGATGATGAATCAATGATGTGGATGAGTGGGAGTGCTTTGGCTAGGCTCACAAGGTTGCTATGTCAATGAAAATGTGCAAGAGCTATCCCTTGAGCCGGCCATGGGGCTATAAATAGAGCCCCCATCAAATAGAGCCGTTATACCCCTTCACTGGGCAAAACGCGCTATGACCGGACGCTCCGGTCATACTGACCGGACGCTGGCCCTCAGCGTCCGGTCGCCCGATGGACGCCACGCGTCACCAGCTTCAAACGCTGTTCGTCAGATTCCAACGGCTACGAAGCTGACCGGACGCTCCGGTCAAAACTGACCGGATGCTGAAGCCCCAGCGTCCGGTCGTTTCCAGTAAGCTCCCCGAGGCATGTTTTTCCGACCGGACGCGTCCGGTCCACCTTGACCGGACGCAGACCAGCGTCCAGTGCTCAACCCTATCCACTGTGCCGTCTGACAGCTCGACCGGACGCAGCCTTTCAGCGTCCGGTCGCTGAGTGACCCAGCGTCCGGTCAGTAGACCGACGCCAGCATCATTTCGACCAACTCCATTTCAACTCTAACTTCTTCACCCTTGCTCAAATGTGCCAACCACCAAGAATTTTGCATCCGGCGCAATAGAAAATAGACATTTCATTTTTCCAAAAGCGCCGAATTCCACTAGATCCTAAATGCATATGCAATGAGTTAGCATATTTTCAAGGGTGTTAGCACTCCACTAGATCCTAAATGCATATGCAATGAGTTAGAGCATCTAGTGGCACTTTGATAACCGCATTCCGATACGAGTTTCACCCCTCTTAATAGTACGGCTATCAAACCTAAGTGTGATCACACTCTCTAAGTGTCTTGATCACTAAAACAAAATAGCTCCTATGGTTTATACCTTTGCCTTGAGCTTTTTGTTTTTCTCTTTCTTCATTTCAAGTTTAAGCCCTTGATCATCGCCATGCCATCACCATTGTCATGCTATGATCTTCATTAGCTTCTTCTACTTGAAGTGTGCTACCTATGTCATGAGCACTTGATAAACTAGGTTAGCACTTAGGGTTTCATCAATTCACCAAAACCAAACTAGAGCTTTCAGTATGAGTATACCATTATGTCTTTTGGATTGACCAATGCACCTGCATACTTTATGTATCTGATGAATAAGGTGTTTATGGAGTTTCTTGATAAATTTGTGGTGGTATTCATTGATGACATACTGATATTCTCCAAGACTAAAGTAGAACATGCTGAACATATAAGGTTGGTCTTACAAAAGCTTAGAGAACATAAGTTGTATGCTAAGCGGAGCAAGTGTGAGTTTTGGTTGAAGGAGGTCTCTTTTCTGGGTCATGTTGTCTCCAATGGTGGAATAGCAGTGGATCCAGGCAAAGTGCAAGATGTATTGAATTGGAAACCACCAACCAATGTAAGTGAGATTCGTAGCTTTTTGGGATTGGCTGGATACTACAGGAGGTTCATTGAAGGTTTTTCCAAGCTTGCTAAGCCTATGGCAGCTCTGTTGGAAAAGAATGCTAAATTTGTATGGTCGGATAAATGCCAGGCAAACTTCGATGAGCTAAAGAAGAGATTGACTATAGCTCCAGTATTGATTTTGCTTGACTTAAGCAAGAACTTATCTATATATTGTGATGCATCCCATTTGGGCCTTGGATGTGTGCTTATGCAAGAAGGAAGAGTGGTGGCATATGCATCTAGACAATTGAGGAAGCATGAGTTGAACTACCCTACTCATGACTTGGAACTGGCAGCTATGGTTCATGCTTTGAAAATCTAGAGACATTATCTAATTGGGCATAAGAGTGATATCTATACAGATCATAAGAGTTTGAAGTATATCTTTACCTAGTCATATCTGAATCTGAGACAACATCGTTGGTTGGAATTGATCAAAGACTATGATTTAGAAGTGCATTATCATCTAGGAAAAGCAAATGTCATGGCTAATGCACTTAGCAGGAAGAGTTATGCCAATGAACTTTGGATGACATTTATGTCAGTAGAGTTGTGTGCTGAAATGGAGTATCTCAACTTGAGGCTTGTCACTAATGCAATGGAATTGGTGATAGAGCCTACTTTGGAGCAAGAGATACACAAAGGCCAATTAGAGGATGAAAAACTAAAAGAGATAGTGGAGAATGTAGTGCTTGGAAAGGCACCAGGATTCAGGATGGATAAGAATGGTACTCTTTGGTTCAGGAAAAAGATATGTGTACCTAAAGTGAAGGCTATCCATGATGCAATTCTGCATGAGGCACATGAATCTGCCTATTCCATACATCCTGGAAGTACCAAGATGTATTTGGATTTCAAGGAGAAGTATTGGTGGTATGGTTTGAAGAGAGATGTGGTAGAGTATGTGGCTTTGTGTGACACTTGTCAAAGAGTGAAAGCTGAGCATCAAAGACCGATAGGGTTGTTACAACCAATGAAGATTCCTGAATGGAAATGGGAAGAAGTTGGTATCGATTTTATAGTAGGTTTGCCTCACACTCAAAGAGGTTATGATTCAATATGGGTAATAGTGGATCGACTCACCAAGGTTGCTCACTTTTTACCAGTCAAGACTACCTATATGGGTGTAAGGCTAGCAGAGTTGTACATGGAAAGAATAGTGTACTTATATGGTGTTCCCAAGAAAATTGTGTCGGATAGAGGCACTCAGTTTACATCGCAATTCTGGCATAAAGTACATAGATCTTTGGGGACAAAGTTGAATTTTAGTTCTGCTTACCACCCGCAAACTAATGGACAGACTGAAAGGATCAACCAGATTTTGGAAGATATGTTGAGAGCTTGTGCACTATAGTATGGTAATAGTTGGGATAAGAGTCTGCCATACGCAGAGTTCTCGTACAACAATAGTTATCAGAAGAGTCTCAAGATGGCACCTTTTGAGGCGCTGTATGGACGTAAATGTAGAACGCCTTTGTTCTGGAATCAGACCGGTAAAACTCAAGTGTTTGGACCCGATGTCCTTAGAGACGTGGAAGAACAAGTGAGAATGATTAGAGACAACTTGAGAGTGGCTCAGTCTCGACAGAAGAGTTACGCTGATACTCGTAGAAGAGAGCTGACTTTTGAAGTTGGTGATTATGTGTACCTGAAGGTGTCACCATTGAGAAGTGTGAGAAGATTCAATATGAAGGGTAAGCTAGCACCGAGGTATATTGGACCTTTCCGGATTATAGAGAGACATGGAGAAGTGGCCTATCAATTAGAACTGCCTGAAAGTTTGTTAGGTGTGCATGATGTTTTCCATGTTTCTCAATTAAAAAAGTGTTTGAGAGTACCAGAAGAGCAGATTCCTTTGGAAGAGCTTGCTGTTAAGGAAGATCTCACATATGAAGAGTATCCAATAAAGATCTTACAGATGGTAGAAAGAGTTACAAGGAGCCGAGTTATAAAAATGTGCAAGGTACAATGGAATTGGTATACAGAGGATGAGGCTACTTGGGAAAGAGAAGAGGATTTACGGAAGTCTTATCCACAACTATTTGAGTAAGCAAACATCCGAATCTCGAGGATGAGATTCATCTTAAGGGGGTAGAATTGTAACACCCAAAAATTTCATTCTTTTGAAATAAGAAAATTTTGATTTAATTATGCAATTATATGTGCATTTTCAAATTTAGGAAAAAATATTTTTATGAAATTAAAAGTAAATATAAGGATAGAAACATGTTGATGCATTCATGTTGCTGCACATTTGTTTTGTAATGATTAGCGTTGACTAAAGTTTGAATTGAATTCAAATTCAAATTGAAAATCATTTGAAAAATTGATTTGGAAAAAGATAAAGGAAATATTTTTCCCTCCCTTTCTCTTCCTCATTTCGGCCTGTTGGCCATCCTTTCCCCACGGCCCACTCGCCCTCCCCTCTTCCCTTCTTGGGCTGACCCAGCTCGGCCAAGCGGACGTTGCCGTGCGCCCTTCCCTCTTCGCAGTAGCTGACAAACCGGGCCCGCACATCAGAGCCTTCCCCCACCTCCCGCAACCACAGTGCCGGTCAAGCCGGTCAAGCCACAACTGCCCCGCACCCGCTCCTCACGATGTGGGTGCGTCTCCCCACGCCTGGCCTCTACAAAAGGGTGCCGAACCCCTCGCCGCCCCTCCCTACTGCCTCCTTGCTCCATTTTCCCATTCACCCGTGCACGAGGAAGATACAACCGCTGCTCCGAAGTTGCCGTGTTCCACCATCCGCCCCTCCATGCGGATAGCCGTCCCTGAGCCATTTTTGACCCCGTTTGTCACCGCGGTGAGCTTCGCCTTGCTCCCCTCTCTCCTTCCGTGCAGTTTATTTCTTGTTTCATGGCTTCTAGAGCCCGTTTCGCTTGCGGTCATGTGCTCTCACTACCGGCCATGGCGACCCCCGCGCCAGCAGCGTCCTCTGGCCCTGTTCTCGGCCTGGCCGAGATCCCCTGCTCCCCCT